>NW_023425529.1:40466261-41676261 GCF_014108245.1 Pipistrellus kuhlii
AAGGAAAGAAGGAAGAAAGAAAGAAAGAACGAAAGGAGGGTAGAAAGAAAGAAAGAAAAAGGAAACGAAAGGAAAGAGACGACAAGAAAGAAAGAAAGAAAGGGAACGAACGGCAAAAGGAAAAGAAGGAAGAAAAGAAAAAGAAAGAAAGGAAGAACAAGAAAAGAGGAAACGGAAAGAAAAGAAAAAGAAAGAAAGAGAAAGGAAAAAGAAAGAAGAAAAAAGAGAAAGAAAAAGGGAAGAAAGAAGAAAAGAAAGAAAAAGAAAGGGACAAGAGAAAAGCAAAGAAAGAAAGCAAAAAGAAAAAGAAAAGAAGAAAAGAAAGAAGAAAAGGAAAGAAAAGAAGAAAGAAGAAAGAAAGAAAAAAAGAAAAAGGAAAGAAAGAAAAAGAAAGAGCGGTTAAGAGGAAAGAAAGGAGGGATAGGAAGCGAGGAGGAGAGAGGAGAGAGAGAGAGAGAGAGATGAGAGAGAGAGAGAAAGAAAGAAAAGAAAGAAAGAAAGAAAAGAAAAGAAAGAAAGAAAAGAAAGAAAAGGGAGAAAAAGAAAGAAAGAAAGAAAGAAAGAAAGAAAGAAAGAAAGAAAGAAAGAAAGAAAGAAAAGAAAGAAAGAGAAAGAAAGGGCTTAAGATGGAACAGGCAAGATCACAGCAACCGGAGTGAGCCTAGGCAGAGTGGCCTTGGCCCTTTGGAAATGTGAGGAAAAGATTCCAGCCTGGCCCAGCCTGTGTGGCTCAGCTGGTTGAGCATCCTCCCTAAGCACTGGAGGTTGCTGGTTCTGTTCCAGGTCAGGGCACATGCCCAGGTTGTGGGCTCAATCCCCAGTGGGGGTGTGCAGGAGGCTGCTGATCAATGTTTCTCTTTCATTAAATGTTTCTATCTCTCCCTTTCCGTTTCTCTCTGAAATCAATAAAAACATATTTATTATTATTAATTCTCACCCAAGGATATTTTTCTAAAATCATATTTTTTTAAAAAGAATCAATCCTAGCTATGCATTGGTTGGCCCTTTTAGGAATAAAATCACAGACAGAAGCTAGCCATGCTGGGCTGAGTGGACTCAGGAAATAAATTACAGAGGCAGAGGAGCTAAGTCCCTCGGAGACAGGTTCAGGGGGTTAGCGCAGGACAAGCTTGCCTGCCCATTGCTCCCCTGGTTGCAAGTGTTATGGGACCCTTTAGAGCCCAAGAGAAAGAAAGCAAGGATGCACTCCTAAGGAAAGAATAGGGGAGATGGTGTGGGGGGCTTTGGGAGGCTGGGGCATGCTCAAGGCTACTTTGTCTTAATGGTTCTTATCTGTTTTCTAAAGGTGGGAATTTTAGGGGAGGGTCTCAACAGAACATTCAACCATTTTCCAGGTATGTTTTCTGATATGCTAATGCATCAAAATGAGGGTATAGGGGAGTTTAGGATCACTCTCTGGTCAGCTTCACTTTTATTTTGAATTTGTCCAGCTCTAATTGATTGTTGTTATTTATTCCCCTAACTTCATCCAGTTCTGGGATTTGGTTGGCATTAATGACACCAACTGGGCCTCTATTACCTACTTCCCTGATCAGGGTGATTGAAGCTCTTCACTCTCTGGTTGGGGGAGGAGAGTGCAAACCATTTGGTCCTAGGTGTCCTGGGTTAGGGAAGATAGATCTCTATCATCTTACCTGGCTGTTATCATCTTACCTGGCTGTTAATTACTTGGGTGTCTGTCAGTCTCAGTTTCCTCCGGTCCACGTGTCAAAGAATTTCCTAGCTTCTTACTAGCCTGCCTCAGTGGTGCATAAATGCTTTGCATGTCTCTCCTAGCTCACGGGAAGCACTTTGAATTCAGAGCTTGGTAATTAGTAGACACTCATTCTGTGTGCCAAGTGAGTGGTATAAACTCACTTAGTCCTTACACAACTTTGTACATAGAACCATTCTTACTTTTCTTGCTTTTATAGCTAAAAGCTTAAAGAGGTTAAGTCACTGGCTTAAAGTTCACACAAGAAGTAAAAACTGAAGTCAGGCGCTAGCCTGTCCCTACTCTATGCTGGCATCACTGTCCACTTTGTTTTCCAAGCCAATCTAGAAACTAGTGTTAAATTAACTAAACAAGACCATTAGACTGACGTGGCTCTAATACTAAGGCATCCCACGGAAACCAAAATCTAAGACTATAAACGTCTCAAGGTTGTGAAATCAAAATGCTAAGGACAACCAATCACACACAGCCAACTGGGCTATAAGCCAATCGATCATGTCCTTGCTTTGCTTCTTTGTTTTCTATGAATGTCTCTCCCGGGGCTCCTGTTTGTGGAGTACTCCTTACTACTTCTGGTTTGACACTGCCCCATTCAAATGGATTTTTTTGTTCAAATAACCTCTTAAAAATTTTAATATGTCTCAGTTTATCTTAATACCAGGGTTCCATTCTCTGCAATATTTCCCTGCTCATGCTTCTTGCCTACCACCCCACACCAACCCGGTCATTGTTCAGTCCATCACCTGTCCCCATACCCTCGATCACCATCATTAATTCAGGTAGTCTCATCTTCACTCATCTGGATTACTAAATAAATAGATAAGGTAAAAGATTGGGAATTCTGGCTGACCTCCAAAACAAAAATAGTAAAAACTATGAAAGGCCTTTATAAGCAGCAAAAATTTTCTATCTCTTCCCTTAGAGACAAAGATGTACTTTCACACACTCAGCCCTGAGTAGCTCCCGTCACGGTTCCCTGGGAAGTTAGGGTGGTATTTTCACCTTGTGGGATACACATTTCCAGATGAGGTTCACACACTGCACTGGTCCTATAAGTCAAATGAGGCAACTGGCTAGTCCCCAAGATTCTGACCCAGTTTACTGAGTGCATTTCGCCAGATTATTTCAGAGTCTGCCATTTCGGACCCAATTTTGATAACGGCGTTTGTTTTCCTGAGTCACTTCTAACCCATTTCATTGCTCAGTTTCTCTAGGGCTGGAGCCTTGGCCTTGCTCTTGCCCTCAGCAAGCTGCCCTCCTGGTTTCTTGCCTGCATACCTGGACATGGAGTAAATCTTCATGCTTCTGGTGCCTTTTGCTGAGCTCTGCCTCCGTAGGGACACTTACTTGGTCACATTGTATTAGACTCCCTGCAGCCCTGGCCGCGTGGCCTTTGCTGCCTGCACCCTTCCGATCACTTCCTCCCATGCTCCTGAGCCGCCTTCCCACTGCCCGCCTCGCCTCAGGGGTGAGTCTTCTTACAAACACTGGAACCAGTGCAGGCCCATAAACGTCCCTTTGATATTGACCTCTTGCAAACACAAGAGAAATTGCTTCCGAGCGAAAGATGCCCATCATTTTTGGCAGGCGGCTCAGACTGTTTCAACGATGACCCTTCTCCAAATATGAAGGCATCTGGCTCCTCTGGGAACCGTGGAACAAAGTACTCTAGTTAATAGTCTCAGATGACCTGCCAAGCATAAAGGTCAGCTGGTAGGAGTTCCATGCGCTGCTTAAAGACCGAATGTTCCTTAGATGGGAAAGCAGCAGTATGTGGCCAGGGTTTTTAATGAGGCAGGGAAAGGAACGACATGACAAAGTTAGATAGCAAATGAAACTGTTCTGTACAGAAAGGACACCGGCCATTTATTCTGTTTGGTAACTCTGTTGTAAGTTATTGTCTTCATTTTGAATATTGTGAATTATTTATTAACATTACATATTTTGCTGAATGGGAAAAAAAAAAAGTGTTCTTATGTGAGAGAAAAAGAAGCCTGTGTTAGTCTTTTGGAATTTGTCTTTAGAAATATTTCTAAAAGTTGGAGCTAGACTGTCTCAAGGGAGACAATGAAACAGTCTCTTTCCATTTTCATTATGTTTTAGTTCAATACTATCTAATAATTGATGGCTGCAAATTCGTTCCTTTTCTTTCTACCTACCCTCCTGCCTTCTCTGCTTGTCTTCCCTATTTAGAGGTAGCAAATACACCACAGTAGCTAGAGGAGGGGTGGCCATCATGTTATGGAAGATGTAGGTCTTATAACGTGTCACAATGAGAATCAAAAGGAAGAAGATTGCTCCTAGCAGTCCCAGCACAGTTTAATGTCAAATGTGGAGGCAAGTCAGGAAGATCTGAGAAAATCAGACCCGAGTCCATCAGAGTTGTCTGTTCCCAGTTTTTGCATTCTCCACTTCCATTCACTTTGGGGTGAAGTTATTCAATTCTCCCTGTCTGTGCAAATTGTTATTAAAACTTCATGTTGCCCTAGCTGGCTTGGCTCAGTGGATAGAGCGTCAGCCTGCGGACTGAAGGGTCCCAGGTTCAATTCTAGCCAAGGGCACATGCCTGGGTTTCAGGCTTGATCCCCAGAACGGGGCATGCAGGAGGCGGCCAACCAATGATTCTCTCACATCACTGATGTTTGTGTCTTTCTCTCTCTCTCTCTCTCTCTCTCTCTCTCTCTCTCTCTCTCTCTCTCTCTCTCTCTCCTTCTCCTTTCCTCTCTGAAATCAATAAAGAAATATTAAATTTTAAAAAAAGAACATAATGTTGAGGGCACTTATCCTTTTTATTTTTACCATTAGCTTTACCCCCTTTTGGTAAAAATTGTGGTTTTTTTAAAAATTGCTGAGTTTTCTCCCAGACCCTCCAATATCCTATTAGTCTAATTTTCTACAAGATCACTCAAACTAGATAACATATCAATTCCAATTTCAAAATAAATAAATTCTTTGAAATTTGCAAGGATATGGCTCTATGTTTTGAAATTAGAAAAATCTTAATATTTTCAAAATAGTGTTTATGAGCTTCCTTTTTAAAAAATATGAGACTCATAAAAAAAATCATCCATCTTTAAGTGGAAGTGCATTGCTAATAGTAGAGTTTAGGGGCTAAGCTTCTGGCATTAAAGTACCTGGCTTTACTGAAGCTAAATTCTCACCGATTTGTGCCTTAGTTTTCTCACACATAAAATGGAGATAATAGTACCTACCACATGGATTGTTTGACATTTAACTTCAGTAATATATGTAAATCACTTTATATATAACGCCTGACATGGTAAATAATCAGTGAATGTTAGGAATTATTTAGCATAACAGCAAAGGGAGAAACTATTTTATTTTATTTTTTTAATATATATTTTATTGATTTTTTTACAGAGAGGAAGAGAGAGGGATAGAGAGTTAGAAACACTGATGAGAGAGAAACATCGACCAGCTGCCTCTTGCACACCCCCTACTGGGGATGTGCCTGCAACCAAGGTACATGCCCTTGACCGGGACCTGGGACCTTTCAGTCTACAGGCCGACACTCTATCCACTGAGCCAAATCAGTCTCGGCAGGAGAAACTATTTTAGAAATACGAAAAGACTATCCAAAACTTATATATGGGGAAAAAAATGTACTCAAAATTAAAAGGAAAATAATAAGCTGGAATAAAACATTTGCAGCATATATGATAGAGCAAAGTGTTAGCATATTTAATATGTAACAAGCCTTAGACAAAATAGAAACACAAGCAAAATATATAAATTGGCCATTTAGAAAAGAAATAAAACTGGATAAATGGAAACATATCTGCTCTGGTGATAAAACTTGTGTATTGGCCCCGCCGGGTGGCTGGCTCTGTTGGTTGGAGCATTATCTTGTGCACCAAAATGATGTGGGTTCCATTTCCAGTCAGGGCACATACCTAGGTTGTGGGTTTGATCCCTGGTCAGAGTTCATACAGGAGGGAACCAATCAATGTTTTTCTCACATTAATGTTTCTCTCTCTCTCTCTCTCTCTCTCTCTCTCTCTCTCTCTCTCTCTCTCTCTCTCTCTCTCTCCCTTAAACATTGGATGAAGATTAAAAAAGAAACAAACTTGTATCTTAAAATAGAATGATACACTCATAAAAAAGAGAAGACATAAATCACTAATATTAGAAATGAAAGAAAGACATCACTATGGATCACATAAACATTATAAGAATAATCAATATTATGAACAACTCTATGACCATAAATATGGTAACTTAGATAAAATGGACTATTTCTTTGAAAGACACAATCTATAAAAACGCATACCAAGGAGAAATAGACAATCGGAATAAGCACATATCTGTTAAAGAAATTGAATCAGTAATTAATAATCTTTTAAAGTAGAAAGTGCCAGGCCAAGATGGTTCATTGGTGAATGGTACCAGATATTTAAGGAAGAAATTATTTCAGTTCTCCACAATCTCTTCCAGAAATAGAAGCTGAGGAAATACTTCCAAACTCATTCTGTGAATCCAGCTTTCCTCTAACTAACAGCAAAATCAGACGACAATATTAAGGGAAGGAAAATTACAGCTTTGGCCAGTGTGGCTTAGTTAGTTGAGCATCAATACATGCACTGAAGGGTTCAATTCCCAGTCAGATCACATACCTGAGTTTTGGGTTCCATCCCCAGTCAGGGTGGATGGGGGAGGCAACTGGTCCTTGTTTCTCTCTCACATCAATGTTTCTCTCTCTCTTTCTCTCCAATAGAAACATTTTAAAAATTATATAAAAGAAAACTACAGAACAATGTCTCTCATAAACAAATGAAGAGGGAACCCACTTTATGGGAGAACATATTTGCCAATGATACATCTGAGAAGGGGTTAATATCCAAAATATATAAAGAACTCATACACCTTAAAAGGAAGACAAATAATCCAATTTAAAAATGGGCAAAGGACCTAAATAGACAATTTTCCAAAGTGGATATACATATGACCAAGAGACATGAAAAGATATTCAAAGTCACTAATCATCAGAGAGGTGCAAATTAAAATGACAATGAGGTATCCCCTCATACCTATCAGAATGGCTATCAATTCAACAAATGAAAAATGCTGGTGAGGATGTGGAGAAAAGGGAACCCTAATACACTGCTGGTGGGAATGCAGATAGGGGAAGCCACTATCAAAAACTATATGGCATTTCCTCAAAAAATTAAGAACAGAACTGCCATTTGACCCAGTGACCCCACTTCTAGGAATATATCCTAAGCAACTTAAAATATCAATCAGAAAGAATGTATATACCCCTATGTTTATAGCAGCATAATTTACAATAGCTAAGATCTGGAAACAGCCCAAGTGGCCATCAGGAGATGAATGAATAAAAAAGCTAGTGTTACATTATACCATGGAACACTATGGAGCAGTGAAAAAGGATTTCTTACCCTTTGAGATAGCATGTAGAGTATTATGCCAAGCAAAATAAGCCAGTCAAAGAAAGACAAGTACCATATGATCTCACTCTATGGAACACAATAAACTGATGAACAAAATAGATCCAAAGACATAGAAGCATGGAACAGACTGTCGAATCTCAGAGGGAAGGTGGTGGTGGGAGTTGGGGGAAAAACATTAACTTATATTCGTATATGCATAACCCATGGACAGAGACAATTGGGTGGTGAAGGCCTAGAGCATGGGGAGAAGGGGGCCGCTAGAAGAGGTCAATGAGGAATAAAAGGGGACATCTGTAATCCTTTCAACAATAAAGATAGATTTTTTAAAAAACACTCAGCAAACTAGGAATTGAAGGGAACTTCTCAGGAGTGCACTGCGCCTTTCCTTCCCCCTCTTTTCCTTCCAGACACATTATCCTTGCCTTTCCCTTGCCTAAGCTCAAGAGTCCTTTTGCTTCTGTAACTTGTTTCCTCAGCCTAAGCAGCCCAGCTGACTCACTCTACTACCTCTATAACTTTCTAAATAAATTTTCTCTTATAATTTGAAAAAAAAAAAAAAAAGAGTCTCTACAGAATACCTGCACCAAACATCATACTTAATGGAAACTAGATGCTTTTTCTCAGATTAGGTACAATGCAAGTAGGTCCCCTCTCACCACTTTTATTCATTCCTAGAGGCCTGGTGCATGAAATTTGTGCATGGAGGGGGGAATGTCCCTCAGCTTGGCCTCCACCCTCTAGTGGTCCTGGATTGTGAAAGAGATGTCTGATTGTGAGTTTAGGCCCTATCCCAGTGCAGGATTGGGCCTTGGGGGGTGTCTGATTGTGAGTTTAGGCACAGGGATCAGGCCTAAACTCAGTCAGACATCCCTCTCGAAATCTGGGACTGCTGACTCCTAACTGCTAGCCTGCCTGCCTGCCTGATCTCCCCTAACCCCTCTGACAACCTGCCTGGTCACCCCTAACCACCTCTGCCTGCCTGCTTGATTGCCCCTAAGTGCTCACCTGCCTGCCTGGTCACCCCTAATCACTCTGTCTCGGCCCCCACCACCATGGCTTAGTCCAGAATGATGTCTGGAAGGTCGTTTGGCTATCTGGTCTAATTAGCATATTACACTTTTATTATTATAGATTGTACTACAAGTTCTAATTCATGAAGTAATATTTTTAAAAGGTATACAAATTGGGGCGAAAAAAATAAAACTATTTGCTCACAGACATGATTATCTGTGTAGAAAATCCCAAAGAATAAAAAAAAAACCTGGAACTAATAAGTAATTAGTTGTATTTATTAGTTGCAAAATACAAGTTAATATATGAAAGTAATCGCTTTCCCATATACCAGCAATGAACAATTGGACTTTGAAATTTAAAACACAATACCATTTACATTAGTACCAAAAACAAAAAGAAATACTTAGTATAAATTGAGAGATATGTACAAGATCTTTATCATGAAAACTATAAAACTTTGGTGTAGGAAATAAAAAATATCTAACTAAATGGAGAGGTATTCCATGATCACTGATGGAAAGATCAATATTGTCAAAATATCAGTTCTTTCTAGTTTGAGCTGCAGATTTAGCTCAATCCTGATAAAAATTCCAGCAAATTATTTTGTGGCCATTGACAAATTGACTCTAAAATTTACATGGAGAGGCAAAAGACCCAGATTAGCCAACATAATACTGAAGAACAAATCAGAAGGCTGACACTATCTGACTTTAATTCTTATTATAAAGTTATAAGGATGTGGTATTGGTGAAAGAATAGATAAATCAATCAATGGCACAAAATGAAGAGCCCAGAAATAGACCCACAAAATAGAACCAACTGATCTTTGACCAGGTAACAAAAGCAATTTAATGGAGAAAGGAAAGGCTTTTCAACAAATGGTGCTGGAACAACTGAACATCCATATGGGGAAAAAAGAAAAAAGAAAAGAGAGAGAGAGAGAGAGAGAGAGAGAGAGAGAGAGAGAGAGAGAGAGAGAGAGAGAGAAAAGGGAATCTACCCAGATCTACACCTCTCACAAAAAATAACTCAAAATGGATCACAGATCTAAATGTAAAATGCAAAACTATAAAACTCTTATAAGATAAAATAGGAGAAAAATTAGGTGGCCTTATGTTTGGCAATGAATTTTTAGATTCAACACCAAAGGTACAATCCATGAAAGAAAGATTGGTATCAAGTGGGATTTCTGCAAAAGGTTATGTTAAAAGAATGAAAAGACAGGCCACAGACTAAGAGAAAATACTTACAAACACTAAGAACTTATGTCCAAAATGTACAAAGAACTCTCAAATAATAGAAAACAAGCCCAACTGAGCAAAAAAATTTAACAAATGCCTTACCAAAGAAGGTAATGGTGGAAAATAAGCATAAGATGCTCAACATCCTGTCACCGGGGAATCACAAACTAAAACAAGAAGTACACACCTATTAGAATGGCCACAATCTAAAACAATGACAACACCAAATGCTGAGGAGGATGCGGAGCAACAGAAACTCGCATTCATTGCTGCTGGGAGTGCAAAATGATACAGCCACTTTGGAAGACAGTTTGGCAGTTTCTTTCAAAGCTAAACTTAGTCTTACCATACAATCCAGCAATCATGCTTCTTAGAATTTATCCGAATGAGCTGAAAATTGTGATCACACAAAAACCTGCATATGAATGCTCTATCTTCATCTCCAAAATGTGGAAGCAACAAAGATGTCCTTCAGTAGCTGAACGCATAAACAAACTGTGGTACATTTGCACAATGGAACAGTCTTCAGGGACAACATGAGCTATCAAGTTGTGAAGAGATATGGATGAACATCATGTGCATGTTGCTAAATGAAAGAAGCCAGTCAGAAAAGGTCACATATTGTAGGGTTCCAACTAGATATATGACATTCTGGAAAAGGCAAACTATAGAGACAATGAAAAGATCAGTGGTTGCCAAGGTTTCTGGCAGAGGGAAGGATGAGTAGGTAGGTGCAGCACGTAAGGTTTTTAGGGCAGTAAAACTATTCTGTATGATACTGTAATGGTGGATATGTGATATAGTGATCCAGGATGATACATGACACCATGAAGTATGCTGGATACAAACATACATCTTCCCAAACCCATAAAATTTACAACACAGAATGAACCCTAGTGTAAACTAATGAGTTTAGTCAAAATAACAACCAATATTTATTTATTTATCAATTGTAACAAATGTACCACACTAATGCAAAATTTAATAATAGGGGAATCTTTGAAATAGGGGAGTAGTACCGTATTTTTTGGACCATAAGACGCACCGGACCATAAGACGCACCAGTTTTTAGAGAAGGGAAATGAAGAAAAAAAGATTCTGAAACAAATAGTGTCCTAAAATATTTTATGTGCATTAAAACCCAACATCACAGTCATAAACACATGTAATCAACCCTGTAAAGTAAACAGCAGCATTTAGAACCATTTTAGAGCCGGGCAAGCACACAGAGACCACACAGAGCCGGGCAAGTAAAAAAACTTTTTTTTTTAAAGTATATGTGTAGGCTATATTTGGACCATAAGACGCAGGGACTTTTTCCCCCACTTCTGGGGGGAAAAAAGTGCGTCTTATGGTCCGAAAAATACGGTGTGTGTGTGTGTGTGTGTGTGTGTGTGTGTGTGTGTGTGTATATATATATATATATATATATATATATGGGAACTCTCTGTACTTTCTGCTTAATTTTTCTGTAAACCTAAGATTGCTCTAAAAAGCAGTCTATTAATTAATATATGTGTTTTATATAATATTATATATAGTGATATAACATGTTAAACCTATGATATTTTAGAATTATTTTTAACTCCAATATTCACTTGGTGATGAAAGCTACTCTGCACTCAAGGCTACAGTTATCTTTTTAAAAATCACTTCTATACTTATACATATATATGTATATACACTGAGTGGCCAGATTATTATGATCTCTAAACACATAATAATCTGGCCACTCAGTGCATATCCTATATAATAAAAGGCTAATATGCAAATTGTCCCCTTGACCAGGAGTTCAACCAACAGGCAGGTTGGTCAACTGCCCATGTCCCCTTCCCCTGGCCAGGCTGGCTGGACCCCCACCCATGCACGAATTCATGCACTGGGCCTCTAATTATACACACACACACACACACACACACACACACATACATACATACACACACGCACACACACATATACACACACAAACGCACACTGAATGGTCAGATTAGTATGTGTTCAGAGATTATAATAATCTGGCCACTCAGTGTATGTTAATGTGTCCCTGTGTGTGTGTGTGTGTGTGTGTGTGTGTGTACACGTGTGCATGCGCATGCGCTTTAAAACCTCTATTTATGCCAAAACCAGTTTGGCTCAGTGGATAGAGCGTCAGCCTGTGGCCTGAAAGGTCCCAGGTTTGATTCTGGTCAAGGGCATGTAACTTGGTTGCGAGCATATCCCCAGTGGGGGGTGTGCAGGAGGCAGCTGATCAACGATTCTCTCTCATCGATATTTCTAACTCCCTATCCCTCTCCCTTCCTCTATTCACTTCTGTGACCTCTACAGAAAAAATAAAAAGCATATCACTCCTAACTTGTAGAGCACAGAGAAGTACTTAGTCCATTGTAGATATAAGATAACTATTTGCTATACCAATGTGGAATAACATGTCAGATATTGAATGTAGACCAGGTGTACACTGAAATGTGCTCTCATCTAGCCCATACATATTTCTCCATCTTATTTATAAGGCTACTAGCGACCCGATGCACAAAACTTGTGTAAGGGCCTTGGCCCCAGCCCCTGCCCACCATTGAGACCGGGGGCCTCTATCGCCTCTGCCTTAGCCCCTGCCCACTGTGGCTTTGTCTGGAAGCAGTGCTTCCCAAAGTGTGGCACGCGTACCCACAGGGGTACGGGAAGAGTTTGGTGGGGATATGCACTGCACCGTGCTTAGCTGCACCTAATTCTACATTCTCATGAGTACGAGGGATACTCAGCATTACGAAAATTATAGAAGGGGTACACATATGTCAAAAGTTTGGGAAACACTTTCTGGAAGGAAGGATGTCCAGTCTAATTAGCATATTATGCTTTCATTATTATAGATAATGTAGGCGTTGCCAAATGCCTTTCCCATACCATGTGCCTATAGCTTTCCCCTGATATATCAGAACAGTAACTGTAATCCATCTTAGTTCCGCTTGTTAGAGAGTTAGTGGAAAAAATAATGACATATAACAAGGGCACGTGAGATGCAGCTTAAAAGGCGCAGTTGTTCAATTTAAATTCTATATCCCCTATGTTCTTAAAAACAAAATGGAAATTTGGAGTTATTTGGAAGTCTTTCAAAAGTTCTAAATAGTATGATTATTAATACTGCCCTAACAGTATCTTATTATTATTACTATTATTCCTTAATAAAGGAAACAAATATTTTTTAAGTACATCTTTGAGTAAATCTGAGCATCTGTCTGAAAACAGGCCATTGAGCTCTGCCAATTATAAATTATTAAAAGCCATCAGATAATATCAGTATACTAAAGGCCCAGTGCATGAAAATTTGTGCACTCAGGATAGGGAGAATGGAGGGGTCCCTCAGCCTGGTCTGTGCCCTCTTGCAATCCGGGACCCCTCAGGGATGTCCACCTGCTGGCTTAGACCCCCTCCCCAGGGGATCGAGCCTAAGCTGGCAGTCAGACATCCCGCTGGCAGCCCTCAGGGGATGTCCAACTGCTAAGCTGTCAGTTGGACATCCTTAGTGCTGCTGAGGAGATGGGAGAGGCTTCCGCCACCACTGCAGCCCTCAGCCCAGCCTGTGGCTGAGTGTCGCTCCCCCTGAGGGAGCGCACTGACCACCAGGGGGGCAGCTCCTGCGTCGAGTGTCTGCCCCCTGGTGGTCAGTGCACATCCACTAGTGATACGTCATTCCTGGTTGTTCCACTGTTAGGGTCAATTTGCATATTACCCTTTTATTATATAGGATTGGTGTCACAAATATCCAATTATCTGTGTTTAATGTAAGCACCATAAAATAAAAGCAACAACCAAAAGATACTTATAAAACATTGAGGCTTTGCCGAAACTGGTTTGGCTCAGTGGTAGAGCGTCGGTCTGCGGACTGAAAGGTCCCGGGTTCGATTCCGGTGAAGGGCATGTGCCTTGGTTGCGGGCACATCTCCAGTAGGGGGTGTGCAAGAGGCAGCTGATCGATGTTTCTCTCTCATCGATGTTTCTAGCTCTCTCTCTCTCTCCCTTCTTCTCTGTAAAAAATCAATAAAATATATTTAAAAATAAAATAAAATAAATAAAAATAAATAAAACATTGAGGCTTTGAGAACCTGATTTCAATGAGCTACAAAGAAATGATAATTCATTAAGAACTCTGTACTTAACAGAAGGGTTAAATTTGCTACTCAATAGGAACATCTCAGCTTCCATTCTCGGGTTTGTAAGAGTACGAGAAATTGTGCCAACATTTGCCTATCAAGAAATGATGCTGATTTGCAGGAGCACAGGTTTTCAGGCTGTGCCAGACTGGACGTTGCCTGGGAAACTGGCTTCTGGCACAGCTAGAAGGGGAAGTGTTTCTGTGGCAGGAGTAGTTCGGAATTCTCTATCCCTGGCCCTGCTGTGCCTTCTCCTTACCTGTCTTCTCCCACTGCCACATTGGGACCAGCTTCTGTGTGGTCTCTGATTCCCTGATGTCTGCTTGAATTTGACACCCTCACTGTTTAGACAGAAGTTAAAAAACAAAACAACAGCCCTGACTGGTTTGGCTTAATGGATAGAGTGCCGGCTTATGGACTGAAAGGTCCCAGGTTCAATTCCGGTCAAGGGTATGTACATTGGTTGTGGGCACATCCCCTGTAGGTGGTGTGCAGGAAGCAACTGATAGATGTTCCTCTCTCATCGATGTTTCTAACTCTCTATCCCTTTCTCTGTAAAAAAAAAAAAAAAAAAAAAAAAAATCAATAAAATATATTTTAAAAACAAAACAAAACAACAACAACAAAAAGTAACTGCAAAAGATGTTTGGTTTTACCAATATAGTGTTTTTTTAAGCCAATGTTTTAAAAACAGGATATAGCTCATGAAAATCGATGTATACAGCTTTTTCTTTCTGAGAAATGGGAATATTGAAGCCAAATTTCCTCATGAAGCAATTTTCTAGAGCAGAATGGCTGCTGCTCACTTAAATGGCACATGATCTCCAGTTCGCCACAATCCCCTCTATTCCCTTTGGCTCCAACACTGCGGCTAAGTATTAATTTTCCTTTACTCCATATTTTTACCTGTGTGTTCTTTTCCTTGTGGCAGAGAGGCATTTCTCTCTTCCTAGGATAAATGACAAAACAAGAGATATAATAAAAGCATTAAGAAGTTCAAGAAAAAATATACAATATAATTCTTGGAGTAAACAAAGACCACTTCTACATGTTTAACATACAAAGTGAGTACACATAACAAAGCACAGACCCTGCTCATTTTTTCTTATATTTATTACCTAGCCCCTAGCCTAGAGCCATTGGAGTGGCGCAATGCCAGGTCTTTGTCTCAGGCATCCAGGTGTTCTTAGAATGTGGATTACGCTCTGGGATTTGACCCCAGTCCCGTTGCCCACTGCTGTCTACACAAGAGAAGCAGGCCATATAGCTACAAAGTAAAGGTTTTGGTGGCTCCAATTCGTGTTCCTCATTTGCCTGCCTCATTGTCTGCAAATAAGTTGATTTTTAGAGATAGGCCAAAACATTTCCTTCTAATTTAGCAATAAATGCTATATATTCAGTGACTTTTTTTTCTTTTTTTTTCTTTTGGATAAAAGAATCTGAATATACTAGCTAGTTTTGTCCCTAATCATTTCATCTTCCTTCTAATTGAGAGTATGTGTAGATTATGCTATAATCATCAACTAATTTAGCCACTAGTTATTTTTATTTTATTTTAAATATATTTTATTGATTTTTTAACAGAGAGGAAGGGAGAGCGATAGAGAGTTAGAAACATTGATCAGCTGCCTTCTGCACACCACCTATTGGGAATGTGCCTGCAACCAAGGTACATGCCCTTGACTGGAATCAAATCTGGGACCCTTCAGTCCCCAGGCCGAGGCTCTATCCACTGAGCCAAACCAGTTAGAATAGTTATTTTTGTTTTTAATGAAAAATAAGGAAAGGGAGAGGAGGAAGAATAAAGAAAAAGAAACAAAGCCATACTCAAAAAATATTAATATTGTCAATAGTTGGCATGAGGCCTAGGTTGTTCTGCTCTATCTCCTCTCTCCTCGGTAGACAAGGCAAAAGTTCATTTCCATTTTCTGCACTCTCTCTTTACATGAATTTACTTTTAAAAACTTAGCATTTTTTAAGGACCATATGTTGGAATGCAAAGGGAGGAAATAGATCTCAGTGTGGTCGTGGATGCTGCTCTATCTCCACCCTCCACTGTACACCCCCAGAGGCAAACACCCCCAGGTGACTGGCTTAGCTTGTGTTGGTGCACACCATCAGTAGATGAGTGTCTGAATGGCGAAGGACTTTTACAGACTCACCTAGAAAAGCTGGAGCTGGAGCCAACTTCATTACAATGGAGTAAAATGCTGGAAGGAGTTTTGCATGGGATGTTAGCACATGCTGACCAAAGATCTCATTCTGAGAAGGTGCAGATGGTTACCTGGTGGTCTCCAGCTGAGGCCTTCAGGGAAAACCCTAATGGGGTCCTAGGTGGTACCCCCGGGTCAAAGCACCAAGACATCAAAGGCTTTTGGCCTGAAGGTGACAGAGTGGGGGCTAAAGTAGTTTTAAGTCTTTGCTCAAATATGTAAAATAAACCACGGTGTCATAGCAGTGTTGGTTTGAATGAGCCTGTTGGGTTGGTTGAGGTGAAGTGGGGAGCTGGCAGCCTGTATGTAATTAGCTCCTGAAAGAGGAAGCCCTGAGCCACCTCTAAGAGCAGCCTGAGGCCACAGGGGCATGCCCTCCAGCTGGCTGAGGCCGCCCCCGCGCCACCCCGCCCCTGCCTGCTGACGGAAGTGCTGTCTCTATCCCGATAGGACAAGAATGACCCGGCCGATCGACAAGGGGCCAAGAGGAGCTACCAACCGCCTCTTCCTCCTCTTAGCGTGGGTGACAGTGGGCATTTCCTCTGAACTCCCTCCCTTCCTCCTTTGGACTAAGCCATGAAGGGACATGACAATAAAGGAATCATCGTTGCATAAACACGTAAGTATGCATTCTTCCTCATCAGACACAACCGCAAGGTAAAGAACCTACATCGGGCTTGTGAGCTGGGTCCCCTATTCATTTTAAGTTTTTATTGATTTTTTTTTTTTTTTAAGAGAGAGGAAGGGAGATGAAAGACAGAAACATTGATGAGAAAGCAGCATGGATCGGCTGCCACCTGCACACCTCCCACCAGAGATTGAGCCTGCAGCTCAGGCATGTGCCCTGACGGGGAATCGAATCGGAGACCTGGGTTGACACTCAACCACTGAGCCACACCGGCCAAGCTGGGTCCCCTATTCTTAAGACATCCACTGAGAGAATTTATTCAAACAAAGCATTCTGGTTTTTTAGTGTTGTTTTTTTTCACTTGAAGACATACTAAGCTCTTTCTCTAGTTTTCTTTAACAAACTACATAAGGTTTGCAGATTTTTTTCTTTGCCTACTTCCTCCTGAAATGTAAGTCTGTGGTTAATCAAGCTCTGTGAAAGACAGCTTCTCCTTCAGACTGTGAGCTAACACAGCTCTCGGAATAATATCTCGCATTTTGCTGTTGGGTGTGTTTTTCTCTGAGGAGTGTCAGCAATCAGAATAAAATACTAAGTAAATGAGGTCTGAGAAATTTCCTCAGGGTCTCGATTCCGTGACTCCACCAAATGCCAAGGATTCACGGGTCTGATGTCACCAGACACATGCCTGAAACCAGAACAGTGACAGGTTCGGTGATGGGCTTGGTGCTTTCATCTCGGTGCCAGCCTTTGCGGCCCTCCACCCAGCAACAAAACAGCCTGCTCGGCTTTGCTAGTGTTTCCACTTCCGTTTACATCACCGTTCTCTGTGGCACCACTGTCGCCACGGAAGTGGCACCACTGTCGGCACGGAAGTGGCACCTGTGCAGGAGGCGGCGGTGTGGTGCCCGGGGTTGGGGTTGGGCAGAGAGCAGGGGCAGGCTGACCTACGTGGGTGGGCTGGATCTAGCTCTAGCTACTTCGTAGCTGACAGGCCTAGGGCCAAACCTGACCCTCTGGAACCCCTTTCCCTCGTTTCATATCCTCATGGAGACAGTAACTCCTACCCTGCAGGGTGGTTTAAAAGGTAACAACCAACGGCCATAAGATGCCAGGAACATAAAGTAGGCTCCCAGTAAAAGATAGCAATCATTATTAGTGTTGATGTTGTAAAAAGTGTTAATACACTTAAAGTGCTCAGGACAGCGTACTCGGTAAGTGTTTGTTATTTATTAATGTGATCCGAGGGAACTGGGTGCCTTATCTATTTGGGATCTTTTGGCCTCACTGGGGGTGATGCTATGTGTTTGGCTAATATGCCCAATTAGGAAAAGGCAGAAGGTTTGGTATTTTCTGGAGGATTTTGATATGATTTAACAAGTTAAATTCCCCCCGAGAAAGGGAAGTGAAATTAGATGATCTGCATCTGAGAAAGAGCCAGGACTGCGGGTTAGAGCATGGAGTGGAGGAAGGAAAGAACATACGTGGGAAGATGAACTAGGAAGCCACAGCGGGACTTCACATCTGCGCAGAAGTAGCGGCAGCAGGAAGAGAAGTGGACTAGGCAGAGAGAGCGAGGAGGCGGCAATGGACTCGCTCCTGGTGGAGGAAGGGAAGGGAGGAGTCACAGATGATCCTGCAATCTCTGTCAAGGAGCAGTTAGGTGGAGAGTGACTTCCCGGACTGAAAAGAGAAGCCAGGGGTAGATTGGATCCTGGCATCATCACAGGGTTTACTCAAGCAGCGGCAAAGAGACATTTCTCTATGCTTAGCTATTTTGTCATGTGCTTATTTTGTTTTTTTTAAATATATTTTATTGATTTTTTTAAAGAGAGGAAGGGAGAGGGATAGAGAGCTAGAAACATCGATGAGAGAGAAACATCGATCAGCTGCCTCCTGCACACCCTCTACTGGGGATGTGCCCGCAACCAAGGACATTCCCTTGACCAGAATCGAGCCTGGGACCCTTGAGTCTGCAGGCCAATGCTCTATCCACTGAGCCAAACCTGTCAGGGCTTTTATTGATTTTTTTACAGAGAGGAAGGGAGAAGGATAGATAGTCAGAAACATTGATGAGAGAGAAACATCCATTAGCTGCCTTCTGCACACTCCGCAACCAAAGTACATGCCCTTGACCGGAATCAAACCTGGGACCTTTCAGTCCGCAGGCCGATGCTCTATCAACTGAGCCAAACCAGTCAGTGCATTGTCATGTATTTTAAAACTACTCCATAGCTTGCATCACCAAGAATAAGTCTCTACGTGAAAAACAAACACAGCCTTTTGTCTGACACCAATATATAAGATGACTGAGTCCATAGTTATGCAACTCTTAAAAATCATGACTAAGAAAATAGAATGCTGACATATGATTCAAAGATTTACAGTCATAGCTTAATTAAACTGGTAAACATCAGTAGTGAAAGTGATTTCTATAGTTCTCCTTCATTCATTTAAATGTATTTTAGAGACTCAACAATAAATATAACTAGAGGCCCAGTGCATAAAAATTTATGCACTGGAGGAGGGATACCTCAGCCTGGCCTGCTCCCTCTCACAGCTCAGGAGCCCTCAGGGGTGGGAGGTGACCTGATCAGGGGAAGTCAATGCCCCCATCGCACCTCTGCTGCTGCCACTGCTGGCAGTGCAAGCCTCAGCCAGCCCTGGTTACCTAAGCCTCAGGCAGCCCTGGACAGCTGGGCAGCCGCCATCCCAGGCTTGCCTGTGCCTTGGGCCAGCCCTGGGTGGCTGGGGACTGAGGGGACTGGGGGACTCTGGAGACAGGCACAAGGAGTGGCTGGACCCGCCTGGGAGCGGGCTCAGCCTGCAGCACACCTGTTGCCCTAGCAGGGCTGAGGGGACTGGGCGCCGCCATTTTTGAGGGTGTGGCAGTAGTCACTTAGCATATTTCCTCCTTAATGGCTGTGGGTGCCACCATCTTTGCGACGGCATGAGGATCAATTAGCATATTCTCTCTTTATTAGCTAGGATAAGGAAAGAAGTGCCCCAAAGGAGGAAGGAAGGCAACAAGGAAGTAACCAGTAACATCTTTGTATATAATTTGGAAAAATATTTTTAAAGCTGGTATTTTACCAGAAGAATTTAATAGTGATGCACAATAGATTTTTTAAAAATAAATGATGCAATTTGGGTCAGTCATTATATTTACAAAGCAAATATCCATCTGAAAAAAAGTTTGGCCAGAAGCCACATTCACAGTGCCATTTTCAGTAAAATTTTAAAAATCCCTTTTCAGAAATAGAAGTGATTTCCAACATTGAATTATCATCATCTGCTTCTGCAATTTTCCCTCACTGACTGAGCTCCTAAACTCACAGACCCTGCCTCACACAGCCTGAGGTTCTGGGTGCCAACCCCTGTGTCTAGCATGGAGAGGCACTCAGGGAGGTTTTATCTAAGGAAGTGAGGAAGGAAAAGCAGCGTGCAGCAAACACAACTGGACAAAGCAACTTCATTGCAGGAATTTAGCAATTGAAATTATTTAAAATTTGGGAGCTTATTTTTTTATACATGTACTATGACTGAGTTACAGATACCTTTGAAAATAAAGAAAATGATTGCATCCATAATCCTACCATGCAAATGCATGAAGAGTTAGCATTTTGGTTTTAGCAAAAAAGTAATGCTACCACTGTTAGACTTAATTTCTAATGCCACAGACAAGCATGCTTTTTTTTGGGGAAATACCATATTTTAAAAACTGACAGTGTTTTGGATAGTGCTCTCAAATATGACAAGGTGAGAAGAAAAACATAAGGCATGTTAAAGAGAAATTTTAAAAATGCAGATCATGAATATGAAAGGGAAGGGAAGATTCTTGGCCAGACTCTGATTAGGAGAGAGATGATGCTCCTAAAATATTTATGGTTTAGGATGAAGGGTTTTTCACTTGCATAGTTTATGCTAACTTGGATTGAGGAAAGGAAAATGTGTTGCAATTAATAAATAGCTAAATCAAT
Source organism: Pipistrellus kuhlii (assembly GCF_014108245.1). Taxonomy (NCBI): domain Eukaryota; kingdom Metazoa; phylum Chordata; class Mammalia; order Chiroptera; family Vespertilionidae; genus Pipistrellus; species Pipistrellus kuhlii. The sequence continues at coordinate 40,486,650 of NW_023425529.1, forward strand.
TAACTGGTAAAACCAAACATAAATAGACTATCTGAGAGCTACTGGCCTTCCATTTGGCAAAGCAATGCTCTTATAAATGTGGTAATCGGGTGAATTTTAGAGAACTGGACAATGAGTATTCTCCAATCTTTAAAAAAGGAGGAAATTCTGTCACATACTTACTACCACATGGATGAACCTTGAAAACAATATGTTAAGTGGAATAAGCCAGCTCAGCCGGCATGGCTCAATGGTGGAGCACCGAACTATGACCCAGGAGGTCAGGGTTCGATTCCCGGTCAAGGGCACATGCCCGGGTTGTGGGCTCCATCCCTAGTAAGGTGTGGGGGGAGGGCGTGCAGGAGGCAACCGATCCATAATTCTCTCTCATCATGGATGTTTCTAGTTCTCTTTCCCTCTCCCTTCTTCTCTGAAATCAATAGATATATTAAAAAAAAAAAAAAAAAAGTGGAATAAGCCAATCACAAAAAGACAAATACTGTATGAAAATAATCAATTTATAGAAACAGCAGGAACAGTGGATGCCAAGGGCTACAAAGAGGGACAAAGGAGTTGTTGTTTACTGGATAGTTTCAGATCTGCAAGATGATAATGTTCTAGAGATTGTTCAGAACAATGTGAATATACTTAACACTACTAAACACACACTTAAAAATGGTTAAGATGGCAATAAGGAGAGAGAGAGGGGGGAGAGGAGGGGAGAGAGAGAGAGAGAGAGAAGAGAGAGAGAGAGAGAGAGAGAGAGAGAGAGAGAGAGAGAGAAAGGAGAGAGAGATGAAATTAAAAAACTAAGCCAGTGATTTAGTCTTCTAATAAAATGTAGTATTATTCAGAGGTGAGGGACACTGTTAAACTAGAGGCCAGGTGCATGAAATTTGTGTATTGTTAAACTAGAAGCCTCACCAGTGATCAGGGCTGATCAGGTTCCCTACCTCCCTCAGTCCCTCAGTGGGGGCGCCCACCATGTTCCGTGCTGGCCCTAGTGGTCATTGAATGTCCTAGTGAATGACAGAACTCCTGATTTCACGGTCTAACTCCCGAGGGGATACTTTACATATTAGCCTTTTATATATCTAGATAATTCAAGGCCAAATTCTCCCAGGGTAATATATTTTTTGTGAAGGAGCTATAACTCCTCTCCCCAACCCCCCAAAACTCATGAACTGGGACTATGGGACTCAGGAGGCTGGTTCTTAATCCAACCTTGGTTGTTAGCTTGGCTGTGTGACATCCCTGAGCATCATCTTGGTGTAAGGATGATCTGTCACCCTTCCCACTTTTAAAACTGGTTCCTGCAGGGATAGGAGCATACCAGTCCCAACTAGTACCCATCCAACAAGGTATTTCTCAATGTTTACATTTTATGCAATGGTAACCATTTAAAGTATATGTTTATATTGCTAAATTAGTAATATAACTTAGTACTTATTTTATATTACCGAGAATAAATTGAACATTTATTAAATGGATGGCACTCTGCTTAGCACTTTGCATATTCAATGTCCACAGCTGGAATTGGACCAGAGAATATTAAGTAACTTTTCCAGTCACACAACTCATGGGTTGCAAATTGGGAATCTGAACTCAATTTTCTGCCTGCAAGGGCCATGCTCTGAACCATAAGCTAAACTGTAGCAGAATATAGAATTTGTGTGAAACATAAGAATTTTAAGAAAAGTTTATAGAAAAGTTTAAGAGGTCTAATAGAATGGGGTCTTTTATAAATTCACTTCTTGAATTCCATCCATCCTGGTAAAAATCACCAATATAGCTCTTTTTCTTTTTTAATAAATATGTTTATTGATTTCAGAGAGGAAGAAAGAGATAGAAACACCAATGGTGAAAGAGAATCATTGATCAGCTGCCTCCTGCATGCCCCCTACTGGGGGTCGAGCCTACAACCCGGGCTTATGCCCTTGACTAGAATCAAACCCAGGACCCTTCAGTCCACAGGCCAACACTTTATCCACAGAGCCACACAGGTTAGAGCCATTTGGCTCTTTTTAACCCATAACCTCCCAAGTCCCAACACCTCTAGCCTTGCTGCTCAATACCACAAAAGTGTTCATGCACTGACTTAGTGCAGAATGTAGTTCAGTTACTAAACTGAACTCACAAGAAATTTTAATCCCAAGTGTCAAGATTCTTACCATACTATCAGAGAAGTCTCTGTGCCCCAATAGAAACAAATTATTCATATGTGCTTAAGAATGCTAAAGGCAAATGCTTAGGAGAGAAAGCATCAAAAATATGAAAACTGTTTCAAGTCAGACAAGCAAATAAAACACATATTGTTTTGTGATTTGCCAAATATGGTCCTTCATCTTAAGGTGGCCAGGCATAGAACACAAACACACACCAGGTGGCTGAACTAAGTTTATTTACAAAGTAAATATTTAGTGGTCTGATTTCTGGCCCCCTTGAAGCACTCTGTTCCAAGAATATAAGAAAATTAAGTGTTCCTTGAAATAGAAAATGTGGATAAAATGACAATGGCCCTTTTAAAGATAAGTTTAAACTGATCTGTGACTGGAACTATTGAAGGGTTATTAATATAAAGGAACACTATTTTTGCCCTTGTGTTTAGAATATTTTTTGCTAATTAAAATATTTGGCGTTTCTGAATTTGGTTTTAAATAAATTATGGCTTAAAATAAAGTATATATTTGTAATGGCACAGTAACATGCATTAATAGAAACCAAAAGGCAAACCCCAATCCTGAGTAAATGTAATATTTGTCTACTCTGGATTTGCACCCATCTGGCTGAAACAGACTAGAGAAAAAAATCAAACATCATTAAATAAGGACTCCCAGCTTTTTTCTTTTTTAACAAATATTTTATTAATTTTTTAAAGAGAAGAAGGGAGAGGGATTGTTATGCCCAGACTACGTGATCCCCAAGGACCACCAGGGAGCCGAGTCCGATGCAATAAACAAAAGAGCCTTCTCCATGCTAGCGTGGGCCCCTCCCACCCACGCCGGCAGCATGGCGGAAGAGAGAGCGAACTTCTCCCAGTCCAGGGGTTTTACTCCGGTCGGTGGTGATGTCACTGCCTCGGCTAACCCTGATTGGTTGGGTGAGGGCTAGGGATAACTCCGCCCTGCGGGGCGGAGTTGGGAGCTCATCCTCGCCCTGCCGTACCCTCTCAGGATAGAGATTGAAACACTAATTAGAGAGAAACATCGATCAGCTGCCTCCTGCACACCCACTACTGGGGATGTAACCACAACCAAGGTACATGCTCTTGACCAGAATCGAACCTGGGACCTTTCAGTCCATAGGCCAACACTCTATCCACTGAGCCAAACCGGTTAGGGCAGGACTCCCAGCTTTAAGGGGGTCTCCATGCTGCTCAATAATTACAGCCTCTCCCACCTCCTAGTCGATTATTTTAAATCTTCTTGTTCCTCAAACCTCTAACTAACTCCACCTTCTCCAGGTTCTCTCAGCTGGTGACCTTGACCTCTTTGCCTATTTCACTGACAAAGACAAAACAGGACACCCCTCCACACACACAAGCTCGCTCCTCCTCACCTATCCATATACCAGCATTATTATGCTCCTGTGCTGTCTCCCCCATTTTCTCTGCTTGAGCTGCCCTGGCTCCCATCCAAGGTGAACCCCTCCAATTGGGCACTAGATCCCAACCCTGTCACCAACTCAAGGACATTGCTCCAGCAATTTCCCCCTATTCCTCCTGCATGTCTGTTCCCCCTGCTTACTGAATCATTCCCATAAGCATACAGACATGCTACTACGGTTCCCATCCTAAAAGAAAATAAAACTTTAACCCCACTCCGCCTTCCAGCTGACTTCTCATTCTCTGCTTCTCTTCAGAGTAAGACTCCTGGAGGGCGTTATCATCTCCAGTTCTCCCATCCTCTCTGAACCTTTCTGATCAGCCTTTGTCCTCATCATTCCTGAAGACTCACAGGATGAATTGGTCAAACATCCTTCTTGACCTATCAACTGTCTCTGACACAGACAATCCCTCCTGTGCATCCTCCCATGAAACCCTTTTTCCTCTGGCTTCTGGAACTTCACACTCTCCTAATTTTCTTCCAGTTTCATGGACTCCTCCTTCTTCTCCCATTTGTCTTTTCTACTTCCTGACTTCCTCTGCCCGGAGTGCCCCAGGGCTCAATTCACAGACTCTTTCTGCCCTAGCTTCACCTTCTCCTTTGGTGACAGCATCCAAACCTAATTGGTTTCTCCAGCGTCTCCCCTCAGCTCCAGACCAGTCTATCCAGATCTCCATTCAACATCTCAATCCGAATGCCCCAAGGCTTCTCCCATGCAACAAGCCCCAAACCTAACACTTGACCTCCACTCCCGAGCCCGCCCGTTTCTCCCAAATGTTCTCCATCTAAGTAAATGGCAACTTCATCCTTCCTGTTGTTCAGGCCCCAAACCCCAGAGCTAGCTAGCTAGCCTTGTCTCCTCTCCTTTTCCCACACCCACCTCTTCGCCCAGGCAAAGCCTATCACCTCGGCCGTCCACATATATCCAGAATCAGACCCCTTTTCATTCCCCGGCTCATGTCACTCTTATGAGGGAAAGAAGAGAGAACAAACTATTTCAGAGAAATTTAGAATATCCATACAGAATACCTCTGGTAGAGTAGACAAGAAGCCGATGACAGTGTTGCTTCTAGGAAAAGTGAGGGGTTAGGGAACAAGAAAGGGCAGGGGATGTACTTCTCACTCATACTGCTTGTACCTTTTGAAGTTCTGTGCCATGTGCATTTAAAAAGCCTTTTTAAAATAAGCAAAGTAACTTTAGAATGATGACAATGGCAGTAGGCCCTGTCTGGCCTCCCACTGAGAGGGCAGGGAAGATGACACTGGTCAGAAGGGCTCCAAGCCCCTGCACTGCTCCACAAAGCTTTCCGAGAGCCTCAGTCTCACCACCTGAAAAGGAAAGGTAGCAATTAGAGCTCACCTCATTTTATGAAAGGGGATCTGCTATGAGATAGCACATTATAAGTAAGTGTAGAACATTACATACACTAGAGGCCCAGGGCACAGATTCGTGCACATTGACCGGCAAGCTGGACATGCCAACCTCTCTTGGTCCCTCCCCAGCTGGCTGCACCTGGGGGAGAGCCAGGGCTTGAAGGGCATCTGTAGAGTGAGCAGGGTCCCTCTGGCAGGGTTCCCCTTGGCCAGGCCTTCGGGGGTCGGGCCAAAACCGGCTCTCCAATATCCCCCAAGGGGTCCCAGAGTGGGAGAGGGCACTCTGCAAAGTTGCTGTCACTCAGCAGCTCCTGCGTGGAGTGTCTGCCCCCTGGTGGTCAGTGTGCATCATACCTACTGGCCTGTTGGCCAGTCTGCCAGTAGCTTAGCCTTTTATGTATGTACATTTTTACCATCCCTTGGAAAAAGCCAGCACACTGAGCTGTGGTACACATGGGGCCAGAACTGTCTCCATGTATATGTTCTTGGAAGTAGGAAAATCAGTAGAAAATCTGTGGCTTGGTCTTAAACAACTTTATTTTAAATTTAGCAAGTATAATCAAGATTATCATTTGCTTTATTCAAGCTCCTGCATTCTCTGGTCTTGTGAACGATTATGCAAATTTTATTCCTGCCTCCCCCCCCCCCCCCCCAATTGTTCTCTTACTCTCACAATATACAGACTACCTGGAATCAAAAGGACTGGAAAGATTTGCAACTCACATAGATGCTAGAATGAAATAATGGCAAAATTTCAAAGTTACGTAATAGACTGCTCTAAATTTTAAAATACTAAAGTTATCAGATGGGTTCTCGGTGAAGCCCAGCCTTGAGACACAATAATGATTGTATTAAAATTCATGAAAAGATGCAAATTAACTTGACTTATTGCTTTTGGGGATAGGATAAAAACAATATGTAATGGGTGGAATGCACTGTGAAGCCACACATCGGAGTATCAGTGAAGTAAAATAAAATGGCGTTTCCCAAGAAAAGATAACCATGTTTGCGTTATAGACTGAGCTCCCTAAAGAGCACAGTGTTAAAAGACAAATGAAGCCCGCAGGACTGTTTTGGGAATTGGTTACTCTTGTTCGTTAGTAATTTAAAGAGAAGTAAGTAAGTTCGTGAGTAATTTCAAGTCATGGAGAAATGCTGCTTCCCGAAGTGTTTAAAACACCTACAGAAGGTTCACTATTTTCGAAAAACTTTCTTAGGGGTTTATTTCCTCATTTAAAAAAAAAAATCATTTCTTCTTTCATCTTGGTATTTGCAGGGGAGGTGGTATTCCCCTCATCCCAGACGTATCCTTTCAAAGAAAAAGAAAACAAAGTTCCAAGCTGATCTACATCTAATCAATGAGAACACCACTTCCTGCCACCCCCCCACCCCCACCCCCTCCCCTTCTCCAGGTGCAACTTGCTTTCAAATGAAAGAGGAGGAGGAATCAGAAAAATGTCCTGAAGCTGTGGAGTGAGCCATTCTACCCACAGGGCATTGGGAGGAGCACCACACGAAAGTACAGGATTATTACTCTTAAAATGTAATTAGAAAAGGGAGTCATCTTCCTGTACTTCCCCATTTCTCCTCTCACTTCCCCTTGCTTTCCCCTCACCATCTTTCCCTCCTTGCCCACGCTAGTAGCCATATATATATATTTTTTTCCATCTGTGACCACACAAGCTAGAGTAATAAGACAAAGGGTCTGAATTGTTAAGGGGGGGGGGGGGGGGGGGGAGAGGAGGGGGGGAGAGAAGAACCATAGAAGCTACACCCAAACTACTGAGAAACATGAAATGAAAACAAGTTCAGAGTCAAATTCCAGGAAGATGCTATGCTTTGGGCTCACTAACCAATTGGTGTCTCATATTTGCCAACGCCTTAAAGCTTCAGCCATTGGGCTTCCGCTTCCTAAGCAAGAAAAATAAATGCTGACTCTGGTCATTTGGCCCAGATGCCACCGGAAATGGCATCCTCTCCCCTGAGGCTCGCTCACCAACCCGGCAGCACCCTGAGGTGAACTTGTCTGCCTTGCAGCCCAGGCTCCGAGCTCTCTCTCCAACCCTGTATCTGGTCGACAGCCGAGAAAGGAGTCTCTGGGAAAGAGATCTAGAATCAACCGAGAGGTACTTTTTACCTTTGTTGGGATTCTCGCTTCTCAGGTACTTTCTGTAGGAAGGAATCACCCTCCGAGCCACTCCATCCCACCCCCACTTCACTGGACAGCCCTACAGAGACAACTGTTATGTCATAACAAGGAGGATTGATAGCAAACTACTAAATCTCTAAAAATGTGCAGTGAGAGGAAGCAGCAGGCTGTGAGCAGGAAAGGATGTGAAGCGTCTGGTGCACATGCTATGGTGTATGTTGTGGTTGACCACAGAGGCTTGGCACTGGTTCTGACTCCCAGCTCTGCTTTTGAGAAAATGGATGACCTTGATCAGATGACTCAATCTGCCAAGCTTCATTTTCGAATGTGCAAAATGGAGGTGGGGCAAGTACCAATTTCACAGGGCTCTTAAGAGGAATGGATAGGTAAGCAGGTAAATCGTGTAGCATACTGCAGGCCTGGGCACTAAATCATTACTGAATGACAAGTTAAACTAGTGTTGCTAAGGAGTAAGTTAAATACTTTATTTACTGGAAATCTCCCTTAACTACTTAATCTCCCCCCCACACCCCTTCTCCCCTCCCATACACAAAGTACTAAAGTGGCTCAGAAAAACCATAATTGACATTTGTAGAGTTTGTGGCGCATTTCCTTTGGTTTCCACAATTCACCCTTCAGTAGGGCAGTGCTGGGTTGTTGCCTTATTTTTGTTTCTGAGGGGTTAGGGAGAGGCTGAGAGCTGTGCAGGATATGGCGAGAGAAAGAGAAGCTCAAAGGTCCAAACAGAGCTGAAGGGAGGAAACCGGACCTGGGAAAAGCCTAGTGTCTGGAGTTGGTTCCTTGCATTCTTTCCCCAGCACAGACTCTGGTTCTGTCAGCTTCCGAACCTCCTGGACCTTGTCCCTCCTCCTGTTCCCAGTCCTAGGGCTTGAAACTGGGGGACATCATCCTCAGGCACGCTGCTAACACACACAGCAGTGGGAACCCGCATCTTCCAGATCCTTCTTAGAAATATCATGCATAAGGAGCTAGGCTGACAGAGACTGGCTTTTACTTCAAATGGAATTTGAATCTTTTTTCCCCCTCATTTTTTTTATTAAGGTATTATATGTGTACATACCTTACCAATCACCCCTCCCCCCCCATACATGCCCTCCCTTCCCAGAGTTTTGCATCCATTGGTTATGCTTATATGCATGTATACAAGTCCTTCGGTTGATCTCTTAAGAGACTGGCTTTTAAATTCAAAAACTTAAAAGAAAAAGAGCCCCAGTCGAGTTGCTAAGTTGGTTGGAGTGTCGTCCTGTGCACCCAATGTTGCGGGTTGAATTCCAAGTCGGGGCACATTCCTAGGTTGTGAGTTCAATTCCTGGTCCAGGGGTGTACAGGAGGCAACCAACTGGTATCTCTCTCTCTCTCTCTCTCTCTCTCTCTCTCTCTCTCTCTCTCTCTCTCTCTCTTTCTCTCTCTCTCTCTTCCTGTCTCTTCCTATTTCTAAACATGTCATCAGATGAAGCTTAAAAAATAGTAATGAATTATCGATAAATAAAATAAAAAATTTAAACAAATTATTTCCCCATAGAAACACGATTACACTTAGTATTCGGAAACTACATTGCTAACAGTAGCAACAATAAAATATCCATTTTAAAAGCTCTTTTGTGTAATCTCCTTAATAAGGATCATCTCTTCCGTTTAAGGGATGTTAACGAGGTGACTTGAGCTGCAGAGGTGGCCGGAACCCCAGCCTGCTGACTCAGCCTAACGTTCACTGGTTAAATGGCCTTTACGGCCATTCCTGGACACAGAATTTTCAGAATCCAACCTGTGCATCAGCTGAAAGCAACTGAGTCATTATTAGCTCCCCACCACCCCTCCTTTTCCTCCATGGGGACTCTTTATTTAACCGCTGATTAGAATCTACAGTAGTCAGCATACGTATAAAAATATCACTTTAGGGCAGTGACTTCGCTTTCCATTGACACAATGAATAGAAATAAGCTGTCAGAGTGATAAAAATGGCCCTCAGTTGACTTCATATCTGCTCTGCTTTCTCAGGGAAAACGGTTAAAGCTGGGCACAGAACATTGCTTTGTTTTGTTTTGTTCTTCAACAGAGAATAAAAAGGAAAACAGCATGCAAATATTTTTTTTCTAGATAAGACTATTTTTCCTCCCCTCAAAATATCAACATTTATAGCTAAGGTTAAAAGCTCAGGCTCTGGAGCCATATTTCCTCCTAAAGAAACAAAACAAAACCTTAAGGCCGAAACCGGTTTGGCTCCGTGGAAAGAGCATCGGCCTGCAGACTGAAAGGTCCCGGGTTCGATTCCGGTCAAGGGCATGTACCTTGGTTGTGGGCACATCCCCAGTAGGGGGTGTGCAAGAGGCAGCTCATCGATGATTCTCTCTCATCAATGTTTCTAACTCTCTATCCCTCTCCTTTCCTCTCTGTAAAAAATCAATAAAATAAAATAAATAAATACATAAAAACTTTAAGCCTACCTACTTAATCAGAAGATTCCCAGTGAAAGACCAGCTCTGCCTTCCACTAGCTGAACAACCTTGTGCTACTTACATAACCTCTTCTGGCCTCAGTTTACTCATCCATAAAATGAAGATAGTAATCGCTCCCACCTGATTAGATGGTGAGAATAAAATAGGCCTGGTACAGAGAAAATGCTCAAGGAATGCCAACAACTGTGCATCAACCACTCAGCTGTGAGTAGTACAAGGATGGGTGAAACCCACTTCAGTGACCCAGGACTCGAGACTCGGGTAGAAAGGCAAATGAGCATTTAAAAATAGCACAAAATGGAACCACACGCTAAATAGAGGCATCTGTCAGAGGACCGAGAGATGTTTCTGTCTGGGGAAACAGGGAGGGCTTGTAGACAGAAATGCGCTTCAAACTGGGTCTTAAGGAATGAGCAGAAGCTCAGGCGAGGAGGGGGACAGGGAACATTCAGTGCTGATTTGCAGAGCAAATGTGAAGAGGTGAGAAAAAGCCCTCTGAGTGTACACAAGCTCTCTACTTCAGCCACGGGCTTTGGGGAGATGCAAGAAGGATCATAGCTCAGGTTAAAAAACAAAGTTGGTCCATGCAACCCACTGAAGTTATGCTAGCTCAGTGGTCGGCAAACTGCGGCTCGCAAGCCACATGCGGCTCTTTGGCCCCTAGAGTGTTCTAACACCACTTCTTCAAACTAGACTCGCCCAGGCAGAAAACGGACTTCTGCGCATGGGCCACGAAGTTTCAATCGCACTGTACGTGCGCGCCCGCATGTGGTATTTTGTGGAAGAGCCACACTCAAGGGGCCAAAGAGCCGCATGTGGCTCTCGAGCCTCGGTTTGCCGACCACTGTGATAGCCCATCAAGTGAAAGTGAAGATAGGAAATTTGAAAACAGATATAAAATAGAAATACCACTTTAGAAAGCATTTCAAGCAAACTGAGACCCTTTCTTAAGGAAGGATTAAGAGTACCTTACAGAAAATAAAAAAGTTAACCGTAAAAATCTAAGAGGTGAAATTGTTCGCTGTGCTCCGCTCCCCCCAAATACATCACACCATCCTCCTTCCTCAAGTGCATTTTCAAGAATTATGCCTTATTTTTTATTGTCAAGAAATGGTTGCACTGCTCTATATCCAGGCTGTCATTCAATATCGTTTTGATGTTTTCGGAATAGTGGAAACAGCCACAGTCGTGAAAAATAAAAAAAAGACTCAATTCAAGCAGTTCAGAAGCAGAACCTTTTTCCACTTATAGCCAGTGTTTCCAGCACAGATTGCACAGCGGCTCTCTGAATATGCAGAGCAAGAAAATGCTGCCACAGAGGACCGATAACTACCCTTAGGAACAGCATTCTAACTACCCTTAGGAACAGCATTCAAAGGTCACAAGAGAAATATCTTAGGAATTCAGCCACAGTTTGTTGGGAGGATAAATGGGCGCCTAGAGAATTTAGAAGTGATAAGAGGACCACACAGACAGGCCGACTCCAGGCCCTTCCCACCCGTCCCCCTCCTTTTCCCTCCCTCACCCCTCCCTTCACCTCCTTAGAACTTTATTACACTTACCTGGCTATGTCTGGAGCTCTGGAGACAAGTCCTGGCTAGCCAAATTTATGGAGCACTTAAAAATGTGGCAGGCCCTAGCCCGTTTTGCTCAGTGGATAGAGCGTCGGCCTTCTGACTGAAGGGTCCCGGGTTCGATTCTGGCCAAGGGCACATTCCTGGGATGCGGGCTTGATCCCCAGAGATCAATGATTCTCTCTCACCATTGATGTTTCTATATCTCTAGCCCTCTCCCTTCCTCTCTGAAATCAGTTTTATATATATATATATATATATATATATATATATATATATATATATATATATATATATGTATATATTTTTTTTTATTTTTTTTTTAATGTGGCACACCTCATGCTGATGATTTTAGGTCTGTTCATTGAACCCTCACTTCTTGAGAAATCCCTAGCGTAGTTCGCATTTTGTGGAGGAGGGATCTGAAGTGCTGGACCCGCCCATTGGCTCAGAGGCTGGTGACTAGTGGAGCCGGATGGAAGCCCCGGGGGCTGGCTGCAGGGCCCACCCCCTCAGCCGCGCTGCTTTACGGCCTTAGTTTGGAGTCATCTGCATACAAATGGTAATAGATAAGGGGACCACATATTTTGTTTGCTTCTAAACTGGGAGGTAGGGTGGAGGGGTTTGGGGGAGGGCATCTATTATGCTGGTAAAACTAGGCTAAACCAGATATGTTTGGGGCAAACTGGGATGTGTGGCCACCTTATGGATGGGTGCGATGAAAGTGGATGGATTCACCGAGGGAAAGAATGTTGATGGAAAGAAGATAGAAGTTGATCACTGGGCCTTGAGAAAGACCAACGTTTGGGAATTGCCGGAGAAAGAACTCACAAAGGATACAGGAAGGTGGCGCGGAGAGGAGGGTGTCAGACTCTCCCGCAGTTTTCCTGAGGGCACTGATCACCGGTGGTCCAGCCCCCGGAGCTGCGAATGCTAGGGATGCGACAAGGACCACGAAATGGCCATGGAAAGGAGCAACAGGGAAATCAATGGTGATTTCCTGACAATCATCTCTTTGAATTGATGGAGTTGGAAGCCAAATTAAATTTTTCTTAAAAAAAAAAAGAGAGAGAGAGAGGGAGTGAGTGGGAGGTGAGGACCCAGGAGGCAGCCAGTGCAAACAAGTCTTTTAAGTAAGAAGTGACCTTGACGGGGAGGCCAAAGATAGGACAGTCCTGGAGGTGGAGTCCAAGAAGTTTCCTTTCTTGAAGAAAGACACTGGAATGTGTCTCTTGCTGCCGGCAGGAGCCTAGCTGAGGAGGCTGAAGAAGTGGAATGCGTAATTATTCCCTCTCCGGGGGGCATCCTGGAGCAGCTCCCGAGGAGGTCTGAGGACGGCCACCTGGGCTGAGGCTTCCCTCTGCGCCTGAGGAGGTACCCCTCTGCCTCTGCGGGGGGGAGGAAAGGGGGGCTGACGGTTTGGGGAGGGAACAAAGCGGGGTGCTTGCTGTCTGTAGACTCTGCTTTCCTCTCTCGAGTCCCAGGCGGGAGCGGTGCTTGTTGGATGCACGGCAGGGCCTGTCCTTAGGCCCCTGGTAGACGTTGCCGTGACCCCTTTTCATCTTCACTGTGTGCCAGTGAGGTTGGTGGTAACCCTCCTGTTCGATGCCAACGAAAACTGGCTCCGAGTGTTGGGCAGCCAACCAGAGAGCACACAGCTGTTCTGGGCCAGAGTGGAAGCCTGACTTGAGTGTTTCCTGGAAGCAAAGCCAGGGCATTGCTTACTCTTTTATGTTACCAAGTCAGAGGAAGGAAGTTAGCAAATGTAGTTTCATTAATGGTTTAGAGTCTAGTCAATGGTCGGCAACCTCATTAGTCAGCAGAGCCGAATATCAACAGTACAACGACTGAAATTTCTTTTGAGAGCCAAGTTTTTAAAATTTCTTCCAACACTACTTCTTCAAAATAGACTCGCCCAGGCCGTGTCTTTTGTGTGTGTGTGGAAGAGCCACACTTTGGGGCCAAAGAGCCGCATGTGGCTCTCGAGCTGCGGTTTGCCGACCACGGGTTTAGACCATAATGTGGACGTTTGTCCTAAGCAGTACATGACCGCTATCTTGTTGTTTATGTGAATTGATTTGATTTTTTTATTTTATTTTAAGGAAGAAATCCTTTTGTTAGTTTTTTTAATGGGGGCAATTTGATTAAATTCTCCATAGTTTTTATCTTTTGCTTTTATAGGAGAAGTTACTTGCATACAGAGGTCTTACATACATACAAGGTTTAATAACCCACTTCATTCATAAAGGATGCCTCCTGCATATATTTCTATAGTCCATAGAAAATAAAATAAAAAAAAAGATAGATTGATTTGAGTGAGAAAGAGAGAGCGACAGTGAGTTGTTTCACTTATTTATACATTCATTGGTTAATTCTTGTATGTGGCCTGGCAGGACCAAACATGCAACCTTGGTGTATCAGACGACACACTGAGCTACCGAGCCTAGGCGAAATTTCGGTATTAGATTATTACTGTGGGAACTATTGCCTTAAGGATTTTTACATTCTTAAAGTGTGTAAAATTCTTCTGTTGATTTTTTTTTTATTGCAAAAGAGTTAATAATTTAAAACTGTAGCCTGATAGGGGGATACAAATGGAATATGCCCATGATCCCTGCCTCTACAAGGAACACTTATGGTTACATGGAGCCCAGTGTGAAGATCACTGCTGCATTTCAATTGTCCATTTATGTCATATATATCTGATGTTTTAAACATATTTTTACTGATTTCAGAGAGAAAGGGAAAAGGAGGGGTGGAAACATCAATGATGAGAGAGAATCATTGATTGGCTGCCTCCTGCATATTCCTCACCTGGGGATCGAGCCCGAAACCCAACCGGGAATAGAACTGTGACCTCCTGGTTCATAGGTTGAACCTCAACCACTGAGCCACACCGGCAAGGCCATATCTGAAATTTTAGATGTGCTTGAGGACCGACTGAACAGCCAAGATAGAAATATGGGCCCTATGCTGGGGTAGGACTGGGTAACGTAGGGGTTGGGTAGAGGGACCATGATAGTTGTTGAAGGTGTGGGTCAGAATGACAACTGTGGCAACCACAGATAGACACAGGTGTTCTCCAAGTTTTTACTGAATTACTTAATGGGCTGAAGAACTGAAGCCTGTTTTATAGATATTGGAATCTGACTTTCGAATGGCTTTCTGAACGTGTTTCTGTTGCATTATTTAACAGGGTATCTCAGTACTTTAATGTATTTTTAAAAATTTGCTCCTTTTTTTTCTTTTGAAAACTTTATATGTGGGTTACTGCATGGCTGTTAATCAAAGTACAAGATGGGTATCAGTTACACACGTCATCCTCAGCGGTGTTCCGCAGGGTAAGTCTTATCTATGTCACACACACACAAGGAGGTGGCTACCTACGTGGTCAAGTGTCACCCTTAATATGTCACTCTAAGAGTTCACCCTAAAATTACAGACTTATAAACTAGGAAATTATTACTATTACAATATGACATGCAATTTAATGTTTGACAAGTTTAAATTCCACTTAGAAAGCTGAGCAAGTGCCAAGCCATAGCTAAGTTGTAGAGTTAAGTTAATGAAAAATGATTATTTTCTTATTTGTATCTTCTGTACAATTTAAGGGGATATTGGAGAATTCAGAGTATTGATTTGATCACCAAAAATGCAATTGGAAGGGAATGAACTATTTATATTCCCAGAATAATACTGAGATGTTTAGTCCTATGCAAGAAACCTAAGCTGGTTACAAGTACTTCCTACAACTAACCAATTGAAACAACATCCTAATTGTTAGTGATTACCTCTGTGATTTAAGACTTCGCTGCAGGATCTCTGAAGTTACTGCCATATTAAATGTCACTCTTCCTGTAATAAAGATAAATAAAAGAAAAAATTAGCTTAATTTCTGCAACACAATGATTAATGGAAAACAAATGCTATGTGTTTGGTTTGTAATAGTTATCAAGCAGTAGTCAATAATTTATAAGCCATGGCTTATGAAGCTATTAAAAAATTAATTATCCCCAGGAATCTAAGCAAGATACTTGAAAATAATTTATTACAGTAGCAGCCACTATTAATACATTTTTCTGTTAGAGCCTTAGCCAAAAGCCAAATTTCACTTTGAAAACAGAAAAATGATGGCACTTTTTATAATGATGATTTGAGGAATCACCATGAAACTCTTTAAAAACTGGTTTTCATTCAATATTGGAATCGCAGATTGCAATGATCATCCGTATACCTTCCCTCTCCCCTTTGACCTTTCCTACAGGCTTTGGTGCTTCGTTTGCATGCTTCAATTTTAGCTACTAGCCCCTTCTTTGACATTTTTACATGCCATTTTCACACCACTCTTGAGTGGAGAGACTGCATTTTTATACCTATTCCTTCCACCTCGCACAGTATCTGGTTCTCAGTGATCCTTATTGAAGTGAATGAATGCATGCTTGAGGCAATCTGTCTATAACATAGGTATGCAAACTAATTAGTGAGCTTAGCAAATTTGAATCGAGAAAAAGGCCATTGATCTGTTTTCAAATCCCTTTTTTGTTTCAGTTTTATAAGTAGAGCTTTGAAAATGGAAGTAACCTACTGTTTTTAAGATGAGAGAGAAGATTTAGGACTCCAAATTATTCTCTACTTCATCCCTTCCCCTCAAAGAGTCCCCTCTCCTTTTTTTGATTGTTAATGTTGGGCATCTTAGCTGAAAGGATTCTTCCCCAAAACAGTAGTCCTGCGGGTGTCTGATTTGTTAGTCCTGTTCGAGTTGTGACACTCTTGATCAAGAATTTCATGAATTTCCTTTTAGTTTTGGCTTCTAACTGGAATGCCTCTTCCCAGTCATTTCCCCTCCCCTTCTTTTCCACAGTCCTATCTGATATTCCAGTACATTCTTAGATGGACAATTCTGCCTGGTTTTTGACTCTAAGCCTGTGGAGCAGCAGCTGGATGGGTTAGGTTCCTGCTCATGATACAGGGCAGCCCAGGAGTCTGTAGAATTTTGCTTTGGTTATTCCGAAATCCAGATCTTTTCACTTTTGCAGATTATGGTATGGGAAGAGAAAAAGATACATTTTTAAAATACATGTATTTTTATTGACTTCAAAGAGGAAGGGGGCAAGAGATAGAAACATCAATGATGAGAGACAATCATTGATAGGCTGCCTCCTGCACACCCCACACTGGAGATCCAGCCCACAACCTGGGCATGTGCCCTGACCGGGATCAAACTGTGACCTCCTCGATGCTCAACCACTGAGCCAATCTGGCCTTATTTACACTCCCTACCCTACTTCCACTTTCACTCCCCTCGCCCTTCCCCAACACACACACAGCTAAGTACACATGGACCACCTCTCCTGAGCTGGCAGAGTAAATGGTTGCCTGCCAATGCATAGAGCCACATCAAAAGACCTATTGCACCCCCCTGATATGACCCAAGCTTTAGCATTCAAACTGACTTGCAGGGAGTTCTGGTCTAAAGGAGATCTCCTACAGAGACAGATTTGGGAGTCCGTGGCTTTAAGTCTTAGCTCCTACACATCACATCAAAGATGAATTCTAAGAATTATCTTATAAATAGGATAACATTTGTCAAGCACCTAACATCCATTAATTTTGTTTTATTCAAAATCTTTCACTTGCATCATCTCATTTGACCTTTAGAAAACCCTAGACATGCAGCAGGAAAACTATAATCCTCTTTTTACAGATGGTTAACCTGGTATCTGAAACTTTCTCAGTAATCATAGTAACTCTTATCGATGCTTACTACTTGTCGGGCATTGTTCTAAACACTACGTTTAATCCTCACATCAAATCCATGAAGTGGGTACTAAAAACTGGGAAAATTAAGGCAGAAAAGGGCTAAATCACTTGCCCAAGGCTAGAGCCAGCAAATACAAGAGTTGGGATTGAAGCCTAGAGAGCTTGGCTTCAAAAACAGTGCTCTTCACCAAGATGCGATTTCCCTCTGCTTTTTAAAGTAGTGGATTTGACTCACGTGTGTGAGTACAAGACCAACGCTCTTCACATCCTGAGAAAGAATCCATTAGACCGTACAGAAGGAGACAGCGCTAGGTCATCAGATTCGCCGACCTTGGGAAGAGAGAACTCTAACGCTGGGCTTGATGGTCCATACCCTGGGGAGCCAGGCGCAGACTGTGACCAGAGTGCCAGCCCAGAGAGGGCACACAAGGCTGAGTGGCCTGGGAGCCCAGAGAACAACACGCTGGGAAGAGGTGTCCCCGCACTTTGCACTTTGGAGACTGGAGACAGGTCTGAGGTAAACAATTGCACAGACTCCTGAAAGTTCACGGCTCCCGTTCACCGTTCATTCTGTTTTCATGGCCCTTGCCCTCTCCTCTGTGTGTTACAGTTATCAATGAATTTGTCTCATCAGCTCTCGAAAGACAGCAAGACCAAGTTTTGCTAGGTTTTATATCCCCCCTCTGGAGCACTTAGTAGGAGCTTAATAAGTGTGAGTTGGATCAATGAATGATTGTAAACAAATGAACACGCCTAAGCCCCTAAGGGATTTGGAGTTTGCTTTACATTTTACTTTGTTGCACCACAATAAGCTAAATCCTATTTTTAAGTGTTTTTGTTTGTTCGTTTGTTTATAGCCAAAAAAAACCCCCACACATTCGCATGGCGATTCTTTGGAGGAAATTAAGCCAATATTTTCAACTGTCATCTTAGGGCAACTCTTAATGTTCTAACCATTTTCGTGGTATTATTTTTGTGCTTGTACCCATTTTAAACCACAAATACTGTTGCTTTTAAAAACCGAATGTGCCATTTAATCATAGCTACCCACCCACACCTCTTAAAATGTTTACTAATGCATGAAAGCCTACAAAAATCACCTACGGTGGGTTTTAACAGCTTTCGCTCTGTGTGAGTGGGTGACACGGTGGGTGCCATCTTCCTCGCCACCTGAGTTGTTAGCAGTATTGATCTGTGTTCCTACCTTTTGTTCATTAGTAGCTGTGGTTGTAAATGGCAACCTGAAATAACGTCCTGAAGATGAACTTCACGATTTTTAGCATTTTACTCAACGTGCTGGGGAGGGAAACTTGTCCTCTACCTCTTCAGTTTTCGGGGCCCCGTGATCCAGCTAACAAAAGACAGGTTAGCAGGAGAAAAGGCACACCATTTTTATTAATGTTAATGTGGGCTAGAGTTCATAGAAAAGAAATGAAGCTTAAAGAAGCAGTTAAATTCAGGGGTTTATATGCCATTTTAACAAAGGAAAAACGGCTTGGGCTTCAGGGGATGTGACTAGTGTGCGAAATGGCTCATCTGTCCACATTTCAAATCACGGACTCGGACACAAGCGTGGCGAAAATGAGGATTTTAATAATGCTCTCAAGAGCAGGAGCCCGTTTTACAGGATCGCGCGTAGGGCTAGGACTACAGCCTATTTATTGGGAGCCTCCTCCAGTTCCTCGTTGGCTGGGTGCTATTGATCACCTATTTGCTAATAGGTCGCCTAGGTCTTGCTGTCTCCAATTGGGTTATTTAGAAGAAAAAAAAAAAATGGGCTGGGGCCTTCTCTAGTCGCCTCTAGGACATGTGCTAGCTAAGTCTGCAGCTCTCATCCTCTCTCCCACCCCCACATCCTGTTTGCTCTGGGAAATTCAGCAGCAGCCACCTGGCCTCATGCTGTTTCTTTTCTATGAAGATAAATCAGAGGCATATGTCTTACACGAGGAAATAAATGGGAAATTGGCGGAAAATCTGAGCTCTCCGTGCAAACTCATCTTGGTGTTGACGACACCCTGCCTTCTTTCTTCACTCTTCTCTCTGGTTGGGGTAGGGAGGGGCACCTTCCTCAAAGGGGAATACACTGCTTTTAGGCAGATCAGGGGAGTGCAGGGAACTCTTCTTGTGTCTGTTAATTCAGCTCAGAATCATCCTTCTGACATAGTATCATGCTCGGGGTTGGCATATTAGATCTTCAAATGGAAAGCGAATATTGCAGCGGAAACATTCTTTCCAATGTGATCTCCTTTGTACAAGACCTATTGGCACATGTAGCTTATTTTCTGTTGCATTCCATTGAATTCTTTTTAAGTTACTAAAAGTAATATAAAGTATGTTTTCAGAAAGGGCAAGGCAATGCCTCTGTAATCCTGTTATTTAAAATGTTTTGCATATTTCCTTTCAATGTTATCTATGTGTATCTGTTCCCTACAGTCTCAGCGATGCGGGGCACACTTGGTCTGTAAATTCCTCAACCTATCACAAGCCTTCTCCGTGCTCTTGCTTACGCACACTCATTATTTAGCCGCTGCAAAGTTTGCCTATCCATTCTCCAGTTGTCAGACATCTGGGCTGCCTTCCCAGTGGCAGTTTGCTCCTCCCTCCAGCAGGGGGGGAGGGCGGGGCGAGTTGGCCCCTCCTGGCTAGGTGGGACCTGGGCCTCTAAACAGCCACAGGCAGTTCAGAGGTCCAAGTCCCAACCCTCAGCCAGGCCAAGCAGGGCTTCTGGCTCCAGGCTCCCTTCTTGCTCTCTCTCTCTCTCTCTCTCTCTCTCTCCCCCCACTCCCAGCCTTAAGGTGGTGGAATTCCACCCTGCGGCGGGTTTCCCAGGCCAAGACTTCATTCGTGGCCCACACAGAGGGCCTGCCGAAGGTGGGTTCCTCCCAGCTGCTCTCTCCTTCTGTCCTAGCTCTCTGCAGACCCTCTGCGTGCCAAGAAAGGAGCTGGGCCCCTGGACCTGGGCGCCATGGCCCAGCTGCTGTCCTCCGAAGTGCAGCAGCTGCTCCACAACAAGTTCGTGGTCATCCTGGGAGACTCCATCCAGAGGTCCGTGTACAAGGACCTGGTGCTCCTGCTGCAGGAGGATCGCCTGCTCACTTTCGACCAGCTCAAGGTCAAGGGGGAGCCGAGCTTCGAACAGGACAAGCTGGTGGAAGGGGGCACGAAGGACATCATGAGCAACAGCACCGGCTACCGCGAGGTCCGCGAGTTCTGCACCGGCCACCACCTGGTGCGCTTCTACTTCCTCACGCGCGTGTACAGCGAGTACGTGCGGGCCGTGCTGGAAGAGCTGCAGGCCCACGAGCACACCCCGGACCTGGTCATCATGAACTCCTGCCTCTGGGACATCTCCAGGTACGGGCCCGACTGGTGCAGCAGCTACTGGGAGAACCTGGAGAGCCTGTTCCAGCACCTGAGCCAGGCGCTGCCAGAGTCGTGCCTCGTGGTGTGGAACACGGCCATGCCCCTGGGCAAGAAGGTCAAGGGGGGCTTCCTCCCGAAAGAGCAGCCGTCCACTTCCAAAGCCCGGATTAGAAAGGTGATCGAAGCCAACTACTACAGCTACGTCCTGGCGAAGGAGTACAACTTGGATGTGCTGGACTTGCACTTCCACTTCCGCCACGCGAAGGAGCACCGGCACAGCGACGGGGTGCACTGGGACCGGCACGCGCACCGGCGCCTCTCCCAGCTGCTGCTGGCCCACGTGGCCGACGCGTGGGGCGTGGAGCTGCCCCAGCGCCAGCCAGCGAGCCAGTGGACCAAGTGTGACCCTGCGAGGGCGGCCAGGCCTAGCCAGAGACTAGAGAGGCATTCCCAGAGCAGCAGAGGCCTAACGGCCGCACCCCCGCCCTCCTCCTTGTTGCCTCCTCCCAGGCACAGCCCCCTGCTGCCACTCCCAGCTCCCCGCCCATCCCTGTCCCCACTCCTGCCCTCACCGCCTCTTCCCCTTCCCTGTCACCCGGCCATGCGCCCCCAGGTCTTGCTCTATCCCCAAGATCCCTATTTTTACTCAGACCAACCTTCCCCTTCCGATCAGTTCTTCTTCAGCAATTTCCATCCTACCCAAACAGGATTTGACTTGGAAAACGACTTGGTGTTTGATCCCCAGCCCCCAAGGGCCCTCTTCCCCACACCCTATTATCAGCAGCAGGCCCCTGTGGTTCATAGGGGCTTTCCCCGGAATCTACCTCCTGGCCCTTATCTGCCCTGGAGACAGTTGCCCAAACCTTACAGGAGACAAGCCCGAGGCTACCCGGAGCCACGGCCTCATTAGACTGACTCGTGCCTTTTTCCTCCTCATGGACACGGACTTGACAATCTGACTGTTGCCTACACTGGCTGATCTTGTTAACAGAAGCCGTTGATCGACAGTGGACTTCTTTTGGTTCTGTGCTGTTACCAGTTGTTAGCTATGGCCCCTTCCTCCACGCTCTGGGGGTGACCAAGTATTATTCCTGCGTCCCCACCCCCTGTTCTCTTTGTCTTTTTGTAAACAGAGAATTGAAATTAAAAAGTTGTTTCACAAAAATAGTTGTGGGTTTTGTGTGTGTCAATATTTAACGGTGCCTCTTCCTTCCATTAAACAATTAGCTTTGTAAGAGCAAAGAGGATACCTGCTGAATGAATGGTCACAGCATCTTGAGAAACTACTCAAAGTGAATTTGCCTAAATAATCCTGATTGTCTCATGAAATGGATTGGGTATAAACAAACTAACTTTTTGTGATCCTGTTTTCTAGAGATTCTTATAGAATCATTGTATTTTAGTACTGGGAAACTGAAGACAGAAAGTGTAGCTACCATTTACAAACAAGGAAACTTGAAGCCAGAAAGGTGAGTTACTTGTTCTAGATCACATAGAAAAGCACTCCTCTACTGGCCTTTTCTAGTTTATACTGGTTTCCAGTTTATATTAACGTTCAAACTACAGAACTGATTTATATCAAACTGAGAAAAACCCCTATGTATCCTATATAATAAAAGCCTAGTTGGTGTCCCACAACATCATCACAAGATGGTCATCAGAGATGGCCAGCAGTTGTGGGCCATCAGGCCTGTAGGGGAGGGCAGCTGCGGGTGACCAGGCCTGCAGTTGGGTGCAACCAGGCTGGCAGGGGAGGGCAATTTAGGGCCATCAGGTCTATAGGGGAGGGCAGCTAGGAGTGACAAGGCCTACAGGGGAGGGCAGTTGGGTGCAACCAGGCTGGCAGGGGAGGACAGTTAGGAGTGACCAGGTTAGTAGGAGAGGGCAGTTTGGGGCAATCAGGCCTGCAGGGGAGGGCAGTTGGAGACAATTGGGCCAGCAGGGGAGGGCAGTTGGATGTGACCACGCTGGCAGGGGAAGGCAATTGGAGGAAAGATCAGGCTAGCAGGGGAGCAGTAAAGGGGTGATTAGGTTGGCAGGCAGAAACAGTTAGGGGTAATTAGGCAGGCAGGAAGGCGAGCAGTTAGGACCCAGCAGTCTCAGGTTGTGAGGGTGATACCTGACTGTTTAGGCCTGATTCCACTGCCTGTGGTCATCCCACCCTGGGGACTCCCAGGGCTGACAGCAAGGGTGGGCTTCCGTGGGGTCCCCTCTATTATGTGGTCCAGGGTTACTGCATCCTAATATTGTCTCTGGCAGGACTTGGGACAGTCCTCTGCGTATATAAGGTCCCGGTCCCTATACTAAACCCCCAGAGTCTGAGATCGGGATGTAGAAAGTGCCTGTTGTCGTCATCCTGTCCTGGGTGGGATGATTCTGTGCCAGGGCCCAGGGTCTCTCCCTCCTCCTCATTCATGTTCCTCACCTTGAGCCCTGACAGGTCCTGGGATCCTCCCTCTGTCTACCCAAGGCCAGATTCCTCAGATCAAGGCCTCACTGCCCTGAGTCCTCTGCAGGAAGTCAGTGTACGTCACATCCAGTACTAAGCCCAGCAATTCCAAAGCCTGATGGCAGGGGCTGAGATGGATTCCGCAGGGTCATTAGCCCTGCCTCTGATCCATACTTTGGCAGGGCCTGGGCCTCCTGTCCTCTATGAACCTGAGGTGGGTTTGGGGGGAGGTGCAGTTTTCAACATAAAAACAAGAAGCCCAACTTTGGGAATTTAAATTCCTGCCTCATTCATCTAACACCGTTAAACCCCAAATCTAGGTACTATACCTACTATGATCACCTCCAAGATTTTAAAGCTAAGATAACCAGTTGAGCAACTCTATTCATTAAAGACAGCCTAAAGGCAATGATTTCAACCTTGAAAACAGAAAGCTGGAGAGACCCACATGGACAGTGGAAAAGGGGTTGAGATGGAAAATTTCTGTGGTAGTAGCTAAGAAATGAATGGTTTTCAAGGTGCATAAGAACAACCTGTACTAGGGAAGCAGGATGGTTCACATCTCCACAGAGACAGTCACATTACCTTGAAAGGATTGTAGGTAACTTAAGAAAACTAGCTAATGGTGAAGGATGAGAAAGAACAATGAACCACTGAAATGGGGGGTCTAGGGTAACATTTGGAGGAAGCATCTCCCTACCATGTGACCCATCAGAATGGAACCTGGGGTCAATAGGTTTGAGAAGGGTTAGGAGTGCTAAAGAAATGCCCCCATTCTCTCACCAAAGCATCTTGTCCTCCTCATTCCTTCTAATGGAAATGTCAGGATGGTGCTTTATAATGTCTAAGTTTCTCTCCCAGAGCTACCATGAGCTGGAGGAGAGGCTTCCTGATTAATTATAGCCTAGGAAATGTGGCCCCTCTTTGTCCTAGAGAAAAGCCTATGCTCAGGAGGCCTGGGAGAGGGCCCTGGGAAATTTTGAGAGGGTGAAGATGACCAGGAAACCACAAACTCCTAGCAGTTATGTAACAAACAACCCCATTCACCAAAAGAAGGTAAAAGAGGAAGAAGCCCAGGTCTAATGTCCAGGATGAAAGGACCACACCCAAACTTCTCTTCTTTAGTGGCATATCCTCAAGACTCCCTGGTCTTGCCTGGCAGATTCCATCTTCAATCCATACTTTTTCTCATGAAGACTTTTTTTCCCTTTCATCCCAGCCATGTTCCCATAAACTCTGCTCTCACTCTGTTCTTCCAGGCACTAAAGACATCCATGGGAATGAAAAGGTGTCTTTTAAGGGAGTTCTAGGAAAGGAGACTTTCCAAAAATCCCTACCCCTTCAAGAAAACCTATGAAAGCTATAAAGTCAACAGTATGTGGCCATTATCACAGTCCAAATGAGGAACTGAATAAAAATGATCCAGAAAAAGACCAAGACAATGTAGAAAAATTCACCACCTCAAGAAACAACTTGGACAGCCAGTAACTTCAGAGCAAGGCCAAAGACCTCAGAACTATAATATCTCTGAAGTCTCTGAAGTCTGGCCCCCAAGAAATGCTGACAGTGTGGAAGCAAAATTTTACACCCACAGAGTACACCAATAGTGATGACTAAAATAAAATTGATAAGTGGTTCACTTCCAGTGTAAGCATAATTTGCAGACAATTTTTATTAAATTGATTGGGATAGCATCTACATTATAAAAGACCAGGGGCTGTCACATCCTAAACAACCAGACAGATGATCAGTCACCAGGTGGGAGGGGGGTCCACGGGATGGGGTGGGCAGCATGGGGGGGGGGGGGGGACAGGCGAGGTAGGTGTGGCAAAGTTGTTAGCCTCTGGCCTCGGCTGGGCAGAGCCTAACAACCTCTGCTGCCTTGACGGCTGTGGATCAGGTCTGGAGAAAGGACTAGAAAGAGAAGCAAGGCCAGAGAGAGAGAGAGAGGGAGAGGGAAAGGGAGAGGAAGAGAGAGAGGCAAGGGCTGATCAGGAACTGCCACAGAGGCTGCATATCAGGCCTGGAGAGAGGCCCAGAGGCAGAGGCAGGCAGAGGGGTTAGAGGCAGGCAGGCAGGCAGTAGTTAGGAGATTGCAAGAAGGACGACCCCCAAAGGGTCCCCGATTGGAGAGGGTGCAGGTTGGGCTGAGGGACACACACACACCCCCATGCACAAGTTTCATGTATCAGGCCTCTAGTAGCTCTATAATCAGAAATTTAGTAATTAGATGCTCAATGAGCTATGTATGAAAACTAGAATGTTTGTGACTGATTTCTTGAATGCTCTTAAATTTTAGACTTGAAAAATTTTTTTTAAATGTTGCTATCAATGACATCAGTCACCATTAAATAAAAATATGAGTTGGAATGGACTACCCAGTGGACAGCTCTGACAATGAGCCATGGCATCTCTCCTGTTTTATATAAATGTTAATCACGGAGAGTATTTAAATGCTAGGCCTTTTGTTACCCTAGATTAGTGAAATGTGAATATTTGATAAGCTAGTCTAAATAGTATTGTCCCAATAATTGGCATACCAATTATTGACTTTATTTGACTGGCTTATAGGTCCTCAACTGGATCATTCCTAAATTTTTTAAAAAAACTATTTTATTGATTTCAGAGAGGAAGAGGGAGAGAAAGAGAGACAGAGAAATGTCAATTATGAAAGAGAATCATTGACCAGCTGCCTCCTGCTGGGGATTGAGTCTGAAACCCATGCATGTGCCCTTTCCTGAATCGAACCTGGAATCCTTTAGTCTGCAGGCCAATACTCTGTCCACTGAGCAAAACTGGCTAGCGTGGACCATTTTTAAATTTTACAACGTGGGTCAGGAAATGTTGACCTACAAAAATGAAGTTCATGAAATCTCAAGAAATGGATGAGCTCAGGTATCTACAGAAGTACACAGCAGCTTTTAACCTACCAAAGAATAAGATTACCAGAAAGTAAGGCCTTTATCTTATCTGTGTCTCAAATCCTAGTGCAATGTCTAGCACTTAGTAAGCACTGAATGCTTCTTGAATGAATCAGTGAATGTATATAAGTAGTGTATGAATGTGTTGTTGCTAAGACTACAACCCAAGTTTCGAAGGAGACAATAAACAGACATAGAGTCATTGTAGCACCTCAGAAGGAATATTGCCAAAACAGCATTACGATGACCTTCAAGGACTCCAGAAAGGTGATTACAAGTCAGAATGTCCCAACAAAGTGAGAATAGGGAACCCATTTGACCAATGTAAATGCTCTAATCCACGCAGGAGATTAGGCTGCGCAGTTTAGTAACATCAGCCTTCAAGATGAGCTAACTGCCTTTGTTCTTTGCGTTTCCCAAGTAAGAGGAAGCTGCACGTAGCTGCTAATCTGAGTAAATGGATGCAGATAGTGTTTACATTTCCATGGATTAACCAATAAACTGGTGGTGTGGTTTAGATCTCACTTGGAAATTAAGTTAGTATGCATTATTCCTCCTTAATCTGATAAACCACGGAGAATGAGTTTTTAGATATATAGGCTTGAGGATGAGACACTGAATCAATGATTAGGTCACTGTTGTTAGAGATGAAATAGCACCGCTCACTGAGCAATCCTGTTTCTCACACGTGGGTAGGAGTTCAGGTAGACTGAGACAGGGACAATCTTTTCCTCCCCAGGTGAGTTAATATCCTATGGCTGCTATAACAAGTACCACAATCTTGGCTTAAAATGACCCATCGATTCTTTTATAGTTCTGGAGCTCAAAAGTCCAAAATCCATGACCCCAGAGTACAATCTTAACTATGTTCTACTCTGTCTTACATGATCAGGCTTTTCTACCTGCTTCTGCAATGTTATCCTCATCTTTTTTTTCCTTTTTCTTAAAAAAAAAATATATTTTTATTGTGGTAAAATACACATAACCATTTTTCTAAGTACACAGTTTATTGGTATTAAGTACATTCACATTATTGTGCAAACACAATCTTTTGGAAGTATCTTCATTTCTCTGTATGCTTTCAACTATTCAGAACTTTCTGTTCATAAAACATGCCAAGCTCTTTCATTACTTGGGCCTTTTCACTTGCTATTCCCTTTCCTGAAATGTTCTACATCCCCTTCCCACTGGTTCTTTGAATATCTAATTCTTCATCCTTCCATCTACATCTCCTAAGACAATGGTCAGCAAACTGCGGCTCGCAAGCCACATTCGGCTCTTTGGCCCCTTGAGTCTGGCTCTTCCACAAAATACTATGGCTTGGGACCTTTCCAGCCCCACTGAGGTAAGAGGCTGATAACAGTTCGGCTTGCATTTCATTTCATACATATTCTGGCCTTTATCTTCCACCTTAGCTTTCTTTGTCCATTTTTGCTATTGTCACTTTGCTTTTTAAATCAAGAAACCTAGCAATGCAATCAAGCTATTGTCTGGTAAAAAGAGCTAAAGTTATTCAACATTTATGAGAAGTTATTGCTCTATTGTTAAGACATTTGAAGAAGTGGTGTTAGAAGAAGTTTAAGTTTAAAAAATGTGGCTCTCAAAAGAAATTTCAATATTTGGCGCTGTTGACTAATGAGTTTGCCGACCACGGTCCTAAGAGGCCTTCTATCATTTAATCTAAAAGTACTGTTGCAATTTATCATAGTATCCTTCACTTCCTTTGTATTTCGAACCCCACTCAGCAGTGGCTTCAGTAGATGCTTTTACTCTCGCCCAGAATGTAAGGTCTACAAGTAACTGCTGCATTCCCAGTGGGCTGCTAGCACAATGCCTGGCAAAAATATTCAAGTATATTTACTTCAGATAAATGGTCAAAAATATGATTAATTCATAGTGTGTAATCAAGTGAGAAGGCAGCATGTATTAAAATCAAGCTGTCTTTGATTACTTTTCTTTAAAAAAATGTCTATAGAACTCTCCCCTATTTTTACCTAAATCATCTGAGTAGCTAAATGCCTGGACCTTTCCAACCCCACTGAGGGTAAGAGGCAGATAACAGTTCAGCTTGCATTTCATTTCATACATATTCTGGCCTTTATCTTCCACCTTAGAGCTTTCTTTGTCCATTTTTTGCTGTTGTCACCTTGCTTTTTAAATCAAGAAACCTAGCAATGCAATCAAGCTATTGTCTGGTAAAAAGAGCTAAAGTTATTCAACATTTATGAGAAGTTACTGCTCTATTGTTAAGACTTAAAGTGCAGAGTTCCTATGGCCTTCTCTCTCAACTTTTTCTCAAAGCTTTTTCTATTTGACTTTTGTTTCAAGTTTTCTAGAAAAAGAAAAAGAAAATAGAGTAAGATGCCAGAAACTGATCATTGTCCCACTAATAGAGAGATGTGGACAGGGAGTCCAGAAGGCTGGTCAACATTCAATGCTCTGAAAGGTTGGAGCTAATCACTCATTGTTTAGTTGAGACATTTGAAGCTGAAGCAGCCTCCACCTGCTAGTCTTATGTAAATTATTGCTGATTGGCTATTGTTGGAATTGTCTGCCTAAAGGCTATGGGTGTATCCCCTAATCTTAATAAAAGGAATAGCAAAGCCAGAGCAGGGTGTGGTCCTCCCCCTAGAGGTGGGCTCCCGCCTGGCCCCCAATATTCCCAAATTAATACTTTTCTAGTCTCTTTCATTTGTGTGTGGTCTTCTCCAGAACTAGAACCTTGAACCCTGAACCACACAGGACATGAAAGGGGTTCCCACAGTAATATTAATGACTGACATCCAAGCAGCATATGTGTCTCACAATATCCTATAAGGTAACTATGTTATATACCAAAGGCTGAAACTTTAAAACTGTAACTGTATTTTTCCATAAGTGCAAACAAAGCAAAGCTCAGCGCTTGAAAATAAATAGAATCTCACATCAGACCATGTGAAGAGGACCAGGCCCTTCTCCCTGGTCAGCCGCTGAGCTTTTGCTGTCCAGGCCCTAGCATTGCATGAGTCTGAGGCAACATGCACGTCACATTCGGGAGTTGGTGCACAGCGGCAGCTCAGTCTCTGGTGGCTCTATGTTCATGAGTTCTGCACAGGTGAGTTATTTTGAAAACTTGAATCATTACGATTCATGTCAGAGAAAGGATTTACTATTGTATGTTTGTATTTATAAGCTCTAGAAATAATATTTTCATTCTGAGGAGAACTTTAAGAAAGGCTTCTATCACTGTATGCTTAATTTGTGTGTGTGTGTGTGTGTGTGTATATATATATATATATATATATATATATATATATATTTTTTTTTTTTTTTTTTTTCCCCCACAAAACGTGGCCCATGAATCTGTAAAGATACATTTTCTAAATCATGTCCCTTGAGCCATCATAATCTTTACTCATGCATTCTATGGGCAAGGATGCTTACCCCCCAAAAAGGATTTATTCTGCAATTGTCCCATGTGGGAATTCACAATGACAGACTCTGAGAAGTTCTGCATAAAATAAATTTGATTAAATGTATTTAACCTAGTATTTCCCAGATTTATTTAACCATAGACCTTTTTCATATGCACCATCTTTTAAAACCATGTTTTGGGTAATGCTGGATGGAACAAAGTAGCTTTACAGTCATTTGTATAAAGAATAATATAATAATTTATAATAATAATAATACAAAAATAAACTCTTTATTTCATACTAGAGGCCCAGTGCATGACAATTGTGCACTGGGGGTGAGCGGTAGTGGAAGGGTGGGTCTCTCAGTCTGGCCTGTGCCCTTTAGCATCCTGGGAGCCCTTGGGGGGGTGTCCGACTGACAGCTTAGGCCATTCTTAGCACTGCCACAGAGGCAAAGCAGTAGGAATGCACTGACCACCAGGGAGCAGCTCCTGCATTGATTGTCTTCCCCCTGCTGGTCAGTGCACCATAGCGACTGGTTGTTCCACCGTTCGATCAATTACCTTTTATTATATAGTATAGTCACAACTGTAAACCTACTTTTTCTTTAAACTGTTTTGTTCTAGAGCAGTGTTTCCCAAACTTTTGACATATGTGTACCCCTTCTATAATTTTTGTAACGCTGAGTACCCCTCGTACTCATGAGAACGTAGAATTAGGCGCAGCTAAGCACGGTGCAGTGCATATCCCCACCAAACTCTGGTGCAATGCATACCCCCACCAAACTCTTCCCGTACCCCTGGGGATATACGTACCACACTTTGGGAAACATTGTTCTAGAGAATGCCAGAAAAAATAGTTGGGGTGAAGGTTGTTGGATTGGAGGTTTGCTGCGTGGCTCAGGAGGTCGTCAGTCTGTCTCTCCAGCAGAGGAGTTTGGCTGCCCCTCCCAGCTCCCAGCTTGAAATCTATCTGTGTCTTCTATCTCTATTTCTAATATTTCTCAATCCCTGGCTGCCTCCACTTATTCATCTCTCTTTCTGTGCGGGATGCAGAAAGGGAGATCCCAGCCATCAGGCGCCCACATATTCTTACTGATTTCAGAGTGGAAGAAAGAGGGAGAGAGATAGAAACATCAGTGATGAGAGAGAATCAAGATGGACTACCTCCTGCATGTGAACGAGCCCACAGACAACCTGGGCATTTGCCTGTGACCTCCTGGTTCAATGCAACCACTGAGCCACGCCAGCTGGGCTAACATGGATCATTATAATAGTCTGTGCCCAAATATGAGCGAATATTCACTAGGTAAGCCTGGGACAAGCCTGAGATTGGCTGGTTAACCGAAATGGGATGAAATGGACCAGGAATGTTTGCCCCCTTCTTAAAGGGGGAAGAACTGGGATGGCCCAGCTTGATAACCAGTATTGGGGTAGGCCCAGTCCAGCAGCAGAGCATGGTGTGGAGTGGAGGTATTTCACCCCAGTTGTTTGATATCTGGCAAAGAATATCCCAAGATGCATCACAGTGGAGCATGGTGATGGGAAGTAGAGAGTAAACAACATTTTGAAACTGAGAATAGTCATCAACACAGCACCATGTGTCAACGCTTCACAAGGTTGTTAGGAGCAGGAACAAATCTCTATCAAAACGCCTGTCTTCAAAGAGTAAGAGCACTAGCAGGAACTGCTGTGGCAGAGCCATCACCTTCACTGAAGAGGAAATCCGGCCAGGCCTTGTAGACCGACAGCCAGTTTGGCCCCCTCCATCATGCTCAGCGCTGCCTCTCAGACCTCGCTGGTACCTGGCATACTGAGCTTGGCTTCTAAACCTCACTTCTACATAGCATGGACTAATTTTCAATGTTATATTTCATCTCAGTAATTAAGTCACACTGCCAGATTGATTTTTTCCCCCTACCATCCACTCTTCTCTAACTTCACGATGTTTATCTAGAATACATCAGAATATCCTGGTGGGCTTGTTAAAACACCATTGTTGCTTTCTCCCCCAAGGTTTCTGATTCACAAGGTCCAGAGTGGGGCCCAAGAAGTTGAATTTCCACTAAATATCACACTTTGAAAATCATCCAAAAAAAAAAAAAATGTAAAAAGAATCATGTAATTCTACTCATATACCCATAACCTAAATTTATACCCATTTTATTTTGCCCTATTTTCTTTATCTTTTTTCCTAAAGTAAAGCAAATCCAAAATATTTCCTTCCTAAATATTTCACATGTGGGAAATAAGGACATTTTCCTACATAAGCACAAGTATCACAGCTAACAAAACTAACAACTTGCTGATATCATCTGACAACGACACTCTTATGGACTGAATATTTGTGTCCCATTTCCCCTCCCCAAAAATTCATATGTTGAAACCCTGTCCCATAATGTGATGGCATTAGGAGGTGGGGCTTTTGAGAAATAATTAGAATCAAATGAGGTCATCGGTGTCATCAGAATATGACACAGGCAAGGCATTGCACCATAACAGAAAGTATGCAGGCTGGTTTCCCAACATTCTTTGCAAAGATTGATCACCAAGTAAAGGGTGACAGTTGCAAACCTGCATTTTAAAGTTGTGTTTTCCCACTTGCAACGTGTAAGTGCCCCGTGGGTATAGCTCTGGTGCTATCAGGGTGGAGCCCTCGGGAATGGGATTAGAGCCCTTATAAGACTTACAAGAGAGTCTGTTTCTCTCTGCTCTCTCCCACCGGAAGTGTGCAATAAGCTAGGAAAAGAGAGTTCTTGGAATCCAACCATGCTGACACTCTGTTCTTGATATCCAGTCTCCAGAACTGTGAGAAATAAATTGCTATTGTTTATAAGCTACTCAGTTTATGGGGTTTTTGTTATAGCAGCCAAAACTAAGATACTCAGTCCCAAAATGTTTTCTGCAGCTATTCAAATTGGGATCTACTAAAGAATCACACATTGCATTGATTCTTATGTCTGAATCTTTTTTAATTTAGAAGAGAATCCAAAACACACCCATCTTTTTTTTCATGACATTGACTCATTGTAAAGATTTGTCCTGTGTAATGTTTCACTTTCTGAGTTTGTCTAATGATTTCATCATGATTCCATTTAACTTGTACTTTATCCCTTGTATTTCCTTTAAAGTGAATGTTAAATCCAAAGGTTTGATTAGGCACAAGTTAAACATTTTTGGTAGAATATGTCACAGGCAAGGCATTGCACCATAACAGGAAGTATGCAAGCTGGTTTCCCAATATTCTTTGCAAAGATTGATCACCAAGTATAGGGTGACAGTTGCAACCCTGCATTTTAAAGTTATGTTTTCCCACTTGCAACCTGTAAGTGCCCCGTGGGTATTGTATTGGTACTATGTCAATATTCTAGTTCCTCATTGTGGGAGCACTTGTTCCTCAAACCCACACATACTTCTGAATCCTGTACAGAGCACAAAGTGTCAGAGCAAGTTCCTCCTCAAACCCTGCTCACTGTACTAACTGTTGGGAACTCAGTTTCTCTTTTATTCTCTACTCACTGTGTCATTGTTGGAGTACTTACTCCTCCAATCCCAGGTCCTTTATCCTGTCAGAATATACCAATTGTAGGATCGCTCTGCCAGGGGCTGGACCTTGTAGGACACTGGGTGGTAGACAGAGAAGCCATGAGAAATTGTGGATATATAAGAGCGTCTTTATTATAGGAGCTAGTGGCCATGTAGCCATTGCTAACGAGCAACTAGACAAAAAAGTTCTTCAAAGCAGAGTCTGGAGATAGGCTGTCATTCCTGCGGGAATCATTGTCTGATCTATTTTTCTTTCCTGAAAAAATGTCTTCATGTCTTTAGCACGGTGAGTGCTGGCTTCATGTCTTTAGCACGGTGAGTGCAGACCTCTTTGGCTCCCTCCCATAACAAGCGGTAGCGTTAAATTGACTCACTTCCTTATAACTGTTTGTGTGGCCCAGGCTTTTTCAGTTTCAAGAATAAAAACGCCCAAAACACGTTCAATCTTTTCCTTCTTGCCCTTAGAAATGATTAAAGATGGGATTTTATGCCATCCAGACATATTGCCAAAATACAGGAGGAAACGTGCACTTTTGTAAGCAGTGGAGGGAATGTACACTAAGGAGGCACCCCACTGTTCAATTGTTGTTTGAGATGATTGGCCCATTAACACTGCAGTTTCATCCATAGCAATCATGTTGGAAAGATTGTATTTAGAGAAGTCAGCATCATCAATAAAGGACTTGAATGCAAGTGCTTGCTTAATAACTTGAGTATCTTCTGCCAGGACTGGTTTGGCTCAATGGATAGAGCGTTGGCTTGGGGACTGAGGGGTCCCGGGTTCGATTCCGGTCAAGGGCATGTACCTTGGTTGCGGGCATATCCCCAGTAGGGGGTGTGCAGGAGGCAGCTGATCGATGACTTTGTCTCATCGATGTTTCTAACTCTCTATCTCTCTCCCTTCCTCTCTGTACAAAATCAATACAATATATATTCAAAAAAATAATAATAACTTGAGTATCTTCCAACCTAAACAATGTTGTGGATCTTCTTAAAGACAGTTCACTTCGCTGAAGGAAATTATCCAGCCAGTGTTGTGATGCTTTGAAGTTTTCGGGGGCTATGTCAAACTGTGGTACCATTGCAAGGGCAAATTCTTGAATCTGAGCCCTTTTCACAACCAAAGCCTTTGCTCTCCTCTCAACAACCCATTCACAGATCAGGTCTTCCAGCTCAGAAAATAATGGTTGCCAATCTGATCCACACTTGCGCTTTTTAACATTTCCCTTGTCCACTTGTTCAATGAGGTTACCATACTCTGCTTGCCATTTTCGG
Source organism: Pipistrellus kuhlii (assembly GCF_014108245.1). Lineage (NCBI taxonomy): Eukaryota > Metazoa > Chordata > Mammalia > Chiroptera > Vespertilionidae > Pipistrellus > Pipistrellus kuhlii. Next base: position 40,520,516 of record NW_023425529.1, read on the forward strand.
ACCAATCGGATACTCAACATCTTCTCTTTGCAGAAAGCGGTAAGATTTTGGGCCCAAGAGTCTTCCACTATTCCTTTCTTGTACTCCACAGAGTAGCTTTTTCTTTTTGTGCTCATTTCTAGGGGTAAAAAAAAGGAATTGGGGTATCAAGGTGGGGGGAGGAGGATCACTTAAAATGACACAGGGGGGATCAGAGGAGGGAATCAAAATGGCACAGGAGAATCAGAGGAGGGATTACCATTTTAGTACCCCTTTTGATCCTCCTGTGTCATTTTGATTGCCCCCTCCCTCTGATCCTCTTGTGTCATTTTAAGTGATCCCCCTCCCTCCACCCCTGTGCCACTGAACACCTTCACCAGACATCCCCCCTACCCCTTTATCAGACATTTACCCCCTGGGGCCTGCCTGGGGACTGTCACTGGGCTTGCTGGGGCCTGGATCTGGGCTGGAGCAGGGTCTGCCACTGACAGAACCTTCAGTCATCATGAGGGCGGCCGTGAGCATCAGGTAGTGTCACCAGAGACAAACTAGCACTCACCACCTTCGCTGCTTCCTGTCTGCTCTAATCCTTCTGTTCTTCTACAGGCATCTGCGAAAGTCTCCTCCTCTCTCCCGCCCCACGCTCACTGCTCACTCTGACCTCTGCTCCGCCTCCACACAGCAGTGATGTAAGGAATCTGCATAACATCACTGGTTGCTACAATAGATGCCAGTTGGGGCGGCCTTAGTGACCAGTTTATGGTAAATTAATTTTCATTCTGAGACAGAGCCTAGGGGGGGCCTTATTTTCGTGGGGGATGCCTTATATTTCACTCAGAAGGAAACCTGTAAGTAGGTCTTATTTTCGGAGGATGTTTTATTTTCGGGGAAACACTGTAAACTTACCTAAGATGGTAGAGCTCTCTTTCAGAGAGTCGTGTGTAAGATGGGCTAGCTATGCTCTAATGCCATGCTTTTCAGAATAAAGGTAATGACCCATTAGTGAATTGGAAAACAAATGAGTTCTTCCTGACCAGGATTTTTTAAAAATGAAATAAAATAGAATAAGAGATATCAGCGTACATATCAAGTAAACAATGATAATATTTCATGGGGTGTGTGTGTGTGTGTTCTGCAACTAGATGTTAAGCATTTTTTTATGGTTGGAAAACCCTCTTATAAGAGTTTCCTTATGACTGTAATATCCAAGGCTTGTGAGTGCCCAGAAGAAAAGTAGCTTCTCCCACTGCCTGGTAAGTAGCCCACAGAGAGGACTGGGATGGCACTGAGGTAAAAAACAACAACATGGGTTTAAGATGCAAACCCTCAGGGTCAACTGAGCCCATTACCCTTACTGGAGATGAGAGCTTGTTCAAGAACCTAAACTCTTTATGGCTCATCTACCTAAACTTTAAAATGAAAACAATTATGCCTACCTCACAGGATTCCTAGATTAAATGGCAGGATATCTTTAAAACACTTAGCATAATGTCTGGCATATAGTAAATACCCATCTCCTCCACAATACAACCAGTTAAAAACGCATCTGTGATGTATCATTTCCTGCCTCGGAGGAAAAGAACTAAAAATGTACCAGGATTAGAATCCTCTTTGGAGGAATGTGTATTCCTGATCCTAATGTTTATTTTAGAAAGACAAAAGGTAAAATAATTGCCGTGGCAGGCAGAATATTAACAACAACAATTTTCTATTTTCACAGAACTGGAAATTACTGTGCCACAAAGATACCAGTTTATCTTGAAGACAAAACATTCTTTTTGTTTTTCTTTTCTTTTTTTGAAGAATGGCCTAGTCTTGCAGATATATTGTACATGCCGCATGTGCCATTAGCCTTGAAGTTGTGGCTTGTTTAATTTCATTCTTAGGTTCTTTCTAGAAAGAAAGATATTGATCAATGTCTGCATAAAAAATGTTTTGCATTTTTTCCTGATGGTTGGATCCCAAATAAAAAGTGGGCTGTTGCCAAAACCGGTTTGGCTCATGGATACAGCGTCAGTCTGCGGATGAAGGGTCCAAGGTTCTATTCCGGTCAAGGGCATATGCATTGGTTGCGGGCACATCCCTGGTAGGGGGTGTGCAGGAGGCTGCTGGTTGAGGTTTCTCTCTCATTGATGTTTCTAGCTCTCTATCCCTCTCCCTTTCTCTCTCTCTATAAAAAAAAAAATCAATAAAATATACATATATATTTAAAAAAAAAAAAGTGGGCTGTTGGCCAAGACCTCCCTACCATGCACCTCACAACCTCTCTCAGTTCCAGACCTTTGTCTGAGCAAAGAGCTATCTCAGGTGCAGCTCTCCATTTTTAATACTCATCCCCTTAATCAAGGAATAAACTCCCCCTCTACTCATCCACTCTTCATCTCCATCTTGTGAAGGGGCAAGTGTTCTGGCTGTTTCTAAATAAAATATGAGTGCCGGGATCCTTAACATTTTTGTGGCAGCTGGTGAACACCCTTAGTTTTGTTTTTTGTTTTTTTCTCACATTCCTCATTTCTCATATTTCTCATTATTCCTGTGAGAGAATAATGTACATGCATACACACATATAAAGGACTATGATTATATGTTAAGTTTATAAAGCATAAATATATTGGCTAGGCATTGTAGAAGATTTAGAGATTAATCAAACACTAGCCTGGTCATCAAGGAGCTTAAAATCCCATAGGGAAAATGTGGTATATGCACAAATAACCCTATTCCAGGAGAAAATGCAGCAAGTACCAGGAGAGAGAGAGAGAGAGAGAGAGAGAGAGAGAGAGAGAGAGAGAGAGAGAGAGAGAAAGCACACTGTAGGAGGTCAAAGCAGGGAGAGATTGCATACACCTGACAGATGCAGGAGCAGCTGTGGCAGAGGAGGCATCTGAAAGATGGACAGGATTTGCCTCCGAGGTAGCATAACATCCAAATGAGGGGGAGCATAAACAGAGATCCAGAAGTAGGAGGAGGAGCATGCCCAGACACCTTAAGAGGTCACTTTGGCCAGAACACAGAATCCATTAGGGGCATAGAGGTCAGTAATTTGTAAAAAGAGGATATGTAGTAGTTTCCTTGGTTGCTGGAACAAATTGTCACCAACTGGTGGTTTAAGATAACACAATGCATTATAACTAGAGACCCAGTGGTAGTGGTGGAGGGGGAGATGGGGAGGGTGTGTCCTCAGCCCAGCCTGCACCCTCTCCAATCTGGGACCCCTCAAAGGATGTCCAAATTCCACCAGGATCGGGCCTGAACAGGCAGTTGGACATTCCTCTCACAATCCAGGACTGCTGGCTCCCAACCACTCGCCTGCCTGCCTCCCTGATTGCCTCTAACCACTTCTGCCTGCCAGCCTGATCACCTCCTAACCATTTCCCTGCCAGCCTGATTAATGTCTAACTGCTCCCCTGCCAGCCTGGTCATCCCTAACTGCCCTCCCCTGCAGGCTTGATAGCCCTCAACTGCCATCCCTTGCAGACCTGGTCCCTCCCAACTGCCCTGCCCTGCTGGCCATCTTGTGGTGGCCATCATGTTTCCACATGAGGGCAGGATCTTTGACCACATGGGGGCAGCCATCTTGTGTGTTGGAGTGATGGTCAATCTGCATATTACTCTTTTATTAGATAGGATAGAGGCTTTTGCACCAAGGTTTGCCCTGAAGGATATCCTGGATCAGGGTGGGGGTTCCCTTGGGACATGGGGCAGCCTGGGTGAGAGGCCTGTGGTGGTTTGCAGGATGGCCATGCTCCCTGGCCACCCAAGTGGAAGTCCTGGTATCTGGGGTTTATTTATCTTCTACAATTGAAACTTTGTAGCCTGGAGCAGAGCCAAGCCTTCTGCTCACTCTGTGGTGGCAGCCATTTCTGTTGGAATTTATGTATCTTCTATAATTGAAACTTTGTAGCCTTAAGCTGAGGCCTGGGCCGGCCAGGGTGTGTGGAAAGCTTGGCTTCCTCCATTGCTGGGGAAACCCAACCTCCCTCCTGCTCTCTCTGTGGCTGCAGCCACCTTGGTTAGGTTTATTTGCATATTCACTCCAGATTGGCTGGTGGGTGTGACTGGTGGGTGTGACAGAGTGATCGTTAATTTGCATATTACTCTTTTATTAGATAGGATTCTGGAGACAAGAAATTTGCAATTAACCTTACTGGTCAAAATCAAGGTCTCAGCAGGATTGAGTTGTTTTTTTTTTTCTGGAAGACCTAAAAGAGAATCAATTTTCTTGTATTTTTCAGCCAAAAGCTGCTCACATTCCTCATTCCTTGGCTCTTGGGCCCATCAATCTTCAAAGCCAGCAATGGTTGGTTGAATCTTTATCACATCATATCACATCATTCTGACACTGACTCTTCTGTCTCCCACTTCTACATTTAAGGTCTCTTCTGATTATATTAGGTAATCCAGAACAAGAATAATCTCTCCATCTCACAGTCAGATGATTAGCAACCTTAAATCTCCTTTGTCATGAAACCTAAGATACTTACAGGTTCTAGGGAACAGACATCTTTGAGGGGCCATTCTATCTACCATAGGTCAGAGCTAAAGATTAAAGGGCCCTGATTGGCTGAAACCAGTTTGGCTCAGTGGATAGAGCATTGGCCTGAGGACTGAAAAGTCCCAGGTTCGATTTCGGTCAAGGGCATTTTCCTTGGTTGTGGGCACATTCCCAGTGGTGGGTGTGCAAGAGGCAGCTGATCGATGTTTCTCTCTCATCGATGTTTCTGACTCTCTATCCCTCTCTACTTCCTCTCTGTAAAAAAATCAATAAAATATATTTTAAAAATAAATAAATAAATAAAGGGCCCTGATTGTCAGGATTGTCATCCCCATACTTCATGCCAGGAGAGAAAACAATGTGTTTTCAGATAAAATATTTTCTTGTTTTTAGCTGGAATTTAGTACAGTAATCCAGGTTGGTTTATACCAGCTTGTATGTCTCATATTGGATGTTCTGGTTAGCAGTTATAGCTGGCATTTATTTATTAGAAAGTGGGGAAATAAATTAAATATTGAGAAATGCAGTTTGATGTGTTCAGTTTTTCAAGACACTGGGCCCATAGGGACAGGAAATCATCAAAGGGGATCTCAGTACTGAAAATATTTGGAATCACTGCCTTAAAAAATATGGCTTCTGTTGTTCCTACCAGTGTGTGTGTGTGGTATTTTTTTCTCTATTATTGGCATGTCTCTAGCCTAGGAGGATAAAAAGCTTGGAAAAATTTTTTTTAACAAAACTGATTAAGCAAATGCATTTTATCTTCCAACTTGCTTATGGTTTGATCAATAATTCATCCCTTAGCATCTGTCTCTTAAAGACTGTCCTGTCTGTTGTCTGTACGGATGGTGAATTAGGGTATTGGAAAACAAAATACCTTCCTTTTAAAGTACACAACATCTCAAATGAAATGCCCCAGATTTATGCTGTGTAAGTAACCAAAACAAATGGCTGGAAGCTGTGCAACAGACAGAGAAAGGAAAAAATCTGATAAGGCAGAAAGTACAAATAAGATAACAGAAAATCCACCTAGACTTGACCATGGGGCTGTTCAAATTGTATTTATATGTTTAGCTCATTTGAAGTTTCTTCTAAAATATCATTTAAGTTAAGATGTCCTATAACTACTGGAGTGTAAGTTTACACAGCTGTTCATGGCACTGAGTAACGTGGAATATATTTGCCTCAAATTTCTGGTGCTTACCTTTTTTATTGGAATAAAGAAATGGTGAAAAGGAAGACAAAATAGTTCTATGGATAGACATACCTGGGCAGGAAGAGGAGTGTCAGTTGAGCACAAGGACTGTGCAATGTTTTTACATATGACAGCTAACACTTATTCAGCACTGACTAGGTACCAAACATATGCAGAATTATTGGTCCTCACAGCCACTCTGTGAGCCCTGCCTAATACCAATCTTATTTCCAATAAGAGGCTGAGAGAGATAAATGTGCTCGCCAACCCTCATACTATTAGTGAGTGAAGCAGCAGGGATCCACTCTCTGGGCTATCTTTTAAAAATACAAATATAGTCATCTCACTCCCCTGCTTTGTCAACACTATCTCTTTAAACCTCACACTCTGTGGTCCTTTCCCTGGGCTTCACATTAGAACCACTTGAGGACATTCTACACAATATTATTGGCTGGCATCCACCCAAGACCACTTATAAACAACAGCAACTCTAATGATAGCAAGTACTTACCGCATTTCCCTGAAAATAAGACATCCTCCGAAAATAAGACCTACTTACAGGTTTCCTTCTGAGTGAAATATAAGGCATCCCCCTGAAAATAAGATCTAGCGCATCTTTGGGAGCAAAAATTAATATAAGACACTGTCTTATTTTCGGGGAAACAGGGTATATTGGGATAGCCATGTTCCAAACACTTTTCCAATCACTGTGTATATATTCTAACTTAATCCTCAAACCAACCCTGTATGAAGACACCATTAAGTATCCCTAATTTGCAAATAAGGAAAGTGAGGCTCAGAAAAGTTAAGTGTTTAACTCAAAGTCATGGGCAAAACTGGGATTCTGATTGCAGGCAGTCTGGCTTCTGAGTATGTACTAAGAAAACAAAAATCAAACAAATGTAACATCCACAACAAACATCTTCTCTGATAATCTCTGAAGGATGCCAAAGAACCATGCCACTCTTTGTTTTGTTTTGGTTTTTTAATCCTCACCAAAAAAGTGAGGATATTTTTTTTACCATTGATTTCAGAGAAAGTGGAAGGTAGAATGGAGGGGGATGAGAAAACATTTATGTGAGAGAGACACATTGATTGGTTGCTTCCCATACATGTCCAGACTGGGAGCCGCGGACAACCCCAGTACTGCCCTTGACCAGGAATCAAACCAGTGACCCTCTGGTTCGCAGGCCAATGCTTTAACCACTGACCAATGTCTGTTAGAACTCATGCCACTCTTTTTTAAAAGGTCAATTCAGGCCCTAGCCAGTTTGGCTCAATAGATAGAGCATCAGCCTTCGGACTTAAGGGTGCCAGGTTTGATTCCGTTAAGGGCACATGCCCGGGTTGCAGGCTAGATCCCCCAGTAGGGAGCTTGCAGGAAGAAGCCAATCAGTGATTCTCTCTCATCATTGATGTTCCTCTCTCTCTCTTTTACTCTCTGAAATCAATAAAAATATAATTAAAATTAGTAAATTGAGGAGGAATCAAGCATTTATCTTGCCTTTGTGTGTATAAACTGTATCTCAGAATAACTCATAGATGAGAAGAAATCTCTTCAACTAATAGAATTAGCATATAATCATTTTTACATATCACAGCTAACACTTGGTAAAATGGATGCAAAAAAAAGTGTCCCCCTTTTTTCTTATAGAAGTACACTTCACCTCTTATGAAGTGTTCTTGCTGGAAAAATAAAATCTCTTCAAGATACTAGACTCAAATATCACTTTAAAATAAAACAAGAGACCAGAGGAACATATTACATGACATCTTGGATCACACTTCAAAATCCTGGCTATGGGAGAACTCTTCAGATAAAGAGAGAGAACCTACAAATGAAATTATTTATATGAATTAATTGCAGTGTATGTATGCATCACATATGAATCCTGATTTGATAAAGAAAAAAAAGAAACCTATAAAAATTAAATTTAGAGAAATTTGAACATCAACAGGATATTTGATGTCATTAAAATATAATTTTTTGTGATTATTGGAGTTATGTTTTTATTTAAGGATTTTATTTTTAAACATGAAAGTTCTCTATATATTTTTAAATTTTTTTTTTATTGGTTTTAGAGAGGGGAAGGGAGGGATAGAAACATCAACGAAGGGGAATAACATTGATCAGCTGCCTCCTTCATGCCCTTGACTGGGAATCAAACTCATAATCTGGGCATGTGCCCTGATTGGGAATGGATCCAGTAACTTCTTAATTCATGGACCTACACTCAACCACTGAGCAACACTGGCTTGGCAGTGGTTATGTTTTTTTTTTGTTGTTTTTTTTTGTTTTTGTTTTTTGTTTTTTTTTAGTCCTAAATATTTATAGATATATTTTGAAATATATATATGTGAAATGGAAAAAATATATGGCAATATTTACTATTTTAAAGATGTGCATTTAAAGCCGAACTGACTTGACTCCTGGCTTTATTTAGCACTACTTATTAGCTTCCTCAACTATTTAATTAAAATCATAGTTCTCAGCATCATCAAAATACCTTGTATATGGTAGACACTAACCCCAAATCTTTTTCTAGAGCATTCTAACCAAGACAGTGCTACTCAGAAATAATTGACAAATTCATACACACTTCAGGAACATTATTGACTTCATCTTTTTTAAAAAATATATATTTTATTGATTTTTTTTACAGAGAGGAACAGAGAGGGATAGAGAGTTAGAAACATTGATGAGAGAGAATCATCGATCAGCTCCCTCCTGCACACCCCCTACCAGGGATGTGCCCACAACCACGGTACATGCCCTTGACCGGGATCGAACCTGGGACCTTTCAGTTCACAGGCCAACGTTCTATCTATTGAGCCAAACTGGTTTTGGCTTGACTTCATTTTTTTGCTGACTTCTCTATCATATTCCCCAAATGACTATTCTGAATCTCATCTTTTTTTAAGCCCTCAGATCTTCTCTCAAGACATAGAAGAGACAGTGAAGTCAATTCAAAGTTTTCATTTTCTCTTCTGGACCCTTCAAAAAGTCTCTTTAATATTTTACTTATTTTTTCATTCATTCATTCAGAAATGTTTCCTGAACATCTATTTTGTGCCAGGACAAGGTGCTAAGGATACAACAGTGAAAAGATAGACAGGGGTAAGAAACTGGAGCCCCAGGTTGTATAGACAACTTGCTCAACGACAGGCAGGATGAGAGGAGCAGAAAGAGCTGCTCCGCCTTTTCTGGAGTCTGTGCTCCAAAAGGAAATTCCCTCTTCTCCAGTCATAGCACATAACAGGGAGTTTGCTGCCCATAGATAAAAGTCTAAAAAGAGAAATAGGTAAAATAAGAGGACAAAGATTTAAAGAGAATGAAAAAAAAAAAAAGATTTGAGAAATAAGATGGGAAAGGCTAAAATAGCATTTAACAAAAACCAAAAAAACAATGGTCTTGTTGCTATACCAGAATTGGCTGTCTTCCCTATGAGAGCACTATAATTTATCTGGAATAAATGAATGAATGTATCATTCATTCATCATTGATTGATTGCTCACCTACTGGGTGCTCCCTACATTAATTCTAGGCCAAAGGACGCTAGAAGGAAGTGAGCGTCCACACTCCAAATCATTCTCTCTGGCTAGAATTTTGTTATAAATGCAAGGAGCTTCAAGTTAGCTTGCAGTGATTCTCTGTAGAATTACCAAACACACACACACACACAAAAAAAAAAACAACCCTCATTTTATCTCGGATTCCATCATTCTGGGGCCAAAGGACATGCTCTGCAGCAGAGTCCTGATCTGTTTCTCAGTTTAGTTACCTCTTGTCCTGGAATCTTGGCCTCATCATGGAATTCAAACAAAACTATGAAGAAACATGCTCCTTTGTAAGGTATTCTTATCTGACTTCATTCCAAGAGCTCAAATTTTTCCCCACTACATTCGAGTGAATTGATCAAAGGAATGCAGAACGGAAACACAGCCCGGGGGTATCTAGAAGCAGGACTGTTCACCTTGGGCGCCCCTTTTGAAATACACATTGATATAAGGCCAAGGCTGAGATCAGATGATTCTGGAGAGTGAAGTTGGGGAATAATCCTCCCTGGTACATCTATATTTGAATCTTTAATTTACATGGGAGCTGGGAAGCCTCCTAGAAAAACTATTTGAATCATGCACACTCAAGGGGATTAGGGATGTGTGTGTGTGTGTGTGTGTGTGTGTGTGTGTGTGTGTGTGTAAACAATGCCAGTGGTTCCTAAGCAGCCAGATTACAGGGACAGTAAATGTCAGGGACCACTAAGGAAGAATGCTCCATGAGGGAACTCAGGATGCTGGTGGTTCTAGAAATGAGGAGCCTTATACTAGAAGTCATCAGCTTTACTGACACCCAAGTGCAGCAGGACTCTACTTCTAACGGCAACAGATGGTGGGATTCCAACTCATGGGCAGACATTAATTTTGACCACATCAACCTAGCGTTGGGAAACACATTCCAGCTCAGAGGCACCACTGTAGGCTCTCAGGCGAGAGCAGCTGGAAAGTGAGCCATCAGAAGGGCTGATCCATGGACATGTGAACTTAACTGGAGAATTCCAGAAATTGCTCCGGGGAACATTATTTAATCAACTAAGCCAAGATGCCCCTGCCTTTGATCTTTCTCTGCTATTGTAACATCTAACACACACACACACACACACACACACACACACAACAACAACAACAACAACAACTCCATAAATCCCATTTCCAAAAGAAGTGATGAATAATGTTAAAGTCTTTGAAGAAGTCTCAATAAACAGCACTCCTCTTTCCCACCTGGGTTCTGAACAAGTTGAGGAAATAAAACAAGTGCAGAGTAAACAGAAGTTGCCTTTGTTGCTGGTAGAGACCAGCCTGGAAGACCAGGCTTTAGGCCTCGCGGACAAGTGGGCTGAAATTAGGTGGATTCGCACTTAGGCAGGCACTCGCGAGGTCAGGGTAGGCAAGAACAGACAAGACTTACAATACAGAGAGACATTGTGCCCTCTTAGCAAACTTACTCTGAAAAGGAAGAGGCAGAGCTGATCCAACAGGCCCAGCAATTTGTCCAAAATTATGGTCAAATTACTCACTCCAGAGCCCCAGGGTTTGGGATGAGTAAAGGGTAAAAAGAGACAAAGCCTGCATTTAGGGAAATCCTCATTATAGAAGCCAGGAGAGAAGAAAAGGTGCCTGCCCTCTGTACCAATCAGGGTTCTTCCAGAAAAACAAAATCCACACCAGGGTTATTGAATAAAGGATGTTAAACACAGAGAATCAGCTACAAAGGTGTTAGAGGAGCTGCAAGAATAACCTGGGTAGATGAATCATCCCAAAGATTAGCCACTGGGAAGCCATTTCCATCCTTTGGACTCAGGACAAATAAAGAAGATGGTGTAACCTGAGCCAGGAGCTGGGACACTTGGTTGACACTGACATTATAAGGGGCCTTTTTGGGGCAAGAGCTAGAGCCACACAGGAGTTGGAGCTGCTGCCAGATATGCCTCCCAAAGCAGAGGGAAGGGGCAAATTACCATGGCTTTTTCCTCCCAAACTCCAACCTCCACCAATGCTTCTCACTAGCAAATCTTATCTGAAGCTGGTGGTCAAGAGAGCCTGGGAACCACAGCTCACAACAGTCAGACAGCACAGGCAGGGAGTGGGTCTAAGAGCAAACAGGTAAAGAGCCAGTACAAACTTCCACAAGGAAAAATTTTATCAATGTTTTTGTAGATATGTTAAAGAGGAATTCATATCACAAATCCCACACCAAAACTTTTCTGTTAGAGTTGCTGAAAGAGGAATGCACAAGGCCAAAGTGGAAAGGGATTATGAATTTACTAGAGGGCCGGTGCACAAAATTCATGCAGGGGTGTGGGGGGAGAGGGTGTCCCTCAGCTCAGCCTGCACCCTCTCCAATCTGGGACCCTTTGAAGATATCCAACTACCGGTTTAGGCCCGATCCCAGGGATTGGACCTAACCCAGCAGTTGGACATTGCTCTCACAATCTGAGACTGCTGGCTCCTAAACACTCCCCTGCTGGCCCAGTCACCCCCAACTGCCCTCCCTTGCTGGCCATCTTGTGACAGCCATCTTGTGTTGGCCACCTTGTGGTGATGTGGGGGCGGCCATCTTGTGGTAGCCATCTTGTGACAACATGACGTGAGGGCCACCTCGGCTTTTATTAGTATAGATTAGGTCATCTGGAAACCAGATGGCTGAGCCCCCAAGTAGCATTAGCAGCCAGGGACCAGGGAATCAGAGATTTTGAAGGACTCTAGTTGGGCTTTTTTTTGTGGGGAATTTTCTGGGTGGTCCGGTTCCTGGGCAAGTCCAGAGGGGAAAGACAATTGTCTTAGCAAATGGAATGTGGTCTAAGCAAAAGGGAATGTTGGTTGTGAAGTGGTCTAAAGGTTATTTCCCGGGGAAGGGAGTATTGATTCAATTATTTGATCAGACTTAACACTTTCAAAATGTCTTTTCATCATTTCTTCATCTCTCTATCCTGCAGCAGCTGCCATGTCTCTCTCCATCTTTTCTCCTCATCTCAGTTCTATCTCTACCCTACTGGGTGTCACTCTATTCCTCCATATCTCTCTCCCAATCCCCTCCACAGAAGCTTTGTCTATAAGCTGGGGACTTGAGTTGACCTCCTCCTCACTTTTTCTATCACAGACAGCTCTCCTTGAGGCAAATGCTTAAGGCAATGTGATTGGGTAAATAGTATTGATTTGACCAATTGGATCATCACAGTTTTGTCAAGCCTGAGGCAGCCTGAGTTACTCAACTAAGGAGAGAGACCAGCTCAAAGTAAGGCCATCAGCAGGAGCTCTGCTGCTTACCTTTCCTCTTTCAAATCACCACAATTGACAAGTCTTTAAGGCCTAAGTCAAAACAGCCCCCACCTGGCCTGCACAGGCCTTTGTAACAGAAAGGCAGCTTAAGCCACAGAAGTTTATTTTCCCACAATTCTGGAGGCTAGAAGTCTGAGATCAGGGCATTGTTGGTTTAGTTTGTTCTGAGGCCTCTCTCCTTGTATGTAAATGGTTGTCTCCTCCCTGGGGCTCCCTATGTTCTTCTCTCTGTGAAAATCTTTGCTCTAATTTACTCTTTCTATAGGGACACTAGTTATATTGGATTAGGACCCACCCCAATTATTTCATTTTAACTGAATTACCTCCTTAAAAATCCTATCTCTCTGTCTCTCTCTGGCTCTCTCTGGCTCTCTCTGGCTCTCTCTCTCTCTCTCTTTCTCTCTCTCTGTCTCTCTCTCTCTCTGTCTCTGTCTCTCTCTCTGTCTCTCTGTCTCTCTCTGTCTCTCTCTCTGTCTCTCTCTGTCTCTCTCTCTCTCTGTCTCTCTCTCTCTGTCTCTCTCTGTCTCTCTCTCTCTCTCTCTCTCTCTCTCTCTCTCTCTCTCTCTCTATATATATATATATATATATATATATATATATATATATATATATACACACACACCCCCAGTGGTGACCAGTACAGCAGAATGACCAGAATGACAGCTGGCTATGATGCACACTGTAAGCAGCCAGCCAGCCTGATCCTGTCAGCTCCCCCCTCCTATAAGCCCCTAACACCCCAATTAGGGGTGGGGACAGCCAGCCATCTGCCCACCACCAGCTCCGCCCCATGGGCCCCCATTGGGGCAGGCCGGCCAGACCCCAACCATGCATGAATTCGTGTACCAGGCCTCTAGTCTCCAAATAAGGCCACATTCTGAGGTACTAGGCAGTAAAACTTCAACATATGAATTTAGAGAACACAATTCAGTCCATAATTCAAAGTCAGACTTCATCTCGCTCAATGACCTTATTGTCTAAACTATAGAGAATAACTTAAATATTTACATGGTTATCTTTATTGTTGAGAGTGGCAGGACCAGGATCCATGGATTTGCTGGCACCCTGATCCATGTCTTCTGGCTCTGTTAGACTGTCTTTTCATCATGCTGGGATCACAGCACACTTGTTAGGTGACCAGACTGTGTGGTCATTCACATAGGCATGGTCCGAAGCCTAGGTTTGCTATCGATTAGCTACTTGACCTTAGACCATCCCTTAGTTTGGTTTCTGCATCTATACTCCCTTTCTCACTAAGAGGGATGAGGATTCGATGAGATGATCTATTTTGTTGGGGAGGAAAAATTTTCCTCTACCCTCTTTGGTGTTCAGTGTTGGGGGCCCTGAAAATGAAATGAAGGAAAGTCAGATTAAAAGGAGAGAAAAACATACAATCTTTATTAACAGCTACATGCACAGAAGTTCACAGAAAAGGAGTAAAAATCAAAGAAGACGTTAAACGTGTGGGTGTATTTTAACAAAAGGAACGGAGGTTTGGGCTTCAAGGGGTGATGAATTGTGGAAAAGGAACTGGAAACTATATGAGGAAACCCGTGGAAGATAAGGGCTGTTTTAGTGAGGTCTGTTTATGCAGACATCTCTATGTTGATTTTCCACCTCCAGGGATTAGAGTTGTGATTAGAGGCCCCTTCATGAAGAGAAATTTATGACTTGCTTTTGGGCAGTCAAGAGGTGGGCAGAGAACTCTTCCTGTGTCTGTTGACTCTCCGCTGCCTTCAGCTCTAATTCTTATAGCAAAAGTGAAATATTTTGGGGTGGTATATCCTGATCCCCTTTAACATAAAATGCTTAGTACTAGTTCTAGTCACATTGGGTGCAAGATAACCATCTATTATCCAAGTAGAAATTGTCCCCGGATTGTAGGACAGGAGCAGCCGTAGGGGCATGGAAAAGGGACAAGCATGTTTGCCTTTCCCTGGTGTTTCTGCCTAGGCTTTCTGCAAACAAGGCTTCCCACATTCAACCATACTGCTCCACCCCGAAAGCTCACTCATGCCTGTCCTCTCCTCTGCACCCCGTTGCTACAGTTCTAGTTCAGGTTCATATAGCACACACTGCCTTCTGTCCAGCTCCTGGATTGTATGCCAGAGAAAAGGCAGAATCCTACTTGCACCCCTTCCCTTCCCCGCCTGAGATGCTTGAAATGGGGTTATTTCCCTTCCAAATGAAAAAACAAACAAACAAACAAACAAAAAAACCACAACACCACCAAATAACACCACAAACTCAATTGAATAAATTATATCTCCCCCCCCCCCCAACCCTGTGCTTAGAAAGTGTGGGAGTTGTCACCAAACACTACTAAATGTTCTAATTTAGTCATAAATGGGCTGAAAGAATGTAGCATAATTAGTAAGTCCAAAGTAAGTTGTTCTAAATATTTTATCTTGCTCAGCATATGCTGTTAAAAAAAAAACAACCCTCCAACTATAATTGTCAACATCATTTCATAAAAAGTAAACAACAGCTGAGTGTAACGAGATGATAAAGAATCTCTCCATAATTCCCGGCATATGGCAAAGAGTGTGTCCGTGCTGAACAGCCTCGCGTTCATCAACTGAGTTCTTCTCTGTCTTTGGGTCCTTTCTCCGGGAAAAGCACCTCCAGGAACAGCAGAGGCTCTTTCCTAGAGCAGACGGGGCCTGAGCGGAAGCTGTGTGGTGCAGTTAGCGCTCAGGCCAGAGGAGCCCAGGACACCACGGTGACAAAGGGGTGAAGTTAAAAAAGCCACGTATTTCTGTCAGAGCTGCCATTCGAGAATCCCCACAAGCATGTGTGGGGAATGGATGGGCAAATTTCCATTTGTCAGTTCCAGAGTCTGTGAACAAACTCTCATGGGCCCGGCTCATGATTTGGATTCATGTAAACTGCGTGGACACTTCATCTGTTAACAGGGAAGACCATTGGGAAGCTATTGTACTTGAAATCTCTCTCTCTCTCTCTCCCTCTCTCTCTCTCTCTCTCATTTTGCCACTGCAATTTTCTTTATTTCTGATCATTCCTTTACAACCATCCCCCCAGGGTAACCCCCACACATGCACCTCAAGCCCAAACCTCTCCCCAGCAAATCAGACCCATGTTTCTGACTCTCTGGGACACTTGCCCCCTAAGGTCCCGATAACTCCCCAACATTTGCCCCTGCAATCCCGTAACCAGGCTGGGTCCCTTCCTTTCCCCGGTCACACTGAGCACATACCTGAAACGTGGGTGTCCCCTGCATAATGCACCTGGGTCCTAGGTTTCAGCTTCAGAGAACCCAGAAGGAAGCTTTTGCTGGGTGCACCCACTAAGCAGAGTTATCACAGGGGCTCCACGCCATAAAGTAGCTTGTAGTTACAGTGCGGACAGGGGCTGGTGGTCCGGATGGTCCTGGGCTGTCCTAAGTCCCTCAGAAGGCCCAACATCTCAGCCTGGATCAAGGCAAGTCTCCCCAGCTCGAGAGCCCCCTCAGGGCTGCAACCCTGGGGGTGCGGGATACAACTCCAGGCCTAAATTGCACACCTGGCTGTGTGGCCTAGAGGCTTCTCCACAGTGACTAAGGGGAGGTTTCCAGAGATGCTGAAGGCCCTGAGCTGATGGCACGACGGTCTCCGCTTGGGAGTCCACCAAACCACAGTAAGTCCTGAGAGTGGCTGCAACTTCCTCCAGCAGGGCTGGGAGGGGCTCGGGACTAAAATTGACGAGGCCGCCGAAACCGGTTTGGCTCAGTGGATAGAGCGTCAGCCTGTGGACTGAAAGGTCCCGGGTTCGATTCCGGTCAAGGGCGTGTACCTTGGTTGCAGGCACAACCTTAGTAGGGGGTGTGCAGGAGACAGCTGGTCGATGTTTCTCTCTCATCGATTTTTCTAACTCTCTATCCCTCTCTCTTCCTCTCTGTAAAAAAATCAATAAAATATATTTTTAACAAATTAAAATAAAATAAAATCGATGAGGCCGAGGCCTCTCAGATCCAGGTCCTTCAGCTGACTGAGGTTCGGGCACTGGGACAGATGTGTTAGGTCTGAATCTGTAAACCGGCCTGGGCAGGTGCTCCAAGCTCGATGGCTCAGGCCTGGTCCCTCGGCAGGCTCTTTCCTGCCGGGTCCAGGAGTCTGGGCAGGGGCTGGAGGCGCATCTTCAATCTGCTCCCAAAGGAATCCTGCGGAAATGTCTGCTCTGATGGGGTTGGTCGGGCACTCAGATCTCAGATGTGGTGGCTGCAGAGCTGGAGGATTCTGTCACTATTTCTTTATCCAATGGTTTGTATGTGTGGGTTTTAAGCTCAGAGGAGACACAGTCATGTGCCGCCTCACTATGTTTCAGTCAGTTGGCCAGCAGATAGGATGAGATGATGATGAAGCTGAAAAATTCCCATCACCTAGTAACATTGTACTGTCTGAAGTTCTGGGTGGCACTGGTGTAAACAAACTAATTGCACTGCCAGTCTCTAAAAGTAGAGCACAGCCCGAACCAGTTTGGCTCAGCAGATAGAGCACATGTGTCAAACACAAGGCCCGCGGGCCAAATCCGTCCCGCCAGGCCTTGCAATGTGGCCCGCACCGCACTGTCATCACTGCACTCTGCTGCGTTTCCATCACAATGACAGTTTATGACTGTTCAGTAAACCATTCGGCCCGCGATTTAGGCTGGATTTTAGATTTTGGCCCCTTCTCTGATTGAGTTCGACACCCCTAAGATAGAGCGTCGGCCGGCAGGCTGAAGGGTCCCAGGCTTGGTTCCATCCAGGGGCATGTACCTTGGTTGTAGGCACATTCCCAGTGGGGGTGTGCAGGAGGCAGCTGATCGATGTTTCTCTCTCATCAACGTTTCTAACTATCCCTCTCCCTTCCTCTCTGTACAAAATCAATAAAATATATTACAGAAAAAAGTAGAGCACATACATTTATGTACAGCACTTAATACTTGCTCATCAATGACATATTGGTTTATGTATTTACTATACTGTATTTTTTAATTGTTTTTTGAAAGTGTACTCTTTCTATTTATAAAAAAAAAAGTTTGCTATAAAATGGCATGCCGTGTACACCAGTAGCAGCCTCATACATCTCATATTCACCAAGTATCTTTTTTCTTCAATTACAGCTGAAACCAAATAGTATATTGGTTTCAAGTGTATGACATAGTGATTAGACATTTATATAAATTATGATGTGATCCCATCCTAGATCTAGTACCCCCGACACCATACATAGTTATTACAAATTATTGACCACATTCCCTATACTCTTCTTTCCATCCCTGTGCCTGTTCTGTAACTACCGATTTGTACTTCTGAATCCCTTCACCTTTTTCATCAAGTCTTTTGATTGCATCATTTTCTCTTGTTTTTGTTTGTTTGTTTGTTTTAATTTACTCTGTGTGTGTAGAGTAACATACTGTATAGGCTTGTAGCCTAGGAGCACTAGGCTACACCATATAGCTTAGACATCTTATTCTGCTGTCTCCTTGAGGTGTAGTTTTAAAAAATGATAGCATTATAATTAATCAGATTAATCTCATTGAATAAAAATAAAAGCTGCCTTTCATTGAGCTTTTCATCATGCCAGCTGTGTGTCTGTCCAGACTTAGAGGCTACACCATCTAAGTCTGTGTAATTGCATTCTGTGATGCTCATACAATCACAAATCACCCCATAATGCATTTCTCAGAATGGCTGTACTTACAAACCATTAATTTCAGATCCTTTTTATTTATTTATTTATTTATTTTTTAATTCTCACACGTGAGGATATTTTTCTCATTGATTTTTAGGAAGAATGGAAGAGAGAGGGAAACACAGAGAGAAACACTGATGTGAGAGGAGTACATCGATTGGTTACTTCCTTCACGAGCTCTCACCAGGCTTCAGGCCTGAAGAGGAGCCTGCAACCAACGTACATGCCCTTGACCGGAACTGAAGTGGGGATCCTTTGGTCCACAGGCCGATGGTCTATCCACTGAGCCAAACCAGCTAGGGCTTAAACCATTATTTTCAGAGTGAAGCCCTAGAGGGGAAGATAGGCGAGTTCTTCCTGTTTCAACCAGCTACCTCAAAGCTGCCCTAGAAGAGAAAGGTAGGGCAATCCCTAAAAGCAGAGACCTGGCATTTCTGCTGAGAGAGATAGGAGCAGAGGCCCAGTGTGGGTACAATGGGCTTTGTGAAGAAATGTTGAGGAGAACAATACTATCCTGTGTTTTCACATGAACGATGACAAATCTACCTGAAATTCTTTTTTTTTTTTAATACCTTTTTTTATTTATTTTTCACAGAGAGGAAGACGGGGGGACAGAGAGCTAGAAACATCGATGAGAGAGAAACATCGATCAGCTGCCTCTTGCACACCCCCCACTGGGGATGTGCCCGCAACCAAGGTACATGCCCTCGACTGGAATCGAACCCGGGACTCTTTAGTCCGCAGGCCGACGCTCTATCCACTGAGCCAAACTGGCTTCGGCCTGAAATTCTTTTTGGAATAAACAGTGGGGTTTAGAAACAGATATTGAATAAATAAATTAACAAATCATTGAATTAATTAGTTAATAACCACACCTAGCCCTAGCCAGGTAGCTCAATTGGTTAGAACATCATCCCAATACACCTCGGTTACAGGGTTGATCCCTGGTTAATCAATTTTTCTTTCTCTAAAACAAACAAACCAGACCTAAGCAGGAGAAGTGGACAGAGGCTGCACTTAGAACACTCTATGCGGAAAGGGTATGTTCTGTGTGGGCTGGTGGGGAGTGAGGAGGGGGTTGGGGAATCCAGCAATTTGGAGGCAAAGAACAGCTTTCTGAGCTTTAGTTTCCAGGAGATAATAATTAGCATTGTGAATGTGCTTTGCAACTCTAAAACCCCATAAAGTGTTACTCATCTCTTTCGGCTGTCTCCCTGAGGTGCTGTTTTAAAAAATGATAGCATTATAATTAATTAGATTAATCTCGTTGAATAAAAATAAAGGCTGCCTTTCATGGAGCTTTTCATCAAGCCAGGCAGTGTGTCTGTCCAAGCACAATGATTCTGTAAGCTCAAAAGAAGCTCCAAGGAGAAGAGAGGTGGGTGCATGCCATAGAGACAGCGCAATAATCAGACGCCCACACATTGCTCAATTACTTAAAGCTACTGGAAGGAACAAAAAACCAAAAATTTCTAAGAAAACAAGAAGACTTTAAGGAAAAACTCAGGGTGACCTGCCTGGAAAAAAAAAAAAATCTGTAAGGTTCGTTGTGTGGATTCTTGATGGGAACGACGGCATGACCATTTCCTGAGACAAAAGAAGAGTGAGGATTCTGGAAAGAAAATGTGCCTAATGAGAAAGGTGACCTAAGTGTTTGACTGATTTCACTTCTGTGGATGTTTGTCAGAGCTTTCCTGGAAAAGCTGAGAAAAATAGGGCTCGAGGGTAAGACCCGGAATTGATTTAGGCATGAGGGAGTCACATGGAGCATTCCACACTTAAGACAGTACAGGGTGGGTTGCCAAAGGGAAAAGAAAGAACAGTAAGAATTGGATAACAAGGCAAGAGCCTTACCATGTTAGCAGGCAGACATTTGGCTCACCTTCTTATGAAATACACAGTTATTTCTTAAATATTTGATGATGATGATGATGATGATGATGATGATATTGGAAGGAAAATTTGTCTTCTTAAAAATGAAATGAAATAAAAGAAAATGCTGTGTCTTAGTTCCCATCCCAAATCACTTAATCATGAGAAATAACTGAATTTCATCCAATGTAGCATTGTAATGACATCAGATTCAAGGGATGGATCCTAAAGGCCATATTCTAGTCATTCCCTCCCTCCCCTCCCCCCTCCTTCCCCTCTCTCCCTCTCTCTTTCCCTCCCTCCCTCCCTCCTTCCCTTCCTCCCTTCTTTCCTTTCCTCCCTTCCCTCCCCTCTCTCCCTGGCCTGGGGAATCCTCTAAATATCACTTCATCCAGGAGACTTTCATCTGCTTCATTGTGAAATTTTGAAGAACCATATTCTAGTCATTCTCTTCCTCCCCTCCCTCCCTACTTCCTCCCTTCCTTCCTCCCTCCCTCCCTCCTTCCTTTCTTCTTTCTTCCTTCCTTTCTTTTAAAAATGTTTGTTTTTTTTTTAATTGAATTCAGAGAGAGGGAGAGACAGAAACATTAAGGATGACAGAGAATCGATTGGCTGCCTCTCCTGCATGCCCCCTTCTGAGGACTGAGCTTGAAACCTGGGCGTGTGCCCTGACCTGTAATTGAACCATGGCCTCCTGGGTCATGGGTATGTGCTCATCCACTGAGTCACATTGGCTGGGCTAGTCATTCTCTTTCTTGAACGGTTTTTGTAATTTTGATTCTTTTTCCCTTGAAGTTGTTCCTTTCCAACCGTTATCTCATCTGATAGTACTTACCTAGCAACCAAATGTCGAATCAGGAGATTATAATTATATGCCATGCCTTATCCTCCTCGTTTAACTTGACCTTTTTTGATGAGGTGTTTTCTTCCCTTGAGTGCTGGCATTTTAATGCCACCAAGGCAAGGCTGTTTTGGGTTGTTCCTTGCTGGGGAACTTCTCAAATGAAGGGTTTCAACATGAAAAGTCATCATTTCATTTTTAAAATTAGTATCATTTTTGCTGATTTAAACAGGTTCTGCCCAATCATCTAGACCACATGTGTCAAACACAAGGCCCGCGGGCCAAATCCGTCCCGCCAGGCCTTGCAATGTGGCCCGCACCGCGCTGTCATCACTGCACTCTGCTGCGTTTCCATCACAATGACAGTTTATGACTGTTCAGTAAACCATTCGGCCCGTGATTTAGGCTGGATTTTAGATTTTGGCCCCTTCTCTGATTGAGTTCGACACCCCTAATCTAGACAAAGGCACAGAACGTATGTTTATATGACATGACAGATGGCAAGCGCTCCCAGAGAAATATAACATCATTTTAGGTTCTAGATTTATCGCCACCGCGTCTGACTTTCCATCACTCAACTGCCAGTCAGTCATCGTGACCTTCCTGTAGAACACATGTTATTCTTTACTCAGGAGGAATTTATACTGACTGCCTTAACACATACTTTGCAGGAACATTTGTGTGGGGCAGGAGAAGTAAATTACCAATCGAGTTTTCTCTTTGATTTTTCATAAAACACTTTTCTTATTTCATTGTCCTTAGATAATTGTTGATGCTGTGGTTTGTATTTTTTCCAAGGTAGATCTTTAAGTTGTTGGAACAATTACACTTGCATTTGTCTTATGCCTAAAAATGTAATTGACAGTGCTTATTATAGAAGAATGTTCACATTTCACATTGCCTCGCTTGAATGATTGAAGATGCTCAGTTTTCTGGTCTATATTTTCTTTTTGTTTGTTTCGTTTAGAGAGATGGAGTTCAGCAAGGGCCCAGAAAGCCATTTCTCTGAGATTATTATAAAATAAAGAACTTACTGTGAAGAGCTCCAGAAAGATTTCTACAGGAAAAAAAGAGGCCCACGCCAGGAAAAATAGGCAGATTAGCTTCTCAAGGGGATCCATGTTTAGATGCCTCTTGAATTTATGATTTTAGGGTATTTTGCTACATCATAATTACAATATTACCATGTATTTTTCAACATAGTAACACTCCAGTTTAGAGTAAGTCTTTAGCAAGATTTACAGGTATGTGCTGATTCCTGCAGCATCTAGAGCAGCCTCTGAGTCACTGGTCCATAAATGTTCAATAAGCCTTGTCTAGGAGCAAAACACTATGGCACTACGCAGGAGACATAGTCTTAGATTAAATCCTAGTTAGTCCTTGTGAAGGCCTAGCTAAGAGAGCTAAGCAATAATAACCTTACATGTGAGTGGAGGGGAGGCAGCAGTGGGAAGAGACAGAAAGGCTCTCAGTAGGGAATGGAGCGTGTTGGGGGGATGAGCTGCAGACCGTGAGTCATCAATGAAACATCTGCTCTGAACAGACAGCTTCCTAGGAGGGAGTCACTGAAGACCTTCAGGAACACTTCCTTTTGGTTTTGAGCTTCATAAAAATGTACCCAGTCTTGTCGAGCGTCGAGGTTTTTCTCTTACTTCCTGCCTTGGTATAGAATCTGAAAACATGGCATTTGTTAGGTATTTTCTCTGTCAACTAAGCTTACTTTTTAAAATTATTTGAATTATAGAAATAACATCCAATGCATTCTCACTATGAAAATTTCAAACAGCACAGATAAAACCAACTGTCTGCCTTTGACTCTGTTCTCCAAATCCTGCTGCTGCCCCACAGGTCATTCTGGGTAGCCGTTCAGACCTATTTCTATGCATAGAGACAGCTCCACTCTATTGTTTTGTATAAATGAACGGCCATATCCAGGACTTTGCCATCTAGAACCATTTAAATTGAAGTAGATGGGTTTAAAGTAGAAGAGATTTTTCACATTTCAGAAATAGCTGCAACCAATTTCCACTCAGATACTGAATGGCAACAAAGGGTAAACAATTAAGTAGATAATTCAAAGGAATCATTTGGCCAAAGTAGAAAAAGGCACACGGGTGATATAGCTCCTTATTCCAGGAGCAGAGACCACCTGAGGCTTGACTCCTGCCCCATTTGGTGCTGTGCACACTACACATTTGCCTAATAAATAGCAGAATTGAACAAGCAGAGAGGACAGGGACAGCTGATGAAAGCAGAGGTTTCCTCACCTCAGCAACAACTTAAAAAGCATACACAATTGCCCCGGCTGGTTTTTCTCAGTGGTTAGAGTGTCATCCCAGAAATCAAAGGGTTGGAGCTTCTATTCCTGGTTAAGGGCACAAACCTTGGTTGCTGGTTCAATCCCCAGCCCTGGCCCAGGCATATGCAGGAGGTAACCAATCAATGTGTCTCTCTCATATCGATGTTTCTCTCCCTCTCCCCCTCTTCCCTCACTTCCACTGTCTGAAAATCAATAGAAAAAGTATCTGCGGGTGAGGATTTAAAAAAAAAAAATCACACGAGAAAATAGGAAAGGGAGGAACTAAACAAATGAAAATTGTATTTGACAGCCCTTCCTCCCCTTACAATTATTTCCATTCCAGCCTCATTACCTAAATCTCTTCAAGAGAGAGTTGAGTCGGGAATTTAACTCATAGAATCCTCACCAATTTATAATTTAAAACTTTGTGAATTTGGAAAACATGGAAAAGAAAATCCTGAATTTTAAAATTCTCTCTTCTAAAATGCACTTTAATGACTAATTACTAGTATATGCAGAAACTTGAAAAAGGATCCTGTGATTTCTGAAATGATTTGCAATCAGGGAATCAATCAGCAGTGGTTATATACAAAGATGTGCTATAATTTATAATACCTATTTGCTTAATCCAAAATCATTCAAGCACTGATCAAACTTGGATTATAGACCATATGAAGGCAAGGATTGTGTTATTCTCTTCCGACATCTCCCTTGCCCTCCAACAGGTACTCTCACAGCACTCACCACATCTCAGACACGGACTTGCACCCAATGAATGTTGACTACTGAAAGCATATATGTGGAGATCCAAGATGGCTGCGCCCAGGTGAACACCTAGCCGCAGCCGCACACAACAATTTCAATAAAATACAACTAAAATATAAAACGGACATTGCCCAGAACTACAGGAAGGTTGACTGACTGAAAATTCTACAGTGAGAAGCAAGGAGAAAACCAGAAGGAGGCGAGGAGGAGCTGGAAAAGCCCAAGGTACGGAGACGCGGCGCGCGGAGAGGACGGAGCCGGAGAGGAGGAAGGCTGAGTGCCTGGCGGGCATTCCCAAGCGGGAAAGAGATAAAACTCCGACTGTGCTGGGCCCCTGACTGCTCTGAACCCCAGTTTTAGGCGAGACCCCGGGGACTCAGGCTTAGCCATAGGGAGCTGGGCTGTAAGGCGGAACCCCTGGGAGAGGCGAAAGGAGGTCTCGGAGGCGCGCACACTGTGCACAGAGAAGGGACATTCGGCTGTGCCGCGGGATTGCCCTGACGGGAAGGAGACTGGGGCTACAGACTGCTCTGAACGTCACCTCCAACTCCACTTCCAACTGAACTGAACCCCAATACCGGGCTCCTTGTGGGAGAGCATAGACTGTTTGGCAGCAGGTGAAAATCGAGGGCACCTTTCTCTCAGAGGCGCCGGCAGCGAGCACTGAAGGACCAGCATAGGGCGGGGCTGACGGAAGCCAAAGCTGCAGGCTCCACCCTGAAACCCCGTCCCATCTGTAACTGCGAAATGCGACAACAAAATAGATCACAAACGAAAGAAATGGAGGACAAAAAGCGACTGGATATAGAGTTCAAATCTACGCTTATAAGGTTTTTCAAGAATTTCCTAGAAAAGATGGATAAGACCTATGAGGACATGAAAAGAGATCAACTAGAATTAATAAGGAGTCAACAAGAAATGATAAGGGATCAACAAGAAATGATAGGGGATCAACAAGAAATAAAGAATACATTGTCTGAAATAAAAAATATTTTACAAGAGTCCTAAAAACAGAAGGGAAGATCGCAAGAATCAAGTCAAAGATTTGGAACATAAAGAGCCAGAAGACACTCCTCCACAGAAGCTAGAAGGCAAGAGAATCCAGAAAATTGAAGATAATGTAAGAAACCTCTGGGACTTCAAGCAAACCAACATCAGAATTATGGGGGTCCCAGAAGATGAGAGAGAGCAAGATATCGAAAACATAGTGAAAGAAATAGTGACAGAAAACTTCCCCCACCTGGTGAAAGAATTAGACTTACAAGTCCAAGAAGCACACAGAACTCCAAACAAAAGGAATCCAAAGAGGACCACACTGAGACACATCATTATTAAAATTCCAAGAGCAAAAGACAAAGAGAGAATATTAAAAGAAGCAAGAGCAAAGCAGCTCCTATAAAGGAGCACCTATACGATTGTCAGCTGACTTCTCAACAGAAACCATGCAGGGCAGACGGGAATGGCAAGAAATATTCAAGGTGATGAATAGCAAGAACCTACAGCCAAAAATAATCTATCCAGCAAAGCTATCACTCAGAATCGAAGGCCAGATAAAGAGCTTCACTAATAAAAAAAAGCTAAAGGAGTTCATCACCGCCAAACCAGAATTATATGAATTGCTGAAGGGGGTTCTTTCAGAAGAGAAAGTAAATAAAGATAAAAATTATGAACAACAAATACGTAACTATCAACAAGTGAATCTAAAAACCAAGGAAACTAAAAAAAAAAATCTGAGGAACAATATTAACTGTTGAATATAATAGAATCAGTGGTATGGAAGGGGAGTGAACTGATGATTCTTGGGGAAAAGGGGAGAGGGGGGCGTGGGAAGAGACTGAACATAAACTGTGCACCTATGGATAAGGACAATGGGGAGAGGGGAAAGGGCAGAGGGTGGGGTGGGAACTTGGTGGAGGAGAGCAATGGTGGGGGAGAAAAAAGGAACATTTGTAATAATATGAATAATAAAAACTTATTAAAAAAAAAAAGAAGAAAAAAAAAAAGAAAGCATATATGTGATGAAGCCCCAGAGACACAGGGATGAACAAGACAGACAAGATCCTTGCCTTTGTAGAACTAACATTGGGGTGGCTCATGAAGACAGAAAGTAACATAAAAATATGTAAAAATTATTTCAGATAGTGATCAATGATGAAGAAAATAAAACAAAAGGCAGAGACGGACTGAGAGTGGGTATGTTAGTTAGGGTAGACCGGGAAGTCCTTGGGGCATATTTATGAATTATGAGAAAGAACCAACCAGGTTAACGTCAAAAGTGCAGTGGGAGAAACCAAACAAATCCATATGAGATAATTAGCAAACCATTAGGTTCTATACTGAGAGGTGATGACCATAAAAACACTAATAGTCAGTTTAGCTCAATGGATAGAGCATTGGCCCAGTAACTGAAGGATCCTGGGTTCGATTCCAGTCAAGGACATGTACCTTGGCAGCAGGCTCTATTCCCCTGCCTAGTGTGGGATGTGTCTCTCACCTGTCTCTTCCCTCTCCCTTTCACTTTCTCTTAAAAAAAAAAAAAAAAAGCCAATGGAAAAATATCCTCTGGTGAGGATTAACAACAAAAACAACTTGAGAAAACAACATTATCAAATTAACAATCAGAGGCAGGTGAAAGTTGTCTCTGATGCAGGGGAGAAAAAAAGTTTTCCTCAATCCTCTTATGGTCCCTGACTGGGTCTGAAAATTAAACTTACAAAGACAGATTAACACGATAAGAGCATACAAATTTACCGTATTTAGTGTAAGTTTTATTCAACATGGGAACTTTCATAAGGAAATGAAGACACAAAGAAACAGGCCTGAGTACTTGGATGCTGGAATGGTGAGCGTGGACAGTCATGAGGAATGTGGTAGGTCAGAGAGTACGTGTAGTGAAGTTCAGGGAAGTGCAGGAGACACTCAGCAGGGCCTGTTTGTTAGGATTCTTCTGGTGACCCTTCGTCTTTGGAGATAAGGATGTTCCTTCCCTCCGGGGATAGGGAGCGCATGCCTCACCACGTCTCACATGAGGGTTTATGACCTTTTCTCAGGAGGAAAAAATGGGAGGAAAGTCCTTTGCTCAAACTTTTTCTATTTAAAAGATTCAATATGCCATGATGACATATTTTGGGGTAGCGTGTCCTGAACCCCACCACTGGTTTTGGTGAACTGCATCTGGTTCAGGTGGGATTGGGGGTGAGAGAAGAAGGAGGGGCAGAGGATTTGACAGAGCAGGACAGAGGTGAGGCGATGGAGGGGAGCCAGGCGTGGAATTTAAGGAAGCGCTCCTGTCAGGGTCCCAGGGCAAGGCTGGTTCCTGAGAGGGAGCGCCTCCTTCAGTTCTGGCCTCACTGCCTCACCCTAGGCCCAGCTCGGAGGTCGGGCATGAACTGACTTGTCAGAAGAGAGTGAGGAGACCCTCTTGACCGAGAGTGGAAACTCCAGGAGCTGCCTGGCACTGACAGCTGGGCTTTGGTGTTCTCCTGTTGAAGGAAAACACATTCACAGACCATCTACATCAGACAAGGCCACTCTGTGGTCCTTATGGATCAAGAGAGAAACAGGGCCATTCCTTAATCATGTCTGAGCACAGACAAATCATGAACCTTGTCCAAGCCTCGTGATACCAAATGTCTCTCCTAGGGCAAATGAGTGACAGCTGTTCTTTGCCAATTACATCTCTAGTCTCCCTCCAGTCTGTCCTTACAATACCTAACTATTTTTACAATACCAACCACAGAGTTACCTGGCTCCCTGACAGCATCCAATCCAGAGCAGCCCTGCTTCCTCAAATGTTCCCCTAAATCAACCCAGACCTTAGTCTTTAAAAAAAAAAAATTTTTTTTTAAATCTTTTACTGACTTCAGAGAGGACAGAGAGATTGAAACATCAATGATGAGAGAATCATTGATTTGCTGCCTCCTGCACACCCCACACTGGGGATGGAGCCCATAATCTGAGGGGCTCCTGACTGGAATCGAACCCAGGACCCTTCAGTTCACAGGCTGACACTCTATCCACTGAGCCAAACCAGCCGTAGCTAGACCTCAGTCTTATAAGTGTTTCTATTAATAGCACCCTGGTACTGAGATACCCACAGCTCCCCAGGGGAGTGCTCCCCCTGCTGGAATACCTCCATTCAGCCTGTGCGGGGCTGTTCCTAGTGTCTTCACTGGAGGGCACCACCTCGGTGAGAATGCATAACACTGAGGGGTGCAGAGAAGTGAGGTTGGGTGATAGGACGGGGTCAGTTTATGGGGTCGAGCATGTAGATGGGCTCACTCTTGAAAGCTAGACTGAGGCCATGGAAAGGTAACACCTTGTCAGCCAGTGAGAAGCAAAGACTGGCCCCAATGGAAATGACGGCTGTGGAAAGTTGGTGTGGTCCTTTGCATGGTTACTGTGGGTGAAGGTGGGTGGCCTGGCGATAGGCTGCTTTTTATAGACGGGAAAACTGAGGTGGCAGCTCAGTGACTCCCCACAATTTGCATGTGGACCAAGGCAGGGTTTCTGGGTCTCTCGTTTTTAATACTAAAGCACTACCCCCATATGGCTCAACCCACACTCTCACCCTAACCACATTTTATATTACTAGAAAATTAAAACCATGTCTTGGCTTAAAAAAAAAAAGCCTATTTCAAATTCCATTGAAGAATTTAACAAATAGGACAATTCACTCTATCCTTGAACTTAATTTCATCATCCATGAATCCAGAAGAGAAGGAAGCATCTTTGCTAACTGTTTAACGCTTCTTGTTTTTCCAGAAACACAAACTCCTCTGTCTCATGACTCTCCCAGGTTGCAGCTGTGAGGCAGCTCAGGTGAGAGAGAAGGTTCTCCCTTCAAACCCCAGTGCTGTTGGCAAGTCTTGTCAGGAGTCGATGCCACAGGCATTGCTGACTCCCTGAGAGGCCCAGAGGACACAGATGGCTAAGAAAACCTGACCCCTGGTGGAAATGTATTCCAACGAATAGAGTGCATCCACATTGGACTTTTCAGCAAGAATTTCCAAAAAGAGGTCTGATTTCAAAGGGAAATAGGTACTCTGGACTAGGTCACAGAGAAAGGCTGCTCAGACTTGGCAAGTTTCTAAGTTCTGCCTGGGCTGGGAGGCAGAAACTTCTCATTTTCTTTCCCTGCAGGTCTGTGTGGTCCCATCTCTTCCTCCGCCCCTGGTTTTGTGACCATTCGTCCCGCTTTTGGTGAGACAGTCCCGATTTTTAACAATTTGTCCCACATCCCGATTTTTAATAGGGACTTTTTAAAAACGCCATGGGATGTGGGACAAATTGTTAAAAATCGGGACTGTCCCACCAAAAGCGGGATGTCTGGTCACCTTATTCTAGACTCTCAGATCCGAGAGGGCAGGAGGCACTGCTGGTTCACCTCCTTCCTCCAGTGCTCGCTATTGCCTGTGGTCATGTAGGTTCTTGGTCATTGACGGACTACGCTTGTGTCTGAAACACACTGAAGAAACATTTCAAAAGCAGTTGGCTTTCTCTGATGAGAGTTTTGCTGGCTGGCAAGGTGCTGCGGGCACACTTCTCAGCAAGGCTTGGTTTTGAGTGCCAGGGAAAGAGCAGAGATTGGAAGAGAAGTGAGTTTCATTAGGATACGCTCCGTTATCTTTGTTTTACCTTTAAATGGAACATTTGGGTCTACCTAAAACCTGGATGACACATGAAAGGCAATTTCCCCAGGGTGATTCCGGTTGCTGATTAGTGAACGGAGGCCTCCTGGAGCACTCTGCTTGTGGTACAGGTCGGGGAAGGGCTGTTTCCCAGCACGGGGTGAGCTCATTTTCCCTGGGAGAACTGGAGAGCGTAGCCAGAGCCAACTCACTCTTCAAAGAACAGATTTCCTGACTGAAGCTCTTGAGCTCTCTTCCGAACTGCACAGGCAACAAAGAAATGTCAGCCGCACAGTAGGCGCTGAGCTAATCCCCGTCCAAATAAGCCTGACCTTTGTCCTCAGCTTCTGGGAGGTAAAGCCTAGGGTCTTCCTTCTCCTGGGGGCCATGGAGAGAGTCTAACCGTGTGATTCAGGGTGGGGGCTGGGCACACAAAAAACACCGACAGCGTCACATTGTGCTTGTGCTTTGGGGCATCATTAAGAAAAAGAAAAGGTTATTGGAACACAAGCACTGGATAGTGTGACAGTCTCACAACCAAGACGGTACTAAGTGACTAGTGGGTGGGTGGTCTATGCAGAAGGATAAGCTAGACAAAGGGATGATTCCTGTGCCTGAGAGGACTACTCAGAACGGCGCACAATTTAAAACGTATAGGTTGTTTCTTTCTGGATCTTTCCAACTGGTATATTCATAACACAGTGGACAGCAGGTAATGGAGACCGTGGAAAGCCATCCTGCTGATAAGGCGAGACTACTCTGTTCAACACAGCACCATCGATCATGAGCTTTCCAATGGCTCGTGTTTTTTCCAGAGTAGATGTCAGAGTTCTTACAATGTCACACCAGCTCCCTCGAGTTCTCTGCCCACTCTCCCACTTGCCTGCTCTGCTCCAGCGATGGTGGACTCCATGCTGCTCCTTGAGCACTCCAGGTACCCTCTGGCCTCGGAGCCTTTGCACGTGCTGCCCACGTCTAGAATATTCTTCCAAATATCTGCCTGCCTTGTTCACTGCCCTCTGTTAAGCATCTTCTTCAAATGTCATCTCTTGAAATGCCTTCTTACTCTTGTTTATGATTAAAACAAGCTGCCACCTCTCAGCCCCTGTCCTGGCACCATTGATGTTCATAATCCTGTTCTAGATCCATCCCCACCCATAGTCCTTATTACTGCCTACATATTATCCAGTGCAGTATCATTATTTTGTTTTTTGTCTCCTTCCTCTATTCAGGCGTCTTCAAACTACGGCCCGCGGGCCACATGCGGCCTGCAGAGGAGTCTGATCCGGCCCGCCAGGTTTTTTGGGCAGTGAGTGCAGCCGAGGTGTTGCAGTAGGAATTAGTAGTTCATATAGTCCGGCCCTCCAGCTCTCTGAGGGACCGTGATCTGGCCCCCACTTTAAAAAGTTTGAGGACCCCTGCCGGTATATGTAAGTTGCATGAGGGCAAGAAATAATGTGTGTTTTATTTTCTGATGTATACCTACAACAGTGTTTTGGATATTAGGTGCTCAATATTTATTTAGCTCAATACTAAGTAAATAAGATTAATTAGATGAATGAGACATGTACAGGGAACTGCTTTCTAGGCATAGAAAAGATGAAAAGGAATCACAAAGAAGAGAATTACACATTTTACTAACATACAAATTTAAAACTTTATCATGTATAACAAAACACAAAAATAGGCTACTGTACTATACTTTAGAAAACCCGAGATCTCTTCCAAAGGAAGATCTTTTTAGATTTTAGGGTAAATGAATGCCCATAATAACAATTCAAGCTTTAAGTCATTTTTCCCCATTCTAAGGCGGGGGGTGGGGGGGGGGGTGGTGGCGGGGGGGGGCAGTTGAGGTTATTATGTGCATTTTTGCTGAAGGCTGCCTACCTAGCTTTATGTTTTCTTCTTAGTACTGATATAAACTAGGAGTTCGTTATGAGACTTCTACCCACTCTTAATTCCATATTTATTTTAAAAAAATTTCCATTAGCCCCTGAGTCAAATTTCTATTTTAAGCATTATTTTAAGCAAGTGAAATCTAAAAAATTAGAAAGGACATTTTGAGCCATCAGTGGAATTTGAAGTAAGTTTTTAAAAAAATTCAGGTGGAATTTTCTTAATGATATTAAATGGTTCTGCTATTTTTAATTTTCTAAGAAATTTATATAAAAAGCTCTTAGGTAATTAAGACCAATTTTTGACATTTGTTTTTCAATCAGAAAGGCTTTAAATTAAAGCTGAGAGCAGACTAAGGAGACTGCCAGCTGATGGCCTGTATGCTCCCTAAGCTGGTCCTACCCACACACTGAAGGCATTTTCTAGCCCACCCCTCACTGTGCAGGTGAGAAAACCAAAACTTGGGAGGTAAGCATGTTCCGTTTCTCAGATAATTTTAACATCTGGGCCATCTCAGTTTTGGTGTCTATTTATGACTTTCTTTTCCCATGTGAGTTGAGTTTTTCTTGGTTCTTCATATGCTGAGTAATTTTGGATTGTATACTGAACATTTTGAATGTTATGCTATGGTATTTTCCTTTTAGCAGATAATTGACCCAAATGGTTAAGGCTGCAAGTTCTATTGGTTGTGGTTTCACCGTTAGTTCTCCTTTCAAAGGCTTTGCTGGGCTATTCAGATATGTCCTGTGACTGCACCACGTGGTGGCCAGTCTGGGATCTGGACAGAGGCCTGTTCCTTAGGTTTTGGTGTTCAGGGCTAAATCCATGATCAGAGGTAAGCCTGGAAGTTCATAAAAAAATTTCATAGAGTTATATTCCAAAACGTCTCTCTTTATACTCTCGCTGGTTTGTCTAAATGCCGTGACATTTCCACTTTCAGTCCTTGGCCAGAAACCTGGGGCTTTCGACACTGTGCCCTACGTGCACTTCTTGTGAGGACACCGCATTCCATACAGATGCAGGGAAGTTGGAGGAGAGAAAGAAGAAACAACAATAGGGGTTTGTTCTCCCTTTCTTGAGATTTCAGCTTCTTCAATCACAGAGAAAGTTTCCTCTTCCTCAGAGTTTTAGGTCTCTGTCCCGGTCATTGCTGCAGGATTGCTGGGGGATTAGAGAGTAAGAAAATGAAGAGGAAAGAAAACACCCAAGAGTTTTCCCACTTTCTCTGAGGATCAGAAACCCTTATGCATGCCTTTCAGGCAGATCTAGAAGGCTTCTAGAACTCTCTCCTTGCTTATGTCCTCCCAGGGTCAAGCTTGCTTGAGTCTAAGGAGAAACCAGAGTTAAAACAGCAAATTGACTGTGTGTTTGGTGGGACTTTGAATCAGGGTCCTCTTTCCTGATCCTCCTGCCACTGTTTGCTTTTCAGTCATTAACTAGCCACACCATGCATTCTGTCCAGACCAGAGTGACACATTTTAATTTAAAAAGTACAAATTTAGAAAATGTTTAATAAAAATAAAAAAAATAGATGAGAAAGAACATTAGAAACTGACCACCCTAATAGAACTACTGTGTACATTTGACATATGCAACCTTCCAGATATTTTCTGTGTATATGCATTAGTTTAATACATAAAAATGAATTTGGTATTGATTAGTGGTAAAAGCATGAATCCTACCTCGTTTGAATTTCATTTCATAACTTGAGTGATCTTGAACAAACTATAAATTTCTCTTTATAAAATACTTATAAATAAACACCTGTAAAATGGACCTGTAGACCTCATAGGTTGTGAGGGTTAAGTTAGTTAATATTTGTAAAGCATTCAGAAAATTGTTTGACACATACTAAGTATTATATGTGTACAGGCTTATATGTTGTCACCCTTTATGTCAACTCAACTAAGACACACTGAATGTCTGCTATGTGGCCGTCATAAAGAAGCTGTAGGACATTTGGACTGATGACTTACTTTTCTTTCTTTCGTTCTTTCTTTCTTTCTTTCTTTCTTTCTTTCTTTCTTTCTTTCTTCCTTCCTTCCTTCCTTCCTTCCTTCCTTCCTTCCATCCTTCCTTCCTCCCTCCCTCCCTCCCTCCCTCCCTCTCTCTCTCTCTCTCTCTCTCTCTCTCTCTCTCTCTCTCTCTCTCTCTCTCTCTCTCTCCCTCCCTCCTCCCTCCCTTCCTCCCTTCCTTCTTCCCTTCCTTCCTTTCTCTCTTTCTCTCTCTCTCTTTCTTTCCTTAATCCTCACCCAAGGATATTTTTCCATTACTTTTTAGAGAGAGTGGAAGGGAGAGGGAGAGGGAGAGACAGAAACACAATGTGAGAGAGATGCATCAAGTGGTTGCAGCCGGCATGCACCCCAACCAGGGCCAGGGTATCTCCAACCAATAGTTGGGTTGGAAGGAGCTCAAATATGAGAATGGGGTGCTCTGGGAGTCACATACATCTTGTAGCTCTGGAACATGGAAACTGGCGTGGATGTGTGACTGCCCACAGAGGGGCAGGTGTGCCCCTCGCTTTTCTCATTTGTCTTTTTTAAAAAATTGATTTTTCTCCCCTTTGGGCCAGAAGACAAGGGTGTTGATGGGGTCTAGGAAATTCTACCCCAAAATGTAGCACTTTGGCATAGTGAATATTTTAAGCTGCAGGAACTTGAGAAAGGACTGGCTCGGGAAGGGCTCTCTGACCTGCCCCTCCCCGGAAGCGGGCTCTAGGCCCTTTTGTGGGAGGTGCCCGCCCTGCACCTGGAGGAAGACGCATCCTCAGCTCCGAAGGCGGAGGGAACCTGAGCGAACAGGTCTTGCCCAGTTTCCCGGTTTACTACCCTGAGCTCTTACCCTTTGTCCTTCTACTCTTTATTAAATGGAGTATAAAAATGCTCATGCTTAACCTTTCCTTCAGATCTTCATTTCCTCATGAAGGCTCTCATGTCACATAAAACTCATATTAAACAAACACGTATGCTTTTCTCCTGTTAATGCCTTTGTCAGTTTAATTTCCAGGCCCAGCCAGGGACTGAAGAGGGTCATGGAAAATGTTTTCTCCTCTCAAATGCTAAAAAGGAATGCTAATTGTACTTTTTAAAATATTCTTTAGTGCAAGGCCATTTGGATTGGTGAGTTTCTATCTAATGAGCTTTAAGGGCTCCTGAGGGCAGTTCCCAGTTCAGCGTTGTGCAGTAATTGATGTTCAGATCGATGAAGCAAAGTCAATAAAAAAATACTAAGAATAAGGCAAATTGTCCAATATGGTAATCTAATATGTTATATATATGCATTTTATATGCACATTATAATAAATAATAGATATAACATAAGATGCATTTTAAAATGTATTTTAAAATTTTGATGTTTAAAGGTTTTATAATTTTATGTGGTATAAACTCTTAATATACTTATGGTTCCAGATAAATAAGATTCTACTATATTGAGAATAATTATTTCTATTGGTAATATGAAAAGAAGTATTTGCTCTAAAAATATGAATACTATTATTTAAACATTATGATGTATGTTTTTCTTAAATAGGAATTCATATTATCTTGAATCTTAATCCATTAAACTTCTTAAACCAAGGGTATATGGAAATGTTTTATATTCAATAAATTCCTTTTGGTCTTTTTTTAAAGTTTATTTTTTAATTGTTGACATTATTACAGATGCCCCTTATTTTCACCCTCAGTTACCCCTCCACCCAGCTCCCGCCCCAACCCAGGCCTTCACCACCCTAGAGTCTCTGTCCTTGGGCAATGCATATATGCGCATAAGTTCTTTGGTCTATCTCATCCTGTCCCCCACCCACTCCCTTCTGAGATCTATAGTCTGTTCTACGCACCCATGGTCTTTTTAAATAGTTCACATAGGCTAAGCATTATAGCAGATATGTATTAGATAAATTCTAAGAAACTAAGCATGATTCTTAAAGTTGACTATTTCCCCTCATTCCTATGCTTTTCCCCTCTGATAGTAATCCCCCCCCCCCCTTTTTTTGTTACTTCCCCCCAAAATAGTGTAAATGGCTAGCACTGATTGAACACTACCTGTGCCCAGCACTGTGCTGTGCATGCCATATGTTTTGTCATTTAATCCTCACTACAGTCCTATCTATTAGACTCTTGTTATT
The DNA here is from genome assembly GCF_014108245.1 of Pipistrellus kuhlii. Classification (NCBI taxonomy): domain Eukaryota; kingdom Metazoa; phylum Chordata; class Mammalia; order Chiroptera; family Vespertilionidae; genus Pipistrellus; species Pipistrellus kuhlii. The sequence continues at coordinate 40,556,123 of NW_023425529.1, forward strand.
TCCTCTTCCTGAATGAGAAGGCAGGAACCTAAAAATCTTAAATAACTTTCCCAGTTCTCACAACAAGGTTTCACACCCAGGTCTGTGGGAAGCCATGACCTCTAAGAAATTGCTGATGATGGTACAGAAATAAATGGCCCATGGAAAAGTAGGAAAGATGTTTTTCAGTTTCTCCTGAGACAACTGCTTACTCCTACATGAATTCCTTCCATCCTCATCCATCTTCCCTATTTGATGTCTAGAAGGGAGTATTTCTCCAGGCAAAGAACACTTCCTTCTGACCTCTGAAAGAGAAAAAAAGAATGGAAAGACAGCTCATATTTTCCTTCGGCTTGGAAGCTATTTTGCAAGAACCTTTATCAGTCGTTTCAACAGATGATGTCATGGTAGCCTGGTCTAGTATGTGGTGAACACTCAGATATGCCCATGTGACCAGACATTCTCGGAGGACAATGTCTCCATTTCTACTCTCTGAGGTGAAGATTTTGAATGGATGCTGGTGACTGTCTTTGATATTGTCATTTTACAGATGTATTATATTTTCCAGCTACTAACCTTACATGTGGAAATAATGATCTCGAGCTTTATTCCACCCTCTAATAGAGCTGAACCTTGTAATTTTGCTCGTCAGATTTGCAAATGAAGGTTATCTTATACTGTTTAGCTTGGGTAAATGTTATCACTGTGGGTGGTTGTACAGCTCCTGTCATGCTGATGGGAAGCTTGCCTGCCTGCATCCCCCAGACCTCCTGCTGAAGGAGAAGCTGTGCAGAAGGCCCAGGAAACCTAGGGATGGAACAGTTAGGAAGAGGATGGCAGGAACCAGAGCACTCCCCCTATAATTTCTCCGCTTCCCTGGTTCTTGAGAACTTAAGCATCATCTTCCCTTACTAGCCACAAGAGGGGTCCTTATCATGGTACTTTACAGATTACAAAACACTTGAAGGAATATTATCTTACTTAGCTTAGTAAGCACAGTAGCCCTGTGAGATAGGTTTCATTATCCTCATTTTCTGTGCTGGGAAACTGAGTTCTATTAAATGGGAAAATCTAATTTCAACGAGGTTTTCCAACTGGAAATCCAATGTAATTTCACCAGGCCAGAGCTCGCCCAGTGTGAAGGATTGTGATGGAAACGGGTATTATGAGCCTCAGAAATTCCCATGTTCCTTCTCCCGACCCCAGCCTTCTCTGCCCTCAGTTTTACATCCTCACTCCTTTTGCTTCAGTCACCTGCTTTCTTGCTGTTGCTTGAGCACTCAGCCACATTCAGGGCTCAGAGCCTGAAATCCTTCTCCCCAGAGTGACACAGCTCATTCTCTCTCTTCCCTCTGGTCTCTGCTCAAATATGATCTCATCAGAGAACACCATTTCCATTCATGGAAACCCCGTGGAATAGTGGTCCTCATTACTCCCTGCCTGCTTTGTCACAGTGCACTGAGGATGGGGTGGAGTGTGCCTGGGCACAGGCCAACAGTGAGAAGACACTAAAACTCAGTCTGTGCACCAGGAATTTTAAACATTGGTGATAAAATACTCTACTGAGAAGGGTGGGGGGGAAACACACCCACACACACAAACTTTGGTTGGTCTAAGTTCTAAACAATTTCTGTGATTACTTTTGCATTATAAAAATCTTTGTGTACACTTTAAATTAGCGCATTTTATTACTTTAGCAAACATGGTATTCTATTTGGAAGTTAACTCAGAGTACCCTAAACAGTATAGTTGGCACCATGGCTATATGTGTTTGTAAGTTTGTAATAGTTCAGTCATTTGAGCTTGCTTTGGGAGTAGTTGGAATTCCAGCTCCTGTGATATAGACATATTTCTAAGTAAGAATCAACTATGGGCATCAATAAATGGACAAATCTAGCTACAATAGTCCCCCCTTACTTGTGGGTTTTCTTTCTGAGGTTTTGCATTCTGAGGTTTCAGTTATCCACGGTCAACTGTGGTCCAAAAACTTAAATGGAAAATTCCAGGAATAAACTATTCATAGATTTAAAATTTCACGCATTCTGAATAACATGTGCCATTCCACTCCATTCCACTACCAAAGTGAAGCATCCCCTTTCCCTGTGTATCCGCACTGTGGTAGCTCCCCACCCAGTGTCACTTAGTAGCTTTCTCCATTATCTGACCCACTGTCCTGTTATCACAGTGCCTGTGTTCAAGTAACTCTTACTTTACTTAATAACACAACATTTCCATAACTTTTATTATAATTTATTGTTATAATTGTTCTATTTTATTATTAGTCATTGTTAATCTCTTACTGTGCCTAATTTTAAATTAAACTTTATCACAGGTATGTATACATAGGAAAAAATATGGTATACATAGAGTTCAGTACAATTCTCAATTTCAGGCATTATCTGGGGGTCTTGGAACATACCCCCAATGGATAAGGGGTGACTACTGTATATTCAATTGAATATGCAAAAAAAAAAAATCTATTTTAATGAAACCATTGACAAATTTATAGAAGTTAGGCTTAAAAAAAGAAGCCATAAATTTATTCATGTGTGTGAGAGACCTACAGTTCCTCTTTTTCTAAAAACAAAAACAAAAACAAAATAACCCCACAAAACATTAATATATTTAAAATTTTTAATCTTTTTTCCTTGTTTAGTGTTTATTCATCTTTATTATTTTAAAAGGGTATTATTTTCTTCTTTTTAAATATATTTTTATTGATTTCATAGAAGAAGGAAGAGGGAGAGAGAGAAAGAAACATTAATGATGAGAGAGAATCATTGATCGGCTGCCTCCTGCATGCTCCCTGCTGGGGATCAAGCCCACAACTCAGGCATGTGCCCTTTACTGGAATCGAACCAGGTTCCCTTCAGTTCGCAGGCTGATGCTCTATCCACTGAGCCAAACTAGTTGGGGCTCATTATTTTTTATTAAAATTTTCTACTGGCATCATTATAAATATACAGTTTAGCAAAACAAAAATTTCACTCTCTGCTTTTCTGGACATTATTAACATGTTTTGTATTAGTTATCTATTTCTACATAAAAATATTACCACAAATTAAGCAGCCTAAAAAGACACACATTTATTATCTCACAATGTCTGTGGGTCAGCAGTGAGGCTGGGGCTGGCCTGGACTCTCTCTGCTTCAGGGTCTCAGGCTGCCAAACTGTTGTCAGCTGAGGTTAGTCTGGGATGATCCGAGTTGGCTGTTGGCAGGATTCAGCTCCTCATGGGACATTGAAGAGAGGCCTCCGTCTCTTGCTGGTTGTTGGCCAGAGGCTGCCCTCAGCTCCTTCTCATTGAACCTTCCCAGCATGGCCCTTGCTTCCTCAAAGCCAACAAGAGAGAGAGCCTCCAAGCAAGATGAGTTAACAACTTTAGGCAACATTATCACTTCCCATAACCTTGCCTTAGTCTGTTGATGAGATGCAAGTCACAGATCCTGCCCACTCCCAAAAGGAAGAAATTGTACAAGGCACGAATAGCAGAAAGTGGGCATCATGGGGTCCCCTTAGTGTTTGTCTGCCACATGTTTCATTTCATCATTATTAAATACTAGAGGCTCAGTGCACAAATTTGTGCATAGGTGGGGTCTGCCAGTCCTGCCCTGATAGGGATCGATTGGGCTGGGCCTGTGTGGGGAAGGGGCCATGGCCAGCCAGGGTGGGAGGGGCTGAGGGCAGTTGGAGGGGCTGATCAGTTGGCCACCACAGTACACATCATAGTGACCATTCGTTCCAGTTATTCTGGTCTTTCCGTAGTTCCGGTTGCTTGGCTTTTAAATATATAGATAACTTTTGACATAATCATTTTGCCACATAAAGGAGAACAAATTAAAAAATAATCTGCTCTGGGTGTCAAATACACTAGGTCCACCAGTCCCCTTGACCCTACTTGATTTTATTCATAGCACTTACCTGATTTATTGTATATTTTCATTGTTTTATATAACACTTAATTAATTAATTATGTTAATACATAATAAGAAATATATAATTAATATATTTTTCATATAATTTTATTTATTATATTATTTTATACAGTACTTAAGTATTTCATATGTTATATTAATTTGTTCATCGCAATCTTCCCTTTATATTCTTCCTGACACCAGAACTTTTTTTTGCTGTGCTCACTGTATTTAGCACCTAGAGATCTGGCTGGCTTTGTAAATATTTGATGTAATTTTCAGAAGCATTAATTTAGAAAAATAGTTACATCTCCACATGTTTTTCAATTTCATAGATATTTCAATTAATTTTTATGATTGTGGTTTATGTGTTCCTGGTTTAAAATAAAAATAATAGTACAAGGCTTTCATGGAGAAGAGCGGTCCTCCCTATTCGCCAACTGCTCCCCAGAACCAACTACCCTTAAGCCTTTTATTTCTTGCCCCTTGCTTCTCCCTCCTCATTTCTAAATAATTTGTATCTCTAGCCCTGTACTTCGTCAATGTGATGCTAAAAATGGCTGAATGAAAAGTAAGATTTGGGCCAATGGCTCACAATTTTTTGTTTCAGTAATACTGAATGGCAGTCCATGGTAACAGATCTAGCTTCTGGCTGAGCTGCAATTTGGAAATTTGTAGTTTCTGGCAAGAATTCCATACATCTCAGGGAGAGGAGGTGAAACTGGCTTTCTGAAACTTTCTTTATGGGTAAGAATGGAGTTAAAGAACAAGGCAGGAGGTGACCAGAAAAAATAATTTAAGTATGTGCAGGACACTCTGCAGAAAGACAGAGTTTAGAGCAAAGAAAGACCTACTTTTTTTGGATGCTGCTTTGCCCATAATTCCAGATAAATACATAAGCAAATAATCAGATAAGTAAGTTAGTGAGTAAATAAATAAATACATTTAAATCCCACAAAACTCTGATTGGCAGCAAAGGGTTAAGGACCTGATTATATGACAAGAGAGAAGTACTTAAATTTTATGAGACCTGAGAGAGAGTCATGCTCTGTGACCTTGGACAAGTGAAAGAGAATCAGAGGTACATTTAAAATATATATATTTCAGAGAGGAAAGGAGAGGGAGAGAAACATCAGTGATGAGAGAGAATCATCAATAGACTGCCTCCTGCACACTCCACACAAAGGATCAAGCCCAAAACTGGGCATGTGCCCTCACTGGGAATCGAACCATGAACTCCTGGTTTGTAGGTCAAAGCTCAACCACTGAGCCATGCCAGCTGGGCCAGAGACACATTTTAAAAGTCACTATTATCTGGGCTTTCTGTTAAATGCAGCCAAACCCTAACTGATAGAGATTCAAAACAAGTTATATACTGGACTTCACTCACTCTCTCTAATCTCAAAGAAAATTATCCCAGACCATGAATATTGCAAAAATACCAGACTATTTGACTATTGTATCCTTTCCATTGCCATAATGATAGGACCTCTTTCATAAACCTATTGGCTCAGAAATGAATATTCCACTGCTGGTCCCTTTTCTTAAATAGGCTGTCTTTCCTAAAGTAAACAGCACACAGCTGTTTCCATCCTGATGAATGAAAGAAGACTACCATACTCAGAACAGAAATTCCAGGAACTTACATTTTAATTAACATGGAAATAATTTTCATGGAATAAATATGTATCTGAAATTTATGCAGTCCCAGGGAACAATGGAGACAAATGCAGATTGATCTAATCTGGTTGCAGTTAGGAACATGAGTGTGTATTGGGGAACATGGTGTGGAAAGTTGACATTAAATCCAATTAGGAAGGGCAAAGTAAAAATGATGAAAGCAATTTCCTTCGTCCAGTTAAATTAGTCATCTAAATAACAGGCTATGCTTTGACCTTCCTGGGAAGGGTCAGGATGGCTTCTAATGGTCATTAAATAAAGAGGCAGCCTATTTTTGCAACTGTTTAATATGCAGGACTTACGGAAATATATTTTAGGTTAAAAATCAGCCAAGGAAAAATTGGCAAGAATTTCTCTAATGTATTCCTATTGTTTTATTTATCTTTTTTTAATTTGGAGAAACAGAAAGAGTGCGCCAGACTAAAGGGAACATGGGGTCTAATAAACAAAATGCAGAGGTCACTTTCTACTTGCAAATTTGTGTGGCAGATGCTAATGTAAGATTTTAAAAAAATAGTGTCTCAGGGTGCTCCTCCAAGGTCTCACTTGAAACAGTTGAGGAGCGCCATTGGCATTTGTAAAGATGCACAACTCTTAGCCCCACTGGCGTAGCTCAGTGGTTAAGCAAAGACCTATGAACCATGAAGTCACAGTTCTATTCCTGGTCAGGGCACATGCCTGGGTTGTGGGCTTGACCCCCAGTGTGGGGTGGCAGCTGATCAATGATTCTCTCATCATTGATGTTTCTATCTCTCTGTCTCTCTCCCTTCATCTCTGAAGTCAATAAAAATATCCTATATAGCTTTTTGGAGAAACCAAGATGGTGGCATAGGGTAGACACCCAAATGCAGCCTACCACAACAAATTTGAGTTTAGAACTGAAAAACAGGGGAAACATCACCCTGAAGCACCGGACGGCTGGCTGAGAGGAGGCTCTACCATCTGGGAAGGAGAAAGAAGGCACGCTGAACCTCAGGAACTGTGAAGGTGTGGAGAACTGTGCGTGCGAAAAGGCAGCCACAGAGTTCTCTGCCGGCTTGCTTGCAGAGTGCAGAGAGGGAGGGCCAAGTTCGCTACCGGCTTACTCCCTGTGCACAGAGAGGGCGGACAGCTGGCTTTCTTGTTCGGGAGGAAAACAAAACCACCCTATTGTGCTGATAGATGGCCCCAGACAGGGAGAGGCCAGACTGTCAGGCAGTGGGCAGAGATCTCTCGGAGGTGTGTGAAGTCAGCAGCCATTACTGCAGGACTCAGAAACCAGACCCTTCTAGGGAGGGGATGATAAAGCTTGTCTGCACCACCTGAGACTCCGCTCCATCCAAGCGGAGCACAGAAGCCCTTCCTGTGGCTAACTTCCTCGTTCGCTGCCAATAGGACTCTCCTAGGGAGGGGCAGACAGGAATCTAAAGCTTGTCTGCAATCAATTGTGCGGGATTCAACAAAGCTTATCTGTGCCACCCTGAGACTCTGCCCCATTCAAGTGGAATACAGAAACCCTTCTAGCTGAGACACTTCTGATCCTCATAGCCAATTGGCTTGGATATCAACGCTTCCCAATGATACCAACAACAAGCAAGGCTTAACAACAAGACTGTACACACAGCCCACAAAGGGCTACATCAACACAGTCCAACTCAGGTAACTGGGAGGCTGACTCACTGAACCATATAGGACACCTTAGCACACAAAGCCAACCTACCAACTCAGGGAAGCTGTGAAAATGCTGAGACAAGAAAATAGATCACAAACAAAAGAAATGGAGGAAAAGAAGAGACTGGATATAGAGTTCAAAACCACGCTTATAAGGTTTTTCAAGAATTTCCTAGAAAAGGTCAATAAGACCTATGAGAAGATGAAAAGGGATCAATAAGAACTAATAAGGGATCAACAAGAAATAATAAGGGATCAACAAGAAATAAAGAACACATTGTCTAAAATAAAAAATACTATACAGTGTCCTAAAAATAGAATGGGAGATCGCAAGAATCAAGTAAAAGATTTGGAACATAAAGATCCAGAAGACACTCCTCTGCAGAAGCAAGAAGACAAGAGAATCCAGAAAGTTGAAGATAATTTAAGAAAACTCTGGGACAACTTCAAGCTAACCAACATCAGAATTATGGGGGTCCCAGAAGATGAGAGAGAGCAAGATATCGAAAACATACTGAAAAAAATAGTGACAGAAAACTTCCCTCACCTGGTGAAAGAATTAGATTTACAAGTCCAGGAAGCACACAGAACTCCAAACAAAAGGAATCCAAAGAAGACCACACCAAGATACAACATAATTAAAATTCCAAGAGCAAAAGACAAAGAGAGAATATTAAAAGCAGCAAGAGAAAAGCAGGTAGTTACCAAAGAGGAGCACCCATACGATTGTCAGCTGATTTCTCAACAGAAACCATGCAGGCCAGACAGGAATGGCAAGAAATATTCAAGGTGATAAATAGCAAGAACCTACAGCCAAAGATAATCTATCCAGCAAAGCTATCACTCAGAATCGAAGACCAGATAAATAAAAAAAATAAATTAAAAAAAACTAATAAAAAAAGCTAAAGGAGTTCATCACCGCCAAACCAGAATTATATGAATTGCTGAAGGGAGTTCTTTTGGAAGAGAAAGTAAATAAAGATAAAAATTATGAACAACAAATACGTAACTATCAACAAGTGAATCTAAAAACCAAGGGAATTAAAAAAAATCAGATGAACAATATTAACTGGTGAATATAATAGAATCAGAGGTATGGAAGGGGAGTGAACTGATGATTCTTGGGGAAAAGGGCAGAGGGGGTTGTGGGAAGAGACTGAACATAAACTGTGCACCTATGGATGAGGACAATGGGGGGTGGGGAAAGGGCAGAGGTGGGGTGGAAGCCTGGTAAAGGGGAGCAATGGAGGGGGGGGGGGTATGAGGAACATTTGTGATAATATGAACAATAAAGATTTATTTTTAAAAAAATCCTATATAATAAGGAGGTAATATGAAAATTGACCCTCATGCCACAAGATGACCGCTCCCATGTTGTCACAAGATGGCCACCCCCACATTGTCACAAGATGACTGGCAGGTGAGGGCAGTTGAAGAGGACCAGGCCAGGTGATCAGGCCAGCAAGGGAGCAGTTGGGTGTCAATCAGGTTGACAGAGGAGCAATTAGGGGGCTATTAGACTGGCAGGCAGATTGGTTAGGGGCAATCAAGCAGCCAGGCAGGCAAGTGGTTGGGAGACAGCAGTCCCAGATTGTAAGAGGTATGTCTGACTGCTGGTTTAGGCCCTTTCCCACAGGACGTCCCTTGAGGGGTCCCAGATTGGAGAGGGTGCAGGCCAGGCTGAGGGATACTCTGCACGAATTTTGTGTACCAGGCCTCTAGTATTAAAAATAAAGATACACAACTCCTTGATCAGACTGATGACTAGTGGTTAAGGAACTTATTGATTCTGACCTAGGCTCTAACTCCAAGCTACTGTTGCTTACAGGGACGGACACCTTGCCATTTTCTTCCAATAGCCCACATTAAAGGTGTATCCAAGTGAAATAAAAAAATTTTCTGGCTCATTAAAGTCTAAGTTGTCATGATAAAAGCAGATTATAAACACTGAATTAATAGGACAGATTTTAAGGCTATTTTCCTCCAGTTTATGCATCTCTTTTGCCCTTATTTTCTAATTCAGATTCAGATTCAACAGACATTTATTAAGGATTCATTAAGTGCTGAGCCCAGAATGGAGATTTCATGAAACCTTCCATTACCTGGCATTCTAGTTAGAGGAGATCTGAAGATATACCCTGAGTTAGGTGTTTTGACTCAAAATAATGCTCCTTCAAAATATCAGTGGGTTATCACCCTGGTGTGTAACTATAGTAATGCAAGAAATATTCAGAGTCATATTTTAATATTTTATAAAAGTAATATGGATGTATGTGTGATTTTAACAATCAAACAAAACAATGGCATAAATGAAAAGTAAAAGTTGTCCACCCCTCTCTTCCTTAACTTCCAGTTTTTTTTTTCTATTGAAATATGGAAAACTATAAAAATGACCATAATATTGATATGATAAAGTTTAATTTATAAGTTAGGCACAGTAAGAGATTAGCAACAATAACTACTAATCCAATAGAACAATTATAATAACACTAGTAGTTCTACGCATGAATCTGTGCACCAGTAGCTTGCCAGTAGCTTACTGCCACCCTCCAATAGCTCTCTGCCTGCTGCTCCGCCGTACTGAAGCTTCCCTTGCCCCTTCACCTCCCCTTATAGCTTGCTTCCCTGCCCCCTCCTGTAGCTCTCTACCACCCATTAATAGCTCGATGCCCCACCCTCTTGCAGATCTGTGATCTGGTTGTTAGGAGATCGGTCATTAGGCTTCAGGGCGTAACAACCATTTTAATATTTCATCTTTATTATATAGGATACTGTAATAAAAGTTATGGTAATGTGGCGTTATTAAGTAAAATAATTCAAGCACTGTCATCCACCTTTCTATACTATGTTTTATTACAAATGTCTCCTACCTAGTGTCAGTAAAGTTGAAGTTTGTTTTTTGTTCTTATTGTTACTTTGGGTGATTATTTACAAGAGAAAAGTGTAGAAATGTCTTTACCTTATCATCTTAAAATTAGAAGTCCTTAACCTCTACTTATCAATCCATTTATAATAGTTTGGGTCTTGATCCTTATCTGTGTTAAAGGGAAAAATTAACATCCCAAACTACCCCCCTACTTCTTCCTCCTGCTTTCAAATTCTATCCACCATATCATCCATTAAAAGAATTTTAATGTTTAGATCCAAATATACTTGTCTATAGGTAAATTCTGAAAACTGGAAATAGACACATCATTCACGGTACATGAATATATGAACACTGTTCACCAAAGAATTAAGTGATGCAGTTTGATTCTTTAAACAGAGAGAGAGAGAGAGAGAGAGAGAGAGAGAGAGAGAGAGAGAGAATAGAACTCTTTTATTAGTATACTTGGACAACCTTAGTGAAAATGTAGTCGGTTTCTCTTACATTCCATGAGCTGCTGAAACCACCACATTTCAGTGCAATCCATATTCAGACCAACATCATAAACTTGATGTTTTTCTTAGAGCTTCTCCAGTTGAGTTTACTGGAGGAGGAGAAGCTTCTAGTCTTCTAAGGAAATGTTTGTCCTAATATGGGAATTAAAATAATAACAACCTTACCAAAACCGGTTTGGCTCAATGGATAGAGCGTCGGCTTGGGGACTGAAAGTTCCTGGGTTCGATTCCGGTCAAGGGCATGTACCTTGGTTGCGGGCATATCCCCAGTAGGGGGTGTGCAAGAGGCAGCTGATCGATGACTCTCTCTCATCGATGTTTCTAACTATCTCTCTCCCTTTCTCTCTGTACAAAATCAATAAAATATATTAAAAAATAATAATAATAATAACAACCTTAAAAACTTTTGCTAATTTCCCCTGTTTGTCTGTCTTGCTTCTTGCTGCAGTTAGATGACTCTTTATATAGAAATTTGACCTTATTTTCTCAACCTACTGCCCAAATATATTTTTAACTCTGGGAAATGTAAACTGTCAAGTTCAGATCTCCTTAAAACTTGAGCAAGAATGCTGTGAGGCAGAATGTCTTTGAGAATCAATCTCTGTTTTTATATTAATCATACAAAGTATTGAAAAACATAAAAGTGACAGAGTTGTGTCCAGCTCCAATAATGTATTTTTCTCTGAGCATAACTCTTATACATATATCATAGAAATTATCCTAAGACATTGCCAGTAACTTCTTGGTGTCAACTCAATTGGTACTGATCGTTAGAGAGGTTTAACCAGAAGACTTTAAATAACACTTCAATTGTTATTATGATTAAGGAGAGAAGACATCTAGCCTACTATATACCATGCATTGTCCTGGCTTTTATATGTGAGTATTATTTACTATAACATATTATTACATGTTATTATTATATTAATTGTTATGTTATTTTATATTTAATATACTATGGCATAATATAGTTATTTAAAGAACTGATCCACATTTCCTGGGAGCTGAGATTGACTTCTCTGCTTCCCTCTGTTAGTGATCAGGGTATCTGCCTCTACTCCTGGTATGAGACACATTATGTAACTCTGATGCCCATCACATCACCTCACAGCCTCCCCCTACTGTTAGAATAGCCAGGGGTCGCCTCATGTGACCTCACGGGCCACCAGTGGTCTGTGGACCACCAATTGGTGACCGCTGAAGACCAATGGTTCCAACCTTGACATTCACCAAGAATCTGGAGTTAGTGCAAGTCTTGGAACCCATACATACTTATAGGGGTTTGTTTATTTTCTTTCACTGGGTCACAAAACTGACATCATTATTATGTGGTATCCATAACTTTGTAAAATTAAAAAGAGTTTACATACTCTGAAAATATGAGAACCACTGATTCACATCAGCTTCCTCATTTTACAAATGGGGGGAGGGGGCGGGACCCAGAAAATGGCTTGATTTGTTCAAGGTCACAGAGTAAATTAGGATCATGTTGGGATCCAGGAGTAATCTTTAGATTCTCAAGCATCAACCCATTCCTTTTTCCATTATCCCAACCTCCCAAATATCATAATTCTTACCATTACATAGCATGTCCCCCAGACACGAGAGCTGCGGGGGGCTGTTTCTCTGTTTTCCATGTCCAGCACGGAAAATGACAGATTCCTGAGTGGAGGAGCTGGGGATTAAGAAAGAAAGAGACCAGAGGCAGAAATAGATTCACCAAGCTGGGCGCTAGGTGGGCACCATCTCTCTAATGGAGAGGCAGCAAGTGACCCCCCAAGCCACGAAGCAGGCTTATTTATAAGGTCAAAGGAGCTTATTTGCATTCTTAACTAGGCCCTAACAATTTAAAGAATGTCCATGTGCCTTCTCAGGCCGCCCTCTACAGAGCGCAGAAGTGACTTCTCCCTCCACAGCAAAAGTGAACTTTTTTGAAAAGTATTGCCAGGATAAAATAAACAAATATTCTCAGAGAGAGCACTAGTAATTTTTAAAAATTGTCCCATCGTTTTTCAGACAATCTTATCTTGCCCTTGGCCCCCACCCTGGGTGAGTGAGACCAGAAGGCAGCTGATTAAATCTAAGGGAGGGATGTCCCTTTCTGGACATCCATGGCTCTAAAAGAGAGTGTCAGAACCAGATTTTGAAATTAGAACTCCAAGAGATCGAGTCAGCTGGAGAAGGAGGTTGGGCAGGAGATTGAGGCTGTTGGGCATTTTGAACCACAAGCTCACAGAGAATGAGAATGAGAATGAGAATGAGAATGAGAATGAGAATGAGAATGAGAATGAGAATGAGAATGAGAATGAGAATGAGGTGGAGATGGAGATGGAGATGGAGATGGAGGTGGGGAGAGAGAGAGCAAGTCTGTACATACACGAGGGGCCACACAGCTAGAGAAAAAGGGAGACAGAGAAAGAGAAGGAGAGAGGAGCACCTTAGATTCCATCTTGCTAGTTGCTAGTTCCCGTCACAGGAGGTCCGACTTCCCTAGGATCCCAGAAGCTCTCTGGATCTTAAAATGAGTTCTTTATACTTAAGCTGATTTGAGTGGGATTTGCAGTCAAAATCTGCAGCCAGTTTTGGGGGAATCAATTCAGATCTTGTGAATAAATACCTCTGAGCCCTCGAAGCCTAAGACACAGTGGCTACCCAAGACTGCCTCACTGCTGAGGCTGCCTCATCCGAAAAATGAAGGACAAGGGCACTTGCGCTGCAGCCAGCACCAGCCCACACTGACCATGGACACAGGTTGGGCAGTGAAATCATCTATCACAAGAGCCTCAGGACACAGCCTACTCTGCAATACACGGCCCATTAAGCCTCATGTTAATCCCAGCTATTAGAAGCCTTCCTAAGTACTTGAGAATAGAAAAGTAGGTTCTAAATAATTATTCTACCATCCTTCATTTAGTAAAAAAATAAATAAATAAATTTATTTTGAGGTTTCTGTTCTATAAGGCACTTGATATAAAACATCTAGTTCTGAGGCAATTTAGAAAAAAATAAAAGCATGCCCTGTGGTGTTGAAATCTATTTATCTTCTGTTCTCAAGGGCAAGAAATAAAAATAATAATAAGTAATAATAAGTTTCCAGTGTGGTGACAGAAAAAAGAGTATCAGCAAAATCCCATGGTGGAAATAAAGTAGAAAGCAGAAGGCAGAGCAAGACTGCAGTAGGAGAAAGATGAGGAACACAGAGAGAAAGTCGGAAAGGAAAACAGGGGATTGTTAATGACAGCCAAGATTCTCAAAACATAGAGCTCTTTCTGACTCACCTATATGAGTAATGGTAACAGATAGAAAACAACAAAATAAAACAAGTATAAACAAGGTGGCACTGTGATTGAAAATCTCAGGGGTACGACATTGTTAGAATCGGAAAGGGAGATTTGGGGGAAAATCAAAACAAAATTGTGTGAAGTGAATTGTTGGTAAGAAGAAAAGGGATATGAGAAACACTGAAAAATCTTTAAGTCAGTCTCTAGGACACATTTGAACTTGTTAAAAGAGTTGGTTAATGGATTTAGATAAATTCTGATCGTTATATTAAAGAGCACTGTAGATGCAATATTTCAGAAAGTTATCAAGGTAAATACATTTCTTCAAGATATTAGAGGGAAAAATAAGAAAGAAAAATAAAACACAAGCTTATATGGACCTAATTTTCTCTTCAGTCTCCTTCCTAAAGAAAGGGCTCCCTGGAGGGCACTGTGCTAAGTGAAAAGCAGCATTTTTACGATGACAGCTTTAAAGCCGTTGTCAGCTAACCTACGGCTCTTCATCTTGGTGTTGGTATCTATTGATTGTTTCATTTGGTTTGAGATCTTCCTTGCTCCTTGGCATGAGAAGAGGGTTTTTTTGTTTTTGTTTTTGTTTTTGTCTTTTTGTTTATCTTTTGAATCCTGGAATTTGGAATATTATGTTAAAGACTCTAGATCTTATTTAAACCTTCATTACTTATTTAATTTTTTCCTGGCTTCTTCTTAGACTAATTTGACAGGGAAAAAATTCTTCTTACACTAATTTTGGCAGGGGCCCACCTCATCATTATCAGTGAGGGTGGAAGGCCAGGTTTCTCACTTGGCCTTTGTTGACACCCAAGGTGGGGGCTCTCTTCCCTACTGGGTGTGGGTGAGAGAGTTGGGCTCCACACAGGCCACCATGGACATCTCCCTCGGTGGGCCGACAGCCTCCACTGACATCATGGTAGGGATGTGGGGGACCTCACTACTGTTGGGCAGCGGTGGTGGAGATCCTGACTCTCCATTAGGCCTCCTCTGACGCATCCCAGTGGGGCTGAGAAGGAGCCTTATTATCGCCAGGTATGGATGGAAGTCCAGGCTCCCCAGCACTGCACAGAGGAGGCCTCATCACCTGTCGGAGAGGAAAGTCCTGGCTCTCCAGTAAGTATTTTCGGAAACCACTCTGGCAGAGGTTTGGGCTCCTTGTTAAAGCCCCACAAGGGTGGAAATCTGGACTCCCCAGTCAGCCTTCCTGGGGTGGGCATACTCCCTGGTTTTCTGTGGTGTTTGGCTGGAGTTATTATCTAAAAGGTTTCTGTCTTGCAGGGCTGCTCCCTTTATTGGGCTTTTGGGTCTGTACTCATGGGCATCTTCAGGTTGCCAGGCTCTTTAGTTCCATGTCTGGGATATGTAAGACAAAATAAAAGAAAACCCAGGGAACTCACACCATGTTGCTCCTCGGATTCTGAGATCTCTATTCTGTGTGTCTTCTTCTCTCCAACTTGCGGAGTCTTCCCGTGTGTGTTTTATGAATACTGTGCAGGGTTTTCAGTTGTACTTAGCGGCAGGACCAGGGAAAGGTACATCTATCCCACCTTCCCTTATGTGGAGGTCTTTACATAGCATTTCATTGCTGATAGTGACAGTACCTGCGGATAGATACCTCAGAGGGAATTATGAGGACGGAGTGAGTTGATTGGACCTTTGAAACAATATCTGGCACATAGTGAGCCTATGTAAGGGTTGGAGCATTTTGTTATTGCTAAGGCAACAGACTCTGGGACCGGACTTCCAGGGTTTATATCCAAGCTCTTACACTTAATAAACGTGGTAATTTTTGGTAAATTATTCCATCTCTCTATGCCCAAACTTCTCCACTGTAAATAGCAATAGTAATAGTTTCTTTTTCACAAGGTTGTTGTGAGAATAGTTAGCATATCTAAAGCATTTAGACAATTGCCTGGCACAAAGTGAGCTCTATTTAAGTATTTGAGATTTATTATTATTTTAAGCTTAAGTAATTCATTTTCTCCTCAAAGCACCCATGAAGTAAGCAGTTACCTCCATTTATAAATAAACAGAAATTTTGAGGTATGCAGTGACCTGACCAAAGTCACAGAGCCAGTAACTGGCAGGGCCAGCCTCAGCCAGGTCCAGAGCTCATGCCATCGTATGAGCATTGAGCTGAGGTTTGGTTAGGAGTACAAGGTGAAGACCAGGATGCATGCTTAGAGAACATGGCAGGCATACAGGTACAGAAATCACACCTGAGTCCACAGGGTGGTGAGAGGGATAGGCAAGAGTGTGGTTGGTGGGCTAAGTCTATGTCAAGGAATTAGTATTGAAGAAATCGCCCAGATTATTTCTAATGAGAGATATCTGCCCCAGTAGGTGCTCTGTTTGCTGGGCAGTGAAGAGCTTCTCTAACGGCCACCACCTGCAACCCAAGGCAGCTAAATATTCTTCAGAAAGAGCCTAGTTCCAAGAAAGCTAAGGCTATGTCTTCTCTGATTCATAATGTTCTCAAGTCTGACTTCAAACTGGGGCTTCCTCCTCACCCCCACGTACTGTTGCCCCTGTCCAGTTGGCTGTTTATATGCTTCTGAGACTGTCCACATCCAGCTTGTATCTCACGGGCCAGAAGTCTTCCTGGAGAAACCAGCCCACACTGAGCTCACCCCTTCGAAACCCTGAGCATTTCATCATTCCTACCATATGTTTTGAGATATATTTAATTAAGTACCATAGAATGTCTAGTCTTATATTTTTCTTGACAAGTTTCACCTACGTTAAGTCTTGTGTAGCTAGCAAGACCATGATACAGTGGTTACATGATACAGGTTTTGAGGAGGTATGGCCTCACAGCATTTGACATAGAACACGGTACTGCACACTGAGTCAATTCGTACTTGTTATTTCTAAAACAAAAGGTCTCAGCCAAGAAGAGCTGCCCCTTCTTGTGGGGTGTATAGGGGCCCAGGTACTATTTTTTTCTGCAAGGCTCTGTCAAACTAAACACTTTGATTTAGAAAATGCTTTATCAGATGTGTGGGCCCCTGGAAAGTATAGTGATTTATTGATGAAAATTCAGAATAATGGGAAGGAAGGGGTGGAAGGGATACTTTGCTATGTGTTTATTGTCAACGAGGGCAAATGTCCAGGAATTATCTCTTCATGTTCTTCCTTGTCAAATGTGCCTTTCCTGGATAATTTCATGTTTTTTTCTTCCTAAAACTGGTGTAGCAAAGTTGTTATTACTCAGACAACTCTTTGGAACTTGTTTTTATTGAAGCCATACAAAATTCCTCATCTCTGCACTTAAATGTTAGTTATATCATTTGTGCATGATATTGAGGTTCTCCACCATAACTAATAAAATATATAAAAGTATCATTTTTATAATAAACATAACCCTGAAAAATTTTCTATGAAATTATTTGTAATTGAGTTAATTTACTAGCTTCACGAAACCTTATTGACTGTTACTATTTGCTACCTAAAAAAATGATACTTCCATTCAGTGGTTAAGCATGTGCACACACAAGTATACACATACACACACACAGCCAAGAACCTTCATGAAAAATTGCTGGATCTTAATTAGCCTATACTTTGGCAACAGAAAATTCTTATCGTTTGCTCAAGTAAAATTAGCCTGCTAATCTGCACAATTTTAGAGTCAAAGGAGACAAAATACATAAGTTGGAAAGATACTCAACACCTGTTAATCAAATACTGACCTAGCACTGCCATTTATTGTATGAATCTGGACACCTAGAGGCCCATCCTGAAGTCTTTTCATTACTTGCCTCTAGATCCTTTTCTAGTTTTATCAAAATCACTAAGAAATTAACACCAAAGATTTCATCCTAATTAGTTAAAATAACTATGGTAACATTCACATTAAAGAAATGTCACTTTCTGTGTTGGCTTTGAATGCTCCAATGCTCACAGTGAGATAAAAAATTAATAAATGTCACTTAGCTTCTTTGATTTGATAGTCTGTTAGGCATATAAGTAGAAGCAACATTTATGATCTGGTGCCTTCTAACCCTTTAGCCCAGGGATGGGCTAACTATAGCCCTCTCCCCGACCCCCAATTTTAAATAAAGTTTTATTGGACCATAGCCACACTCATTCTTTCACCTGTTGTCTAAGGCTGCTTTCATGTTGCCTTGGCAATGTTGATTAGTTGTAGTAAAGACCTTATGACCTGCAAAGCCTAACATTTTTACTTTTTTATCCTTTATAGTAAGGTAGGAAACCTCTGAGGCAGACAGTCAATAGGAGAAACTTTGGAAAGAAATGTAGCCAGGAAAAATGTAATCTCTTTTTTTAAAAAAATCTACTCAAAGAAATCACTTATCTTCAATAAAATAGGTCCCTAGCACAATACCAATAAATTAGTTGTATAGTTGGTTTCCCGTTAAGCTCAGATTGCAAATGCTCACTAGCCCTTAGTATCATTTCGGTGATGTATCTACCAGCCATGAGCAGCATTCTACGCTGGGCCAGAAGTTGTCTTCAGTTTTGCATTATTCTTGCTTAATTGAAAGAGCCAGACCTAATTTTATTAAGGTTAATGAAGTCCCAGAACTCATTAATGGGTAAATAACCATTCTCTCATAGCCACATGGTTATTTCAGAAAGAGTAGTTCACTTTAGAAACATATATTCCTATTGTATTTTATTAGAACACTAGAGGCCTGGTGCACAGATTCATGCACCAATGGGGTTCTTTGGCTTGGCCTGTGCCCTCTCACAATCCAGGACCCCTCAGGGGATGTTGGACCACTGGATCATTGCTTGATCGCTGGATGCTCTGCTATCGCTGATCGCTCTGATCCCAGCGTTGCCCTAGCGGCTGATCACTGGACTGCCTTTGGCATCACTGATCGCCCCTGGTCTGGGTGCTGTCCCCGCTCCCGCTCTGCTAGATGCCAGAAGAACAGCTGAACTTCCTGTGGACCTGCGAAGGGCACCGGCGTACCTATCGTAGAGGCCTGGACGGGGACACTGCCCTACAGACCAGACCTGACCTGACACCGACAGTGCCCAGCACTGCCTTCAGAGGACGCCACAGTCCCGGACCCGAAACTAAGCCTGTACCCCTGGCATCAGGAGCCTGTCTGTGAGTAATAAAGTGTGTGCTGTGTGATTTGCAACTGCATGATTTTGTGTGGCAGTCTCTATAAAATTACTCACGTGTTTTCATTATGAGGTCAGATATTAACGCCTGCCCTCATTCCTGCTCAAAGTAGTCTCTTTGCTGGCAACTGTTTAATGTCCTGACACCTGCACAGTTAAGCTTGTTCGTAGGGACGCGTTGGAGAGCAGCCCTCCTTCCTCGGACACACGCACAGCCCATGCCAGGGGCTCTCCCTAACCCTCTCCTTCACCGGTGCTGCCGCTGGGCACACAGCAGGCCAGGGGATGGCTATTTGGGTAATCAATCCCCTGCAGGTCTTCCATCCCCACAGGAAAGACACTCGGCATCCTTGCAAGGCCTCGGTGGCCCGAAGTCAGCCGCTCCGTGAAGAAGGAGATAGATCTCTGAGGTCCTTCTGAGCCTCTAAGACCTCCCTCTGTGAATGTCCCACATGCATGGATTTTCAGGGAACAGGCAACTATATGCTAGCATCAGATATCTGCTCTCTCTGATTTGGGACAAGTTTTTCAGACATCTGTTAGTATTATATTTGCTATTTTCTGAATTGCTAAGAGTTGGCCCTGGCAATGACCTGCTTCCCAGAGGTGTGAGTAGTCCCCAGCTGGCTTCTCTCCTCCCAGTGTAAAGACTCAGAAGAAGTACTCTGTTACCCATTCTAGAATCTTATTATAGGTAGGTGTCAGTCTAATTGGTTTGCTCTGGACAGAAATCATTTTTCTCCCCTCTTTGAATATTAAGACAGTATTTGCCAATCTCTAGTTTGGGATCATTTGCTTCTGTGCCCTTAGCACAACCGCTCTTCCAGGCACTGCTCCAGATGGTAAAGGGCCCATATCCTCCCAACTTTCTGCCCCCTGCCCTCTGCACCCTGGTCCCTGGCCCGTGGCTTCCCATCGAATTCAGGCAACAGGGGGCCAAGGGGAGAAATTATTCTCTTCCCCTCTCAGTGTCAGTGTGAAATGGAAGGGTGGGGTGGGGGTAGGGGGTAGCTCCGTAGCAGTGGCAGCAGCCCTGGTGGCCAATGTTGACAGCAGCGGCCATGGGGGCCCCACAGGGCCTGCCCCTGGGTCTGCAGCTGATCCCTGAGTCTCCGTGGCACTGGTTCAGGGAGAAATTGGTTTCCTGTGATTACTAATCTTTCAGTAACCTAATTCTCTTTTCTTGCTCCTTCAGCCTTTCCAACATCCTTGTAACCAATTTTTATAATAAGTTCCCTCTGTTTGAATATTTAAATCATTTGTTTTCCTAAATAGATCCTGACTAATATGATGCATAATTTTTCAGAATTCTTAAACTAATTTAAAGCTGCTCTGTGATTTTTATTTTGAAACTCAGAGCTTTAAAAGTCTAGGTACCACCAGCTGCTCATTTTACAGACTCAAACCAACAGAATGTAAGGGGGGGAAATGTTCTTGTCAAACTCCAATAATATTTTAAAAAGGATCTAAATTATTTAATATATTGAAAAGTGTTCATCATAGTGGCTCAACATTCGTTGTTTGACAATATACTGATTATGAAAATATGTTACTGTTACCATACTCACTGTGATGAAATTTATTCTACAAACCACTTTCTCCAGAGTGTTTTTTTCTTTTCTTTCAATCTCAGGATTATACAAAGCCACCTGACAAAAATAGACACAATAATTCCTGAGCCAATCATTTCAAAGTCTGTCTTCCCATCTGTTTTCCAAAGTTTAGGTCTACACAACCGAAGTAAAACAGAGGGTTGCATAATTATCCTTTGACTCAGAGACAAGTAAGAATAGAGTAAGGAAAGGACATCTGTGCTCCTTTGATTCAACACTTGTTTGGATATATGATTCCTTTGAAACAACCAATAATCATAGAGTGAATATCTGTTTCAATGCCTTTGTGATGAGGATGTCATTTACCTTGCTCATTCATTTTTTTGGATAGCTCAGATTTCCAGACATGTGTCCCTTTTATTGGAATGAGCGGGCATGTCTGTAGCTTCTGCTCATAGGGATTGATTACTCCATTTAGGGTTATAAGAGTAAACACATCTCCTAGTCTAGTTGAAAGCTTTTAATTTTTATTATTTATATATATTAATATTTTTTTATTGATTTCAGAGAGGAAGGGAGAGGGAGAGAGAGATAGTAACATCAATGATGAGAGTTGCCCCCTACTGGGGATCGAGCCTGAAACCTGGGCATGTGCCCTGACTGGGAATCGGAACTGTGAGCTCCTGGTTGATAAGTCAATGCTCAACCACTAAGCCACACCAGCCGGGCTAGTTGAAAGATTTTTAAACCAATGTAAAACTAGCCATGATGTCTCTTTATAGAAGCGATTCAGCATTTCAGTGGCAGGCCCAGTGACATGAGGAAGTTCTCAGTGGCAGGCAGATCCTCTGACTAAAAACGGAAGTCTTACCACTTCTCCGGAAACAATGAACTTGAGAACAAAACAGGTGTTTTTTTCACACATCTGAACAGGCTCCTTTAGAAGGCACAGCTCTGCCTCTTCCACCAAGTGGCAAACTTTCAGAAAAGTCCCAGCCAGAGTGACATCATAGTCAGCTAAACTGGCTCTAAGTACTCCCGACCCCCTAACCCCCAATTTACCAAAAACATGAGAGTTGTGAGTAACCAAGAAAAATATACTTCTCTGAGAATGTGACTCAGAACTATGCATTCAACATATTTCTTGCACATCCCTGCTCTAGTGTGAATGGTGCTGGCAGAGCAACATAGAGACAAATAAAGGAGAAATGGCAAGAAATACCTTTCACAGGATTGAGAGAGGAGTTTACTATTGAATGACTTCATAGGCCATACCTAGAAGCTTGATGTCCTACCATGGAGAGGTGCCACTGCATTGCATGGCAGAAAACTTCCCCCGTGGCAGCACACAGCTGCCCATGGTGGGAGACAAGACTGGCGGTAGGACAAGCCATCAGAGATAATAATTCACGAAAGAAATGTCAATAAGATAGTGTCAGTGGGGCTGCTCAAGATGGGGATTGAGTCAAAGAGGCAAAACAACAGAATTTAGCGTCTGATTGGATGTGGAGGGGAATGGAAGGGGAAGATAAAGCCTGACTTGTAGTTTTCCTGCCTGGGCAACTGGGAGGATAGTGCCATTATTTACAAAAGCATCTTAAGAGGAATAGCAAAATTGGGAGGTGGGGTGGGGTTAATGAACTCTGTTGGGGCACGCTAGATTTGAGAGTCTCTGGGTCACAGAAGCTCAGATCATCTGCAGGAACTCAGGTAAAGAGATCTGGTGCTCAAGAGAGAGGGCTTCCTCGGGGAGCCTGAGAGACTGGATTCGTTCTCCAGTTATTCACTTTTTAAGTAATTTGTTCTCCTTTGTAACTCATCACAACTGGGACTAAATACTCATTTGTTTAATGTTCATCTCCTCCGGGACAACGAGCTCAATGAGGGTAGAAAGCCTGTGTGTGTGGTTCACCCCCACTCGCCAAAGCCTTTGGAGCAGCAGATACAGAGACTGTGCAGTGATCGCTCAGGTGCACGCAGATCAGCAGTTCCTCTCAGAGCAGGACCAGAAACCCTTCCTCTCTGCCCACGCGCAGTCTCACTGATGCTGAGAGCAGACATTGAAAATCTAGGAGTTTAGATTCAGTTCTGGTGAGATATCTGAACATTTCCCTTTGGTTCAGTACTTCCTTAGGGGGGAAAGGATGAGTTCAAAATGGTTTACTGGTTGTTTGAAAAATAAATAAGGAGAAAATATTGGTTCTGGCTGTCATCCTGTTTTTAAACAAAGGTAATGTTTGCTTTGGGCTGCAATCATGAGGCTGTTGCGATTTTCCCTCATCTTGTACACAGTTTTAGTTCCAATGCCCCACTTTAGAGAGGAGATGGACTTCAAATTATGGAAAAAATCAAGAGACTGGGTAAGTAGCAATCTTTCCAGATATGGAGAACCCTGGTTCCCATTTCATTCTCTTTGACCTTAAATATCTCCGGAATCGGTCCTAAAACCCATTAACTTCATTTGGATTACATAAACATTATTAACCACAGATATTCTATCAGCAACATGTGTTGCTTTGGGGTTCCAGTTTTGGCCATTATTTTATGTAGACAGATGCTACTTACCAGCAGCTTGGTACACACTCTTTTTTGTTGTGTTGTTGTTATTTCATTTTAAAAAAAAACACACCAAAACAGTTAAAGCAATTTTCAATGGCAGAACTTTCGTGAATAGTGGGTTGGACGTTAATGGCTAAGAAATATGCCAATAAAATGTATCTATCAAACAGTGTAAATTTTTTTTAAAATATATTTTATTGATTTTTCAGAGAGGAAAAGAGAGGGATAGAGAATTAGAAACATCGATGAGAGAGAATCATTGATCAGCTGCTTCTTGCACACCCCTACTCGGGATGTGCCTGCAAGCAAGGTACATGCCCTTGACCGGAATCGAAACCGGGACCTTTCAGTCCGCAGGTCGACGCTCTATCCACTGAGCCAAACCGGTCCCGGCAAACAGTGTAAATTTTTGCATATAACTCATATTTTGTAAAGGACTTTCACAATATAAGAATGTGAAGCTTATCTGTTTAATAATGTTTGTGCAGAGATCAAACCTATTCTCAAAAGGATCTGGAAGTTATACAAATAATGTTAATGGTATAGTAGAATTATAGATGTTTTCCATTTTCTTCTGTTTGTTTAACCATCTTTTCTAAGATTTCTACAATAAAATATATTACTTAAGTAATAAAATTGCATTTGCAAAAGATACAGGAGTTAGCTTTGAAAATATATATTGCCTCAGGTTTTAGATGTATCCCAAAGGGATCACTAGAATTACAGAGTAAACAAAGACCTATACATTTTTTTCAGCTAAGAAGATTTGGTAATTAAGCACGCTTTCAGAATCTGTGGGATTTTATCACTATGGAGACTGTAACAATGGAGCTGAATTACATTTCAGGACTGTTGGATTCTTGTCTTGACCTCAGCACCGAACACCATCTTTGGTTTACTGGGAGGGATGAACAGCTGTTGTCCTAACACCTTATTCTGCCCAATGAAGAGGAGGGAAGTTGACCCCATTCATCACACTCAGTCAGAGTGGTACCAACACAGAAGTGGCAACACAGTGATTTTCTGGCAAGGTACCAATGACCCATGCTGAAAAAGAATTCTTCATGTTACCTCCTAATCATAATAGGATTAATTTTTTGAAGAACAAAGACTCCAGTTGTTTTGTGCTCTTATAAGAGGCTATTATAAGAAGCCAAGGCGCCGATAAAAGAACCTCACTTCTGATTGCCTAGGAGCATTTGCCGCCCCAGGGAAAATGAATTCACGCCAGCATTGGCATCATTTCCCAGTGTTTGCCTGGACAGAACTCACTTTTCCCACCAATGCTAGTGCGAAAACTGACTCAGCTTCCAGTTTTCTATTTACTCATTAACTCTCTCTTCATTTTTTAATCATTTGACAAATAATTTTTGAGTGTCAACTATGTGCAAGGCACGGATGGGTTCTGGGAATGGTGGAGTGAAAATCAAAAGTCTGAGTCTTTACAATTTCGTGGAGGTCACAAAGAATAAACAAATAGATACATAGCATAACGCCAAGTATGAAGGGCCATGAAAACAAATAAAGCAGAGTCAAGGTCTAGAGAATGACAGAAGTTACTCTGCCTACTAAGGTGTTCAGGAACAGTCTCTCTGGGAGGTGACATTTGAATGACCTGAGGCAAGAACCTGTGAAAACCTATGAGATGAGCATTGAAAGCAGAGTGAACAGCAATTGCAAAGGCCCCTCTCCCCCCTGCCAAAAGGAACACACTAATGGAACTGTAAGCATGCAGTGTAGGTGATGTGCAGTGAGCCAGGGTGAAAAGGTAGAAAATGAGGTGGCCAGGGAGCAAAGCAAGGACAGCCTTGTACAACATGGTAAGGAGATTGGATGTTGCAGTGTGATTAAAAATTGTTAGAGGGATTTGAGTAGACCTAATTTGTCTAATGTTTGTAAGAGGATTGATTTTGGCTGCTGTACAGAGACTGGCCAAAGAAAGTGGGGAAATCAGGACACAGATAGGAGACTATGGCTAATTTCCCAGCAAGGGCAAAAAAGTGAAAGAGAAGGAAATAGAAGAGAGAAAGGAAAGAGAAAATTAGAAGATCAGTCCATGTCTAACATCTGAATTATAGGAGTTCCAAAAAGAGGGAACAAAAGAAACAAAGGAAGTGAAGAAATAATCAAAGGAACAATTCAAGAAAATTTCCCAGAGTTGAACCCACATGATTTCTATGTTACAAAAGCCCATCGAGAGCCCAGCATAGTGGATGAAAATAGATCCATGATAAGGCATCTCATTAAGAAATTTCATATCGGCACAAAGAGATGGAAAAATAGGTTATATACAAAGGATGGAGAGTAAGAATAGCTTTGGGCTTTTTAATAAGACATAGGAAACTAGAAGTTAATGAAACAGTAACTTATCACATAGCTCAGTTGTGAATAGTGTGCTAAAAGATAAGCTGAAGCATATTAAATATTTTAAGAGTTTATTTGAGCAAAAATCAATTTGAATTGAGAAGGAGTTGGAGAGAGGCTTTTATAGAGAAAAAGTAGAAGCAAAGTAAGGAAATTGACTGGCTATATTTAGAGCCTAGTTGGTTGTTTTGTGATTGGTTGTTCTTAGCCTTTTCTTTTTTCTGGTTCTATTTTATTTTACTTTATTTTATTTTATTTTATTTTATTTTATTTTATTTTATTTTATTTATTTACTAGAGGCCCAAGAATAGGCCTTCCTTCCCCCAGCTGCCGGCACTGGCTTCCCTCTGGTACCTGGGACTTGGGTTTTCTTTGGAGGCCGGGCTTCATCCAGAAGGTGGTCCGGAAGCACTTCTGGCCTAATTAGCATATTATGCTTTTATTATTATAGATTTGTTTATTTATTCAATGTATTGGGGTGACATTGGTTTGTTCCTAACTTTTTTTTAATGTTCATTTCATTTATTAAATTTTAAATTGAATTTATTGGGGTGATATTGGGTTGTTCTCGACTTTTTTATTTCG
This sequence comes from Pipistrellus kuhlii, assembly GCF_014108245.1. Classification (NCBI taxonomy): domain Eukaryota; kingdom Metazoa; phylum Chordata; class Mammalia; order Chiroptera; family Vespertilionidae; genus Pipistrellus; species Pipistrellus kuhlii. The sequence continues at coordinate 40,582,181 of NW_023425529.1, forward strand.
TAACCTTGAGGCATTGTTAGATTTGGATTTTGGTTTGCTTGTATAAGCCATCATAGCATTAGAGCCACCTTGACCTAATGACCTTCTTGTTCAAGCTAACAGATGGCATTTCATAATAATGAAAGCACTGACCTAACCATCACAATATTTCACTCCATTGAGAGACAGAGGACAAGAAGAGTATGTGTGTGAGGGTGATAAGGAAGGAGTATGGGGAGCATTAACTCCATATATTCGGTAAAGAAATCATAAAAATGCCCACACCTTGGAGAGTAATGAAGAAGTAGTTCCAGAAAATTATCTAGAATTACAGACACAAATATATTTTTTTTAAGCTAAAAAAGTTAGAGAACAGAAAATGGGAAAAGGAATGACACATCAATTGCAGAGATTTTTGGCTCCCTAAACTTTGCACATATATACGTTTTATTTCAAAAACTTAAGAAATTTTCATGATAACATGAAATGAAGACAGAAAGTGTAGAGCAATACTGTCTAATAGAACTTTCTTGCATGATAGAAAATACATTCACTATAGAGCTACTTGAAGTATGACTAATGTGACAGAATCAAATTTAAAATTTCATCGTTCTAATTAGTGTGCATTTAAATAGCCACACACGGCTAGTGGCTGTCACATATACAATGGCCTGCTGCTCTCTAGGACCAACTTTATTTCTATAATAGACTCTTCTTTTTCCTGCGCCTCCCCCTATTTTTTTCTGTCTCTACTACATCATTTCATCAGCCAATCTAAAATATCACTTATTCATCTTTTTAAAAAATGATGATTTGACTCCCATCCCTCTGTGACTCTCCACCCCATTTCTTTGTTCACTTTATAGCAAAACTCCTCAAAAGAGTTCTCTATACCTGTGCTGTGCTGCATGGCAGCCACTAGCCACAGGTGACGATTTATTTATTTATTTATTTATTAATATATTTTATTGATTTTTTTACAGAGAGGAAGGGAGAGAGATAGAGAGCTAGAAACGTCGATGAGAGAGAAACATCGACCAGCTGCCTCCTGCACACCCCCCACCAGGGATGTGCCCACAACTAATGTACATGCCCTTGACCGGAATTGAACCTGAGACCTTTCAGTCCGCAGACCGACGCTCTACCACTGAGCCAAACCAGTCTCGGCACAGGTGACTATTTAAATGTAAATTAATTGAAATTAAATAAAATGTAAAATGCAGTTCCTTAGTTCCATTAGCCGTCTTTCAGGTACTCAGTAGCCATGTGTGGCTAGTAGACACTGCATTGAACAGACACAGATCCAGGACATTCCTATCATCTCAGAAAGCTCTGGGGGACGACACTGAAAGGGCAGAGGAAACGGGGCCAGGTGCTGGTTGTTTGGCACATTTGGTCGCTGCAAGGAAGGGTAAGAAAGTCACCTTGTCCAGCCAGTGCCGCTCAGTGGTGGAGCTTGGACCTATGAACCAGGAGGTCACAGTTCGATTCCTGGACAGGGCACCTGCCTGGGTTGCAGCCTCAAGGGTTGCAGTCTCCACCCCCAATGTGAGGCATGCAGGAGGCAGCCAATCAACGATTCTCTCTCATCATTGATGCATCTGTCTCTCTCTCTCCCTCTCTCTTTCTCTCTAAAACCAATAAAAATATATATTTAAAAAACACTTATCTTCTGTTATTTGATTTTTCTCAGTGGCTTAGAAAATAAGTTCATCAGCTGAGAGTGTGGAAGACAGAGGGACGTTGAAGCATGAGAAGAAAGGACATGGTAGGAAAGAGCCTGGCCAGAGCAGGAGAGCTAATTGATGTGTACGTAAAGAGCAGAGTTTCCTCCAAGGAAGTTGGAATCATTATGTTTATTTTAATATGATTGTTGCTTTCCTCAAAGTCATTACTAAAGAGGCCATCCTTAAAATTGGCCATTGTATGTGGGGACGGGAAGCCTGAGCCAATTTTCTGGCTTCCCTCATAATGACTTTGAAAACAGCCGGGGCTGAGATATCTGGCTGTGACCGCAACCTATGCAGCAGGAAGGACAGAGAGGGCTCTTCCTGGAGATGCTTTGCAGTGATAAGTTATGGGAACTTCCTCAGTTAAGGTTTTTGTGATTTTAAGAAATAGAAACCAATTCGATCAAACTTAAACAAAAACAGGAGAAGAACTAGATTCTAGAATATTACGGCGATGTCTCCTGGAACCCGCAGGAACATAGCCGTACCTCAAGGGGACTTCAATCAGAGGGAGCCAGGGCGGCTAGAAAGCTCTCGGGGGCCGAAACAGAACCATTTTTCTCTCTTTCTTTCCTTCCTCCCCCTAGAAACATGGTTTCTTATCTCTGCTTTTGCACAAGAAGCATTTCCCCCCCTTTTCTCTAAAGATGAGCTTTCTCGGCAGAATTCTCAGCACACTTGATGGGTGAGAGAAGGCTGCTGCCATATGTTTAATGTTTTGTTTTTGTTTCTTTGTTAATCCTCATCCGAGGATATTTTTTCTCCATTGATTTTCAGAAAAAGTGGAAGGGACCGGGAGAGGTAGGGAGCAAGAAACATTGATGTGAGAGAGACACATCGATTATTTGCCTCCCACATGCAACCCAACTGGGGCCAGGGATAGAGCCTGCAACTGAGGTACATACTCTTGACCGGAATTGAACATGGGACCCTTCAGTCCAAGGGCTGGTGCTCTAACCACTGAGCAACAGGGTATACTTAGTTTTTATTACCCCAAAACAAGAAAACATCTCAGATTAACAGGAACATCTCAGTCCATCTCAAACATCTAATTGAATCTGATGACTAAATTTAGGACAACTGCCCTACTCTGATACAAATATCTCCGACAGGTTACAGGGCCATGGGTACAAACACAGGGCCCATTCCCAGGATGGGGGGCTATTCTCAGACCTCCTTGGGGCCCCTGAGAAGTTCCTCCTGTTCTGTTACCTTCCTCCATCACAGCTGAAGTGGGTGTGGAGGTATTGCCTCTCTGAAGGATTGCACAGCTTTCTCTGGCCACTGACTGCCCAGAATTAAGGTTGGGGCCTCAGGCTTTTTAGACCAGGATTGTGGTTTCTTTGGTACTGCTGCACAGCTCTCTAAAAATGTAGCTTTTTGACTACAGAAATGATATCTACGTCCAGACATTTCCATGTGCCAGTAATCACACTCAATATTTTCTCCAAGGGACTTCTTACATGAGCTGTCTTTCTATGCTTTCTTGCTCCCAAACCTCTCCACCTCTCTCTCTCTCTGATTACTTGGCCTAACACAACCAGTAGCCACCACATAGAGTACCAAGGGTCTGCTTTTTAACATCTTCCCGCTGAGGGGTCAATGATCTGTCTTCAAGGAAATCACAAGCAACACCCTTAGCAAATCTTCCCAGACTCTGATGTCAGTTTCCTCATTGATACTACTTTATTGATAAGCCAGTATTTTAAGGCTTTTCCCCCCCCCCAGCAGTATACCACTTTTGATAACTTTTTCTTTCTCCTTCCTTCCTTCCTTCCTTCCTTCCTTCCTTCCTTCCTTCCTTCCTTTCTTTCTTTCTTTCTTTCTTTCTTTCTTTCTCTCTTTCTTTCTTTCTTTCTTTCTTTCTTTCTTTTTTCCTTTTGTTATTGGTCAGGGTAGGGTTATTTCAATATTGCAGTAGCAATTTACTTGAGTCTCAGTGGCCTTAATACAATAAAGGCTATTTCATATGCACCTCAGGTCTGAAAGGATTCAGGTGAGTCGCCAGGGCAACTGCCTTCCATGAGGTGACTCAGACATTGAGTATTAGTCTTTGGCTCTGTCATTTAACTGAGGGACTCAACCCACAAGGAAAGAGATCACAGGGAAAATTCACTTCCTTTTTCGGTGCTTTGATCCAGAAGTGAGACACATCACTTCAGTTGCCCATTGACGGGAAATGAGTCTTATTGCTCCACCTAACTCCAGGAGGGCTGGCAATTCCAGGGAGCACATAGATAATTGTTGAGCAGTAATGCCTCTGCCACAGTCCACGGAGGCCTCGTATTGAGAGAGCAAAGCTGTAAGATCAAAATAGTCCGAACAGTGGGGTTACCGCCGGGGGGACCCTATCCTGGACAGTGCATGACCTGCATTGGAATTTGTACCCTGTTTCCCCGAAAATAAGACAGTGTCTTATATTAATTTTTGCTCCCAAAGATGCACTAGGTCTTATTTTCAGGGGATGTCTTATTTTTCCATGAAGAAGAATACAGTACACATTTATTGTTAAATAAAAATAAAGGAAATTTATTCCCTGTATACGGTACGGTAGTACGGTAGTTGTCAACACAAACCAGACAAACTGTGAATCCTATAGTATCAAGAATTTACTCATTTATTCAATGACAATCATGTCATCATCTTCTGGAACATCATCATAACAATCCAATTCCTGAATTTCCTGGTGAATTTCTTGTGACTCCATTTCTTTCAGAATCAGTGGACCAAATCTCTCATGTTTAGCAATAGCACTGTCTTTAAATGAGTACAGTACTTCTTGTCAAGGTAGCCTGCTCACAGTGCATTTGCAATGCAATTGTCAGTGATTTTCTTTCATGAATTCTGAATTCTTCACCCAAGTCACAACTTCTTGCAGTTTAGGTTTCACAAAGTTTCCACGCTGATTTTTCTCCATTCTATTTTCAATGTAGTCATTAATTTCCATGCACAAATTGTCTTTGAATGGCTTGTTTATTGCAATATCAAGAGTCTGCAGATAGGCCGTCATTCCTGCAGGAATCATTATCTGATCTATTTTTCTTTTGTCTTTATGTCTTTAGCACGGGGAGTGCTGGCTGCATCCCAGACTAGCAGACCTCTTTGGCTCCCTCGCATAACAAGCGGCAGCATTAAATCGACCCACTTCATTATAATTGCTTGTGTGGCCCAGGCTTTTTCAGTTTCAAGAATAAAAATGCCCAAAACACGTTCAATCTTTTCCTTCTTGCCCTTAGAAATGATTAAAGGTGGGATTTTATGCCATCCAGACATATTGCCAAAATACAGGAAAAGTGCACTTTCGTAAGCAGTGGAGGGAATGTACACTAAGGAGGCACCCCACTATTCAATTGTTGTTTGAGATGATTGGCCCATAAACACTGCAGTTTCATCCACAGCAATCATGTTGGAAAGATTGTATTTAGAGAAGTCAGCATCATCAATAAAGGACTTGAATGCAAGTGCTCGCTTAATAACTTGAGTATCTTCCAACCTAAACAATGTTGTACTGATAGATCTTCTTAAAGACAGTTCACTTAGCTGAAGGAAATTATCCAGCCAGTGTTGTGATGCTTTGAAGCTTCGGGGGCTATGTCAAACTGTGGTACCATTGCAAGGGCAAATTCTTGAATCTGAGCCCTTTTCACAACCAAAGCCTTTGCTCTCCTGTCAACAACTCATTCACAGATCAGGTCTTCTAGCTGGGAAAATAATGGTTGCTGACCTGATTCACACTTGTGCTTTTTAGCATTTCCCTTGTCCACTTGTTCAATGAGGTTACCATACTCTGCTCGCCATTTTTGGACCAATCAGATACTCAACATCTTCTCTTTGCAGAAAGCAGTAAGATTTTGGCCCCAAGAGTCTTCCATGATTCCTTTCTTGTACTCCACAGAGTAGCTTTTTCTTTTTGTGCTCATTTCTAGGGGTAAAAAAAAGGAATTGGGGTATCAAGGTGGGAGGAGGGGGATCACTTAAAATGACACAAAGGGGATCAGAGGGGGGAATCAAAATGGCACAGGAGAATCAGAGGGGGGATTACCATTTTAGTAATCCCCTTTCATTCTCCTGTGTCATTTTGATTGCCCCTTGTGATCCTCCTGTGTCATTTTAAGTGATCCCCCTCCCCCCACTCCTGTGCCACTGAACACCTTCACCAGACATCCCCCTACCCCTTTATCAGACATTTACCCCCTGGGGCCTGCCTGAGGACTGTCACTGGGCTTGCAGGAGCCTGGGTCTGGGCTGGAGTAGGGTCTGCCACTGACTGAGAACCTTCAGTCATCATGAGGGCGGCTGTGAGCATCAGGTAGTGTCACCAGAGACAGATCAGCACTCACCGCCTTTGCCGCTTTCTGTCCGCTCTAATCCTCCTGTTCTTCTACATGCATCTGCAAAAGTCTCCTCCTCTCTCCCACCCCGCACCCCAAGCTCACTGCTCACTCTGACCTCTGCTCCGCCTCCACACAGCAGTGATGTAAAGACAAGGAATCTGCATAACATCACTGGTTGCTAGATGCCAGTTGGGGCAGCCTTAGTGACCAGTTTATGGTAAATTAATTTTCATTCTGAGACAGAGCCTGGGGGGGGCCTTATTTTCGTGGGGGATGTCTTATATTTCACTCAGAAGGAAATCTGTAAGTAGGTCTTATTTTCAGAGGATGTTTTATTTTCGGGGAAACACGGAATGAGTGAGAAACAAAATTTTGTTGCATTAATCCACTGAAACTTAGAGATTTAATTTTTTCTTGCATCATAGTTCATCCTGCCCTGATTAATACAGTAACATAAAAGAAGATAGGACTAAATGAAACAATATAGCATACTTTCCCTGAAATAACTGTAATGCCAACTCAAAATACCAGTAGGATTTTTTGGAGAATTTGCCAAAATGATATAAAGCTATGTAGAAATGAGAATAGCCAGTACAACTATAAATAGAATAATGAGGAAGAACTAATTTTACTCGATATTTTCAAAAAGTTAATAGGCAGAGAAATTCTAGGAAATACAGAAAGACATCACAGAGAACGTACATTAAATAACAAAGATGTTAACAGAGACTGGATATCCCAGGAATAAACCAAAGTACATTTTTAATATAAATAGGATGGCATTTTAAGTCAGTGGGAGAATATGAATAATTCAGAAACGTTGTTGTGACAAAACGGTGGGGGGAAAAATTGCTAAAGCACTTCACTTCCTGTGTCTAAGTAAGTTCTAGGTGGATCAATAACTTAAATGTAAAACATGAGAAATCATTGGTTATTTTTTTTTAATAAATTTGAACTGGGAAAGATCAAGGGACATATAAGATGCTGACTGGCATAGAAACTGACCAATCAGAACCAAATCATGATAAACTGCAAAGGCAGAACGTAAGGTAGGGTCTGAGGAGGGGTTTTAAGGTCAACAGCTGTTTGGTGTAAGGTGTAAGAAAGCAGTTCGAATTTTTAATGACCGATTTGGCAGTATAGTGCATATGGCTGGCTACCAGTCCAGATATAGGGATTGTGTATTTTTGTCTGCCAAGAGCAACTCCTCCTGCTGAAAAAGGCATTTCTTCCCACCCCACCCCAATTTCAGTAATCCTATCCTATTTAATCTACCTATGCTAATAAAAGGGTAATATGCTAATTATACTGGGTCAACTGGCCATCTTCTGGATGTCTGGCTTCCTTCCGGAGAAAGCCATGGTGGTGTGGGCCGAGGCAGAGACATTTAGGGGCAATCAGGCTAGAAGGTGAGGGCAGTTGCGGGTGAGATCAGGCCAGCAGGGGAGGGGGCAATCAGGCAGGCAGAAACAGGGGCTATCAGGCTGGCAGGGAGGGCAGTTAGGGGTGATCAGACAGGCAGGCAGAGGGGTAAAGGGCAATGAGGCAGGCAGGTAAATGGTTAGGAGCCAGTGGTCCCAGATTGTGAGAGGGGTGTCCGACTGCTAGGTTAGGCCCGATCCCTGTGGACATCCCCTAAGGGGTTCCCAATTGGAAAGAGTGCAGGCTGGGTTGAGGGAACCTGTTCCTCCAACCCCTTGTGTACATTATATGTGAGGGTGTAAGTCAAGAGATGGGCTTTTATTTTTCATGTTATACCCATTTGTATTGTTAGAATTTAACTTTTGCATGCATTACTTTATGATTAAACAAAACAAAGATTTAAACCATTAATCCTTCCAAGCAAATATCAATTTTATTTTTTTATCTGTCAATCTGTAGTTAAAAAGATATTGACAAATACAAAAAATTAGACATTCAGAATATGTTCTTAATAAGTAAATTAAGTCACCAATCATAATGAAGGAGGAGCCACAATCTCTAGGAACTGTCCTGTTTCCCCTGCAAGGAAAACATCCCCAGGTTTTAACAATAGCCTTTATCAACATTCCAAAAAGAAAATCAATAATAATAGCAATAATTCATGTTTATTGAGCAGTGACTATGCTGGATTCAGCACTGAGTTCTTTTTATGAATTATCTCATTGAATCTTCACAAACTCCAAGCAGTAGGGTCAGCTATCAGTTTCATTTTAGCAGTATGGAAACTAAGAACCAGTAAAAGAAACTAAGAACTATTACAAGAGATCCAGGGCTTGTGTTTCAAAGCATTTGTAACAACATGCACTCATGGGGCTTCCAGGATGACTTCACCACTTACTCTCTGAATGTCCTCAGGAGAGTGACTTAACATTCCCCATTGGTAATGTGAGAACAGTGACAGAACCTACCTCCCAGGGTTGTCATGTGGATTAAATGAGGTATCACATGTGATGTGCTTACGTCTGTGCCTAGCACATAGTTAGCTCTCAATGAAAGTGAGCTATTGTGCTGATTGTTCCAAGACTTTTAGAATGTGGTCTCTTCTTACCTGTCCAGTCTCATATCTTTCCATGCCCCTTCCCACCCTCCTTGAAATCAATCTCCAGTCTTTCTAACCTCCTTGCTCTCCCCCTATGGATTTCCAAGTCTTCTGTGCCTCTGCTGCTCGCTCTGGAAGTGTTCATACCCACCTTCCATCTCTTCTTCACCTGGCTGACCCTTACTTATTATGAAGACTCCGGACACTCAGAAATTACTTCCAGAAAACCTTCCTTGGTCTCAACTTTCTGGGTTAGGTGCTCCTTCTTGAGTTTCATCATCCTGTGCTTCCCTCTCTCCTGGTATTTGTCCAACCGCTAAACTATATTGTTCTAAATGCTTAGTCTGCCACCATCTAAATCTGTGAATTCCTGAAGTTGGATTCAAGGTTTTCTTCATCGAGATCCTCCAGAGCTTAGCAATAAAGATTTGCTAAATGAGTTAAGTGGGAACTGAAAGGAGAGTAAGCTACTTTTCTGAAACCTTTGTTGACTATCCTCAGGAGGTTATTCCTTTAGGAAAGTAGAATGTAAATCAGGCAAGTGGGGTTATTCATGTATTACGTTATTTTATTAGTTCCTATCATTGTTCTAAGTGTAGAGGCCATCATAGTAAACAAGACAAAGAGTTCTGCTCCCTGGTGGTTATAGTCTAGCATGAATAAGAAAGAGAAAGACAACAAATAAATACGTATTTTCCGGCGTATAAGACGACTTTTGAAACGGAAAAAAAGTCAACCGAAAATTGGGGCAAAAAGACCAAAATTGCACAAAAATTACCTGCAGATCTTGACGGCAAAGTAAGTCTTTTCTTTGAAGTGGGGGGTAGTCTTATACAGCGAATATAGGCCTAAACCTATGTTTTAACTGTAAAATTAGGGGGTCGTCTTATATGCCGGAAAATTACGGTAAGTGAAAAAATTTAAATAGCGTGCCGTATTTTCCAGTGTATAAGACGACCCCCTAATTTTACAGTTAAAACCTAGGTGTAGGCCTATATTCGCTGTATAAGACTATCCCCCACTTCAAAGAAAAGACTTACTTTGCCGTCAAGATCTGCAGGTAATTTTTGTGCAATTTTGGTCTTTTTGCCCCAATTTTCGGTTGACTTTTTTTCGTTTCAAAAGTCAACTTATACGCGGAAAAATATTAAGTTCTGGAACAAAAGTACAACAAGGTTAAAAGTAGAGAGTGACAGGGAGCAAAGGGCTAATTTAAACTTTGTAGTCAGTGAAGGCCTTTGTGGAGGTGACCTTTAAATTGAGCCCTTACTTGCTGGAAAACAAATCAGTTTCACTAAAAAGAGATGTTGACAGGAAGCCAGGAAGGCTGGTCAACAACCTTAATTGCTCTAGCCACTCACCCTTTAGTTGAGACAATGTTAGCTGAAGCAGCCTCCACCTTGTTTGTCCCATGTAAGTTTCTGTTATTTCCTGCCTAAGGGTTACATGTAATTTCTGTTTATGTTGCCTATCTAAGATGTTTTCCCCAAAGCCTTAATAAAAGGGGATGGCAGGGCCAGAGCAGGAGTAGTTCTCCCACTAAAGTTGGACTACCGCCTGCCCCCCATATCACCAAGTTGAATTTCTTCAAATTTCAAGTCTCTTTATTTGTGTGCGGCCCTTCTCCAGAACCCGAACCCTGAATTGGAACTCTTTTCATGTGGGCCATGAAAGAGATTCCAATAGAGAGATCCAGTCTTGCAGAAGTCAGAGAGCAAAGCAATTTGAAAGGCCCTGGGTGTGACTGAGTTTGCATTTTCACCAGCAGGAAGAAGGTCTGGTGCCCAGAGCCCAGTTTTATAAAAAAATGGGCCACGATGGGATCTAATAAGGCCTCTAAGGCCATGATAAGGCATCTAGATTTTTTTCTGCCCACAAAGGGTTTTACACAAGACAGTGGGATCATCTGATTTAAAAATTTTAGAAGATGACTCTGGGCTCTGTGCAGAAGGCAAGAATAGAAGTACTAGTGTCAGGTGGTTCAATGGGGTGATTGCAATTGGAGCTGGAGATGGAGAAAAGTGCATGGATTTAGGCTATCTTGGGAAAGAGATGACAGGACTTGCTGATGGATGGAGTATTAAAAGGGAGTAACATAGAGTAAGAGGAATCAAGAATGACCTTTAGCCAAAACCGATTTGGCTCTGGCTAGAACGTCAGCCTGTGGACTGAAAGGTCCAGGGTTTGATTCCGGTATAGGGCATGTACCTTGGCTGTGGGCACATCCCCAGTAGGGGGTGTGCAAGAGGCAGCTGATCTATGATTCTCTCTCATCTATGTTTCTAACTCTCTATTCCTATCTCTTTCTTTCTGTAAAAAATCAATAAAATATATTAAAAAGAAAAAAGAAAAAAAAAGAATGACCCTTAAATTAGACTAGCAGCTGTGTAAATCAAGATGGTGAAGACTAGAGGAGAAACAGGTATGTGGGACAAGGGGTTGGGGAGGAACCAAAGCTTAGTTTGGGGCATATTAGTTTGGAGATGCTGCTGGACATCCAAGCAGAAAGCACAGCAGCCAGTGAGCTCCATAAGCCTGAAGTTTGATGGGTGTATCTGGGTTGGAATTCCAAATTGCCGGAAGCCAATTCCAGCATGTTAGCAGGGGTGAATCATCTGGAGGTGGCTGAGGGCATTTCCCCAAACCTGAAAAGGATGCATAAATGATTGCTTGCTGCCAGACAGATGAAGGCATCTCAATCTACCTGTTATTGCCTCTACTGGCCAAAGACCTGAACAGCTGGAGACAATGCCTCCAATCTGACAATGGATTCTGTATACCAAACCTTGGCCTTTGATATGTACATTTACCTTTCTTTAGGACAATTTGTGTAAATAAAAAGCAAGGGTCCTGAGAAAAGAAGAACTTAGTTCCTTTAGCTAAGTCTTCTCTGGCTCCCCAAATGCTTTCCAAAATTATGTTTCATCTCTGTACTCTTGATTAATTTACACTCAACACATTTTCTAGATTCCTGAACCCTTCTAGGTGCTGGATTAAGACCACCATCATTACCAAATCTGCTGATCACCTGCAAATGAATGACATTTCAACAGGGGGAGTAGGACAGAAAAGCAGGAGCAAATGAGTGTGAAAAGATGGTGGGGAAAGGGGAGGAAAAAGGTAAGAGGAGAGGAGAGGAGAGAAGAATAATGTCCTAAATCAAGCTCAGGAGTGTGAAAGGAAGAGAGTGAGAAACAGTGAGTGATTTAGGTAGGAAATCCACCCAGAGAGTCCACCCAGGAGAGGGTGTGCTATAGATGCTGAGAGAATATGAGAGGTTGAAGAAAGTGTTGAGAGGTCAAGTCAAATAAATGAAGCAAATGACTGGATTTGGCTGAAGGGATGTCATTAGTAACTTTGATAAAACCGTTTCAGTGGTGTGATGGGATGGAAAGCTCATCTATGAGAAGCTGAGAGAAAGGACTGAGAGGGTGACTCTAGACAACACTTTCAGAACGTTTTCTCATGGGAAAATGAGGCCTTAGCAGTTAGGAGAAAGTATAGGAAGAGTTATTTTGCTTTCTTTGATAGAGTTTGTATGTTGATTAAAATGGGGAGAGAGGGGCTGGGTGCTGAGCAAGGTCCTGAGAAGGTGAGTGGGGATGGGGATGGAAGGTGAGGTTGGCTTGAGGGAGGAGCCAGGTCATCTGTTGTGACCACAGGGAAGGCAGGGCACTTGGAAGAGGCAGTCCAGGCAGGCCAGGCAGGCTAGATGCAGAGTTGATAGCTCAGGGAAGTGTGAGAGAGAGGCATCTGATAGAGTGTGAGGAAGGAAGGAAGCAGGCAGAGAAGCTATGAAGTGCTTCCTAGCAGAGGTGAACAGTGAACAACCAAAGGACATGTAGGCAGGTCACAGGCACTGTGGGGAGCTCATCCATGTGTGTGATTTTGAGTTAAAGTGACACTAATCTCTATACTTTCATTTTTTCACTTTTAGCTCCTTAGATAGGCTAACAGTTGATGATTATCATGGTCAGACTTTTGACCTTCAATTTAGCTATGGGGCCGAAACCGGTTTGGCTCAGTGGTAGAGCATCGGTCTGCGGACTAAAAGGTCCCGGGTTCGATTCCGGTCTCTGCGGACTGAAAGGTCCCGGGTTCGATTCCGGTCAAGGGCATGTACCTTGGTTGCGGTACATCCCCTGTGGGGGGGGGTGCAGGAGGCGGCTGGTCGATGTTTCTCTCTTATCAACGTTTTTAGCTCTCTATCTCTCTCCCTTTCTCTCTGTAAAAAATCAATAAAGTATATTAAAAAAAAATTAGCTATGGGTGCTGACATTTTAAACCATACCAATCAATGGAAGAGAGAACCTGATTTCATGGGTGGATTTCTGTTTTTTCTCTCTCCCACTTGGCAAGAAGAAAACCGGAAGTCCCAGCTATTGGAAACAGACTGTGGCTAACAGTATGGAGAGATGGGAATAATCTGGGACCCTGATGACAGTAAATCCCTGACTCAACCAGTCTTAGAGCTTGTCTTGCTTCTAAATTTCCTGTTATTTAAAACAATAAAGCCCCCTTCCCACCCCAACACCTTTCCTTTTAAACTAGCCGAGTCAGGATTTCTATTACTTGCAGTAGCAGAAGCATCCTCATGGGCACAGTTGTTTTTCTGGATTTATAGCATATGAGAAATATTCAACACTGGATTGACTGATGCTTGCCTTGCTCTCAATTGAACATTCTGTCTGATGACAGAGTGAAGGCTCGTGTCCAGGAAATGGGACTTGGTGTCACTGGGGCACTTCTGCTCCCACAGTTTAAGTTAACCAAGAGGCAGATATGTTTGTCCACAAACTGGTCTGGCCAGTGGTACTTGTTTTTGTAATTACATAAACAAATGAAATGTGAATGAGGAAAATAACTGCTGTTGTATAAAATCCAAACTGAACACTTGTAGTAATAGTAAAGGGAATGTAGCTTAAAACAAACAAAGCAAAAAACAAAATCTTGGTGTTTGGTATGGGTGAGACATCCTATATAATAAAGGGGTAATATGCAAATTGACCCTCATATCCTCGCATCACAAGAGGGCTGTTCCCATGTTGTCAAAAGATGGTGACCCCCATGTCATCACAAGATGGCCGCCACAAGATAGCCAACCCCATGTTGTTACAAGATGGCTGCCCCCATATTGTCAGAGCTGCATGCAAAAGTGAGCTCAACTGTTCAACAAGTGCCTTGGATTCAGAGAGAGAGAGTAAAGTTGGGCAAAGAGCACTGGAGCAGAGGTTGCAAGACCTGATCTTTTCATCCTGACTTGATGACAAGTGGTTTAAAGAAAGTCACTTGCCCGCTGGGTCTCTTTCTTTTTAGACCAGAGTGGCCATGTGATGGGGCCAGATCCTCCCAAGGTTAGTTGCTGGCGCACAGGAAACAACAGGCTACCTCACCTTTGCATAACGCTGTTCAGCCGTTGAATTCAAGCATCTCAAAGATTATGTATCATGTTTTGTTTTAATAGGCAATTAGCACTTCCCCCCTCCATTTATAAAGGTCATTATAGAAACTAGGGAATATGTAGACTAACACAAAGGAAGGAAAAAAATATATGTTAAAATTCCACCTTTTGAAAGGAGTTTTACTCTAGAGATCTCCAGAGACTGAAGCCTACTATTCTTCTATAAGTGCAGGAGGAGAGAAGGCAGGGTCACTGCAACTCCTCCTGTTTTTTGTTTGTTTGTTGTTTGTTTTTTCATTTCCCTGCTGTGCAGTGGAGAGTTACAGACTTTGACTCAGAAGTGGTGTTCAAATAGTTTTAACTCTGCCATATTGACTTGACACTACTGCCCCAACTTTCTTTTTAATTGTGGTAAAAATACAAATAAAATGCACTGTTCTGTTACGTATATTCACATTATTGTATAACCAATCTCCAGAACATTTCACCTTGCAAAACCAAAACTCTGCACTCATTCAATGACAACTCCTCATTCCCCTTCCCTCCCCAACCCTTGGCAAACATCATCTACTTTCGTTTTGTGAACTTGACTACTCTAGGCACCTCATGCCAGTAGAATCACATGGCATTTTTATTTGTGACTTGTTTATTTCACTTACATAACATCTTCAATCTTCATCCATGTTGTAGAATGAATCAGAATTTCCTTTTATTTTTTTAATGGCTCAATAGTACTCCATTGTATGTATGTACCATGTTTTGTTTATCCATTCCTCTGTCAATGGGCACTTGGGTTACCTCCACCTTTTGGTTATTGCAAATAATGCTGCTATGAACTTGAATGTACAAATATCTCTTAAGTACCCTGGTGTCCATGGCTTACCCTCTTGAGTTTCCCTATCCTTTGCTGTGAAACGGGTAAAAGAAGAACACCTGCCTTTCACAACCCACAAGGAGAGTACTAGTAAAACAGTGGAGGGCCAACAGCAGTAGTATTCACACTGCTACAGAGCCGGAGTGGGCACTAAATAGGGCACACTCACCCACACTGAAATGTGTGGTAGGATTGATGAGGCCTGGAGAGACGAGAAAGACTGAGACCTGCATCTATTCCCACATGAGCACCCATCCTCCGCCAGCCTCACTGAGTCCCCCAGCCCAGCCCTCCCATCGCTTTTGTCTTTCGTTTGGTTGCCTGACTTCTTTGTAAAGCTCTTCTTCCCTTCCTCTCTGCCTGGAAATGTCCATTACTTTTCCAGACCATCTTAAGTAAGAGTCTTGCCTACAAAACGTCTCTCTGAGAACACAGGCCTATTTTGTATCACACTGAGAAGTAAAGCCATCTCTACCTGAGTCACAAAAGTCAGATGATCTGAGTGATACGTAAATTACAACACTTGATAAAGCAACTCTTTCAGAAGCATAGGGTTCAGGAAGCTAAATTCTATCCTCAAGGCCCGAAGGTGTTCTGTTTGCTTCCAGAATTCCATTGACTCAGGAGACTTAGGTCTGTAATTCCAATTCTAATCTTTCATAGGCCTTTGAGGTTTCTATTAACCAGACATGACAATGACAATAATATCTTCATGTTGAATCATTGTTGGCTTATAAACCATTTTTATGTGTATTGTTCTATCTGAGTCTCACAATCCTTTGAGGCGGGCGGACAGGGATCAGCACTTCTATTTCAGAGATTGAGAAGCAGAAGCTCAGAAACACAGCCTGATGTCAAAGAGCCAAACATGGATCACATTTTCTGTCTCCTGATTACATCACCCTTACAGGTGGAGAAGTCATAAGGGTGATAACTGGGGATCCCCACAGCAACATCCAAGAACTGCCAAGTCAAAGAAATGGAGGGGATTGGAATGGCTCAGGTTTTTTAGTTCTAACTCATGATAAAACAAAGATATAGATATAGAGACACGCTAGTGTATAGAAATATGTGCATAAGGAGAGAAAGAAGCAAAAACATTTAAAATATGAGAAAAAAGGAAAAAACAAACAATGCCTGATGGATTACAGATTGGTACTGTCAGGTAAATCTTGGAGTGAATTAAATTTGTAGGTAGCCATATTTGAAAGGCTCTTTTGAAGATTTATAATCCAGACTTTATCAACATGCTTAAACTATTAGCAAAAGAAAAAAGCATTTTCTGTTGTTTAAAATGATGCATTGACCTGTTGGGAAAAAATCCATCACCTGTAAGTAGCTTGCTGCATTGCCATTAGGAGGAGTTTATACTGTGAGAAAAATATAATTATGACAGCTCTGAAGATGTGACCTTTTGGAGTCCCTCTGAAATTAAAGGATGTAAAAAGGCTTTAGCCACATCACTTAGATGCCTGCTGCTGTTTGTTCTGCTCCATTCATTACAACTAACTACTCCCATGTAAATAAACAGTCACACAATCCAAGCTTTGTGCTAGTTAATTAGAATATGTGCGCCATTGTCCGCTCAGCTCCCTCTCTCTCAGCTGTCAATGCTAAAGTGGCTTGTGTTTTCATATCGCTCAGAAACATCATCTCCTTCTTTTGTTGCTCCAGTAAAATGGCAAGACCAGCACTTATACAAAGGGTGACATCTACAAATTCCTGTGTCTTCAGATGAGTTTGAGGAAAATGAAATCCCACAAGTTTTCTTTGAGTGTGTCCGAGGGATTGTCTATCTTACCTAGATCTGCAGTTCATAAAAACGTTTCCCCAATGGACACAGCATTATTTGTGAGTGGTCCCTGCTCAGAAGAAGTTAAATGTTTGGAGTTTCTTTGCTTCAGAAATACCCAGGGCCTGCAGAGTACCACGAAATTGGCAGTGGCTGTGTCTCTAATGTCTGAGACCAACATTTGTAATCTGGGTGCTCCGTGGGGATTCAGCAATGTTTGCAGATATTTGGGTTTGTCACATCAGGGGGCAAGAGGTGCCACTGCATCTAGTGGGCGGAGGTCAAGAGTGCAACTGCACATCTTACAAAGTACAGGACAGCCCCTCACAACAGAGTTATCTGGCCTGTATTAGTTTGCTAGGGCTGCAGGAACCAAGTACCATAGGATGCCTTAGGCAACAGGAAGTTATGTCTCTCAGTTCTGGAGACTAAAAGTCTGAACACCGGCAGCATTGGTTCCTTCTGAGGCTGTGAGGGAAGCATCTGTACCAGACCTCCCTCCTGGCTTGTAGATGGCTATTCTTTCTATGTCTCTTCTCACGGGCTTCACTCTATGTGTATCTCTGTGTTCAAATTTCTTGTTTTTGTAAGTCACCAGTCTTACAAAAGGTGGTAATTAGGGCCTACCCTAATGACCTCATTTTAATGTAATTACCTCTGTAAAGACCTGATCTCCAAGTAAGTGAGCATCTGTGAGGTAGTGAGGTTAAGACTTCAACTTATGAATTGGGGGGAGGACACAAGTCAGTCCATAACACAGCCTAAACTGGGTTAATTATCTCATGTAATTTATTGAATACTGAACTGAAAAGGAAAAACAGAAAAGTAGTGTGGGTACTCACCATTAACATATTCAGCTGAAAGCATTTCATTGTAAAAACAAATCCTAAGTCAACCACCATAAGTTGGGACCCTGTGAATAAAAAATGCTAATAGAGAGGAAGCCTTTTAAAAACAGCTTCAAGTTATGGTGAACTGACACACCTTAGCATTATACTAGTAGTGCACTGTTAAAATATGAGCTACCAGATTAGTCTGACATGGGATCATTTTCCACTCTGTCGTTACTGCTGTTTAACCTTGGGAAAGTTAATTAACTTCTTTAAGTCTTCCTTGCTCATAAAAGGGGGAGATAATAAGAAATATGCACTACAGATGGAGCTACAGTGAGGATTAAATGGAATAATGCATGAAATGAGGTTCACTTAATGCCTTGAACATAGAAGGAAAAGGAAGTTTGCTATTACCTATATACATAAAAGCCAAGCGTCTGGAACGATGGAACGATTGGAATGACCGGAACAACCAGAATGACCTGTTGCTATGAAGCACACTGCAGTGGCCAACTGGTACAATCAGGGCCTTGATCGGCCCCCACAACCTCTCATGGCCCCTCCTCCCAGATGGTCCTGCCCCCGATTGGCCCCTTACCCTGGTCAGGGGCAGGGCTGGACAGCCAACCACCTGAGGCCCTGGACTGATTGGCCCCCATGCC
This sequence comes from Pipistrellus kuhlii, assembly GCF_014108245.1. Taxonomy (NCBI): domain Eukaryota; kingdom Metazoa; phylum Chordata; class Mammalia; order Chiroptera; family Vespertilionidae; genus Pipistrellus; species Pipistrellus kuhlii. The sequence goes on from NW_023425529.1 coordinate 40,600,307, forward strand.
GGCCAGACCCCATCCATGCATAAATTCATGCACCTGACCTCTAGTTATTAAGAAAAGAGAAGAAAATGCCACCTTGGCAGTGAAGGAATATTGCACTTTCAATGCTCTAAGCGTGTGAATGCAAGTGTGGGTAAGATCCTTGCAGTCTGGTGAAGAAAGGAAACAGGTAGATAACAATAACAGCTGTACGTGAAGTGCCATAATAGAACTATACACAACCGTCTACAGGAGCATAAAGAAGAACTTATGGAAAAGTCCTTTGGAAAAATGTTCAGAAAATATAATAGAAACCTGAAATCATCACCTTAATTCATCCAAATGTGACTTTTTAGACTCTATTATGACAGAAGCATGCCCCCTCCATCACTACTAGAACTAATACAGGGTGTTCAAATATTAAATGAAAAATGCAAGGCTTCCAGACAAAATGGCACCATAGGTAAATACGGTACTCCAATCCCCCTACAGCCACATAAAAAATACAACTAATCTTCAGAACCACCTTCATTCACCACCTAAAATCTAGCAGAATGAAAGTCCTACAACTAGGGAAAAAGAAGAAGAAGCCACATTGAGACTGGTAGAAAAGGCAGAGGCACAGAGTAGGCTGGTCCTACACACCTGTGTGGTGGTTTTTAATCAGGAGGAATATTTTTAATTCAGAAGTTCCCCCTGAGGAACCAAAGAGTCCCAACTTCATACCACACCCCTCAGCCCAAGGTTTCAATGCTGGGAAAAGAAGTCCCCATAATTTTGAGCTATAAGAACCAGCGGGGATTGAGGTGGAGTGACACAGAAGCTGCTGGAGTCCTGGGTAGTTCCTTTTAAAGCGCCATGCATGCACTTCCTTGGACTCACTCTCTCTGAGGTCAAACTCTAGGGAAGAAGTTTGAAAGGAGCCAGTGACATACAGAGAAGAACTAAATTGTCTGGCATCAGGGCAAGAGCTGGCGGTGGGCAACTTTCTCCTAAACAAAAGTACTGATGGAAATCATTGCTCCTTTGCTGAGCCCTCCCCATCACAGAGCTGACAAGCCAGCACCATATCTGAGTCTCCATCAACCTGGCTCACACTGTTGGCTGCACCTTGTGATTCCCTAAGACACCACCCCACCCAACTTGTGTGTTTATCAAAGCCATTTCCAGTGGCTTTTCCATATAATTGGCCTCTCTTGTTTCATGCTTTGGACTTGCTTAAAATACCTCAAGCAAGCAACTAGGTGGCCTCAGTGTGCCCTGTTCTTCTCACTAAGTGGCCCTAGGCCTGGCACTAGAAGCAGCCCATCTTGGTTCACAGACCAGTCTCTCCAACACAAGTAGCAGCCATCTGCAGGTTGCTCGGTAGCTCATGCTGGGTGGCTCTACTCAGGGCACAGGCAGTGGCTTACTTTGCACCTCCTGGGAGGCCTCAGAACCAGTACACTCAGTAGACAGCTTTGGACCACCAGATTACAACTCTATAACCTCCACAAATGACCCACTCATGGGGCAGACTCAGTGAGCATCAAAGCCCCACGGCAGCAAGTCCTGCTCAGTAGGGTGAATTCTTGCACAGTAGCTCTTCCACTGTAGTTGCAACTTGCTCTCCCTACCAAGTGGCCTGGGCAGAGGGGGGTGGGGAGGGTTGTCAATCCCTCCCAGTGATGTCAACAGCAATCAAGGCTCAACTACAAGACAGTGCACACAGCCCACACCGGGGTACACCTGGAGTACCCAGCTCAGATGACTGGGGAGGCTGCACTACTGAGACCTATAGGACACCTATTACACAAAGCCATTCAACCAAATCCAGGAGACACAACAGCTCTACCTAATGCATAGCAACAAACATTGGAAAGCAGCCAAAATGCAGAGGCAAAGAAGAAACATGTCTCAGGTGAAAGAACAGAAGAGATTTTCCAAAAAAGAACTAAATTAAATGGAAGCAAGCAAACTATCAGATGTCAATTCAAAACAATGTTTATAGAATGTTCAAGGAACTTAATGAGAACTTCAACAACATAAAAAAACAAACAAACATGGGAACCATAAAAAAAGTTAGTTATAAATGAAGGATAAACTAACTGAAATAAAGAATTATTTACAGGGAACCAACAGAAGCGGATGTCAAGAATCAAATCAGCAATTTCAAATAGAGGAAGCAAAAAAATACCCAATCAGAGCAGCTAAAAGAAAAAAGAATACAAAAATATGAAGACAGTGTAAGGAACCTCTGGGACTTCAAGTGTACCAACATTTGCATTATGGGACTGCCAGAAGCGGAAGAGAGGAAGCAAGAAATTGAAAACTAATTTGAAAAAAGAATGACCTTACCTGGTGAAAGAAATAGACATACAGGTTCAGGAAGAGCCGAGAGTCCAAAACAAGAAGAATCCAAACAGGCCCATACCAAAGAACATCATAATTAAAATGCCAAAGGTTAAAGACAAAAAGGAAATCTTAAAAGGAGCAAGAAAAAAAGCAGTGAGTTACCTACAAGGGAGCTCCCATAAGACTGTCAACGGATTTCTCAACAAAAAACTTTGCAGGCCAGAAGGGAGTGGCAAGAAATATTTAAAGTGATGAATAGCAAGAACCTATAACCAAGATTACTCTACCCAAAAAAGCTATCATATAGAATTGAAGGTCAGAGAAAGAGCTTCACAGACAAAAGAAAGTTAAAGGAGTTCATCACCACCAAACCAGTATTAAAAAAAAAAAAATGTTAAATGTCTTCTTTAAGAAGAAGAAGAAAAAAAGATTAAAAATATGAACAATAAATGGCAATAAATACATATCCATCAACAATTGAATCTAAAAATCAAAATAAATGAAGAAGCAGAACAGAAACAGACTCATAGATACAGAGAACATTTTGATGATTGCCAAATGGGAGGGGAGTTGGGGGCATGAGTGAAAAAAAGGTGAAGGGATTTAGAAATACAAATTAGTAGTTACAGCATAATCATGTCAGTGTAAAGTACAGCATAGGGAATACAGTCAATAATTTTGTAATATATATGGTATCAGATAGGTACAAGATTTATCAGGAAGATAACTTAATAAGTTATATAATGTCTAATTACTGAGGTGTACACCTGAAACTAATATAATATTGTATGTCAATTATAATTGAAAAATAAAAAGTTATTAAATAAAAGAAAAATGCAAAAGAGAAGAGAGGAAAGAACATTTTTATAGCTAAGAAATAATTTGTTTTTGTGAAAAGAAAATTGAGAAAACATGTGAAGTGATGATAAATTCTTTCTAAATATTCCTGGATAAACTAAGCAGCTAAAAATAATTATGTTTATTTCAGCAATAAATATAGGGTGTCCCCCAAAATATGTATACACACTTTAACAGCTGATAACTCAATTTTCACTCCTTTTTAGTTTTAACTTATTTGAAATAATGGCTGAAGCTTTGAACAAAGGAAATTTATCTTAAAGTGCCACTAAACTTTTTTCATGGAGTTACATAAAATAAAGTTTATCGTACGAAACTGCAATAGTTAACGAATTGAGGGTGCACAAATACTAAACGAAATGATTCTTGATGTTTGTGATTCCATTGCTTTCTATTATCAGTAATGTCCAGATCAGTAGGGTCATCAATTTGAAAACAGGCATTGACAAGAAAAATGATTCTTTTCTGTAGACTCTTTTAAACTTTGAAAATGAACTGTACATTAATAAACACTAACTTCATAATCATTCAGAGTGTGTACACATTTTTTGGGACACACTGTATGAAAAATAGTCTGGGAAATCCTATTCATGTTACACAGACAGTAGGAGTGAAAAATGTAGGGACAGTTATTCCCAATAATGTTATTTTTAGAAAGAAAATAACTAGAATTTTTAAAATTACTGAAATATAGTACTTAGGAAATAAAGTGCGTCAGCTTTGTGTGCAACTGTATGCATCTCGTTGCTTAGAACTGTGGCATGAGGTAGATTCTGGAGAAGCTGTTGAATAAATGGATTGCTTCTCAGCCAAAAAGATTACAAATAAGCTAAGATGATTGGCAGGAAGCCACCTTTGAAAATGTTTACATTATAAAGGAGTCTGGAATGTCACAGTGGAAATACCAGGCCTAGAGAATTTCCTCGCAGTCTTTGGGTGCTTGCTTAAGGTCATTAGGTGAATGGTTAGTCTAACCTGGGCTGAGGCCCACTGCTGCTGGGGGGCTGGTATGCACCGAGGCTAAGGGTGCCTGCGTTAGTGAGAGGAGGTAGACGAGGAAACAGGGGTGACATTTGCCACAACTGAGGGAAGCACAGGGCCACAGAATCCAGGTGGAAAGAGCTGGCAGTTAACTTCTGGAGAAATAGCACATTTTTATTTATTGAAGTCTTTTCCACGTCTACCCATCATTCAATAATCACTCTTTAAGCACTTAAAAGTGTGCCAGGCGCCAGATTTGGGGCTGGAAAGAAAATATTGTGTAGGACAGTGCCATTTCTGAGAGCCTCAAGGTCTGGTTTGAGGATACATATTATAAATCACAAGTGCAGTGAAGGGTGAGAGACATGCTAGAGGCGAGCCTGGCATAGGCAGAGGGCCATAGAGGGGAAGGTTTAGAGGCACCCCCCTCCTTCCCCTCCACAATGGGAAAGCCCCTGTGGAATCCACTGAGCAGCCTGGAAGCCCCACCAGAAAGCCACTGGCCCAGGGAAGCAGGGCAGGGGACCAAGCTCAGGTCTCTGAAAGTTCAGTTTGCCCAAAAACAATTTGTCACACCATCAATTCACCAAGTTTACCATTTTACTAAAAGAAAATGTTTCTTTTAATTATTTATAAGCTTTTATCTTCAATGGCACAATTTTAGTAGTTTGGGCGTATTTCTATGGTTTTCATTAACAAGGTTTCATTTTTGTCTTCATAGCAGCATTTAAAGAAATCATTAAGTGTTTTTCAACTGCATTAAAATTCAGAAATCATTTCATAACTAAAATGTCAGTGCTTACCACAAAATTTTTTTCAGTTTACATTGATTTCTTTAATGGTTTTTTCTTGCCAATAATTTAGCATATTTGTGATTGTCCTGTCAATTTCTCAAGTGCTTTATGAACCCAATTTTTGTAACAATTTAATAATTCAAATTTACTGTGTGATATAGTTGTTTCTATAACTTCCAGTTTATTTCTCTTTATTAGTCTTTTAGCATTTAAGGGTTTTTAAAAAACTATTAAAACAAAATCTTTTCACAATTTTGTGTTTACATTTAGTGAATACAAACTTGAAGCATTAGTATGGAAATCATTATAATACACTCTTCTGGGCATCTTTTTCCTGATGCTTTGGTTTATGTTATTCTAATTGGCCCTTGTTAGAAATTTCAAATATCATCATTTTTTATCAGGATAGTTTGAATATAATTAATTTTTTCAGGTACTTTTGAATTTAAAATTTAAATAATTTTGAATTAAATAACTGAAAATCTCTAGTTAAAATTTCATCCCTTTTGCTTAAGCCTTTACCACTTGACCATATTTTGATTTAATGTAATGTACATTTTAAATTATTAAAAGTTCAAACTGAAGGTTGATATACCAATTAAGGAATTGGGAAAGAATGCCAAACGTTGAAAAATAGAAAAATGGTATTCAAATTATTAAAGGAAACAACCCTTTGAATATTTGTAAAATGTAAAAGTTAGATAAGTTAGTAATTGGAAAATCAAAATGCAGTGAAGTGATCTCAAACCAATTTCTATTTTCCATCTCCAGCCATGCCTGGCTACATTTCCCCATAAATCTCATCAGCCAGAATAGCTCCAGATAATAGTGCTGAATGATTCAGATACAATCATTATTCAGATACAATCATCATTCAGCATTACAAAACACACCCAATTTGCAAAATTTAGCTCTCTAGACTTCCCTCTCTTTTTTTTCCAGCAGTCTCAATAGGCAGTAGATGTTGTCTAGCCCCAGAAGACCCATGAGACTAAGTGACATCTCCAAGGCCTCACTGATAGTGACTGGCCATGGGCTTAAATTTGTGAGTAGCTCTGGCTTTGCACCTATGACTTGGGGCTGGGTACAGGCACAGGTGGAATAGGAAATTTCAGTGGCACCCCAACCAGAATAAATACAACCCCACCTGCTGGTTCTAGCCTGAAACGTCCTCCTTGATCTCCTCTTAAAAGGCAAATGCCCTGGGCACCCATGCTCACCCAAGTTCCAGAACCAATATATCACTTCAGGCCTCGGGTGAATTGTTGCACCTGATCCTCCCAGGCTGCTGGGAAAGTCCAGGATTCTCAGTAATGGTGGCCATGCTCTCAGCCAGGCTCAGTAATGGTGGCCATGCTCTCAGCCACATAATTCATGCCCACTGGAGCTGGCCACTCCAGTGGGCATGAATTATGTGGAGATTCTTTAAGGTTTAAGGATGTGGGAGGAGAAGTTTTGTCTGAATCTTGCCCAGAAGGACCTCTCCAGAAAGGAGCTGCTGGAGAATCTCAAGACCTGGGTCTCACTGGGTCCAATTTTCAAAGAGACTGTGATTTCTGGATTACAACATCCAGACCAAGAAGGATCCATCCCATCTATCAATAGAATGTATGTCTACGCAGTGCAGATGTGTGCAAGACCTTCCCACTACTCTCTTCTGCATTCAGGGAATGCTGGGTACCTTATGATCATCAAGGCATGAATTTGGTCCTCCCTGTGGGACCTACTCTTCCCTCCTTCCTCCAGAGCTGTCCTCTACCCGCTAACCAGCCCGTTTCATCTTCTCAGGATCTGGCTCTCTATAAGCTAGTCTGATGAACAAGTCAGGGCTCTCCTGGCAGTCACACACCAGGGTTTTAGCAGGCATCACCCACAAATCACTAAAATATTCAGACCCCAACCAGGTTAGCATGCAATTTCAAATATCATGCTAAATGAAAGAAATCAGACAGAAAAGGAACCATATGATTTCATTCATATGTGGTATAAAAGCAAAAAGTAACAAATAAAACAAACAACCTCATAGTTACAGTGTGTTGGGCCAGATGTGGAATCAGAACTCTTAGCCCCACCATGTATGAGGCCCAACTTAGACAAATTCTCTCTGAGCCTGAGTTGCCCCATCTGTTAAATGGGAACCAGAGGAGACGGTGCACACCACAGTTTAGCTCCGTGTATGGCACAGAGAAGGGCACTTCATAAGCAGCAATGCACCAAATAACATATTTACCACAGTAGGGTCCACAACACTAAAAAGTATCAGGCAGTACTAATATTATTCTCAAGTAGAAATCTTAGTCACTGAGGCAGAGCAAGTGGGAGATATATTTAGTGGGTGTGACTTTACTAGAGCTCTTTAGAGCAATCATTCTATGGGGCAGGGCTTGGTCCCCATCTGTGAGTAAAACCTATCCTATGTCAACCTCTCCTATATCTTTGGGTCTGTATCTAAAGAATCCCAAGGTTAAAAATATGTGTGTGACTTTCCTGAAAGAAAGGCTACTATGTTGTCTGTTTCAAAATTTTTGAGAATCAACTTGCTTGGGCCCACACTCACTTGTCAACCTGTGATCTTGCTAGCAGAATATAGAATTCCTTTTAATATATATATGAAATTAAATATATAGGGACCTATTGCAGGAAGAATCCTTCAAGGACAGGGCTTCCAGTGGGCTTTTCTCCCGCCACCGCCACCTCTTCCATCCCCTCCCTGCACTTTCCCTGCCACCTCTGCCCCCCACCCTCTACCCCATGCTTTTCCTCCCACCACCGCCACCCGCCCCACCCTTACTTTCCCTCCTGCAGCCACCTTGCTTTCTGCTTTTCCTCCCTCTTCCTTCTATGCTGTCTTCAGTCTTCACTCCTCTCTCCCTCAGCGTATGCAAATTTACCGACATCTTTGTTTGGTTGATTTGCATACTCTGATTGGCTATGGGCATAGCAAAAGTACATCAATTAGCATTTTCTCTTGTATTAGTATATATATATATATTTCAGAGAAAAAGGAAGAGTGAGAGAGATAGAAACGTCAATAATGAGAAAGAATCATTGATAAGGCTGCCTCCTGCATGCTCCCTTCTGGGAATCCAGCCCACCACCCCAGGCATGTGCCCTGACCAGGAATCAAAACTTGATCTCCTGGGTCATAGGTTAAAGTTCAACCACAGAGCCACATTGGTAGGTCTAGAATTCCTTTTTGAAAGGTTCTCTTATTTCACAGTACTGTTATCAGAAAATGTGAAAACACTAATTGTACAAGAGAAGGAGAAATAGCCATTAGGTGGAGATGGGAAAGAGCAGAGGGAATCAAGTCAGGGCAAAGCACAGAGACTGAAAGGAGAGGGAGGAGGCGGTGAGGAAATGAGCAAACCAGTTAGCCGGAAGCCAGCCGAACAGGGGCCTCTCAGGGATTCTGTCAATCTGCACATTGTGCCATTTTGTTTGCATTTCTGTTTCTTCTTAAGGCAATGATGCATATTTCATTTCATCTTTTGCTTCCCTTATGGTTGAATTACAAGAAGAGGAGGAATCTAGGCATGAAGGAAGAATTATTTTTTCCCCTCAAGTGCTACATCTGTTAGAAGTTGGATATAAGTTAATTAATTGCAAAAATACCGGAAGAGAAGGCACATGTTTGTTCTTCAGTTTACTGGAAAGGGATGGCCATGGCCTCATTCCAGCATTCTATCCTTGGTTGAAAAACAAGTACTCACCAGCAATGGGTGCCAACACTTAAACAAAAAGGAGGGAGATTAATCCGAAATGATTATTTTTCTACTCCCAAATACCATTTCTCACCCAATGTAGAAGTGTATTTATAAGTCCTTAAGTTAAACACACACACACACACACACACACACACACACTCATCCATTAAATATTTACTCTACTGCAGTTAAATTGTTAAGTATTAGAATAAATATATAGATAAATGATTTAAACCTTTTTGGTGAAGAGGAAACCTATCCAACAAATATATTTTGTTAAACTATTTGGTTTCCACTACAGTGAAATTGTCTTAGAACACATAGGAATTTCCTGCTTTCAGAAAATTTTCAGAGACACAATAGAAGTGTATTGGGCCAACATTCTTAGAATGTGTGTTGTGGGGTAAAACCCTGGAGTCAAAATAAGACCACTGGAGGCTGCTAATTGATTTTAAAAAAGCAGGCAAGGATTTATTGAACTGGCCAGGATGGCTGTGAGAGCACCACACGCAGGTGGAGTCCACATAACCTCACCATTCCAGGTGTAGGCAGTCCTTTTAAAGGTCTAAACTGCAAGAATTTTCCTTTGTTCTAAATTCTAAATTCTAAATGCTGGTAACAACTCCCAGGGTGGCTCCCAGCCACATCCTGCTGGACGTTGGAAATTGGCCCTATCTTGCAATAGATAGTACAGAAGCAGAGCTCAGCTGTTAATCTCTAAAGGTTATCTACAGTTTCTACTCCTAAAGCTACTGAGTCAGTGGGAATCAGTCTCCTGTGGTCCTGGTCCACGGGCACAGGAAAATTGCCTTAGCCTCCAGGTCTCAACCTGGAAGCTGAGGCAACTACCCTATTGTTTAAGCAAGTGCAGAAGCCAGAATAGCAGGGTTAATTTAAACAGCAGTTTTTACCTAAGTATGGTTGCTACCATACTTCAATGTGTATTCGTACCAATTGGTATATGATTAAGTCTTTCTTCCTCCTTTTACAGTCAAGAAGAATTTTTCAACAGGGACAAATTTCAACTCAGGCTAAAAGTCCTTTGGCTGCTCTCCAGAGCTTCCAACCCACTTGGATTTTGTTTAAGAAGCATCTCAAACTTAATTTGTCCAAAACAAAACATTTGCTTAACCATCTCCCCAAACTATTATAGTTTCTCTCCCGGTTGTCCCCCAACTCAGGAAATAGCAGCAACCCAGTTTTCAAACAAACACCTAAAGAGTCAGTCCTTGATGCCTCATTTTTTTTCTTCACCCTTAAAATTACTTCTCCATGGAGTCCATCAGGTGAACCTCTAAACATAATCAAAATGGTCCTGAAGGAGAGGGGGTCAGGAGGAGTAGAATGTGGAACAGCATAGGTTCAAACCCAGGAGCTGTTCCTTGGGGCTGGAGGCCACTGTCTGCCTGCCTGGACCCCAGGTCTACCAGCTTTTGCAACCCAATGCCAACCCTTTCTTCTCCACCCCCCTTACCCTCAAATCTGCAGCTTTATCTTCATAAACAAATTGTTGAGCAAAGAGTCCAGACACAAAAAATACACCCTGTATGTCTCCATTCATGGAAAGTTGAAAACAGGCCAAGCTGCTATCATCAGTGCCTGGATGGCATTTCCGGGGACTTCCAGGGAGCTGAGCATTTTGTTTCTGGATCCAAATGCTGTGAAACAAATGTGTTCACTTCATGAAAATTCATCTTGCGGTGCATTTAGGATTCACGCTAATTTCTGAATGCATATTGCACTTCAATAAAAAGTTTACTTAGACAAAACAGGTTTGGCTCAGTGGATAGAGCGTCAGCCTGAGGACTGAAGGGTCCCAGGTTCGATTATGGTTAAGGCCATGTACCTTGGTTGCGGGCACATCCCCAGTGGTGGGCATGCAGGAGGCAGCTGATCGATGTTTCTCTCTCATCGATATTTCTGACTATCTCTCTCCCTTCCGCTCTGTAAAAAAATCAATAAAATAAAAAATAAAAATAAAAAAGTTTACTTATACAAAAGTGTTATCTAGATATTTGGAAAAGACTAACCAGTTATTTCCAGACAGAGGATGTTTATAAACCATTAGAAACATCTGTATGTTGAAAATGTGTGATTTGATCCATAGTGCCCAGAGATTCCAAATTAATCATTTTTCAAAAACAAATGACTTTCCTCCAATAGGACAAAAATCACTCACATTTTTAATTCAACTGAAAGAAAAATAGCAGTGAGTCACGGCTAAATTGTGGAGAGTTGTAAGAACATTCAACATGTGAGAAAGCCGAAACCTATTTGGCTCAATGGATAGAGCGTTGGCTTGGGGACTGAAAGGTCCCGGGTTCGATTCCGGGCAAGGGCATGTACCTTGGTTGTGGGCATATCCCCAGTAGGGGGTGTGCAAGAGGCGGCTGATCGATGACTCTCTCTCATTTCTAACTCTCTATCTCTCTCCCTTCCTCTCTGTACAAAATCAATAAAATATATTTTTTTAAAAAACAAAACAAAACATGTGAGGAATGTTACAGAAATTGGGTAGAAACTCTCCAGGATATATGTCATGATGCATGTAACAGAGCCAGGAGTCAGCCACACCTGTCAAAATTATCCAGAGACTGCCACTGAGTCAGAGTTTTCTTCTTTCTTAAAAGAGCCCAGCAGAGCAACTGCATGTCACCACATGTCCTCTTCTTTTTCTGACTGTCCAAAATGGGAAGGATGGAACCCAGAGATACCATAACCAGCCATTTGCTGTCCTCCTTGTAAGCAGCTTCGCTGCAGTGCCCAGGTGGTCTAGTCTGAGTCTGTTAGTCTGTTGGGCTGCCAATAACCAAACAAAACTAGGTTTTCTGGCCCGATTGTCAGCAGGCACTAAGCAGTTGCCTATATGGTGCAATTTTCATATGACCCAGCAATCCTCTTCTGGGTATCTACCTGAAAATTTTGAAAACACTTATACCTAAGGATATATGCACTCCAATGTTCATTGCAGCATTATTTACAACAACCAAAACATGGAAACAACCTAAGTGGCCTTCATCAGATGTTTGGATAAAGAAAATATGGTATATGTATCAATAGAATACTACTCAGCCATAAAAAATTATGGGATATTGTCATTTGAGACAATATGAATGGATCTTGAGAGTGTCATGCTAAATGAAGGAAATCAAACAGAAAAGGATAAGAACTGTATGATTTCACTTATATGTGGTATAAAAACAAAAAGTAACAAATAAACAAAACAACTTCAAAAATGGTAGTTACTAGAGTGAAATAGCATAGGGGGAAGATGAAGAGGATAAAGGGGGGTCAAATATATGGTGAAGAGGGAGATTACACTGTGGGTGGTGAGCACACAATGAAGTATACAGATGTTGTATTGTAAAGTTTCCCACCGGAATTTCTATAAAGCTACTAACCAATGTCACCCAAATAAGAAGATGATAGATAGATAGATGATAGATAGATAGATAGATAGATAGATAGATAGATGATAGATAGATAGATAATAGGTAGATGATGATAATAGATAGATGATAGATAGATAGATAGATAGATAGATTTTTTTAAAAAGGACAGGACAATGCCCAAGGACAGCCAGCCTTGAGTCTTGAATTGTACCATGAGTGTTTGTTGACTGACAGGTGCCACCTAAGTTCTTCCCTCTACAGCACCCCTTGACACCCCCACCCACACACACACACACCATGCTCCTGGCTCAGATGGGACCTGCCATCAGTTCCTAGAACCCACTGTGACCTGAGAGGGAACTGAGTTAACCAACTTGTAATCTAAACTTTTCTTAGAGCATCAGCAAAGCAGGGAGAAAAACAGGAAGAGAGTTAGATGTTTGATTCATTCACTCAATAAATACTCATGGAGCACCACTTTGTCAGGCACTGTTCTAGGCACTGGGAACATGGCAGTGTATTTATACCATTAGATTTGAAAGATGTGAGATAGGCAATAAATAAAATTAATTGACACATTATATGGTATATTAGGAAGTAATGAAGTCTAATGAGGGAGAGGATGAGGGGAATGGGGTAGGTGGAAGCTAGACACTTTAATAAGTGGTCAGAAAAACTTGGTTGATTTTTTTTTTAACATGGATATAGTGACCATGGGAAAATTTTGTCAGGCCTGCTCATGCTTATTATAAGGTTCAGTATTGTTGTATTTTGATTGCCTAAAGGGGTGGGAAAAGTGAGCATTAGGAAGACCTAATCTGTCTGGGACTCAGTCAGGGCTCAGCGTGGTCACCACGATCCAACTCAGCCTTTGGGTCCCAGTTCTGATCACTGGCTCCCTCCATCAGCTATGCCCAGACCACACTCCTCCACCATGGCCCCCACGACTGCGGAGATTCTTCAACTGCCCTGATTCTGAATACCTTTTCTGACAATCTATCTGCGTCCAGTCCTCCCCTGATGCACCACTTCTTACACCTGGGTCTCTGCCTTGATCCCTCTTCTTCAGTTCCTAGTCTGGTTCCCTATTGAAAGAAACCCTGGGGGCAGGGATGTGCCTTGTCCTTGATAACACTCATCCCCAAAGTCTAGACACCTTCTTGAGTCCAGTCCATAGTGAAGGACCTTGAAACCCACAGCCCGACTGGAGCTTGTTTGTCTGCCACTTCAGGGACATCCACTGATCACTGTCCCTGTTAGGACAAGCCAGCTGTCCCCATGGTCCTCCAGATATGGGACCTGAACTTGCCATAACTTTGGAAATAACTTTTCTCCATGAAACACTCCCCAGCTGGCCGAGACCCCTGGCCTCCTTCTCACACCAGTGAGGAAGTCTAATTGCAGAACCCAGACCCTACTCTCTGACATTGTCTACAATAACTGGCCCTTTCAAATGCATGTCTACACTATCGTTCATTTTCTTCCGAGTTCTTTCAACAGCTTGTTAAAAACAGCTTTATTAGGGAATAATGTACATTGAATGCTTTTCTTAGTAAATTTAGAATTGTGCACTGATTACCACTTTCCAGTGCTAGAACATTTCCGTCACTCCCCAAAAGACCACCAGTCCATTTGAGGTCTATCCCCATTCCCATCCCCTATTCCAGGCAACTCCTGTCCTACTTTCTGTCTCTATAGTTTTGCCTTTGCTGGACATTTTCTGAACCTATAATATGTGACTGTACCTGGCCTCATTCACTGAGCATACTGGTTTTGAGATGTGTTCACATTGTAGATGTGTTAGGAGTTCATTTGTTTTTATTGCATGGATACACCACACATTACTCATCCATTCATTCCTTATTCATTGATGGATATTTGCATGGTTCCTACTTCAGAATAATATAGCTCAAAAAATACCCACGGATAAGTCTTAGCATGCACATATGTTTTCATTTCTATTCAAATTTTTGGGTTTTTCCTCTTTCAAATTCACTTCCAAATGGAAAGAGATTTAGTCAGTAATGCTTTGACTTAAATTTACACAGCTTAAAAACTAAGGAGATTTAGGGAAAGAAATATAGGAGATGAAAGGCTGGAAGAGGGGGATAGCAATGAATTAATCTCCGTGGGACGAAAAGAGAGAAGGCAGAGGCAACCATGGTCCAACTGAGATGTTTTGCTTGGTAGTTTGTAGGTGAGAAAAAATAAAGTGGCCTCTGGGAGAATGTAGCTCCAATGCAATTGTCATATTTGATGAAAAAATCAATCAATTGTTGAGATGCCTTAAATATGTGAATAATTCTCATGTGTTGATGGCAGATCTGGGTGTCACCATGGCCTTTTTATTCTCTCATTCAGTCCACATCCAATCACCAAGTGTTTCTCCTCAGTTCCCAAACTAGTTCAATGGCTCTCAAATTTCCTCCATTCCCCACACCATCACTCTAGTCCAGGCCATCATCTCCCTGCTGGCCACTGATCTCCTTGTTTGCTCACTGACTCTTGTCCACATCATTCTCCAAACACTTCCTGAATAGTCTGTCAGTCCCCTGATAAAAATAATCACAACCCAGAGCTTGTGTCTTGGTTTTATATCTCACTAGCAGCTCCCCTGACTCCTCACTCCTTAATTCCACTCTCTATGCATCAGCCTTTATAAAATCTTTTGTCTTCCAAATACCCTGCTTTTTCTTCCGGCTTTTGATATGCCCACTGCTTCTACCTGACATTCCTCCAAACTCCTGCTCTTCCTCCGGTGTCACCTTAGACTTAGACATCACTTCTTTCTGGAGGCCTCCTCTGGCCCCAGGTAGGGCAGGCACCTTTCTTGGGTGCTCACATGGAGCCATCTTACTCCAGTCTTGACATTTACCACATGATGTACTTGCTTGCTTATGTGTCTGTCTTCCCCTCTAGACCAGAAGTTTCCCAATGACCAAAGCAATGACCTCTTCACCAGTATCAAGTCTATTAGAGTCTATACGTTTATTGAATAAATGCCACCAAGTGTAAAAAAAAAAAAAAAAAAAAAAAAAAAAAAAAAAGATGCATTGCCCTGGGCGGTTTGGCTCAGTGGATAAAGCACTGGCCTGCAGACTAAAGGGTCCTGGGTTCAAATCTGATTAAGATCACATGCCCACATTGAGGGTTTGATCCCAGTGAGGAGCATTCAGGAGGCAGCCAATCAATGATTCTCTATCTTCATTGATGTTTCTCTTTCTCTCTCTCTTCCTCTCCTTTCCTCTCCGAAATCAATAAAAATAAAAAAAAGACATATTAAGTTCATAAGAGCAAGATTTGGGAGAGAAATCAAGGGACAAGATTCCCATTTTTTATGTCTTTATTAATTAGGAAAATATATTCACAGACACACACACACAGCCAGGAAGAATGGCACAGCTTCAGCCTGGCGGCTGTTTGGACCAGCTGTGGGATTATGTGGGCTATAGTGCTGGTTCCACCGTATTAGAGCTGAGAGATCTTGAGCAATTCATTCAGCCTTTCTCCATCTGTCCAAAGAGCTGCTTATGCTGCGGGATGATTGGGTGCACCTAGTAGGTGAAGGCAGGTTGTGGATTTTTAAAATTTTAAGATGTTATATAAATACTAGGGGTGTGTGTCCCTCAGCCCAGCCTGCACCCTCTCCAATCTGGGACATCCCTCTCACAATCCAGGACTGCTGGCTCTCAACTGCTCGCCTGCCTGCCTTCCTGATTGCCCCTAACTGCTTCTGCCTGCCAGCCTGATCACCCCGTAACCACTCCCCTGCCAGCCTGATTGATGCCTAACTGCTCCCCTGCCAGCCTATTTGCCCCTAACTGCTCTCCCCTATGGGCCTGGTCACCCCTAACTGCCCTCCCCTGCAGGCCTGCACCCCCCCCCCCCAACTGCTCTTCCCTGCAGGCCTGGGTCTTCCCCAACTGCCCTTTCCTGCAGGCCTGGTTGTCCCCAACTTCCCTCCTCTGCTGGCCTGGTCACCCCTAACTGTCCTCCCTTGCAGGCTTGATCATCCCAACTGCCCTTTTTTGCAGGCCTGGTCCCTTCCAACTGCCCTCCCCTGCTGGCCATCTTGTGGTGGCCAACCTGTGTCCACATGGGGGCAGCCATCTTGTGTGTTGGAGTAATGGTCAATTTGCATATTATTCCTTTATTAGATAGGATAAGGAATTACTATGTACTGGTATTTTTCAAAATAAGCCTTCATAATCTTGGAATTACACACAAAATGATTTTATTATTTAGAAAAAATTATGAAAAAAAATTCTTCCCATTAGCATCATATTTATACTCGTCAGAGTACTTTCATGTCCATTATCTCATTTGACCCTCATAAATAAGGTAGAAAAAGTAGTAAGTAGCATAACCATTTTACATAATAACTAGTGAATCTGTGACCCAGAGATAAGGTGATTTGCCCAAGAGAGGCTACTCTGAGCTTCAGGGAAATAACTGGGTCCCCTGCTTCCTAATTCTATTCTTCAATTTCCACATCAGACTGCTAAGGTTTCAACTCTGAAACATTCCACCTACCAAAACCCCAAACAAAACACACACACACACACACACACACACACACACACACGCACACACACACACATACACACACACACACACACAATCCTCAACTTCACAAAAAATAGTTGCACCAGCCCTGGCCAGTGTGGCTCACTTGGTTGAGCATAATCTCATACACCAAAAGGTCACCCATTCACTTCAGGGTCAGGCACTTGTCTGGGTTTTGCACTTGATCCCCAGTAGGAGGCCTGCAGGAGGCAGCTGATGAATGTTTCTCTCTTACATCATGTTTCTTTCTCTCTCTCTTTCTCTTTACCTCCCTTCCTCTCTATTTAAAATCTTAAAAAAATAAAACACATATTAAAAAAGAAAATACTTACACTAGGAAGATTTTGAGAGAAACATATTGCAAGCTTCTACCCTGTTTCCCCGAAAATAAGACAGTGTCTTATATTAATTTTTTCTCCCAAAGTTGCACTTATTTTCAGGGGATGTCTTATCTTTCCATGCACTAGGTCTTATTTTCAGAGGATGTCTTATTTTCGGGGAAACACGGTATGTGCCTCAATTAGTTCTGTGTAAAACTAAACCTCTCAGTTCAGGAGCTAATTGTGGAAAAAATCAAACCACAATTCTGCATTGAGATAACAAAAATATCTTTTGTTATCCCCTAAAGACAGACTGTGGATGCACTGCATGTTAATATGCTGTCAATATATTCATTTTTACGTCATCTCCTCCAGCCAAGGGAGATTCAATTTTATTTCCCTTTCAAGGCTTGGTAACTTCTTTTCTATTTTTATTCATTCCACTTTTGCTTCCTGTCGATTTTTATACCCAAATCTGCTTCGTTCCACTTGGCAAGGTGCAGTCATAAAAATATTTCTCATGCTTTAGTGTTTAAATTTGCCATTGCACTTTAAAATGGTTCTCTGTTTGCGCCAATGGTGCCACGTCAGCTCTTCAGCTGGCGCAGCTCCTGGGCGTGAAGGAGGCAGGAGCTCGATGCCTATCACCGTTGTTCATCATTGTCTGAAATTACCTTCTTTTTTCCTATTCATTGAACACGTATGGAGCGCCTATGTGCTAGGCACTCTGTGCTATAAGACAGTAAGTAGCTGACCAAAGGCTGGGTTATGATGCAGCACAGTTGTTCTGAGGAAGGTGACAGATGGAGGAAGGAAGAGGACCCAGACAGATACCAGTCATAGAAACCATGTGCTTTCCCCTTACCTAAAAGAGGAATGTAAACACAGCGGTCACTGTGCCATGGGACACAGGGAATAATCTAGAAATAAACCTTGTTGGTGGGCCTGGCTAGAAGCCTGTCCAAGCAGTGGGTACTGTGGGGTGCAGAGGATGCTGCTGCACTATTTGAGACCACAGACATGGGTTACAGACTTGTCATCCACCCAGTTTTTTGTTTTGTTTTTTATATATTTTATTGATTTTCCACAGAGAGGAAGGGAGAGGGATAGAGAGCTAGAAATGTCGATGAGAAAGAAACATCGACTAGCTGCCTCCTGCACACCCTTTACTGGGGATGTGCCCACAACCAAGGTACATGCCCTTGACTGGAATCGAACCTGGGACTTTCAGTCCGCAGACCAACGCTCTATCCACTGAGCCAATCCGGTTTCAGCTCATCCACCCAGTTTTTTAGACTACCTGTCTGTCCTGTCTGGGGAAGGAAGTGGGCACAGAGGTGAGAATCAGGTTCTGGAGCCTACCTGCTTGGGTTCAAATCCCAATTCTGCCACTCACCACCCATGTGCCATGGAGTGAGTTGTTTGTACCCTGTAACTCAGTTTTCTCACCTGCACAGCAAAGCGAGAGTTGTATGAGGAAGAACTGTGTTAGCTGAGTGGAGGGGTGCCTAGAACAGTGTCTGACACGCAGTGAGCACTCAGTGAGTGTTGTCATGATGACCCCTGATTTTGTTTTTTTCAGGAACCCACAGGTTCTGCAGCCTGAGGCACCCTTTCTAGGATGCTCTGGTGGTGTTGTGCAGTAGCTCAAGGAGTAGAGGGTAGGATGGAGCTGGGAATTTTCAGCTGGTGAGGACACACTGCAGCCTCTCATAGCTGCCTCCCATGTCTCTGATTTAGCTTTAATCTTGCCCATCACCCCTTTCTTCTCACATTGGGAAGGGAAGCAACATTTACCTAAGTTTCTGATTTATTTATTTGCCAAGCACAGAACAGGGTAACTGCCTCATAGAAAAATTTCATGTGTAAATCATGACACCAGGGTGGAGGTGGTTTTAATTTTTTTTAAAATTTATTTTTCAGTTATAGTTAACATACAAAATTATATTAGTTTCAGGTGTACAACATAGAGATTAGACACTTATATACCTTTACAGTGTGTTCACCCTGCTAAGTGAAGTATCAATCTGACACCATACATAGTTATTGACTATACTAGAGGCCCGATGCACAGAATTCGTGCACAGGGGCGGGGGTCCCTCAGCCCTGCCTGCATCCTCTCCAATCCAGGACCCCTTGGGGGATGTCCGACTGCCAGTTTAGACTTGAACTGGCAGTTGGACGTCCCTCTCGCAATCCAGGACCACTGGCTCCTAACCTGCCTACCTGCCTGATTGCCCCTAACCACCTCTGCTGCCTGCCTGATCAGCCCTAACTGCCTTCTCCTGCTGGCCTGATCGCCCCTAACTGCCCTCCCCAGCCACCGTGGCTTTGTCTGGAAGGATGTCCGAAAGATGTCGGTCTAATTAGCATATTACCCTTTTATTCGTATAGATTCCCTGTGCCACTCCACTGACTGGTTTGTTTTTAGGTTAAACTCATTGGAGCATAAAGATTCTTTCCCTCTCCAGGCTCTGCACTTGTTCCTCTTTCTTGGGACATTCTCCTCTTCCTGCCTAGGCCTTTCCAGGACTTCAGCTCTTGAATGGCTCATTCATTCTAATTTTTCTGCTTAAAACTACCTTTCCTTACATTATTTATTCTTCCTCTCTCTCTCTCTCTCTCTCTCTCTCTCTCTCTCTCTCTCTCTCTCTCTCTCTCTCTCTCTTTCTCTCTCTCTCTCTCTCCCCCTCTCCTCTCTCTCTCTCTCCTCTCATTGTTGTTTTTATTAATCCTCACCTGAGGATTTTTCTTCATTGATTTTTACAGTGGAAGGGAGGGGTAGAGGCAAAGAGAAACACCCATGTGAGAGAGGCACACCAATTAGTTGCCTCCCATACGCTCCCTGACTAGGGCCAGGGATGGGGCCTGCAATCGAGATACCTACCCTTGACCAGAATCAAACCCAGGACCATTCAATCTGCAGGCTAACCCTCTAACCTCTGAGCAAAACTGGGTAGTGTTATTCTCTTTCTCTTTATTTTACTGTGTTTTTGTTTTTCATTATAGCAATTCCCATTATCTGAAAGTATCTGATTTATTTATGTATTTGTTGTCTTCCCCTCCTGTTCATGTATGCTTGTTGCAAACCTCATGAGGGCAGGGACTCTGTCTTATTCATGGCTATATTCCCAGCAAGTAGTGGAATACTACTCCACAGGTTTCTTCTTTCACTCATTCATCTCATGCATATTATTTACTGACAAGAGACTACGCTAGGTTCTGAGGATCTATAATAATAAAAGCGTAATATGCTAATTAGATCAGACATCCTTCCAGACAAAGCTATAGCAGGCAGGGTTCATGGCAGAAGTGGTGGCAGGGGGCCAGGGTCAAGGCCCTTGCATGAATTTCATGCATTGGGCCTCTAGTCTATATGTGTGTGTATGTGTGTGTGTGTGTGTGTGTGTGTGTGTGTGTATGGCTAAGCAACTGATGTGACCGAAAGACTGGAACAACCAGAACAACTGGTCAACCAGTCGCTATGACACACACTGACCAGATGCTCAATGCAGGAGCTGCCCCCTGGTAGTCAGTGTGCTCCCACAGCCAACTGCCTGCAGCCAACCAACCTCCTGCAGCCCCTCTCCCCAGCTGGCTGGGGCCCCCCATCAGCCCCAGTTGGGGGGGGGGCAGTCAACCTCCTGCAGCCCCTCCCCTGTCCCTGCCTGCCAAACCCCACCCTCATAGGTCCTTCTGGCCAACCTCCTGAGGTCCCTCCCCCTGGCTGGCCGGCCACCTGACTGCAGCAGCATGAATGACTGAAGCAAGACAGCAGAAACCTACCCAGCTGAGTCCCAACAACACAGCAGAATCGTGAGCAAATAAAGTGGTGATTGTTTCCAGACACCAAATTTTGGGGAGGTTTGTTATATAACAATAAAAATAGATCCAAGTACATCTTTTTAAAAAGATACCCTCTTTTGTTTAAATTGATACCAGGTTAAGGTTTTAAATGTTGGTCAATTCCTTTTTCCAATGTAAATTTCTGTTTTTAAATTATGTTTTCCATGTGATTATTGATATGGCACAATACTTAGTTTGTTGTAAGCATGCACATTTACTCTTCTGAAGAAGAATGATCAATAGATTATTGTCAAAGAAGGCAAAACAACAACAACAACAACAAAAGCCAAAAACAAATCCCAGAATTGTAGGAGAAGGGAAAGGGGAGAAAGCGAAGACAGTCTGAGAGACTGGATCTTGTTGGCATGTTTTATAGGTAAGCTGATTAACTCATGTCTAGCAGAGAAGTCTGTCTGGACAGTCTGTTCTGAAGTAAATGATGAGGGGTTTACAGAGTGAAGAATTTAACTGCTGTGGATTCTCTCAAAACCCTGAGAGTTTACAGGGAGCTTGCAGGACAAGCTGTCTCCGGGCAGTGGCTGGTGGTCTCTCCATTAGATCTGTGCCATGGCTAAGCCAGGTTTGCACCATTTTACGCATCACAATTTTACACGTTGCTACCTGTTTCCCTGAAAATAAGACAATGTCTTATATTAATTTTTGCTTCCAAAGATGCACTAGGTCTTATTTTCAGGGGATGTCTTATTTTTCCATGAAGAAGAATATGGTACACATTTATTGTTAAATGAAAATAAAGGAAATTTATTACCTGTATATGGTACGGTAGTACGGTAGTTGTCAACCCAAACCAGACAAACTGTGAATCCTACAGTATCAAGAATTTACTCATTTATTCAATGACAATCATGTCATCATATTCTGGAACATCATCATAACAATCCAATTCCTGAATTTCCTGGTGAATTTCTTGTGACTTCATTTCTTTCAGAATCAGTGGACCAAATCTCTCATGTTTAGCCTGGGAGGGGGGCTTATTTTTGGGGGGATGCCTTATATTTCACTCAGAAGGAAACCTGTAAATAGGTCTTATTTTCGGAGGATGTCTTATTTTTGGGGAAACACGGTATTAATGTATTTAGCCACCTGATGCTAACCTTCTAATGAATGCGTTTAGATTTTCTCAGTGTAAAGTTATAATAGATCGATTGTACGCAATCATTTTGTCTTTTTCTTTCACTGGTATATACATAGTCACTGGCAACTGCAACTCACGTAGGATAAAAACACAAACTGGCACCTTCGGCGGGCACGGCCAGTTGGTGCCGATCTGTACCAGGACCCCTGCTTCTCAGAGGTCATTGATCATGTGGCTGAGGCAGCTCACACTTGGACCAGGAAACCATGGCAGATGGGCTGTGTAGAGTTAATTACAACTGTAACAATTTTTCTGAAATCATCTGACTCTGCGGGAAGTTTTGTCTTAGAATCTGGGCAGTAACAACTCCTGCTTAGCTATTCAGCAGATGGTTCATTCTTATCACAGTAGCATTCCTCAGCCACCCAACTCCAGGGGATATGGAGTTTATTTCCTGTAAAAATCAAAGCAAAACAAGCACCATTTGGCTGAAAATTGTTGTAATAATATCTAACAAGATAGAGATGTGGGTTTGGTTTGTTTTTTTACTTTAGAGCAAAATTTTGTAGGTAAATATTCTACTACCGTGCTCTTCTTTCTGTCTCGGATGAGTGTGCACACATGAACACGCACGGGTACACACACACACACACACACACACACACCACCACCACCACCACCACCACTGCAAAACCACCCACCCTACACTATACACTTGCAGTCTTTGTGTGGGAATCAGATTGATACTGTGTAAAAGTTCACTCCAGGATCTACCTTGAGGCTCTAAAAATGATCTGTCCAGCCCATTAAATGTGATGCCAGGCAAAGCGGTGCGTTTCCTGTGAAAGAGGGGAAAAACTGCTTTCTCTACTTGAAAAAAGTTGAAGTTCATCCCACAGGTCGATGGTTAAATCTCTAGGGAAAACCCTTTTCTTCCTCCAACCCTTGTATCTCTGCAAGCCACAAGAGTTTGAATTTTTTCCCATGGAGCTGATCCTATGGCAAGTTATTTGGGACAATCACTTGCCTACGTGGTTCACTCAGCAATGCCAAGAGAGACCCCACCACCACCACCCACTCTTCCTCAGACACCAGAGTAACCATATCTTACACCATTCCATTTGCAAGAGATGGAAATTTCCTATTTTAAAGATTTGAGTGATTTTGAAAACAATCTTTGAGGGATCCTGTCTCAACCGTTCTCACATTATATTAAAGACCCGCAGGAAAGAGACGTGGGATTGGTGTGTTCTGATGGAGGAGGTGGGAGCAGAGGTTAAAAGCCAGAGGGGCGGTACCTAGAGGACTTTGGGGACCCAGGGGTGAGCATTTAGCCACACTGCAGTGCAGAGATGGCAGAAGGAAGGTGAGCAGAGAAAAAAAGTGTGATGATAACCACAGGCAAACTTGGCCCCGTGTCTTCGTTTTTCCAGTTCCTGAAATCTTTATCATAGCAGCTCTCTTACGAGCACGAGAAGCAGGTACATGAAGCTCTTGGTGTTATCTCGTTACATCTTTACATGCCCTGGCCGTTTCAACATTGGGAGTGAGAAGGCAGCTGGAAAAATGTTCTACTTTATAGGCTTCTAGGGTATTATGAGATAAATGGGTGCTTTTAAGCTATAAAGCATCACAGAGTGTGGAAGGTACTATTTCTTTCTGCTGCTTTCCATCATTCATCCCTTGCAACTGTTGGCAATGTCTGTGAGAGAACAAGACTTTCTGTTTCCATAATTCTTATCCCCCATTTCGCAGACGGGACTCAGTAAAAGAGGCGATGGACAGATGAAATTGATTGCCATGAATAGAATGGACTGCATGTGATTAAAAGTAAAGTGGACTACCATCAATGCCCAGGATGAACTTAACACATAAAAGATAGACAACCAATACTTGATAATTGACTGAATGTCAAGCTGAGTTATTTGTGTGCTTGCAGGAGGGAGGGGGGACTGCAGACCGGCTCACTCAGCACCACCTTCTCCAACCCTTCTCCAGGTCCCCTTCCTATAGCATGGATATTTATTGTTGTGTGTTTTTCTAAGTTCTCTTCTTCTCCCAGCATTTTCATTCTTCCCTTTGGGTCCACACATCCCCCCACCACCATGCCCGCCATTGGAGGGCCCCTTCAAACGTGTGGGAGGTCCTCGTTTGGCTGTTCCTACTTCGAGTGCTGCAAGGAAACACTGGCTTGGAGCTCCTCTATATGTGAGAAAGCGTCTGTGAATTGCTGGAGTCTGCTGTAGGTTATCAGGTGGGAAATCATCTCTAATGTGGGAAACCCGAGTGCTAGAATGTGTAAGTCTTTTTCCAGCAGATTCATGCTATTTTCTCCAGCAGAAACTCCAGCCTCCAGCCTCAGGGATACCTAGCTGCTGGCACTGGCTGGGAAAGTGTTGGGAGTGGGCCAGGGCGTGGGTGAGAAGTCTGTGGTGCCAAAGTCCCTTACTGCTCCCTTAGACTGGCAGCAAATAAAAACCAGTGGAGTAGCTATGGAAACCATGAGGGAGGATTGTCCTTGTTTTTAAATAATGCACATGAATTAGAACAAAGTGACTGGTGTCCTTTTTCTCTTTCCATCTGTAACAAAAGTTCTGTGTCCTGATTTCTACCTTCACTTAGAGTAAATTAGGAGGAAAAGAACATCATGTCGACCTCTTATTGCCACAGTGGCATGTCCTCCTTCCATGTCTCTATGGCTTCATTCCAAAGTCATTTGATGGAATTAACTACATAGGTCAGCCCCACTTTCCCTGGGAATTGTTTACCCTGTGCAGGTGATTCAGAGAGGAGTTTCTCCTAGGAGCCTCAGAGAACTCACTTTCAAGACAAGGAGACAGATTGCCAGGATTCTTGTCCCAGTCTTACAAAGGGTTCAGCAATCTGGAGAAAACGGCTGATGTGTAGATTAAGAAGGAGTCCAAGGATGAAAGATAATTTTGAAAGGCATTGGGGGGTCATAGGACCTTCAGCTAAAGGAGCTGAAAGACTACCCCTTGTCTAAGGACCCCATGCTATTTTTTAACACAATTTGTCCTAAGGCAAGGTGGAGACATACACTTCAAAGGATAAGGTTTCAAGGGGTAGGGTACAGAAGCATTGTCAGTTTGGGGGATAACCTACAGCTGTTCAGGTGTTTGGCCAACAGAAGGCAATAAAATGTCCTGAGCTGTCTGGTAGTTAACAATCCTATTCAGGTTTGGGGAAGATGCTTTTTAGCCATTCCCAGATGATTCAGCCCTGCTGACATGCTGGAATTGGCTTCCAGCAACAGATGACAAGGTCTCTTTCGTGTAGGCATGAGTCCCCAGTTCCACATTTGTGCTGAGGCACAGATTTGAGATTTTTATGAAATTATCTTCCCTTGGTCCATTTCCTTTATATAGTAGCTTTTTTTGGTCTCAATCAGAAATACGTGTTTTATGAGTTCTTAACATTTTTAATCTATCCATTTTAATGGAAACTTTCTGCCTTTTTATCCTTTTGTGAACAATATATTAATCTTGGGCTATGAGCTTTTAAATGGTATAATTTTTATTTAGTTCCAGACAATGGTAGTTCTACATCAGCGTCTGAGCCTTCCATCATCAGCTGTCATTCTGTGCCCACTTGTTCTATTGAAGTGCCTCCAAGAAAGCACACATTTGACCCAGGGTATGGAATCTTGCTCCTGCAGCAGATGAGTCATCCAATGGTGTGTGTCCACTGGAAAGAAAGAACTTCATGCAGCATATTCATTTCCTTAATTATTCTTTTTATGCAGTACCATAAAGAGGAACTGTTATTAATTCACTCTCTCAGAGATTCCCCCAATTCATCTCACAGACTCAATACCAAGTACTGTAGATATCTTTATGCTCTGTGCTACCTTCTAAATCAGAGATGTCCTGTTCTATTTTTCTGTCAAGATTTATGCCAGTGATGGAAGAACTGTGATCAGTACAAGTGGATCCTTCTGATTCTTGTGAATGATGTGAGATAGGCATGAGGCAGAAGGGAGAATGTCCTCTTGTAACAGGTGGACCAAGAGGCTGGCATCTCACTCATCTGGGAAGAAGAAGAAGATGAAGAAGAAGGAGAAGAAGAAGGAGGAGGAGGAGGAGAAGGAGAAGGAGAAGGAGAAGGAGAAGGAGAAGGAGAAGGAGAAAGAGAAGGAGAAGGAGAAGGAGAAGAAGGAGAAGGAGAAGGAGAAGGAGAAGAAGGAGAAGGAGAAGGAGAAGGAGAAAAAGAAGAAAGGGGAGGAGGAGATCCAGTATTTCCTTGGATCTCATTCAGTTAAGAACTGAGGCTGCACTCCCCAACAGACATGATCTCTAAGAGGGGGGAATTACCCTAATTTGAGGAATATTTTGAGACATGTTTTTGTGCTTTGAAAAATTTTCAATAGATTAGGTTGAGTATTTAGAGATTACATGTATGACAGATTTGTACCACTGTGGGTCTGAGAGTGTT
Source organism: Pipistrellus kuhlii (assembly GCF_014108245.1). NCBI lineage: Eukaryota > Metazoa > Chordata > Mammalia > Chiroptera > Vespertilionidae > Pipistrellus > Pipistrellus kuhlii. The sequence goes on from NW_023425529.1 coordinate 40,626,629, forward strand.
CTCAGGTTAGTCTGAGGCACATACACAGGAATAACACCTTGAATTGTGGTTTCTATGAGGTGAAGCATGGGGCCTTTGAGAAGGCATGAGAAAGGAGATCTGGAGGGTTAGTGTTCATTAAAATGTGTTACAGTATTGATGGAGTTTTTTTTCTAGTCCTCACAAGGTAGGACATATTTTCATTCTGCTGGTATGATTTCAATTCCTTATAAACCCAGGGGGAAGGACTAGAATAGTGGATCTCCAAAAGGTCAAGTTTTGAGAGGTCAAAATGCCTGCTTTAATAACACTCTGAAGCCTGATGTGTATTTTTTTAATCTTTCAGCAGCAGATGCACCTTGAAATAGCTTTTTTCCTCCTTTAACTATGCAAAGACAGGAGAAAACAAGACAGGGAAGATCATGTATCTACTGTTATATAACCTGGTATCAAGGAAATATTAAAATATTTTCTAGTGGAATGTACACTAGGCCAGAGTCTGATGTTGTAGTGCTTTTCCATAAATCTCCTCAATAGACTCTTTCAACTCCAAGCTAATACTGGTATAGTCTACTCTCCTCCTCTCTCTGTATCTTATTCCTAGATTGGTTATGGCTGGGTTACATAAAGGCATTTTCTTTAAAAATTGTATTAATAAAAATGTAGATTCTTACTAGGGTAAGTTTGCTGGTGTCTCAAGGTAGCTGGTGTCTCTGTAGCTGGGGAAACTTTGACAAATACTGGATCATTTTAATTGAAATACTACAGCTCTGAGCTTCCATTAAATGAGATGAGCAGGGTTTTTCCTAATATATGCAACCAACTAATAGACTCACAATTGTGAGTCCCTGAAGGAAAGTTTAGTAATGGCCCCTGAAAAACAATAAAACAGAACAATCACCAGTTGCCCACGCATCGGATGACTTGGGCAGTATTTCACTCAGCACATACAGGGAAGGGCCAGGTGAGCAATTAGTGCTGACTTTTAATAAGTGACTAAGCCCCTCAGAGAAAGTGTTGCTAAAAGTACAATCTAGAATGCAGACTATTATGATGTCTTGCATCATGATCACTGAGTACTACATATGGAGCATCTCATAGAAATCAATGCTGTACATGACACTGGGAAAGTGTCCCCACTTTTAAAGGTTTTAATGGTAGCACCTGCTATCATAACATTAATAAAAAGATGCTAAAATACCAATAGAGGGTGCTGTAACAGAGATATGTGGCAAATTAGGGGGTTGGGGAAATGGACAATTCCTTATCAATTTAAGGAAGGTCAAAGAAGACTTTATGGAGGAGGTAGTCTAGAACTGGAGCCTATATTTTGAAAAGTGTTAGGAAAACAAAGTGGGGAAAAGCATTGCAGCCAGAGGGAACAGCACCAGCCAGAAGGAATTAAAGGGAGGTTAAGAAGAAAAAACACACACAAAAAGTGGAGCACGTTAGAAGTCATTCATTGTGGGTACAGCACAACATGTGAGGAAGATAGAGCTAGTGGCAGGAGTTAAGTTCCAGGTGATAAGGGGCCACATAGGACATATTAGGGAATTCAGATTATGTTCTGTGGCAATTGGCAGCTGTTGCATAGCTTTAAGTCACGGTGTGAGATAATGGTGTTGCCTGTTAGAGAGCTTACCCACTCTGGGAACAGCAGGGAACATGGCTTGTGGGAAGCTAAATCCAGAGACGAGGAAAGCCCCTGAGAAGCTGCAGACTAAGAACTAGGGAAGCAGTCATGGGGTTGGAGGAGGAAGCACACTCAGAAAATACACAGGGAAGGCCGAGACTGGTTTGGCTCAATGGATAGAGCATCGGCTTGGGGACTGAAGGGTCCCAGGTTCGATTCTGGTCAAGGGCATGTATTTTGGTTGCGGGTATATCTCCAGGGTGTGCAAGAGGCAGCTGAGCGATGACTCTCTCTCATCGATGTTTCTAACTCTCTATCTCTCTCCCTTCTTCTCTGTACAAAATCAATAAAATATATATTTAAAAAAAAGAAAGAAAAGAAAATACACAGGGAAGGAACTGATGGGACTTGGCTGGCACACAGTGGCATGTGCCCAGCATGTGCCTATCCTTCTGTTTTCTGACCTGGACACTAACCTCTTCGTTTTCCTTATAGTTCACCGATTGTGCCTTTGCAGGCTTTGCTAGTTTCCTGTCCTTTTTGTGACCTCTAACAGTTGGCAGGCCTTTGGGCCCAGTCCTGGGCCTCTTCTCTTCTTTCACCACCGTCCCTCTCTAGGACACCTCAATCAGTTCCATACCATTAAGGATTATCCATATACTAATATCTCCAAAAGTTCTATCTCCAGACCCCACCATTTCCCTCAGATCCAGTCTGCATATCCAATGGTGTGTCACTCTCAAACTTAGCATCTCCACAGAAGCACGATTGGCTTCCTCCAAGCAAGCTCATTTTCCCCATCTCCGGAATTGACACCACCACCCACCCAGCTGCTCAGGAGCACAAACAAACAAAAGCCCAATTTGTCTAAGTAGAGAAAATTCTTAGAGTTTCTCCTGATTCTATGAGGGATACCGTGTTGTACAAATCCAGGTGGGCACCCCTTTCATTGCAGTCTGTTCAAGCAGCACCCCCTTTTTCTTGGGCTATACTTCTGCCTGTCCTATTTGTTTAAAAAAAATTGTTTAAAGTAAAATTTCATGCCCCATTATTTTTCTAACATTTTTTTTCTGTCAAACAAGTGTCACCTGATAGAGTACAATCAATCTTCACCTTGTACTTTATGTCGTGAAAACGGAAACCTTCTCCAATAATGTCTATACTGAATTATTCTGAGAACTATAATATAGGATTCTACTTATGTTAGCATTTCAATAAATACTGAAGGATTGGTTCTTATACCCCAGGCCACAATCTCATTTCTTTAATAAGAAATGTCTTCTCTCCCTTCCACATAATATTGTTTTTATTTATGGCTATTCAATTTCTATTCATCCAGGCCTCACCTCTTAATTATTATGACAGGTTCTAATAGCCTTAACAGCAACAGAGAGCCACAGTTTTTCTTTCTAGAACATACACATTAAAAATACTTTCTAAAATTCACTGGTGCAAACAAAAATATGCTGTCCCTGTGCTGATTGACTGGTGATATAACACTGCTTAGTAAATAGAGTGGGGCAAAAGTAGGTTTACAGTTGTGAGTATGCGAAATAGCATTTATCTTTGTATTATTATTTCTTAATTATTGTATGATTTTACATAGTAACAACTTTAAATCTACTTTTGCCCCACCCAATATAACTATCTGGCTTAGAAATAAGGCCAGTTCATCTCTGTATCTTAGCTCCAGCACATCAGGCTGTGTGACATGGGTAAATTAATCTCTGAGTCAAGGTTCCTCCTCGAAAAATAAGATAAAATTCCTGGGGCTGTTGTGTAGATTAAATGAGATTAATATATAAAAATGCCTGGAATCTAGAAGACACTGAATACATGGCGGTGATTTTTTGAATTATTATTGTTCGCTCTCTCTGCGTGATTTGAAATTCTCAGCCCACCTAATAAATGAGGTTTCATCACAGTTGATCTTCCTGGAGCATCTTCTCCTAGAACACTTAAATTAAAAAATGGTCCAACCCTAGCTCTCAGAGTCTGGGTTTTCTGATCTGTTTCCGAGAGAAGCCGTGCACGACTCAGGAATTCATCTGAACGTGTGGGTAATGAAATTGTTCCCCATCTGAGAACAAATCTACGCAGGGAAATGAAAAATTGAGCGAGCATTGAATTAATAGGGATACGAGTTGTTCCCAAAATAAAATAAAATAAAAACAGGGTGTGCATCCATTTACGCTCTCTCTCTCCATCCTTCCTGAAGAGCAGGCATATGCTTCAGAACCGAGAGTGTTCCTCTTGTCAGAACACCAGCAGCACTCTGTTTCTAAAACAGACTAAAGCTACCTGTGACGCAGCCATGAACCAGGAAGTCCTGAGCTGCTGTGAATGGAGCCTTTCCTAGTCACACGTTCCAAACGTGAGTATTTTCAGCACATCCATTTCCTTTGCATTCTTTCTTTTTTTTCCTCCTCATTCCCAAACTCACAGGGCCCTTCCTTTATCTCTAAACCTTATTTCCTCAGCCCATTACTTGTTCTACCTCTGTGGTGTTATAAATAAATGTTCTCTTATGGTTTGAGTCTTGGCTCTGAATTCTTTCCTAGCCAGAACTTCTGTACCGAGGTTGCTGAACCCAGGTCTGGTCTGACCCCATGGTCTAACATCTGGTGCAGTCCTCGCTATTCACACAAAACTGGTCCCAGTGATATTTAGAGGATGGTCATTAAAGCTGGGGGCAGTGAAACAAGGAAGGGCCTAGGAGAGTAGAAGCAACAGGAGAGGGATGAGGTGAGGAAACAAAACTAGGCTGGGCTGCTTTGGCTCACTAAGAAGTTGGAGAAAAGGGGGCCTTGGGGACAGGGTCAGGGAATTAGCCCATGTTATCTGGGTGTAAGCCTTTTGGAGTCCCTTAGAGTTTATGAGATGCATACCTGTCAGGGAAGAAAAGGAGGAATGGAAAGCTGTGGTGCGGACATGCTCCCAGAATGGAGAGAGCACCCACATCCAATTCTGTACAATAAGATATACTTCCGATCACAGTGCCTTGACACAAATCAGACCCGCTAGGATTTCCAAATCAGACCGTAGGGCAATTTGCCCTCTTGGTTCTTTCAAACATATCGGGCACAAGGAGATTGGGCTTGGTAGGATGGGCCATTGTAACTGATCTATCAGAAAATGTTCCCGGCTGAAATCGGTTTGGCTCAGTGGATAGAGCGTCAGCCTGCGGACTGAAGGGTCCCAGGTTCGATTCTGGTCAAGCGCATGTACCTTAGTTGTGGGCACATCCCCAATAGGGGGTGTGCAAGGGGCAGCTGGTCGATGATTCTCTCTCATCGATGTTTCTAACTATCCCTGTCTCTTTCTCTCTGTAAAAAAAAAATAAATCAATAAAATATATTTAAAAAAAAGGAAATGTTCCTTTCAGAGTTTATCATTTCACCATCCTCCAAAAGACAGTAGTACTCTGGAACTTTTCCAGTTATCCATACATTGGTGGTCGGGGGCAGGAGGTGTCCCAGTGTACATTACGTAGTTTATCCCTGTAGTTTGGGTATTAAATGAAAGCTCTTCCTGGCTGTGATAGTGCTGGAACCTGACATGCATGTGAGGCTGCCATTGATTTCTACTTGTTCTTAACCCTCACAGAGCTGTTTTTAAAGAGCTCTGTTTGAGAACCTAGACTCCAGCGTATAAAATGGTAGGCACCTCGATCTTCCCTGCCCCAGTCTCAACCCCCACTTGTTGCTCAGGAGCCGAGATACCCGACAAAGCTGAGTCCCAGCAGAGCCAGGGCGCCCAGGTTAGGGCTGTGGAGAGGGAGGGAACACAACAGCAACTCAGATGATTTCAGATCCCTCAGAGAAAACCCGAAATGCTGCTTCATTTCTGCTTCAAGTAGGAAATATAATGACCGGTGTGTAAAAACCCACCATGACAGTTGAATTAGCATGTGTGGGGAGACAACCACTTCCCAGTTGTCATGACAACATGAATGCCTCCTTTCCCAGCTTGCATGCCCATTCAGGAGTTGTATCTAATTTAGGATTTGACTTGCAGGCTGACGGAAAGACCTGGAGATCCTGAAAGATCTGCCGGTTTATCAATTAAGATGACATGTCACGGTTGAGAAGGTACTCGAAAGGAACGTGCTCACCAGACACTGGTTTCTATAGAGATGCTATTCGCAAGGCAGCTTTGCCAAGAACAAGTGTTTACTCATGGAGAAAGGCTGGGGGAGGGCGTTTCTGAGAGGCAGGTGCGAACTGGGGCACCGGTGATTGAGAGTTTGTGCCCCTCATGGCTGCATGCCAATTTTTCATTAGTGCTCAACTGAACCACAAATAATGAAGTGTATTTTTCAACTGAGACATGGGATTAGAATTGATAATTAGGATGTAAAATTGCGAGGGGGGAGGAATCATAAAGGGGCTTTTATTTTTCAAATGAGGAACTTGAATGGGGCCAGAAAGGGAAGTGACCAGCTCCAGTCACTGGACTCACGGGGGTCAAGTGGGATCCGGGCTCCTCCCAGCATCCCTGGGGCCTCTCCTGCCCTCGCCAGGGGCAGTGTCTCTGCGTCATCCCTTCCAAACACTTGAGCAAAAGCTGCAGCTGAAGGATCTTCCTCCCTACGATGAATAACTTCACCTGGAGAAACTAGTCCCTTCCTCTTGAATCATTTAGAATCATTAAAGCTGACTCTGAACAGTGACAAATTTCCCTAATTTCAAATATGAGTTCAGGTTCCTTCCAATTATATATACAGAGGGATGAATATGCAGCATGAAGAATTAAACAAGATACATATTATTGAACATTTTTGCAATGCAGTTTTTATTACTGAAACATTTTCCTCCTCTTCATCCAATCCCTAGGACATAAATCATCTGTAGCTGATAGGATAAAAAAAAATTTTTTTTTCATGAAAAATATTTTATTTATATTAATATTCATTTTTTTCTCACCTCTGACTGATAGGTACCCTAACATTTATTAATTTGGAGAAAAAACAATATCAGCTGCTTTAACTACCTTTGTTTTTAAATGAAAATTCTGTTAAGATTTTGGATAACAATAAATAGGAAGACCTTCAGCATCTTACTAAGAAATGTATCTTGTTTCAAGTGTTTATAGTGTCTTTTATCTCAAAAATGCTTCAAGCAGGAAGATTTTAAGACAATAGCTCTTCTGTCTAAAGATGCTCATTTCCTTAGGTTACAGTTGTCGATTGAAAGTTGGAGCTTTTGAGCTGATCATACTCCTTAACTAGAGACAACTTAAGGCAAGGCTCAGTAAGGTTAGGTTAAACACCACATTTTTGTTCTTGTTGTGGCCAGAATTCCAGAGTTTATGTGAAACAGGAAACTGAGGACTGTACACGTGGCCAAAACTAGGGAAAAGAAAGATGAAGAAAAGAACCCAGCATGTGCTATTGGGTACTTGTTATAATTGCAGTAAAGGCTTTAGGTGCGTCTGCTGTAGAGAATATTTGAAATTTAGGGAGGCGATTCAGCCTTGAAATCCTCAGACTTTTGGAGAGAATCTCCAACTATTTCAGTCTGGGGCAGAGGGTGGAGGGAGCGGCCCACTTCCTAGCACAATCCCAGTCCCTCCCTTTCGTCATTCCCTGTAGCTAAGACAGTCCCGTGCCTGGGACTCAGCCCATTAAGAGCTCATGCCCTGGATTCGGTGTTTGAGGTGGCAGTGAGCTCTAAACAGAATCTGGGGAAAACAAAACAAAAAGCAGCCCTGGTTTTTAGCATTTGCTGATTTTTGTGTTATAAATAATCTCACGGTGGCTGATTCCCAACTACAAACATTTTAATACCCGTTTTACACAATTCCTGAAAGTGTAATGGTTGTCTTGCATAGGCAGATTAGATTCGAAGTCAGCACATCAGCGAGGGGAAGAGTCCCCAGAGCATCAATGTCTGACTTAGCTGGAGAGCAGCAGCAGGGGCTAGCGTCAGTGGTAGGGGAGCCGGTGAGGGAACCCCAACAACCAACCCTTCTTGGTGTTGATCTTGGCTCTTTTCTTTTGCCCAACTTCCCATAACACCTGCTCATTTTCTGACCCTGATTCTTTCACCTTCCTGTCAATTCTGTGAACACCTCCATATCTTCCCAATAATCCATTCTCTGTTTATGTCAGCCAGAATTGGTTTCCATTCTCTGCAACAAAGAACCATAGCACACCTTTAATTAAACCTAGTGATAATCCTGTGAGTAAGGTCCTGTGATTATGTTCTGCTCTTTACAGAGGAGAAAGTGAGGCTCAGAGAAGTTACATAACTTACCTAAGATCACACACAGCTGCTAATAGAACAGGAAAAATAACTACCTTTGGAAAGTTCTCAATGGACGGAGAACTGTTAAAATGTGAAGAAGATATTAAAAATACATGAGATTGTCCACATACTCTCACAAATGGCCCTACTTCCTACATACCAGGAGACAGAAGCTTCTCATTCCAATTTGCTGGCATAATCTCGTAGACATATGCCTGGGTTCCTCCTTTTCATGTGAGGAACTACTTTGTAAACATCTCAACTCTTTTTTCAGCAATTCTAGGATTAAAAAAGAAACTAAGTGAAAGACAGACTGAAATGTATTCCCTCTGCCCTTTAACCTTTCTGTCTGGATAGAAACCAGCATCTTCCCCAGGATATTTATACCATAAATGGCCTCACCCCTCTTCTGAGATCTCATCTTCTACCTATGGTGGGGGTTGGGGGTCCCTGTCCTTTCTTCAGGTGCAGTAGCATAGCAACATCGTGCCAGAGATAGCTACCTTCTCACCAAAATCCATGACGCACTTTTCTTCTCAGGCACATGAGTAAACTACATTTCCCAGTATCCTTTGCAGTTTGGTGTGGCCATAGACTGAGATATAGCCAGTAGAATACATATATGTTTCCCAGAGTTTCCCACCCAAAACTTTTACAAAGTGGCTGTGCCTAACCCCACACTCTTTTTCTCTTTCTGCCTGCTAGATGCAGATGACAATGAGGGCCTAGGAGATGAAAGAGCCACAGATAGAAGAAGCCTGGGTCCCTGAAACACTGCATGAAGGAGATATGCCTGTCGCCCAGAAACAACCACTTGCACTCTTATATGAATGAGAGATCATCTCATGTTTAAGCCATCATTAATTTGGGGTTCTATTTATTCCTGAACTTAATCTTCTCCACTAGTAAAGCATTTAGAACACTAACAACTCTAGTTATTTTCTAGTAAGAATTACAGATTTGTAGGCAATGAATTCTTTGGTTTATACTTGACTGTAATAGGTTAAACACCACATTTTTGTTTCTAATTTTTACTAGATCAATAGATTTATGTTCTAGGTTACAGAAGTCATGACTTCTTATCTACTATAGAATAGCTAGTTCCCTCAGTTCCCATGACAGATGCAACCAATGCCTTTCATCTGTCTTGCAAAGATGTTCCCTTGGTCATTAAGAGCCATAGGGAAGAGCAGGAACTGAGTATTATAAACCCATTATCACATTTTAAAGAATCTTTCAAAGTTCCCATGCTGTGGTCAAGTCAGTGGCATAATTTTTATTACCTGTCATAGGCAGCTATTTCCCCCCCATAATAATATAAGTCTCATCTAGCAATCCTAGCCATTGAATAGAAAAGTAGGTGGGAAAATATGCATTATAGTTCTTAGAAAGCGGAGCAAATTATTGCTCTTTTGAAGTTACATTAACTTAGTAAGACTAATGGGATACAATTCAGTGTATTGAAATAGGTAGTTTACTGAGTGGGCTCAAATAGGCTTTCCCCAAAGACTTAATGCACCAATAAAAAGTGAGCAATTTACTCCCTTTCATAAGTAGAAAAGTTCTTTTGAGAGATAATTTCTTCACTTCTGAAAATGGAAGAAATAAGAGCCATTAGCAATAGTCTGTTGGTTATAATCATGTAAATTTGCAAATATATAGCAAATGAAAAACACACATATGTGAGTCTCTTTCCATGTGTGTCTGTACGTATGTGCATGTATATTTGTGTATTTATATATGTACTTGAGGCCCAGTAAATGAAAATTCATGCACTGGAGGGGAGGAGGTCCCTCAGCCCAGCCAGCCCCCCTCTCACAATCTGGGAGGCAACCCTGGTGATCAGGGGAAGGCAACGCCTCATCACACCTCTACTGCTGCCACTACCAGCAGCGCAAGCCTTAGCCAGCCCTAGTTACCTGAGCCTCAGGTGGTCCTGGGCAGCTGGGCAGCCACCATCCGAGGCATGCCTGAACCTTGGGCAGGCACATGAAGTGACCAGGCCCGGCCTTGCCGTGCACCTGCTACCCCAGTGGGGATGAGGGGACTGGGCACTGCTATCTTCTGGCTATGGGTGCCGCCATCTTTGAGGGTGGGCAACCAATTGGCATATTCCCTTCTTATTGGCTGTGGGCACCGCCATCTTTTCGATGATGTAAGGGTCAATTAGCATATCCTCTCTTTATTAGATAGGATGTGTGTAATAGTTGTATTATATTATGTAATAGTTGATTCTTATTATTGTAATAGTTGATTCTTGTTATTTGCAATAGTTTTGTTCTATAAAGGGCTAAGATACGGAACCATTATACCTGGGGCAATATATATATATATATATATATATATATATATATATATATATATATATATATATATATATATATATATATAGCATTATATATGTATATATTCTATAATAATGAAAGCATAATATGCTAATTAGACCGGGAAGCTGGACAACCTTCCCTACAAAGCTGGGGCTGCGAGGACCAAGGCAAGCCACCATGGCTGTGAGGGCTGAGCCCCTTGCACGAATTTTGTGCATCAGGTTTCTAGTGTAGATTATAATTTTTAAATCCTAAAAACAACCCATCCTGGTAGATTCTATTGTATTCTCTTTATTTTACAAAAGTGAAAACTAGGTATGAGTGACTTTCCTGAGGATGCCCTACTAACAGGTGCTGGGGCTGGAATTCAAACCCAGTCAAACTGATCCCAGAGCCTGAGCTCCATGCTGACTTCACTGTCCCCCTGTCTCGGGCCTCTGGTCATCGCTGCATGAGAGCTGGATCAAGGCAGGACTGCTGCCTTGTTTCACTTCAGCTGAGAGCATGCATGGCAAGGCAACTCAAATTCTTCACCAATCCGTACTGGACGACCAGTTTCTTAGAAGAGCAACTAGAGTATTCATTTGGGAGGTTACAAAAACATTTTAGTGAGTAAGCAAATTCACAAATAAAGATTTCACAAATAATGAGGATTAATGACCTTTAACAAGTAGTCAGATATTTCTCCAGCAAAATGGGTTATTTGGGAACAGCAAAGAATTGCAATTCAGGACATGTGGTATAAGGGTGAAACTAAGTCCAGAGAAACAAAGGTTAGGAAATGAGGCTCCTTTGCACAAGGAGCCTCCAGCAGGTCTCTGCAATCAGTGAACTTCGTGCAATAATTTGTGACACCAACTACCCAGAATTGAGCTAATGAAGGGCACATTCCACCATAATACTGCCTACATTCCAGTTACCCGCTGTAACTCCCATGCGAGTTTCAGAAAATTCAACTACTCAGAATTGAACCAAACTTCATCAATGAAGGGCACATTCCTCCATAATACATAAGGGCCTTTGGAATCCAGACCCTTCAGGGCACAACCTCTCACCGGAGCACAAACCACAGAACCTTTCATAGTTATCTTGTTTCCCCACATACCATCTCTATGTGCTGTGAATGTTCATTGTTAACTGTCCTATACCCACCAATGTAAAAGAGATATGTGTCTGTCCATTTTACTTTTATCCAATCCCAGAGATTTCTCCACTTTGCTTTCTCTCACCTCCCTAATCTACCACTAGTGTATTTCATGTAACCTCCTTATGTTTTCTCCTTTGATTCTAACGTATAAAACAAGGTGCAAAACTTCCATTGTCAATCTGTTGAGATTCTGGTTCCTGGCAATTGTCATCAGTTTGGCTCAGACTCAAAAATTTTTACAGGTTTGGATGTTTATACATTGAGCAAGGGCAGTTTGGTGCTCAAGATGAGACCACCATCTTGATACTGAGAACACACATGCAGGGTGAGGCTTAGGGGGTGTAGACACGAACATAGATCATTATTCAAAGGAAATACCAACTTAGAAAGAAAAAAAAAGGTTAATGTGTATATTTCTTGCTTCATGGTGTTAAGAAACCATGGAGTTCTCAAATGGAAAAGTACATATCACGTATTTTCTGAACTAGTGGCTATAAAATTGACTCACTTCTGCATCTTAATTGCATTTTACACATTCTGTGCTTAGCTGCCTATTAATTAAGGCACAAGATGAATATGTTTTGAGAGGCTCACAGGATCCTTGCCTGAGAGTTTTCTTTTTGTGGAGTATTTATCTGGCTCTCCACCAGCTATGATACCTGACTTTCTTTGGCATATTCTGATGTTATACAGAATATGCATTCCTTTGATCTGGATTTGCTGATACCATCCCTGCCAGACTACATACAAAGACCAGAGCGTGCCTACATTCACCACCGACAATGCAAAATAATGAGGGGAATTTGCCCTCCCCATTTATGTATAAGGAATGCAAACACAGAAACTTAAAAACAATAAATTAGAAAATGGTCGTTTGCTTTGCACAAGGAGCCTCCAGCAGGTCTCCACAAGCAGTGAACATCCTGCAATGATTTGTGACACCAACTACCCAGAATTGAGCCAGACTTCACAAATGAAGGGCACATTCCCCCATAATAATGCCTATATGCCAGACACCCGTTGTAAGTTTGGAGTCCCAGGATCACCTTTTCTTCTGATCAGCTGGATATCAATTCCCATGAATGCCCTTGGGTTTGATAACTCACTAGAATTGATACTGCTATAATTAGCTAATTATTAATCATAGGAAAGGAGCAAAGGGAAGGCCAGAGACTGTAGGCCTGTCGTTTAGGCAGCTTCACCAGGAAGCTGCAACTTTGTACTCCCCAGGGGACCACCAGCCAATTCTCTGTAAGACACTGGGAGTAGGGATCTAACAAAGAGAAGACAGCTGCACGCCTGGTAAAGATGGGGTGACATGAGGAAGGATCTTGCCTGTCAGTCTAACCTGGGGAAAAAATAATTGGCCTGAATGGATGTGGCCATTGCAAGTGAGTGAAAATTTGGAAATACATAATCCCCTAACCAGTGGTCGGCAAACTCATTAGTCAACAGAGCGGCAAACCACGGCTCGCCTCAAGAGCCGACCACTGCCCTAAACAAAGAAACTCAGTTGTTGCTCCTCACTCTTGGCTGTTGGCTTGAGGGGCTCTCTGATTTGGCTCCTGCCTGAATTTCCTGGACTGCAGCAGGAAACACAAATGAAAACCTGGTGCTGGATTGGACTATGCCTTTACATGGAAAGGAAACTGGACACTGGCTCTAATTTTAGCTCTGCTGAAGCCCCAGCTACACTCCTTTGACTAGACTGAGGCAAATGGGAGATGAGGCCCTTTACAAGGCGGCCCACACCCTGACCTCAGCTACAGGCTTGGGGTCCCCAGGAACACCTTCGGTTCTGATCGGCTGGCTATCAATTTAGGGGTCCCCATGAACGTCCTTAGGTTTGATAATTTACTAGAATGACTGAAAAAATATCAGGAAAGGGCTATACGTAAATTATAAATTTTTTTTTTTTATAGCCAATTCGAAGCCAAAGAGAGAGTGAGTCCTAGAATGTAAGTTCTGGAGGGTCCCAAGCAGGAAGTTTTCTGTCATCCTTGTCCCGGACAGCACTGCCTCCTACTGGCTGTGAGGTGCGATAATACTCAAAGAGTATTGCCAACCAGGGATGCTCACCTGACTTTTCACTGGAATTGCTTTACATAGGCAGGATGGATTGAGTCATTGGCAAGGTTATTGAAATCAATCTCCAGCCCTCCCCGCTCCCTGGAAGATGAGTGGATAACATAGGGCTTAAAGCCCCAACACTCTAACCTCAGGTTTGGACTTTCTCAGCCCCATGCTGAGTCAACTCATTAGCACAAATGAACACTCTCTAGGGGTCCCCTTTGAATAACCTCTTTGGCATAAACTGTCAGGTGTGATCTGAGCAGTCCATCATGAATAACAAAGATGCTCCTATCACTCAGGGAAATTCCAAGGATTTAAAGGCTCCCTGCCAGGAATGGGAGACAAAAGCCAGTCAAAGTATTTCTTATGCCCTTGGAAGATTTATCTCTAAAAGGGGAATACTTGTAATGCACCCTACATGAGGGTTTTATAAGGACGAAATAAATATTTATGTTTCTGGTGTATAGTGCTCATTCAATGTGTAAATAGGTGGTAGCCATTATTATTATTATACTGTATTATGACTGCTGAGCTTCTTAAATATATTTACTGCCAACTCCATTGTAAGTTGTTTGAGGTCGGGGAATGATTTTATTCAATTTTCTATATGTCACAGTAGCCAACTGTGTTTTGCACAAAAGGCTACCAGTTGATATTTACTGGTTTGTTCTAAAAACATAACTACTTTTTAAAAAGCTAATAAAGTCAAGATTATATATATTTGGCCTTGTTTCACTCAAAGATCAGAACACTTACATAAGAGAGATCAGAGGAGCAGCAGAAGCTGCACTGAAAACAATGAGAACAGTAGGTAACTCCACAGGTTACTGCAAACATTGCTGAGAGCTGACCTGACTCCCTAATGGAAGACAAATATTTGTATTCATTTCTGCTCACTCTTTTGAACTTCAAGAACATGTTCTCAGCATTAAAAAGAAAAAGTGGTCTTCACCTAGGAAACCTTTGCATGAAAAATAATTTTATCCCTTCATATTCACCCGCAAAAAGCTATTGAAATGTTTATTATTCACAATAGTAACAAAACTATAAATTACCTCGAATAAACTTATCAAGATGTGCAAGACCCCTTTAGAGAAAAACATTAACATACTACTAAAGAATATTTCTGGATGTGAATAAAAAGATACAATACTTATAAGCACTCAATTCTCAACAAATTAACCTGCAAATTCAATGCAATCCTAATGAAACGCCCCAGATTATTTTTTATATTGCTTGGTAAGATCATACTGCAAGTCATATGAAAGCGTAAATGTGATAGAGTCATCAAGGTAGTTTTGGAAATGAACAAATCCTGGGACTTTTAATTTCTAATATCAATTTATTAATTGATAGTAACTTAAGCAATACAGTGACAGAACAGGAATAAAGTGGATCTTTGGACTGTAATAGAAATTCCACATACATATAGAAATGTAGTATATGCTAAAGGTGGCATTTGAAACCAAGAGGGTGAATTATTTATTTATTTTATTGTATTTTTTTAATATATTTTATTGATTTTTCACAGAGACGAAGAGAGAGGGATAGAGAGTTAGAAACATCGATGAGAGAGAATCATTGATCAGCCGCCTCCTGCACACCCCCCACTGGAGATGTGCCCGCAACCAAGGCACATGCCCTTGCCCGAAATCGAACCCAGGACCTTTCAGTCCGCAGGCCGACACTCTATCCACTGAGCCAAGCCGGTCCCGGCGCAAGTGGGTGAATTATTTAACAAATGGTGTTAGGTCAAGTGAATATCCATTTGAAAAAAATAAAATATACCTATATTTCATGCTGGCTACAAAACAGATTTCAATTGGATTGGAGTCCTAAAGATGAGATAAATAAATAAAAGTTTTGCAAGTACATGCATGACCTTGGGTAGGCAGGTCCTTCAAAGGACACAAAAACAAAAAATCATGAGAGAAGGGACTGATAAGGTTAGCTACTTCAAAATTAATTTAAAAAATTTTACATGATAAATAATATCATAAAAATTATTTTTTTAAAGTGGTAGACCATAAGATACTTCAACCTATATAACAGCTAACATTGTTTCTGGACTAGACAAAAAAAATTTCTAAAAATTGGAGTTCAAGCAACATAATGCAAAAATTGATCCAGAAAATGTAAGCAGGCCCTTTGTAGAAGGGAAATACAAACAGAGCACTAAAAACTTCAAAGACAATGCTCAGTTTCATTAGAAATCAAGAAAATTAAAATTAAAGCAATGATATCCCCTTTTATAACCTATTAGGTAGTCAAACATTTAATGTTTGATAATATAAACTGTATGCAGACAGTGTAGCAAATATGTATTCTGGTTGCCAGCTAACAGAAATCTAAATGACAGGTATCTCATGTCCCAGTAGATCTGTTTTTTAGTATATTCCCTAAAGAAATATTTGCATTTACATTTAATATCTTCAAGATATGTAAGAGTGAAATTGAAAACCCCTAAATGTTTACCAATAGAAAAATGATCAAATAACCTAAGCATGTATTCACTATTGATGCACGATCACTCATCAATTAATATACTAATAGCAGACATTTACATGTGTAATATGAGATATGTAGTATATGAGATAGAGTTACATATACCAACATGGAAAGATCTTAAAGATATATTGTTGATGATAAAGAAAAGCTGCAGAACTATACATATAGAATGCTATCATCTGTGTTAAAAAAAAAAAAATGCTCATCTTAGCTGGTTTGGCTCAGTGAATACAGCATTGACCCACAGACTGAAGGGTTCCAGGTTTGATTCCTGTCGAGGGCATGTACCTTGGTTGCAGGCTCAATCCCTGTCCCTGGTTGGGGTGCATGTGGGAGGCAACCAATCGGTGTCTCACATCATTGTTTCTCTGCCTCTCCCCATCCCTTCCACTCTTTAAAAATCAATGGGAAAATATCCTTGGGTGAGGATTAACAACAACAACAACAAGTATACTCAACAAAACAATAATATACATTTTCTACATTTAATAAATGTTTCTAAATGCATTTGTAAAACAGGTGCAGGAATATACACAAAGTTTCCCTATGCAGAGAATACTAGGATGGGGTGGTAGGCAAAAAAGAATTCAGCCTTATCTGTCACGTTTTAATTTTTTAGGTCGAGGTGAATGGATTAATGGATTGCATCTGACATAGCAATAATTGGAGGAAATATATTCAAGCTCCTTCTTAGCCCTTAGAGCTCCGCCCCAACATCTTTGGCTCTTTGTGGTCTGAAGCATTTACAGACTCTGAAGTCAGCTCCACAACTCGCCTTATTGATAACCAGATGTTGGATTGATTATATTGGGCTTTCACTCTTTCCAAGACCATTTTTCAAGTCTTTTGCATCATGTTTGACATATTTCATTAGATTGTGTCTATTTTAGAAAGACAGAATAACAACAACAAAAAAAGTTTTAACACTTGATTTTCTCCTCAGCCTCAGTTCGCTTGACTAATTCTCTCATGGTGTAATCAAAATGGATTTATCTTTTGAGAAATTATCTTGAGGAAAAAGAAAATATTCCTATATTTCAAGAGGCTCCAGCAGAAGAATCATTGCTTTGTTGTTTTCTCCTATGCTGATATTTCTACCTCAAATATTTCACAGTTGTCTTCAGAAACATTGTGTACTTTAAGAGCTTAGCAAATATTTTCTCTAAAAAGAAAAATTAAAGGAGATATTGGCCAGTGTGTTTTTACTCTAGACCAAGGTAACGTCTTCCTCCACTGATGCTCATGGCCATGAAATGTAGCTATGCTAATAAAACGGATACACATCTGGCCAGAATGTGACTTCTCTAGTTTTATTTTCCACCCCCTTGTTTATTTTCCTGCCTTAGCCATTTTAGAGAGCTATCTTATCTTGAATCATAAAGAAAGCCCTACTTTTTATATATATTAAAAAAGACAATCTACCTACAGATTCAGAATAAAACAAGCCCACACATTTAGGCACAACACTGGGAAGGGGATGGGAAGTGACTCGGTTATTATTTTAGTTAGCACAAAATAATAAGCAAGCAGCATGTGACACTGATATGTGGCATGATGATGAGGTGGAGGCGAGTTTAGCATGAATCAATTCCACGGCCATTTATTTCCAGGGGACCGGCTGCCCATCTCTGGGCTTCTGCCCCGAGGTCACCCACTAGGAAGCAGCACAAAAGCACTAAGAAGTGCCCACTGACCCTCTGTGGTGGTGGGCCTGTTGGCCTCCTCCCCGCCAGGACCCCGATGCTCTGAATCCTAACAATTCTATAATTATTCATCTTTTTAAAAAAATGCTTTATTGATTAAGGTATTACATATAGTATTACATATGTCTCCCTTTTCCCCCATTGACCACTCCTGGGCCACTCCCACCACCATCCCTCACCCCCCTGGTGTCTGTGTCCATTGGTTATGCTTATTTGTATGCATACAAGTCCTTTGGTTGATCTCTTACCCCCTCCCTCTCCGCCTTCCCTCTGAGGTTTGACAATTAGTTAGATGCTTCTCTGTCTCTGAATCTATTTTTATTCATCAGTTTATGTTGTTCACTATATTCCACAAATGAATGATATCATGTGGTATTTATCTTTCTCTGACTAGCTTATTTCACTTAGCATAATGCTCTCCAGTTCCATCCATGCTGTTGCAAATGGTAAGAATTCCTTCTTTTTTATAGTAGCATAGTATTCCATTGTATAGATGTACCACCGTTTTCTAATCCACTCATTTGCTGATGGGCATTTCAAAATCTTAGCTATTATAAATTGTGCTGCTATGAACATAGGTGGGCATACATCCTTTCTGATGGGTGTTTCTGAGTTCTTGGGATATATATTCCTAGAAGTGGGATCGCTGTGTCAAATGGGAGTTCCATTTTTAGTTTTTTTGAGGAAAATCCATACTGTTCTCCACAGTGGCTGCACCAGTCTGCATTCCCACCAGTAGTGCAAGAGGGTTCCTTTTTCTCTGCATCCTCTCCAGCACTTGTTGTTTGTTGATTTGTTGATGATAGCCATTCTGACAGGTGTGAGATGGTACCACACTGTCATTTTGATTTGCATCTCTCAGATGATTAGTGACTTTGAGCATCTTTTCATATGTCTCTCGGCCTTCTGTATGTCCTCTTCTGAAAAGTGTCTGTGATCATCCATCTTAACCCATTTCATACTGACAGACTTCACAGCCACCTTCGCATCTGTTACCCACTAATGTTCTTATATAACCCATCAAAGAGATGGCTGGATGCGGAGTAAGATACGTTTTATCCCTTTCAGGGTGACCCAGTGTCAGATCTATGCACATCCAAGTGTCAAAATGGAAAATGAAAATGAAGGCAAGGAAAAGAGTACAGGTAAATAAATAAATAAATAAATAAATAAATAATAGAGGTGACTGCCAAAGCCGGTTTGGCTCAGTGGATAGAGCATCAGCCTGTGGATTGAAAGGTCCCAGGTTTGATTCCGGTCAAGGGCATGTATCTTGGTTGAGGGCACATTCCCAGTAGTGGGTGTGCAAGAGGCAGCTGATTGATGATTCTCTCTCATCGATATTTCTAGCTCTCTATCCCTCTCTCTTCCTCTCTGTAAAAAAATCAATAAAATATATTTTTTTAAAAATAGAGGTGACAAAAACAGGAATCCTCCTTAAGTAGGACTCATCCAACTCAATTGTCAGTTCACCATCCACCAAACACATGCCTTGAGGTTCAAGTCTTCTAGGTCGCTGCTCCAGCCAGAGTCAAAAATATTTATAAATAACCTGCAGTCTTGGCTAAAGCAGCATTGCTAATTGATGATAGCCACCCTCTTTCCCGTCTCAAAGCAGCCACCACACTGACTCACATATGCTAGCACAATTCCCCTAACCAAATGCCCTGTCCCAGTTCTACTGGCCCGTTCCACTGCTTAAACTCTGTTGTTATTCTGCCTCCTATTTTAAAATCCAAACAACTTCAAAAAGAATGACAATGAGTGGCCTTCAATAAATTCTGTAGCCATTAAATTCTGTAGCCAGGAAGGAGATAGTCCCAAGACAGGCAATTTTAGGGTACTGCTCCCCCTCCTGGCAGAATCAGGGACATACAAGCGTGCATGGGCCTGTGAAGAACCCCACATAATCCTGTGTAGGGAGGAGACAGCATGATGCCAGAAGACCAGGCAAGGTAAAGGACTGAGGAGGAGAAATGCAGACAGGCTGGGAGGAGCACGCTGTAAAACACCACAGTTTTGGCCAAGATTGGCCCTGGAAACAGATGAGAGCGACCGTCCCACGAAAGCAGGAGTTCCAGGAAATTATATCAAAGAGGAGCCACAGAGCTTTGGAGTTAGAAAGCACTGGGTTCAGTCCCAGCTCAGTCTTCACTAGCTTCGATCCTACAGACTGTCCCCGTGTGAAAAAATAATGTCCTCTGGGAGCGCCGAGGAAGACAGAGAATTTACATGAGGGTGGTTCCCATCCACAGTAGAATCGATACCACAGATGATTTCTGCTCTGCAGCGATACAGAGCTTTCCAGGGTGCCTGCCAGAGGCAAACTCAGCACAAATGAACCTTCCCAAATTCCCAGCATCTTCTCATTTGTGCATCAGCAGACTTGATTTAGGCCTGCTCATCTCGGAGCATCTTTTTAACCAGCAGCACATTGTCAGACGTCAGACATTGTGTTTGGGAGTTTTCTTCCATCAGTACTCAGAGAATGTTGTTCATAGCAACATCTGTTCCCCGTAAGCTTTAAAAGGAGCATTCTGATCTTAAACAGAGATGGTGGTTTAACCAAGGACTCTTCTCTGCTCCAATTTTTGAGAAAACCATCATATTTTCATCCATTAGGTCGGTCGGAGATTGTCTCACCTTTCACTACGTTTCTGCAAATAAGGGAAAATAAAGGTCACAGGAGACAGTTACAGAGCATTGTTTGTGGTAATAAAATATTAATGTGGCTAGATTCATGACTGCTGTTGCTAAAGAGTCTGGAAAAGCTAGGGTAGAGAAAAGGAAAGGGGCAAGGGAAACGGTGGAAGGACAGAGACTTTATTGAGGATGGAGTGTTTACTTCAATTTAATTGTGAACAGTAATGAGACCTTTTGGGGACCACTGGCTGTCAGGAACCATCCCTAGGGTCATTTATCTCCAGGGGACAGGCTGCTGCTCTCTAGGCTTCTCCCTCGTCACCTACCAGGAAACAGCACTAAAGCACTAAGAAATGCCCACTGACCCTCTGGCTTTTTTTTTTTTTTTTTTTTTTTTTTTTTTTCCCCTCACTGGGTTGGATTAATGTCTTGGTCCATACTTTTCACATAAAGTGAATATAATACTAAGGGATGCACAGATTCATACAGCAGTACTCTCATGTATTGTACATTTATTCTGATCGCACAACAATTTTATAATCCCCATTTTACAGAAAAGAAAACTTAGGCTTTCAAAGTTCAAATGACTTGGTAAGAATATGTAAATACCTTTGTTTTATTGCAGTACATAGAGCTCTATAAGTGACTCAATTATGCACATGGGAGTAGAGTTGGCTGTCATCAAGTAGACAAAGGAGCCTAAAGATGTCCCCATAATGCTTTGCTGCGATAAAGCAGAGCCTTGTATAGAATTTATAATGCAGTTTGTGGTCTCTCTTAGCTTTATGGCCTCGCCATCTTTTTACCCTATTGTGTCTACATTTCTGAAAAAAATGATTTAGCAAAAATCGACTAACATTTGTATAACACTTTAAAATCTGCAGAGCACTTCAAATATGTGAGTTCATCGGATTGACTTAGTACAATACATTGAGTTACATGTGGATTCTATAGTGCTCGGGTGTGTGTTTGTGGGTGTTCCTACCATAACTCTTCTGGGAGAAAGAGGGGGTGCTTTTCTCTGACATTCTGATGTCCACAAAGGCTTCATTACTACAAGACACATCATCCTGTGGCTAAAATTCTACACGTGGACACTAAAAACAATGGGAAATAATTTAAAGTAGTTGAAGACAGGAAATGATGGTATCTAATGGTTACATCTCTTCTTTTTAGCTTCAAGGCCTACACGTTAGTTAAAATAAGAGTGAAGCTTTCCCTTACCATTATCCAAAGTAATATACTAAAATAAAAAGCAGTCCTTACAGGGTGTTTTGCTTTAGCTCTTCATTTGGGAGGCAGTATAGCACCTTGTTTAAGAGTGTAGATCCGGTTAAGAGCCTGCCTGGTACAAATCCAGCTTCACCACTGCACTAGGTAAATACTCTCTTGGGGAAGCTGTTTAAGCACTTTGATTCCAACGCCTTCTTCTGTCACCTGGGCAGCAAGAGCAGTCTCTCTTCATCGAGCCAGGGTTGTAATTTAGAAGTGTCTTTAACTGAATGAACTTGCCCGAGGAATGGGTTTCTTTTTGTTGTTTGTTTTCCTTAGATTCAGCCAATAATTTTTCAGGGACAATAATTTAACTCTTCCCCAAAATGCTCTATAAAGAAGTTGTATACAACCTTCCTTTTAAAGCACAGTAGGCTTCTGTCAAATATGCATGAAAATTAGATTTTTAATATTTTAATTATATTGCATATTATTATAAATCAGTTTAATTTGCAGTGTAACACAACATTCCCAAACTTAGAGGCTTAAAATGTTTATTTATTTGTTCATAATTCTGTAGATCAGCCATTTGAGCTGGACTAGGCTGAGTGGTTTCTCCGTTGGTCTTACCTGGGCTCACTCATGCCATCGCAGTCAGCTGGTGGATTGGCCAGGGTCTGGTGGGTCCTGCGTGGCTCACTCTGTGTCTGGTGATTGGTGGGGGCAAATAGAGTAACTGGTCTACGTGTCCCAGTGTCCAGCAGACCGATCTGGGCTTTTTCACGTGGCAGCTTGGTTCCAAGAACCACAGAACAGGGAACAAGTTTGAAGGAACCAGCAGCCGTCAAGCCTCTGCTTATGCCAGGCTTATGGTGTCCCTTGGCCAAAACAAATCATATGGCCAAGTCAAGAAGCAGAGTAAGGCAATGCACTCTACCCTTTGATGGGAGGAACTGCAGAATAATGCTGCTATTTTTTCTCTTAGCATTGAATTATAATCTTCCTTAGGAAAAATGAAAGCCACTTCGTTGCAGATAGCATGGGACATACCAAATGATAAAGAGACTAAAATTCTCACTAGTATTTTTAGTTTTGAACTGCAGTGAGGAGTCTGGCATGGTAGGTGGGGTAAAGTGGGGAGTGGAATCAGTTAATATATATGTATATTGCACCTACCAAGCTCAGGTACTGTATATCATTTAATTTGGAGAGAGAGGTTGTGTTCACATAGTTTCTGGGTTCAAGGAAATTATAGCCAGTTGATTCCAGATGCATATGCAGAAGACCACATTACAAGATAGTTTGTGATAAAGATTATGGGACCAGTGCAGCTAAGAGTTATTGGAGTTCAAAAAAAAAAAAAAAGGAGAGAGATCACAGCAGAGTATGTATTTAGGGGGTAAGACCACTCCTTGGAGCGAGTGAGGCTTAAACAGAGCTAAGAAATGGAATTTGCAAATTGTTTGAAGGGGATGAATATGAAATTCAAGAGTGTCCCATAGGCATGAATTCTGCATGTATGGAAACAGGGAGACCCAAAATGGTTGGGAGAAATGATACAGAAAATTGTGTTTGTGATGCACAGTAGACCAATTGCTTTTCATATCTAAACTAAACCTAGCACTGAAATGAAGGATTCCGGGGTTTTTAAAGGCCAGATCATTCTTCCTGAATTACCGCTCCCAGCCCCGTTCTCTTTTGCCCATTGAAAATCTTCAGTGGCTCCCATCGGTGCTTGGGACAGAGTTTGTCAGTGAGCTTCTGAGGCAAGTTCAGGTCACTCTTTCAGTCCTCTCACTACTTACTCTCCATTCCATCCTCAAATTTCTCAGGTGCTGAAGCCATTAAAAGTTAAGTGTGGAATCTCTCTTTACCCAGTTTAAACATGTAAAGCCTTTTAGATTTTAAGACCTAATGCTGAGCTTTGAAAAATAACAATAGTGAGTTCTATCTAGTCTCTTAGAGGCCAAATTTGTATTGAAATTACCAATGTTCTTTGAGCAACATAACCACTGGAATCCCTACCATATAGCTTTTTAAAATTTTAAATTATTTTGCATAAAAAATTTATTTTACTACATAGGTTCCGGCAAAGGAGGAACCACCATCAATCAATATTGAGTTTCCCAGTGAGTACCCAGCACTGACCAGGAGCTATTTTAAATCACATCTATCTCCTCTTTGGCCAGGACTATCTGAACTTTTATTGCCTTTTTTAAATTTTAGAAGTACATCTTTCACTGCCTCAGATATACCCCAGGAGCCAAATATAAGTTTGTGACCTTATCCTACTTTTCAGGATACAGTAGCAGGATATAGCCCTTTTATTACATAGCATAACAAGAAGAGGTTTTACTAGCAAATCTTTTCTAAATCAATAGTAGAGAAAAAGGAATTTTTTTTGTTTGTTTGTTCAAAGTTGTGAGATATTTCTGGATGGACAGTGTTCAATTTTTTTAAATTACAAAATTATCTTTGCTCAAGAACTAAAACAAATTTTGATAAAGACGTGTCTTGATTTGTCTAGGAGTCTGTTGAGCAGTGGAATTTCTTTGGTGCAAAACTTACTTAAATAATGTAATTTGTTTATGACTTCTCAAAAATTCTTAAATGTGATAGGCTCTGTCCTTAAATTTACTGTTTCTGAATAAAGCAAATCAGCACAAATCAAGAACCAGCTCCTAAGCCTAGACACCCCCAAGCCCTTATCCATGCAGGATAAGTGACTTCTCTCCTCTCTGGAACCAACGGACTACAATGTCTTATGTGAACTGAACACTACCCTCTCTACACAGTATGAAGTTACATGATCCACGGAAGCTGTCTGCATGCAATCCAATTACTGCTCTTTTAACATAAAATATCAGCCATTTCCGTGCAGATTATTCTAGGCTTCCCAGGAAATTTAATTCACCGCTTCTAAAAGGAATATAGGCTTGGTAACACGGTCCTTTGGAAAAGTTCAGCTGCATCCAGTATCACGTGTTATGGGCCCAATGTAGGAAGCTGAAAAGGCCATTAGTGTGGGTTTCGCTCAGCTGGGGAACTGCAGGCAGACAATCTGGGTGTTTAACAAGGAGCTTAAAATAATTACACCAAAACCATTGCCCAAGGGAGTTTCATTCCATGTGCCGGTTCTGAAAAATGTCTTTCCTTATGCTTACGTTCTGTTCTGTGTAATCATTCTTTTCTTCACTCTTAATTTAATGATCATTTACCCTCTTTGCTGTGAACCTTGGATGTTAATGGCAAAGAAGTCCTGAGGAATGTTTAAGCCAAACATTGAACAAATATTTTAATATGATATTTGTTCTTCCTCTCTGGTGTGGTTATTTTTATTTGTTTGTTTTCTTATTTGGGTTTTTGGAGCACAGAGAGTCCAGAAAAATGCCAAATAAAGCCTTAATAATATTTTTAAATATTAAGTGAAGACTGCACTATTTAAGACTTGGTATTACCTCCTAAGTGTATATATTTATCTCATGCCCTGGTCATGCATCTATATGGTACAATGACTCATCCTGTGTTTAAAAGGGTTCTTTCATTTTTCTGGTTTGGTTTGTTTTAGCCACAAATGAGCCAAGCCACAGCCAATTATGCAAACTAAAAATAATGGCACAAGTGAATTATAGAAAAATTGTCCAAAAACACAAATCTATGCATTTGACACAAAGTGATAAATGTGTAACTTCTGTGTTTCTCATAACTGTTCTGTTTTTGTTTTGTCTTTTTTGGGTGGCAAGATAAAAACATACCAACGCACAGTCCGATAAGTCCAGTTCTACCCAGGTCTCCATGCCATCTCTTACGGAAACTCATGCATCGGGATAAATGCTCAGAACTCCAGATTCCCTTCTTCTGCTCGGCTCTCCGTCTGGTGTAGACGAGAGACATTTCTGCAGCCCCCGGAGGGTAGAGAGCAGAGGCCTTGAACTAGTCCTGGCGCTCGGTCTTCTGCCTCCTCTGTTCTCTACGGTGGTGCCCCCTTGCCCACCTGGTCTCTGAGGACGGGAAGGGGAAATTAGAACATTTAGAATGTTCCCAGGAGTCTAAAGGGAAAAGGGCTCCCCTCCTCTCTTGTGTAGAGCATGCCCATGAAAAGCTCAATGTTTGTGAATCCTTTCTCTATCCCTTTGTATGTGCAAGGCTCTTTGCAAAGGCCAGGTAAGCTTTTAGCCAGCTACACCACCCAGAAAGGTTTTGCTCAAGGTCCTGGGAGCCACATCTTTGAAACATGTACATCAAAGAACATAGAGCCACTCTCTGCCTGTGATGATGGGATTTAACCTGTGTGTCCCAGTCACACATTGACACATACATTTACACATAAATTTGTTATTCAGTTACATAGAATCTAAAACAAAGAGTCGAAACAGATGTGATTTTAAGGAGCTATTAAATTACTGAACGTGTCTGAATGTAAGGTATGAGCATTCATTAGCATAAAATTACAGTAAGTCATCATTTCATGTCACCCATAGGTTCTTAGAACTGCAGCAAAACAGCGCATAACTGCACCCGTTTGCCAGAGGCTAATTGATGTAAACGAGGTGAGGCTCCAGGGCAGGAGGCTTTGCAAGAGCCTGGACTTGGCTGCCAGCGCCCGCCCTGCCCTGTGCCGCTGACAGCCCGGATGCCATTCTGGCCTGAAAATGTTAGTCAAGGCTGATAATCAGTTGGGGAAATGGGTTGGACTTGGGGGTGTGGGTTCCGTGAGGATGGGATGAGGTTTTTGTAAAATAGGTGGTGAAAGGAAATGGGAACACAGAACACTCGAAACAGAGGCATCTCAGGAGAGGACGGAAGCCCGGGGAGAGTGAGGAGGGTCATTTTCTGTGAGGCTTTCGCTTCTGGAGGGCTTTGCCCTTAAATCTTGGGGAGATGTTGTTTTGATGTGTTTGTTTGTTTGTTTGTTTGTTTGTTTTTTTAATAAGTTTTTATTGTTCATATTATTACAAATATTCCTTCCCCCCCCACCATTGCTCTCCTCCACCAGGTTCCCACCTCATCCTCTGCCCTTTCCCCACCCCCCATTGTCCTCATCCATAGGTGCACAGTTTATGTTCAGTCTCTTCCCACATCCCCCTCTCCCCTTTTCCCCAAGAATCGTCAGTTCACTTCCCTTCCATACCTCTGATTCTATTATATTCAACAGTTAATATTGTTCATCAGATTTTTTTAATATCCTTGGTTTTTAGATTCACTTGTTGATAGTTACGTATTTATTGTTCATAATTTTTATCTTTATTTACTTTCTCTTCTGAAAGAACCCCCTTCAGCAATTCATATAATTCTGGTTTGGTGTTGATGAACTCCTTTAGCTTTATTTTATTAGTGAAGCTCTTTATCTGACCTTCGATTCTGAGTGATAGCTTTGCTGGATAAATTATCTTTGGCTGTAGGTTCTTACTATTTATTCATCACCTTGAATATTTCTTGCCATTCCCGTCTGGCCTGCATGGTTTCTGCTGAGAAGTCAGCTGACAATTGTATAAGTGCTCCTTTATAGGTAACTACCTTCTTTGCTCTTGCTGCTTTTAATATTCTCTCTTTGTCTTTTGCTCTTGGAATTTTAATAATGATGTGTCTCGGTGTGGTCCTCTTTGGATTCCTTTTGTTTGGAGTTCTGTGAGCTTCTTGGACTTGTAAGTCTAATTCTTTCACCAGGTGGGGGAAGTTTTCTGTCACTATTTCTTTCAGTATGTTTTTGATATCTTGCTCTCTCTCATCTTCTGGGACCCCCATAATTCTGATGTTGGTTCGCTTGAAGTTGTCCCAGAGGTTTCTTACATTATCTTCAATTTTCTGGATTCTCTTGCCTTCTAGCTTCTGTGGAGGAGTGTCTTCTGGTTCTTTATGTTCCAAATCTTTGACTTGATTCTTATGATCTTCCATTCTGTTTTTAGGACTCTGTATATTTTTTATTTCAGACAATGTATTCTTTATTTCTTGTTGATCCCTTATCATTTCTTGTTGATCCCTTATCATTTCTTGTTGACTCCTTATTAATTCTAGTTGATCTCTTTTCATATCCTCTTAGGCTTTATCCATCTTTTCTAGGAAATTCTTGAAAAACCTTATAAGCGTAGATTTGAACTCTATATCCAGTCTCTTTTTGTCCTCCATTTCTTTCGTTTGTGATCTAATTCGTTGTCGCATTTCGCAGTTACAGATGGGGCGGGGTTTCAGGGTGGAGCCTACAGCCTTGGCTTCCATCAGCCCCGCCCTATGCGGCTCCTGCGTCTCAGGGTCCTTCAGTACTCGCTGCAAAGCACCTCTGAGAGAAAGGTGCCCTCGATTTTCGCCTGCTGCCAAACAGTTTATGCTCTCCCCCAATGAACCCGGTATTGGGGTTCAGTACAGTTGGAAGTGGAGTTGGAGGTGGCGTTCAGAGCAGTCTGGAGCCACAGTCTCCTTCGGGTCAGGGCAATCCGTCCCTTCTCTGTGCGTAATGTGCACGCCGCCGGGACCTCCTTTCGCCGTTCCCCCAAAGTTCCGCCTTACAGCCTAGCTCCCTATGGATGAGCCTGGGTCTCCGGGTTCTGGCCTAGAACTGGGGTTCAGAGCAGTCAGAACTGGGGCCCAACACAGTCGGAGTTTTACCTCCTTCCCACTAGGGAACACCAGCCAGGCACTCGGCCTCCCTCCTCTCAGGCTCCATCCTCTCTGCGGGCGCTGCGTGTCTCCGTACCTTGGGCTTTTACAGCTCCTCCGCGCTTCCTTCTGGTTTTCTCCTTGCTGCTCGTTGTAGAATTTCCAGTCAGTCGACTTTCCTGTAGTTCTGGGTAATGTCCATTTTATATTTTAGTTGTATTTTATTGAAATTGTTGTGTGCGGCTGCGGCTAGGTGTTTACCTGGGCACAACCATCTTGGATCCTCTGATGTTTTGATGGACAATTTAAAATTTTCTGTCTTTCCAAATTCTGCATAATTTTCGCAAACCTTCTTATAAAGTACCACCTCTCTACAGCATGGTAAACTGGAGCCAGTTACCCCTCTGAGCACTGTGGGCCTCCGGGAGACAGGAGCTGGAAATAGAGCTGACTTCTTGGGCACTTACCAGGGCCAGGGCTGCTTTTTCTGCATTAACAGCCCTATGAGGTAGGCTGTGTTTTTAGCAGCATCAGCCCCGTGCTACAAAGGGAGGTGCGGAGAAATGAACTAACACACCCAGCTCCAGAATTTGCACGGTGATTACTGGGGTGCCCTGCCAAGGAGGCGATGCCGCTCAGACCCCACGGGGGCCAAGTCCAGGAGTTCTCGGCAGTGGCGGGCAGGCAAGGTCCAGGTGAGGGCAAAACAACCTCGTGCCCATGAAGCCCTTCGAGTCACTGCCTCCTTAAGCCTTGCTCCCTACCTGCCTCACTTACCTCACCCTGGACCCTGCCCTGCTGGCAGCAAGGAGAGGAAACCCCCAGGGAAGCGACCTTGACAGTGACAACCATATAACTCAGGACCGGCTATCACTGACTAAGGCTGGAACGAGCCATGTGACAAACCCCCTTCCTCCAAATATACCAAAGGAAAGGGCGATCAAGTCCGCAACCTGGGCATGTGTTCTGATGGGGAGTTAAACCATGACCTTCTGGTTCATAGGGCTTCCTGTGGTGGTCTCCTCCACTTCCCTCCCTTCTTTCCCCCCCCTTCCCCCCCCCCGCCCACCCTCCCTCCACCCCGCTTGCTTAACTTGTCTTCCTTCTACACTGTCTTCAGTCTTGGCTCTGCACCTGGGTATGCAAATTGACCACCATCTTGGTTGGGTTAATTTGCATATTTATTCCTGATTGGCTGGTGGGCATGGCTTGTGGGCATAGTGGAGGTACAGTCAGTTTGCATGTTTCTCTTTTATTAGATAGGATAGGTCTGACCATCTTTACTTCATCAATGCTTAACTCACTCGAGTAGCCACTCCAGGGATTGGCTTTTTGGAACTGAATTTGGTGTGTAAATTATAAATGCCTACTACCACTCTCCAGCATGGACAGTACCTCTGCTCATGCAGACTGGGGCTAATTACCAATAATGTGATTCACAAATTACAATAAATACTGCCCAACTCAAGAAAGTCTCAATAAAAAAAAGATTCAGAAAGAGCCTGTAAGGAGGCATTCCATTTTGTTTGTAAACTTGCCCTTGTCCTCATCTTTTCTAACACGTTGGTGAGCTAGACGGTCCCCCTCATTTGAATTCAGTAATCCTACTGGACTTACAAGAGGGGTTCCCACCATAATCCGCACACAGAAAGCAGCTGGAAGCTTATTTGAAGAACAAATTTATCTTTTGAAAAGATGGGTGGGAAGAACAAACCCAATATCACAGCCTATGAAGAACATTTGTCTTTTCAAAATGCCAAAGTCGTTTTCAGAGTGGTGATTTCACATGGTGCTTCAAATAGATTACTTTGAGGGAACAAAAACAAAAAATCGAAATACAATGATGGCACTTGAAGCAGAAAGAGAAACACAGGAGAAAGGGAAAGCATTGCTTCTGGAACAATCAGAGGCTCACAGACAGGGCAGGGCAAAGTGGGTTTACAGTGGCAAGTTCGTGAAACAGAGTTTATTCTTGTATTATTATTTATTAATTATTGTATTATTTTCCATATGAACAACTGTAAGCCTACTTTTGCCCCACCCTGTATTTGAATTATAGGCTAGTCAGATAATTTTTAAAGTTCTCAAGCTGACAATATGTCCATGGTATGTTTAGGAATTAAAACTTACAAATATTTTTATTGTGCTGTTGGTTAGAGAAGTGGAGAAACTTGAAAGTAAAGACCCAAATGGCCAGCAGTGGTCTAGGGAGGCAGCTAGGGGCTCCGAAACTGGCTCAATTGCTCAATGGCTGTGTGACCTTGGCCGAATTAGTTAACTTCCTTTGGCCTCCATTTCCTCATCTCTAAAATGGGGATGAGCATATCAATCTCGTAGGCTGTTAATGGATTAACCAAGATAATACCTGCAAAGCACTTGGAATTGTGTCTGAATATGGTAAGTGCTCAGTAAATATTAGCTCTTAGAACTACTGTTATTTTATTTTTGTTAAAAATAAAACTAAATGTTTTAAGCATTCTTAGCTTTAAAAACTGAGAAATCTAGTAGCTATGAATACTACATGACTAGCTTCATTGCTATGGAAGCACCTTGGGGCATTTGGTAACCATCCATGAGGTACATACTCTATCCTTACATTAAACCCACCCCCCCAGACTCTCCAGGGTTTTAGGTCTTCTGCCTTTAGTTCCCTGTGCACTGTGTGCTCACCAGTGCCCATAATTTGTCTGAATTTTTCCTACCTCCATTTATGAGTAATTTATTCATACAGGCTGCCTTGCTATGTTGCACATTATGAGAGGGTTTTCATAGAGATTCAATTAACTTTCTGGATCTGTTTTTTTTTGTGGCAGGAAGCTGTTACTTAATTTTACCAATGTCCTCAATATCTCAAATTATTCACTGCAGCATTGACTGGAGCAAAAGACTGGAAATAACCTGAATGTCATGTTTAATTAATTATGGCACATATGATGGGATACTATGCAGCTGTAAAAACTCTCTTGGTAATGCACTGTCACCAAGACATGGTGTGTGTGTTTCTTTAATCTTTTATTATTTTTAAAAATATGTTTTTATTGATTTTTGAGGGAGAGAAGGGAGAAGGATAGAAAGATAGAAACATCAGTGAGAGAGAAACTTTGATTGGCCCTGACTGGGAACGAACGTGCAATTTCTTGGTTTACGGTTGACACTCAATCACTGAGCCACACCAGCTGGGAACCAAGATGTGGTTTTAAGTGCAAAGAGCAAGATGCATAACAATGTGTACACATGGCCAACTGTGAGGGAAGAAAGGCAATATAAATGGGGCTACTGGGGAACAGGGTTTAGAGGGGGCACTTTTCACCTCAGACTTTTGTACCATGTGACTTTTTAAAAAGCAAACAATTTATTATCCCTATTTAAAAAGCAAACAACCTATACTAATAAAAGGGTAATTACCTATTTAAAAAGCAAACAATCTATACTAATGAAAGGGTAATATGCAAATTGGTTAGGATGCCCTCACAGTAATGACCGAATAGCAGGCTGCATGGGGTGACAAGGCTGGCAGGGAGGTTAGTAAGAGATGACCAAATGACTGAACAGCAGGCTGCAGGAGGTGACCAGGCCAGCAGGGAGGGGGCGCAGTGAAGGACCACTAGGCCAGCAGGGGGGGCAGTTGGGGGGTGACCAGGCTGGCAAGGGGGTGGGCAGTGAGGGCAACTAGGCCAGCAAGGAGACTAGTTGGGGGCAACCAGGCCAGCAGGGGGAGGTAGTTGGGGGTGACCAGGCCCGGGGGATTAGTGAGGGACGACCAAATGACTGAACAGCAGGCTGTGTGGGGTGACCAGGCCAGCAGGGGGGGCAATTGAGGGTGACCAGGCTGGCAAGAGGATAGTTGGGGGTGACCAGGCTGGGTGGGGGGGGGGGGGGGTAGTTGGTGGTAACCAGACTGACAGGGAAGGGAGTTAGGGGTGACCAGGCTGGCGGGAGGGGGGGGGGGCAGTTAGGGGCCATCAGGCAGGTAGGCAGGTGAGCAGTTAGGAGCCAATCCCAGATTCTGAGAGGGATGTCCGACTGCTGGTTTAGGCCCAGGGATTGGGCCTAAACCGGCAGTCAGACATCCCCCAAGTGGTTCCAGATTGGAGAGGGTGCAGGCTAGCCTGAGGGGACCCCTCCTATGCACAAATTTCATGCACCAGGCCTCTAGTATTAAAATAAATATTAAAACATTATTTTGACATTTAAAAATAAAACAGAGTGTTCCTAGAGAAGATATTATATCCCAAGTAAGGACAAATGGGTAGGACACATGATTCAGAATTTTGTCCCTAACCAAGACGCTGAGATAAACATCTTCAGTAGAAGAAGTTAGGTAAAGATGATTCATAACAAATACACAACTGACTGCCTTAGCAGCAAGCTGGCCATAGGAAGGAGTGGGAGAGGGCTCACCTCCAGAGGCCTCTCTCTCATTTTCTCTGTTTTCAGCTGAAAGTGGAATGGTCAGCGGGGTGACTAATACAGATCCAGGCTTTCCAAGGGTGCTTGGGGATTCTCTGGACCTGCAGGGATCAGAAGGTATGTGGGGAAGAGTCCAGCCTCTCCGGGTTGAATAAAGATTTTCCTCTGCTGAACTTCTCGGAACCTTTAATTTGGGAATGGCAACTCTGAACCTCCCAAAAGTGGGTGCACTACGTAACATGTCCCAAACACTTGACCACCAAAAAGCAGAAAGCCTCATTTGACTAGAGCTCCTCAGAGTTCACCACAGAACCCTGGTCCACTTGGGGTCATACTGATGAAGGCAGATACAGAAATGCCTGATCTTACATAGATGGACCACTTCATAATACTTAAGATAACCACTTCCTTTCTGTGGGCCAGAACCTCACCATCTAGAATATGGTAAACAAGGTGAGAAATTCACAGCTAAATCTATCTTCCTCGTTCTTTGAAAGGCTATAGTATTTAATTTATATAAGATGTGATATTTTTCTTTTTCTGCCTTATGCTACAATTTACCTGTAGCCTTGTCCTATTCGACTCCACTGTGTTGTATACTTCTTGAGCACAGAGATTTTGCCCTTGTTTGCAAAGCAATCAGAAAGGTTTAGGAGATGAAATAGACCAATTATGTAACACGGAAAATAAGTATAAAAGGATCAGGGAAGGACAAGGACACTGGAATCTGGTGGTGTTCCTGGCAGCAAAACATGAAAATGGGATGAGCAGAGAGAAGGGATGGGGTGTGTGGGGACCAGGTCAGAGGGTGCATGCACACCTGAGTGCATGAAGTAAGCACTGAGCTTAACATTGATAGTGACTGCAATACCACTTTGGAATAGTCTATTATTTTTATTTTTATTTTTTAAATGTATTTTTATTGATTTCAAAGAGGAAGGAAGAGGGAGGGAGAGATAGAAACATCAATGATGAGAGAGAATCATTGATCTGCTGCCTCCTGCACGCCCCTACTGGGGACCAAGCCCACAACCTTGGCATGTGCTCTTGACCAGAATCGAACCTGAGACTTTTCAGTGGGCAGACCGATGCTCTATCCATCGAGCCAAACCAGCTGGGGCTAGACTGTTATTTTTAAATATTAAAATAGTGGTAGTTTGATACAAAAACAAAGAAACAAAAACAACGTTTTACTCTTAATTATTTATATATTAATAAACCCAGAGAATTAGAGGTAAATTATTTTATAAAGCAATCTGACCACAATCTCCCTTTGGCTAAAACCGTTTCAAAGTATTTTGCTCTTCTAACAATTAACGTAATTCTTTCTTCTTGCATTTCTAATGAGGTTGAGAACATTGTCTTCAGGTATTAGTCATCTCTATTTCCCCCCCAGCTGTATGGATTCCTGCCTGCCTTCAGCATCCCGAGTGGTGTGGAGGGCATGAGGGGAGGGGTTGGGGTAGAGAGTGGTTCTCAACATGTGGCTTCTTCATTTGAATAAGAACTTTTTAAAAATAGATTTTTATTGATTTCAGAGAGGAAGGGAGAAAAAGAGATAGAAACATCAATGATGAGAGAGAATCATTGATGAGCTGCCTACTGCACTCCCCCCACTGGGGATCTAGCCCACAACCGGGGCATGTGCCCTGACCAGGAATCGAACAGTGACCTCCTGGTTCATAGGTGGATGCCCAAACCCTGAGCCATGTGGCTGGGCAGAATTTTTCTTTAATGATCCTCAAAGTGAATGGAGATTTTTAATCTCACTCACTAATAGCCCAGGGATTTCAATCAGCAAACACCAACCCACGGCAAAAAGATGACAGTGAGGTTTACCTCTACTGTGACGCTTTCGTCCCCACCACGCTCTGAGCTATAATGTTGCAATTTCCTACTCACTGTGCTGGCTGTCTCAGCCCTACCTGTGGAGCCATCCTGGACATGTCTTCCTGGCACTGTCACCACCAGCTTTCCCCTCTAATGACATAACTGACCTGCCTCTGCTGAACTTCTCGGAACCTTTCATTTGAAATGGCAACTCTGAACCTCCCAAAAGCGGGTGCACTACGTAACATGTCCCAAACACTTGACCACCAAAAAGCAGAGAGCCTCATTTGACTAGAGCTCCTCAGAGTTCACCACAGAACCCTGGTCCACTTGGGGTCATACTGATGCAGGCAGATACAGAAATGCCTGATCTTACATAGACGGACCACTTCATAATAACATACCTAAGGTAAGTTAGCTGCAGCGGTAGGTTAATGGGCGGGACCTGCTAAGTCACTTATTTACATGAACACAACAGCAATAGCTCAACCCAACAATTTTCAACATTTTTCATCCCATGGCACATATTAACTAACTACTAAAATTCTGAGGCATATAAAAATATATATTTTTTGTAAGTATGACAAATAAATAGGTATAATTTTGATTGACTAAAAAATGATAATAATAGTAGTTATCTACCTTTTTTTTGTTCCAAAGACACTTTTTAAAAAATCAAATGCCTATACATGTATATGAGAATTTCTGGTACCAATAATTAACCAATCAGATGTGACTTTGTTATGCAAAGTGACCAATAAGATGCAACTCTAGCCCGGCCAGTGTCGCTCAGTGGTTGAGCATCAATCTATGAACCAAGAAGTCATGGTTAGATTCCTGGTCAGGGCACATGCCTGGATTGTGGGGTCAATCCCCAGAGGAGGGCATGCAGGAGGTAGCTGATCAATGATTCTCTCTCATCATTGGTGTTTCTATCTCTCTCTTCCTCTCTGAAGTCAATAAATATATATATTTTTAAAAGATGCAACTCTATTATGTCACCTATATATTTATGGTTCAAGACGGGGCATTCACACCTGATAGCTATTGTTGTGTTGGCTATTATCATTTTATTATTTGACAAAGTAAGGAAAAAGAGGTCAGTGCCCCTGACTAAATAGTCAGCATTGCATGTTTAAAAATTCTTATAGCACACTGGTTGAAATCACTAGCTTAACCCTAAAGAATAATTTTAATGGTAATAATAACCACCATTTAGTAAGTAGTTAACAGTCCCGGCGGTATGGCTCAGTTGGTTGTAGCATTGTCCTCTACACTGAAAGGTCGCAGGTCTGGTTCTCAGTCAGGGCATATACTTAGATTGCAGGTTCCATCCCAATGTTTCTCTCCAATCCCTCCACCTCACCCCACCCCCATCTCCCGTCTTCTCTCTCTAAAATTCAATGTTTTAAAAGCATGAAAAAAAATGTATTACTGATAACAAAACCTTCTTTTGATGAATATCAGCTTTTGATGTTGTTTGAGTTTGTTCACCTGGCCTGCTCCACCATCTTTTCCGCTTGATATTGTTGTAAACAACCCATTTTTCATCGCCAGTTATC
Source organism: Pipistrellus kuhlii (assembly GCF_014108245.1). Lineage (NCBI taxonomy): Eukaryota > Metazoa > Chordata > Mammalia > Chiroptera > Vespertilionidae > Pipistrellus > Pipistrellus kuhlii. The sequence continues at coordinate 40,662,498 of NW_023425529.1, forward strand.
AGTCGTTTTAAAAATGGATCATTTTCATTACGTTTCTTTAGCAAATCGCAGCTGCTAATGTGTTGCGTTAACTGTGATTCTTTCAGTTCGTGAGGAACCCATGTATCGAGTTTTTGAACATAGCCAAGTTGTTTTAAGTGATTTTCAATGCATGTATGTGATACATGAAGCTTCTCTGCAATCTCACGTGTTGTACTGTGACAGTCCGAATTGATTATTGCTTTGATTAGGGCGTCATCAACTTCAACTGGACAACCAGAGCGTTTTTCATCTTTGAGTGAAAAATCACCAGAACGAAATTTGGCAAACCAATTTTGACACTGCCGTTCTTTTAAGGCTTCGTCACCATAAACAGCACATAACTTTTTATGAGTAGTTAACATATGTTAAGTACGTTGAAGACATTATCTAAATCACATTAAGCCCTGGAGATAGGTTATAATGATCTCAGGAAGCTATGTGTCCAAGGTCACATAGCTGACAGCACTGACAGTATCCGTGCTCCGAACCCGTGCCACCTCTCTGCAGGAGGTGAGAGAGGGGAGGCTTGGGGTCCTAGCATCCTGCAACCCAAAGGACAAAACACTTGGAATTAGCAGGCCTGTAATCTAATGTCTTTTTAAATCTTGGCTAAATTACAACTTTTCTGGCATTGGTTTCCTCAGCTGAACATTAGGATAGTGACAACTGTTTACCTTAAAGGACTAGAGATGCTCCAGTGAGGTAACAGATAGAAGCAATTAGCTCTCAAACTCTACATAGATGTTAAGACATTTTTCTTCAGCTAGCAAAGCATTCTGCTTGTTGGACAAGGGCTGGTCAATACTAATTTACTCAGTTTATGAGTCTGAGATGCTGATTTCAGTGGAAAAGCACTTATGACCTGATTTCCAATTGCTTATGCTCTGATGCCCTTTTTACATTCATAAATATAACTGGTATATAATAATGCCTTTCTCCTATAGTGATAACTGTTGATAGAAAAATATCCCTGAATTATGGCCATATTACAAATAAACTAAAGATATCAAACTAAACTATTTTTTATGTCTTTAGCTTTTATTCAAATGGTCCACAAAACTGATGTTTTTGTCTTGAGATAAATTCAGAAACTGAAGAGAAACCGGGAAGTAAGAATAGGTCAATAAATACAAATGAATTGGGGTTTCTATGACAATAATAAAGTTTCCCCAGAAGAAAGCATTGGATTCTCATTGGCCTCTCACTGTAGGTGTAAGTAAGGTTGTGCAGGACAAACGTCTTGGGGACAGACCTGAAGGTGTCCGAAGGCAATTCAGGTCAGTTCCTAGAACTGTCACTTCAATTAATGCGACCTCCTTTGGCCACAAAGAATTAATGAGAAAATGTCCTTGATCCACAGGCGGACACAGTAAGTTGGACAGTGGCCTATGGTGCATTAGGGAGGCTGTTGACTCCCTGAATCAATTAAATATTCTCTCTTCAAAAGTTTGAAAATGGCTCCACAATGAGAGAGCTAGTTGTTGGTCCTGAAAGGACAAAGAGAATCACAGATGAATAATGTGAATAATAAAAAATGAGGAAAAAGTTTTGTGTCCAGAGAGGGTCTCTGAGTGACAGGCTGAGCAAATTGCCCCCACAAATCTGTGTTGGACATGTGTTATGAGGGAGAAATAAACTTGTGTTCCACCACTGAGATTTTGAAGTTGTTTTTACTGCATCGTAACTTGCCCTAAGACAATTTCATTATATATTTTTATGGTGCATTTCATTATATCCATTTATGGTGCATTAGGGAGGCTGTTGACTCCCTGAATCAATTAGATATTCTCTCTTCAAATTATTGAAGAGATATTACAAATATCTCCCATTTTCTTCCCCTTTCCCCCCTCTCCCCCCAGCTCCAAACCACCTCCATAGGTCTTCATTTAACCACTGCCTGTGTCCATGAGCTATGCATATAAGTATATGTTCTTTGTCTTATTTCTTCTTGTCCTCCCAACCCTGCATCGAGGTATGTCAGTCTGTTCCATGCCTCGCTGTTTCAGGTCTTATTTTGTTGGTCAATTCCTTTTGTTCATGAAATTTCTGCAAGGTCCTTGGCCCGAGCCCCCACTTGCTGCTGCCATGGCCGCAGGCCTCTGCCACCTCTGCCTCAGCCCCCACTTGATGCAGCTTTGTCCAGAAGGAAGGACATCTGGAAGGACATCCAGTCTAATTAGCATATTATCCTTTTATTATTCTAAACTAGTGGCCCGGTGCCTGAAAATTCATGCAATGGGGGGGAGGGGGAGAGTCCCTCAACCCGGCATGCCCCCTCTCACAGTTCAGGAACCCTCAGGGGATGTCCTACTGATGGCTTAGGCCCACTTCCGACAGAGTCTGCAGTATGACCTCCTTCAGTGGGAGGTGACTGGGCTGATGAGGGGAAGGCACCACCTCCATCATTCTGTTGCCGCTGCCACTGCCGACACAGTGGCTGGGAGGCCTGAGCCCCAGGCCTCACAGCTGCCGAGGCTCACAGCTGCCTGAGCCCCAGGCCTTGTAGCTGCTGTGGCTTTGTCTGGATGAATGTCTGGAAGACCTCCTCCTTAATTAGCATATTACCCTTGTATTATAATAGTATAGATGAGGAATGGAAAAAAGTTTTGTCATCGTTTTGTTGTTTATCCTTTTTCTACATTTGCACTCAGGGATATCATCCTTTCATGCCATCTGTGAGGACCACTTTTAAAGGGATTCCTCATAAAGGAAACCCTATTTCCAGGTGCCCATTGCTTCACTCAACTTTCCAGCCATTACCTTAAACTCCACGCAATTCAGTTCCATGAATATTGGCTGAGTATTCACTAAGCTGGCTTTGTGCTAGATGCTCAAGATGTTGTGGTTAACAAGACACAGATATCCCCTGGTCCTCATGGCACTTACAGTCCATCAATAGATCACTTTAAACTCAACGGTTCCAAAGAAGACTCTTCATACCAACCACGCAAATAGATGCATTTACCTAAAGGCCAGATTGTTACATGGACAGTTCTTTTTATTTTTTTAGTGTTTTTATTTATTTTATTTTTAATATATTTTTATTGTTTATAGTATTACAGATATCTCCCATTTTCTTCCCCTTTTTTCCCTCTCCTCCCAGCTCCAAACCACCTCCCTAGGTCTAGACTTCACCATTGCCTGTGTCCATGAGCTATGCGTGTAAGTAAATGTTCTTTGTTTTATTTCTTCTTGTCCTCCCAACCCCACATCAAGGTATGTCAGTCTGTTCCATGCCTTGCTGCTTCAGGTCTTATTTTGTTGGTCAATTTCTTTTGTTCATTAGATTTTACAAATAAGTGAGATTGTGTGATATTTATCTTTTTCAGTTTGGCTTATTTCACTTAGCATGAACAGTTCTTTAAAAAAAAAAAAAAAAATATATATATATATATGTTTTTATTGATTTTAGTAGGAAGATAATCTGTTTAATGCCACATAAGAGATGGAATTTGAGGAGGAAGTCTGACTACATATTTAACTACTGTTCTACTGGTATTTCTTCCAGACCAGGAAAACTGAAAGCTTTCTAGATATGCAAGCAAAAAGAGATTAATTACTCTTTTAGGTATTATTTTGTGCTTACAAAGCTGTTTAGAATCGTTGCTTACAAAATTATGTGAATTGTGTGTTTATAAAACTGTTGAAAGGTATGGAGGAACTGAAAGTTAGGAAGCTGCCGATAAGTTATTAGGTCATATGCTCAAGTGAAGACCTGGAGTTTAAGAAGCTTCGGGATCCCTGCTGAAATCAATGCTTCTCACCCCACCCCCAACCCCTGCCCACAGCCAGTAACTGGCAGAGGGATGAAGAGCTTGGCCAGACACTGAAAAAATCTCATCCTTTAACGCTCCTGTCAGCCGCCCCTATCATTGGAGGATGAATCGCTCCCCTTCCTTCTGCCTCCCAAGGAACAACTCATTGGCTGAATCTGAATGTATCCAGAACCCTGCGGGGAAGGGAGTCTGAGAAAGATCGTTCCTCATGGGAGGAATAGAAAGGGGTGGGAACCATTGCCAGGTGGTAAGTGTGCTGAACAAAAACATCCAATGTTTCTAGAGATGATGTGGTTAACCAGCCTCTAGGTTGGCCCTCAGTGAACTCCATCTCCTGGTGTTCACATGCTCATGTAGACCCAGCCCACATCTTATCAGGGTTAGTTGCTGTGACAATAAAATATGGCAGAAGTGATGGCATCCCTTCTGAGATTAGGTTAGGGATAGCCTATGGGGAAAGCAAGCTGCCATGCTGTGGAGAGAATCGTTAGAGGCTAACAAAAGTAGAAACAAGATGATGCACAAAGAGAAGCAGCAATAGAGTGAGGCACTGAGCCCTGGGACTTGGAGAACACTCAGGTGAAGACAACAAACCCCTCTGCTTGTGTTCCTGGAGTAGCTCTGCATTCTGAGGAATGTTGGTCACATGTAACTGCCAACAGATTGTTTTATCATATCCTGGTGCCCATCACCCTAATTATCCCTGGCGTCCTAAATGCAAATTCCTCATGACTCAAGCTAGCATGAGTGAGTTTGCGCTCCTTATCATGGAGCCTAATCAGCACACACTGCGGCCTGACTACCACCCTTTGTTACATGTTCAGAAAAGCCTCTTAGCCCTCAGCAATTTGGCTGCCAGAAACTCTGTGCTTGGAACACTCCTCCTTTGTTGCTGGCATGAAGTGGGAGCCTCGTTGGTTGGAAGAGTTGGCCTTCAGGGCACAGCTTCCAAGGCGATAGTTCTCTTCACAGGATAAAGATGTACCTCCCACAACTGAGAAGAATCCAGAGTTGGTGTCCTCTGCATCCACAAGGGCTTATGCAGACACTAACTTGATTCTGTTACTCAACTCCTTTCTTTACTGGAAGCTCAGGTTAGTACAAAAGGTACCTGGATCAAAGCCCTTACGATTCCACGTTAGCCCCAAAGGCTTTGCCAGTGCCTTGCCCAAGTGGTCCTCATTCTTACGGGATGTGTCCTTTGTTTATTATTTCTATGGACACTTCTAGAGCCCTGAATGGAAGTTTTCTCTGTCCCAGGTGCTCTCATCCTTCCCTCCAGTCTCTCCATAAGCACCATACACACTGTTGTTATGACAACCATTCTGCGTAAGTGCCCTGCAGGAAGGTAAATGTTGTGAGAACCAGCTGTCCATCTAGGATGAAGACAAGAGGGCGAAAACAAAAATGAGGATGGCAGGAAACAGGTTTAGAGGATCAGAAGTGGAGAAGCAGGTGGGTTTTCCAGCCTGAGCCAGTGGCCAGGGAGCAATTCCCAAACTCACGACAAGGCCACGTTAATGGAGCATTTGACTCAGCTGGCCCCCCTCTGCCAGTGTTGAAAAGGCCCTGTTGGAGCTCTGCTACTCACAGATCAGGGAAGAAATAGCCAGGGTACCGGTCATATTTGTCCTTCAGTACTGATTCTCAGAGGAGGACACATGTCTACTCTTGCGCTTCCCAGAGGCCTGGTCTATTGAAGAAGCCACTTAACCAGAGTCTGCTGCTGAGTGGAAGAGCCAAAGGATGGTATGTGTGGGCTCTGGGGCTGAAGGCCCGTCTGTTATCTGTTTCGGTGCTGGAGCTGCCCATCAGCTTAGCTAGTGGGCGATTATCTTGGAAACTACCTATTTTCATAATTATACTGTGTTTTCAGTATATTAGTTTTGGTTTCCACATGTTTATTTTGTTCATCAGATTATAAATTTGTGGATCTAGAAATACATATAATTCTAAATACATCCCTTTCCAAGTATGTGAATGCACATTTCCCCAGCTGCAAATTTTCAAGAGAGAAAATGGGGTTGAGCCACAAAGGGTCAGGCATCCTACTATGGTCTAACAGCCTGTGGCTGCAGGAAGCAGTCATGGAGAAACCTATTATTCTGGAAAAAGAAGAGGAGGGTCTCAGCATAGGAGTTCAGTGATGGGGCAGACACTCAAAAAGCTATCTATTTCAGTAGAACTACTCAAAGAGTGGTCCACGGGCCAACAGCATTGGCACCACCTGGGAGTTAGAAGTGCAAATTGTTGGCCTCACCCCAGACCTTTTGAGAATCTAGGAGGGAGGGGGGAGGGGCCATGAACCAGCTCTAATACAAACTCTCTGGGTGAGTTTGTGTTAAAAATATAATACAGGATTATTCAGTCCAGGACTAAGGAAACAAACCATTTTAACATTCAAAGTGTTATAATAGGATTAGACTATTTTATATCCTATACTAAAGGCCCAGTGCATGAAATTCCTGCACATAGGGAGGGAGGATTCCCTCAGCCCAGCCTGCACCTTCTCCAATTGCCCTCCTCTACTGGCCAATTTGGTTCTGATTGGTTGGTTTCTATGCCAATCAATGTCAAAAGCTCCGCCAGCTATTGGTTCTTCACAGCACCCACATTTGGTTTTGATTGGTCAGTTCCTAGTCATGGTCTCTGGGCCTATTAATGGGGCCTGATCAGAAAGGCAGGGGTGATCAGCAGCCCCAGAGGAGGCCTGGAGAGAAAAGAAAGCATGACTACTGATAGACAGGGAGAAAAAGAGAGAAGCAAGTGCTGATCAAAAGCTGCCACAGAGGCAACAGATCAGTCCCTGCTTCTCTTTTCAGGCCTTTCTCTGGCCCTGATCCATGGCCCCCTCAGCAGTCAGTGCTGAAGCACTGCACCTACAATGGACTGACTTCTGGTTGGTCGAGCCTTGGTCATTGCTGGTCATTACAACCCAAGGTTTTTATATATTAGGATAATAAAAAGGTAATATGCAAATTGACCATCACTCCAACACACAAGATGGCAGCCCCCATGTGGTCAAAGATGGCCACCCCAATGGGGACACAAGATGGCTGCCACAAGATCGCCAGCAGGGGAGGGCAGTTGGAAGGGACAAGGCCTGAAGAGGAGGGCAGTTGGGGGCAACCAGGCCTCAGGGGAGAGCAGTTGGAGACAACCAGGCCAGCAGGGGAGAGCAGTTAGGGTCGATGTCTGACTGCCCATTTAGACACTTATTTTTAGTAGTTAGAGATAAAGGTGATATCTTAAAAGGATGATGACAAGATTCTACACAGTTCTTGGGGGAAAAATATTTTAAATATCACCCAACACCTTCTATATTTAGTTACCATAATGATCTAGGAGCCATCCCTTCCTGTGAAGTTCATTTCCCTGTAGTCAGTCCTCTGTTGAGGTAGAGAACCATGACAGCGATGCTAGTAGTGCCTTAAGTACAAGACAACTATTAAGTCACTTCCAATCTCCTTTTTTTTCAAGCTAATGAATGTCAAGCCCTTTTCACTTTCATTCAAAGGCATGATGTTCTAGTCTTTAATTACTGGTGTTGCCTTTCTCTGTTTCTCATCCTTGTTTCTCCTTACCTGTCAAACCACAAGGCAATACACCATACATTGTTCTTGTGCAGGGGCTAGACTAAAATCAATTAAAGTGTACAGAGTGTTTCCAAGCTCTTGCACATTATATTCTTGGTACAATCCAGTAAGGCTACTAGTTGAAATAATTATCTTCTCTTAGTTTTCAACCTCAGCATCTGTTCTATCTGACCCGGGAGCACAGGTGTCATCTTCTCAAGGTTTGGGTCTTGTCCTCAAGAGTAAATCATTGGACTCCTTGATAGAGAGTGTTGTAATGCAACAACAAACCAGATGTTTAGCATTAAAGTCCTGAGGAAAATATGTGAGATTACAAATGCATTTAGAGGAATTCAATTTAGAGGAATTTCCATTTTACTTCTCAAAGGGCCTCAAACTAAGTCCTTGGTTTTATGTATAGGGTTGAACTTTTTTGCATTTGGATTTTTGTAAGTTAAAAAAGGTCAAATAGCAAAAAATTTATATTGTTCAACCTAATTAAAGCAAACGTGAGCACTAATTCACAGGCAGCAACATAGATTGTTATATGGCATTTATTCAGGAGCTCATCCAGAGAAGACCTGGAAGAGAAGATGATGTTTTAATAATGTGATTACAAAGATTCTGAGGGGCCTCCTGCCCCTCTTAAACCATCCCACCTATGCCCAGAGGTTGAAATTCAACTCAACTTTTGGGGATCACCGACCCTTTTGATAATCTGCTGAATTCTATGGACCTTCTTCATAGTAATGACCTGATGACATAATTACCACCGATATTAATTATACACAATGACTTCATTTCACCAACATAAATTATACATATAATAGTTAATGCTTATAATCTTTAACCTTTAATGCAAATAAAAAGCACAAAATAGACTTTTTAAACAATACACAAGTCAATTACTATTGTGAACTAGAAGTCAGTGATTCTCTGAGAATAGACCTTTGTGTAAGACAAGCCACATGCACAACTACTAAGAAGACAGCCTGATGACTCACACCTCTCTGCATCCAGCAGCTCACAGAGCTACTGAATCCACATTGGTCTTTATAGATGCTAAGAGATGCCTTTAAAGCAAAAGTAGGGATCTTAAATAATATAACCTAGAAAGTTAGGGTTTCTCAATCCAAATAGACAGGTAGTGGGGCATAACTGAATTTGTCCAAATCTATGATCTATGGCACTAAGTTTGAAAACAAGATCTCTTATACTCTCTGCCCCACCACACCAGTCTTCAGCACCCAGGACAGTGAGAAGCCTTAGTAGACAAGGACTAGGGCTTAGGACCAGAACTGCTTTAGAGGCACAAGGCAAGAAAAGGCTCTTGTCTTAGTCATACCAACCCCACCCTGCAGAGGTAACCGGCCGTAACAACGGAAAGTGAGTGTTTTAATTTGTTTGAATCTCATAAACTCATAGTACAGGAAATGAGGCATAAAATTGACTTTATGCAGTGATCCCCCCGCCCCCCCTTTTAGGCCCAATTTTCATTTTGTTCCTCTCTTTTTCAGAATGTGCTTCCTGTTTTACAATAAGACTGTTTGTCTATCTGACTATCTTCTCCAGATACAATTTCCTGTTGGACTGCGATCATATCTTACCATCTCCGCTGCCTAGCATTGTCCCTGGCATAAACAAGACACTAAAAACTATCTTTTGAATGAATAATTAAATAAGTGAAACATTAAGTATTAAAGTCCTACATCTTGAAAATACAATTGCTGTTGAGAAGAAGATTTAAACAAGTCAACTGTAAATTTGGCTTCCACAGCAAACATTAACTCAGGTATTATTTTTCAGTTTTGCATATTAGATACACTAATTATATGCTGTTATTATTCAGTCATATAGAGCTGTTAACTCTAGTATCACCTGCCTCTGATTCGTAATTCTTAAAGAGCTTACTAAAATAAGCAAAATTAAAAAAAAAATGGGCTCTTTTCTTACAGTCCTGTCATGAGATTTGAGAGTTTTCAAACGTCCTTGAGAGATTTCATCTTGGGAAACAGAGGCAACTCCATTTTAAATGGCTTTGTGTTTTTTACTGATTTTCTTTCCGAGCCAAGAGGTATCATCTGGCAGGCAACAGAGCATCCCTCTCCCTCCTTGCCTAATTAGAATGTGTCACTTAACTCTCCTAAAGAGAAGAAAGTAACACCTGGCAAGGGATTGCCAGATTTAAGCACACACACATTGAAATGACATAGGGGCCTATTAAAATGGCAGAAAAAAATAAGTATTGTATGTAGTGTTGTCCAAGAATTTGGGGCATGTCAATTGATTTGTTTTTGTGCCCGTTTATCAATATTGATAAGAAGCTTTTTTAAAAACCTTATGTGCTGAAACTGGTTTGGCTCAGTGGATAGAGCATTGGCCTGTGGACTGAAAGGTCCCAGGTTCGATTCTGGTCAAGGGCATGTACCTTGGTTGCAGGCACATTCCCTGTGCAAGAGGCAGCTAATTGATGATTCTCTCTCATCAATGTTTCTAACTCTCTGTCCCTCTCTCTTCCTCTCTGTAAAAAAATCAATAATATATATATATTTTTTTTTTTAAAAAAAACACCATATGCCTTCTTTCCTAGTAATTACATTTATAGGAATTTATCCTGAGAAAATGACTAAAAATGTGGATCAGAGATTTAACTGTAAGAATGCTCACTGCAGCACTGTAGCAAAAAGATGAATTCCACCTAAATATCCAATAATAGAGAATGTATTGAGTACATTATGACACCAATGAATTAATTACCATGTAGCCATTTGGAAAACGCTACCCAAGTAACTTTAATGACTTCGGGAGATGAGTATGCTATATTTTGAATGCCAAAACCAGTTCACACACAAAAAAAAAATCTATAGGAAATTAAGTATGGTACAATTATATACATAAAAATAGGTACAGTGATACTATATCTTATATTATGGAATTATGGCTGCTTTTAATCTACTTTTGGCTCATCTGATCAATTCTTTCTCTGCGATGAATATGAATCCCATGTATAAATAAGAGTTACCCAAAATTAAATGCATTAGGATGCAGCGCACGTGCCCTTGAAATCCCACCAAGCCAAAGCCTTTGAAATCTGATCATGATGGGAACATCCCGCACATCCCCTTTGTTAGGCTGGGGCAGTTACAGAAAGCAGGGAAGTGAGTTCTGCCCTGTTATCAAGGCAAAGCCCCTGGAATAAGCAGAGGCTTTCAGAGTGGTTTTTGAGGCGAGTTCTTCTGTGCTCTCCAAAGTCAATCTTTTTGGATAAGCCCTGGAAAGCCACTCTTTAAAAACACAATAAGTGTTTACACTTTTACATTTGAAAACTCTACAAAATTGTGTGGGAAATAACCATATCTTATGCTGTCAGAGTAGAAATGGAACTGCCAAGACTCAGACCTTTGGCCAACTACAATGCTGCTCAATCTTTTGGGGAACAGTTTAGCAAATGCCTACATAGAAAGAGGTCTGGGTAGTCCTGTGGAAAGCCCAGGGGTGTTGAAATCTGACAGACCTCAGTTTACATCCCAGAGCAGTAAATTCTCTTACTAGAATTGTGACCTTGAGCAAGTTACTTAACTTCTTAGAGCATCAGTTTTCTCATCTTCAAAACAGGAATATGCTAGTGCTATCTCTGATGATATTGAGGGAATCAGTATAATACATGTAAACATCTGGTAGCATAGTGCCTGGCCCTGCACAGACACTTAACAAATGGGGGTAATTATTATAACCATGTCTATTTTTGCCACTGGACACTGAGTTCACAGAGTGCTGGCTCTAGGACTCTTACCTGTGACCATACAGGACTTAGAGGACAGTGGACCCTCAGTAAGTGTTTGTTACGTTAATTGCTCATCTCTTAATTTGTTCTCAGCCTTTGACCCATAAATTAAACTCTGGAATTTACTCTGTGGAAATCATTCAAAAGGAAAAAAAGTATTGAAGGCATCTATTTTCCAAAGCAATATTGCTGATAATGGAGAAAATCAGAAATAAGCCACACATCCAAAAAGGAAGGGTGGTTAAATAAATCAGGATTTCGCCATGGTGTGAAATATCATAGATCATTAAACGTGATGATTCTGATATGTAGGTAACAGCATGGCAAACTGATGTAATGTTGCAGATATCGAACTGCAGCTATGCTCTGAGGGGCTGCTCTGTAAAGCAGGGAGCGTGTGAACCAACACCAACAGGAAACTAAGAAATGAAAACAGTTGGCAGAATACAACCAAGATGGCTGTGTAGGTTAACTTGGTAAGCGCATCCCCCCCACAACCACCTCAAAATTACAACTAAAATACAGAGCAACCATCATTCAGAACTGCCTGCAATCTGGCTGAATGGAAGTCCTACAACTAGAGAATTAAAGAAGAAGCCCACTGGTACTGGTAGAAGGGGTGGAGGTGGGGAATGGGCTGGTCCGACACCCACATGTGGTGTGTTTTTAATCAGGAGGGCTATCTTGGCTGTGTAAGCCTCCCGTGAGGAGCAAGGGGATCCAGCCCCACATCAGATCCTCAGTCCAGGGTTTCAGAGCTGGGAAGAGAAGTTCCTGTAACACCGGGCTGTAAAAACCAGTGGGACTGTGGCTAAATGACATGGAGGCTGCTGGCATCCCAGGAAGTTCTTTTTAAAGGGTTAGCACACAGACTTACTCAGACTCACTCCCACTGAGCTCCAGTGCTGAGGCAGCAACTAGAAAGGATTCAGGGACATATGGAGAGGAACTAAATTGTCTGGCATCAGGAACTCGGGTGCAGACTCAGTGAGCATGAAAGCCCCACTAAAGCAAGTCCTCCATAGGGTTCTCTTACACAACAACTGTTTTTGCTGTAGTTGCAGCTGGTCCTCACCGCCAATTGGCCTAGGGATCAATTACTCCCAGTGATGCCAACAGCAATCAAGGCTCAACTACAATAAGACAGTTTACATATCCCACACAGGGTCACACCTGGAGTGCCCAGCTCAGGTGACTGGGAAGGCTGAACCACTGGGCCCTACAAGCACCTACTAATTCCAAAAGACATAGAAGCTCCACCTAATACATATAAACAAACACAGTGAAGCAGCCAAAATGCAGAGACAAAGAAACATGTCACAAATGAAAGAATAGAAGAAATCTCCAGAAAAAAAGATAAGAGAAATGGAAGAAAGGAAACTATTAATAATAAATACAGAGTTCAAAACAATAGCTATAAAGATGCTCAAGGAACTTAATGAGAGCTTCAAGGGACTTAGTGAGAATTTCAGGGATCTTAGTGAGAACATCAAAGATATGAAAAAAAGCACCAGTCAAAAATGAAGGATACAGTAACTGAAATAAAGAATAATTTACAGGGGACTCAACAGTAGAGGACACCAAGAGCTGAATCAGCAAGTTGGAATATGAGGAAGCAAAACACATTTAATCCAAAGAGCAAAAAGGAAAAAGAACCCAAATATATGAAGATAGTATAAGGAGCCTCTGAGAGAACTTCAAGCATACCAACATTTGTATCATGGGGGTGTGAAAGGAGACGTGAGAAAACAAGATATTGAAACACTATTTGAAGAAATAATGACAGAAAAATTCCCCAACCTGGTGGAAGAAATAGACTTACAAGTCCAGGAAGTGTAGTGAGTTCTAAACAAGATGAATCAAAAGAGGCCCACACCAAGACATGTCTTAATTAAAATGCCAAAGGTTAAAGACAAAGAGAGAACCTTAAAAGCAGCAAGAGAAAAGCAGGTCATTACCTACAAGGGAGCACCCATATGACTATCAGCTGATTTCTCAACAGAATCTTTGCAGACCAGAAGGAAGTGGCAAGATATTCCAAGTAATGAATAACAAGGACCTACAACCAAGATTATTCTACCTTGAAAAGTTATTTAGAATTGAAGGTCAGGTAAGAGCTTCATAGGCCAGAAAAAGCTGAAAGAGTTCATCACTACCAACCAGTATTACATGAAATATTGAAGGATCTACAGAAGAAGAAGGAGGAGGATGAGAAGGAGGAGGAGGAGGAGGAGGAGGAGGAGGAGGAGGAGGAGGAGGAGGAGGAGGAGGAGGAGGAGGAGGAGGAGGAGGAGGAGAGATATCAGCAATAAATACATATCTATCAACAATTAAGTCTAAAACTCAAAATAAACATCCCTTTGTTCATTGGAGGAAATGAAAGTCTGGAAAAGAAGACACATTCTGGTTTGCTGATGTGTTTTATATTTGATCATAGGAAAGTCATTAAAATGCACTCCCAGTTCTTGCAGGAATTAACATTTGAAGCAAAGTTAATTTACTTCTTTGCCCGATGATCCTCACTGATGGTCATCTATTAATGACCTGTATACTCGTGTATTTTGGAAGGTACCTCACTAGGGGGGACACGAAAGCACAGGACGGTATGTATCACATAATCCCATTCAGAACAGGTGCTTGAGCTGGCCCCCAGGTCTCCAGCCTTCCCAGTCCCCTTTCCTGTGACACCCCAAAAGCACGATTCAAGCTTTCATCCTCCAGCATGAAGTTAGCCCCCCAAACCCAGCGAGCTCCCAACATTTCCAAAGATTCCAAAGGAGCCCAAGGTTATGCCTTTCTCCAGCCAGTGAGAATATCCTCTTATTTTTATATGCAAAGCAGCTCAGTGCCTCTTAGTTTCCACCTCTCCCCGTGGACTGGGCTCTGGACCTCTTCTCTGCTTTTTCAAAAAGCTTATGAAAGGGCTCTGTTTTCCTAAAGGAGAGGTTATTCTCTTCCTAGAACAAGGGACACATACCGCTGACAGCTTCTGAAAGATTAATTTTTTTCTGTTTCTGCTAGGACTGCATACAGATCGAGAAATTGACGGTGACATTTGAATAGAAGACAGTTTATACAGCTCCAAGGCCATCTTCTAAGGGTGATCTTTTAAATCTGGTGAGTGGGATTGAGGGAGAAGAGGTCAGGGATAAGTGCTGGTATTTTATTTGGCACTTTGAATGATAACAGAATAACGGTATTATATTATAAATGCATTCTTTGCCATTTTTTCTCTCCCCTCTCTTTTAAGGAGGTTGGGCCTAGGGATTGCACTATCTTCTCTTTTTTTAAAATATGTTTTTATTGCCCTAGCCTGTTTGGCTACATGGATAGAGTGTCAGTCTGTGAACCAAAGGGTTCCAGGTTCAATTCTAGTCAAGGGCACATACCTTAGTTGCTCCTCCCTAGCCGGGCCCTGGTTGGGGCTCATGCAAGAGGTAACCAATTGATGTGTTTCTCTCACATTGATGTTTCTCTCTGTCTTTCCCTCTCTCTCCCACTCTCCCTAAATAATAAATAAATAAATAAATAAATAAATAAATAAATAATCCCTTCAGGTGAGGATTAACAAAAAAAAAAAATAAATAAAATAAAATATTTTTTTTTATTGATTTCAGAAAGAGGAGGGAAAGAGGGATAGAAACATCATAGATCCAGATCAACCACAGAGCCACACTGACTGGATGAGCTATCTTAGCATAATGAAGCTTGATCTTGTAACTGCTCCCTGGATCTTTCCTGGGTGGCTAATGGGCTGTGGGAGGGGCAGCAAGTGTTGCCAAAACAAGTGAAACTCACAACAACATTGTAGATTACCTTGTTTGTCCCTGATTATAAATAAAGCCTCAGCTTTGCAGTCTGGATCTGTTCTGAGGCCTCAGCCAGTGCTGGCGCGGCACACTATCTTAACAAAAAAGGAAGTGTAGGGCCTGGGGGAAGGTTGGTCTGCTTGGAGATGATAAGAGGAGGGGAGAGAATTTGGGAAAAAGCTTTTGTGAGAACTTTGGGAAAGAGAGTCACTGCTAAACATGACCTGGGCAATGAAGCCAAGTGTTGTGCATGTGACATCCTTCCCCAGACCCTTCCGGCAGGTATGTTTGTTTGTTTTTTCAAAAGCAGACATGTTTCACTTCAGAAAGTGCTGGGTTTGTGTGGTAGGGATTTCACAGGAAAACACTTGAGACCCGCCACAGCCCTGCCAGAGCTCCACATCTGAGGCAGCGCTGCTGAGCGGAAAGTGCCGCGATGCCCTTCCCTTTGGGGTGGGCTTTGCACGTGCAACACCTCTCTCACTGGCTGCCTGGCCGTCCATCACATTAGTTGGGAAGGACGTGCAAGCCAACACCAGTACCATGAAGGCTCCTTTGAATCCCTGCCTTTTGGGCTTCCTGACTTCTTGGGATATTGGTAACTTTTGCATTCTGTGCAAAGTGTAAGCTCTTTAGAATTAGCCAGGCCTGGAGTATAATCATAGTGCTGTTGACTTCTGCCTGTGTGCTTTTCCACAAGACTTTTTATTTTTAACAGTACTGAGCCTAAGTTTTCTCATCTGTTTGAGGATTGATGGTTTCTTAAAGATTGGAGATAATGTGCTAAAAATAAACATTAAGCACATATCTATATGGCCTAAGTGACCATACAACAGAACGACCAGAATAACCAGTCGCTATGATGAGCACTGACAACCAGGGGGCAGACACTGAGTGCAAGAGCTGCCCTCAGCCTGCAGGCCTCAATCATCCATGGGGCCTGCTGTCCAACCTCCCGGTCCCTCCTCCCCCACCCCCCACCCTGGCCAGCAGGTCCCGATCACCCAATTGGGGATGGGCCCTGGGCTGCAACGGGGAACCAGGGGTGGGTGGCAGCAGATGCGGGCAGCGAGGGACAGAGGGGGCAGGGAGGCGGGGAGGTGGGGAGGTGGGGAACCTAATTGGCCCAGATCACCAGCCAGGCCTAGGGACCCCACCCGTGCATGAATTTTGTGTACCAGGCCTCTAATATTCAATAATTCTAGGTGTACCGGTTAATAATGTGGATTTTTTTCAATAAATGGAGTTACACATATATTGGTATATATGCAATTCGATACATATGCTATTTTGTTGTATTGACAACAAGCTTTAAAACTTCATATGTCAAATTTGCTGAAGGTGTTACCATATAGATATTTTTACACTTAAAAATGTCAAATTCCATGCCAAAAGAAAGTGCATTTGTGAGAAGTTTTAATTCATTACTTTGTTTTGAAGAAAAGCGCTGCTGAATGCTTCGGAAAGCTTATGGTGAACATGCTCCATCTCAAGAAACTTGTGAACACTGGTTTAAATGCTTTAAAAGTGATAGTTTCAATGTGAAATACAAAGAATATCCAGATCAACTGAAAAAGTTTGAAGACCAACAATTATAAGCATTATTGAATGAAGATGTGTGTCAAACTGAAAAACAACATGCAGAAAGATGAAACATTGCTCAGCAAACAATTTCTGATCATTTACAAGCAATGGGAAAGATTTTAAAGGAAAGAAAATGGGTGCCACATCAACTGAACAAAAGATAAATGGAAAACTAAAAAGTCATCAGTAAAATGTTGCTTCAATAGCATGAAAGTCTTTTTTTTTTTTTTTTCATCAAATTGTGACTGGTGATGGAAAAAATGAATTTATTCTGAGAATCCCAAATGCACAAAATCATGGGTTGATCCATGTCAACCAACAACATCAACTGCAAGGCCAAATTACTTTGGAAAGAAGACAATGCTCTGAGTTTGGTGGAGTTAGGAAGGTGTGGTGTATTATGAGCTTCTAAAACCAGGTGAAACCATTAATAATGATCACCACTGGACAACAAATAATCAATTTAAACCACACTTTGATGGTGAAATTACCAGAATGTGCCAGAAGACACGGCAAAGTAATTTTGTTTCATGATGATGTACCATCACACACTTCAAAACCAACTAAAGACACATTAAAAGATCTTGCCTGGGAAGTATTAACCCACTTGCTGTATTCACCAGATCTTGCTCCTTCAGATTACCATTTGTTCCGATTGATAGCACACGCACTTTCTGAGCAGCACTTCAAAATGTACGAAGAAGTGGAAAGCTGGTCTCTGAATGGTTTGCCTCAAAACAAGAAAAGTTCTATTGGGATGGCATCCACAAATTACCATCCCAATAGAACTTAGATGGGGGAAATGTGTACTTAGCGATGGACATTACTTTGAGTAAAGCACTTTTGATGTTTCTCTTGAAGTTATCGTGTTTTCTTTTATTACAAAATCTGCCATTATTAACCAATACATCTAGTATGTAACTAATTACATAAAACCTTACAAATTACCAGACCTGGCTATCTTATGGATGTTATTTCGAACTTATCAAAAATCCATTGAAGCCATATATAGAGTGTAAAATTAATTTTTTTTTTAAACTTTAAAACCTGTGAGGAAAAAGTACTTCACTTCTAGGAGGTTTTAATCTGGTTGGGATGAAATACATTCATGTTAAACAGTCATTAACAGCACAGGACTACAAATGCTAAGTATTTGACATACTGGGGAAAACATCACTGAAATGAATAGTTTGGAGACATTTATCCTGCTTGGTGCTCTCTCAGCTTCCTGAATCTGCAGTTTGATGTCTGACATTTATTTGGGGGCATTCCAGTCATTGTTTCAATTTTTTTTTCCTGCTATTTTTTCTTTCTTCTCCTTCTGGGATTCCCATTACTGGTACATGTATGTTACATCTCTTGTAGTTGTCCCACAGTCCTTGATATTCTGTTTTGATGTTTCAGTCTTTGTTCTCTTTGTTTCTCAGTTTGGGGAGTTTTTATTGAATAGCCTCAAGCTCTGAGATTATATCCTCAGTCATGTTCAGTCTACTAATAAGCCCATCAAAGGCATTCTTCATCTCTGTTAGTGTTCTTACCTCTAGCATTTCTTCTTGGTTCTTCCTTGGGATTTCCCTCTCTCTGCTTATATTGCCCATCGGTTCTTGCATGCTTTCTGCTTTTTTATCCAGTGGATCCCTTTGCATGTTAATCATAGGTATTTTAAATTCCAAGTCTGATAATTCCAACATTTCTGCCATGACCATGGTTCGGATATTTATTTGCTCTATCTCAATTCAAATTGTGGGTATTGTTTGCCTTTTGGTCTGCTTTGTCAAATAGTGCAGTATGTATCTCTAAAAGGTGAAGACTCCAAACTATCACCACAGTATTATTATAGCACCTAAAAAGTAATAGTAATGCCCTAAAAATCATTAACATCCAGCTATTGTTTCAATATCTTCCTGTTTCACAAATTTAACAATTTGTTCATTTTGGTAACCAAATAAGGCGCATAAGTTTCAAGTAGTTGATATTTTATATAGTTTTTTATAATTTAACCAACTTGAAAGTTATAGATAAGTTTGTTACTTTAGGACCATAAAACGGTACAATCCTGTTTGTTCACAAATTGTTTGTCAAGTACAGTTATGTCAGATAGAATAAACTTAAATAACTTTAATTTTTATTATTTTTTGTCATGAGTAGAGCAGCCAGCTGCTGATCTCTAAGGAAGATGTCATCTCTAATTTTCACATGAGATGCAAGAAAATACTTCAGAATTGAAGAAACCATCAACATTACAGCAAAGAAAAGGGGGTTTTATTTTCTGAGCTTAATTCCTTTTGTCATGTGTCAAGCAGCCATCCTAGAAAAGGAAATAAGAGGGGGAAAGAAGATATGTCTCTTTATATTAAATTTGTGTTATATAAAAGTTTGTCTAATCCACTGTTCTTTCTGAACTATAATATACAATGCATGGGGAGTGGATTATCAGTTAGAAATGTATTTAACCACAAATAATAGGAAGGGAAGCTTGAATACACAGGGATTTGTTTTTTTCTTCATGTTACAAGAAGTCCAGGGTTCTCGAGTCCAAGGTTCTTCAGTGTCATCATGGACCTAAGCTTCCTCTACCTTCCTGCTCTGCCTTCTTTTGAGTGTGGTTTAGTCTCCGTGGCCACAAAGTGGCTGCTGCACCCCCAAGCAGTCTCCTCAGCCTAGGCATGAAGAAGGAAGAAGGGCAGAGAATGAAGGGCAGAGGATTTTCTCATAAGGGGGCCTCTTAGGGCAGAGCTTTTGCCTTTTTGTTGGGAAAAAGAGGTTCCTCCCTGCAATGACATTCTAATGCTCACAAGACTACCCTCACCTCAGATATCAGCCCATAAGCTTGAGGGTTCCCAGGCCACCTATACTTTAGATCAGTTGGATACTAATTCAGGGGCTCCAACTATACTCTCAGGCTCAATAATTTGCTGCAGTAACATAGAACTCGGGAAAGCACTATGCCTGCAATTACAGTTTTATTACAGCAGAAGGATACAAATCAGAACCAGCCAAAGAAGAGACCCATTGACCGAGGTCTGAGAGGATCCCAAATGCAAAGCATCTGTATCCTCAGGATGCATCACCCTCCAGGTGTCACCAACCAGGGAACCTCCTCAGAGCTTTGGGAAGTCAGAATGTTTATTGGAGTTTCATTATACAGACACAAACGATAGGCTCATTGGCCACATGACTGAACTCAATCTCCAATTCCTGCAAAGACCAGACTAATGTCATGTGGCTCAAAGACCCAAACCTCTAAACACGAGGATGGTCTTTCTAGCAAGACCAGCTTCATCCTGGAACTATTTAGGCACCTCCCCCTCCAACCCCCATAAGTCACCTCATTAACATAAACTCAGGTGTGAATAGCAAAGACACTGATCACTCTTGGGAAATTCCAAGGGTTAAGTCTCCCTAACCAGAAACTGAGGACAAAGAGTCAAGTTCTTTATTATACACATTCCTACATCTCTTTGGCTGGATCTGTGTGGCATGGCCACTCCTGGCTGTCAGAGAGGCTGGAAGTCTGAGTTTTTACTTTTACAGCCTCCAAAGTAGAAGCAGACAAGGGGAACATGGATGGAAATGAAATTGACTCAGCCAGCTCTGTGTCTGACATAACCATCAACTGTTTGGACACTTGAAAACTGGTTTTGTTCAGATTAAAACAAACTCCTTTTCCTTTTACATGGGACTTTATTTCTTAAAATGTTAATTTTATAACCATAAAACTATCATCTCTAACGGGTTGCAGAAATTCCCACAGTCTTTGACCCAATGAATCTCAGGGAAGAAACTTGGCCAGTATGATCCACTTCAGTTGAACTAAGAGTAATTTCTTACGTTTATACAGCCTTTTGTAATTTGCAAAGCATAGGGTGCCCCTGTGAAGACATGCAGCACCGGGGAACAAGCCAGGTGGAGCTAACTGTGCCAGAGTAACCACACCTGAGATGAGTCCGTGGGAGGATTAAATAACAACGTGTAGCTAGAACACTTAAGCCAGTGCCTAACACCCGAAATTATTTACCATGAGCCCCATAGTGACCCTTACCAAGGTCACTCTTTACACTTCCCAAGTTCATTTCCAAGTCATGTCTTGAACCAAGTTGTCCAACTGTAAATCCAAAACTCTATCCACGACACCAGTCTGATTCCCCACATTGAGCACTCAGTGGACCAAGAACCCATTCCCCCCACATAAAGGGCAGCTGGGTAAAGAGATAACCCCAAATTGTTCCTATATGAATTCACAGAGATAATAAATATCCCCAATATGTGATGAGGCTGTCCCCATTTTAGTATGTACTCTCACTGATTTGATGTTAAAAACCTATTAAGAAGAACAAAATCGTTCTATCCAACCTTCAAAAGCCTTCTGTGATTACTATCCTCCCACGTGAGCTCCTGAGGAGGAGCCAAGCCAGAGAAGCCTCTCTGCATCGCAATCAGCCATTGTCACATCTCCACTCCGAGGAAGGAAGGGAAGCTGTGTTTAGCGACGTGAAAAGTACTTTTTAGTGCCTCAGCTTAAAGACTCTGGCTGTCCAAACAAGCATTTCTTTTCCCTACCACTCCCCATTGCTGCTTGAAGTGGATGCTGTACAGATGTTTTACAAAAATGCTTCCCCTTCTACTCTTTGTCATCAGCAGCTTACATGTTCTTGGCAGCAGTTGCCAAAGAAACAGATGAGATGGAATTTCCCAGAACTGAAGAGGATGCTCCTGGGCTTTTGTGGGTCCGCCTCTGAGAGAGTGTGCCCTTTGCATAAAGTCAGGGGCGCGGAAAGGCCAAACCACTCCTGGAACCTACTTCTCCTCTCTCCAATTGCTACATTAAAAACAAAACAAAACAAAAACAAACCAGCTCCTGAGTCCAGTGCTAGAAATGAGGGCATGTTTATTTTCTAAGCTGTTTCTGATCCTCCACCCTCACATAAGAAATCCCCTACTTAAATATGTTTATTTTTTAAATTGATTTGGGAAAGAGAGATAGAAACATGGATCAGGCTGCCCTGCATGCCCCCAACCTGACCTCAACCGGAGCTTGTGCTCTGACCTGGAATTGAACTGGTGGTACCTCTTGGTGCATGGGACAACGCTCAACCAACTAAGCCACACTGGCCGGGAAGAACTCCCCTAAACTCTAGATCTAGGCAACCTCAACTAGAGATGTGCACAGGTCAGCAAATGGTCCCCTGGTCACATATTCTTTTAAATTTAGCCAGACACAGCGAGTTTTAAAAAAGTAATTATGGCCGAAACTGGTTTGGCTCAGTGGATAGAGCATCGATTTGTGGACTGAAAGGTCCCAGGTTCGATTCCAGTCAAGGGCATGTACATTGGTTGTGGGCACATCCCCAGTAGGAGGTGTGCAGGAGGCAGCTGGTCAATGTTTCTCTCTCATTGATGTTTCTAACTCTCTATCCCTCTCTCTTCCTCTTTGTAAAAAATCAATAAAATAT
The DNA here is from genome assembly GCF_014108245.1 of Pipistrellus kuhlii. Classification (NCBI taxonomy): domain Eukaryota; kingdom Metazoa; phylum Chordata; class Mammalia; order Chiroptera; family Vespertilionidae; genus Pipistrellus; species Pipistrellus kuhlii. The sequence goes on from NW_023425529.1 coordinate 40,684,500, forward strand.
ATATATATTTTTTTAAAGTAATTATGAAGCAACACATCTCAACTAGGTCTTTCTGTCAGCACGTGGAATCTTAATGGAAGAAAGAGAGGAAGGGAGAAGGGGAGACAAGAACATTCTATTTTCCATTTAACTATTTGATGACTATTTATTGAACCCTTTCACATGTACCATTTGATCCTCAAAGCAGGTATGTGGCAAACCCAGGTCTCTCTGACCCAAACACATGCTTAAATAAATTAATATGGTTTTATTTTTTTAATATATCTTTATTGTTCAGATTACTACAATTGTTCCTCTTCCCCCCCACCCCCCATAGCTTCCCTCCATCGGGTTCCCACCCAATCCTTTGCCCTAACCCCCCCCCCATTCTGCCATTGTCCTCATCCATAGGTGTACAATTTTTGTCCAGTCTCTTCCCCCCCAACCTCCACACCTCTTTCCCCTGAGAACTGTCAGTCCACTCCCTTTCTATGCCCCTGAGTCTACTATATTCACCAGTTTATTCTCTTTAGCAGATTTTTTATTCACTTAATTTTTAGATTCATTTGTTGGTAGATATGTATTTGCTGTTCATAATTTTTATCACTATCTTTTCCTTCTTCTTCCTCTTCTTAAAGAGTACCTTTGAGCATTTAATATAATACTGGTTTGGTGGTGATGAACTCCTTTAGCTTTTTCTTATCTGTGAAACTCTTTATCTTACCTTCAATTCTGAATGATAGCTTTGCTGGATAGAGTAATTTTGAATGTAGGTTCTTGCTATTCATCACTTTGAATATTTCTTGCCACTCCCTTCTGGCATGCATAGCTTCTGTTGAGAAATCAGCTGATAGTTGTATGGGTGCTCCCTTGTAGGTAACTGTTTTTCTCTTGCTTCTTTTAATATTTTCTCTTTGTTTTTTGCTCTTGGCATTTTAATTATGATGTGTCTTGGTGTAGTCCTTTTTGGATTCTTTTTGTTTTGGATTCTCTGCACTTCCTGGACTTGTAAGTCTATTTTTTTCACCAGGTGGGGAAAGTTTTCTGTCATTATTTCTTCAAATAGGTTTTCAGTATCTTGCTCTCTCTCTTCTTCTGGCACCCCCATAATTTGGATGTTGGTACACTTACAGTTGTCCCAGAGGCTCCTTACATAAGGTGACCAAATTGTCCTGCTTTTGGAGGGACAGTCCCGATTTTCAACAATTTTTCCTGCATCCCACGGCATTTTTAAAAAGTCCCAAGTTTTTGAAAGATTGGAAAGATTCTTTCCAAAAATCAGGACTTTTTTAAAACGCCAAGGGATGCAGGAAAAAATTGTTAAAATTCTGGACTGTCCTGCCTAAAGCGGGACGATTTGGTCACCTTATCCTTACACTATCTTTATATTTTTGGATTCCTTTTTCTTTTTTCTTTTTGGTTGGGTGTTTTTTGCTTCTTCATATTTCAAATCTTTGACTTGAATCTTGTGATCCTCTAGTCTGCTGTTGGATCTCTGTATATTATTTTTTATTTTAGTCAGTGAATGCTTAATTTCTAGTTGGTTGTTTTTCATTATCCTTGAGGGTTTCGCTAAATTATCATCTTTTTCTAGGAAATTATTGAAAAACCTTATAACTATGGTTTTTAACTCTATATCCGGTAGTTTGCTTTCCTCCATCTCTTTTCTTTGTGACCTGTTTCTTTGTCTCCACATTTTGACTGCTTCTCTGTGTTGATAGAGTGGCTTTGGGTACCAGGTGTCTTATAGGGCCCAGTGGCTCAGCCTCCCCAGTTACCTGAGGTGGACACTCTTGGTGCTCTCCTTGTGGACTGTGTGCAGAGTCTTGTTGTAGTTAAGCCTTGATTGCTGTTGGTACACTGGGAGGAATTGACCTCCAGGCCAATTGGCTGTGAGGATCAGCTGTGTCTACAATGGGAGACCTTCTGTGCTGGAGACACCCTTATGGGGCAAGACTTGCTTCAGTGGGGATTTGGTACTCACTGTGTTTACCCCCTGATTGTGGCCCTTCTGGATCTGAGGAGTTGTAATCTGGATGGTCGTACTCTGACTGTTGGGTACACTGGCTCTTGGATCTCCAAAGAGGTGCTAATTTAGCCTCTGCTTGAGGCCACCCAGCAGGAGCTACAGAGAGATCTGCAGATTCCTCTTCTTTCTTTGGGTTTTGGAGGTTCCCAGATGAGGCCCAGCTGTGAAGCAATGCAAGCTGCTGTGGGGGTCTTGGGCCTTCTTTTGGATGTTCAGGGTCTCACTGACTCAGCTGCAGTTTGTTAGGTAAGTTTAGAATTCAAAGGACCAGGTCATTCATATACAAAAGCCTCTGTGCTCAGCTTGAATGGGGCAGAGTCTCAGGGCGGAGCAAAGAGCTATGGCTTCATGGGGTGGGATCTCAGGGCAGAGCATACAGAAATGGCTTCCCATCAGCCCTGCACTAGGAGGCCCCTGTCCCACAGTAATCACTGCAAGCACCTCTGAGAGAAAGCCGCCCTCAAGACCTGCTGCCAGACAGTCCAGTTTCTCCCCGTATGAGTCTAGGTCCCCAGAATCTTGCCTGAAACTGGAGCTGAGAGCAGTTGGGAGCTTGTGTCTCCCTCCTGCTTAAAAAAAGCCAGCCTCATACTCAGTTGCCAGCCCTCTGTGCGCATGTACCTCCAAACCTCTGCCTTCCGCAGCTCCTGTGAGTCTCAGTATGCTTTTCTCTTTCTTTCTAGTTGTAGAATTTTAACTCAGCCAGCCTTCCTATGGTTCTGGTAGATGTTCATTTTGTCTTTTAGTTATAGTTTTGAAATGGTTGTGTGATGCAGCAGTTTAGATGTTTATCTATGCTGCCATCTTTGCAATTCAAATTAATATAGTTTTAATTAAATGATTAAGAATTTACATTCCAAATAGATTAATATTTACTCCCCTTAAACTTATTTTTTTTAATATATTTTATTGATTTTTGTACAGAGAGGAAGGGAGAGAGATAGAGAGTTAGAAACATCGATGAGAGAGAGTCATCGATCAGCTGCCTCTTGCACACCCCCTACTAGGGATATGCCTGCAACCAAGGTACATGCCCTTGACCGGAATCGAATCTGGGACCCTTCAGTCCCCAAGCCGACGCTCTATCCATTGAGCCAAACCGGTCTTGGCTACTCCCCTTAAACTTAATATTGCTTAATAAAATAGGAAATAGAAGGCCCTACAATAAATATCATTGCATCTTACTGCAAAAACTGGCACTGTTAACCCAAGCTATCATGGATCCTAGGATGCACTACATTATAATATTTCTTTAAATTAAGCTGGAGACCTATGGCACCTCCTTATTAAGGGGGTATGACAGAGACTGCTAGTTGTCAACCAAATCCCATCCCTTAGTAAAAGAACCCTAATTTTTTGGTGGGCACATTACCACCTAGCTATGATTACATTTTCTTAGTCTCCCTTGCAGATGGCTGTGGTCATATGACTAATTTTGGCTCAATGAGATATAAGAAGCATTATGCATTATTTCCAGGAATTCTCCTTTTAAAGAAGGAATCCAGACCCTCACTTTCCCTTCCCCATCCTACTGCCTAGAACACAGCCTGTTAATTTCTCCAAAAGAGCCAGCGTGATTTGATAAGGATTTCAGGATTGTGTTGACTCTGTAGATCAGTTTGGGTAGTACAATAATGCCATCTCAACAAAATGCCTTCATAAACAGGGATATATTTCCATTTATTTAGATCATTAATTTCTTTCCATGGGATTTTATAATTTGCATTATGCAAGTCTTACATGTCTTTTGTTAAACTTTATTTCTAAGTTTTTTATTCTTATTGATGCTATTGTCAGTGGAATTGTTTTCTTAATTTCATTTTCTGATTGCTTTATCACAAGTGTATAGAAACTCCAGTTACATTTTTTCATAGTCTTCTTTACTTTTCTTTACTTGAAATTCCAGGCATAGCATTTTCTATTTAGATAAGAACTAATAGAAATTGGTTGTTCTATGGCTTATAACCTTTTCCCCAAGGGAGAGAAAGAAGCTAAATAAATTTTACTCTTAGAAGATAAGTAGAAATGTCAGATGAGGGCAATAATAAAGTACAATTTACTGTTTGGTACCAGCTCCCGAAAATGCAATTGAGAAGCAAATCTGGAAGATTGTAAATAGAATTTCAGTTTCTTGTTTTCTTTTTGGAACCTGGTACTTCTAACTAATTACATTTACAAGATCTGTTTGTTAATTGTTTAGGAGCAGCTGGTCCTAAATAAATGGAGGCTGGAGACAATGATAGTAATTTACATATGGTATTTTATTATAATTAAAGTTCCAGAAACAAGCTTGAGTCCTTACAATGTAGAGCAATTATGTAAGACTATGTTTTATTAAATGTGCTTATGGACAGTAAAGAATGTTGACACATTGGGTCTGTCCAATTGCCTAGAACCGTAAAGTTAACTGGAGCTTTTAGTTAAAAAGAAAGAAGCAAGTCATTAGAAAATATTGACAATTGACTTATTAAAAAGAAAATAAAACTTACTTCTAGAAGCAGTACATGTTCAATTTAATCTCTTGCAATTAAAGAGAGGCACTTGGCCTGGCCCAAGTGGCACAGTGGTTGAGCATCAACCTATGAATTATTCCTGGTCAGGGCACATGCCTGGGTTGTGGGCTTGATTCCCAGTGTGGGACTTGCAAGAAGTAGTTGATCAATGATTCTCTCTCATCATTGATGTTTCTATCTCTCTCCCTCTCCTTTCCTTTTCTAAAGTCAATGAAAATACATTTTTTAGAAAAAGATTTCAGCCTCAGAGTGAAAACAAAGAGTTCTGGCACTTCATTAACTAGAGAAATTCATCAATCTTGATAGCCTTAACAATCCAAAATGAAGTGGGTTGGTATTTGTTTTTATTTAAAGTAGATCCATTCTTATTGTTTTGATAATATCTATCATTTATTGAATGCTAGTCCATGCTTTGGTGTAGTATATAATTACTAGAGTCCCGGTGCATGAAATTCATGCACAGATGCAGTTCCTAGGCCTGGCCAGCGATCGAAGCGTGAGTATCTAGTGTGGAAGGGCAGGTCCCAGTTAACCTCTGGGCCCTTGACAGCATTTGGACCCCCGGGCCCCCACGTGCCTCCTTCCACCTGAGTCATGGTGCCTGTGTCCCCACGCAGAGATGCAGTGAGCACGCACGGCAGGAGGATGCCGCTGGCCAGGGTGCAGCATGGGCCTCTGTGCTGCCCACCAGCATGGTCCCGGTGGGGTCCTGGCAACTGCAACCAGCTCACGGGGAAGCCCATTGGGGCTGGCAGAGCCTCCTCTGTTGCCCACTGCCAGCACCTCGTCATGGACACCTGCCATGTTCTGCACTGCCCCCTGGTGGTCAGTGTATGTCATAGCAAGCAATTGAGGGAACAATTTGTATATTTAGCTTTTATTATATAAGATTTAATCTTCACAGTAACACTATGGATTAGTTTCCCAGTATTAACATAACAAAGTACTCAGACTAGGTTATTTCAACATCAGAGATTTATTTTCTCATAGCCTTGGAGGAGTTCTAGAAGTCCAAGTCCAAGGTGTCTGCAGGATCGGTTTCTTCTGAGGTCCCCAAGGGAGGGAGCTGTTCTAAGCCTCTCTGTGGGGCTTATAGATGGTCATCTTCTCCCCGTGTCTTCACATCATTTTCTCTCTGTATATTTCTGTATCCAACTTTCTTATAAGGATATCAGTCATGTTGGACTAGAGCCCATCTTAATATCCTTATTTTAATTTAATCATCTCTTTAAAAGACCCTATCTCCAAATATGGCCACATTCTGGACACCCTACCTCCAAATATAGTTCAATATATGAATTTGGGAGAAAGACACAATTCAACCAATAACAGCTATATATTTTTTCCATTTTACAATGGAGAATACAGACCCAGAAAGACTGTTACTTGTTCAAAGTCTCCAGTTAGTGGTGTCAGAGGCAAGACAAACCCAAATCTGTTGAATCCCAAAGCCCAGCTGTTAACCGTGACAATACACTACTGCCCTTCACAAGAGTCAGATGGCTCTTTTCCGTCAGTGTCCCCACTCAACCTCAGGCTCCCGCATCCCAGGGACTCTATTATCCTACATCTTCAATGCCTCCCCCACTAGCCTCGAGTTATCTCATTCTCATCTCCCCAAGGTCCTGTTGAATGTTCTAGCCAGGCCTTTCCTCCCATGTGAGTCGCTGAATGGTCCCCACCCCCACGCCCAGCCTCCACCACCCTGCTTCCATCATCCCCATCTCTACCTCCCAAGCACACACAAGTGAGACACCACTGCCTTTCACGGTAACACGTTTGCACTACTTTTCACAAAGGCTCTCTGGGCCACCAATGTCTTCACCCACTAGCCAATAAATTACGCCACAACAATGAGCTCAGGAGAGCATGTAAAGGCCACCAAAGCAATGTGTGTGCTCGCTGCACCCCTATCTGTCACTGCTCACCTCCTTCACGAGCCTTTCCTGATCCCACACGCTCCTTCCCAATAGAATGACTTATTTCACACACCCCACACAGACTTTTATCGAACACCAGCAACACTTCAGCGCAGGGATTTATTTTCTCATCTGCCTCTTCTCCCGATTGTGAGGTAGAAACTGCATGTTACGTATTTATCTCTGAAACCCCTGTGTAGCATTGATTGGTGAGTATTTAATAAGTGCTTGATGAATGAATGAGTCAATGATTGAATTCTCTACCTTACACCTCAAGATGCTTCCCCCATCCATCTTAAATGATGCTTAAAATTAGAACGTTAGATAATATAGTTTGATTTTTTTTTTGTTTGTTTAAGAATTTGTGCCTTATTAAAGGATGGAAGCTCTTGGGTTGTCTAAGCCTCAGTGCGAGTGATTTCCTCAGAGGGGGGTGGGGGGTTGTAGATGGGGATATTAGAAGAGATGATTGCTTGAGGTGCCTAATAAGGGGTGAGGGGAAGATACAGAAAGATAGATTGAAAGCCTAGAGGAGCTTTCCCTCGTTAACAGCTTTTCTGAAGAGCAGCTCTGGTTGCCATAGCAACAGCTGCAATTTGTGGTACTTCCTTCAGCTTCCTACCTGTTGGTGAGGAGGACTTGAAAGCTGCAACCTCTTAACCCAGCAGGGCATTCTCCTGGCATCTCTTGAGAGGCTAAAACTTGGGGATGTGCAGCTGGGCTGAATCACAGGGATGGTGAAGGGAAGAAGCTAACAGGGGCAAGGTGGGACCTCGGGGGCCACATGCTGCCAGGAGGGGAAAGCTAATGCATGGGCACCGGTCACAGCTGGGACAATAGTCCTCAGACATGATTACCCAGAGTTCCTCTGGCTTAATTAATTTTATACAACCTCCTGACTGCAACACTGGGAGCCTCACACAATAAAGGCCATTTTCAAAGGACAGCTGCTTGTTTAAATGGACACCCCACACAGAACTGTTTACTGGAGCTCCTAATGACTTATTCTTCTCAACCAAGCCAGAACACATTTTCCTAAACAAGCAATGGGAAGAATGCCAGCTCTATGAATAGGAGATTGTGCATGAGAGTGTCGCTACAATGTGTAATTAGTACTCTCATTATAAATTAGACAAATTAGACTAATCAAATCAGCGGCTTTATAGAAAGATTTGCCCATTTCTGCAGCAGAAATATGATTTGGAAATGCTAATGAAACCACACCAACTTTCTAGGTTCTTCTTTCTGCTCATTCTAAGTCTTGCACATAACTCAAATCAACAGTTTGTTCTTGTTTCTTTGTATGTTTGCAAGATATGAGGAAAGGGGAGGATTAGGGATAATCATAAGTTACTCTTGATACATGTATTCATCGACTTCATTTATTGTTGCTGAGTAACAAACAACCCAAAATGAACACCTAAAGGAATTGTGAATTCAGAAAATAAACATATTGGGGCTTCTAAAAATTTTTTGCAGAGAAAAGTTTCTGTCAACACCAAAGGGAAAACTTGCCCACACAATTCCTAGGGTTGATCACGGTCAAAACAGCAGAGTCTTGCTATTTCAGGGCCACTCCCACCACGGGCAGCCTCTCCTTACCAGCAACAAGCCACAAGATTTATTTAGCAATCCTGCTGCTGGCATTTAGCCTTTGTCTTTCACACATCTGGTGCTCCAAGTATGATGCATTCAATAAACAGGCGTATAAGCCAGTAATTTATTTACGGTGCTACTTTTGCTTCTTTTTACACCAAACTGCATTCACAGGGAGGAAACATGTTAATTGTCTCATTGTTTTTTTGGGTTTTTTTTTTTAATATATTTTATTGATTTTTTACAGAGAGGAAGAGAGAGAGATAGAAGTTAGAAATATCGATGAGAGAGAATCATCGATCAGCTGCCTCTTGCACACCCCTCACTGGGGATATGCCCGCAACCAAGGTACAAGCCCCTGACTGGAATTGAACCCGGGACCCTTCAGTCCGCAGACCGACGCTCTATCCATTGAGCCAAACCGGTTTCGGCAATTGTCTCATTGTTAAGTGACCTTCCTTACTATCGTGTTTCCCCAAAAATAAGACATCCTCCGAAAATAAGACCTACTTACAGGTTTCCTTCTGAGTGAAATATAAGGCATCCCCCGAAAATAAGGTCCCCCTAGGATCTGTCTCAGAATGCTATTGCTAAACATGAGAGATTTGGTCCACTGATTCTGAAAGAAATGGAGTCACAAGAAATTCACCAGGAAATTCAGGAATTGGATTGTTATGATGATGTTCCAGAATATGATGACATGATTGTCATTGAATAAATGAGTAAATTCTTGATACTGTAGGATTCACAGTTTGTCTGGTTTGTGTTGACAACTACCGTACTACCGTACCGTATACAGGTAATAAATTTCCTTTATTTTCATTTAACAATAAATGTGTACCGTATTCTTCTTCATGGAAAAATAAGACATCCCCTGAAAATAAGACCTAGGGCATTTTGGGGAGCAAAAATTAATATAAGACACTGTCTTATTTTCAGGGAAACAGGGTATGTTGTTATAAGATTTTTAATAGCATGGAATGAGTATGCTCCTTGGAATCAAACCCAGGTTAAGCTGCTTTCATACAGCAGTCTGAAGTGAAGCCTCAAGCCCAGATGGGGTAAGAGGAAGATCCACCTCAAAGCATTCCCTGAAGGCCTCTCAGAGTCAAAACAGCCACAGGACATCACTCTGATGTACCTCCTGACCTCCTGATGACAATGCATTAGTGTTTCCTTTTACTGCTCCGTATGAAGATGGAAAATTAAATAGAGCTAATTAGATTTGGTTTGTGAATATTTTATGTGAAAATCAGGCAGATGGAGATGCCAGATACTTACAGAACAACAAAGGTTGTTTGCTGTGTCTTCTAAACCAGATTATTTTTACAAAAATTTAAATGGATCTTCTTTGCATAAGAATGTCATCCATGCACCCAAATGACCCTCCCCCAACCCTCCCTGTCAAAGTGGTTCTCTGGGTTTTTGGAGAAAAAGTGGAAGTTCCTAGGTAGGGGTTGATAAATTTTTGTTCACTTCCACCAAAGGGCCACGTGTTGGAGTTCGGATGTGTCAAATCAAGCAGATGTGTGGAGTGTAGCATCTAGTTTTAACTAAACTAACTCATGAAATGGAGAGGATGGAAGAAAACATCAGCAATACTGAGGAGGAATATAAGACAAGTGGGGGGCTAGCAAATGCGTCTGTGCCCAGTAACCACTATTCTGATGCACATTCTTGCCAATATATAATTAAGCCCATTCTTATCATTAATGCTTGTCCAGCCTTGCAGACCTGTTTTCTGGAATACTTCCATTTTTACAGAGGCCATAAACCATGAACCATACACAAACCCCAGAGGGGGTTGGCAGTGCTGGCGCCAGCCAGGCCAGGCTTTTGGGAATAATCTCATTTCCCCCATTCCAACTCACAGGGGCTGCAAAGCCTGCCACAGAGCCCAGAAGTTAAGAAACGAAGAACCCAGGGCTATTTAACGTGGGAACACACTACGCTCAGCGCTCAGGCTTTGGAGACTGACTCCCCTGAGCCACCGCACACAGTGCACCTGCATGCAATTAAAAGCATTCTTTCTGAACCCTCTGGGTGCCTGGCTGATTGTTCTCCCATGCCACCTGGCAGCTTATCTTAACAATACGCACAAGCAAACAAAAAGGCAACTGCAGAGCCTATGCTTCTCTGGTCCTTGGAACACAATCCTCTTATCAGCCACATTATGAGGTAAAACAAGGATCTGATTGCATCTCACAAAGAAGCAAATCCACTTAAAATTAATAAAAAGGTTTATAATATGGGCTTACCTCTACTCTTGCTCCTTGTGAACTTTGCCTTGAGTTTGCAGTGTTCCTTTGATATTGGCTAACGGCCAATGAAGGCATCAGGATTAGCAAGAAATTTTTAACAAGAAGCAGACAGGACACCCATCGTTGTAGTTGAGTGATATTATTCTATTGATGAATAACGTAAGAAAAGGACACTTATTTCATCATTAGGTAACCCTTTCAGATTGCTATTTTATGTATGCTCTATAATATAGATAGCATACTGATATACTAGCACATGTATTAAATTACTTATAAATATGTGATAAATTATATGTAATTTATAAATAAACCTATGCAGATTGGAAAAGCATGCTGACATACTTTTTTAACTAATGAGGACATATTATAATTAAAACGGTTGGGATACCACTGCTATCAATAACAAAAATGAGCAGGCTAAATGGAATTATTAAACTTAGAATCACTACACTTGGAGAACACCCAATAATAATTACTTTAATTGTGAAATAGTTCCTCTTAAGACTGCTCTTTCTGTCAGCAGTCTGATCCCAGGATGCATCGCCCACAGAGGCCACTTCCAGATTGCACAGGAAGAAACTCACTCCACTATTTTCTTTGGCCAATAAATAGGCATCCACATTAACCAAAGCCAGTTTCAAGTCATTAATATTTAACATTTACAAAGGAGGTTCAGAATAGAGCCCTGCTTTATGCCACTGAACAGTTAGCTAAAGTATAGAAAGATAAGCCAGAAACAGCCTAAGTGTCTATCAACAGATGAACGGTAAACTTTCAAACGTGGCTGGTTTAGTTCTGCTAAGGCAGTGAGGCTCCTGTGATGAAGTATTACACAGGAGATCCAATAAACAAAGCAGACAGGAGCAGAGCCCAGAGCCTGCGCTCCAGGTGTGGTTTCCCCCTGTCCTCCTCGAGTGGCGGGGGTTAGTGAGGCAGGAGGAGCAGGGGAGTGGGGTGATCCCAAAGGCCCTCTGTGAAGCCTTTGAGAGTTAAGAGCAGGAGAGGGGGAGTGAAAGTTGGTGGGGGTCGGGGGGCGTGAAAGGAGAAACACAGGAAATAAAAAGGAAATTGCTGTAGGCTGGCTCCTTCCTTCCTTTTTTTTTTTTTTAATTAATATATTTTACTGATTTTTTTACAGAGAGGAAAGGAGAGGGAGAGAGAGTTAGAGACATCGATCAATTGCCTCCTGATGTGCCTACTGGGGATGTACCCAAAACCAAGGTATATGCCCTTGGCCGGAATCGAACCGGAGACCCTTGAGTCCGCAGGCTGATGCTCTATCCACTGAGCCAAACCAGTTTCAGCCCTTCGGTCCTTCTTAATAATTTAGGCAGAAGTGATGCGGGCTTGAGTGCTCCAGCCTTTCTGAGACTCGTTAAAATGTGAAAAACACTGCTGTGGACCTCAGACGGTGAAATAAATTTCTAGGACCAAGACGGAACTGCCCCTGCAAGGAGCACCCCTTGAGGAAACCAAAACATATCACTGCTGCGTCCCCGTAAATGTTCTGCTTGACCAGAAACGCAGCCTCTCCAGGCAGCCAATCCCAAACACCAAGACCAAGCTGGGCTTGGTACTTACTTCCTGTTCTTTATTCACTTCCTGTTTTCCTCTTCCTGTTCCTCATATCCTTTACCCTGTAAAAACATCTTCCTCCCCCCATTTTGCAGTTCTCTGGAATAGTAAACGAGACTCCCTGCTTCATGAAGTGTTTGTGTCATTTAAATTGTATTTTATTCATTTTTAACACAGGGCTCAGAAGAGTTCCTCTCCTCCTCCTCCTCCGCCTTCTCCTCCTCCTTCTCCATCTTCATCTTTTTTTCCTTTGTTTCATGTTACAAAGCAACCAGCATCTACCAAAGAACACACTCTTTTCAAGCGTCAGTAAGTTTACTGTGCCAGGCATCTCAGCCGCTGGCCTCAGCTCTGATGCAGTGCCTGGCTTACGGTCAGCATTCAATAAATAGCTGTGGCGTTAGGAATGGCTAAGGGGTGATACGTATAATTTTTTTTAAGTTTACTGATTTCGGATACTAAGTTCCATTACTTTCATATTAAAAAAGAAATAGCAGCCGGGACCGGTTTGGCTCAATGGATAGAGCGTCAGCTTGGGGACTGAAAGGTCCCGGGTTCGATTCCGGTCAAGGGCATGTACTTTGGTTGCGGGCATACCCCAGTAGGGGGTGTGCAAGAGGCAGCTGATCGATGACTCTCTCTCATCGATGTTTCTAACTCTCTATCTCTCTCCCTTCCTCTCTGTACAAAAAAAAACAATAAAATATATTTTTTTAAAAAAAAGAAAAAAAAGAAATAGCAGTAGCATTTTTCAAGTGAATATTTGCTGATGACTTTGACATTCTCTCGGTCCAACCTTCTGATACCTAGCACTGCCTGGCTTCTACCGAGTAATGGCTGTTCACATGGACATAATGTGCCCACAGCTCTGCAAAGCTCTGAGTCACTACAGGAGCACACATTGTGTTCAGGAGGGTTTTAGAACAGCAGTGATTTCAATGCCCCATGGGGGACACCAGCCCAAAGACTGAATGACCCTTGAAAATGGATAAAAGTTCCCATCTAACCAGGGTGAGGGAGAGGCAGACTAGATGGTGTGTGATTCACTAATATAATATTTCATGGCCAGGATCTGTAATTTTTTTTAAAAAAAAACCTCAATAGAATACAGCTGGTTTTATATCAATAGGAACCTGGTTAAATATATTCTGTCCTACCCACAGGAGCCCCATGTGAGCAAGGAATAGGGGCTGTAAACAGTGACATAGAAAGAAGCCCATAATCTTTTTTGCTAAAAAAATAAATTACAGAAGATTATGTATATATAAACAATTGAAGTTTGAATTTACAAAGTAAATTTTGTAAGTTTGGGGAAGAGAGGAGAGTTTTAACCATGCTTAGAAGAGTCCATTGACTATAGACCAGCCTGACAGTGGTAGCAAGCTCTTAGGCATGAGAAGGGATGAGGCCAGGACATGGTGGGCTTTCACTGTAGTATACTTTTAGGCATTTTCATCTTGCTTGAGTTTTTTACAAGTATGTAAATGATATAATCAGTCACCCAATGTGTGCTAACTTCTGTGAGCCAGCATATGAATATTCTGTTTCTTTCACAAAAGAGCTTATTGCCTTTGGAGCAGGAACAACAGACCACGCCCACTCCCATCTCTGCCCCAATCAGCTGTGGGCCTTTAGGAAACTCCCTGCATCTTTGGAACCTCTAGCAAGAGAGTGTAACAGATTTCTCTCAAGTTGTGCCTAAGCTCAAAATTCCTTAAGGAGGAAATAAACGTTATGTACCGTAAGTCTCCATTTAAAAAGCCTGATTCAGCCTCAACTACCTTACTACAGTATTTTCTTGGTGAATCAGACAGTTCAAATATTTGAAGAAAACATATTCAGTGGGAATGGGGGGAAAAAATCTATTGGACTTTTATGTCCAATGTGATCTTCCAGTAAACATTTGCCTACAAAACCAAACTTTTCTCAGTTCTCTAATGCTTTGTATGAGGTTCATTCAAAGTTACCAGAAGCTGTAAATTGCTTTTTCCCACATCTTCCTGCTCTGCACATATTCATAACTTTCCATCTTCTTTGGGGGAACAAAAAAAAATGGAGTTATGCAAGGTTTTGCTGTTGGGTATATTTAATCCCCCATTAAGCCAAGCTTTATATCAAAGTCAGAGTTAAGAGGAGGGACAAAACAATTTATTTTGAACCTAAGTAAACATTCAAATACAGAGTGGATTATGTATCAATACCATGAGATTTCATGTAAACCCTAGAAACCAGGAAATTGGTTATGTTTCGTAATGTTTTAATAATAAATACATTTTAGCTGGAGCCAGTCTAACAGATTGTGTTTATCAGTCAGAAGGAGCCAAACTAATAAACAGGCCCTTAAATGCCCTTTTAAAAACGATTCGACTACCACATAAAGAACAGGGCCTGGAGCACAGATACATTAAATTGTCAGCAGCAACATTCACACAGGGTTTTGGTCACACCCCATAAAGACCGTGTGTGCCTTATGGACGGTTGTGGACACGGGGCTAATCGGGCTGAGGCTGCACAGCCACCCCAGCCCAGAACACCCTCATCTGAGGAGCCAGAGGCTGCGCTCCCTGGTCCCTGGCAGTTCGGGCTTTGGAGTAAGAGACGACACCGTTTAAATCTACCTCCACCTCTTACTAGGGCAGGCCCTCAATCTTTCTGAACCTCAGTTCTTTCCCCTGTAAAACGGGGATAATACGCACACAGGAATGTGGTGACACCCGTACAGAATATAGGAACTGTGGCCTCCTGGCGGGGCCGAGGACGCAGTAAGCACTCAGCAAATATTAGTCCCTTTCCTTCCAAGCAAAGTCTCTATTTCCAAAGCCACAGGATACCAGGGTGAACTGCGGACCGATTTTATACTCCTGATCTGATTATTTTACTGAAGTAAAACTGACCACCATGTTTTCCTAAGGAGGTTGCTTACGCTCTCTCCATCTATCTTCTTATTTATAAAGTTGGAATAATGTTTCCTTGCCAGACTACTCCATAGGATGTCATAAAGAATGAGATTTTCTGTTTCTGTAAAGAGTATTTATTCAAGTGTAAGCAGTCAGCTGGATCCAGAGAGGTGATGCAACCTGCTCACAGTTGTTAGGAACAGAGCTAATGTTAGCATTCAGTCACCTGACTCAGAACTGCTGGAAGCCGATCATTGTTTTAATAACAGAGAGCTGTGGACAGGGAATTCAGAGGGCTGCTCAACCTTAATTGCTTTAAAGGGTCAGAGCTGATTACTAGATATTGGTAGCTGAAGAAGCCCCCACTTGTGAGTCTTAAGGCTTTTATTGGAGTTTCCTGCCTAGAGCATATGGGTGTATCATATAATATTAATCTTAATAAAAAGGATGGAAAAGCCAGAGCGAGTAGTAGTTCTCCCACTAGAGTTGGACTACCACCTGGCTCCCATTTCCCAATTAAATCTTTCCTAAAGTCTCTTTTCATTTGTGTGCAGCCTTCTCCTGAACCCGAACCCTGAACCGGAACCCTGAATCATGCGGGACATGAAAGGAGCTCCCACACAGAACAATGCAGACACCACTGGACCTCAGCCAGGATGGGGAGTCAAGCCCTAATAAACTTATGTTGTATCTTTTTGATACAGCAGGCCCTTTTAGAAACTTCCAGAAAGAAACAACCTGTGCCTTTAGCTCCTCCTGTGAGGCACTGCTCTTCGCAGTGCAAACCCAGAGCCAATGCTGAACCCTAGTGCTGTCATTCCGTTTTCATTTGTTTCTAGATAACCCAACCTGCCACATGTGGCCACACTCAGCTACTTAGATGGATGATAAGTGTAATAGTTTACTTGGTGGCCACATGTATTCCATAATACCCCTACAGTAGGTTTTGCACAATGTCTGATAGGAGGTATTCCAAATATTTTTTGAATGAATTAATGAGAATGTAGTTGAATGAATGAATGAATGAATGAATGAATGAATGATAGGAATCCCCAGGGAAAGGATAACGAACCCAATTAAATGTATTGGGTCATGTGAACATACACATAAAGTAAATACTTTACTTATCAATAGTTAAAAAAACATAAGCACACTTTATGACACTCATTCCAATTTCACTTAAAGAAAGAGAGAAGGATAGTTTCAAAATGACTACCATATTTGGAAAAAAGAGGGAAAGTATTTTGTTATTTTCTGTGAGAATTGCTAATGTATCACACTACTTGAGAAAATATATTTTGTTTGTTTGTTGTTTGTTTGTTTTATTTGCTCGCTTGTTTTTGCCAAAGCAGAGAGCACGTAGGAAAGGAACCTGCTGTCTCCTGGGAATCTTAATTCCCTGTAACAGAAAGGAGATTTTAAAAACCCAACTTTGTACTTTTCAACACATTTGGCACGCCAAGGAATTTTATAGCGAAAGAAGAAATTAATTCATAAAATGTGTTTCCCCAAAGTATATGTACTTTTGTCAGGGAAATAAAACGTTGCCAGACTCAACAGCAGGTGCTCTGTGGTCACAGTACCCCTGAGCAGGGAGGGGGAGGGGGGAGGCAGGGGAATTGGGACAATGGACAAAGAGAGCTAAGACCATGGGGGCTGGAGCCCCAGAGCCGGGAGGAAGGAGTCCGAGGCAGCCCAGAGGCCACTGTGCCCACACTGCTCTCTCCAAGGCAGGGAACTGAGTCTGTGGAACAGAACGCCCCCACCCGCATGGAGCATTTAAACAGCAGCCTTCTGCAGGTAGCAGCTAGTGGACAAAGAAGATATTCCGCACCATGGTCCCCGAGCAGCCTGATTCCTCACATCCTTGGGTGCACGCCCTGCATTCAAATGAGCACCAGGAGGAGAAACAAAATGTACGCAGTATTCAACGTGAGAACATAGCCCAAAGGCTTTTTGATACAACAGGCCCTTTCAGAAACTTCCAGAAAGAAACAACCTGTGCCTTTAGCTCCTCCTGTGAGGAGCTGCTCTTCCCAGTGCAAACCCAGAGCCCATGCTGAACCCTAGAGTGCTGTCATTCCATTTCCCTTTGTTTCATGTCCAGCCCAAGGCCAACAGCATGACACACTTTTATTTTTCTTCCAGACAGCAAACAAACATAAGGCTTCGCGAAAGAAAGGAAGGAAGGAAGGAAGGAAGGAAGGAAGAAAGAAAGAAAGAAAGAAAGAAAGAAAGAAAGAAAGAAAGAAAGAAAGAAAGAAAAAAAGAAAGAAAGAAAGAAAGAAAGGCCAAATGTGGCTATTATTCCTCATTAAAAACTGAAAGTGTGAAGCTCTAACCCCAAGGACGATGCTGAGAGGCAATAGCCGGGAGACGTTTATTGACTGGAGGCAGGAAGTGACAGGTGAAAGAGGGTAATACAATTCCTCCCTCTCTGTTAGGGTTGGAGTCTCACTGTGGGGGTTTTCCATCACAGGCTCGGCCACATCTGTCATCCTCCAGCACCTGGCCGCTGCCTCTGGGCACCTCAGCCTCATTCCTAGCAGGAGGGCTGAGGGGGGAGTCCTCTCGGCACAGCAGGGACCGTAGGTTCCTGACTCCCTAACGTTCCAGATACTAGCGAAACCAGAGATGCATCTTCTCAGTTACTCCAACGGAAAGGTACTGTTTTAATCCCCATTGTATACACCAGGACATTAAGGCTTTGAGAGATCAAGTAAACTGAAAGAGATTAAAACTGCTCAATGAGGATCCAGGATACTATGGAGATGCCTCCTGTTTTGGAGGAAAGGGATGGTTGTGGAAATGGCAAAAACACTTTCTTTTATTTATTTTAAAAATATTTTTTATTGATTTTTTACAGAGAGGAAGGGAGAGGGATAGAGAGTTAGAAACATCGATGAGAGAGAAACATCGATCAGCTGCCTCCTGCACACCTCTTACTGGGGATGTGCCCACAACCAATGCACATGCCCTTGACTGGAATCAAACCTGGGACCCTTGAGTCTGCAGGCCAATGCTTTACCCACTGAGCCAAACCAGTTAGGAAAGTACTTTCTTTTAAAACAAAATTATGTCCCCTACATTTCCTGTTTGCTCATGAGCTACACGCAGAGGGTAGATACGTTGAGAAGAATAAATGAGATGATGACGGAAGGAGGCACAGTGGCCCACAGTAGGCACCAGGCCAATAGTAGGCATCAACCCTCACAGCATCCCTGTGAGAAACAGGTGTGTTCCCTCATTGACCCCTAAGGAGACTGAGGTCTGGCCAAATCGAAACATGCCAACCAGGTAGGGAATGGAGTTGCTGGAAGGGGCCCCCATTTCCACCCCAACTGCAAGCCTTTCCACCCATCTCAGCTGCCTCCCACATGCTTCCTGCCCTCCTGGGTGTGCCCCACGCTGCACCATGCCCTCACTATTTTATTCAGTGCCCACAATAGGCTGGCAGAGGCGGTGTTATCTTTGTGCATGAAAGATAACCTAGTATTCAAGCTTTGAGACTTTCTGATGAAATGCCTGTATCTTTACTTTGCAATCCTTGTATTGTTACCAGGATCATGGCATTCTGAGAGTAGTCAGGCAGGGACCACATCATCCATTTTTGCAATATTTCAGCTCTGACTCTGAAAGGTCTAAATTAGGAGAGAAAAAGATCATATAAAATGGAAGAAGATTAAAGTTCTCTGAGTGCTTTTTCTACAAAAGAAAAAGAGAGAGAGAGAGAGAAGCTTATTTTCATTCAATTCAACCAGCCCAGGTAACAAGCAGTGCCTCTGGTCGCCTTGAACATCCCGCAACATAATGACTCTGCAGACACTCTCTTGAGACAAGCTTTACTCCTGTGAGGCTGGCACTGAGGTTGTCTTAAATCGCGTTTTAATTTCTTCACCCCACTGGAACAGAATTATGCCTTGGTGTCTAAAAACCTTTTATGCCATTGTGCTCTCGGCATTAGCTGTGAATCAGGACTGAGTTTGCCCCAGAGCTGCTCCACTGACTTGATATTATAAAGTGAAAACCGCATGTGTAATAATGTATGTCTGAGTTGCACTGTATTGTACAGCTTGGAGACTAAGAACCTTTTGAAAGAGGGAAAAAAAATGTAAAATCTGACTTTTGGCTGGCAGAGTAAGGCCCAGAAGAATATTAAAGGTGGGATTCTGAACTTTGTCTTTGATTCTTTTTTTTTTTTTAATATATTTTATTGATTTTTTTACGGAGAGGAAGAGAGAGGGGTAGAGAGTTAGAAACATCGATGAGAGAACCATCGATCAGCTGCCTCTTGCACACCTCCTACTGGGGATGTACCCGCAACCCAGGTACATGCCCTGGACTGGAATCGAACCTGGGACTTTTCAGTCCACAGATGGACGCTCTATCCATTGAACCAAACTGGTTCCGGCTGTCTTTGATTCCTACCATAGCTCTCAAACAGAGTCTTGAGGGGAGGGTGAGGTTGTGATTTAGTGGGCACGGAAGGTAGACTCCTGCTGATTGGCAGGTGTGGTGGAGGGGGGGGGGAAGGGCAGGGTTGTTACTGTCTGACATTTAAGCTGTCCATCTGTATTGTGCAGTTTTCTGTGGGGTTCTTTGGTATATAACAATTTTTAAAAGTTTGTTTGTTTTTAAGAGGCCTGCTATGAACAAGACTCAGTGCCAACTCCATGGACGTAGGATCCCTTTATCTGTTTTGATCTCCGCTGGAATTCAGCACCTAGAACAGCGCTTGGCCCATAGTAGGATAAACACTTGCTGAAGAAGAATACCCAGATGAAAAAGACATTAATTCACCCATTTTCTCACTGAGACAAAATACTTGACAAAATATGGATACCAACTAGTGCTTAAGCTCATTTGGCAGGTCTAGGTTGGGACCTAAGAATCAGAATTTTACACTTTTTAAAAATATATATTTTATTGATTTTTTACAGAAAGGAAAGGAGAGGGATAGAGAGCTAGAAACATCGACCAGCTGCCTCCTGCACACTTCCCATTGCGGATGTGCCTGCAACCAAGGTACATGCCCTTGACCGGAATTGAACCTGGGACCCTTCAGTCTGCAGACCGATGCTCTATCCACTGAACCAAACCGGTTTCGGCAGAATTTTACACTTTCTATTATGCATATTTTCAAACATATAGAAAAATAGAATACAATAACCACCCTTTAACTAGATTAATAGTTGTTAACACTTTTTGGGAATGGTGAACACACAATACAGTGTACATATGATGGGTTGTAGAATTGTGCACCTGAAACCTGTATAATTTTGTTAACCAATGTCATCCCAATAAATCCAATAACAAGGAAAAATGATAGTTGTTAACATTTTTACCATGTTTGCCTCATCAATTTTTTTTACCAGAGTTTTAAAAATAAAGTATATGGACACCATGAAAATAAGAACATTTTCCTCCTTAAAATCAATTCCATTATAGACCTAACAAAATTAATGATATTTTATCATCTAATGCCTGATCTATATTTAAATTTTTCCAGTTGTTCCAAAAGTGTAAGCTACTCATAGTTTACTAGTCCTACCAGGATCCATTTGGTTGTTATATCATTTAAATCACTTATCACTGAGAACAGTATTTCACCCTTTCTTTGACATGACGTTAACTCAGTGAAAAGACCAGTCCAACTGTCCCTCAGAATGACCTTCTTCCTGAACTTGTCCCACTGCTAAAGTGTGGTGCCATTTACCTCACTGCATTCCCAGTAAGCTAGAGTTTGGATCTAGAGGCTGGATTCCATTCAGGTTAAATGCCTTCGGTAAGATATGATTATTGAGACTGTATGCTATTGCAACACATCATGAGGTACATCATATCCAATGGGCCCATTAGCAGTAAGCCTGAGACAGTTTTACTCCCATTGTAAAGTTCCACTATTCTTTTAAAACCACCAGACAATCTGTGGAATAAGACTTCAGCAGCACTAGGTATCCGATTCCCCATTATCTAATAGCTTTATCATCTACTGACTGTTCTTGCCTTAATCAGCTACTTCATTGCGGATTGAAAAATGGTGACTTTTCTATTTCTATCATTCATTCCACATTTATTAATCAGCAATATTTATAAGAGAAAGAGCAAGAAAGGGAGAGATTTATCTCACCAACTGCTACTGGGTCAGCAAGGTAAATAATCATCACTTTTCAGAGAAGGAGTAAGTAAAAGGGTGGGTTTCCTTTTGCTTTATTTTGTCTTTGGTTTTCTCTTTTCTGAGTATTATTTTATAGAGTCACAGATTTTTATGTATTCAGTGTGTTTCATTCCATCGCAGTCATCCTTTTTGAAACTCAAATTGTCCTATCTTTGGCCAACGAGTCCCTTCAAAGTGGCTCTTTTTCAAGCACATCTGGATATCCCAGGCTCACCTTGTACACTCTCTCACCCAGACCCAGAATCAGTCATTTCTCTAAAAAGCCTGGATTCTTTTCAGTGGAAATGAAAAGACCAAAATCTGGGTGCTAGGGGGACTCACCACTCTTGGCTTGTCAATGCTTCTATAGACTCTTCCTATGGACAGAGTTGGAAAGAAATATACATATATACCTTTTAAAATATGTTCATATTAAAATTTCCTATACAATTTTAACAATACAAAGGTTTTACTATAACAACTTTTTATAGTTATACTTACTTTTCTCTTACACTAATAACTTAGTTTCTAAGAACATTAACATATCATGTATTTATTTTATCTTGTAATATACAGGGGTGGGAAAAAGTAGATTTACATTTGTTCATATGGAAAAAGACATGCAGTAATGCTTATTATAATAGCTTCATTAACTCTATTTCATATATGCACAACTATTTTTGCCTATGCCTCTATGCTAGTTTCAAAATTAAGATATCAGAATTATAACTTGCTTTAAACTCCTGTGTTAAGCCCTGACTGGTTTGGCTCAGTGGAATAGAGTATCAGCCTGCAGACTGAAGGATCCCGGGTTCGATTCTGGTCAAGGGCATGTACCTTGGTTGCAAGCACATCCCCAGTAGGGAGTGTGCAGAAGGCAGCTGATTGATATTTCTAGCTCTCTATACCTCTCACTTCCTCTCTGTAAAAAAATCTATAAAATATATTTAAACTCCTGAGTTAAATATTTATTTTATCTTGAGAACATATTCCATTAAGCATGTGAAAATATTGTCTTCTAAAGCATATAAAATAATTATTTTCTTGTTGTGTTTGTTACCAATTTGATATATAATTACACTTATTTGTTTTTCATTCTAGGAACACTGCCAAGGGGCATCCTCTATGTCAGTTCAGACTATGTAGCTTGATGGATATAATCTGTTTATCCCCCTTCAAGTGCTATAAACCGATCCATATTTACTTCTTCACTCCACTCCACACCCCAGCACATTACTTTAGGGAAAAGAACAATTATTTGAGCAACTAAACCAACTAAATGTTGAAAATGACACAAAGCAGCAACCTGGAGATTGGATTTGAAAAACCTTGGAATAGAAATAATTGGTAATGAAAACATCAGGGGAAAGACTGAAAGAGAGAGAAAAGAGTAGTTTAAAAAAACCTGCAGACCAAATTGGGGAGGGCTCAGGAGCAGGGAGGAAGTCAGGGTTTCCATTATCTGGTGGCCCCACAATCCCCTGGCTTACTCATTTGCTTATCAGTCCACTTTTCCAATAATCTCTGGAGTCCCTGAAAAAGTCAGCACTGATAGCATTTAAGATGCAACTAAACAAATATTCATGTTTTTTGAACAAGCTCCATGTATTATTTTGTTTTTAAGTTGCTGCTGCTCCACTAATACCTAGCTTCTATTTCTATGTTTCTGTGTGATTGCCTCGTATTGTTTTTGTATATTAAAAGTTATCAGATGGGGCTCTGCTTAGTTTTTTTTAACCCCTCAGAACTCCGGGATCTAGAGAGAAAGCAGGCAGGCCAACTCACCGTTGGCTGACAGCTGGAACGGGGCCCCTGATCTGGTTCTGTCTAATGTCATAAGCAGGCAGAGTTTTCGTCTCAGGCGAGAACCCCTCGAAGGTTGTGATGAAGCCTGTTTGTTTCTGAGGAAAGGTTTTGCCTGGAGAAAAATGTAGGTGTCAGCTGTTGAGTTCTTATGCATCTGTAGACAGAACGGAGATTCAGGAACATTTTTGTGTTTTTAAAAATGCTCACAAAGGTGTTCTGTCTCTGAACATAGCCAGGCAAGTTTGTAAAGTTCTTCCCCAGATAAACGTGGCCATGTCTGAATCCTTCTGATGACCGATGAAAGGAGATATGGCCCATACGCACTGAGCTTACAGATTGCACTCAACAAACCGTCCCTGGTTCAAGGACTTGTTTCCAATCCCCCTCCATTCATTTTGATAATGTTACATCATCTTTGCACAACTACAGTAGTAACTAAGTGGTCTTACTTGAGCACTTATAATGTACCATGCTCAGGGCTAAGCACTTGGCCCGGTGCATAAAATTCATGCACGGGGTGGGGGGACTGAGGGGTCTCTCAGCACAGCCTGAACCCTCTTCAATCCAGGACCCATCAGGGGTCATCTGACTGCCTCTCACAATCTGGGACCGCTGGCTCCTAACTGCTCACCTGCCTGCCTGTCTGATCGCCCCTCCTCACCTCTGCTTGCCTGATCACCCCTAACCAATTCTGCCTGCCTGCCTGATCATCCCTAATGGCTCCCCTACCAGCCTGATCACCCCAAACTGCTCCCCTGCTGGCCTGATTGCCCCTAACTGCCTCTGTCTCACCTTGCACCCGGGACTCAGGATTCTGTCCTCTGGGTGGTCGCAAGCACTCAGGACTGGGCTTCTCTCCCTCTGGCCAGCCACAGGCACCCAGGATTCGGGCTGGCTTCGCCTGGGGCCTGCCACAGCTGCAGGGGATTGTGGGTGGGTGGCTTGTCCCTCTCCCAGGCCATAGGAGCAGGTGCAGTCACTGGAGCCTGGGACTGCAGGGCAGGCGGCTTGTCCCTCTCCCGGGCCACAGGGATGCAGGAGGTTGGCCAGCTGGGGAGGGACTACAGGAGGGGTCCAGGGCATTTGGGCCCATCTCGCTCAGTCCCGATCAGCCAGATCCCAGCAGCAAGCTCACCTATTGATCAGAGCATCTTCCCGCTGACGGTCAGTGCATATCATAGGGAGTGGTTGAGCAGCCTTTGCATATCATTAGCATGTTACCCTTTGATTGGTTGAATGGCTGACTGGATGACCATACACTTAGCATATTAGGATTTAATTATATAGGATGTTCTCTCTTAGAGTTGGATAAAAATCTTCTTGAAAATGCCAATTTGTCCAAGTGCTGCTGAGGAAACCAAAGAAAGAGGTTTGTATCTGTTTGTGGGCCTGTTTTCAAGTTCAATCCCCCCACCCTGGGAGCCAGGCCCAGTGATAGCAGTGGCCATTCTCGCATGAGTGGAAAACCAAGCCATAGCCTCTCCTCTCTTCCTCACCTGACAGGCCCCTCAGCCCTGGAAGAGAGACCTCCACATGCCTGGCCCACTGGAGTACCATCAGTTACCCCATCCCCACCCCAGCTCTACCCACAGCGTTACTGAAAGCAGCAAAGGACCCAGGGTGGTTAACAGCTGGCCTTCGGCAACATTCTCAATCCAGTGTGTAAATCTGAGCTCCCGGGCTCACTTCTTCCCCATGTGGAGCTCTAGCTTACTATTACATGTCCTTTTTTCTTGGGAGTCTATCTTCTTAAAAAAAAAAAAAAAAAAAAAAAAAAAAAAAGAGCCAGACAAGCCTGAGAGTTGGACCTTCAATGCTGCCCTTGGGACTCTGACTACAGAGCCTGGGAGGGACATCTTGGAAGGACTGGTGGACGAGGGCTTAGCTTCCAGGTACCAATGGTGTCGCTGGATGAACAGTTCCCCAGGGACAGAAAGAAAAAAAGAAAGAAAGAAAGAAACACTAACCTTCAGAACTGCTGTGGTCTGGCTGAGGACACAGAGCAGTCAGTGGGGAGCCCGGACTCCAGCAGGAGCCCTGGGGCCTCTCATTTTTTGAAATGCAAGTCTTGACTACAATTCTAAAAATAGAAGCTGAGAGCCACAGGGGTCCCCAGTGAAAGGGAGATTTAATTTAGATAGGACACATAGAGGGAAGCATGAAATCTGAACAGACAGCAGATAAAGGGCTAGTATGCTTCTTTCAATACGTGACCCAGAACTCAAGTGAGAGACAGTGATCTCAAACATACACAATTATTAAAGTCAGTCATTGGCATTCCTAACCACAGCATGCTCACTGCGGGAGGGCTGCTGCCTCCACGGCAGTGAAGAGCCTGATTCTTGGGCTGTAAGTGAATGGACAAGAGCTACCAAGGGCCAAGGGAGACCTGGGACTGATTCTTCCAGCACCAGGATGTCAATGAGGATGCTCATCAAAGTGTTTTGTTGGTTTGAGTCATGGGCATAACTGGCTAGATATGGCTCTTCAATGAAAGCTTCATTTGGGGTAGCCTGCCCTCCACCTCTCTATCCCACTTATTACATTTTATTACATGCTTTTACATTTTATTTTTGCTCCATCAGATTCACTCCCAGTAATAATAAAGCACAACATTTATTATCACTATGTTGTAAACCCAATGCCAAGCACTTGATATGAATTTCTTCACTTAATCAACATGTCAACTCAGTGACGTAGGTGTTTTATTATTCGCTCCTTTTTAAAGATGGTGAATCTCAAGTTCAGGGTCTTTGGGTCACTAGCCCCAGAGCTGGGATTCAAACCCCTGGCCACCTGACTTTTGGATGTAAGCTCTGATGCAATACCACCTCGCTAGACCAAAGCACAAAGGCAGGAACAGTGCCATTCATTTATTCATTTATGCAACAAGATTTATTAAACACTACTACAGACTCTTCTGAGCTATTTGAAGTTCCAGGAGTACAGTAAGCAGGCAAGTTTCCTATTTGCAAAAGCTAACATCCTAGAGATCAGAAAACAAACAAGAAACAAGTAACCAGTAAATAAAGAAGTTAAGTCATAAGTGGTAAGATTTCAATAGGCAAAGCACATAAGCTGGCTAGAGAATGACAGCGCAGGTGTGTGGCCCCCAGAGAGAGTGCAGCTTCAGTCTGGGTGACTGGGAAGGACCCCTCTTAGGAGGTAACCTCTGAGCCGAGACCTGCAAGATAAGGAAGGAAGAGAGTCCCAGCGAAAGGCCCCAGGTATGTTCAAGAACTAGAAAGGAGTGTGGCTGCAGTGAAATAAACCAGGAGAGTCTACCTGATGCTGGAGGTGAGATTTTTATTTTCATTGTAATAAAAAGCCAACACTGTCTCCTTTACCACTGAATCCAGAGAACTTAGTGATGTGTTCAAGGTACATGTAATAGTCACTGAATGAAATGCTTGTTACCTAAAGGAATGAAAGAGCGAACTATATCCCCTTTCCAGCTCTAAGGAAGAAGCTACAGGACCGTGTATCCTGCAGGGGATTGAGACCCTGACATTGACCCAGGGTGCACACGGAGGGCCAGGCGTGGTGGTTAGAAGCCCGAGAATGGAGAACTGCACATCGAAGGCCTTTGCCCCTTTGTTGCACATCTATAATACAGGGGGTAGGAGATGGGAGGGCCATTACTGTGTGTGTATGTGAGTATGGCTGTGATTGTGTGTGTGTGTGTGTGTGTGTGTCTGTATGTGTGTGTATGTGTGTGTGTGGTGACCCTGCTCACAATCTGTACAGTAGTTTTCCTTTTGGCATTGTGTACAATCCTCTTTAATCTCTGGAGGACAGAACGCATGTCAGTACGGAGGAGGCATTCCCTGGGGACTGTTGTCCTCATTGCTGGTGACAGAGTCTTAAGAGTCATGTTTGCAACTTCTGAGGGACCCGAGTCTGAGCAGGAAGGGAAGCTGGCAAAGAAGCACACCAACCTCCCCCAGGATGGGGTAGGGCATGATGGGCTTAAGCCAGTCTGTACCTACCACTGTTTGCCTGACTCACCTGTGATATGACACCTGATGTAACAGATTATCTGATTGTCTTCAAGCCCCAGGTTCACCGTAGGAAGTAAGCATGCAGGTCACTTCAAATACTTGCCCGGCAGATTCTTATTTTGCCAAGAAATCTACCAGCCTATCCACATATTGCTTCTATCCCTCAATGCGCAAACGATAGCAAATAGACAAGCAGGTACTCTTCTGAAGGTGAGCCCAAAATGCCACTGAATTTTTATGAATCAGAGGAAAAAGATGCCTAGAAGCAAATAAATAAATGTGTGATATTAGTGATAAACACTTTGTAGAAAATTAAACAGGATGATACATAAAGTTATCTGGGTAAGGGAGCTGGTAGGAAGGCTTCTCAGAAGAGGTCCTGTTTAAGCTGGAATCAAAAGGAACCCTGTGATGAACTGAGTGACCTTTGACCTCCATGCTTTACATCCTCACCATTTTTCCTACCATGCTCACCACCACCACCACCACCACCACCACCACCACCACCACCACCACCAGTGACGCAGCTGCTGCAGGAGGCGGGTAGGGAGGCAGTGTTGTTTGGAAGCAGACCTGGTTTTGAATTCCAGTTTTACTACTGTTAGCAGTGTGGCCTCAGTCAAGCTGCCCAACCTCTATGTGCCTCGGTGAGCCGACCTGGAAATTTAAGAGAATAGTGTGGAATATATTAAAATGCAAAAAGCACTGGAGCACCTAGCTCCATATCGGCATACATTCCACATTCATGCTATCCTTCTCCTCACTCCCCTGGACCCAAGGTCCATTCCCTTGTCCCTAAGGACACTGCCCAGCACTGAGGGAAGATGCCCACAAGCTCATTCTCTCAGAGATGTTAATATCCAATCACAGTTTTATGTATTTCTCCTCCCACTGGTATTTGTGTTCCAATCAACAAGGTCGACTCCACAGCAAATTCCTAGTTCAGGGATTTCATGTCGTGTGGCTACAATGGCAGGAGTAGGAGAGCCACCCCTTGGCGCTTCGGCCTGTGCCAAGCCCGTGAGGCAGCAAACCGGGTATCTGTGAGTTTACCAAGCCCTTGGCCCCACTTCCACATGGTGCCACTGTAGTTCATTCAAGCAGAAGAGATTCATTGAGGAATAAATGCATAAAGCTTTGGAAAAAAAACTTATACAAAGGATATTTTTATTGATTCTAGGAGATAGATAAAAAAATCATTAATTTTTCACTTGAATTTGATAAACGTTTGACAACCCAACCTGCTTTCAGTAGCTAGCTAGTTGGGATGGGCGCTCTTTCAAGTCTCTCTGCTTTCACAGCTCTTCTTCACTCTACCTGGAGAGCTCTGATCACCCCTTCTGCACCTGGCAGAATCCTACTCATCTTCAAAGACCTAGCTCAAATGCCATCTTCTCTGTAAAACTTTTCAAGATCTATATCCAACCATCCTGCAAAATTCGGCACACAACTCCTTATCTCTTAGCGTTTTGTTCCTACCTTTGGAATAAGGTTGACCACCACGATTCGCACATCACATTGTAGTACAATGGGACACCAGTTGGAACCATGAGAGGGCAAGAGCCCTGCCTTAGTCCCTTTTGTACCCCTGGTATCATGCACTGTGCCTGGCATACAGTGTGCACTCAGTAAATGGTGGATTTGTTAACATTGGGGCAAGCACTGAATCTCCGCAAGCCTCAATTTCATCCTTTATAACAGGTGACAAAGATAACAAAAAGTCAGTGTTTAGATTCAATGTCAGATGTGAAATACTGTCTTGTACCCAACATACACACTTATATATAATTAGTTCAATAGAAGTTGATTAAATTCATTCTTTCAGGAAAAAAAAATTTAGATATTGTGTCCCCAGTACATCTCAGTAGACAGACTACACAATGACCCTGATCTCATGAATTTTTATGTATCAGAGGAAAAAGATGCCTAGAAGCAAATAAATAAATGTGTGATATTAGTGATAAACACTTTGTAGAAAATTAAACAGGATGATACATAAAGTTATCTGAGTAAGGGAGCTGGTAGGAAGGCTTCTCAGAAGAGGTCCTGTTTAAGCTGGAATTCACATGAGCAAAAGGAACCCTGTGAAGATCTGGGAAAAGAGCACTCTGGGCTTGGCCATAGCAAGTGCAAAGGACCTGAGGCAGGTACAAGATAGAAGAATTTAGAAGAGAAAAATAAGGTCAGAATGATGGGAGCTTATTAAAAGTGTAATGAAAAACTATTTAGAGATCACTACCCAATCACAACAGCAGAATCCATAGGTGTTTTTTTTAAGTACCCACAAATCATACACCATATCCTGGGCCTTAAAACAAATCTCAATAAATTTAAAACTATTGAAATTATTATTTAAAGGATAAGAAAATACTACAAACAAATCTATACACTCATATCTGACAACTTAGAAGAAATTGATCAATACCTCACGAAAAACACAAACTACTATTATTATTCAACTAGAGACCTGGTGCATGACATTTGTGCATTTGGGGAGAGGGTGGTAACTTCAGCCCAGCCTGTGCCCTCTCACAATCTGGGACACTTCTCCCTTTCTCCCCCCCAAGGTGACCTTAGCGCTGCTGTAGAGGCAGGAAAGGCTCCTGCCACCACCTCTGCGATTGCCAGCTGTGAGCCTGGCTTCTGGCTGAGCAGTGCCCCCCTTTGGGAGAACACTGACCACCAGGGGGCAGCTCCTATGTTAAGTGTCTGCACCTTGGTGGTCAGTGCATGTCATAGCGACCAATCATTCCACCATTTGGTTGATATTAGTCTATTATTATTATTATTCAATATGAAATAATTTGGTAATATTTAAAATTTATAATTTAAAAGCTGCACGCTGCCCCCACATCTCTAGGCCTTTGCCCTGGCCAGTGTGGCTCAGTTGGTTAGAGCATCATCCCACACACTGAAAGGTCGGTCTTAGGTTCATACCCAGATTCCAGGTTCCATCCACAGTCGGGATGTGTACGAGAAGCAATCAATTGATGTCTCTCTCTTTCTATTTATTTCTCTCTCTCTCCTTCTCCTTTTTCTTCTCCTCCTCCTCCTTTTCCTCCTGCTCTGCCTCCTCTTCCCTAAAAACATATCCTTGGATAGGGATTGAAAAATAAAATCTGTACACCAGATTGCTTCTCTGGAGAACTTGATCTAATGTTTAAAGAATTAGTACCATTCATAAACAATCTCTTCCAAAAAATAGGAAATAACATTTCCCAATTCATTTTATGAAGCCAATATTACTCTTGCACCCAGACAGTATCAAAGAAGAAAACCACAAACCGGCATCCCTCATGCATATAGATGTAAAAAAAAAAAAATCTTAAACAAAACATTAGCAAACATAATTCAGCATTAAAAATTCTATATCATGACCTATTAGGGTTTATTTTGGAGCTGCAATCCTAGATTAATATCTGAATATCAATCAATGTAATCCATCATATTAAAAAGCTAATAAAAAAATGCATAATCTTAACATGTACAGAAAAAGCCTTTGAAAAGTTAGCATCCATTCTTTTTTTTTTATAAGTAATGTTTATTTATTTTATTTTTTTAAATTTAACTTTGTATGTATTTTTTTAATATATTTTATTGATTTTTTACAGAGAGGAGGAGAGAGGGATAGAGAGCTAGAAACGTCGATGAGAGAGAAACATCGACCAGCTGCCTCTTGCACACCCCCTACCGGGGATGTGCCCGCAACCAATGTACATGCCCTTGACCGGAATCGAACCTGGGACCTTTCAGTCTGCAGACCGATGCTCTACCACTGAGCCAAACCGGTTTCGGCAGCATCCATTCTTGATTTTAAAAAAAAAAAAAAAAAAAAAAAAAAAACTCTCAAAAAAAATAAAGATAGAAGGAACTTTCCTCAACTTGTTAAAGAATAAACAAACAACAAACAACTGCAGCCAGCATTATACTTAATGGTGAAAGAATGCTGAGGTAGGCAACAAGGCAAGGATGTGCACTCTCACCATTCTTCTTCAGCATAATATTGGAAGATCTGGCCAGTATAAGTTTCACAAAAATTAACTCAAAATAAATCATAGATCTAAAGTAGAACACAAAACTTCTAACAATGAAATGCAAAGAGAAAAGAAAATGAAAAGACAGAATATTCAAGAACTGTGGGGTGATTACAAAAGGTTCAACAAACAGCCCTGACCACTTTGGCTCAGTGGATAGAGCATCAGCTTGCGGACTGAAAGGTCCCAGGTTTGATTCCGATCAAAGGCATGTACCTTGGTTGCAGGCACATCCCCAGTGGGAGGTGTGTGGGAGGCAGCTGATTGATGTTTCTCTCTCATCTACTATTTTAACTCTATCTTTCTCCCTTCCTCTCTGTAAAAAATAAAAAAAAATCAATAAAATATATATATTTTAAAAAGGTTCAACAAACATGTAATAGGAATACCAGAAGAAAAGAATAAGAGAAATATTTGAAGGAATAATAACAGAATATCCCAAAATTAATGATAGACACCTACCCATTATACTGGTTTCCCTCAGTCCAGAGCCTCTCCAGGGTCCCAGAATGTGAATGGCTTCTGTGTTGGTTTGCTAGGGCCCCCATAGCCAAGTACCACAGACTGTGGGTCAGACAATACAAGTCTATTTTTCACAATTCTGGAGGCTAGAAGTCAAATCCAGGTCTAGCAGGATTGGTTTCTTCTGGACTCCTGGGCTTATAGATGGTCCTTTTCCCCATCTTCATGTGGTCTTCCCTCTGTGTGTCCTAATCTATCTATATAATAGAGGGATATGCAAATTAGCTGGGATGCCATAACATCATGACCGAATAGCAGGGACCTGAGGCTGCATGGTGCCTGGCGAGGGCGAGGGACCTCAGGCTGCACCCCAGCGGCAGGCCAGACCTCAGGCTGTGCCCCCACCTCAGTGTTGGGCTGGGGGACCTCAGGCTGTGCCACCTGCCCGGTGAGGCTTGATAGGGGATCTCAGGCCATCCCCACACTCCATCTGGCAGAGCTTGACAGGGGTATTGAGACTGTTCCCCTCCTCCCCCCCAGCCCCGGGCTGCGGGACCTGAAGCTTCTTTCCCCCTCCCTCCCACCTGGAGGGGCTTGGCAAGGGTGGGGCTGGCCAGGTCTGGGTCTCACCCAATGGGGGTGGGGCCAGCTGGGTGTGGGTCTCCTGCGTTTTGGAAGCACGTGAGGGTGGTGGGTGGAAACTTGACTCTGGGTCCCACAGCACGCCCCAGACTCTGACAGGAGGGAGATTTCCTATACATTTTACTAATTTTCTTTAATCTCTGACACTTTTATTATAGAGAAAGGGCAAATAGCAATATTAAACTATTTCCTCTAATTAATTCCCTTCTGGTGTGCAGGAATTTCATGCACCGGGTCACTAGTCTTTCTTATAAGGACAATAATCATATTGTGTTAGAGTCCTCGTAATTACCTCTTTAAGGACCCTACCTCCAAAAACAGTCACATTCTGAGATACGGGGATTTAGAACTTCACATGTGAATTTTGGGACCGAGTACAATTCAGCTTGTAACACCTTCCTTATGCTCCTTCATGCAAATCCTTTCTATAACTCCCTTTACCTTCATTGTTCCAACATTTGTTGGTATCTCATTTCCTAATGTCCTGTTTCCTTTTGGCTGTTTATGGTTTACTCATTTTTAATCCTTTATTATGATCTTACTAGAGGGAGAGAAATGAATGTGCTCAATCCCCCAACTTAATCCAGAAGCTCCTACCCATCCTCTAAATTACCAGCTCCCTCTGAGAAGTCCTCTTACCAACAAAGACCATAGTAATTTCTTATTTCTCTTAACTCCTAATTCATTGAACATATAGCTGTCTTGTTTCATTTTTATTAGCCTTTGAGTTAACATATTTCTATTTTACCCACTGAATATCCAGTACAGTGTTGTGGTCACTATTTGATTGATAAAAATAAGTATTTATATGAATATATATGATCCCATTCCTATAATTCAGCACCAGTTTTTTGTTTTAATGTAGTACATCCATGAACACATTACATCATGATTTCACAATGTACCACCCTATTATACAGCACCTTACAGGAGAAGGAGGTACAAGATTTCACATCCAAATCCCAAAATGGAAGGCACACTGCCATCTTCTGGTCAAAGCTAAAAATGCAGCCCTTAAAAGGACAATAATACAGCTCCAAGTTAAGTCAAAAGCAAGCCTAAGAAAATTATACAAAATGAGACTCTGATTTCCTTCCAACAAATGTTAGAGGTCATGTAACTAAAATCAATATTTATGACTAGAGTAATGAAAATTTTAGACCTGAATTCAGGTGATACACAGAAATTTGACCTGTTAACAGGATCTTCTAAGTTCACCTAAGGAACCTCATTCTCTTCTGTGATTTCCTGAATTTTCTTCAGGCATGGGCTCAAAATTCTCTGGTGGTAAGTTTTTGCTCGATCATTAGCGAAAACTTTGTTCTGCTCTGCTCTCTCAAATGCAGTGACAAATCCAGAGTGATGAGAAATGAGATGGCAACATGCAGGGCCTGAGTTCACAGACTCCACACCCAGTGTGGAGACTTGCCTGGCTTACTCTGATGATCCAAATCAGGCTTTCTTGGATAGAAACAAAGGGGAGGAAGGGAGGGAAAAAAGGGCAAAGTTCAAACCCCAGGTACCTGATGTAACAGACATGAAACAAACAAAACATTTAAAGCCCACGTTTAGGGAATCCCAGCATTGTTTCTGCATTCTTGTGAGCTCACGGGAAGATTCTCCCATCGTCCTGAAAACACAATTTAAGTTTGGGTCAAGCACGTCTGAAGGAAGTGCCTATCCTTTCTTCCAGGGATGTTCTGAGTGCAGGAGTGATCCAAGGGCAAGGGCAGAGGCCGCCGACTGAGACACTGAGGGGCTTCAGAGAAGACATCTTCGCAGAGTGCAGTGACCTGGGCCGAGCCTGCGGCTGGTTTCTGCTTCCTCGGGCTTTGGCCAGCTGGTAGAGAATTCTGGACTTGTGGGGGTCCCAGGCAAAGCAGCAGTGGACTCCACGAGCACAAATGCCTCCCTCTTCTTTGTCTCATATATGACGAGGTCCTCAAGTATTCAGTTACGTTGTATCAGACTCTGCCTTCTAGTATGACCCGTGAGTGGAGGCTGACAATGAGGCCTGTGCCCACACTTGGGGTTCAGAGGAGGGGCAGCAGCGGGGAGAAGAGGCTGCGAGGCGGCCAGGCAGGGAAGCTTCGGCAGCCGTCCAGAGAGCTGACATTCAGGACAGATTTGTGCCTGTGTAAACACTCCCTGGGCTCAGCGTTCCTGGGCCCCAGTAGAAGATTGATGTGCTCCAGGGAAGGGCGGGGAAGAAGGCTCAGGCCATGTTTTGGGCCATCAGAGGGATGAAGGACCCTTAGAGCAGGAGCCCTTGAGGATGCCTAGAGACAGTTATATAAGTCCATCTGAATCGGGCGCTCTCTCTGGAGTCTGCATAATGGAGGCTTCATCCTGGGCCTTTCCCCAAGAGGTCAGAATGGGTTTCAGGCACTGCAGCAGGCCAGAGGGGAGATGCCCTAGGCGAGAGGCCCCATCAGCACTTCGTGGAGGCTGTCTAATCCAGGGCTAGAGAAGAGGCACGGTCAAGTCTATAACCAAGGAGGGCTTCACCACGGCCAGACTCCAGGACACTACTGCTGCCCTGGGTTCTGAATGGAAGGCTCTTAGGGCTAAAGTCAGGTCAGTAGCAGGGAACCAGACTGGCATGCTAGTTGTCTCAATTTATTGCTGGGTAATCAATAGATGAGTCCTTTCCTTTCCTTCGATCCTCTCACCATCCTAATAAGCTACCACCTGCCCATGAGCAGTAACTAATCACAAAGAATTCAAAGATGTTTGATTCTCACAAAAGGCTTGATGCAGAGTAGAAAAGAAAGGGTTGAACATGGTCTAATCTTTGGAATAGCAACCCAATGACCACAGAACTATGACAACTTCTTGGTCTCTCTCACCCTCGCCTGTAAAAGTGTCATTATAAACACACTATTTCACCCTAGTTCAGGATCTGCCTTGACTTCATAGTTTATGCTCTAATGTTACATACATATTCAATTATCCTGGGGAGAATAAATGCCCAAATCTCCTTATTACTTAAATGGACTCCATAAAGTAACCATCAAAACTATTTAAAGTAAACATCTAAACAATTTATTGATGACAGAAATGAGGAGGCGGGTGAGAAGCAATTATCTGTATGCTGGTGATTAAAACAGACCCAAGTATCCTATTCAGACTCATATTTCCCACCATACACACACACACACACACACACACACACACACACACACACACACACAATGTGCACATGCACACGTATAACCATACACCTCCTCCCTTT
This sequence comes from Pipistrellus kuhlii, assembly GCF_014108245.1. Taxonomy (NCBI): domain Eukaryota; kingdom Metazoa; phylum Chordata; class Mammalia; order Chiroptera; family Vespertilionidae; genus Pipistrellus; species Pipistrellus kuhlii. The sequence continues at coordinate 40,719,606 of NW_023425529.1, forward strand.
CAAAGGAAGAACACCTGCAGTCCTTTGTGGCTGCCCTTTTGTGGCATCTCTTCCTCTCCGAAGTCCAGTCTGATACTCATTTTAGATGCAGGTCCCATGCACTGAAGCACTGAAGGAACGCCCTTTATGTGCGCTAATCCCTAGAAAGACCCTGTGACACAGTAGGAAAGGGGCCTCTGCTTGGTGGAGGCCGATGGAGCTTCTGATGTGGCCACGGCTGGGCACTGTCTTTAGGGTCCTCCCTGCCTTTGAGGTGACACTCCCCCAGTGACCTCAAACCCTCCCTGTGTGACAAAGACACCGCGGTCAGGGAACTACGCAGGACAGAGTGAATCAGGCTCAGAACGGGGCCCAAAGAAAGACGAATTCCTTTCTCCTGAGCCAACTACCCAATCCAACCACCACGGTGACAGGCAGGGAGGCCTCCAGGACCCGCCGTGGTTGACTGAATGAACTACAGAACTCATACAGGACTGTCGGCCACACTCCCTCCTCTCACCATCTTCGCTTCCCAGGTTTCAGCATTGGGCAACACGATCAAAGATTACACCTTCACGTTTGCTAGCCATGCTGACAGACATCTACAGACACTGAACAAGCCTTGCTAAAAATTAAAATTCACTTTCCCTTTGATGCTTATCAGCGTGCTTTAAGCCACATAGGTGCTATTTTCAAAGGATCCAGTGGGTGGCAGTAATACGAAGGAAATGCCAGCTGTCTTGCTTGTTCAACACTAACTATAGCACAGAAGAGCCCGAGTGTCTATCAGACTAACCTCTGCCTGACTCCCAGCTTTGCAGGGCAACTCATCTCCCGAAGCCTGTCTCCAGGATTAAGTGAGACGATAGATGCAAAGCCCTGGTACAGCATCTAACACACAATAGAATGCATATAAATGGCAGCTATATTAATCCCAAGCCTGTCTGAACTGCTGACTAGTAAGAGAGTTCCACATGAGAAATTCCATAGAAAATTCCTATTCCCTTTAAAAGCAGTTTCCGAATGGGGAGAGGAAGTATCTGAACACAATCCTGTAAAAGAAAAGAAAATTAATCCCCATTGATGATGAAAAGGTCTTCAATGCCCAGGCAATTTCTTTGAGCCACATTTTAAAGGCTCTTCATCTGGGTCCTTCATCTCTTTCTATTGGGCTTGAAGTCATTCATTCATGTATTGACAAATATTTATTAACTTCATATTATGTGCCAGATAAAAGGTTTTGGAAAGTCATCTCTTAAAAACACACTGCTTGCTTGTAATCATTCATGCACACAACCCTCGGGACAACTCACTTCTTCCAGGACAGTGATGGTCTTTCTAACTTAATCTTGGAACACATGGTTTGACAAAGGCCTTTTTTGACTTGAGGATATAATTTTAAAGTCAGTATACACACACACACACACACACACACGCCACTGTGAGAGTTGTTACAAATATAAAAATCAAAGCTACAGCCTCTTCCTTTAGGGATCTGAACTAGTGGGGTAATCAGGCAAGAATAGCAACTACAAGCTGAAACTGGTTTGGCTCAGTGGATAGAGCGTCAACCTGTGGACTGAAAGGTCCCAGATTCGATTCTGGTCAAGGACATGTACCCTGGTTGTGGGCACATCCCCAGTGGGGGTTGTGTGAGAAGCAGCTGATCAATGTTTCTAACTCTATCCCTCTCTGTAAAAAATCAATAAAATATATATATTTTTTAAAAAGAATAGCAACTATAGCAAAGAGTAACGAATGCAATGACAGAAGTCTAGACACCAGACACAAAGTCCACCTGATGGGATCCAAGAAGGCATCAGGAGACCAATCAGAAGAATATGGCACGGCATAGGAACTAAATCATGAACATCTGAACTAATTACAATGGAAAACAAGTTAACATCAAACAATTTTTAATGCAAATTCTAAAGCAAATCTTGGCCCAGGCTAGTTTGGCGTGGTTAGAGCATTAGCCTGCAAACAAAAGGGTCACAGGTTGAATTTCCAATAAATGGCACTGTAACTTGATTGCAGGTTCCCTAGCCCCGGTTGGGGTGCATGTGGGAGGCAACCAATTAATGAATCTCTCTCGTGTGTATGTCTCTTTCCCTGCCCCTACTTCCTCCCTTCCACTCTCTATAGAAATCAAAAGAAAAAATATATTCAGGCGAGAATTTAAAAAAAATAAAAAAGCAAATCTTGGAATTCATACTTCTTCAAGGTATTGCCTACCCAGACAACACAACATAAATAATGCAACCAGAGTAGTCCAAATAGCTGTAAATTAAGTTAGAAGACAGCGTGTTCTGAACCCACTCTATTTTTAAACTCTGTAATCATGGAAACACTGACTCTGAATCTCCTTTTCTTATGTTAAAAACGGCAATAACACTACCTACCCTGACTACCTTGTAAGTTTCTTCTGATATAATAAAAGCCTAAATGTCCAGTTGTTGAGTTATCCTTTTAACCAATCAAAAAGAAATATGCTAATGATATGCTAAGGCTGTTCAACCGCTCACTAGGATGTGCACTGACCACCAGGGGGCAGATAGTCAACCAGTTGATCAGTCGCTATGATGTTCACTGACCACCAAGGGGCAAAGAGTCAACCAGTCTATCAGTCGCTATGACATGCACTGACCCCCAGGAGGACAGACGTTCTGACCTATAGGTTAGCTTGCTGCTGGGGTCCAACCAAACGGGACTGAGCAAGAGGGGCCAGACATGCCCTGGAGCCCTCTTGTGGTCCCTCCCCAGTTGGCCAACCTCTTGTGTCCCTCCCTGGCCCTGACCGTGGGTAGATGCGTGGCAGGTAATCAACCTATATAATAAAAGGCTAATATGCAAATCGATCAAATGGTGGAATGACTCATCTCTATGACATGCACTGACCACCAGGAGGCAAACACTCAATAAAGGAGCTTCCCCCTGGTGTCAGTGTACTCCCACAGGGGGAGCACCGCCGCTCAGCCAGAAGCCAGGCTCATGGCTTATGAGCCCAGTGGCAGTGTCAGGAGCCTTTCCCACCTCTGCTGCAGGCAGGCAGTAAAGAGCAACAGGTCCCAGACTGTGAGAGCCTCGGACTGTGAGAGGGATGTCTGAGTGCCAGCTTAGGCCCTAAGCCGGCAGGCGTACATCCCCCAAGAGGTCCCAGACTGCGAGAGGGCACAGGCCAGGCTGAAGGACCCCCTCAAGTGCACAAATTTGGGGCACTGGGCCTAAATAACTTTTTTGCCTTTGAGACACTTTTCTATTCATCCAAATCAACTTCTTACTAATGGCTTGAGAAAAAATTAAAGTCATTCAAATTTCGATACACATGTGTAAACTATATATAAAAGGCTAAATTTTATTGTTTGTCATATACCATAAAAAGATAATACATTTAGCAATGCATAACATTAATAAATTCTAACTTAAGGGCATTGTGACTATACAAATTATGATCATTTCAATAATTTATATCTGGACAATTATCTTTGTAAATAGGTTATGATTACTCAAGCAATTGTAAGTATAACAATATGATGCAACAAAAATTATCAACAATGTAAAATAAAAGTTTTAAATTTAATGCTGATAACAGTTGGTGACTTAGTATTTGTTGTTAATCCTCATCCCAGAGTATTTTTCCATTGATTTTTAGGGAGAGTGGAAAAGAGAAGGAAAGACAGAGAGAAACATCAATATGAGAGAAAACACATTTGTAGGGAGAGGATATAAGATTAAGCCTCAAACTGACCTGTTGACAAAGCCGCAAACAAGTCCCAGCTTAGAAGGCACAGCCCTCTTAGCACAATTAAGCTTGACCTTATGACACCTAGAAACTATCTGGGTAGCCAATCGGCTGTGGGAGGAGCAGCAAGTGCTGCCAAAACCAGTGAAACTCACAAGACCACCACCTTATTTACCTCTGACTATAAAATATAGCACCAGCTTGCCCTCTGGATATCTCTCTCTGCGGCCTTAGCCAGGCACATGAAGATCCACCTCGACCCAGCTTATTCTTTGTCTTTTCTTCAACCCTTCGCCGTCCCTCCTCAGGCTCACTGAACCCTTGGATGTGCTGGCCTGGCAAACACATTGATTGGTTGCCTCCTGCACGTGTCCCCACCAGAGCTCGAGCCAGGGAGGAGCTTGCAACCAAGGTATGTGCCCTTGACTGGAATCGAACCCAGGACCCTTTGGTCTGCAAGCCAATGCTCTATCCTCTAGGCCAAACAAGCTAGGGTGACCTAATATGTTTTTAACAACTTGATACTCTTTAAAATCAAGTGGATTTTAACAACATTTACAGGATGCCCAAAATTTGCTAGGTTGCTACTTTTAAATTTACTAAAATTGATTCTTACTGTTAAATTAAATTAGATTGTATAAATATTAATCGAGCACCTAATACAAGGACTGTGCCAGGTATTGTACAAAACAAGGATGAGTGGAATACTAGCCCTGCTTTTAAAAGCTTTATAGATACACACTCACACAACACATACACACCTAAGCTATAAGCTAATTACTACTTAAATATTCCCAGTTTTTAAATTTTCTACACTTTGCTTTGGATTATGTGCCTTCAGTGTGTGTATATATATATGATGTTGATATCATGAAGAAAAAATTTGAAGTATTAAATCTAAGGATGCTGTGACTCCTCAATGAACCACTATAAAAAGTCTAGTTAAAAGTCTCTTTTCAACATAAATACTAAAAATACTTACCCTGCAGCTAAGTACTTATATTAGTGAACTGGCACAATGATATTAAAGAGTCTTATAAAGAAACTATCTGGTTACCTACTTAACTCTCTCTATACAAATATAACTTTACTTAAATGCTAATGAAGCAGCCTTGTCATGTAGAAATAATGTTACACTTATAGGGTACTGGAGAATGTATCTATATCTAACATTTAAATGAATTATAAAATACTGATCTTTACAAATATACCTCCATTATTTATATTTTTATTTTCAGAAAAGACTTATAAATAGATCACTTATAAAGAATACATTTCTCACTAGTTAAATCACAATTCACTTTATAGTTAATTAACTTATATCCAAAGACAGTATTTTCTTGTAAAATTTCATTTTCTTCAACGCGAAACAAAACTTTATTTCAGTAGAAAAAAATTTACATGTGAAATTCAAAGACAATAATTTTAGTAAAAATAGCAATCAACCACCATATCTTTTCTTGAGTTCTTCAACAGACTTATCCTTCAACCCTGAGTTCTCTATGTGACTGAATAATACATGTGCAACTGAAAAAGAAAAGAAAAAAATGTCCCATTTTAATCTCCATTTTTAAAGTAGTGAAACAAAAATTAAAGGGAATAATCTGATCTGTCAAATAAAACATTTTACATATGAAAGTTATAATATAAAGATTATTTCTAAATTCTAATTCAGATATTTAAAAAGCCAATCTGAGAATAGAAAATTACATAGCAATCCAATGTTTACCAAAATATTGTGCTTCAGCAGTAAAAAATTTCCTCTACACTCTTAATAACATTAATTTTACAGAGTAAACTGAATTCACTCCAAGCTTCCTAAAATTTTTACTCAACTATTTTACTTAATATTATAATTAACTGTTTTTCAAACTTAAATAATTTTATTTTAGAAGAAACTTTTATATCACTACTCTAATTGAAAATTAGCAATAACATCTACAATTATATATTATATACATTATATAATAAAATAAAATATATAACTATTAAGCATTCAAAGATCTTCCTATAAACTATGTAATCTTTATCTTTCACACCACTGAATAGACCACTTTGGAAAATACTGTTATAGTTCACCTATTTCTCAACATTAAAACTAGCTAACAATTGTTAATAATAATGGCAATAATGGAAGATAAGAGCGCTAATATTTATTGAAAGTTTAGTTACATGCCAGGAACCAATATAAATGCTTCCCATATTTAACTTAGTGGACAGTGGAGACCCAACCAAGATAGAAGGCCAGTCTGAAGAGCCAACTCACATTCCTGGAATACATTTTAGTTTGTCACATTATAGTGGCAAGAAATTCTCTCATTCAACATGCTTCTACTAAGAAGTTATTATGTACTAAACACTGTTCTATGCCTGAGACCTAGAAAATAGTAGATAAAGTTCCTGCTCTCATGAAGCTTTAATTCTATTAGGGAGAGAAATAATAAACATACACATGGAATATTGCCAGCTACTTATTTTGAAGAAAAATAAAGCAGGGTAAGAATACAGAGGGTGAGGAGGGAGGGCAGGCAGGCAGTTATTTTAACAAGGTCTGCTAAGGAAAGGTATCTCTGAATGTTAGATGGAAACTTAACAAAGTGAGGAAGCAGGTGGGAGATATTCTGGCTGAGGCTAAGTTAAGTCTGGTAGTTTGGTATATTAAAAAACACCAAGCGGTGTGGTGCGGCCGAGTGAAAATAGTGGTAGAAGGTGAGATTAGAATAGTAGAAAATAAAAGCAATACTTCCCGGGGAATTTCAGGAATTGTCTTTGATTAACAGAAGATGAAGCAGAAATTTCTTTTCATTTAAATTCTATTTTAAAATCTCTCTAAGTTACATATTCACTTCCCTAAGTAAAATAAGGAGTACTTTTTTCTTAATGATTAAGACTCATTCAATGTCACTGTTAGACACATAAAAAAGAAAAGGAGCCCGAAGTACATTTAGCCTAAGACAGTGATTGGCAAACTCATTAGTCAACACAGCCAAGGATCAACAGCACAGCGACTGACATTTCTTTTGAGAGCCAAATTTTTTAAACTGAGTAAACTTCTTCTAACGCCACTTCAAAATAAATTCGCCCAGGCCGTGGTATTTTGTGGAAGAGCCACAGTCAAGGGGCCGAAGAGCCGCAGTTTGCCAACCACAGAGCTAACTAAATCCTGCCCTTCTTTGAGAATTCAGCTACAATGAAACAAACTCTGGGGAATTAGCTGTCACAGAATGGGTCAGATTTCCGTGTGCCCACACCCAGTTACCTGCCCCCTGTGGCAGGGAACCTTCACATGCTGCATGATGGCAGCTCAACCATTCTGTTATTACTGCTTTTTCAAATAGAAAGCTCAGACGCTAGAGCAGGACTGCCTCTGTTTAAATCCTGGGCCTGACTTCCTAGCTGTATGACCTTGATGGCATTCCTTACCTCCCTATGCCTCAGTTTCCTCCTTTGTAAAAGTGAAGTAATAATCATACCAACACCTCATAATGTTATTGTCAGAATTAAAATTTTTTAATTTTACTTAATTATGTTTTATTTGAATGTAAGTATATGTACCTTGGACATAGTAAACATTCAACAAATGTTTGCTATCATTTGTTTAAAAAATAAAAGAGGAATGTAAGAATAAAGAGATATGGAAAAGCTTTGTTCACAGTTCTCACTTTTTTTCTCAGGTTCTGACATGAACATCACTGCCATATCAAACCTTCTTAATTCAGAAAGCCTTTGTAAAATCTCCAAGATGAGTGACGGCTTTTCTTTCCTGAAGTAAACAAAATAAAAAACAAATGATCCATTAAAAGTAGCTCACTTAATTCTTTACTAACACAATATTTCTAATTACATATAAATAAGGTCTTCATTTATCTTTTTCCCTGGGCATTTAAAATAAAGAATACTGTCTTTATTTTTAGTGACCAGGTGAAGAAATTTATCAAGTCAATTGAAGAAATAATATTTTCAAATATGAGGCATTGCACGTTATTAATCTGCTAAAACACTTATTCACCTCCATGCCCTACTTTTCTCTTAAAAAAAAAACTTAATGATTTCCCTTGTTACTCCTTGCACTTATCATCTTCACAACTTCTGCCATAGTAAAATTTACTAGAGTGCTAATATTGATCTATAGAAGGTAGTAATAAAATCAGAACAAATGAATTTCCCAAACCCTTAGAAATAGCATAACACTGCAGTATGAAAGTATAACTAAAAAAAGTCAACTTACTCAATGTAAAAGTCATGCAGAATTTTAATGATTTGGTTGAATACATCTGGATCTAAATTTTTCTGAAACAACTTAGGATACAAGGATGGTTCAATTTTCTTGGGAAAAAAAAATAGTTAGAAAATTAAATTATGAAAACATTCACATATAAATTATATAATAACTGCTTAGGTGAATATAGTAAAGAATAACTACTATGCATTAATACATAATGAATAATAATGGGGGGAGGAGGGCTGTCACACTGAAATGTAATTAAAGATAGAAGAGGAACAGTAAGATAATTACTCTGTACAAATCAGAGAAAAATCTCAAACAGATAGATGTAAACCACCATTGAGAGAGACGGGAAACTTAAGAGCTCTCAAAAAGCAAGAACAATAGAGAGTTTAAAAAATAAAACACATGAGATAATGTACAATATTTGGAATTAACTATATATTGCATAATTATAAGGAATTACTACTATAATTAGAGGCCCAGTGCACGGATTCGGACACCAGTGGGTCCCTCGGCGTGGCCTGTGGGGATCGGGCCGAAATCAGCTCTCCAACAGCCCTCAAGGGGTCTCGAATTTTGAGAGGGTGCAGGCCAGGCCAGGGGAGCCCACTGGGGCACAATAGGCCAGGGAGGGACCACGGGAGGGCTCCAGGGTGTGTCCAGCCTGTCTCGCCCATTCCCAATCCGCTGGATCCCAGCAGCAAGCTAACCTACCGGTTAGAGCATCTGCCAGCTGGTGGTCAGTGTATGTCATAGCGACTGGGTGAACGGTCGAACACTTAGCATATTATGCTTTTATTATATAGGATTACACTGGAGAAAAATAACCCATTATTTGATAAATTTCATATGATTTGATTCTTTTTCTTGGAGCAAATAAAATCTCATTTTCAGGAGGACGACTACCTAAATAGTGCAAGCATTACTTGACACAAAGAAGGCATTTAATGTATTTTAGCTTCTTTCCCCATCTTAAAGGATGAAGAAGTAAATTCAAGTTATAATATATAAAATCAGGTTAAGTTATTTTTAGAGAAGAGAATTCAAAACAGAACCTATTTCCAAAGGTTCCCTCGTTGCAAATATTTTAAATGGTCTGGCCAATCCTAGCTGGTTTGGCTCAGTGGATAGAGGGTTGGCCTGTGGACTAAAGGGTCCCGGGTTCAATTCCGCTCAAGGGCACATATCTGGGTTGGGGGCTAAATCCCCAGTGGGCAGGAGGCAGCCAATCAATGATTCTCTCTCATCATTGATGTTTCAATCTCTCTTTCCCTCTTCCTTCCTCTCTGAAATCAATTAAAAATTTTAAAAATAAAACAAAATGATCTGGGATAGGGTGATACATGTGTCAAGTAAGGGATAATAAGAGCATTTTCTACAATTATATTATACAATACAAAGAGCAAATATAACACTTTGTTTATATTGTATAGTGAGTGACAAAGGTGTTCTTTGACCTTTTATTTATAACACAACTACTAGCTTCCTCTTTCTTACCGTTAAATACTGATATAACATATCTGGAGAATTTTTCAGTTGTCTAAAATCAGATTCAAGTTGGAATGAGTTTGCAGGAACTGGAGGAAGAACAGTTGTGATAAACTGAGCAGGCAATTTGTCTCCCTCTATAGAAATCTTCTCACGGGAAGACTGACATACATCCTGTTTCATATTAGCTTGAGGTCTGCAATATTGCAGAGACATCGGTCAAACAATTGAAAAGAGCCAAAATTAGTCAAAGCTTATTATAAGAAAGCATCAATAGAGATTTTAAAATTTCTGATTTAATTAATATTACATCATCTATTTACATTCTAAAAATACTAAATTGTTTCAACGAATAACATATGTATTTTTTTTGCAAGACATGCCTTTGCAAATTTTCACATGCTACACAATGACTATTCTCATTTGTTGGAGTATCAGCGTGGCCACTTTTTGAGCACGCCATTTTTATATACCACATTACTACATCATATATACTTACAACTCAGCCTTTCAGAAATCTGAATAATAAGTTTCAAGAAATACATTCTAAGAAGGAAAAAATGCTTTCTCCTTAAAAAACAAACAAACAAAACTACTTTTCCCACAATCCATACTATCACTTTAAACAGAATTACTAAAATTCAAAGCTAAAAAAAAATTCCAATAGAATTGTTGAGTGAAATGCAATAATATATGAATAAAATGTCAAGACCTCAAAACAAACCTGTCTATATCTTTTATATTCTCACTAGAGGCCTGCAGGGATCAGGCCAAAACGGCTATCTGGCATCCCCCAAGGGGTCCTGGATTACAAGAGGGTGCAGGCCAGACAGAGGGACCCCACTGGTGCAAGATCAGGGGTGGAGAGGGGCTGCGGGAGGGCTCCAGGGCACGTCTGACTGTCTCACCCAGTCCCCATCAGACAGACCCCAGCAGCAAGCAAATGTACCAGTTGGAGCGTCTGTCCCCTGGTGGTCAGTGTGCGTCAGTGACTAGATGAATGGTCAGATACTTAGCATATTAGGCTTTTATATATATATATAGATCAAGAAAACACATCACTACTTTTAACAATTCCAAACAAGCCCTGGCTGGTCTGGCTCAGTGAATAGAGTGTCAGCTTGCAGACTGAAGGGTCCCAGGTTCGATTACAATCAAGGGCATGAGCCAGGGTTGTGGTTTGATCCCCAGTAGGAGTTGTGCAGGAGGCAGCTGATCAATGATTCTCTCTCATCATTGATGTTTCTACAATATCTCTCCCTCTTCCTTCCTCTCTGAAATCAATAAAAATACATTAAAAAAATTTTTCCAAACAAAATTTAAGACAACACATAAATAATCTTAAATATGAACAGCTAGAATAATGTAAATATTTAAATTCTACATTTTTCAGAAGCTTCCTTTTAAAAATTTAAATTTGATGCTGAATTAAGGGAAACAATATACTGAAATTTGAGGCAAAAAATGAACACAACCAACTTATTAAAGACAATTTCTAATTATCTCTAAATTCCCCACTATGGTAAAGGAACAGTGATCATTCCTTATGCAAAACATCTCTGAAGAGTCAGAACAAATAAAAAAGAAAAACTAGAACATGAAGTTGGGTAATTCAAAAAATTACAGTGGTGAGTATAAATCAAAACTCTCATTGGTAATATCAGTTTTCTAGTAGAATTAAATCCTGGGCCTGGCTTTACCATTCTAGAGATTACCCTATATAAAACAAGCTAATATGCTAATTAGACCAAACAGCAGCAGAACGCTCGTCCAGATGACCTTCTGGACGAAGCTGGGACTTCGAGGGGCTGCAGGGGCTGAGCCCTTGCACAAATTCCGTGTGTCAGGCCTCTGGTAAAAAATAATAGTTCTATCAGTACTTACTGGAGGGCTGAAATCTCACGGATTTCTTCTATTTTCAATACTTTTGCTTTTGGAATGTCACTCGTGGGCAAAAGGTCATCTTGGCTTGAATTCTTCTTACTTGCAATGCCTGTGGTTGCAGTTACATCTGCTATGTTAACAGGATTACTCTCTGGAGCAGCAGCAGTAGTGCTCTCTGGCATGTCAATAGTCTGTATCAAATTACCAGTTTCTTCAATAATCACCTTCTTGAGTGGTTTCTAAAACAATTAAAATCAATTCCTTAAATCGACAAATGAAGTTTTTCTATTTTAGAATTACAAATTAAAAGATTGCTGTGTTCTTACAGACAATATCCCAGTTATAAAAAAAAAAATTCAATTTGATGGCTAGGCAGACTTAGGAGTCACACTCTGAGAACACAAATAAAAAGATTCATAGCACCTACCATGCGTATGTCTAAACGGAGAAAGAAGATGTATATATAAATAATTACTAGGCAATGGAATACAAACCATAAAAAGTGAAAGCACAAACCTATGAGAGAACACAGAGGAAGGCAGAAAAACATTGGCATTAGCAGAGACTTCTTAGAAAAAGTACACAAGAAGGCCCTCTGGAAGATTAACTGTGGTATGTGTGGTCAGTGAAAAGGTGATAAGTCCAATGGCACTGATGCAAAGAGATAAGTGATAGAGACAAAGCTTGAAAGGCTCATTAAAAATAGCTTATAAAAGGACTTGTATGCCATGTCAAGAAGTTTGGACTTTATTTTGAGGCAACAAAGCCAAGAAAAAATATTACCAAACTGATAGCAGTATTGTGGACTAACTGAAAGCAAGAAAAACAAGGTTAGACAATAACCAGCATTCTGCATAAAACAGACCAACATTAAAAACTGAATACATCTAGTTGGTGTAGCTCAGTGGTTGAGCATCAACCGCTATAAAAAGATTTATGAACCTGGAGGTCACAGTTTGATTCCGGGTTATGGCACATGCCCGAGTTATAGGCTCAATACCCAGAAACAGGCATGCAGGAGGCAACCAATCAATGATTATCTCTTATCATTGATGTTCCTATCTTCTTTCCCTCTTTTCTTCTCTGAAATCAATAAAAATACATTTTAATAATAATCTTATATAATAAAAGGCTAATATGCAAATAGACCAAATGGCAGAATGACCAGTTGCTATAACATACACTGACCACCAGGGGCAGACGCACAATGCAGAAACTTCCCCCTGGTGGTCAGTGTGCTCCCACAGGGGGAGTGCTGCTCAACCAGAAGTCCTGAACCAAGCTCACAGCTGGCAAGTGCAACGGCAGTGGCAGGAGCCTCCCACCTTTGCAGCAGTGCTAACAATGTCTGGGAAGTGGGCCTAAGCTGTCAGTTGGACATCTCCTGAGGCCCCTGGACTGCAAGAGGACAAAGGACACCCTCCTTCCCGAGTGCATGAATTTTGTGCACCGGGCCTCTAGTAATAAATAAAACCTGAATACATTTTCTATATAAGACGCTGGATAAAGCCAATTTAGGATTAAAAGTTTGCCAAATAATATTCACAAACTTGTTAATTGGCTATAATAGTGGTTTTTAATTTAATAAAATAAATTGCATTCACTATTTCAAACATTACAAGTATCAAATACTTTCAATTTCTTCTAAAGTTTACATATTGTACTCTTATTTTTAACAAAAACAAAAAAAACTTTTAGGATAATGTAAGTGTTCAATTGTATAGTTAAATAAAAAGAATCCTGTTAGCAGTTCTATTTTAAAAGATAATCATGTTAAGCTAAGGCCTTTGCTTTGCTGAGAACTATCATCAGTTCTATCAAGATATTGGTCAAAAATGGATATGTATTAGTGTTTAAAATATAGACTATAATTTGACAGGCAATAATTATTGAATTAAATCAATACAGTATTATTTAAAAACAAATACTTTCATTGACTTTAGATGTGTAAGCATGATCCTTATTAACAAATTTCCAAATAGATAGTCTCTGTTAACTGTAGACAAGGGATTGGGGAATGACAGTAGGAACAGAAGTAAAACTCAAAAGATACCACTACAGAAAGATTTGTGAAAAGATATGAAAGGTTGAATTCATCACTATTTAAAAATTAAAAGTTAGAAACATGACATTTTATTTAGCTCTGTATAATGGCCAATTCAAGAAAAAGAAAGAAAAATAAATAGAAAGGGAAAAAGAAAAGGCTAAGGACCAAAAAGAAAGGTGAGGTTTTGATATGAAAAGAAATATTTTAGCAGAGACTAAGAGATCAGAAAAAACTTTCATTTACTACCACCTTATTAGGGAACCCCAGGCCCTTGTTTAGCTGATCTACATCACTGGTCTCCCATGCTCTCTCTGGAGATTTGACTAAAGAACTCCCAGGCTAACAGCGCTTGACAAACAGGCTACCCTGGCCTAGCCTCTCACTTGAATAAAAGTAACCCACCCCAGAATTATCTCTTCACTTCTTAGACTTCCTTCCTTTCCTGACCAACTTCCTCAGTGACCAGGTAGACTCACAATATGTAACTGAAAGGAAATAACATCTATTTCACCTGACACTGCCTTAGTATTAATGGACTTTATTCCTTTGATCTCAACTAATCTGTGAGTTAATCTCAACTTGAGAAAAAGTGAGGATCCCACAGGAATTGGGTAACTTGCCTAAGATTTCAAAGTTTATAAAGTGGGACTCAAATCAACCCTAAAAAGCATTATACCAACTATACCTTCTATTTTTCAAATAAATGCCCACATTTTTATTATGGAAACCTATTATAAAATAAACAGCCTTCCCCCACTTGCCTACTAGGATAATAATTTTGTTTGTGATGGATCATTTATAGAATAGTTTACCCCAGATCTCTCATCGCAGAGGTGTTTTGTTTTGAGATTGTGCCACAAGAGACTCAAATTCATGTTGCATTTTCACAACTATTAACATAAATTGATTTTTAAAGTGAGATGTCAGTTGGACATCTCCTGAGGTTCCTGGACTGCAAGAGGACAAAGGACACCCTCCTTCCCGAGTGCGTGAATTTTGTGCACCGGGCCTCTAGTAATAAATAAAACCTGAATACAAAATATATAATAAACAAAAAAATATAATAAATAAAACCTGAAACCAAAAAGATTTCTAAAAGCTTGCTGAGGGTATCTTGGCCAAGGGACATAATATGTAAATATATACACATATTATGCATATTTTATATATATAAGCATAATATGCAAATCGACCAGATGACAGAATGACCAGGTTGGCTATGATGCACACTGACCACTAGGGAGCAGGCACTCAATGCAGGAGCTACCCCCAGCCTGCAGACCCTGATTGCTCGATTGGCGCCTGCCAGCCAACCTCTTGGTTCCTCCCCATGGCCAGTGGCTCCGATTGCCCAATGGGGAACTGGGGGTGGATGGCGGTGGAAGCAGGCGGCACCACACACAGAGGGCAACCAGCAGTGGCAGCGGTGGGGCTGGCTGCTGGCAGCCAGGTAAGGTTGGCCCTGAACACAGGCCAGGCCTAGAGACCCTGCCTGTGCTGTGTCTTTATAATTATGGACAGCAAAGTCTGAAAATGGCTTCTTAAAAACCTGGGACTTAGTTTTTGTGAAGAAGTCAACACTCAATCACCTTTATTGAAAAGAATAAAATAGTAAATGAATATAATGAATGAAAATTAATATAATGTATGAAAGCAACTAGCTTTATGCCTGGCACATGAAACAAGTATTATCTCAGAAAATTCAAGAGTAAAGTCACAAGAACACTGGAAAAGCACTAAACTAAGGATTTCTCTATCTGCTACTAATCTGAAATGTGAACTTGGCAAAACAATTTAACATCCTTTGCCTCACTCTTTCTTTAGTAAAAAAGAAGATAAAATATCCACTCTGACTTCTTATAAATTTGTTATTACTCTTAATGTAACGTCTAAACGTAACAGGGGACAAGAGAGAGAATTATCCATGAGGGGCATGCAGGGAAATTTGGGGGGGAAGGGAGGGTGATCCTGGTGGGTGGTTTCATAGGTGCTCACATTATAATTATTCTTTAAATCTTAACTAATCTTGTGTATTTTTCTACATGTATTTTATCTTTCAAAAATTTACATATACATATATTTTTAAAACTATGTCAATGTTGGAAACTACCTTAGAGTCACATTATATATTTGCCTCAAATGAATTCAATTTTTTGTTTCTAAAGTGCAGGAAAAAAACTTGGCTTTGTTTAACTTAATGAAAAACAGTATGGTATACCAAAAACATGCAGTACATATTGTAAAATATAATCTTGGCTATACAAGATTTTGCATAAGTGCTGATTTTAGATCTTACCTCACACAAGATGCAAGAGTTACTTTAAAACAATCCCAATCTCAAATAAGAATAGAAATAAAAATTATTAATTATTTCAAAAATGTAAAACTGCTTCAAATTCCTTTAATATCAGAAAACGTGGAAATATTTAAATTTATGGTGTTAAAAACTAAAGGCACTTAACTCTAAATAGCTCATTTTCCCCCAATGTAATTACATCAATAATCCTAAAAAGTATTTTTTATTGACCCTAGAAGAGACTTCAAAATTTCCTTTAAGAGATTTTAATTCAACAGTTTGTTTCCTACTCTTATTCATTCCACACCGATACATACCAAGAAAGAAAAAGAAAGACAAGTGTTTCACTTACAGCTGATCCAGGAGGAGGTGGATTATCAATGGGTTTTACCACATTCTGCCTTTGAGTAGAATCGAGAAACACATCATCCCAGTGTCCTTTTTCAATTAATTCCTTGAAAATAGATTTGTAATCATGACTATAAAAATATTTTCAAGTTAATTATGCAACAAATAAATGTGTTTAAGTTGCAGAAAATAAAAGTATATATTGGTGAAAATAATATATTACCTTTTTAATTTTGGAAAGTTCAGTTATTGCTTGCTTATTTCCAGGTTCCAGAAGCAAAACAGTTTCAAAATCTAAAGTGAATTTTTAAGAAATATAATAAATTAGTGAAAACACTTTATAAAGTTTAAGACATGATATATTTATTGGTTTAATAATCCCATGTTTATCTCAGGAAGTTTTACTCAGGATGCTAGGAAACATGTAAGCAACAACAAGGACTAACATTTACTGAGTGCTATTCTTTATATGAATTCTGATATATTCCTCACTACAACCCCATTTTACAGATGATATGATTGAGGCCTGCAGGTCACATAACTTACCAAAGCCCACACTACTAATAAATGACAAGGTAACTCACTAAATATAAGATAGAGTCTTGTATTATTCAGCCTTAAAAAGGAGTTGAATTGTGATACATGCTACAACATAGATGAACCTTGAAGAAATTATGCTAATTGAAATAAGCCAGATACAAAAGAACAAAATACTGGATAATTCTACTTATATAAAACACCTAGAATAGTCATATTCAGGGACAGAAAGTAGAATGGTGGTTCCAAGAAGCTGGAGAAAGAGGGGAATGGAGAGTTACTGTTTAATGCGTAGAGTTATCAGAATGAAATGATGAAGAAGTTCTGGAGATGAATAATGGTGATGATTTCACAACAAGGTGAATGGATTCAATGCCAATGAACTTGGGAATCTCGTCAGAATGAGTGAGTAGCAATTGTTATGAAAATAGTTGTACCTTGTTTGGCCTCATTTAGCTTTCCCAAAAATGTTCTTGCAGTTCCTCTTCTGGCATAAGCTTTAGAATACGAACCATCTAATAAAATAGCTCGTGTGCAGTCCTTTTCAGCCTCTTCATATCTATTAAACATAATACAATTACCAACTGGAAAAATGCAGCCTATAGAAAAATTTCATATAAGCTGAGTTTCTAATATAAAAAAGCAAGCACATAATTTCAAATATCAACCCCATATCTGTGTTTGAGGGAACAAACAATTATAAAATTTTATATTCTCACCAAATCTTGAGATCATCTGCTAAGGAGGGAGAAGGTATCAAATAAAAGGAAAGTCAGAAAAGGGTGGAATTAGGATGGCAAAATATGAGTAGAGCAGACAAAAGAATAGTACTGCTGGAAGTCTGCCACCCTACCCCCTACCCCTGCCCCCATCCACCTTCAATATGCACACACTGCATTGACAATTATAACTGGCATTCATTTTCTAATAAAACCACAGGCCCAGTGCAGGAATTGCAGGATCAGGCCGAAACCAGCTCTCCAACATCCCCAAGGGGGTCCTGGATTGTGAGAGGGCGCAGGCCAGGCCAAGGGACCCCACCGGTGCACTACTGGGGACCGGGAGAGACACAGGAGGTTAGCCAGCTGGGGGGGACTATGGAAGGGCTCCAGGGCATGTCTGGCCAGTCTTGCTCCAGTCCCGATCGGTGGGACCCCAGGAGCAAGCTAACCTACCTACCAGAGCATCTGCCCCCTGGTGGTTAGTGCACGTCATATAATGGTTGAGCAGCCTTAGCATATCATTAGCATATTACTCTTTGATTGGTTGACCAGCCAACCAGACGACTGACACTTAGCATATTAGGCTTTTATTATATAGTATTCCATTTTTACTTATAGTACACATTGCCCAAGGAAAAACAACAACAAAACATTATATATTTGTAAGTATATCATCTGACACTTCATAAATCCTATTCAGCGATGCAACCAACAATCAATTCAGTCTGACTGGGTACTGCTCTATAATAACAAGGCACTAAGAGCTAAAACACAAAAACTTGAGACCCTATATATTAACACATCTCGGACAGATCACAAGAATTCTCGTGTCTTCTGTTCTAAGGCTTGTGGCTAATCACAAGAATTCTTTAAGAAGATATTAGCTTGTATGAATATGTAATAAATAACTTTAAAATGCAATGGGTATTTAATTTTAAAGCATGCCTTTAACATTTATGTAGAACGTTTTTTGTACTTGTTCAATAGAAACATCTGGCCACTGGGTAAAGCTAGCAATAAAACTACTGGTCTGAAATATGTTAAAATAACAATAAATTCTTTTTCATTTATATGGCATGATAATGGTATTGTGGTTACACCTGAAGTATCCATTAAGGATAAAATGTCATAATGTCTGCAACTATTTACAATTCAAGAGAAAGATTAAAAAAAAAAAAGCTGAGACAAATATGGAAAAAAAAAAAGCTATGGCTTTTTTAAACTAGATGATTTAAAACATGGAGCTTTTTTATACCACTTTCATGGAAGTTTGAAAAGTTTCATAGTAAAAATACTTTTTAAAAAGAATCTCCTGTGATTACATTCTCCCCAAGGCCTAAGTGAATATTATTATACCCTCAAAACAAGATCTACTCTGAACAAAATCAGATCTTTTAATGAACTTAAAAATTTCTGAATTCTTGAATTTGTTTTTCAACAAGAGAGAAAGAATATCTTTCTGTGTGTGTGTGTGTGTGTGTGTGTGTGTGTGTGTCCATTCCCTTACCAATGTTTTCTACCTGACTGACTGTATCATTCGCCCAACCATAACACTTGCATAGCCCACGCACTGTTCAATATAAAGTCAAACTCCTATGCAGGACACAAAGTCCAGGGCCTGCCTGACTCTCCAGCCTTATCCTTGTCATTATCCCCAGCATAACAGCAATAATATGGACTACCTGCCCTTTCCAGAAATTACAATGAAATTTCCCATTCCTGAGCCTGTGAACTCCACTGGCATACCTGTTTATTTCACCTCACTAATGCAGATTAACCCTTTAGGGGTGTCGAACTCAATCAGAGAAGGGGCCAAAATCTAAAATCCAGCCTAAATCACGGGCCAAATGGTTTACTGAACAGTCATAAACTGTCATTGTGATGGAAACGCAGCGGAGTGCAGTGATGACAGCGTGGTGCGGGCCACATTGCAAGGCATGGCGGGACGGATTTGGCCCGCGGGCCTTGTGTTTGACACATGTGCTTTAGACCTTATTTCAGCTCAAATTCCTGTTTGAAAAGTTGTCCCTTTTTCTAATCCTCATCTAAGTCATATGTTATCACACTAATAATATAACCATCAATACTGATTTCTAAGTATTCCTTATCCATACTTTATTAATCAATATGTGGGAGATGTGTCAAAGATCACCCCAAATTCTAGTGTCTTTATTCAAGTCTTCACATTAACATCTTTTAAAAACTTTTAGCTTTAACTTGCCTATACATTTTAAATGTAGTTTCTCATTATATAATGTGTTTTAAAAAGTACATATATCAGGATATTGCAAATCTTAATATTTTTAAAATTATATCTCAATATAATTGGTTTCCTTTATAACCCTAAATGCATTTAATAATTTTGAGAACATTTCACAGGGAAGCCAAAGGAGTCCATGGCACAAAAAAATTTAAAATCCCTATTTATAATATTTATAGCATTTTTTTTTAAATTCTGTCACTAGTGTATACAATATTATTACAAAAGATACAAAGAAATGTAAGACATAGATTCTGCCATCAGATGTTACCCTGCTGACTGCCTAATGTGGAGCCCCTGAGAATATCCAGAAGCCAGGTTTTAGTGGCATGTATTCAATATAATCAATTAGCAGTTTCAATGACAGCAATTCTTGTTTGTTATATATGTGTATGTATAAATACACATAAAAGTATATATACAAAAAACACTTCCAGATAAGATTTTTCCCAAATGATTCTAATGTTAAAAATAATTTTCAAATCACTAATTCAGAATAACATGCATAAAGCAATTTAAAAATGTTAAACTGTATAATGCCAGACTATTAAAGTGGAAAAACATTTACAAGAGCAAATTTACTTAATATGTACTATGATATTTTCTCTCTCATTTTAATTTTAATGCTTAAGAGTAAATAAATTTTAATTTAGCCAATATGCCAATTTAAGGTAAATTTCATTTTCAACCTGAAAAGCATTAAATGTGACCAATACTTACTTCTGAATCTTCAGATAGGCCATTGCTCTGTTAGCTGGAAGAAGGGCATTAGCGCCATCTGCTGCTATTCCTCGAGTATAGCATTCAATTGCTCTTTCATACTTTCCCTCTTTGAAAAATCCATTCCCCTATCATTTTGGAAAGAAGTATGGAAAAGAATGAAAAAATATGCAAGAAAATTAGTTGAATTCACTACAAGGACACCACTCATCAGTTTATTATATAAATAATTATAGTATACTTTAATTGTTAAAAATCTAGTCCATGACACATGTTTTAGAATTTGTTAGTTTGGGTTGTTTTATAGAATGTTGTTATTCTCTTCAGCTCCCCCTAAAAAAAAGTATACTATTCTATTACTCTGTAGCATTAACCCTTATTTTACTAAGTATTACACAAAGCTCTACTTTAAGCACATTATAATAAAGAGGCCCAAATCGTATACTCTTTAGTTATTTAGATGCTGTACAAAAGATGTTCGTAACGCACATAATCTTTGTGAAAGAACAGAGTATCAGAACTGAACAACTAACTCTTCAGTAACATTAATAAACCTAAACATAGGATAAATTAAGCTATACTGAAATGTGTATACTAGATTTTATCTAATGTTTACTTATAATCGAAGTCAGGTATATCACAATCAATTATCATTCCATAAGCATTTACTAGGAGTCTTCTATGGCTCCATGAAAAGCTGTAAATATATTAAATTAAAACTCAACTCAGGATTTCTACTGGAATTTTTCATCAGATAGTCTAGTGTGAACTATGAAAAAAATTATAAGAACAAATTGTAATTTATTTCTTTTAAATTTATAACTACATGTAAATATGTTAAAATGCTCAAAAGTAATTTGTTCCCTAAAATTAAATGTTTTTAAATTATGTACTAAGTCATCAATTACTTCAATTTTGAATTAGTAGGCTTCAGAAGTTTTATTATATTTATTTAATTTTCAGTTCCTACTGAAAAAAGAATTTTATAATAATATTAGAAAAGACAAAAACTTAGCTGATATATAAGAAACTAAGAGTAAACTCAGCAAAACACATAGATGGTGGATTTCCTCTGGTTTACCCGATCTTTCTCTGAAATTGCCTGCTGCTTATGCTGCTGCTCTTCTATCTGCTTTTTCTCTCCTTCAGTTGACTTAATCACTGTGTCAGCTTCTTTTGGGTGAGAGTTTTCTTTGGATGTTAAAGCCTAGGAGACATAGCAGCTAAACTAAAACAAGTAATGCAAGATGCACACATATTTGACTCTAAAATAATAAAATACTCAAATAAATTGGAATTCCTGCTACATTTCACAAAATAATATTTTTATTATTTCAAAGTCTTTCTACTTATTAAATAAAAGGCAAAAGACTATAATAAATTTAATGTGCATCTTATTCCAATTAAAATAAGTAGTATCACTAAAGGTAGGTACTTGTTTATTTATTCAACTAATACTTATTGAATTTCCACACAGGCCAGTTACTGTCCAAAGAACTATTTTCAAAAAGATAATAAGTAATTATGACCACATAATCAAACTCTCAAATTTAATTTTCATAGTCATTATTTGATTTAGGACAAAATGCAAAATATACAACACAGTTCACAATTATAATCAAGTTGATATATTTACCAACAGGTTTTTATGTGCAATAAATAATGGCCATATTTAGAAGCAGATTTTCCCCAATCATTGTCAATTTTTCCTCATAGTTTCAATAGATGGCAAATAATTATAACTAATTCAACAGCAAAGTGAAAGGAATATGTAAATGCTCAGTATCATTTGAAGCAAATTTTACATTTATATAACTATTTTCTTACTATTAAAAAATTAGTATATAAATATGCTATAATATAAACTACAAAGACGCAACAACTTAAAAACTACAAAATCAAAGAAATATGCAAAAGTTTAGTACAGAAATTAAAGCACAAGCCAAAACAAAGCAAAACAAAACAAAATTAGTAGGATAGTGAAAAATAATTCTGTCACCTGGGGGGAAAAAAGTAAAGCAACAGCAGTTCTAAAGATCTCAGACAACTTTCTAAAATGATGATTAAGGATCTTTAAATACCATCATATTACCTCTTATTTGCAAACTGTTTGGTAAAGTCTATAGTACAAAAAATTAAAATTAGAAAAATGCCTATATTAAATAATCTATAGTACAAAGTCTATGCTAAAACCCTTACTTCATCAAATAAAGCTAATAAGTAATACAGTTAATTTAAATAACTAGTTTACCTGATCAATTTTCTTGAGTTCATTTGTTGCTTCAAAGTTATTTGGTTCCAGTTCTAATACTTTTTCATAATCTGAGCAAAAGATAAGATAAAGAATACTTGAAAAGTACATATTTAAAAACAATAACTACTTGCTGCAACATGTGACAAATAGGCAACTGTCCTATAGCAAAATTAAGAGAAACTAAGAAATACTAACATTAGACTAGTGGGCTCTCTTCATTCTCTCCCAAGACAGACAAAATCCTGACAGATCTATTTCTTCCACTAGGAAGGATCTTTGTTATCATAATTCGTATATCATAAAGGAAAAAGCTTAAGAATCTTTTAGATATTATCTTTATTCAGACTATAATTTATATTACACATACCAATTTTATGGAATAATAAAATGCTGACAAATTACAAATAAATAAAAACGTATTAAGAGCTTTACAATCATTACCTATAACCTCACAATATCTAGTCAATATCACATCATCTAGTCTACAGATGAGCAACAGAAAATCAGAGATGATGCATAACCTTCCCCTGGTCACACAGCTAATACATGGTAGAATGACATCTTGAACCAAATTTCATTGGTGGAAAATAATGCATTCTTTCAAAAAATATCAAGATAACTTTTTAAATTATAAAAATGAACTTTATTCAAATACAGAAAACTCTCTGAAGGTAATAACTCTGATTACCCAATATTCTTTGTATAACATCTATTAAATTAAATTATTAAAGGTTTTGTTTTAGATAATGATGATCTGGAAAATACTAATACCTTTTTTGGCATCCTCTAATTTTTGCAAAGCAAATCGAGCAGCACCTCGTCTTGCATAAGCTTTTGTGTAACTCCTATTCAAGGCAATTGCTAAATTACAATCAGACTCAGCAACAGAAAACCTGCAATAAAAAAATAAATAAAGTGACATTAATAAAAACAATTTGTTAAACTAAAACTTCAAAATTTGTTTCTGAAATCCCCAAAAAAGGGATTAATTTCCCAACTGAAGGGGATATTTCTCATCTCCTTTTATTTAGTTAAGCCTATTAAAAGCAACAATTTTTTATAGTAAAATGTTAAGTAGCAGTACCTTTAAGGCAAAGAACACTGTTTTTTTCTCATTATAGGTCCTGGTCAAATAGTTCCATAAGAAAGACAGCTAAAAAAGACTAAAAAGGAAGGAACAAAACTGATATTCCTTAGATGACACGATAGGATACCTAGAAAACTCAAAATAATCTAGAGACATTGTTAGAAATAACAAAGTTTAGCAAGGTGGCTACTTTAGTAGAGATCAACAACAAAAAATAAACCTAACTAAAGAGGTACAAGTGCCATACGCAGAATATTATAAGACTGTCTTAAAAAATATCAAAAAAGACTTAAGTGGAAGCATTTCACATTCACCTACAAGGCAAAAAAACATAACTATAATTCACTCCAAACTAATCTATAAATACAAAGCGATTGTAAGAAAAATCCCAACATAATTTTTCAAGGAATTTGATAAGATGATCCTAAATTTATATTGATAAGCAAAAGTCCAAGAATATCCAACACCTTCCTGAAGAATAAGGCAGGATAACATGCCCTACACCAAATACCACCAAGACTTAAAATTATAATGCTATAGTAATTAAAGATAGTATGGACTGGATTTAGTAAGAAGCAACAGATCAATGTAAGAATAAAAGGATGAGAAAGAAATCCATGCAAACTTGAGATATGACATGGTAGCACTGCAGATCCATGGGGAAAGCATGGATATTCAATAAATAGGGCTGGAACAATTGGGATATTCATATGAAAAGATATGAAATTGGAATTCTACCTTATATGTTTTTATATGTTTTTATTAAGCATATATAAAAATGCTTAAATGTGAAACATGAAGCAAAAACTTTTAGAATACAGGATATTATAAACTCAGGGAAGGAAACTATTTCAACAAATCATATTTTTAAAAGTGCTAACATTATTAAAAAAATACATTAAAATTCTGAATTTCTGTTTATCAAGACTCCATAAAGGAAATAAGCTACAAACCAGAAAATTAATTACTATAATCAAGCACTAGAGAATTAGTATCCAGAATAAAGAAAAAATTAATAGCAAAACCACCTAACAGAAAAATGGCCAAAAAACAAAACAAGCATTTCACAGAATATACAAGCGGTGAATAATCATATAAGATGGTTAGCTTCATTAGAAACTGGGGAAAAGCAAATTAAGACCACAATGAATTACCATTTTCCAACCCCCTGACTGAAAGCAATTAAGAAGCCCTGTTATATCAGTACTAGGGGTCCTGCATGAAATTCGTGCACTGGAAGGGGGCGTTCCTCAGCCTGGCCTGACCCCTCTTGCAGTCGGGGACCCCTTGCTCCTTACCGTCCGCCTGCTCACTGCTCTTTACCACTAGGTTCACTGTTCCTTAGTGCTGTTGCAGAGACGGGAGAAGCTCCTGCCACCGCAGCTGTGCACACTAGCTCTGAGCCGGCTTCTGGCTGAGCAGCACTCCCGTGGGAGCTCACTGATCACCAGGGCGCAGCTCCTGCATTGAGCATCTGCCCCCTGGTGGTCGGTGCACCTCATAGCGACCAGTCATTCTGGTTATTCCACCGTAATGGTCGCTTACGCTTTTATTATATGGTGGTAAAGATATAGAATAGGACTTGAGGTGGTAAACACACCATACAACAACATAGAGATGATGTCTTATAATACTGTACACCTGAAATCTATGTTTTTATTAACCAATATCATTTCAATAAATTCAATAAAAAAAAGTTTTTTAAAAAAGATATAGAACAGGCATTCTTATACATTGCTAATGGGAACTGTAACCTTGTACAGCTACCTTTATAACAACTGGTCATCACCATTTAAAGTTGAACATGTGCACACCCTACCACCAAGAAACATGTAGAAAAGTGTTCATAGTATCAATGTTTTTAAATAAGGCAGGAAAGTAGAATGGGAGGTAGAGAGAGTGGGAAGGAGAGGAAGAAATAAATAAACCACCAATTCAGCAACAGGAGAATGGATACATCATGGTGTATTCCTAAAAAGAAATTGTACGAAACGGTGAAGAGGTCTACAGCTATATGCAAACATGAGGAATCTGAGAAATTTAGTGTTCAGAGAAATTTAAGGTTACATGCAGTATAATACACTTTTATCGTTCAAAAATAAGCAGTTATACAATATATTATGTATATAATAAACATTTAAAAATACATTTTATTGCTTTTTTACAGAGAGGAAGGGAGAGAGATAGAATTAGAAACATCAATGAGAGAGCAACATCAATCAGCTGCCTCCTCACATCTCCTACTGGGGATATGCCCACAACCAAGGTACATGCCCTTGACTGGAATTGAACCTGGGACCTTTTAGTCCGCAGGCCAACGCTCTATCCTCTGAGCCAAACCAGTTAGGGCTAATAAGCATTTTTTTAATCAAAACTGATATACAACCGAAGGTAGTGTTTAACTAAAAGAAAAAAGGGTCAGGATATGGAGAGGTGTAGCGAGGTAGCTTCAAAAGTAATAACGTCGTGGTTCTTAAATTGTGTGATGGGTTCATGTGAGATTATTTAAAATTATTCTTCAGTACTTATATATATTGTAGATACCAAATATTATAAAACATAAATATTTCCCTAATTTGGATATTAATATCATAAATTTCAAAGATCTAAAAATACGTTGCTTAGTCTTGGCCAGGTGGCTCAGTAGGTTGGAACATCATCCCGTGTATCAAATAGGTTGCAGGTTCAATTCCTAGTCAAGGCACATACAGTACCTACGCTGTGGGTTTGATCCCAGGCTGGGGCATGTATGGGAGGACATGGACCAATGTTTCTCTCTGACACTGATGTCTCTTTCTCCCTGCTGCCCCACTTCTAAAATCAATAAAAATATATCCTCAGGTGAGGATTAAAAATCAATAAATATAAATATGCTATTTAAAACAGTAAAAACTCAGACACCAATATAATTCATATTTCCAAATGATAATTAAAACAGTAAGAATGTCTTCCTTGATGGTGTTTATCCTTTTAAAAATTCCCTGCATATAAGACCATAACACATTTATGTTCTTCAACAGTAAGAATGTATTTGGAGTCATTATGAATTAAAGATAAATGTTGGGATATATTTTAGTTTACCATAATAAAAGTTCTCTAGGTTAAATAGTAGATAAACAATTTTTCAAAATAATGGAGAAAAATTAATTTCTAAAAAGAAATCACCCAGCTACCTTCCTCTTTCTTTTGTGAATTAGATACATAACATCATTATTTGATTTTTGGAGAAGGAACACTTCAGTAAAGTGAACTATAGGGCATGGTTTGAGCACCTAAATGTTTTAAATAAAATAGCTTAAATAAAATAACTCAGAAAGAGGGAGTGAGCTCTAAGAATTTACAGCTGGCCAAAGCCGGTTTGGCTCAGTGATAGAGCGTCGGTCTGCGGACTGGAAGGTCCAGGTTCAATACCGGTCAAGGGCATGTACATTGGTTGCGGGCACATCCCCGGTAGGGGGCGTGCAGGAGGCAGCTGGTCGATGTTTCTCTCTCATCGACGTTTCTAGCTCTCTATCTCTCTCCCCCTTCCTCTCTGTAAAAAATCAATGAAATATATTTAAAAAAAAAAAAAAAAAAAGAATTTACAGCTGAAAATAAACGTAGTACTTTTTCAGTCCTTCCCACACATTTTGTCATAAAAATTATTTTAAAATATCAGTCTCCATATACACATAAAATATGCACACATTATAAAAATTCCTTACTTTTTCATTCTAAAGTATGCTGATGCTCTGTTTGTTGGCAACACGGGATTATATGGATCGGCATTCATGCCTTTAGTGTAGCATTCAATTGCTTCATCATATTTTCCTTGTTTGAAATACTTATTGCCCTGAAAAAAGCATACAAGTCATATATACACTGGCACAGAATTTTCAGTCATTTTTTCCCAATACTATCCAGCTCTTTATAATTTATAGCTATGTGATCAAGGTCAAAGAAATGAAAGTAAAACAAAAGGTATTTTTACAAGTGCTGAAATTCATTGTAAAGTCATAGTTTGGTCACAATCTGAGGGTTCTGGCAGAAAAATGAATAAAACACTTAGCATTATATACTTTTATTGACAATAATAACCCACAGAAATGTAAACAAAAGAAATCAAAATGAATTTTAATCTGAAGAGTGCCACCTTTTTGAAAAGCAATATACCCAATTTTATAATAAGGCACTCCTCAGAAAGATTAATATTCCTAAAAGTAACCACAGATGGCCAGTGATATGGAGAAATGGAATATAATATTCACGTCAAGAGTCACACACTAATTTTAAATTACTTCAGTCTACTACTAAAATCCCCGAATAACTCTCTGTATGGTCTAAGCACTTTGACATATAAGAATTAATTTAATATTCACAACAACCCATTGAAGTTTATTAATAATATTAATCTTATTTTACAGCTGAGAAAACTTAATACTACAAGGAATTTAAAGAACTTATCACAGGATTTGAACCCAGGCAATCTGATTTCAGACACATACTCCCAATCACTAAATTACGCTGCCTTCCGATAAGGGTATGGCCGAATAACAACTTAAAGAGTGAACACCCACTAAAGTATGTTGAAGAAATCCTGGGATCCACATGTTTTTCTATATGACCTACCCACCTGAAGAAACCTAAAGTTATCCCAAAAAGTTATACCTTTTCTTTTAAAGCAAGGGCCTTTTGTGAATCTACATGAATTCCATCTTCTTCTGACTCTGATTCTTGAGACACAGAATCATGGGTACTCTCTTTGTCAAGTTCATCAAGGATACTTTCCTGAAATTTTAAGTAGAGGAACAGTGTTCATCCTATTAATAAAAGAGTACTGTGCAAATTGACCATCACTACAACACACAAGATGGCCACCCCCATGTGGTCAAAGATGGCCACCACAAGATGGCCTGCAGGGGAGGGCAGTTGTGGGAAATCAGGCCAGCAGAGGAGGGCAGTTAGAGGGGACTAGGCCTACAGGGGAGGGCAGTTGTGAAGGGACCAACCCTTCAGGCGAGGGCAGTTTGGGGTGACCAGGCCAGCAGAGGAGGACAGTTGGGGGTGATCTGGCCATGGATAGGCAGTTAGGGGTGACCAGGCCGGCAGGAAAGGGCAGTTAGGGGCAATCCAGCCGACAGGAGAGCAGTTAGGCCTCGATCAGGCTGGCAGACAGAAGTGGTTAGTGGGTGATCAGACTGGCAGGCAGAAGTGGTTAGGGGCAATCAGGCAGCAGTCCTAGATTGTGAGAGGGCAGTCGGACATCCCTCAAAGGATCCCATATTGGATAGGGTGTAGGCTGGGCTGAAGGACAACATACCCTCCATGCATGAATTTCATGCACTGGGCCTCTAGTAATTATATGAACATTTAAAAAAAAAGTACACTTAACAGAACTTAAGTTGTTATGATCTAAGGACTTAAAGGTCTATAAAAGCAAACCAAATAATCTCTCATTGTTAAGACAACATCCAGAGAAAAGGGTACTCTTGTTTAGAAAACCAATATCCAAACCACTTAAAGAATTTGACTTTGATTTCATAAAGCAAGCTAAGTGAAAAGAGTCTACAAACCACCCCTAAATCACAAACTATTAGCAGTGAAGTATTATGGTTTGATAGAAGCTTACAAATAACCACAAACTAACCTAATATCAACAAACAGCAAAATCAAGTGCTTGGGTTCAGTCAAGGGCACAGGCCTAGGTTTTAGGATTGATGTGTGAAGCAACCAATTAATGTCTCTCTCACATTGATGTTTCTTGCTCTCCCTCTTTCTCCCCCTTCTTTTTCTTCCTCCTCCTTTCCTTTCACACTCTCAAAAAACAAAAACAAAAAGGAAAAATATCCTTGGGTGAGGATTCAAAAAACAAACAAATCTGTGATATATTCACACAGTGAAATTCTGATCAGCAGTAAGAAGAACAAACTACTGCTACTGACAATACGGATCAATCTCAGATGATGCTAATAAAGAAGTACATACATATGATACATTTACATGAAATTCCAAAACTGGCAAAACTGATCTACAATGTTAGAGACCACAATAGTGGCTGCCCTTGGAGGTAATTAACTGAACAGGGAGGCTGGTGGCATGCTGAACATGTTCTGTATCTTGATCTGGATGGTGGTTTCTCAGGTGAATTCATGACTAAAAATTCAGGCAGCTGCACACGTAAGGTTTTTGTACTGTATATATGTCATATCTCAATAAAAATATAAAAGTGCAAAGAAAATAATAAACATAAAAATCAGAGTAATGGTAATGTCTGGGGGTAAAGAGAGAAAGATGGAATAGGGAAGGAGCAAACTGGCAGCTTCAACAGGATTAGAAAAATTCTCTTTAAATTACAATAGAAGGTCGGTTCACATAGTACATGGGACTTTTTTTTTTTTTTTTTTTTTTTTGCTGAGTTGGGCTATTCTCAGACTGGTAACTAAGACAGCACTTGTTCTTGACCAGTATAATGTTGATGCCTACATTATTGCTACAGTTTGTACATTCACCAAAAGAATTTCTGGTTTAGACATAGAGAAGGCAGAAAATCAAAGTGCAATAATTTTCTAAGCTACCATCAGCTGACTCTTCAACAAAAGTCTGACTGGTTTCTCTTCTGCCTTTCAGTTTCTTTCCAGGTTTGTTTCTTTACAGGGTGGGGCAAAAGTAGATTCATAGTTTTGTTACACAAAAGTTTATTCTTGAGTTATTATTAATTATACAAACAACTGGAACCTACTATTGTCCCAGCCTGTATTTATTTTATTATGATTTAGAACATTTATCTCCACAAGCTCTTTTGTATGAATCAAATATTACATAATAAACACTTTTTTTCTAAATATATTTTTCTTAATTTCAGAGAGGAAGGAAGTGGAAGAGAGAAAAACTTCAATGATGAGAGAGAATCATTGATTGGCTTCCTCCTACACACTTCACACTAGGGAATGAGCCCACAATCTGGGCATGTGACCTGGTCAGGAATCAAACCATGACCTCCTGGTTCATAGGTCAACTCTCAACCACAGAGCCACTCCAACCAGGCCATAATAACACTTCTTTTAAAAAGACTAAAAGGGACTGTATATTCCAAATCAACCTAACCAAATCAACCCTTAAGACTCTAAAATAGGCTGGCCAACAGGTTTCCTTTCACAGGTTCCCTGACTTGACGGCGGCTGCTTGGAGCACTGGGTAGAGGATTCTGAGAAGGAATACTGGCTCTCCAGTTACACTGCGTATCATGGGAGATGGGAAGCACACTACACTTATGCTATTCCTGGTCTTCAAGCATACCAACATCAGAATTATGGGGATGCCAGAAGAAGAGAGCGAGCAAGATACTGAAAACCTATTTGAAGAAATAATGACAGAAAACTTCCCATACCTGGTGAAAGAAAGAAACTTCAAGTCCAAGAAGCACAAAAAACACCAAAAAAGAGGAATCCAAAGAGAATCACACCAACACACATTATAATTAAAATGTCAAGGGCATAAAAAAGAGAGAGAGAGAGAGAATATTAAAAGCACCAAGAGAAAAACAGTTACCTACAAGGGAGCACCCATACAACTGTCAGCTGATTTCTCAACACAAACTATTCAGGCCAGAAGGGAGTGACAAGAAATATTCAAAGTGATGAATAGCAAGAACCTACAACCAAGATTACTCTACCCAGCAATGCTATCATTTAGAATTGAAATTTCAGATAAAGAGCTTCACAGACAAGAAAAAGCTAAAGGAGTTCATCACTACCAAACCAGTATTATATGAAATACTAAAGAGTATTCTCTAAGAAAAGGAAGAAGAAAAAAGATAAAAAATTATGATCAACAAAGTGGCAACAAATACTTATCTATCAACAAGTGAATCTAAAAATCAAGAGAATAAAAAATCTGATGAACAGAATAAACTTGTGAATGTAATAGAATCAGGGGCATGGAAAGGGAGCAGACTGACAATTCTCTGGGGGAAGAGGGTGGGGGGTGATGGAAGAGATTGGACAAAAATCTTATACCTACAAGGACAGTGGGGGGAGGGAGGGGAGAACATGGTGGAGGTGGGAACTGAGTTATGAGGGGGGGAAAAGAGGAACATCTGTAATAATCTGAACAATAAAGATTTTTTTTTAAGTATTGGTAGAGTCACTCTTTTCTGGGAGTATTACTATTTTAAAATTCAGGCTGTTTAGGGATTAGAGATGGTGGGAGAAGGGAAGAGGATGCAACTACAAATGGGTAACACAAAGGAGATCTTTGTGGTAATGCAATATTTCTGTATCTTTATTGTAATGGTGGTTACCCAAATCTACACACGTGATAAAATGGCACAGAACTATACATACATTGTACCAATGTTAATTTCCTAGTTTTGATACTATACTATAATTAAAATGTAGCCATTGGGGGGAAACTGAGTGAAAAGTATACTAGACCTCTATGTGCTTTTTAAAAATATATATATTTTATTTATTACAGAGAGGAAGAGAGAGGGATAGAGAGTTAGAAACATCGATGAGAAATAAACATTGATCAGTTGCCTCCTGCACACCTCTGGGGATTTGCCCGCAACCAAGGTACATGCCCTTGACCAGAATCGGACTTGGGACCTTTCAGTCCACAGGCTGACGCTCTATCCACTGAGCCAAACAGGTCAGGGTTCTATGTGACATTTTTATTCCACAGACAAGTTTATAAGAGAAAGAAACAGGTTGTAAGAATTCAACATTTTTCATTTAATCCATGGCTCTCAGCTAATGCCATGAAATTTTACTCAAAAACTAAGAAACATATAATTAGATTAACTTACCACATCAAGTTTTGCCCATGCCTCATAATCATAAGACTTTATCCTATTTTTTGTGTTTTCATCTTTGGTTTTCTTAGAAGACTCTTTAGCTTTACCTTTTTTCTTTTTCCTAAAATTCCTATTTCGAATTGGAGGTAAATTCTAGGAAGGAGAAAAAAAAAAAAACACGTTTTGAGCACCACTCTATTATTAATTTTTCTATACCTAGCAATGTTTAAAACTCTCACTAAATTATATTCCATGTAAAAAGTATTTTTAAATTTTAATATTCAAGTGCTTAAAAATACCAACTTACCACCTTCACTTATAATAATTTATGCTTAAAAAGTTTAATTCATCCTTTGACAAATGTCAAACATTATTCGGTCACAAGAAAAGTACCACCCAAAATTTTTAATTATATACTTAATTTGTAATCCTAAATTCAAACTTCAAAAACTACCTGATCTTCAGCCTTAATACAATTAACTAGCAGTGATACGATGGCAAATTGAACTGCCTCGACATTACATCTAGTATAAAAAATGCAGTCTTTAAAGAAACATTTGATTAAACCCAGGTACTATCTACATTTCTATGACAACAGTATATGTTAGTGTCATTACAAAATTATATATAATATACATGACATACTCACCAGCCAATACTGCTATTCATTTACTTTTTAAAAATATATGTTTTTATTGGTTTTAGAGAGGAAGGTAGAGGGAGAGATGGAAACATTGATCATCGTGATCATCGTCTACCTCTTGGTGCATGGGACATTCAACCAAACTGAGCCACACCAGCCATACTGCTACTTATTTAAGAATTATCATATGATCTTTCTCTCACTAAGCCTTAAAAATGTGTTACTATAGTTAATACAATGATTACAAAGACTTTAAAAGCAGAATTTTCCAAAATGTTAACAGGAAGCAAATCACTTCTATTTAAATATTTTCACAACCCATTTTAAAAGGTGCTTTATTTTAAAGTAAATAATTCTGCTGGATTCTGAAGTAGGAATCTAATTAAGAAATTTACCTCTTCAGGGGCACCGTTCTGTCTTCTTAGTTCCATATCCTTTTGTTTAATATCTTCTTCCCAGTTTTCTAAATCCCTCATAAAGTCTTGTAATTCTTCTGCATTTTGTTTCACTTGTAGTTGCAATTCAATTGCTTTATTAGTTGAAGTCATTATGGCCTGCAGAGTATTGAACAACCAACCTCTAATAAGAATTAAATTGAATTATTTACTTGTTTTATTTTTTTTGAAATCTAGCTAATTAACTGCTTTTTACCTTGTCATAAATGGTCAAGATATATGAATAGAAGTGATACTGAAGAAAATATCAGTATATTATTTTTAAAATAGGTCAGTAAGAATTTGCTAAATAAGCAAAAAATTAAAAAACAAGTTTGGACATCCCCAAACATTTTTTTTAAATATATTTTATTGATTTTTTACAGAGAGGAAAGGAGAAAGCTAGAGAGCTAGAAATGTCGATAAGAGAGAAACATCAACCAGCTGCCTCTTGCATACCCCCTACCGGGGATGCGCCCGCAACCAATGTACATGCCCTTGACCGGAATCGAACCCGGGACCCTTCAGTCCGCAGCCCGACACTCTACCACTGAGCCAAACCGGCTTCGGCCATCCCCAAACTTTGAAAGGCAATTGGGAGGGAATCACTGAAATTAGCAAATACCCATGGTAGCCAATTGGTTGCTCATCTCTAAAGTTAATAAATTTATACTAATTAACTCCTTTCCTCCTTTTTATTTCAACATTTATTGACCTTCTGCCATATGATAGGTGTCACAAAGTCCCTTGTCTAGTGTAGAACAAAACAATCGAATAGTAACAAAATATTATCTTAAACTGAATTATCTACTTGTTTCTCAACCTTGGGACTATTGACATGTGGGCCAAACCATTCTTTATTGGAGGTGGGGCTGTCTTATGCATTGTAGGATGGTTGACAACATCCTTGGCCTCTACCGCCTAGGTGCCCATATTACCATCTCCCGGCTAGCCTGTGACAAAAATGTCTCTCTGAGAAGCATAATAACCCCTGCTTGAGAAGCATTTTGCTAGAGAAACACATAAATGCTATGGGACTGACCACAAAGGACAGGCATAAATCAGATGGTAGGATGGTAAGTTCAAAAAGAGTCCCCATGGGTGCTGCAACTTCAGCGGAGTTTCAAAAGCGGCCACCCAAGTGATTTACATGAAGGAGTAAGCAGACACAGTGAGGGACTATGAAGGACTCTTCAAGGAAGACAAAGTGGAAATGAAACAGATCTTAAAATGCCAGAGAGCTATGTGAAAATATTAATGCGCTAAAATAAATGGTGACTGTTAGACTGAAGAACTGCAGGATGCAGAAGAATCCATCAGTGTCTTAGGTTTCCTGTTTGGGAGCCTGGTAAGATTAGTGGTGACATTCTGAGTCAGGGATCACAATTTTAAAAGATTAAGAGGCTTCAGGACTGAGGACAAATGAAAAGACAGATATTTCAGTTTGGGATATGTTTTATTTGAGTGCTTATGGGATATCAGGAGGACATGGTAGGTAGTTACAAAAGGGTAGTTCTAAATTTTGGCACCATTGGCATAAAGGTGAAAACTGTGACTAGAGGGTCGGGTGGGAGATTAGAGAACACTAATATTTAAACGAACCCAGGAAGAGATGTCCACATAGAAACTAGGCAGTAGCATCTAGGGAGCTGGGAGGAAAACTTGGGAGAGCACCATCACAGATGAGTATTTTCAAGAGTTGAGTAAGGTGAGATAGGTTAGCAGTGCCAAATGCTGTAGAGATTGTATGGGGGAAAGAAAATTTTAAAGATTAAAATATTATCTCTATATTTAGTGTTACAAAGATTATTGAGAGTTTTAATGGGATTTTAAGAAGTATGGAAATAAGGTGAGCTGAATAAATGAAATTACCATAAGGAGATTAACATAATTTTGTCTTTGATATTGTGCCACATAACCACGTTTGAATTGACAAGGCACCACACATATAACCATGGTTCCATCTATATAATAAAAACCTAAGCGACAGTTATAACTGATCGACCGGGATCCGGAATGACCAGTCAACCATTTGTTATGACAGGCACTGATCACCAGGGGGCAGATGCTCAATTCAGGATGATCAGTGCGCTCCCACAGCCAACCAACCTCCTGCGGCCCCTATCCACCCCCACCAGCCAACCTCCTGCAGCCCCTCCACTGTACATCCCCCACCTCCCCATCAGCTCTGATTGAGAGGGCCAGCCAGCCAATCTCCCGTGGCTCCTCCCCCTGTCCAGCCCTTCCCCACAGCTGGCTGGCCCCTCAATAGGCCTCAACCGCCAACCACCAGTCAGGCCAAGGGACCCCACCAGTGCACAAATTCGTGCACCGGGCCTCTAGTAAGATAATAATGGAGCTGAAAATTTTCCATCACCTAGTGACATCTTGACCGTGTAACACATGCATTCATTACTCATGTATTTGTGGTGATGCTGGTGCAAACACACCTACTGCACTGCCAGTCACATAAAAAAAGTAGAGCACATATAAGAATATAGTACATAATACTTGATAATAAAAGACTATATTAGTGGTTTATAATTTACTATACTACACTTTTCATCATTATGGTAAAAGTATGCTTTATACTTATTTTTTAAAAAGTATGCTGTTACACTAGCAGCCTCATCCATCTCGTTTACCAAGACTCTTCATTCCATCATTTTCTCTCGTGCTTGATTTAATCTAAGTTGTTTTGTTCAGTAACCTGCTGTACAGGCTCCTAGCCTAGGACCACTAAGCTATACTATGTAGCCTAGGTGTGCAATCGGCTGTACCACGTTGGTGTAAGCGCACTCTATGACTGCCACACAACTACAAATCACCTAACCATGCATTTCTCTTAACTTTCCCCAGAACATATCTTCATCGTTAGGCCGTGCATAACTGCTGGAGGGGTCTGGGGAGAAACACTGGTGAACGCAGATATGAGAAAGAGGTAGTCATGGTGCAAGGTCACCAAAGGGTGAGAAGGGATTCAAAATTTAAAGGAGGAGGGGAAGGGGGACGTAGAATTTGGGAGACAAGTGATTAAAAACGGGTTTCGGGCCCTGGCCGGTTTGGCTCAAAGGACAGAGCATCAATCAGCCTGTGGACTGAAGGGACTGATGGGTTCCAGGTTCGATTCTGGTCAAGGGCACATGCCTGGGTTGCAGGCTCCACCCCCCAGTGGCATTCGGAGGCAGCCAATCAATGATTCCCATCATTGATGTTTCTATCTCTCCCTCCCTCTTCCTTCCTCTCTGAAACAAATAAACAAAAAGTATATTTATTTAAAACAAACAAACACGGGATTCGGGAAAGAGATGTTGCAAATGCAGATAGGTCTTCTAACTCCCAGCCTAGACCCAGACACTTAAGTTTAAGCTCCTTTCGGGCAGTGCCCATTTTTGATCGCATGTGTCCGTCTCATTAGGAAACAAAACAAGTGCAATGCTTTGCTGGGGACTCAGAAATCTGAATAAAAGGGCAGCAAGCCAGGGCGATGCTGTAGGGGGGGTCCACAGCCTCTCCACTTCGCCCATCACCTCTGCTACCCCTGCAGGCCCAACTGCTCCCCCGGAACCTGCGATGGACCGAGTGCGGTCCGGACAGGCACCCAGAACCTTCCAGTGCTCGCGGGGGATCTCTTCACGCCCGGTCTCCAGGGAGCACCGCGCACCCACGCGGAAAGGGGGCAGGCCCGCCGCGGACTACTCCGGAGTGCGGACCTCCGGTCCGGTGCACCGCAAACCGCCCGAAGCCCGGGCAGCCGGGGCGGAGGGGCCGCCAGCCGAGCAGAACGTCCCAGTCCGGGCGGCGCGGGGCGACCCCCTCCCGGAGCGCGCCCCCCGGAGCGCCGCTGCCGGGGACACCGCGGCGCCGAACCGCGCCCGCCCCGCCCACCCGGCACCCGCGGCCGCGCCCCCTTCACCCGCCCGGCGACCCCAAGGGCTTCCATCGGCGACGACCGTAAAGCCGGCTCCCCTCACCAGGCCGTTAGGGCCGCGCCGCCGCCGCCTCCAGCACCTCCGCCGCTCACGCCGCACCCGCCTCCCCGGCTCTCCCACAAGGCCCCGCGCGCCAGCCCCGCCCCCAGCCCCGCCCCCAGGAGCGTGCGCAGAGGTGAGACCTGAACAGGGAGCTGGCAGGTGCAAAGCGGGGGGTTTGCCTGCTTCCCATAAGACTAAACCTCTCGGGAGGGTACCCAAAGCCTTCAGGGTCATCTTGACTTGTTTCCCAAATTATAACGCCTTGAATAGTTCCTTGGACTTCCCTCAAACTACTGCATCCCGAATATTTGCCTTGGATCTTTGTGAGGATGATAATCATGGGAGAGAGTTACTGTTTCTCTGCCGCGAACAGACGATTGTAAACTTGTAACTCTGGCAATTCTGCAATGTTTCTCCTCCTCCCCTGACCCCCTTTAAATGCTTATATTTGGTAAACCAGTTCTTCAATCCACCTTGGCAAGTAAACTCCTTTTTGGTGTCTATCTTTGAGTCCTTCTGTAGCGTGTGTGAGTACTAAGGTCTGTCTTTAGATGTGTCCTGGCATACAAAGCAGAAAGAAAACGAAGCTTGTACCATTTCTTGCTTCTGCTTCCTATACGAGTGATTTCTCTTTTTATGACAACTCAAAAAATTGTAAAACAATAATTTTTTAAATTTCACGGAAGCAAACAAACAAGCAAAACTTTTCATTTGGAACAGCTCTATGATCTTAAACGTTAGCCCAAAAATTCAGGTCAGTGGCTCTCAAAAACTTGACTAGACCTTGGAATTACCTAGGGAGTATGAAAAAAAAAAATGCTTGATTTCTAGGTCCCATACTCAGAGTTTCCCCAACACAAGCAGGAGAAAAGGAATTATTTAATTCATGCCACCTGGGCATCATGATTTTTTTAAGTCACAGGATATAGCTGTACAGTTGAGGTTGGGAACCACTAAACCAGGTAATGGTCAATGAAAAATCTCTCTCAGGCCCTCCCTTACAAGGTCATATTATTAGCACATCTTTCCCACTGTATAATTATTTGGTATCTTTGTATTTTAAAATCATAGTGGTCAAATCATTAATCTCATTAAAATATTTACCAATGAAATTTAGTAATTTTACTTTGGTTTTTGTGTTAAGAGAATAGATAACTAAAAGTTTTTTGTTTTAAAAATTAATAGTAAAAAACTTAAAGCAAATATTAATGTGTAGATGTTCTTTTATTTATAAATATATTTTATTGATTTTTTACAAAGAGGAAGAGAGAGGGATAGAGAGTTGGAAACATCGAAAAGAGAAAAATCATTGATCAGCTGCCTCATGCACACCCCCTACTGGGGATGTGCCCGCAACCAAGGTACATGCCCTTGACCGGAATCGAACCCGGAACCCTTCAGTCCCCAAGCCGATGCTCTATCCATCGAGCCAAACCGGTTTTGGCTGTGTAGATGTTCTTAACAAAAGCAACTGTATTTTTTAAATTAATTCTGTCAGAGTCCATTGAGATTGGAGAGGAAAGAGCCACCTGGCTGGTCTGGTAACACCTCATAGACTTGGGTTATCGAACTCAATCAGAGAAGGGGCCAAAATCTAAAATCCAGCCTAAATCGTGGGCCGAATGGTTTACTGAACAGTCATAAACTGTCATTTTGATGGAAACGCAGCGGAGTGCAGTGATGACAGCGCGGTGCGGGCCACATTGCAAGGCCTGGCGGGACGGATTTGGCCCGCGGGCCTTGTGTTTGACACATGTGTCATAGACCATTGGGTGAATTCTCTTTCTCTCACAACTCACAACAATCAGACAGTTGTTTAGTGAGAACAGAATCAAAGTGAGAGGAGTTAGTCTAATGGTCTCCATGGCCATCATTACCTAATTCTGAGGCTTCCATTGGCCTACAAAAAAAAAAAAACAAAAAAAAAAAACTATGCCTATAAAGGCAGCCTTCTCTCTTCAAGGGAGTTTGAGCATTTTTAGTTTTGGGCAGTCATGTGCTCATCTAAAAACTAAGAATTCAATAAATAACGAAGAAGAGGAGAGCAGATATTGAGGGACAGGCAGTAACCTCTGACCCAGGCCTTAATAAGTATCCTTTGAAAGAAGGATGAATGAATCAGTACTGCTAGAAACCCAGGCTCACTATAACCTGAGGAAAAGGGTTGAATTTTGTAACCCTGATTCTGCTACTTACTGAGAATGTAATCTGTAAAATGAGGCATAATCTGATTCTCCATTGTTTAGGTGTAATTAAAATAGTGACGATAAAAAATACTTCCCGGAGAGAGAAAATGAATGTAAAACTCCTATCTAGCACAGCTTGGGACATGGTTAAAAGCTTTAAAAAATGTTATTGCTCCCCCTCCCTCTCAGGTTAGGCTCTGACTAATTGGTTTCCCCTGCCAGCAGGCTTTAAGAAGGACAGCGCTCTGGAATATTTCAAAATGCTTCCCTTTCTCCTGCCTGTGTTGGGGGAAAGCACTGGTTTCTGCTCCAGAATCTCTTCTCCAGCAAGCCCAATCTACAGTCTCCTGTCTTTTGCAATCTTGGGGGCAGGACTTTGCCTGTGCCCTCTCTTCTCTTACGAATATAAGGAGAGTTGTTAGTTTTTCCGTCTGTTCTGTTTTTACTTGTTAGGATGGAGTGACAACTTCCAAGCTCCTATATGTGGAACCAGAAGCCAGAAGTACACTCTTCCCATTCTTCACATTACAAGTCTGCCAGGAAGAATTCTCGCCCCATTTCAGCCAGCGGGACTTGGTGAGACCTCAGGGACTTCACCAAGCCATTCTGAAGAAACAGTGAAAGCAGAAGGACCACCCCCAGCCCTGTTCCTGGGCAAAGGCAGGGAGACAGACATTTGAGGAAGGCCAGTCACAAAGAAGAGGCACATTTCGAATTTTCTTAAATGTCTTTAATTGGAGATTCAAACCCTGTAGTTCAAGCCTGGCTCTGTGGAACAGCAGCTGGTTCTCAGAGGAGTGAGGGGAGAAATGCATAATTGAGGTTGAAATGCAGTCTTCCTGGTCTTCCCATCTAGAGTTTGTTGCTGCT
Organism: Pipistrellus kuhlii; assembly: GCF_014108245.1. Lineage (NCBI taxonomy): Eukaryota > Metazoa > Chordata > Mammalia > Chiroptera > Vespertilionidae > Pipistrellus > Pipistrellus kuhlii. The sequence goes on from NW_023425529.1 coordinate 40,760,078, forward strand.
TAAGCCTTAAAATAATAGTTAATGGCACCAAGCTATAAGCTCCTTTCTTCTTCTGATGCAAAATCCTCCGGTGGGGGAACCCTTTCACAGATTATTTGGGATCAAAATACAGCTCTGTAACTGCCCTAAAGAGCTACAAGCAGGAACGTTCTTGATGCAGTTACTGAGCTGACTGTCAAATCCGCCAGGCCTGGAGAAGTCCACTCCCTGCCAGCCCACTCACTGTGTCAACCCATGATCCTCTCTGTCTAGCACTGGAGTTCTCCCAGACCCTGCTCTGAGAGGATGTAACCCTAGAGAAGACCAAATACCCATGCTTGATTTCCTTGAGGCCTCAACATAGGGCTGAATTGCTGTTTGCAGAGCTGTGTACAATGATAGCCATTATATTGTAGTAATCTTGAATGTCTATCAGCCGTTCTTCCTAAGAACAATTGATAGCACTTTCACAGTAATAATCCATCAGGTTTGCCCTCTCCCCAACCCCAAAAAGAGGAGAGGGGGCAAACCCCTTCCCTTACATTGAAAGGAAACCTGAGGCCTGGAGAGGTTGTTCACAGTTCCAACTTCCCAAAGGACGAAGAGCTAGGGGGGGGCCCACCTTCTGTGTCTGGATGCTGTTTCCAAAATGCTGGAGGACAAAGACTTGACTGTTTCCCTGCATTTTTCTAATTTGTATCTTTTCTCTCTTTCCTATATGGACATGTCTGGATTTGGGAATCCCTCCCGTTCTCCTCCATCCCCCCACTCCAGCCCAGAGCGGATAGCACCTCTGTCCTGCAAAGGCTCTCACTGCTCTCTTGCCCCTTCCCAGCCCCCCGCTCTATCGGGTCGAAGACACCACGTAGGCTGTGGCGATGTACTTCTTGCCATTTCCGTAGGTGGACTTGTCCCAGGTGTAGGTCTGGATGGCCAAGGGATATCCACCCAGGCTTAACTGGCACCTGTGGAGAAGGATCATCACATCATGGGTTCCTGCTTCACTCCACCCCTGTCCCCAGACAGGAAGGAACAAGCCCAGTTCCTGCAGAACTCCAGACTATCTTAACGGGCCTCTAAGAGGCTGCCACCGCTTACTTCAGCTCCCCACATGCATGGAGCCCTTTCAAAATCTATGCCTGTTTCCTATCTTCTTTAAAAACAAACAAACAAACAAAGCACACACACAACAAAAACAAACAAAAAAACACACCACTTTTCATCTTTCCCAGAGCAGTATTCTAAAATCCCAGATTCTGGAGCCGAACCCCCAGAAATTAAAAGTCTGTGTAGGGTTTCAGAGGTAACAGGACCCAGGATCCTCAAATGTTAGAGCACATGAGGCCCAGTGGTTTCAACAGTACTCTCTGGGGCTCCAGGGTTCCCCCAAGCAGCGTCAGGGGCAATCAGAGAGGCTTGGAGCACCAGGGCAACTCCATTTCCCACTGTCACACACATTAAGGTCCTCATAAGATTTCACTTGGAGGAAAGAGGGGTGGCAGTTCCTCGGCTAAGGTGAGGTTTGGCAGCCTCCAATCTGATAGGTTCATTTCCCAAGTGAGAACCCTGAGGCTCAGTTCATACCCTCTGAGCCACCGAGTGGCAGAATCCAGGTCTCCCGCCAGTCCTGGCTGAGGCCAGCTCGCGGCCCAGCCTGCCCCCTGGCCTGGCCGGCCCAGTACTCACGTTTTGCCTGGCCTGGCGATGAAGCACAGGGAGTAGAGGGCAAACTCAAACTCGGGGCTGCTGCCGATGAAAGCGGACCCCACTTCCTTGTAGTAGCCGTCCCAGTTGAACTGCATGGCTAACACGTCAGGGTAAGACTCCCACTGCGGACAGAGAAGGGGGTAGGAATGCCACAGAGTGGAGGCTGACTGAGGGGAAGCAAACGGCAGCAGTCAGCCAGGAGTTATTTGTTGAGGGCCAATGGTGTCTGTGTGAACTTTTGGGGGAGGCTGGATTCTTCAAATAAACAGTTCCTCCTGCTACTGTGTGTAAACCCCTCTCCGACCCTGTGTCTGGAGCTGCCAGTGCGTATCTCCCAGGGAGGCCAGAGTCAGCATCTGTATGATCGATGCCTGGGGAACAGGGACATATCTGTGCCCTATGGCCCTCACACGTGGAAGAAAAAGGATTGTTTATCACTCCCAAATTATTTTTTGGCAGCAGGCGGAAAAGGTTTCATTTTTATAAAAAGTTTAACGCAGACTAGCCAGATGAAACTTCCAGCTGACACCACATTCTAAGAAAATTCGGGCAGGAAGTCATTGCACGACTGGTTCTCCTCTCTGAGAACCCTGCCCTGCCCGCAGCCCCATCCAGAGATGGTGCCCTCTGCCTCCTGCCCCTGCAGTTGGGGAGCCTTCAGGGTTTGGAAAGGAATCCCAGTGTCCTGACTGGCTAAACCCACTGTCCGGAATGGGGAAGTCCAATCCGTAATCCCCATTAGCTGCCAATGGAGGTCAGAGTGAGAGGCAAGTCTGACTGCTCAGAATGCAGAATGAGGGCAGCAAGTCTGGCTACTAACAAGGCATCGACAGGGTCAGCGCTCAGTACTCACAGGCCCATCGTAGATGTGGCTGTAATAGTCAACCAGGCCCTCCTTCTCTTGCATGTAGAAGCGGATCCAGTTATGGAAGCCGGTGACCTTGCCTTTTTTTATTTCACCTATAATAAAAAGGGCAACATGGGCGATAGGGCCTCCCCTCCAGCCCCTCTGTCCCTCCCAGGCCAAGGCTGTCTCCCATTTCAAGTCTCTGGGTCCTAGACTTTCCACCTGCTCAGCCCCTTGCCCAGACTGCTCAGAAACACTTGCATTCCTAACTTTTACCTCCAGAAGCTTGCCCTTTCGGCTCAAACCCTCGGGGAAATTCCTCCTCCTGGCTGACTCTGGTAATCAATCTGAGATCCATTCCTCCAAGAACAAACCAGACTTGCTGGGAGCTTTCTGGGCCAGTGCAGTGGGCAGAAAGACCAAGGCCCTCTTGGGAAGCAGCTGACCAAGCCCCGGAAGCAGAGGACCATTCAGAGGTAACAGCCATGGCCCCCAACATGTCTCTCTTCCTACATGTGCCCCCTGGGAGCCTGGCATCTGGTCCTCTTTCGCCCTTAGACTGTTCCTCAACAGTGACTCCTCAGGCCCCACCCTCTCAGTCTGGGAGTGAACATGTCCCTCCCTGCTGGCTGGTGCAGCTGCGGATTCATCAACGCCCAATCCTAAGGGAAGCTATCCCTCCAATCTTTCTTTCCAAGCAGAGTGATCCCACCTGAGAAGACGTGTTCAAAGCCACTCGAGTCCCCCTCTTCATTGCCTCTTGAATAGAGCCCAAACCACATGTTCTTCAAGTCATTGACAAACTCTTGTTCAGTGCTGTAGCGGTCTGGGGAGAGAAACATAGAGGATATAAGAGAGGGGAAGGCAGGATCTGATCCTGGGAAGGAAGGAAGGAAGGAAGGAAGGAAGGAAGGAAGGAAGGAAGGAAGGAAGGAAGGAAGGAAGGAAAAAAGGAAGAAAGGAAGGAAGGAAAAAAGGAAGGAAGGACCACCTGCTCCATCATGTCAAGAGACACCTGGGTTCAACCAACAAATGCATTCAATTCAGCAGTGATGGATGGGGCAACCGTTTTGTGCGAGGCCCAGATCTAAAGGTGAAAGATTCAGCAGGGAATCACAGGACTGGGTCACAGTCTTTACAGTTTGCATTCCAAATAGAGGAGACAAATAATAAGCAAATACACAATAAGTGAACAATATGGTTTCAGATAAGTGCTATGAAAAAAATAAAGATTATTCCATGGTGACTGAAGGTGGGGATGGTGGTAAGGAGCTCTTCTATAATAGAAAAGGAAGATCAGAAAGGCCTCTCTGAGAAGGTAGCACTAATCAAAGACAAAGGATTTTTTAAAATCACTCCTCGATTGGCTGGTGTGACTCAGTTGGTTGAGCATCATTCCATGCACCAGGGGTTGCCGGTTCGATTCCCCTTCAGGGCAGATGCCCAGATTATGGGCTTGATCCCCAGTGTGGGGCATATAGGAAGCAGCCGATCAATGATTCTCTCTCATCATCGATGTTTCTATCTCTCTCTCTCCCTCTCCCTTTCTCACTCTGAAATTAATAAAAAACATTTTTTAATCACTTTGGTTGTGTGTATAAAAAAGTCAGCAGGGCATATGAGCATCAGAGAGACCAGTTTTGAGGCTAACACTTTGTCCAGGTTATAAGTGGTGGTGGCTGAGACTGTGGTGGAAGCCATGGAGGAGGGGTGAAAAGTGGGCAGATCAGGGGTAGATTTTTTTTTTTTAATAATTATGTTTTTACTGACTTTAGAGAAAGAGGGGAAGAGGGAGGGAGGAAGAGACAGAAACATCAATGGGAGAGAACCGTTGATTGGCTGACTACTGAGGATTGAGCCCTCAACCTGGACGTGTGCCCTGACTGGAAACCAGCAACCTGACCTCTCGGTGCATGGGACAGTGCTCCGTACTGAGCGACGCCAGCCAGGGCCAGGGATAGATTGGGAAGGTGGACGTAATAGATGTTACTGGTGGAGGAAGTGGAAATGGAGAACAGTGAGGTAAAAAGAAGAATAAAATATAACTCCTGGGCTTCTGCCCTGAGCAGCTGGATGAATGGCAGTGTCATTTATGAGATGGGGGGAAAATGAGGAAGAAGCAGGAACTTCTTTACACTAAGGTCCGAAGAGATGCCATTAGATAGGCAGATAGGGGTGTCAAAAAGGCAGCTGGGACCCAAGAAAAAGGTCAGGGCTGGGGGTCTAAATGAAGGAGCCATCAAATACCAACTGTTTACTGCCCAGAATTGTGTGTGGGGATACAAATGTGATACCGGACATAGTCCCTTCTTTCAAGGACTTAAAACACAGCTGGAAAACAAGACTAAATCTGCACAGAATTACAGAATGGCTCACAATCTGAATGGCAACCACTTTCTTGGTGCCAGGCTTTCCACTGGGTGCTTTACAAGTGTAAGTCCTCCAAAACCCCATTTCACAGATAAGGCTCAGGACAAGTAGGTTAATGTATCCAAGGTCACCCCGCTAGTAAGTGGCAGAGTGGAACTCTAATCCAGTCTCTCTGGACCAAGGCTATTTGGGGCCAGACCCCAAGCCCTTGACTTCTGAGGAGATGATGAAAGCCAGCTAGCTGGGAGCTGTGGCAAGTACATGCGGTGGGATGTGAGCTAGAACTCCAAGGACAAGTGGAATTTGGACAGGGAGAGGGATGAAGACAGGGTGAGTAATGCAACAGCCTGGCCTCGGTATGGGAACCCTGGGTTTCAGCCTGGCTCTGCTTACAACTTCCTTTGTGGCCTCAGCCAAGTCACCTAGTCTGTCTGGACCTCCATCCGATTTTTGAAAAGTTAAAAGGGCTCAGCCTGGACAGCCAAGATTCTCTCCAGTGTTTACTACAAAGAGAACACCAGGGGGCGTTGAAGGATTGTTTCCTCTTCATAGGGATTACAAGTCTGCCTTGGACTTCACCTAAAAAACAGCATGATACTAAAGTCAAGGCAGAAGCCCTGGGACCGAATGCATAGCTGAGACCACAGGACCAGGGAGGGAAGACCTGGGCAGAGCCTCTCTGAGGCAAAGCCCAACTGCCTGGACTGCAGGAAAGGAATCCGGAGGACACTAACAAACACAACCCATGCCAAGAAGTTCCGCAGCCCTGACCTTTTTTGGTCTGATTCAAATGTTTAATCAGAACCCTTCCTGGTAGGACCTTCCCCTCTGAACCTTTGTTGATTTTCTGTTGCTGTTTCCCCAACAACAACAAACATGGAGTGGGCCGACCTCCTTCCTAGACTGAGCAGGAGCAAGGAGTGGAATCAGGGACGCTGTGAGCCTGGAAAGCGGTGCTGAGCTGGGATTGGCCGAGGTGGCTGACCCTGCCCTGGGTGGAATGGGCTGGCTCACAGCCTTGCAGAGAACCCTGAGACTGAAGCAGTGAGTGGGAGGGAAACAAGGCAGCTGAGAGTAAATCAAAAGATGGGGTGACTTCCAGGCCAGATGGAAGATTCTTCAGCCTCTGCTTGGGTCTATGATCTTTTTGGGTTTCTCTCTGGCCCTCTCTCCCTTCCCCCTTAAAAAATGGACACCCAGCCCTGACCAGTTTTCTCAGTGGTTAGAGCATTGGCCCTCGGACCAAAGGGTATCAGGTTTGATTCCCAGTCAAGGGCATGTACCTCGTTTGCAAGCTTGATCTGTAGCCCCGGTCAGAGCAAGTGTGGGAGGCAACCAGTCGGTACGATTCTCTCACATTGACATTTCTTTCTCTCTCTTTCCTCCCCCATTCCCTCCCTTCTACTCTCTCTCTCTAAAGATCAATGGAAATCCTCAGGTGAGGACTAAACCAATAATAATAATAATAATAATAATAATAATAATAATACTAATACTACAATGGACACCAGCCTCCATGTAGTCCCGACCCATGCTGTTCCTCTCCCCACCATGGAGGCCCCAGAGGTTCCTGGCTCTCCTGCAGACAGACCTGAGCCCTCAGCACTGCCTTGGGGCCGGGGCAGGTTCACTCACTCTGATGATGGAGGAAGCTGTAGAGTTCCTTCATGACGGCCGTCTTCATGACCTCCGTGAGGAAGGTGTCCTGCTCGGCCAGCTGCTGGGCACTGAAGTGCTCCCCGTGGCCCGTCGCCCGCTGGTAGTTATTGAGGAGGTTGATGAAGGCTGCGTAGGTCGGCTTGGAGAACAGCTCTTCGTTGACATATGTGAAAAGCCTAGGGAGGTGGAGGGGGGCCCAGTAAGATGCCTGAAGGTGGCGAGGAAACCCCTCCAGGACTGCTGATGGGCCAGGGCAGGCCCGGGAGGGTTGGGTTCAGGAGCAGCGTGGGGACCTCAGAAGTTCTCAAGGGCCTGCATGTGGTTACTCTCTCCTTACACTTCAGCTCCTGGAAGGTTAGGTATATTCCCAGCCTGGCCAGTCACGGAAACCCTTCCCCCTGGTGCCCACAGTCCCTCATAGCTCTGTCTGCTTCTGGAGACCTATTTTTTTTTTTTCTCTCTCTCTCTCCCTTTGATCCTCCTGCCCGGAGGATAAAAGAGCTGAGGCGTCAAAGAAGCAAGCTTGGGGGAGAGACTTAGCAGCAGAGGAATGACGGGAACGTACGGCTCCGGGCAGTGGTCCACTCGGTCTCCGGTCTCAGAGGGCGAGATGGCATTTTGGCTGTTGAGAATGATGTCTTCCTTCTGTGCTTTGTTGGTGTCCGCCCTGTAGATCTTCTCTGAGATGGCCTTCAGCTCATCTGTGGTTATGGCGTCACTGCTGTGGGAGAAGCCCTCTGGGAGGGATGGGGGGGAGGGTGTCTCAGAGCCAGAGGGTGGCCAGAAGGAGGCATCTGTCTGAATGCATCCCCTTCAGGCACCTTCCAGAAGCTGGCAGCAAGGGAGAGGGGCTGTAGTCAGGCCCCCTAGTGGCCAGAGGACAGGAGCCTCGAGCCTTAAGGATCCTTAAAATCAGCCCCTGGCCTTGCCCATAGAATGTCCACATGGGCCCTTCCTCTGGGAAGGTTCTCACACTTTGACATGCATCAGAAGGCTTCTTAAAACAGGTTCGTGGGTCCCTCCCCTCCCAACAAGACGTTCTGATTCAGTAGGTCCAGGGTGAAGCGTTTCTAATACAGGCCCGGACGATGCTGATGCTGCCGGCCCAGGGACCCGCTGGGAGAACTATTGCTCTGGAGGGTCCCCCAGTCCCGGGGGCTAGGCTAAAGGGAGAGGAGGCTCACCGTGGCCGCACTGGCCCTCGAAATCCTCGCAGCAGTTCCCAAACTCTGGGCAGCGGGCATCGCAGTGGCACGGGTGGTGCTTGTCGAAGGACTTGTGGCAGCGGCCCCGGCAGGAGTCGGGGGCTGAGTACAGGGCTGAGAGAGCAGAGGGAGGTGTGTGCCCGGAGGACCTCCAGAGGTCGCTGGGTCACGGCTAGTTCCCCACACTTAGCTTTGTTGGCTCTCCGGACTATTAAACATCTCCCGGGAAGGGAAGCAAACAAGCTTCACTAGTCCACACCCTCCGCAGTCAGGAAGTCCTTTCCAGTGCCCAGCTCTCCTTTCTGGCCTGTGTTTTTATAATCTTCCCGCTCTAAAAATAAAATCTCTTCCACTTCCCTCTCCGGCCTCTCCACGGGCCCCGGGCCCTCTTTCCTGCCAGAGCCCCCACCCACCCCCGGGCTGCTGAGGGCCTCGGGCTTCTTCCTGCCCAGATCCTGAGTCCAGCGAACCCCTCTTAGCACCTCCGGGTGCTGGGCTTGGGGTCTGTCTGACGTAGGTAGGCCTAGGCCTGCTGCCACTGATATGGCTGCCCCTGCCCCGTCACCCTCTCATGTCCCTTCTTCTTTATCCTGAAGGGGCTTGGGGAGGTAGACTCACTGCTAGCCAGGGCCTCCTCCATCTCTTCCTCCATCTCTTCCTCCGGCTCCAGGAACGGCTTTGGCTCTTTGGGGTCCTCTTGAACTGAAAGAGAGAAGTCAAGTCACCAGCCATCCCCGAGGGAGCCCTCCCTTTATCTCTGGTTCTCAGTGCCCCAGCCTCAGGGACAAGCATGTGTAGTAGAAGAAAATACGAAGCAGGCGCTAGGGAACAGTGAACAAATACCAAGTGAAGGGGGAGAAAGGCTGGAAGTGGAAGACAGGAGGGGGCCGATTATTGAAAAGAATCTCCCCCGGTGACAGTCCTCACCACTTTACCTCCTGGTCTCAGTGTGCTCGTCTATACAAAGCGGAGGGGCAGGCAGGAGGTGGCCCCTTCTGGACTGAAAACTCTGATTTGGTTACGACAGGTGGGCAGGCTTGACATTTTCTCCAAATGACAAGACCCTTACTTAGGAACACGCCAGGCCTATCCTAACTCCCCATCGGAGGCCAGAGTGAGCTCCTCCCAGGGCCTCCAGGGGTAAGGACTGCTTCCTGAGGAGCCAGCTTCCCTTCCTTCGTTGCGACACTTGACAATGGCCACCTGTGTTTGGGGGAGTGTGTGTTCAGAAAAGCCCGTTCCTATTGCTGCTCCATTCCGTTGGCTTGCAGCCTCTCCCCTGGGCCGAGTCGGGTGAGTTGGGTGGGGAGGAAGAGGATGATCTGGGGTGGGGAGAAAGAGGAAGAATGTTCCTGGGACCCTGAGCTCCTTGTTCATCACACGGCAGAACACTTTCCCCCAAAGAAACAACGCTCTGACAGAGTGACTGGGAATCCACGCGAGAGTTCGCTGGGTAACCCTGTGTGGTTACCATCAGAACCGCCGGTCACATTATTCATTCGGTCCCCAGGAATCTTCTGACCATATGCCCTGTGCCAGGCTGCGTTCTGAGTGCTGATTCCCAGGGTGCCTAACTCAGTTACATTTTATGCCAAACAGACTTTTGGGAGCTGATGTAGGTCTCAACAATCTTTAGTAACATTTTGAGTTGCACATCAGAGAAAGAGATAGAGAGAGAAAGAGAGAGAGAGAGAGAGAGAGAGAGAGAGAGAGAGAGAGAGAGAGAGAGAGATTGATTCCAGGGCTCCTGGCAGAGTGTTGTCTCTATCTAGACATGCGAGTGTGATGGTCTAAGGTGAACGGGCCTCCCTGGGTCTGCCAAGTGGGCGCAGCAGCAGCAGAAAGGGGCGGCTCGGCTGCTGACAGTGAGCGCTGGGCCTGTGCTCCTGCCTGCGCCCGATCGGCACAACTCCTGCGGGTAAGTGGTGTGCTTGTGCAAACTGAAGAAAGGTCCCTTCTGGGTGGAAGCAGCTCTGTGGGCACAGGACTGGGCCAGCAGACACCACCTTTGGGCAAATCAGGAGAAGTCACCCCTTTCTTTCAGCGGGCACAGATCTGCCCAGGGCGCACGGCTTAGCAAGAAAGACACAGATTCCGTTTTGATCCGATTTGCCTTTTTACCAGGTGCCCTTGCACCCTGCCCAATGCACACAGCCGTGTGCAGTGATCATTCAGGCCATGACCTACCATGGCTCCAGGGACTGTGTTTTCCAAATTGGGAGTCAGGACTCATGGTTGGGCAGAGAACGTAGCAGGCGTTGTATCCTAAAGCAGACTATCATTTACCTGAAAGTCTGAAACATCGACAGCAGGCAAACCAGGTGGTTATTCAAAATGATGTGTGTGTTTTTTTAATTTAATTTAATTTTATATATTTTTTAAAATATGTCTTATTGGTTGTTTTTTTTTATAGAAAGGAAGTGAGAGGGCAGAGAATTAGAAACATTGATGAGAGAGAAAGATCAATCAGCTGCCTCCTGTACACCCCTTACTGGGGATGTGCCCACAACCAAGGTACATGCCCTTGACCGGAATCGAACTCGGGACCTTTCAGTCCGCAGGCCGACTCGATGCTCTATCCACTGAGCCAAACCGGTTAGGGCATGATGTGTTTGGTTTTTTTTGTGTTTTTTTTTAAATGACTCACTTAAGACTGTGCCATTGAAGTAACAATGGCTCTTGAGGGTAGTGTGTGTCCCATTTAGTCGCTGGACTGGGAATGAGGATTGGGGATGTCACGGCCACCCAGCCTACTCACCGTGGGAAGAGCAGTGTGAGCTGTGACCGCCACTGTGTCGCCCAGTCTCCCTGGATGCATGCATGTGGGGAAAGCAGGCTGCATTTTTTATACTTTTGCTATTTAAAGTGTTGAGTAACCATTGGTATTGGAATACATAGTAAAATGAAATGGTTATCATTTTGCTTTTTGGGGAATTGCTTAAACTTTCAAGATATCATTAATCCTGATAGTTCAGACAGATAACCCAGGTAAATGACATCTGTTTTAAGTTGGGGTTTTACCTTGGGGACATCATAGAATACCCGGGGCAGGTGGTGTCTAAATGGCTGATCCCTGCTGCATGCCCAGTATCCTCATCCCAGGCCCCTGAGCGCCGGCATCAGTCCTGAATCCCGTTCTAGCCTGCTGGCCATCCCAACCAGCAGCCCCTGGGGCAGGCTTGGCATGGACGTGGCTCAACCCACTGTGCTCAACCCACTGTGCTTTCCTTTACCCGCCTTCCCACCTCTCCCCCCGAAGGAGCCTCACCGGTACACGGGTGCTGGTAGTTGTCACAGCAGTCCCAGTACCAGGGACGCTGGCAGTCACACTGGCAGGTAGCATCATGGTTAAATTTCTCATTACAGCGTGATGCGCATGACTCTATTTCTCCTATGGGCGGTAAGGGTCCCAAACTCAACCCTCTGAGGATCCTATTCGCCTCATCAAGGTACCCCTAAGTAGAGGGTTCACAGTCCAGGGCTGGGACCCTGCTGGCAAAGGAAGGTCATTGCTGTCTGCAAGGGAGAAGTGCTCCCACAGGCCCAAATGCACTGTGCCCAGCACCCACCCAGAACTGCGGGGCTCAGCATACAGACCAGGGTCACACACTCAAACGCCTACGGGGCTAGGCCTGCGACACAGATGAGTGAAGAAGCAGGAAGGCAGTAGGAAGAGGTGGGCACTGTGACAAAGTTGGGACTGATGCCCAGCCTGAAACTGGCAGCCACCGCCAGCTCTAGCCACCTGCCGCCATGCTGGGATACAGGCTCAGTGTCGCCACACCCTCTAGTTCTTTAAGAGAAGCCTTCATTTTTACGTGAGATTTTTAAACAATTCAGGCAGCCCCGATGAAGAGGTCTGCGGGCTAGGTGCAGCCCAGAGGCCACTCTTCACCTGTCCTGTAGATGAAGGGGACCCCCCCACCCTCTCCCCCTGACCCATCCCCTTCCCCTCATGCGGTCCCTTTTAAGCTTTTCTGCTTCTTTGTTCTCTCCTCTCCTTTATCTGGACTTCTCTGCATCCCTCCCCCCCACACACACACACACACACAGCCACATGTCTCCATTTCTTGAATCTTTGGAATGCACTCAGATTCGTTTATCTCAGGGTGGGAATGAGGCGGGTGTGGGTGAGCACTGGCCTTGGGAATAAGCTGTTATGTAACCACAGACCACATCCCGTACTCCAGCCCACGGGCTTGCAGAAACAAGCGTTTGGTCACAGGACAAGACATTTCCAAAGAAATGGAGCAAACCCACCACCCCTCCTAAGCAAACAAGTCCCACCACGCCCGCCCACCGCAGCAAAGACTGCTGCGGGTGCGAGCCCGGGTGAAGCCGGCTGGGGGGCCCTTCCTTCCACTCGCGGCTTTGAGGGTGACAGCAGAGCCTTTCTTTCCATTGGAGGTTCCTGAGGTTTGGATTCAGCGAGTGCTGGGGTTAGGGTCAGGCTGCGGGTTAGAGAATGTCAAGATCAGAGGCAGAGTGACTGTCGGTGCCAGAATTTGTGTAAATGAGGAAACCGAAACCTAATTTGGGGGCTGGGGTTGGGGTGAGTTAGGTTTAGATTAAGTGCTACGGTTAGGATTGGGGCTTGAGTTAAATGTATTGATAAAAATAACAATTCTGTAGTCATGTTTAGGGTAAAGCACTAGGGATAGCTTTAAGACCACTTTCAGGGCTGTGGAATGTGTCCAGACTGGGAGAGAAGGAATTAGCCCAGTTTTGCCTTAGACTAGATCTGGGATTTGGGTTCTAATTATGATCCCATGCAGGTATAGCACCTATTTAGCCTGGGTTTGGGACGGCAGTGAATATTAGGATATGGGTTAAGTTCCTGCTTTGGGTTCTGGGATTAGGGGTTAGGCCGTGCTAATGAGGGTGACACAGCGGGGAGCTGAAGAACCTGGAGTCTGGCGCCCAACTGCTTGGGGCTGGAATTCTGGTTCTGCTGCTTTCTAGAGACGCAATCCTGGACAGGTTATCTGACCTTCTGTGCCGTGGCTTCCTTATCTGTAACAGCATGATAATGAGCTGATCCCATAGAATGTTTATTATAACTAAATGAGTTCATGTTTGTAAAGCACTTAGGATAGTGCATCACAGATTAGCACCAGGCTAGTGTTTGTGAGATAAACAAACCTTGGCCAAGTTTTACGCTCTTCCTGAGGACAGGAATTCAGACTGGCTGCATTCAGTCTCTCCTCCCTCCAACATGCCCTCTGGCTCCTCCCTCCCTGGGTTTCAGCTAGGCCTTGGGGGTGCCCACGATGAATGTCGCTGATAGTCTCCTAGCTGACACCCCCACTATATGTCTGCTTTCCTTACATCAAAGAGGTGTCAGGTCAAGGTTACCCAGGACCGTATGCACCTTCACCTTATGTACAGGGCCTCCTGTGTGGCCTGGACGGTTTGGCCTTGGATCCAGTGAATTGTCCCTAAAAAAAGAAAAAAAAAAGTGCAGGCCCCAGGCCCCTGTCCCTTTAGGCCCAAGGGAACTCCTCTTGAATCTTAAACGGTGCTCCCTTGGAGCCTGCCTGGGAAGACCTTAAGGAGAAATGGTCAGCCCGGGAGGAAGGCTCGGTCAGCTGCCTGCCCGGTCAGCCTGGCAGTACACCCAGACTCCGGAGGAGAGAATTCAGACAAAGCAGGCCAGCGTCTAATGGGCCAGGTCAGCAGAGTCCGAGGAAAGAATTCGCTTCGTTCCAGCAGCTGGCACCCGTTGAGACGGGTTGCGAGTGAATAGGCAGCTCTGTGGTGCTCAGGAGAACTCCACACCCCCGGCCCCAGACTGTGTCCCCAGCAAGAAGCCTGGCCTGGGATCCTGCACGCTTTTAGAGGACCTTGGGGTTTGAGGGGGGAGGGGTAGAGTGGGAGGAGCTGTTCCTCAAAGCAACTGTTCCTGCTGTGTTGCTCTGGGGACACTCACCCTGACTCCTCACACCAGTGCACCACCCGATACCTACTGTTTACACCAGTGCACTACCCAATGCTTACTGTTTATACCAGTTCTATGTGAGTCCCTGCTCCAGCCACCAGCTGCCCTCATCCCTCTGCCCCTTCTCTGACTCTGCCTTTCTTCGTTTTGGCCTTTATTCTCAGACTCAGATTCTTCCTCCATTCCCCATGAAGAGCTTAGCCATGACCACCCCACCTCACCCCCAATAAAACACTACATCTCTCTGCACCCTCCAAGATGTCAAGATGCTAGAATGAAGCTCACTCCCTCTCCATTCAGCCCACCAACAGAGCCTGGGTGTCCCCATATGTCAGTGCTGATCCCCTCTGATGGTTGACACAACCTACATCTGTGCCTCCACAGGGGCCCAGATGCTGTTTCCATGGAGACCCAGTCAGCTAAGAAAATTCATTTCCAGGACCAGCTTCCTACTTCAGCCAAAGGCTCCCCAGTGTGATTCATGTTCTTGCATCAAAGTTCTGAGATGTTGAAATAGGATAGACAAGAGCAGAGCCTCTTCCCTGCCACCTGAGAAAAGAAGGTGACATCAGCCACTCAGCCCTCACTTCCCCAGCAATCCCACAGCCAGATCAGATCACCACCCTCAGGCTCCACCTGCATGTCCGAAACCACTGTTGCCTCTCCCCCGACCCCCCACCAGACCAACAGTCTTATTTTATTTTATTTTTTTAATTGATTTCAGAGAAGAAGGGAGATGGATAGAGAGATAGAAACATCAATGAGAATCATTGATTGGCTGCCTCCTGCACACCCCCTACCGGGGCACTGCGGAGGGGAGCATGATCGAGCCCATAACCCGTGCCCTTGGCCAGAATCGAACCTGGGACCCTTCAGTCCGCAGGCCAACACTCTATCCACTGAGCCAAACCAGCGAGGGCAGAGACCAAAAGTCTTGAGCTGCTGTCCTCTCCTGAGAGTGGGATGTATCAACCCTGTAGCCACTCCTTCACACTAAGTGAGAAGTTTTTCTGTCCTCCCTCACTCTCTACCACTGGCTCTCCGCCAGGCAGGGCCCAGTCAGAGCTGATTCCCGGGTCTGAACGCCAGGTGGAGGTACATGATCCCATCCAGGGTTGGACGCCTGGGAGTTTCCCCTCCAAAGGCTCTCCACTTAGGAATCCTGCCAGGGGTCCCCTTATCCACAACCCACTTGGAAATGACTCCAAGAGTAAGCTTCTCCAGGAAGATTTATAGTCCTAATCAAAGCCCCAGTTCATTCAGACCTCCCCCCATATAGACTGCTTTTAATACATTATCTTACTTAATCCTTACAACAGTCCTAGACAGGAACCACCTGGGTTGGGTGGGATGGGTATCAAGTTCTGATCCTTTCTCCTCTAGGCAGACAAGGATTCTCCCCACACACCTCAGCTCAGCCCCCTCCCTTGGCCCTTGGTTTCACTGGCTCATTAGCCACAATTAACACAGGGCCCCAGCGTTTTGCATAGCTACTAAACAGGAAAGGACTCCTGCTCCTCTGCTGGTTCCATCCCATCCCCTGCACCGCTAGTAGCTGTGGGCCAGGACCCTTCTCTGTGTGTTAATCCCTCCAACTCTGGGGCAAGACCGATTCCCCTGACCACTTGCATAGCCCCAGGTCGCACATGGCCCACTTCCTGGTCACGGGCTCTTCCTTCCTTCCAGTTTCCCCCTGAACCTGCCCATTTCAGAGAAAGGTCTATCCCCAGACAACCTCATTTATTCCCAGGCAGCAGAGGGGGTAACCAAGGGCAGCAGGCCACTCAAACCCAGCAGACCCCAGCCCCAGCTTTATACCGTACAAGGACCACGAAAAACAAAACTTGGGTGCGATCAAAAGTCAGGTTGGAGTAAGGAATGTTTGGGGCTGGTCTTCCAAGCTGTCAAGAAGTGTCTCCCAGGACATGAGTCCATCAGCCCGGACACTCCCTTCACTCAGTCCACTCCACTCCAGAGGCAACTCCTGTACCTCAGACCAGGACCCGTCTAAGGTTCTCCTTGAATTTAGGACGGAGCTGGCCCTCCCTTGTCCCACTGCTCTCACCCTCTACCAAGTTCCCCAAACCTCTGCTTCTTTAGGCATGACCTCTTCTAGCTCCACCGGATAATGACTTACCTGCCCAGGCCAGGCCGCAGAGCAAGGCCAGTATCAGGGAGACACGGGCCTTCATGGTGCCCAGTAGGAGGCCCAAATGGGATTGGCTGTCAGACTTCCACTAGAGTCAAGATGAATGTCACAGCTCTCAAGTGCGCCTTATTTCCCAGGCTCATCCTTTTAAAGACATCAGAACTTGTAGATCTGGTACCTCCAGATCCTTCCCCAAAAAAGGGGGAGGGATCCCAGATGAATCGGAGGAGGATGGGGGTGGAGTTCTCCAGCTGTTTGAAGCCAGAGGGAAGGTGACTCAGCAGGCAGGTAGTGCCAGATGTTTAGAACAGGTAATGCTAGCCAATTGTCGCTAGGAAATAGGTCATACAGGCAGGCAAGGCAGATGCGGGCCTATGTTGAGATGCTGTCCAAACCCGGGGCAGCCATGGCTCACCTTTGAGTGATGTCTTCCAAACACCCACCTACCCGCAAGCCACAGGCCTGGCTTTTCTACGGGGGAGGGGCTGCAGGCTGGCCTCATCGTTGAGTTTCTGGTACACAGCATAAGGAACATAGTAAGATGATCATTACAAGTTTGACTAACAAGTGCTCAGGCAAGCATTGACGTTAGTGGAAGGAGAGATAAAAAGAGGCCTGGGTTGGAAACAAAGGCTGTTCTTACTACCATCAAGCGCATGTAGCTAAATCACCTTATAAATATCATGCAAATTGGCCTCTAACTCTTACTGAGTCAGCATCTCGGCTCTTACATGCTTCAGGCCCTCGTGGACTTCAGGTTTATGAGGCCAGGGAAGGTTGAGAGGCCTTTTAAAGGACACACCCTTCCTCTTCTGGGAGCCCAGGCCTAACTCCCTTTATCCCCTACTCAGTCCCCTGGCCCCCAAAGGCCCCCAGAGAGATGAGGCCGCTCAGGGCTCCTTTCCTCCCAAGTCTGAGAACAGGAGTAGCCACTCGGGCTGCCAAGCTTTCTCCTCCCACCGAAGGTTAAACCTGCTAAGTAAGATGCCCTTTCCAGAAAGAGCACTGCATGGGAGTTCTCAGCTCCCTCAGAAAAGAAAACTCTCATATAAAAAGGCAAAGCTGCCCTAGCTGGTTTGGCTCAGTGGTTAGAGCGCCAGCCTGCGGACTGAAGGGCCCCAGGTTCAATTCCGGTCAAGGGCACATGCCTGAGTTGGGAGCTTGATCCCATTGTGGGGTGTGCAGGAGGCAGCTGATCAATGATTCTCTCATCATTGATGTTTCTATCTCTCTCTCCCTCTCCCTTCCTCTCTAAAATCAATAAAAATGTATATATATATATTAAAGGCAAAGCTTATGAACAATTGAGACTATTCCACAGTTTTCCATTTTGGGGTGTTTTTTGTTTTGTTTTGTTTTGTTTTGGTGGGAGGGGGTAGCATGTCCTCCTCAGTTTAACAGTGAAACTTTTCCCCTTTTGTCCTGTTTTCTCCTCTTTGAAAGAATAGGGCTGCATTGGATAATTCCCTTCTAAGTTCTCAGACTTTATGTTGAAGCTTCCTGCCCACGTCCCAGGCCAAGCGGTTGTCAGTGAGTAAAGGAGAGCCCCCCACCCCCTTGCTGTGTGGAGATGAGATCGAGTACGTCAGGTTCAGGAGTGAGAGGCCAGCCTGGGCAAGCCCCCTTGAAGAGAAAGCCTGGCCCTCTTAGGAAGGAAGCCAGTTACAGGGAGTAGGAGCAGAAATGGTTGCTTGTTTATAGGTTTCATTTGCACAACCTGAGCGGCTGCCAGCCAGACTTCTCATTCTCAGATGCCAGTTAGTTTAGGGAATAAAGGAGAGTGTCACTGCTGGGCCAGGGAACAATGACACCTCAGGATCTGGGATTGGATGGTCTGTCCCTCTCAAGGGCCCAGCTGGCTGGATGGATCCCGGCTGAGGCCAAAACTATGAGAGAGGGTATGGGTTCTGGCCAGCATTGCCCTGCTATCCAACTGAACTAACTGTGGGATGAAGCTTTGCGGTGAGTGCATTGACCTCCATTAAGTGAATGTCAGTCAAGAGCAAGGCTGAAAGGTGGGCAGACAGACTGACCCCATAGAGCCAGATGATCCCCTGAGGACCCGTGTGTTTCAGACGGGGTCCTCCAACAAGAGCCACGATGTCAGCTCAACAATCATCGCCAGCACTGATGGAGTCCTTTCCATGTGTCACACACGAAGACCAGCCAGTGTGCTCTCGCCTTCATTCTCAGGGACTCTTGTCATCTCATTGTACAGGTGAGGAAGCTGAGGCACAGACAGGTAGGGAGATGTGCCCAGAAGCACGCAATTTTTAAGTTATGCAGTCAAGTTCTGACCAGAGTCCACCCTAGCCAACACCAAGGCCACACAGCCCCAAACATCACACCTTCACATACTGCAGCAGCCATTCCATTCTGCCTGCATTACTATGCAAAGTGCCCTGTGATCAGATTCACTGGAACTGGGGACCTCAGAGGTCATCTAGTTTCACTTCTTATGTGATGGTGCAATGCCCTAAACAACCCTTCATGGTTGTTCTGCCTCCACTTGAATACTTGTGGTGCTGAGGCGTCCCGCCCTTCAAGGCTGCTCATACCACGTTCCCAGATCTTATTCGAAAACCCCAGGACTTTGCAACCCAAGACATGCTGACCTAGATGAAATAGATAGAATAACAGGAAAAAATTCCACTCAGCCAATATATGAGCATAAATCCATACATTCATGCAAAGATGCCTCACAGAGAACTTAGATGCACATATATAGGGTGTCCCCCAAAAGGGGATACACACTTTGAATGATTATAAGGTCAGTGCTTACAGTTCATTTTCAAAATTTAAAAGAATCCTCAGAAATGAATAATTTCTTTTTTTGTCAAGCTTGTTTTCAAACTGATGACCATTCTGGTCCAGGCATTCCTGATAACACAAAGCAATGGAATTGCGAACATCAGGAATCATTTTGGTCAGTATTTGTGCGCCTTCACTTCATTGACTGTTGTGGTTTTATACCATAAACTTTATCTTTTATGTATCCCCCCCACTCCCCCCCCCCAAAAAAAAAGTCTAGTGGCACTTTAGGATAAATGTTCTTTGATTAAAGTTTAGTCTGGCTTCACCCATGATTTCAAACCAGTTAAGCCTGAAAAGGAGTGAAAATTAAATGACTTATCAGATGTTAAAGTATGTATACCTTTTGGGGGACACCCTATATATGCATATACTGGAGTGGACCAAATAAGTAGGTTGACAGTTGCGAGCACACAAAACACAGATGGTAGCCTTGTGTTATTATTTATCGACCTGCATGTCCTTTTCCATACGAACACCTGTAAACCTACTTCAGCTCACCCCTGTATGTACAGAGGAAGACACATTCGATTGTATTGCGGACAGTTCCTCTTCTCGGCCAGCTTGGTCTGGGCAGAAAACTCTGCGCTCGTCCTTCTAAGTTCTCCCCCAGTTAGTTAGTCCTCACACCCACCGCCTTCATTGTAAGCTCTCCCCCAGGAGCAACCATTGGAGGCAGCCAGCAAGGTGAGAGTCCCAGGAGGCAGGGTCCCGGACACCTGGGGAGGGAGAGGGACAGCTGCTGCCTCTGTGGAGGGTTGGAGGGTGGGAGGAGGGTGAAGCTGCCTAGGCCAGGCTCTAGGAGGCAGTCAGCGGTGAGCTCCATTAGGTGAATGTTAGGGATTGGATGGTCTGTCCCTAACAGACCATGGGGAGTGGGAGTGCCAGCAGTAAGTGTTTCCTGGGTGCTCACGATGGCCTGGTCTATGCTGTTACTGCACTGGCAGGGTTCAGGCTGGGCTGGAACACTGTTCTTAGAACTGGTTGGTCTCTGGTGGGACAGAGGACAGGGAAGCCGAGGCACTTGGCCACTGTTTGAAGGAGACCCCACTCATCTCTGGGCTACCAAAGTGGTGAGGGGTCTGTCAGGACCAGCGGGCTGTGAGAGCCTGGCACAGGGGACACATGCCCAGGCCAGCCGATTTCACCGCCCTTGCCCTCTGTGAAACCAGGACCGAGTCACTCCAGCCAGGAACAGAGGCTGGAGGGACCTTGCAGCCGGCGCAGCTCAGGTGAGGCCTGGACTCACTCCCACGGGGACCCCTTCCTGAAGATCCTGTGTCTCCAGCCCCCATCCCACTGTAGCGTGTGAGTGCCCTGGAAAGAGGCCCAGGACAGTCACCCGCATCTGATGGCTGGGGAACCACATCAGCCTGTCGTGTCCTCTTACTCAGTGAGTGTTAGACCGGTCCTATGTGTGGTTTTCTCCCACACTAGCTTGTATACGGTGCACCACATGTGGGTTTCCAGGCATTTGTTTTAAGTGTGTGGGCAGCCCTGACATTCAGCATCACACTCCTGGCCAGCCCTGGGCACATTAGTCAGACAAGCTGCCGAGCCACTCATCCCGGAGTGCCAGGCTGTGCTTCTGGTTCTGCTGGCCAAGCCCCATGCCAGTCCTCTGCCTGGAACGCCCTCCCCGACTAGCCAGCTGTCTGCCTGCTGCTCATCCCTCAGCCCCCAGGCAAATCCACCTTCCTGGAAGCCGGACTTCCTCCTGCCAGCCCGTGGATCCCTCTGCCTGTGGACTCAGTGCCTGGTATTTGTTTGTCCCGTGTTTGCCTTTGACACATCACAGCTGTCTCTGATAGATACTGCCGATGTGCTGGCAGTTAACCCGTGCACTGCCATCTAACTTTTCATCCGTATAGATGTTTGTTCAGCTCACCTCTAAAACTCCTTGAAACTGATACCCTGCCTCACAGATAGCTTCTACTGCTTTGAATCTTTTTCTTTAAAAGAAAAAATTTTTTTATTGCCCTAGCTGGTTTGGCTCAGTGGATAGAGCATCAGCCAGTGGACTGAAGGGTCCCAGGTTCGATTCCAGCCAAGGGCACTTCCACGCAGAAGGCCCAGGTTTGATTTCCAGCCAATAAAAAATATATATATGTATATATCTTTATTGATTAAATATATATATATATATATATATATATATATATATATATAGAATTGATTTCAGAGAGAAAAGGAGAGGAAGGGAGAGAAAGAAACAATGAGAGAAAGTCATTGATTGGCTGCCTCCTGCATGCCCCCCACTGGGGATTAAGCCTGCAACTCAGGCATATGCCCTGGCTGGGAATTGAACCGTGACCTCCTGGTTCATAGGTCAATATTCAATCACTGAGCCATGTTGGCCAGACCCTTCTACTGCTTTGTATTGTCATCCAATATGTGTTATATACCAGCAACATATGCCTAGGACCAAGAATGAATGAATGAATGAATGAATGAATGGGTTTGGAGCCTAGCTTCACCACTCACCAGCTGTATATCTCAACCCCAGCCCCCATTTGTTATAAAGAAAAGATGATGAGCAAAACAGAGAGAGAGCAGGTGGATGCCTCTATGAGATTTGGAGGTTCCAGAATTTGTTCATGGTGGGAGGGGAGCTTCAAAAGCAGTGGGTGTAATGGGGTCTGGGGATACATGTGTAGTTGTGTTTCCATAGCAAACACATCATTTTAAGCTATGCTATATGTTTATTTTGGATTAATGGAAACTTTGGGGACTAAGCCCCCAAACCACCTCTTGGCGTCACCACTGCAAAGGGCAGCCATCACAGGGGTCAGAGTGAACCCGCGATTCCAGGAGGTTCCGAATCCACAATGTAACACATAACTCGACTTGATCCAGCTTCCTAGGATCCCAGCGTAACCACCTGCCTCCATGTTTTGCCAGCCATGCTAATGTTTGTTTCACATTTCTGACGATGATTGAAAATAAAATTTCTCTCTCGTGTCCTCAAACCAGTGGCTTTGGAGAGCGGCTGGAGGCACAGACGGGAACAAAGAGAAGAGGATGACACAGGCAGACAGCGACAAGGAGGCTCAGAGAGACAGGAAGGGTGTGAGCAAGAGAAGATCAAGACAGAGCCTGGCAGAGGCCAACCAAAGCTGGGCGCCGCCATGGGCCACCTCCCTGGCTGCTTGCCCGGGTGTGTTGGCACAGCCAGCTGCTCTGTCCTCACAGAGATGATGACAGGACGGGCAGGAGTCCTTCCTGCCCCAGGGTCTGTAGATCTGCAATGAAATGATCACTCTTAGTGCTAAGGCAGTGGGATTGTGGGTGTTTCCCCCCTTCTCATTCACTCGTTCATTCGCAGGCTGTGCGAAGGGCACGGAGCTCAGCATCTGAAGGAGGAGGGAGACGATGGACAAAGTATATTCAAATCTATGACTGGGCCCTGGCTGGTTTGGATCAGTAGATAGAGCGTCGGCTTGTGGACTGAAGGGTCCCTAGTTCGATTCCAGTCAAGGGCAGGTGCCCGGTTGCTGGCTCGATCCCCAGTGGGGGCCATGCAGGAGGCAGCCAATCAATGATTCTCTCTCATCATTGATGTTTCTATCTCTCCCTCTCCTCTCCTCTCTGAAATAAATAAAAATATGTGTTTTAAAAATCTATGATTGGGGCAGCAATACATAAATGCTAAGACCACTGGTTCTAAAGACAGATGGCCTTGGTTCAAATCCTAGCTCTGGTACTCACCAGCTGTTTATCTTAACCCCAGGCAATCTTCCTGACCACCATGCCTCAGTTTCCCCTGGCACTTAAAATAGAGCAAGGAAGAGTTCTTTACAGGTTTCTTGTGAGGACCGAATGAGTTAATACTTGCAAAGTTCTTAAAACGGTGCTTAGCACATAACAAGACCATATAAGTGTGTATTAAACAAAGAAAAGAATAGGGCCACAGAAAACCTAATTTACAATAGATAGGATGATTAGGGACACACTCCCTGGGGAAAAAATGGCATTTAAAACAGACACACAAAGTGGCAGCTTCTGGAACTTCTCCATACTGTGATTTTTTTTTTTTAATTCAAAAAATAAATGTACATTTTAAATTTTTTTCGAATCCTGTGGATCAGTCTTTGATGATGTGCACTGCCTAGCCCCCAGGTTTGGTGGGCAAAGATGAGCACCCATTCTCTGGGGGTGTGGCTGCAGACTGGGGAGCTGAGCCTTGCTCTGCCATCCATGGGGAGCAAATCCACAGCTCCAGCCACCTGCACCTCGGGCTTTTTGATGAGATCACCAGCAGCTACAGGTGCAGGATCCAAGAACTAAGAGAGGAGAAACGGAGAATGCTGACCACCTACCTCTTCCGCTAAGTCTCTCCCTTGGGGACCCTGTGCTCCCCAGAGCCACTGCAATATGCCCTAAGGCAGTGGTCGGCAAACTCATTCATCAACAGAGCCAAATATCAACAGTACAACGATTG
This sequence comes from Pipistrellus kuhlii, assembly GCF_014108245.1. Taxonomy (NCBI): domain Eukaryota; kingdom Metazoa; phylum Chordata; class Mammalia; order Chiroptera; family Vespertilionidae; genus Pipistrellus; species Pipistrellus kuhlii. The sequence goes on from NW_023425529.1 coordinate 40,783,184, forward strand.
AAATTTATTTTGAGAGCCAATTTTTTAAAACTTTAAACTTCTTCTAAAGCCACTTCTTCAAAATAGACTCTCCCAGGCCGTGGTATTTTATGGAAGAGCCACACTCAAGGGGCCAAAGAGCCGCATGTAGCTCTCGAGCTGCAGTTTGTCGACCACTGGCCTAACCCACTTAGTCCAAATCTCTGTTTGTAAGCAAGGAAACTAAGGCCCGGGGAGGGAAAGGACTTGCCTAAAGCCACGTGGCCACTGTGGCCACAGCTCCTCTTCCCCACCCCGCTCACCGTGGGAGGACTGCCTGCCACCTGCCTGTGCTGCCTCCCATTCCGGCTCAGAGGGCACTTTTCCGGAAGGCAGAAAGCGCCTAGCATGTCCTGCTGCCATGGCCCTAGCAAAAAGTCACCGTGTCAACCCCTCTGCTCCCCAGAGTCCTCTGAGTGCCAGGAAAGCCTGCCCTCACCTCCACTCAGCAGCCTGGAAACATCGGGCTGCCCACAGCTCACACCCCAGCCAGAGCTCCGAGGCCCCGAGCCAAGAGCATGGCAGTCAGGCGAGGCCCTACATGTCCAGGCTCCTGGCCCGGGTCCATGCTGGTCAGTCTAAACACATCCGAGCCACCGGAATCCCACTTGCTTGTACAACTAAGTGGGCCTGGGGTCTGAGACTGGCCTTCTTCCTCCTCCTGGGACAGCGGTCAGCAAACTCATTAGTCAACAGAGCCAAATATCAACAGTACAATGTTTGAAATTTCTTTTGAGAGCCAAATTTCTTAAACTTAAACTTCTTCTAACGCCACTTCTTCAAAATAGACTCGCTCAGGCCGTGGTATTTTGTGGAAGAGCCACACTCAAGGGGCCAAAGAGCCGCATGTGGCTCGCGAGCCGCAGTTTGCTGACCACGGTCCTGTGGGGTCCCTGGGCCCACGCTCCTGCCTCCATGTCCCACCCACCGCCACCAGCAGAGCAGCCTCCTCCGGCTCCACCAGTGGGAGGTGGGGCAGCCTGCCTGCAGGGCCCAGGGCACGGGAGAGAAGACGCCCTCTACGCACAGCTTAGTCAGACTCCTAGCTCTCCAGGCACAGCTCCCAGAAGGAGCTGCTGTCAGCATGTCACTGTGAGGAACGGCAGCCATCGGTCCCCTGGGAAGAAAGCCCCTTCACCCTCAGGTGCCCCGTCAGGCTGGGCAGCAGGAGGGCGAGGCTCAGGTCTTGAAGAGTCCAGACCAGGCGTCTTCAAACTGCGGCCCGCGGGCCACATGCGGCCCGCAGAGGAGCCTGATCCGGCCCGCCAGGTTTTTTGGGCAGTGAGCGCAGCCGAGGTGTTACAGTAGGAACTAGTAGTTCATATAGTCCCGGCCCTCCAGCTCTCTGAGGGACCGTGATCTGGCCCCCACTTTAAAAAGTTTGAGGACCCCTGGTCCAGACCCTCGGAGAGGGGGGCCTGGGGCAACTGGACAGGCCTGAGTAGACACCCACGTAGCTCAAGCCCGTGGCCCTGGCAGATGCGAGGAGCCCAGAACTCTGGGTCGGGGGCAGGGCATAAGGACACATTTAAAAATGCACCTACTTCCTGGCCTAGCCGTCCATGGAAGGGAGGGAGGGATCAAGAACAGCAGCCGGGTAAGAGCTTTTGCCTGAGCCACCAGCCCTGTATCTGACACTCGGGCCACTCTGGCAGCTGTACCAGCGGGGAGCTGAGGGTGCCCCGACTCTGGGAGGCGGAGGATCGCAGTCCGGTGCGCAGGGCGCTGGGAGCGGGGGGTGGGCAGTGACTGGGCTGTGCACCAGCATTCCAGCGTGGAGCAGCCGTGGGCCTGAATGCTTGGGGGTGAGCCCTGCAAATGAGCCCCCCCCCTCCCCACTCTCTGGACTCGCCCTCTGAGGCATCCTGTCCCCTCTGCTGGCCTTGTTCTGCATCCACCTGCCCAGCGGCCGGCGGGTCTGCTCCATGCGGAGCCAGGACTGCCTGTCACTCACAGAGCCTCCAGCAGGCCCGCAGAAAGGGTCCCACAATGAAGGCAGCAAGGGAGGACGGGAAAGGGGAAATTATACGCCGGGGCCTGTGAAATGCTGGAGTTCTTCCGGGGGGCACAAGGAAAGGTCACGGAGGAGCAAGGCCCACGGCCTAGGCAGGGCGGAAACACATCCAGCCCTTTCACCAACCCACCCGTTACTAACCAGTGAGGTGACCTCAGGCAACTCTCCCGGGGCCCCCATCTCTCTGACTGTAAACAGGGGTAAAAAGACCTCATCATCAGGGGGGAAAGATAACAGAAGTGAAAGGGTGCTAGAAAGGATGGAAGCAATTCAAACTGATTAGCATGCTAAGTACAGGAAAGTCAGCTATATTAAGAAACTTAATTGTGCCCTGGCCAGTGTGGCTCAGTTGATTGGAGCATCGTCCTGTGCACTGAAGGTTCGTGGGTTCAATTCTGAGTCAGGGCATTATAGCCAGGTTGTGGGTTTGATCCCCAATCGGGGTGTGTGCAGGAGGCAACTGATCAATGTCTGTCTCTCTCTCTCTCTCCCTCTCTCTCTAAGAAACAAAATAAAATACAAAAAAAAAAAAAAAAAACCAGAGCAGAGACCTAAGGCAGGACTAGGAGAGAGGGAGGACTGCCTCCCAGGGAGAGGAGCGCAGCAGCTGGAGGCTTGGCTCCCCATCCTGCCCTTCCCTTTCACCAGATCCTGCTCAGCCTGCTGGAGACGTGCCCCTCCCTGGTGTGCACCCCCCAATGAGAGTCCTGGCCTGGTCCCCAGCCTGCCTCGGGCCTGCACAGGGAGGCTGAGGATAAGAGGTAAGGAGGGGACGTGTGTGTGTATTTGAGAGAAGGGATTACCCTCTGTTCTGTTCTCCCTCATAGGACTCGCGTCCCCTCTGCTTTACCTCTTTTAGGTAAAAGGGTTTTTGTTTTGTTTTTAAATATATTTTATTCATTTTTTACAGAGAAGAGTGGAGAGAGAGAGTTAGAAACATCGATCAGCTGCCTCCTACACACCCCCTACTGGGGATGTGCCCGCAACCAAGGTACATGCCCTTGACTGGAATCGAACCTGGGACCTTTCAGTCCACAGGCTGACGCTCTAGCCACTGAGCCAAACCGGTTTCGGCGGTAAAAGGTTTTTTAAAGGCTTGACCTTGCACTTCCTTCTCCCAGCCATCCCATGAATTCCTCCTCCCTTCAGGGTTCCCCTGAAGCTGGGACACAAACTGAGAGGCCTACTCACAGCCTGGCTGCCCGGACATCCGACCCACCCACCCACCACCCCTGGGCAGCGAGGAAGATAGACAACACCCTCAGAGCCCGAGTCGCTGTGGCCTGGAGCCTCTCCCTCCTCTGCGGTGACGAAGCCTGTCCCTGGCCTCCAGCACCAGGTCAGCGTCCTCCCGCCGCCCTTGGCACTGGTCTCCCGGCCTCTCCCATGGGCTCCAAGGGGTCCTGCCCAAGAGATTGGGCAGCTGGGACGTTGCAGGCAGTCCGAGGCTGAGGGAGATTCAAAAGTTGCCAAAGTCCTACAGGAACATAGGAGTGACCAGAGACGTAGGCGTGACCACAGGGACATAGGAGTGACCAGAGACGTAGGTGTGACCACAGGGACATAGATGTGACCACAGGGATGTAGGTGTGACCACAGGGACATAGGAGTGACCAGAGACGTAGGTGTGACCACAGGGACGTAGGAGTGACCAGAGGAGAAACCCTGACGGGGACACAGCCCCCACCTCGCTTGGTTGCATCATCGTAGGGCTGGTCTCTCCCTTGGGTCTTAGAGGAAGCGGAAGAATAGGCCCGTCTTGCCGGAGCCCGACAGACAATGGGTTTGGAAGAGAAGGAAGCCACTGGGAGTCCTGACTCACTCAGGCCGGGGCTCAGCCTTGTGTTTGCTCAGCTCTGGAAGCTTCTGTGCCCAGCGGTCCTCCACCTCCGCTCGGGGCAGGGGAGCTGGCCGGGTTACCGCGCCACCTGCTCCACGCCAGGCTCTCCCTGGGGAGCGCTCTGCCTGACTGCCGTCAGGCTGAGGACACGGGGAGCCCACGGCTGTCACGTGGCTCGGCGGCAGAGCTGCAGTTCGGTTGCCTTTTCACCAAGAGCGGGACTAAGATCACCACACCCATCTCACCGACGGAGGGACGGAGGCAGAGAACTGTTCACTGACTTGCTCAGGTTCACTTAGAAGCCTGAGGTTTCGTCCCAGTTGTGCTGCTGTCGCTAAGCGCCTGGCGCTTCCGGGAAGCAGCTTGCATGAGTCCCTGAGCAGGGGGACGAGGTCTGGCGCTGAGGGGTGAGGGGAGGTGTGTGTGGGGGTGAGTGTGTAGGTGAGGGGAGGTGTGTGTAGGGGTGAGAGGAGGTGTGTGTAGGGGGGGGAGGTGTGTGTAGGGGGGAGGTGTGTGTAGGGGTGAGTGTGTAGGGGTGAGGGGAGGTGTGTGTAGGGGTGAGGGGAGGCGTGTGTAGGGGTGAGGGGAGATGTGTGTGTAGGGGGGGAGGTGTGTGTAGGGGTGAGTGTGTAGGGGTGAGTGTGTAGGGGTGAGGGGAGGTGTGTGTAGGGGTGAGGGGAGGTGTGTGTAGGGGTGAGGGGAGGCGTGTGTAGGGGTGAGGGGGTGTGTAGGGGTGAGTGTGTAGGGGTGAGGGGAGGTGTGTGTAGGGGGGGAGGTGTGTGTAGGGGTGAGGGATGTAGTGTGTAGGGGTGAGGTGTGTGTAGGGGTTGAGGGGAGGTGTGTGTAGGGGTGAGGGGAGGTGTGTGTAGGGGTGTGAGGGGAGGTATGTGTGTTGTGAGGTGTGTGTGTAGGGTGAGGGGAGGTGTGTGTAGGGTGTGAGGGGAGGTGTGTGTAGGGGTAGGGTGAGGGGAGGTATGTGTGTAGGGGTGTGTAGGGGTGAGGGGAGGTGTGTGTAGGGGTGAGTGTGTAGGGGTGAGGGGAGGTGTGTGTAGGGGTGAGGGGAGGTGTGTGTAGGGGTGAGGGGAGGTATGTGTGTAGGGGTGAGTGTGTAGGGGTGAGGGGAGGTGTGTGTGTAGGGGTGAGGGGAGGTGTGTGTAGGGGTGAGGGGAGGTGTGTGTAGGGGTGAGTGTGTAGGGGTGAGGGGAGGTGTGTGTAGGGGTGAGGGGAGATGTGTGTAGGGATGAGGGGAGGTGTGTGTAGGGGTGAGGGGAGGTGTGTGTAGGGGTGAGGGGAGGTGTGTGTAGGGATGAGGGGAGGTGTGTGTAGGAGTGAGGGGAGGTGTGTGTAGGGGTGAGGGGAGGTGTGTGTAGGGGTGAGTGTGTAGGGGTGAGGGGAGGTGTGTGTGTAGGGGTGAGTGTGTAGGGGTGAGGGGAGGTGTGTGTAGGGGTGAGGGGAGGTGTGTGTAGGGGTGAGTGTGTAGGGGTGAGGGGAGGTGTGTGTAGGGGTGAGGGAAGGTGAGTAGGGTGTCCAGCCTGAGCCCTGGCAGACGTACCTGCTGAGCAAATGCAGGGCCCACTTCCTCCACATGCCCTGGACCCTGCAGCTCAGTACCTCCCCCAGGGTCCTCCCTAAGCCAAGAGGCCCCTCGTGGGGCCAGTCAGTGCCCCTCCCCTGCCAGGCCCAGGGCCATGGGGAGCGGGGAGCGGGGAGCAGGGAGCAGTGGAAGGGGTCCTCTCAGCAGCTGGTTCCCAGGCTGAAGAGGGGACTTAACGCTGACAGAGCCGGCTGGGCCCATTCTTGCCACCGATGAGAAAGCCTGATTCCCGGAAGCCTGCTTGGCCTCAGCAAGGGATGGGCTCCCCTCGGAAGCCTCTGCCAAGCGGTGCACCAGGCCGAGGGACAGGAAGTGGGCGGAGAAGGCCGTGGAAGGAGGTAGTTGTAGCTGGGCTGTCGCTGTCCCCTCAGACCCCCGTGAGGAGCAGAGGGTTACTCGGGCCCGCCAGTGCCGAGCTCCAGGCTCCAGCAGGTTCTGTGCCCGGGGTGGCGGTGGTGGTGGTAGGGGTGGGGGGGAGGGGGTGTAGTATGGACAGCAGTGAGCCATCCGGGAGCCCTGCCTGGGTCCCAGAGACCACACACGGCCATGGAGCTGCTCCGTCTGCCTCTCTGGGGCCACTCCAGGGCACAGGGCCTCCTACTCAGCTCCTGGCCTTCCCTGCCACACCCACAGGGCAGGGCTCACACACACAGGCAGCTGTCAGCTCACAGAAACAATGAGGCTCCTCAGGGACCACCACTCCCACACAATCAGCCCTGACCACACCCGCTGTTTATCTCCTGTGCTCTGGAAAGAAAAGCAGGGCTGGCCCTGCCCTCCCACCCTCCCCACCACCGCCGGCCCAGCCCCTGCCACACACATGCCGCCCAAATGCAGACACTCCACGGGGGTCAGGAGACGGCTGGACAACAAAGCCACAAGGCACAGCGTCTGGAAAAAGCCTGGTGTGGAGAGCTCTCTATTGAACGCAGAGTCCCAGCGCCTGCTCTGCTCTCCCACCCACTCCGACCTCTCTGCCCCCCGTTCCTTGGTGTGGGCCTCCGCTCATTCCGCTCTGAGGTCCTCCTTGGCCGACAGTCATCACAGGGGACAGATGCCTCCACACTGCCCGGTCCAGGGCCTCACGTCCACTCCTCGGAGAGCCCTGCCCGGCTGCGGCCGGCCTGCGGGCCCCTGGGCCCAGGCGTGCCCTGGCTTTCCAGGCGGGAAGTGCCTGCTGCTCAGCCCCAGCCCCCTCTTCAAGGCTCCAGCTCCCGGGAGAGGCGGGACAGTTCCCGCTGGTTGTCGATGACCTTCAGCTGCTGGACATACGCCCAGGTGCTGGCTGGACTCCGGGTGCTCAGGGACTGCTCCGAGCCTGGCGGGATGGGGGAGGCGGTCAGGGAGGGCCTGGACACTGCGTTGTAGAGCCCACCTCTTCCACCTCCAAGGAGCAAATCAGCCTTATTGCCCTCCACCACCCGCCCGGCCACTTCCCACAATCCACTACCCGCCCGGCCACTTCCCACCCCCAGCCCTGAAGACTGCTCTCCCACCCCCCACTGATTTGGGGGCAGAAGGGCAGTCGGTTAAGACAGGAAGAACAGGTCCCCAAGATTACATATAGCACAGCATCTCTTCTACTAAGTTCAAAAACAATTAAAACTAAAGATTACTCTGCTGTCGTTATATATATATACTTATATGATATGAGGCATATATATGTATGTATGTATACGTATGTATCTGTGTGTGAATGATAAAGCTATTTTAAAGAACAAGAAAATGACCCGGCCAGGTAGCTCAGTTGGTCAGAGCACTGTGCTGACACACCAAGGTTGTGAGTTTCATCCTGGTCAGGGCACACATAGGAGTCAACCGATAAATGCTTCAATAAGTGGAATGACAAATCAATGTTTCTCTCTCTCTCTCAAGTCCATAAATATATATGTTTAAAAGTTTTATTAAAAAAGCAAAAACAGCTGAAACCGGTTTGGCTCAGTGGATAGAGCATCAGCCTGCAGACGGAAGGGTCCTGGGTTCGATTCTGGTCAAGGGCACGTACCTTGGTGGCGGGCACATCCCCAGTAGGGGGTGTGCAAGAGGCAGCTGATCAATGATTCTCTCTCATCGATGTTTCTAACTCTCTATCTCTCTCTATTCCTCTCTGTAAAAAAATCAATAAAATATATTTAAAAACAAAAACAGCCGGGACCGGTTTAGCTCAATGGATAGAGCGTCCGCTTGGGGACTGAAGGGACCCGGGTTCGATTCCGGTCAAGGGCATGTACCTTGGTTGCGGGCATATCCCCAGTGGGGGTGTGCAAGAGGCAACTGATCGATGGCTCTCTCTCATCGATGTTTCTCTCTCTCTCTCTCCCTTCCTCTCTGTACAAAATCAATAAAATATAAAAAAATAAAAAAAATAAAAACAAAAACAAAAAAAACAATGAGTGACTCAAAACTCAGGACAGCAGTTACCATGGGTGGGAGGCACGGGGCCGGGAGAGGGGAATACCACAGGGAGGTTTTATTGTCAGTGTGCTCTTGCTTGGCCTGGGTCGAGAAATGTTCATTCCGTTATCAGAAGAAACACATACATAAAATATAATAAAAGGCCGATGGTGACAGTGCGGAATGGAGTGTGAATTATGATTAATCCCATTCTGTGCAACTGAGAGGCGGTGTTTAAAACGCAGGTCTTCAGTAAGCCTGCCTGGGTGGCCACGCTCTCACTAACTAGTGTGGCCTCTGCACGTTATTCTAACATCAAGCCCGTTTGCGCAACTGTAAGTTGGGATAACATTCCACCTACTCCATAGAGGGGCTGTGACGCTATCAGCATGTATCCTAGATGTACCATGGATGCTAGTGCTTAAACACGCTAACGCATCAGCACCCACCCCGCCCCACTTACACGTGGAAAACCTCGCTGCCTGGCTGTCCTCATGGAGGTGGGAGACGCGGCTTCTGAGCGGTGAGAGCGGCACTGGGTGGGGGAGAGGTGGGAGTCAGAAAGACAGAGCCACACCGGGAAGGAGAGATTGGGGGGGCTCCTACCCGGGGGGCCGGCCCTCTCACCGTTGCTATGGCTGCGGCAGTGGTGCAGCATCCGCACGGCTCTGGCCATCATTCTCTGCAGACAAAGCAAGGACATGAGACCAGCCTGAGGGCAGAACCCCGGCCTGGCCCGTGGGGCAGCTGGGAACCCGAGCTCCCTGAGAGCAGGTGCACCTAGAGGCTAAGAGGCGATGAGGTAGGTGGGGGGAAGAGGGGGGGAGGCTGGGGGGAGATGCCCCCTTTGCCCCAGTACAGGCAGGGGCCCAGCAGGAACCAGGAAGTGGGAGAAGAACCGAGGTCAGGAAGCGCTCAGAGAGGAAGGGGACGGGAGGGGCTCTCGCTGAAGGGTGAGAGAGTTGAGGCTGCCACCCCAGCACCCCCAATAGAGCAGGCTCTCCAGTATACAATGGAGTTACGAAAGGGCTAACTTAAAGTCTTCACATCCATATTATTAATAACTGTAGACCATCTCCTAGCCACCCCTCCACCCTCCACTCTCTTCCAAGGTCATAGTCTATCCCCCAACCTACTCCGGTAGGAGGACACTACTCTCCTGGAACTCACCATCTTCTCAAAGTTGATGAGATTCTCCACCAGGGTGTGGTTTCCCTCGTGGATAAAGGTCATGTCTGCAAAGAAACTGGTTGTGCTCAAAGATGCCCAAACGCCTTCCCCTTCAGCAGCCCAAGAAAGGCGAAGGGCCGATGATGAGCCTCGGACCTGCCCCCCCTAGCCCTAACCCTAACCCTAACCCTAACCCTAATCCTCCCCCCTCCACCCGCCACCCCTCCATCCCCCCCCCCCCCCCCCCACACACACACTGCCCTCTTCCTCTGGCTCCCCCACAACTCCTGGAGTAATTTCCTTGTATCCCTTAGGCCTCATAGCAGAGGCCATCTGATGTCACCAGTATCTATTGGCATGTGCTGACTCTGCTGCTAGCCTGTGAACGCCTCGTTCATCTCTGTGCCCCTCAGGGCGCCAGCACATGGGAGTCGCTCAGTGAGGGTTGGGCGGACACACAGACATTCAGGCACAGGCATGTATTGTACAATAGGATGGAGGCTGGAAGGTAAGCTCTGGTCCCGTTACCTTTGAGAAGGAGGGGCATGAAGGGGATGACGGGAGGGGAGAGCTTGGTGAGGGCCAGGCGGTACACTCGGTGGTTCCATGAGGGGTCCTGGAAGGAAAGAAGTCACAGGGAGAAAGGGAAGGGCCCCCACACTGTAGCTCACCACATACTGTAACACAATCAAATGCCCCTCTTCCCCTCTCCCCTGATGCCCCCCCCCCCCCGCCATCTCCCTTCCGCCCCAAGAAGGGCCATATGCCCACCCCCTGGAGCCCAGCCTATGCTCAGCCCCCGGTCTCACCAGGGCAGGCTCTGTGGCAGGCGGGAAGGCCAGGTGTGCATGTGGCTTCCTGGCTTCCAATTAGCCCCCAAGGAAACTTCATCGCCATTAGTCATAGGGCCCTGAGTTTTCATGGATCTCTCTCCCCCCCCCACCCCCACCCCTCTCTGGCAGGTAAGTTCCTTTGACCCTCTTGAGCCCCACCAGGTGAATTTTTTTGCTCAGAGCTCCCAGAGCCGTACTGATAAGAACACTCAGAGCCAGTTTTCTCCTGAACACATCCTGGGGGACAGAATGCCCTGGGCACTCCCTCCATAACGCTCATTCTCCAGCCAGCTCCCTGAACTCACAGGCCAGGGAGAACCAGGTCCCGGCTCAGGGCTGGGAATCTTGGCAGTGACCAAGGACAAGTAGAAGTGCTGCTGGGAGGTCAGGGAGCAGGGTTTCTGGAGGGGCAGGCCGGGGCCCAGCACTCACCAGCAGCCTCTCGAGGGCCGAGTACAGCTTCCGGACCTTGTGGGGCAGCCGCTGCGAAGGAGAGGCGGCTGGAGGTGAGGCCGCTCCGGGTCCTGTCCCCAGAGGGAACCTGTTCCCGGGATGGGCGTGGGGTCCCACCTCAGGCCTGGGGTCAGGGGAGGGGCGCCTACCTCCCAGGTGTGGGCCAGGCGGCTGATGGCCGAGTTGCTGAGGCCAAACATGACGGCAAAGAAGGAGTTGAGGTTCTTCTGTTCCTTGAGGCTGTTGGCAGAAGAGCCAGAGGCCCTCAGGGGAAGCAGCCGTCCCCACAGAGCCCCCCACTTCAACACAACATCCAGATTTGGCCACACACTGACCAGGGACGGGGAGGTTTGAGAAAAGGTGGCCTAAGGACGCTGCCCCACACCCCATGGGGCCCCACAGGCACTCACTGGGCTGCCAACTTGATGAACTTCCTGAGCAGCTGGGCCCGCGGGCCAGGCACGGGGCAGAGGCACAGCTCCGTGGCCACCCAGTACTGCAGCTCGTTGAAGCGGCGCATGAAGCGCTCCAGGTTGGCGGTGGTGACGTCCCGCAGGTGCTGGGGGCCCAGCACGTAGTGGATCAGTTCTACCTGGGAGGGGAGGGGGCAGCACAGATCAGCACCTGCCTCTCAGGGTGCCCGCCACCTGCTGTCCTCCCCTCGGCCCTGCCCCCCGCAGTAACCTGGTGGATACTGTTGAAGAGGCTCCAGTCGTGGTCCGTCAGCTGGACGGCCAGGTCCTTGGCGCTCACCAGGTCCAGCCCCTCCGCGGAACCCACTGTGGGCCCCAGCTGCTCAGGGTGTGGGGTCTGCAGTGGGGAGAGTACTCAAGGGGGTGCTCGAGGAGTCCAGAGCAAAGGTATCAGTTGGGAGAAGAGTTTGGGGTAGACTCTGTGCCCATGAGCTGAGGAGTGTTGGGGCGGGGAGGGGTGCTGCAGGCAGTGAAGGGGCCCCTAAATGACAGGGCTCCCCAAGGCTCCCTGGTACCGAGACCCCTCCCTGTAGGGCTCCTATCCCCTGGGGAGCCCCTCTGGGGGCAGATCTTCCTCTTTCCCCTTGAGAGCTCCAAATCAGCGCTCCCCTTCCTCATCCTTTGGAATACCCCATCAACCGAGGCCCACTCCTTCCTCTCTCCACTTAAGGCCCAGCAGCAGCCAGACCAGGCCCCCCTCTCCTCAGTGCCCACATCCCTACCACCCCCAAAACACAGGTCTGCCCTGGGTCCTGGCGCCCTGCCTGACCCTACCAGCTCATGCACTTCCTGTGGGTTGACAACAAAGAGCCGCTCGTTGAGCCCCAGGGATGTGGCCACACCACGGGCATCTGGCTGCAGGCCAACGGCATCTGCAAAGAGAGCGGAGGATGCACTAGGTGGGGACAGGGCGTGAGGCCGGGGAGCAGCTGGAGGCAGGGTGGAGGCCCTGTTTGGGAGGTTGGGAGGTCCTTCTCTCAGGATCAGGGTTAGAGTCCTGGACAGGCGCTCTAGATGCACAGGTGGGGAATGAAGGGGGATGCTCAGTGAGACAGGAAGACCTTGGGCAAGGTGAGAAGCCCCTGAGCCTCAGTTTCCTCCTTTGTCAAATGGAGACAATAAGATTTGCCCTCACTATGCAGTCAAATAAAACAGTTTGTATAAATAGTGGCTATACACAAATGATACATGTAAAAGCTCTATGAAAATTGTGAAGTGGCCAAAACCGGTTTGGCTCAATGGATAGAGCATCGGTCTGTGGACTAAAGGGTCCCAGGTTCGATTCCGGTCAAGGGCATGTACATTGGTTGCAGGCACATCCCCGGTAGGGGGTGTGCAGGAGGCAGCTGATTGATGTTTCTAGCTCTCTATCCCTTTCCCTTCCTCTCTGTGAAAGATCAATAAAATATATATATATATTTTTAAATTGCGAAGTGCTTTTACATAAGTCTTGGTGTTGAGGTTCATCAGCGCTTGTGGACTGAGCCTGTGTTTTCAGTCATATCTGAGTCCTCAGTTCCTAGGTCGTAGCCCCAAAGTAAGGTCCACAAGGCCACCCACGCATCCAGGAAAAATATTAGCTCTTCTACTTACATTTAGTTTTCTCATCTGTTTTGTACCTCTATTTTGTGTACAGTTTAGTTACATAGCATTCGTGTAGGAATCCATGTATATGACATAAGAAAATATACACATAGCAGGGGGTTTGTAATAAAATACCGGTTACTGACAAGGGTGTTGACCAGAACACTCTAGAAATCTGTTCTCTACACAGCACCTGGCTCAGAGTGGGTATCAATAGATGCTGGCTTTGGGCAACCGCAACTCTCCAGGTGGCCACCAGAGGGCAATGCTTCCAGAGCACGTAGGCACAGGTGACTTCATCCTGTCTCCCCAGGTCCTGAAGGGAGAAGGTTTTGCTTTTCTGCCTCCACTCCTTGCCATTCTTCTCTGGATGCCCCTAATTCCAGCCTACCCTGGGCTCCCGCCGTCAGACCTGGGCAAGCATCCTTTACAGATAAAAAAGGCTTTTAATGTCCTTAAGTTCTCTGAAGGTAGGTCTTAAAAATCCACGCTGCCATGCTCTGAGCACTGACTTTGCTCCAGACACCATGCAAAATGCTTTACACACAGCATCTCACCTCATAGTCGAGGCAGACCTATGCAGAAGGTCCAACTACACCTTTGACAGACAAAGGAACAGGCTCAGCGTGGTTACACAGCCTGCCCAGGATTACACAGCTTACTAGCCGTGGCTCTCAGATTCCACAGGTCTGGGGGTCCAGTCTATGCTCTTCACCATCAAACTACTCTGTCTTCCCAACCATGCATATTGCTGGGCCACAGCTGATCCTCCAGTATGTTTGCTGACTGACTAAATGAATGAAGGCCAGCTAAATTCAAAGGCTAGCTACACTCGCCATGTGAGCTTGGGAAAAATCACTTAATCCCTTTGAGCTTCCGTTTCCTTGTCTGAGATAGGATAAAAGTACATAACACTGTCATTGGATTAAATGAATATATGAGCATAATACCAGTAGCAGCTAATACCTAAGGAGTGCTGTGTGCCAGACACTGTTTTAAACACTTCCAGAGACGAGCCATGTGGACCTCACCATCCCTCTAGGAAGCATGTCCTCTTGTCACCCCCATTTTACAGATGATGAGACAGAGCATGGGGAGTGGAAGCACCCTGTATGCCTGAGGCCATGCAGACAGGGAGCTAAAGAGCTGGGGTCAGATGCGGGCAGCAGGCTCCAGACCTCAAGCTGTTAAGCTCCGCATTTAAAGCACTTTAAAGAGACATCCCCAACCTCCCACAAATGCCAGGCATCATTAACAGTGATGGAGACAATGAAGATAGTGATTTTAATTGGGGGATCTGGGCATGGCTCCGAGGGCCCCTCCTCCCTTAGGGCCACCCTATGCAGACACACCACTCACCGCCTGCAGAGTTGACCTTCACCAGCACCTGCCCCTTGGTCCAGCCGTCCTCCTGGGCTAACGCTGCCATCACCTCTCTCACCGAAGCCGTCACAGGCAGCTGCAGGGTCAGCACCGAGTGGTCTGGCCGGCAGATGTCATAGGGGACTGGAGAGAAAGATCAGGCTGAGCTGTGGGAGGGGGCTGCTTGGTCTCCCCACCTCAGGAGAGAAAGGGCAGCAAACAGTGGGAGGGGCCCCAAAAAGGAAGCCTGGTGGGCTCACTGTGCAGAGCAGGGAGAGGCCCTGAGCCCAGGAGAGGGGGGAGCTGGACCTGAGGCCCCGAGGAGCACAGGGTGCCATCCTTGGCCTGCCACACCATTGTCAAGGTGACCGCAGCAGAGTGTGAGCTGTAGCCTGGCTGGTGCACCCACCTTTGTCTCCAACGCGGATGGCACAGGTGCTGCTGGGGAGGGGCTCGTCCAGGCTGGGGAGCCAAACAGACAAGTTCCGGGCCTGAGAGGGAGAGAGCGTAAGGCCGGGAGGACACCGAGGAGAGCACGCAGGGCCAGGGAGGGCCTTTGTCCCGGGAGCGCGGGCCCCACACAGCATGCACACCAACGGGCCCTGATTGTGCATGAAACTGAGCCAGCCGAGACCCAGGGACTGGGGCTCCAGGAAGAGAGACAGATGACGCTAAGAATGAGGGTGTGCCCTTCTACGTGTGTCACCCCCTCTGCCAAACAGGCCCAGAGCTGTTCTAGCCTGAACACACCTCAGCTGTCTTTCTCCTCCCTTTCCTCCTTCGGCGACCATTTGCTAGCTTCCTATTTGCTACGTGCCAGGCTATGGACATGCTTATTCTAAGTATCTAAATATTCAGAATCATCCTTTGACAAAAATATTATTACTCAAATTTTTAGATTAATTAGACTCAGAGAGGATAGGGAACATGCCCAAGGCAGCACAGCTGTTAAGCGGCCCAGCTGGAGTCCTCACCTGCTCCTCCCTCTCTCTGTGCTCTTATCTACCAGCTGTGTCAACTGTCCTGTCAAACCCACAAGCCTTCCTCCATGGGCCCTTCCCCCTCACACCGTACAGCTCTCAGCTCCAACAGTTACTTCTCAAGGACACTCCCTGACCATGACCCTGACCCTGAGCCAACCATTCCCTTCCCTGCTTTCAGAGACCCCTGTCTTAGCCCTTAGCATGCGATGGTGCCTCACTTGACCCTGAAGGCCAAGGCCGGCTCTCCCAGCCCAGGACTGCACCGTAGGCTCCTACCCAGCGCCTGGCACCTGAGGACCATTCTAGGCGGGTCCTGTGAGCCCAGCAGCCTAGTGGGATGTGATATTAACAGCCAACGAGCAACTAGACAAATGCAACAACTCCACGTGGCGATTCTGCATTGAAGAAAAATCACAGTAGACACCTTGCAGGCCAGTGGCCAGTGGAGGGCTGCTCTGGACAGAGAGATGGGAAGAGGCCTCTCTGGAAACCCAACGCTCTGGCTGAGAGCAGAGCGATAGGAAGGATCCAGGCAGTCAAAGAGCCAGAGAAAGAAAGTTCCAGGCCCTGAGGTGGGAACAAGCTTCACCTACAGAAGAGAGGGGACCCATGAGTGTCTTTAGCAGCCGGCCAGGGGGGAAGGGGGGCGTGGGGGGCATGGTGAGGTGGGAGAGGCATGGGGAGACCTGGGAGGCTTTTAGATTTATCTCCAATGCAGCACCCACCCACCCCACCCACCCCCCGCCACAGTCAGCCCCACCTACCTTTCCAGTCCCTTTCCCACCATTCCTCAACCCAATCTCAGCTCCAGTCCCTTTGCCCCCCTCCCCACAAGCCCCGACCCGGAGCAGCACTGGCCACCTCTGTCCCCAGGAGGGTCTGCCTTCCTCTGAGCTCCCACAACTGGCCACTGGAGCCGCTGGGCCTCAGAGGCTCGCCCGGTGGAACTGCCAGCTGGGTCTGAGGGTGGTGGTGGGTGGAGGGGTGACCTTAGCCCTCACTGTCCCCATAGGACCTGGGACATGAGGGGTGTCTGTGCATGGGAACCTTCCACACAGGACCCCTCCGATGGGGGATGAGGGAGGACCCTACGGTCACAGGGGGAGCAGAGGGAAGAAGCTGAGGCTGACAGAGGTGAGAGGAGCTGATTCGGAGCAGACACCTTTATCTGAGGAGATGCGCTCCCACCGCCATTTTCCAACCTGTGGAGCAAGGGAAGAGGGGGTGAGACTGGAGCCAGGCAGGAGCAGGGAGGCGCCCGGGGCCCTGGAGCCCGTCCGCCCTCACCCCGGGGTCACAGACGTGGTGAATGTCCCCCGAAAAGGGGTCCTGGATGCTGATCTCCCCAGGCCAAGGGGGCGGGGGGAAAGGAGTTAAGGGGGGGGATGGGCCCAGGTGCCGGGTGGTTCGGGTGAGCTGTCCCCATGGGAATGTCAGGGATGGGGAAGTTGGACTCTAGGAGATTCACTGGGTGGGGCTGGCAGGAACGGGCACCGATGGTGCCGGGTAATAAATAGGTGCCGGATGGAGGAAGTGAGAGCAGCAGGTGCACTCGGGATGGGAGTGACACGCCAATGGCTGAGGGATGTGTGAGAATGGCTGAGCATGTGACGGGAGGGTGAACAGCAAGGGACTGATGGGAAGGACTCATTGAAACAAGCCGGACTGGGCAGATGAGCAGGGACAGGCAACATTCCACGCACATGCACCAGGCACTGCTCGGAAGAAGCAGTCCTCCTTTCCCGTGTGATGAGGTAGGTGCTCCCCCACATTACAGACAAGAGCCCAAAGCCCTCAGGAGGGTGCAGGCAAGGGCTCAGGACAGCACAGTGGTGAGGGGTCCGGCCGAGGGGCTGCCCGTCGCGCATGCGCCAAGGTAACCGCGAGCCCAAGTTACCGGTGGTGGTGGTGCCGCCGCCTCTCCGGCCAGTGCTCCCGCCGCTCCGGCCCGTGCTCCCGCAGCAGGTGGCTCAGCCGGGCGTCCCTGCTCACCAGGTCTGAGAGTTTCTGGGAGGAGCCAAGATTCCCTGAGACGCTGTGGCCATGGCGCCCCGGGCAGCCCCGTCCAGCCGGCCTCGCCCCCGGGTGGGTACCTGGAGGAAGCTGCTGGCCACGGGGTCCGTGTGGAGCATGGGGCCGTACAGGGCCATCCACTGGCTGACCAGCCGCAGGATCTGCTGCCTCTTGTTGCAGATGTAGAGGCTGCGCTCCTGCTCGCTGCCTCCCGCGGGCTCCGCGTGGAAGGTGGGCGCCGGTCAAGGAAGCCGCGGCATCCAGCCGAGCCGCCCCCACCCTCAGGCAGGGGAAGGGCGGGATTCACAGGGCCTGCTGACAGGCCCG
Organism: Pipistrellus kuhlii; assembly: GCF_014108245.1. Classification (NCBI taxonomy): domain Eukaryota; kingdom Metazoa; phylum Chordata; class Mammalia; order Chiroptera; family Vespertilionidae; genus Pipistrellus; species Pipistrellus kuhlii. The sequence continues at coordinate 40,800,242 of NW_023425529.1, forward strand.
GCCCCTGAGGCTGGCACTTTGGCGGGTTCGGCACAGCCACGCTAGGAGCGATCCCTCCGCCCCCCTCCACACGCCCTCCCTGGGCCCGGAAGGATATTGGTGCAGGAGGGCCGCGCAGAGCTGGGCGCTGGGCATGAAGACTCTGTGGGTCAGGAGGAAGTCGCTGAGGAAGGTCTCTGCAGGGCAGGCAGGGAGGGGAGACAGGTGGGAGGTGGGGCTTCGGAGGTCAAGCCCGCTGAACACAGGTGCCCGCACAGCTGGGGCGCCACCCCCCAGGACTGCCACCGTCAAAGTACCAGCGATGCCCAGCCCCTGCGACTGCACTCCCTGCCCACGCCGAGAGCACAGGAATGAGGATTTACTGCCAACCAGGCCCCCTGGACCAACCCAGCACCCGATCAGGTCAGAGGCAGGCGCCCAGCCCTCTCCCAGGCCGTGCTGACCACCTGGCGAGTCAGAGGCAGGCAGGTGTCTCCGGTCCCTACCTGTGGGATCGTGAGCACTGGAATCAGGCCCCATGGCCTCCAAGAGCAGTTCTAGTATCTTCTCCGGGGTGCCCGACATCACCGTGTACCTGGCGGAAATGGCCAATCCATGCTCTGGTGCCACCACGCCCCCTCCCACAACCAGGACAGATGGCAGTCCTCAGCCCTATCACTCCTCCCTATTTGTCTGCCCTGCCCCGCCTTGGGTGGAGGGGTGGCTGGCTATTCAGGGGTACAGCTGAGGCCCAGGATGTCTCTCCACCCAGGGGGCCAGGTGCAGGGCTGTGACACGGAGGGAGGAAGGGGGTACAGCCTGGGGAAAGGCAGGAGGGGAAGTGGCGAGGAAGCCTGGCGGGCGTGTTACCGGTTCCTGCCTGGGGTCGGGGGGCAAGAAGAGCTGGTGCCCTGAGAGGTTCTCTCCAGCACCAGCACCACTTTGCCGTGCTCTTCCAGCCTCATGGTCTTCGCCTCCACGTCCTGGAGAACAAACCACCGCCGGCGCTCAGCACACACCACGCCCCTCCCCCAATTCGGGCACCGCTCCCCACACCTCCCTCCTTCCAGACCCTCAGCCCTCCTCCCACTCTGCTCAACACCCCCACATGGATCTGCCCCTCATCCCACCCCTGCTTATCCCACAGCCCGAGCCCCTCCTCTGCTCCACCCCTCCCCGCCCTCCCTCCATGGGTCCCACCCTCCATCACTGTCCCCTCGCACCCTAGTCCCCCACCCTTCAGCAGCTCCTCTGCCCCCATGCTCTCCCGCACAGACAGAGTGGAGTTCACCGGCTCACGGAACTTCATCAGCATGCTGTGACTTCCTCACCTCACCCCCCAGCTGGGCTCCCCCTCCAGCCATCGTCTCTGATCTTCTCCATCTCCTGGCTCCCTGCCTCCCACAGGCTCTCTCTCTGGTCTCTCCCCTGCCCCACACTTCTCCAGAGAACTTTCCTTGCTACCTGCCCCCGCCGGTACCCTCCAGCAAGGCACCTTGATGATACGGTTGAAGTCCTGCTTGTCCACTCGGAGAAAATGACAGTTGTCTTCTCGCAAGATGATGGTGGCCGCCCGGGGCGCGTCGTTCACCAGAGCCAGCTGTCCGAAGTCATCTCCCTCGTGCAGGGTGGTCACCAGCCCCTGGAGGCAGGCCTCGGTCACAGCCCGCCCGCCTGGCCCCAGCCCCAGCCCCCGGGACACAGACCCACAGCGGGAAGAAGCACCGAGGCAGGGGGAGACCTGGGCATCGGCGCCTTGGGTCCAGCAGAGGCACTGCCCGTGGGGGCACGGCCAGGAGCAGTTACCACCAGGGGGCTTGGCCAAGGGCACACTCACCTTGCCATGGGTCACCACATTGACGGACCCCTTCCAGATGATGTACCATGAGGTGCCTTTGTCCCCCTGGCTGAACACTGAGAGGACACACAGGTCAGACCCGCCCCAGCACCCACCACCTCTCTGGGGCCCCCAGCCACGTCCAGGCCCCGGTGCCCAGCTTCCTGCCAACCGACTTACACACGGTCCCCGCCTTGCTGTGGGGCTCAAAGAGCAGAACGGCTGCTAATTCCCGCTTCACCTGTGGGGCAGGGAGAGGGTGGTCGGTGGGCAAGTCCAGGGGGGAGGGCCAGGTTAGGGGTGAGGAGGGAAGGCCCAAAGACATGGGTGCCTGGGGGCAGAGATGTGGCTGGGCCAGGTGGACTGGGATTGGGGGTCGGGGAGGGGGGGGGAGGACTAAGAGAGGCAGAAGGATTTTCAGACAAGAGTACTGGGAACAGGAAATCAGATGGAAATTTCCAGGCCATGAGCAGAAGGGGAGGGACTTGCTTCTGGGCCAGCAGCTGGCGCCTCCTGGGGTGGTCACAGGAGAGGAGGCTCCTGGGGCGGGGTGGGGCGGGGCGGGGCGGGACTGACCGAGTTGGAGAGGTGGGCTACAGCCTTGATGTGCAGCAGCTCCTCAAAGATGAGCTCCACCTCCTCGTCCGTGCGCTGCCCGGGGCTGCAGGCCAGGGAGGACCAGAGAGCAAAGGATGAACTCCCACCGTGGCCAGGGCTGGGACCACTCACCCACAAAGCCCAGGCCTGAGGCCAGCCGGGTTTGGATTGTTATCGCCAGGGGCCAGCCATTCCCCAGTTCCCTGTGTGCCAGACACGGGGCTAAGTGCTTCACACGCATCATTTCAGTTGCCCTCACCACAACCCGTGCCATGGGCATTCTTCTTCTCCTCTGACAGAAGAGGAAGCTGGCACGGAAAGGCCCGAGGCCACCCAGCTCGCAGCCGGCAGAACCAGAATTTGAACCCAGACCTGCCTGAGGACTCGTGAGCCCACCTGCTCTCGGCCACCGCTGCCACTCAGAGCGGGCAGGGTCTTCAGAGGCCTTGTACCCCACACCCTCGGTTCCAGAGGAAGAAACGGAAGGAGGGCCCAGATCACCCAGCCAGTCTGGCAGAATGCAGGCCAGAGCTCAGGCCTCTGGTCCAACCGGGGTCCTTTCCCTCAGCGAGAAGCCAGGGAGCCCCCCGGAGACGAAACGGAGACACTGTGGAGTCTGGGAGTGGTGTGGGGCCCGGGGTCTCGGGGTGCAGGGTGCAGAGTGCCAACTCACGGCTTTCGGAGTGCCACAGTGAGCAGGGCATCCGGCCCCCGCTGGGAGAGCAGGGCCATGGCCTCAACCAACTCCTCCTCCAGCTCATGGACTCCCGAGGGCTCCGGCTCCGGGCCCGGGAAACGGTAGAACTGGGTGTCTCGGTCCTGGAAGGTCCAGTCGTGTTTCACTGGGGTGGAGAGGAAACCGAGGCTGAGTGGGTCTGAGGCCCTACGACAATGCTCATCCCTCCTCACCCCAGATGCCTGCTCCCCAGGCCTGCCCCTCCCGCCCTGGGCCCAGCTCACCATGGCAGAGGGCACCTTCATCCAGCAGGACTTGACAGATCCCCACGGCTTGGCTCCGTGAATGTACCCCAAGCCCCAGGGCCAAGATGCCATCCACTAGCTCCCGGCCTGAGCAGCATTGCCTGCAAGAGTTAAGGGGACAGGGGAAAGGACGAGAGTCACATGGCAGGAGGGGAGAAGGGAGAGGGAGCAACTCTCCACCCAAAAGGCACCTTCCTAGGCCCAGCCCCAGTCCTGCTAGCAGCAGGGCCAGGCCCAGGAGCCTGGAATAGAATGAAAAGAAAAGAGCAGAGGGGTTGGGCCAGGAGGCAGGCAAGGCCTCCACTCACCGATAGAGCCTCAGGTGGTACTTTCTGTCTCGGATGAGGTTCTGGCAGGTGGCCAGGAGATGTCGATGCAGCTGCTTCCCAGCCCTGAGCACCCGCTCTGTGGAAGCCTTGGGGGAGGGGAGTGGGCAGCACAGCTGGCTCAGGCCCTGACCACTGGCCATGCTACCCCTCCCCACCCACCCCCCTGCCCAGCTCCGCCCTCGGGCTTGTACCTGCTCCAGGCTCACACTGAAGTCCAGGGACTCCTCGCTGTTGGTGAGCGGCGTCTGAGGGCAAGGGAAAGGGTCCGCATGTTAGTGCCAGGCCTTCCTTCCTTCAAATCCAGCTCCTGCGCCCCACCCCTCCCCCATCCCTGCACCCCCAACTCCGAACACATCCATTCAGCTCCTCATTCAGCAAATACAGCAGTCTCCCTCCTATCTGTGGTTTTGCTTTCCAGGATTTCAGTCACTCACACTCAACTGTGGTCCGAATGGAAAATCCCAGAAATAAATAACTCATAAGTGTTCGATTGTGTGCCATTCCGAGCAGGGTGACCAAATCTTGTGTTGTCCCCCAAGGACATGAATCATCCTTTGTCCAGCATATCCTCACTGTATACACTACCCACCCGTTAGTCACTTAGGACGTCTGGGTTATCACATCCATTGTTGTGGTAACCCTTGGCCCTGGCCGGGTACCTCAGTTGGCTGGAGCATCATCTGGTGCACCAAAAGGTTGCAGGTTTGACTCCCTGTCATGGCATATTCCTAGGTTTCAGGTTCGATCCCTAGTCAGGGTGCATAGGGGAGGCAACTGATTGATGTTTCTCTTTCTCTCTCTCTCTCTCTCTCCCCATTTCCTCTCTCTAAAATCAGTAACATATCCTGCAGTGATGATTTTTTTTTTAAAAAGTAAGCCATATTTTACTTACTACTGGGCCCAAAGTGCACCAGTAGTGGAGTTAGAGATTCGGATATGCCAAAGACAGGTAGTAAAGTGCTTCCTTTAAGTGCAAAGGTATGTGTGTACAGGAAAAACAGTAAGTATAGGATGCAGTCCTGTCCCTGGTTTCAGGTATGTGCTGGGGTCCTGGAACACAGCCGCTGGATGAGAGGCGACAACTGTAAACAAATACTCACTGATCACACGGTGCGTCCGGCATCGCCTCTTCCCCACCCTGCTAACCCGTCCCCAGACACCCAAGCACTTCACCCCGCAGATGAGCACCCCGAGAGCCCAGTTCTGCTTACTCCCAGGTACCTGCCCCTGGAAGCCCACGGGGACGTGAGATAAGAAGGCTCCGAGGCCAGGGGGTGCGTGGCTCGGGAAGCCTGGGACACTTGTTCCTCGGCTGGCATCACAAGGCCTGATCCCAGAGCCAAGGTCTGTCCCCAGCCACAGGTCCGTGGGCAAACCTGCCCCGGGTGGGCTTCAGACTCCTGGCTCCAAATCCCTGCTCCCCCACTTGTCAGCAGTGTGACTGAGTACAGCACTGCCTGGTATGGAGTTGTATGTACGTGTCAGCTATTATTACTCATCTGTGAAGCAAAGGGCGGCTGCTTGCCGGAGCTCCTGACCTCTCCGAGATGCTCTGCGAGTCCAGAACCCTGTGGCATGAGGAGGGCTGGCTCTGGGAGACGGGGTTAGGCAGAAACATCGGTTAACAGGTTTCCAGCCTTTTGTATCAATGGAGCCACCCAGCCTCTGTGCTCCAGGTGTTGGCCATGAAAACCTCTCCCGACCCTTTTCTCTGCCACCTGAGAGGTGGAGTTTGTGGCCATCCCTGGCCAGGATGCCCTCCCTGTACAAGCCCTCCCTGAGGCAGAGCACTTTACAAAGCATGGTCACCCCTGTGACTCCCTCTGATCCCGTATTTAAGAGGATCAGACGAGAGCGAGGCGGGGCAGGTGTGCTAATCTGCCTTCTTTGACTTACAAGGAAACAAAACTCTTGAGGTGAAGTGCTCAGGTAACTCAGTCATCCGTACTTGAGACAGCCAGACAGCCACGAACAAACTCGAGTTCAGACCAGAAGTGCTCACATTCTTGGTCTCGCTCCACCCACCACACCTTCCCCTTCCTCTCCCTTCCCCCTTCTCACCAGCGCTCGCTCTCTCTCTCTCTCTCTCTCTCTCTCTCTCTCTCTCCCCCATCTCACTCAGGTCCCTGAAAACGACCTGGCTAGGGGGCTGGGGTACAACCAGGCCTGGGGCCAGAGCCCCGTCCCCTGGTCCTGGCATCTTCCACTGTATGCCAGGCAGAGGCCTGAGGTCTGGCATGTGTAAATGCTTGGCCCAGGGCTGAGCGGAAGTCACTAGGTGTCCCAAGGGTATCCCTGCCCGGGTCATGGGGCCCAGCCTGGTGCCAGACACAGAGCTTAGAGACTTAGCAACAGGAAATGAGGAGGAGGAGAAGAAGGAGGAGGAGGAGGAGGAGGAGGAGGAGGAGGAGGAGGAGGAGGAGCGGCAGCCAGGGAAAGAGGAAGGGCCGGAATGCTACCCAGCCAGGCCACAGTGTTGGAACAAACAGTGCCGAGAGCTAATGACTTGTTGTTGTTCATGTCAAAATGCCCAGGTGGCCCCAGTCCCTGCCCCAACTCCCTTTGGTGCCCACAACCCAGACTCCAGCACAGGCTCTTTCCTGGTATTATTTTGACCCCAGAGGGCACTTCAGGAGGGGAGGTGCCGGGTCATGTGGCCAGGCTGGTCACCATCCAGATCCCAGATCCACAGGCCTTGCCTCAGCCACTTCCTGTCCTGCCCCCAGGGGATGAGCACAAGGGTCAGAGGCTCTGGCTCATCGGAGCTGAGGAGGGACCCAGAGGCAGCCCTCTCACTTTGCCAAGGAAAGCAGGTGCCCAGAGAGAGGAGTAGCTCACACGCTGCTTAGAGATGGAAGAGCCTCCTGAATAACTGCTGCCAGCGCCGACCCTGAACAGAGGTGTTTGTTTCCTGTGTCACGCTAGAGAGGAGGAGGAGGCGCGGAGGTTGCATAACATACCCTGAGAGTAGGTAAAATAAGCATCAGGATTCACACTGTGCCCGTCTGATTCCAAAGCCCATGCTCCTAGCCACTATGCCCTGCCATCTCCATGGCAACTACCCCAGATTCCCCCGCTGTGCCATAGAAGTGGAAATAGCAGAGATATTCTACCCTCAGGAATGTTCGTTCCATGGACAAGTAAGCCTGGAGAACACCGGGTAAAACAAATTTGATGGGTTTGCTATCACAGTCCCGCTGGGCCCAAGATGTTGGGGTGTGGGTGCTCTTCGGGGGCAGGGGTCAAGTGTGTGGGTTCTGGAGCTGGTTCTCCCATTACCAGCTGGCTGTGTGACCCAGGGCTGCTTATTAGCCTCTCTGTGCTTCCGTTTCCTCTCCTGCACCTGGGGTTGGTGATAAATATACTGTCTTCCCCCCTCCCTCCCCTCCCCCCAAAAAAACACACACACCTATCCCATAGTTATTATAAGGATCAACTGAGAATAATAGGAAGCACTTGTAGCAGGGCTTGTAGTAACTGCTTAGTAAGTGCTAAGTGACTTGATTAATCTTTATTTCATGTTGGGCACTGGACACTGTAAGAAATGTACCTCGCCAAAACCGGTTTGGCTCAGTGGATAGAGCGTCGGCCTGCGGACTGGAAGATTCCGGGTTCAATTCCGGTCAAGGGTATGTACCTTGGTTGCGGGCACATCCCCAGTAGGGGGTGTGCAGGAGGCAGCTGATCGATGATTCTCTCTCATCGATGTTTCTAACTCTCTATCCCTCTCTCTCTTCCTCTCTGTGAAAAATCAATAAAATAAAAAATAAAAATAAAAAAGGAATGTACCTCGTTGACCCTATCCCTGACCCGATGACCCTGAGCGACAGCTTAGGGCTTCTCTGTGGGAAAGAAGTGGCTGACATGGGTGGAGGTGAAGGTCCTCGCCCGCCTCCTCGCATGCCTTCACAGGAACTACTCGGGGAGGAAGAGGAGTTGCCTGCTAGCTCCCATGGCACCGGCACCTGACCTGCCCCGCCCTCCCCCCCTGTCACTGAGTGTCAGAACCCCACAGGCGGGCAGACAGATGCCCGGGGACCTGTCAGACCAGTTCCATTAGCCCATGGCTAGGGTCTCAGGGATATTCACGGTGGGACAGGGAGAGGATGCACTGGGGTGGGGCAGTATTTTGGAGTGTCTGTGTGACCACCCACAGCAAGAGAAAATACACCATGAAGCTGGACTCTGGAGCCACCTTACCCAGGACCAAAGGCCAGCTTTGTCCCTGAGCAGCTGTGTAACCCTGGACCTGTCACTCAGCCTCTCTGTGCCTCTGTTTGCTCATCTCTAAAATGAAATGATGACATGAGCACCTATCCCACAGGCTATTGTGCGAGTATTCGATATGATGAAAGCCTTACAGAACTGTCTGAAACATAAGTCCTAGATAACTACCAGCTACTACCATTATTTGGACAGGTTGGACGAAAGCATGTTTTCTGAGTTAACACCATCCCCAAAACAATCACTCAGAGAGAAGCACCCCAGGCTTCTGTGAGCTCATGGGACGCACTAAGGGTCATCCAGATCTTGTCGCTGCCTCTAGACAGACTGACCCCTCTGCTGGGTCCCAGACACCAGACAATCTCTCCGCTTCATGTTTTCCAAAGGAGGGGTTCTTCCATTCCATTCCAGTATCGCCTTGATCAGGGCTGGTGAGTCCTTTCTCTATCTGTCCTCCGGCCCTCTGACCTGCTTTTATTTTTCTCTTGTCTCAGTCCAGTAGGGACAGAGAGTGCTCTTCAGCCTACAGGAAGTCGATGGGCTTCCCCTTGCTTTTCTAAGAGGTAAGCAGGGGCTGCGTAACTGCCGGCACTGTCCTCCTGGGACTCTGGCCTCTGCTCCCTCACAACCTCCACCCTTCACCCTGGGTGTGCACATTCCCTGCCTGGCGCTGGTCGCTCTCACGTGAGCCCTTCGTGGGCCAAAGGCATCATCCAGAGGTTCCAGGTGCAGCTTTATAGGTACCCAGAGTCACAATGGGCTGAAACGACCCCAATCCATTGCCCAGAGCAGGTCATCAGGAGAGGGTGTGGCAGCCCTAAAACCTAAGTTCCCTCTAACCAACAATCCCCACTTGCCCACCCCTTCCCCCGCAGGGGAGGGGCCTTGCTTCTGTGCCTTTGACCCTGTTTACACTCCAACAGCCCTCACCCCCACCCTCGTGGCCTCCCCAAGCACACCAGGGGCTGGAGGGGTCAGGAGACAGCCTGGCGGCCTCATCTACCCACTCCCAGACTTTGGGTCCCAAGGGGATCCTCCAGTGACCTCATTGTCCTAGCACCTGACCTTCCCCCCACTCTCCACCTTGCCTCTACAAGCTGGGAAAAGGACAGGAAATGCACGAGTAATTATAGCCTGAGAGGGAAAGAGGGAGGGAGTGTTCCAGCCCACTGGCTCCAAGCAGTAGCTACTGCCAGGGACCCGGAAGGGGGGCGGGGGCAGCTAAGCCCAGAAGTGACTGGCTCCCTTGCCTCCCCCAGAGCCCCATCTTGAGCAGGACCAAGGCCAGGGGAGGGCCCTTATCAGAAAAACCCTGGGAGGCAGGGTTTGGGGGACTGCCACCCAGATTCTCCTCTCGATTCTGATCGCCAGGATGACCCCCACCCCCATGTTGGACGACCCCCTCAGTTTTCTCAATTCAGCCTCATGTTTTGGTAAATATAAATGGCAGTTGAGAGAGGTAGGAGGGAGCAGGCAGAAGGTGGCGGTCATTCTATTCCCGGGACTTGCCCATAAGAGATGAGCTATCGCGGTGGGAGAGAAAGGGCTGGTCCTGGGGGAGGGAGGAGCCACCTTATCCAGGACCAAAGGCCTATCCACTGAGGGTACCCCCATCCTGTCGCTTCGCTCAGTGGATAGAGAGTTGGTCTGTGGACTGAAAGGTCCCAGGTTCGATTCTGGTTAAGGGCATGTACATTGGTTGCGGGCACATCTCTGGTAGGAGGTGTGCAGGAGGCAGCTGGTCGATATTTCTCTCTCATCAATGTTTCTAGCTATCTATCCCTCTTCCTTCCTCTCTGTGAAAAATCAATAAAATACATTAAAAAAAAAAGAGAGAGAGATGAGCTCTCCCAAGTCTGCCACCTGCTCCTGTTTCCCTCCACGCCTTTACCAAAGACAGATGGGCACACAAGACACACACTGAATCTCAGGTGAAGTCACTTTATTAAGTCTGGGAGATTGAGGAGAGCTTCTCTGACAATTTGGATCCTGCACCCCACCACACCATCACCCCCTCCTGCTCCCTCCTTCACTTTTGCAGCTCCGAAGCTGTTATCTAATGACAGTTCCCCTCCAGTCACCTCAGAGTCCCTAACCTTTTCAGAATCCTTCCTTGAGCTCCCCAATGCCAGATACCTCGCAATGTTTGCATGACCAACTCACCCCCAAAAAAACCAAAAAAACCCCACAGAATTGGTGCAGTTCAGTGGCTCACTAACCGGGAATGTTACCACGGTGATAGGTGGAGAATAGTAACCACATTTACCTCAGCCCTGACTTGACCCGGCCTCCACCCCCTACAGGGAGGACACAGAAGCACCTAACCCTAGGCCTGCAGAGGTTATGCACAAATGACAAACCCCTCGCCTCTTCCCCATGCCTAAAAGGGGGTACTTGGGCACCACACACACACACATACATGCACACACACACACACATGCACACACACACACAGTGCAGCTGTGTGAGCGAGCCGCCCACACATACCCATACCAGAGCTAAGCTGCCTGACCAGCTGTCTGTCCGGCAGTACCCCCCACACTCCCAGAGCAAGCTAGGCCGCCACCAGCATGCCTGTGCTCCCCATCCAGACGTTGCAGCCCCCGGATTCACCCGGCACTCACCCAGCGGAGCCCCTGGATGCGGCTGGGGCGCTGGTGCTCCAGGAGCAGCTGGTAGGAGCAGCTTCGGGGCAGGTGCATCCTCCTCAGCACCATGTTGAGCAGCGTCCCCTCGGGCACCACGTCCGGCAAGCTCCCCACCTGTGGTGCTCCCAGAGCGGGGCTGTCCTCCACGATCAGGCCCACCTGCCAGCGGCTCTCACCGGGCCAGCCCACCTGTGAGGAGGGGAGGAAGGCGGACAGCCATGGGGCCGGGGCAGCTGGACCGGGACACAACTCCCCCGGCGGCAGCACCGCTTCCTCAGAGGCCTCGGGACTGGGCAGGCGGAGGTGCTGCAGCCCTGCCAGGAGCTGGGGGAGGGACAGGAAGACCTTCGCTGGGTCTTGTCGCTCCGGCGCACTTAGGGGTCTCCTGCTGGCGGGAGGCAGAGCCTTCCTTCCCGGCCTTCTTTGGACTCCTGCCCCACCCCGCTCCCCGAGTCCCTCAGGGACCTCCACCACCTCCCGGTGAGGCTGTGGGCTCACTGGATCCCCCAGAAACGTAGCTTCAGCTCAAACCCTTCTTCTCCCCTCCTACCTCCCCCAGGACAGCCCTTTCTCTCCCACCCAAACTCCCCCTTGGTGTCGCTTCCTCTTCGGCTGATCTTCGCCCCTGGCCCCCCACCGTACCCACCTTCATGATCCTTCTCGAGATCCTCCAGCCCTGCAGGCTCTAGCAAAAGGCTGGGGGTCCCCAGCGAGCCCCGGTCGGCTGCGATCGGGGGATCCTGGAGGGCTGCGGGCTCTGAGTCCTGGACGCAGTGACCAGGGCCAGTTCTTAGCTGGACCCACCGGCGGCGCAGCCAGAGGCCGGCCGGGAGGAGGGCCTCCTCCTGGGTGGGTAGAGGGCTGGGGGCCTGCGGGGGGCCTCCCCCCGCAGCGACAAGGAGCCCGAGCCTCCACCTCCGTCCCAGACCGAAGAGCCAGCTGGCACGGGGCACTGAAGCGAGGCTGCCGCTGGCACTGGTCCGGGCGGGAGCTGTCACACCCCCTGTGCTGCCCGCCCCCTTCCCCTCCCGGACGAGCCGAGGGGGCAGGGAGGAGGCTCCGGCCTCGCGGCCCGGAGGGAGGGAGGGCATGGGACTGAGGGGCGGACACGGGCAGGGGTGGAGACCCGACTCTGGGGCGTGCAGAGCGGGCGGGAGCCCGAGCCCTGAGACACCCGGGAGGCGGGAGCGCCCCGGGGTGTGCGGGGGGTGTGCCGGGGCCACCAGGCCCAGGTGACCGGCTAGGGGCGGTGAGTGGCAGCAGCACCGGCCGCCACGTGGCCCGGAGGACAAATGCAAACAAGGAAACCGGGGGAGTGGGGGGAGGGGCGGGGCGGGAGGTGAGTCATGGTGGCCCCACCCGGGAGGGAAATCCGGGCTGAGGCCGCTTCCCGGCTGGGGCGTTCTGCCTCCTGCTCGGGTTCAGGGTCTCAGACAGCCCGGGGGAGGGAGGGGGCTGCTTTCCAGCGGGGAACCCACCGCCTGGCCTCCTCCCGCTGCGCTCCCAGATGCACGCCCCATGCCCCCCTCTCCGCCCTTAGTGCGCATCCCGGCGCGGATGGGGAAGCTGGGGCTGCAGAGGGAGGACGGTGCTTCCCGAAGGATGAAGCTGTGGCTGAGCTTCCACAAAAAAAGAGGGGTTTCGGAGGAGGAGGATGTCCTCCACCTCGCGCTCCCAGCTGGCGGGCGGTGCAGCCCAGCCCCCGGACTGCAGTGCAGAGTCCCGTGCAGGCTCGCCCCCTCCTCGGGCCTCAGTTTCCACTCCCGAGCAGGGGGCCCAGCGCCCCCTCTCAGCCCCCCTCCCGCTCCGGACAGGACGGGGCAGGGACGGCGTTTCCCGCGGCGCCCAGTGATTGCTAGTTCGTGAGGGTTTTAGGACAAGGCGCGCGCCCCGCCCCCGGCTTTCTAGGACTCGCTCCCTTTCGGGCCCCATCGCGGTCCCTTTTCCTCCGCGGCGGAGCCTGCTGGCCTGGGGGAAACCTTCTCTAACAACCCATCCCCTCGCGCTGGGACGCCGAGTCCCCGTCTTCCACCGATGGTTGTGTTCTTGGAGCTGGGGTGGGGCTGCCAAGTTTTCATGGTGATGACTGTGCGCGAGAAAATCTTCCCAGGAGCGCATCAACATGCAAGTTCCACAGCCCTCCCCGCCCCCTATTCAGATTCAGTCCTACTGGTAGGAAATGGGAAGTTTGTATTCTGAATGGACACCCTCAGGGTCTCTGCTCTGTCCACACTTTGAGAAATGCACCTCCAGGGAAGGAGGGGGACCTGCAGAAGATCTGGACCCCAAGCCACCGACCCCAAGCCCTGGGAGTCTGGCGGAAGGGAGAACAGCTGGAATACTGGCAGGAAGGGGTAACAGGCTGGGGTCACGGGGGTGCCTGGGGAAGAGGGTTCAGGGGGAGTCAGGTGTGGGGGCATGTTGAATCTCAGGTGGCTGTGCCCAGTGACCTGGTCTAGAGGCTCCGGCAGGGGAGTTTCCAGAGACTGTCAATGGGGTCCAAATACTATTCCTACTGCCCTACCTTGGGCTGGTGGGATCTGTGGGCCCCAGTAGCCTGTGCGTGCCTAGCATGGGGCCAAGTGCTTCACACGTATATAACCTCGGCCATTACCCTGTGAACTACCACTTTGCAGATGGCGAACTGAGGCTCAAAAGCATTAAGTCACTTTTCCAGGCCACACAGCTAGTAAATGATGGAGCCGGGGCTTGAACCCAGGCTGCTGGGCTTCACGGAAGCCCCATGCTATGCTGTGTGGTGTCTATGTTACATCCATCCTTCTCATCTGGACTGGATGTCTAAGGAAGCTGAACAGCACACATGGAGGAGTGGGGTGCAAGGGTTTAAAGAAAGTCATTCAAATCGGTGAAGATGAAAGTGTCCCAAACCCTCTTTCCTCCATCTGTGTTCTCGATCAGCATACCCTTTCCTTGCCTTTCTGTTTTTGCGTCTCTTTATCATCCCCCTCCCCTCCCTGAGAAGATGGCCTGGTGATTACCTGTTCACTGGGAGCCAAGGTTGACCATCAAGGTTGGACCTTCCACTTATTTCATTGCTCCTACCTAGCAGATGATGGGCAGGTGTCTATGGCTCAGAGTTCCTGGGTGGGGGCTGGCCAGCAGAAGGACTGCTCAGCAGAGATTGGACTGAGGCTGAGGCCTGGAGGGGCAGGGAACTAGGGTAGTGTGTCTGAGGAAGACATCCCAAGCCAGAGGGTGAGTCATCTTGGGGACACATGCCAGGCCCTGCCCAGACTGGACAGATACATAATAATAATATTGATAATAATTAACATGCACAGGCCCTGTACTTGGTACCTTATATACATTCACTGATTTAATCATCACAACAACCCTGAGATAGGTATTATTATTACCTCACTTTACGGGTGAGGAAGCTGAGACACCAAAAGGTCAAATGCCAGGCCCAGGGTGCCATGACTAGGAGGATGTGGAGCAGTGAGGGAGTCTCCTCAGCAGTTGAGCCCGTGTGCATTACCACGCACAATCCTGCCTCGGCCTGACTGTCCCCGCCAAGGGGGAAAGCCACATCCAGAGTCACGGCCCCGGGCCTGGGTGCTCACCGGGAACAGGCCGATGATGGAGGCTGAAGAGCAGGGCCCCTTGACTCAGTCTACCCTTTGGCCCCATTCTTTTCAGGCGGGTGGCAGGGGACCACAGAGGCTCCCAAGTGACAGCTGAGGAGGGCTTTGCAGCCCCTGGCTTTCATTCTGGGCCGTATTCCTCCCGCACAGGCCTCTTTGCTTGTAGAGCCTAGAGCTTCCTGAATGTTCACAGGTCCTTCTCCCTAGGCGGGTCTAAAACTCCCTTTCCACCCACCTGGGCCTCCTCTGCCTCGCCCCTCTCTGCTTCCAACTCCAGAAGCCTCACCACTGCCTAAGCAAGGAGCCTTGTTCCCTCCTTCTCCCACATCCAACCAGCCACCAAGTCTGGTGGATTCAACTAATGAATAATCTGTTGCATCCACTCCTTATACCCTCCCTACTCTCCCCCCCGAACACACACCTGCTCTGGCCCTGTGATGGTCTCTTCCAGCAGTCCTGGGTGCGGGCCCTGTTTGCCATTTTACAGGCATCACCTTTTAATCCTCAGAACAATCCCTATTTGCAAATGAGGATACCGAGGTCAGAGAGGTAGAGGAGCTTGCCCAGGCTCACACAAAGAATTGGGCGGAGCCCGACTCAGGCAGTCCACACTCCTCCCCACTATTCTGTACTGCCTCCCTGACTGCTACGCTCAACACCCTCCCTGTGTAATGCCACAAGAATGTGTAACTCACTCCACAACATTCACTGCAAGCGCCAGGAACTCTGCTGTACACTGGCGACCTAAAACTAAGCAGATCCTGGGCTTCAGGACCACAGTCTAGTGGAATTTCCTCTTATCGCCCTAACACACTGATCTGGCTGAGCCTCTCTGCCCAGCACAGGGCCTGGCATACAGTAGGCGCTTACTGATTACGGGTGGAAATGAAATGAATGGGAACTGCAGGAAGTTATCTGGTGCCAGCCCAGGCCTGCACCCAAGCAGGGTGGAAGGGATGGAGTGTGGTTTTTCAGTTCTTTTTTGGGGGGCATTTCTTACCATCTCTCTCCCTCCTTGCTGCTTCTTTGTCTTTTACTCTTTTCTCCTGTGCTGCAGACTTTGCTCCCAGACTCAGCTATGTCATTTGAGGTGGATTGGTGGAAAGGAGAGTGGGAGCCAGGCCTCCTGCAGAAAGGGCCAGCTTGGAGACCAGAGGATGTAAGGCTCTGCCTGGTACCTTGGCCACTGGAAGATTCAAGGTCCTGTGACGTTTGCCCAGGCTCCTTCCCCCAGGGGTGATTCCACTTCAATTCCCCCACCTCCCCCTGCCCATTCCTGGGGTGGGGGCAGAGGCAGGGAGCTGGAACTCTGGTGGGCCCTGAGCCAAACCTCCTTAGGACTAGCAGGTCTCAGCAGCTTATGACCAAGGTGGGGCGGGGAGGCAGAGGAGAGATGGGCTCCCGTCTTCTTCAGGAGGGAGAGGTGAGCACGTTGGAAGGAAGTTCATGAGGGCTGGACAGGGCTGGGGCCAGTGGGGCGATGACTGAGGCGAGAGCAGGGACCCCATGCTTTCATGGAGGCACATTCCTCTGACTGGTGTTCACACTGTCCAGGCATGAGAGGGGCGAGGAAGCTATCAGGGAGCTGGCCAGCGGTGGTGCCTGGGCCGTAGGGGAAGCAGAGGCGGGGAGAGCAGCAGAGACTGCAGGGACAGGTCTGGAGCTGTGCTAAAAGGAGGGGAACAGGCCTGCCCACCAGGGAAATTGGGTGTTATATGAACATGCATAAATCCGTAGCTGAAACCTCCCTCCGACTGCTACTTTTCAAGGTGCATGTGTTCCAAATACCGAGGAGACACTGCCTGACCTTCAGGAATCAATGTTCGAAAATGGTGGCTCCGGTCTGGTTTGGCCACCTTTCCTCAGGCTCGGAGTGTCCTTTTCCCTCACTTGTGCACCATGTCCCAGCTTCCGGTCTGCACTAGCCTTTCCCCAGCGACACCACTCCCCAGCCTCCTCCCCCTTCTGTCTTTCCAACATTCCTGGCCTTCCCAAACCCGGTCTCAAACCCTCCCATCATCCAGCGTATCCTGGCAGCTTTGTTCAGGACTCAGACCCAGTGCTCACTGCGCCGCGTGTTTCAGAGACGAGGTGGTCAGCTACAGGGGCCTGAGAGAGCCTCAGCCCAGCTCGGCTCCCAGATGCCCGGCTCTGTCTGGATCCAGAGAACTGGCTGAAGTGGGGGCAAGAACGTGGGTAATGAGGCCAGCAAGCCAGGGAGAGAGGCCCCTTCCTGGCATCAGAGCAGCCCCAATCCTGCCCCGAACTCCACTCAGGAAGTGCTGGGGCCTCGGAGGAAGCTGCACATTCAAAGACTTGCAGGCACCAGAGCTACTGCTCATTTCCTCCCTCCAGGGAGGACACTGAAAGCCCAGGGAAGACTACAAAGATGGGGTCCAGAGCGGGAAGCAGAGAGAGATGGGGTCCAGAGCAGGAAGTGGAGGGGAGGAAAGTCTGCAGCTATGAATGAGATAGCCACAGGCCACTTCCTCTCCTCCGCTGTAAGTCTCTCCCTCCCTACAGAGAGGCCTCTCAGAGGTCCCGGCCCAGGCCTCTGGCAGTCCCTTCCTGCTCTTGGCTGCCCCTCCCAGCGAGGCCTTGAAAGGCCTGAACCCCAGTTTAATCTTCCCTGAGCCTTCAGTTCTCCCCGGGCCTCAGACTCCTCGGACCTTAGCCAGGTGCTTGCAGGGGCCCTGGGAGCCTGGCAAAGCAGCCCTGACCTCAGCCTGGTTCCTCTCCCCTGGTAGAGCCCCAGCTTGTGCCAGGATTCCCCCTATTTCCCTGCCAAATGCCTGGCGCTCACCACAACTGAATTTAAATCTGCCTAATTATTACCACGGATCCCTCCTCTAGGAGAATGTAAGCTCCCAGAGGCAGGGACTGGCTCTGCTCTGCCCGAGGCTGCAGCACCTCAGAGTCGGGGCCTGCACACAGAGGCCCTCCCTCCTGAGGTTTCCAGAGTTAAATAGGTGAACTAATTTCCCCTCTCCTGCCCTGGGTCCTTTCACCTTCCTCATTACCCCCTCTCCCCCATCTGTCCTTCCCGGTACCTTTCTATTTTCTTCCTCCTCCTGGAAGTGCCTCAGATGTGGCCTCTAGGGTGCTATGTTGGGGTCCCATGCTCTGGACTGACAGACAGCCTTACCTTCACCCAGTGCCTTGCAGCTGGACTACAGGAGGACCTGTATGTATTGATTAAGCCTCCACAGTTAACTTTCTCATTCAAACATCAAATCCCCAAATTCAAATGTAAAGGACAAATCTATACTCATCCCTGTGCCAGGCTTTGTCCTTCAGGAAGAGTTAATACCCTCCCCTCCTTCTCTCAGCCTTAGTATTCTGTCTCTCACCCCGCTCCCCCCTCCCCCACACCCACCGCTGTACCAGGCGCAAGGCCATGTAGAGGTTAATTCCAGGCTTTGCCGCTCTCCTCTCTCTTCTCCCTCTCCCCTCAGCCAACAACAACCTCAAAGTGAAAGAAAAAAGAGAGTTGGAGTAGGTACCTTGATTGGGGCGTTCCTGGTCAGGAGATGGAAGTTAGGAGAGGTGAGCAGGCCTGGGCCCCTCCACGCTGCCCTCCCAAATGCTACTGCAGCTGCACGAGCACATGCTTCCCCTCCCTCCCCTTGAAGCCTCTGACCCTGCCTCCGATACTCGGATGCTCATCAAGCTCTTGAGCTCTGAGACCTGTTGCTTCCCCTCAGCGTCCTCTCAGCAACCTGCCCACTGTGTGCAGTGAGCAGGCAGCAGAGGAAGTGGGTCTCAGCGAGAAGCCAGATGCCGAGCAGCTTCTCTAGCCCTGAGGGGGGATGACATACCCTTTGAGAGTCAGAAGACAGCCACAGCCCTGGGGAGCAGCAGTGGAACCCCTGGATCTGAGCCCTCAACTCAGGATGCCTTCCTGCAGCCAGGGAAGCGGGGGTGTTGATGATGGGGCCAGTGTCTCCCTGCAGTGAGCCACCTGCTCCTCTCTCTGAGACAGGAGCTCTGTGGTCTTAGAGCTCTGTGGTCTGTAAGCCTGACCTGAGGAAGATGAAGCTGCAGAAGGGGGCCAAGGTGGGGTGGAGACGGGGGACCCAGCTCTGTGTCAGGCACAGCCTTGGGCTGCCTTAATCAGAGTTCGCAGCCTTGAACTCCACAAGAGCCGGGGATGGGCAAGGGAACCACATAAGATCCTTGGGGAGGATCGTGTGGAACTCACCACCTAAATTCATGCACAGGAGATTTTAGCAAAACTTTGCAAAGCTGGGTCTCAAGTCACAAGGTTGGGGAAGGCTGCCCCCTAGAGCCAGGATCAAAGAATTCTTTATGGACAGCCAGCCCGTCTTTCCTTCTTTCATTTATTGAATTCTACCTATTCACCTGACATTAGACTGGATGCTGGGAATGCAGAAGTGATCAAGGCAGGAAACAGGGTGACTAACCATCATGGTTTGCCCTAGACCGAGTGATAAAACCAGGACCGCTCTGAACAAACCAAGAGAAGTTGGTCCTGCTGCCCTCATGAAGTTATATTCCACTGGAGTGGCAGGGGCGTGGATGGAAAGGATAGACAAATACATAAGGTAGTTTCACAAAGTGTAAGTGCTGTGGGAAATAAATCAGGCGAGGGACTGTACTTCACATAAGAGCGGGATTGCCTCTCTCAGGAGGTAATGTTTGAGCTGAGACGAGAGTGATGAGGGGTTGATCTTATGAGCTCTCAGAGAAGAGCTTTCCAGGCACAAAGCACGAAGACCCCGAGGCAGGAGCAAAGTTGGCACATTGGAGCACAGACACAGAAAGAAGGCCAGTGTGCCAGAAGTGAAACGGGCAGGGGGGCAGGGCTGAGACTAGTGGGAGTTGGCAAGGCCACATCACTGCACCCTAAGAGGTGGGGAAGCTATTGGAGGGATTGCGGCAGGGCCATACCATGTTCTGGTTGTTATTTTCATTAAAAAAAAATAATAATAATTTTTTTAATTGATTTCAGAGAAGAAAGGAGAGGGAGAGATAGTAACATCAATGATGAGAGAGAATCATTGATTTGGCTGCCTCCTGTATGTCCCTCACTGGGGGGTTAAGCCTGCAATCAGGGCATGTGCCCTGATTGGGAATCGGGCCATGACCTCCTGGTTCATAGGTCGATGCTCAACTACTGAGCCACACTGGCTGGGCAGATTGTTATTTTTAAAGATCACGCTAGCTGCTGGGTAGAGAATGGATTGGAGGGGAAAGAACGAGCAGAGGAAGACCAGTTTAGGAGGCTGCTGCAGGGGCCAGTGGAGGTGGTGGCAAGGGGATGGAAAGAGGATAGGGCAGACCCAGCTCATGAATTGGATGTAGAGTAGGGGTGTCGAACTCAATCAGAGAAGGGGCCAAAATCTAAAATCCAGCCTAAATCACGGGCCGAATGGTTTACTGAACAGTCATAAACTGTCATTGTGATGGAAACGCAGCGGAGTGCAGTGATGACAGCGCGGTACGGGCCACATTGCAAGGCCTGGCGGGTAGGATTTGGCCCGCGGGCCTTGTGTTTGACACATGTGATGTAGAGGGTGAAGGAAAAGGAGGACTCAGTATGACGTCTAGGTTTGGGGCTGGAGCCATAGGAAACAAGGACGTGCTCCAGATGACATCCTGCTGGGTGGGGATTCAGGAACAGAGAGGAGGAAGTCCTGACAAATTTTATAAACTGGAATATAGCTTAGTGAGGGGAGTCTTGAGGGAGAAGATATGCCTGGAATGTTCCTGCTTTAGGGGAGTGAGGAAGAAATGCCCTCGGAGGCAAGGTTCCTGCAGATGGGAATCAGGAATCTGCCTTAGTATTGGTGGGACCGAATTCAAAGTGACTTCAGAGGGATTGATGGTTCAGACAGGTTAGCCATGCAGGCTGTGTCTACATGACCTGAAATGGAATGAGGGTGATGTGCTGTGATAACAAGGTTAACTGTAACAAACAACCCTGACCTCTCAGGGGCTTAACCCACCAACGGTGCTCTTCTCACTCAGGTTACAGTCCGATGAGGGGCTGGGGGCTGGAGGGAGTGGCTCTGCTCCGTTCATTCATTCAAGAGTCCTAAGCTGTGGCCCCTGAAATCATCACAGAAGAGGAAGAGGGAATGGCAGGTACATGGGAAAATTTTATGGGTCCAACCTGGTAATGGCACACATTGCCTCTGCTCTGATTCCATTGCTCAGAACTCCCTCCCATGGCATCCACTTAACTGCAAAGAATCTGGGAAGTGTTCAAATTCAAAGTTCGTATGGCACGTGCCAGGAAAAGCTGCTAATAGTGGACATTTGCAGTTTCTGGGGGGTGGGCAGTGGTTTCTGGCTTGGATTGGGCTGGGAGTGTGATTTCTGAAAGTAGTTCAGATAGGAAGCTGATGTGGGAAGAATCATATGTACACCTTTCTGCTTGTAGCTCCATAAGCCTTCCATTTTTTCCATTCTCATGGGCTTTCTCAAGTAAGATCTCAATTAACACACATCTTACTACTGACATAACCTTATGAATGCTTTCTCTTTTACAGTTTTCATTCCCATTCAATCTAACCTGGATACCACAGTCTAACTAATATTCCCAAGACATGGCTTATGCCATGCTATTCCTGTTCAATAACAATAGTAAACAATTTCAACAACAGCAATAAAAATGTGTTGAATTATACTGTGGTGAGTGCTTTAACTGAAGAATATCAATAAACCTTAACCATTACAGCAAGCCTATGTGGCACCATCATTCTCATTAGATAGATGGATCAATAGGGGCTCTGAGAAGACCACATGCTAATATGATAGCCACATGTGGTTAAATTAAAAACCACTGAAAATTCAGCAAGTCTCAGACTATCTAATAAAGAGGGGATATGCTAATTGACCATCATGCCCTCACAAAGATGGTGGTGCCCACAGCCAATAAGGAGAGAATATGCTAATTGACTTTTATGCCCTCAAAGATGGCAGCACCCACAGCCAGAAGATAGAGGCACCCAGTCCCCTCAGCCCCCCACCCCCCAGGATCAGCCTGAAGTGCAGACAAGCCTCAGATGGCAGCTGACCAGCAGCCCAGGGCCACCCAAGGCTCAGGTAACCAGGGCTAGCTGAGGCTTGTGCTGCAGGCAGTGGCAGCAGCAAAGGTGTGATGGAGGCATCGCCTTCTCCTCATCACCAAGTCACCTCCTGCTCTTGAGGGCTCCCAGACTGAGAGGGGGCAGGCCGGGCTGAAGGACCCCCCCTCCCCCTCCAGTGCATGAATTTTCATGCACTGGGCCTCTAGTATCAAATTATATATATATATATATATATATATATATATATATATATATGTATGTATGTATATATATATATATATATATATATATATATATATATATATGTATGTATTGATATCATTTTGGAGAGTGCAGATATAGCAATTTTTTTCCTTGGCAGAAACTTCTATTAAATTAGGAGCCAAGGGCCACAGAGTAAGTGGTAACCTTATCTGAGTATAAAATTCTTCAACAGTTAGGAAAAAGTTTCCACAATTAAGAAAATGTTTCAGCCTGCCCTTACCCTTCTTGTACAACCTGGGCCCAAGCGACTATTGCATAACTATTTCCTCATTGTTTTCTTGCACAATTTCATACTCCAGCCTAACAAGTTTGCTCCCTACTCTACAATACTCCCAATATGTCCACTCATAATATTTTTGCTCTCCTCCTTTCTGTCAGCCCAGCTAATTAGTTCCTACCTGACCTTTAAGGTTCTAATGGTTTCAGTATCTCCTGAATCAGCTCCCTTGTTTCCATTCTCACTGCCTTGACCCAAACCACCTTTCAGATTCCCCACATCATTTGCCATGGCAGCTGGTCTGCTGCTTCTAATCATACTTGTGGACATTCAATGAGCACCTACTATGTGCTAGGCACTCTTTTAAGCATCATGTCCTCATCACAGCTCTTGTAGATTTCCCTGCTGTCCCCACTTTACAGGCAGGGGAAATTTCACCCCCACACTCTGGCTACATTTCTAGAACACAGAACTGCTTCTCTCTTCCCTCCCCTGGCTCCACAGGGAGGGGGACAGCCTTCTTAGCAGAGCACTCAACGCCCTTTATGTTCAGAGCATTTCTAACTTCAAAACCCAGCACTCCACCCACATACCACAAACTACTTACAGATTCCCGACCTGACATGCTATTTCTTCCCTCTGCGCTGTCTGTATACATGCTGTTCCCACTGCCTGGAGAGCCAGGCCAGCTGGCCAGCGCACTGTGGGCTCTGAAGCCGTCCATGGCAGTGTACTGTGGACCCTGGGGCTCGCTCTCTTCTCTGACCGTCAAGCTCTGCGTCTCTCCATCAGTGGTTCCCGGAGGAGGGCTGGGTTCTCACCACACTAAAATCACTTCTCTTTAAAAAAATATATATACTCCCCACATTCAAATGTAATGGGCCAGCAGAGGCGTCTGGGTCTTTTTGTTTTTAAAGAAGCTCCCAGACGATTCTGAAATGAGGCAGATGGTTTTTATTTACCCAGGTTTACATCCCTCATTTTGCAATTAATTAATCATACCCTGCCTAGGTTTCATGTGCATGATTGCTATTTAATGCTTACCTTTATTCACTTGAATTCAATTATTTAACTAATGTTTATTAAGGGGCTATTATGTGCCAGGCATTCATCTAGGTGTTGGGGTGAACAAAGGTGGTACAGTCCCTGTTCAGAATAATGCCTCTCCCAAGATGTCCATGTCCTAATCCCCCAAATTTGTGAACATATTACTTTACATGGCAAAAGAGATTTCGTTGATGTGATTAAGTCAAGAATTTTTTAAAAAATATATTTTATTGATTTTCACAGAGCGGAAGGGAGAGGGATAGAGAGTTAGAAACATTAATGAGAGAGAAACATCAATCAGTTGTCTCCTGCACACCCCCTACTGGGCATGTGCCCACAACCAAGGTACATGCCCTTGACTGGAATCGAACCCAGGACCCTTCAGTTTGTAGGCCGACACTCTATCCACTGAGCCAAACCAGTTAGGGCAAGTTAAGAATTTTTAAAATAAAATTTTATTGATTTCAGAGAAGAAGAGAGAGGGAGAGATAGAAACATCAATGAGGAGAGATAATCATTGATGGGCACCTCCTGCAAGCTCCCTACCGGGCATCGAGCCCACAACCCAGGCATGTGCTCTGATAGGAATCCAACCGAATCCATCCCCTCCTGGTTTGTTTGATGCTCAACCAATGAGCCATGCTGGTTGGGCAATTTAAGGATTTTGATGTGGGCAAATTTTTTTGGATTATCCAGATTCTTTTTATAAAAAATATATTTTTATTGATTTTACACAGAGAGGAATTGAGAGGGCAGACAGAGTAAGAAACGTCAATGAGGGAGAAACATCGACCAGCTGCCTCTTGCACACCCCTCACTGGGGATGTGCCTGCAGCCAAGGTATATGCCCTTGACCGGAATCTAACCCGGGACCTTTCAGTCCACAGGCCAACGCTCTATCCACTGAGCCAAACCGGTCCCGGCAGATTATCCAGATTCTTAATCACCAGGGTCTTTATTAGGGAAAAGAGGGAGGGAGTAGAATCAGGGAGAGAGATGTGACAACAGAAGCAGAGTTCAAAGGCATGCTTTGAAAATGCAGGAAGAGGGCCTTGAGTCAAGGAATGTAGTTAGCTATGGACTCTGGAAAGGGCAAGGAAGCAGATTTTCTCCTTGAGCCTTCAGGAGGGCAGTCCTGCCACCCCTTTCATATTAGCCCAGGAAGACCCGTTTTGGGGTCTATAGAACCAGATTATAAAGGTATGCTATTTTAAGCCATTAAATTCATGGTAATTTGTGGGGGGGAAAGAAATGAATACAGAAATACTGGCTACTTATTCTGTGCCGGTATGTGATGGGCCACCCCAAATTGATTCTAAATGCCCTGAGGGCTCTGTGTTAGGTTGGGTTTTCCCTTTCATCTGATTCCCAGGATGGAGGTGAAGTTTGGTAGGGATGGGGTTCGGGGAAGGCTTGTGGAGATCAAAGGAAAGGGGAGCTGTGAGCGATAGTTGGAAGGTGATGGTGGCAGGGATTCCTTCTGAAGAAAGTCTGGGAGGGAACCGGGCAGGGAAAGGGCGGAAGGAATCCTATTCACTGTGTACTTTCATGTTTCTTAATTTATGTTTTCATTTTTTAACGAGACATTCAAATCTCAAATTTTAAAGGAGAATGTGCTGCTGAAACAGGTTTGGCTCAGTGGCCTGCAGACTGAAAGGTCTCAGGTTCAATGCCAATCAAGGGCATGTACCTTGGTTGCAGGCACATGCCCAGTAGGGTGTGTGCAGGAGGGGGCTGATTGATGTTTCTCTCTCATTGATGTTTCTAGCTCTCTATCCCTCTCCCTTCCTCTCTGTAAAAAATCAATAAAATAGCCGAAACCGGTTTGGCTCAGTGGTAGAGCATCGGTCTGCAGACTGAAAGGTCCTGGGTTTGATTCTGGTCAAGAGCATGTACCTTGGTTGTGGGCACATCCCCGGTAGGGGGTGTGCAAGAGGCAGCTGGTCGATATTTCTCATCGACGTTTCTAGCTCTCTCTCTCCCTTCCTCTATGTAAAAAAATCAATAAAATATATATTTTTAAAAAATAAAAAAGAATGTGCCTCCTATCCAGAGATTAAACGTTGAAAGCAGCCACCCACCGCAGCTGGCATCTGTAAACATGTATTGTTGACCCCGCCAATGCCCAGGTACCCTGACATGGTGGGTCTGAGCACAAGCTGGGGATCTGCCCTTTGAACAGGTCACCCCCTGACACCAGAAAGCCCAACCCTCTCAGGACCTCAGGTGCCAGCACTGCGGGCCGGCGGCGCCGGCGGCCTCCGGCCAGAGAGGGCGCTGTTCGGGCGGCGGCGCGGCGCGGGGCGGGGCGGAGGCGCGGAGGGGGCGGAGCTGGAGCGGCCGCGGCTCGGCTCCGCTCCCGGCCCTGCACCTGTGACTCCCGCAGGCTGAGCTCGCCCTTGCGCCCGGCGCCCGCCGCCCGCCGCCCGCCGCCCGCCGCCCATGGCCCCGTCTCGCAGGCAGCTCGGCCTCCGCGCCGCCTACGCCGGCCTCAGCTCCGTGGCCGGCTTCTCCATCTTCATCGTGTGGACGGTGGTGTACAGCCAGCCGTGGACGGCGGCCATGGGGGGACTCGCAGGTACCCCGGGGCTCAGGGGGCGATGGGGCCGGGCGGTGGGGCGAGGGCGGGCGCTCTGCTCCCGGGGCTCCTCGCGGGTGGCACCTCCCTGGGGAGCAAATGGGGGGTGTACCCCAAACACCCTTTAGCAGCGCAGGCCTCTCCCGGCCCGAGCGTTCTCCGAGCCCCGGCGCTACCCGGGTGCCCACGTCCTGCCCGCCGGGCGCCGCCGCTGGGCGAGCGCGCGGCCCCTCCGCCCGCCGCCCCGGACAGCCCCCGCCCTGCGCCCCGCTTCGCTCCCACCGCTTCACTGGGCGATCCCTGGGCTAAGTGTGAAGATCCCCCCAAACACCTGTTCTGGGGGGTCCCCGCTCCCGAAGTGCCTCTTCCTTGGGGGCTGGGTGAGCGCAGAGAGGGGTGAGCGGAAAGGGGGACTGGGGGTTCCCAGGGACCCCACCCAGCGGAGCCCTTGGTGGAGACCTGGAAGAGCACCCTGAGGAGGTGAGGGTGCCACCCTGGTGCTGAGACTCCTCCATCCATGTCTGCTCCCCCGCCCTGGCCGCCCTCTCAGTGCCCCAGGGAGGGAAACGGAGTCAAGGACTGAGCGCTGTGCACCTCTGGGTGGGAGCGCTGTGCACCTCTGGGCATGCCGTGAGCCTCTCTGTGCTGTAAAATTGGTGTGAAAATGAAACTTTTTTTTCTCTCTATGTGCCAGACACTGTTAAGCAATCTGCTTCCATTGTCTCGTTTAATCTTTACGTTAGTCCGGTGAAGTAGGGATTATTACTGTGCCTGCTTAAACTGAGGTTTAGTTTAGAGTAAATACATAGCTCGCCTGGGGTTACACTGCTACATGAAATAGCACGTGTGGGAAAAGACCTTTTGCATGTAAGGATAGTGCTTTTACATATGATGTACTGATTCCATTACTAAAATCCTCTGCCCAAAGAGACCTTAATGGTCTAAGGCAGTGGTCGGCAAACTCATTCGTCAACAGAGTCAGATATCAACAGTACAACGATTGAGATTTATTTTGAGAGCCAATTTTTTTAAAACACTTCTTCTAAGGCCATTTCTTCAAAATAGACTCGCCCAGGCCGTGGTATTTTGTGGAAGAGCCACATTCAAGGGGCCAAAGAGCCGCATGTGGCTCACGAGCCGCAGTTTGCCGACCGCGTGTCTAAGGACAGATAACTAGATTTGCTCATTGCCCCTGAGCTTACGGAGAGCCATCCCTGGGTAGGAAAGGAGCGGAGGGTGAAAGTTCTGCCTTATAAGAGCACATACACAGCCACGGCCTACATAGTGCCACCCAGAGCACTGGGGAGTCAGTCACCAAGGGAGGGTGGTGGGCGCCTTGGCGGGGCTGCTCTCCTGCCTGCCTGGGTGCCCCCCCCACCACCACCTGTGGCTTTCTGTTCTCCCTGTGGGCTGCCAAATGCCTCTGTTCACCTCTCTGCAGACCCCTGACGCCTCCCTCCACCTGGAACCCTCACCATCTACCCTGTTTCTCCTGGTTCTGCTCTCAGCCCTCCGCTTTCCCCTCAGAAAGGTGGTTGTACTGATAAGCCCCGAGATGGGGGCGGGTTGGGGTGAAGAGCGTTCAGGGGTGGAGACCACCCCTGGCATCAGAGCTGGGTGTGTTGGCGTCTGGCCTGAAGCAGTGAGCCCAGGCTGTGTGACCTTGGGCCCGTCAATGCTTCCTGGGCCTCAGTTTCCTCATCTGTAAGCAGTGGGAGGAGATGCCAGTGAAGGAGATCATCTCAGACACCCCTACCTGCTCCACCCCCTTCCCATCTTTCCTCCCAACCCCCACCCAGCTTTTCAGGCCTGAAATGTTACAATCTGGGTCCTCTCTCATTCATCTCACAGCTGCCTGTTGGAAGGCCGTGGGAATTATGCTCCAGGGAATTTTGGGGCTTCCCTCTGACCCCAACCCTGCCCTCTCTCACTCCCTGCAGGCTTCCCTCTGAGGCAGGCCAGCTGTGGAGCTGGGCACCAGGGCAGTGATCAGCGGGAGCAGGTCCTGGTGCCTCCCTGACAGTCTGGCCTTGGATAACCAGGAGGTGGCCATGGAAGGGCCATCGCCGCCTGGCAGTGGTGTGGTGGGGCGAAGGGGGGCGTGCCTGGCCAGGGCTGCCCACGTGCCCACTCCACCCCGAGTGGGTCCTGAGAGTCTGTAGCCAGTCAGACTTCTTCCTCTTTTGGGGGTGATGCATCAGCGAATTTACTGACTTGTAAGCACCCCACTTCTGACTTGGCATTTTCTAGCTCAGAAACTGCCGAGTCACCGGAGGGCAGCCCTAGTGTGAGATGGACTAGGGTGCCAGGCAGGGGCCAGTGGGGTGCTGGTTTCTGGGACGGGGTGAGCCTGGGGCCCCTGCGGCCAGTGGGAAGAGCGTTCAGGGGTGGAGACCGCGCTCTCCCATCCTGGGGGTGCCGGGGACGAAGCTTGGAGGAAAGGCGGCTGCAGAAGGAAGTTTTGGGTGGGAAACGGGAAACACGCGCACCCTTACTCTCCGTCCTGCAGACGAGGAAAGGGGGAAAGAATAGAAAAGTCACCTCAGGAGTCCAAACGGCTCTGTGTTCTTCCCACGGGAGCTGTGAGTGAGTGAGAGGAGCCCTGGGCCTTGCTTTTCCCTGAGAGCATCAGGGTCTCTGTTCCTGGAAGCAGATCGGGCGGGGTGAGGGGTGAGGCCTGGCGTGGACATGGGTGTGGGTGGACCCGGGGACCTGTCCGTTCTGCCTGGACTGTGCAGACCAGGCTCCTGGAGCTCACAGTGTCCCAGGGAAGGGAGCCGGGCTGAGGAACAGCTGCCTCCTGGCCTGAGGGGCCTGTGGGGGCTCCTGCGCCTTCACCTTTGGGTGGAGTGGGGGAGAGAGGTCCTTCCACAGAAAGTGGGGAGCGCTGGGGCAGTTCAGACCGAGCCTGCTTCCAGATGTGGCTTGTGTTTCTCTGGAGGTGAGCCCTGTGTGCAGGGGAAGTGAGAGGTGGGGAAGGCTGTGCCTGCTAATTAACAGACACCCAAGATAGCCATCTGCCTTTCCCTCGGGCCCAGCCCTTTGTGGCATGCGGGCATATGTGGGGGTGGGGGTTTTGGGGGCACCAGTGGACTAAGAGATGGCATTCCCATAGGCCCATATTTCAGCATTAGAAATTGCTGAGTCACAGAGGCATTGCTCTGACCTTTTTTTTTTTTTTTTTTTTTTCCCCCTCCTGAGCTAGCTTCCAGAATCTTTGAGTGGTAGAGCATCCTAGAGCTCAGCCACCCCAGCCACTCCATGGCATATTAAGGAGACAGAGGGCAACGGGGCTGGCCCAGGCCGGTGCCGTTCTGACTGTTCCTCAAACACGCCCGGTGACAATAAGCCTCCTTCCCAGGCCCTTTAAGAAACAGTTGGCTCTCCACATGAGCATTTAGGATGCGCGTGAGAAGGCAGGGAAAGACTCCGGGAAGGGGGTCTGGCACACAACCCAGATCGCGTAAGATACCAGCCGAGCGGAAGCCGTAGGGTTGCTGCTCTGTCCACCTCTGGCCTGCTCCCACTTCCTGCCTCGGCCGAGAGATGCTTGTTCGGGCTCATCCTGATCTCAGAGGTGGAAGGACCCATGTTCCCGGCCTCCCACTCCTCCTGGAAGGTTGGGGTGGGCGGGGGCAGAGCTGGGGGTGGGGGTGAACCAGGGTAGGAGGGGAAGCTGCAGGGTCGGCAGGGCTGCACCTCACTGGAGTCTCCCAAGCTTCTGTGCTGGCGGGACCTTTGGGCTTAACCCTCCTTAGATGTGGAACTCGAAGGCTCTGAGACGTCCTGAGGGAATGGCAGGGAGTGTGGCCCCGGGCTTCCTGGCTGGCAGTCTCAGGGTTTTCGTCCCTTGCCAGGCTGCCTGAATTGTGACAACTACTGGGCTGGTGACCAGAGCATAGCTCTGTGGTGATGCTCCCCTCTGCCTTTTGTTTTCCCTCACTTAACAAACATGTTTATGAAATATTTTGGGCAACTGAAAAAGGGTAGATAATTTAACAAACACTCCTAACACTTACCAGCCAGCCCAAGAATTAAGATATCATAGATTCTGTCAAAGCACTCTTCCCACCCCCACCTCCTTATCCACTTCCTTTTCTTCTCTTTCTTGCCACAGATAACCAACCCCTTCCCCCAGCCAGATGCCCCTCCTTCCTGTGCCTGTGCCCACAGGTCTCCTGACTCCCGGGACCCCCAGCCTGTGTGCCACACCTGCCAGGCTTGCAGCTGGCTCTGCCTCTTTCCTCAGTCCTTGCAGGGACCCTGCAGGCCCGCTGGGGACCCTTGCCAATGGAATTGATATTTGTTCCACTCTTTAGCCTGAGCGGCAGGCACGGCCTGGCACAGAGGGCACTCGTTGTATTGGCTGAGCAGCAGCTGTCATTGTAGGGGAAATGCCCAGCCTGGCCCAGAGGGTGGGCCCTGGAAAGGCTGAGGGCAAGGGAGGAGTGACAGGGAGGACGGCCATGAGCAAGGTCTTGGAAGCCCTGCGGGCTGGGTGGAGGACCACGAGGGTGGGAGGACTGCTTCCCTCACCTGTGGCCCTCAGGCCGGGCCCCCTTCCACTCCGGAATAGTGAGATCCCGGGGAAAACGTTGTTTATGTGGATTATATCTCTGTGTACCCTATTAGAAATGAGAACTGGTAACATTTTTAAGCATTTAAAATATTAAAAAATAACATTGCATTAACACAAGTAGTATGAGGAAAATAGTCATGTTTTCCAAAACAAAAAACAAAAATAAAAATTAGGGAGAATGGTATGGTGTTATCTTTTTTTCTCTCTCTGCTGTGTGACTGAATAGAAGACAGATTCCCTTATCTGCTCTTGCAATCTGGCCCTCACAGGCCCAGAAGCCTCCAAAAACCCCACTCCAGAGTCACGAGACTGCAAAACCAACGCTATCTTTGTATTTCAGCATTTCCTAACCCAGAAATAGGTCTGGCCTAGGGGTCCCAAAGGTCCCTGGAGGCCCCGGGGTCACTGGCTGGAGGCTGGGAGGAGAGGGCGATGGCGGAGCCTGTCCCTCTGACCCCGTCTGTCCCACAGGTGTGCTGGCCCTGTGGGTCCTGGTGACGCACGTCATGTACCTGCAGGATTACTGGAGGACCTGGCTCAAGGGGCTGCGTGGCTTCTTCTTTGTGGGCGTCCTCTTCGCCGCCGTCTCCATCGCCACCTTCTGCAACTTCCTCGTCCTGGCCATCACCCGGCACCAGAGTGAGGGCCGGTGCTGGGAGGCGGAGGTTTGGGGAGGTGGCATGGGGTGCTTACATCCAAAGGACGGCAGATCACTTAAAATCCTGTGTCTGTTTTGTCACCATTAGAGAGGGTTGAATGAGCGTACCCATCCCCCGGGGTGGAAGGGCGTGGGAAGCGCTGAGCACAAAGCACACTGCTGGCTAATTGCAGTACAGTACCATGTATCGATAGTAGGATGGGAGCGCCCCCTGGTGGCTGCAACCAGCAAGAAGCCACAGGCCCTTGTTCCTGACCCCAGGGAATCTGATGTTCAGACAGGTTCAAGGGCGTGGGACGTGGCCGAGGGTGAAAGTGACAAAAGCAGATGATGCCACACACCTGTGAGCGGCCAGCCCTGACCTTCCCTCACTCCACTGCCCGCAAACCCTGGCGGCTGGTCCAGCCTCCACTGGAGGTTGGAGAGGGTGCCCTGTGGGATGGGGCTGGGAAAGAGGGCAAGGCTCTCTAGCGTAAGGCGACCAGATGTCCCGCGTTTGGCGCGACAGTCCTGATTTTTGGCAAGAAAACGCCGCGGGACAAATTGTTAAAAATCGGGACTGTCCCGCCAAAAGCGGGACATCTGGTCACCTTACTTTAGAGTCACAGCCGGGCTCCTCTCCCTTGCAGGCCTCAAAGACCCCAACAGCTACTACCTGTCCTGCGTTTGGAGCTTCATTGCCTTCAAGTGGGCCTTCCTGCTCAGCCTCTACGCCCACCGCTACCGGGCTGACTTTGCCGACATCAGCATCCTCAGCGATTTCTGAGATCTGCACCCTGGGGTCCTCGGGACCTGGACTCAGCTTCTGAGACATCAGGTGGGACTGTCCCACCCCTGGGGCACCCTGGCACCGTGGCGGAAAACACACAGCAGGAAGACGTTGGTCTCCCAAGAAGCCGTCCCGTCCCCTCTGGGGGAAAACCTGGGGGTGGTGGGAGGGGTCAGTTCTGTTGCTTCTCATTAGCCTGGCTGGAGGGAAACTTTCCAAATAGATCTATTTTCTTAGCACGCAGGGAGGAATCCTTGTAAGGGCCAAGGCACCAGTTGAGGGGCACCGAGGCCCTGACCCGTGCCTGGGGGCAGGTGACGTGGTCCCTGCTGCCCCAGGATCTTTCCCCTCAGACCAGGGTCGGAACCTGGGAAGGGGAGGTCAAGTGAGGGGTCTCTAAACCCCAGCATCCCGTCCTATTGTTCCCCCAAGGTCTTGGGCAGAGAATCCAGTGTCCCTGTTCCACCCAGAGGTGGCCTCCCGAGTGTGCTGGTCAGTCATCTCCTTCACCACCCAAGCCCTCCCTCTTACACGCATCGCACACCTCAGAGCAGGACCCCCGAGTGAGGCCAGACTAAGGATCTTGGGGAAGGTGCTCCTGCCCCCAGAAGGGCTTGAGTAGGGGGGCAGCATGGAGCAGGCCAGAAGCACCCCAGATCTGTGCCCACACACCTGCAGCCCTGCATTTCCCCTCGGCCCTCTCGCACCTGCCCCTGGTTCCACCCGGCTCACCCCCTGCTATGAGATGCCCCCCTAACTCCTGCCCCTCACCTAGAGCTTGGATCTTTTTTTTAAAATCTCCTTTTTGAAGAATAAAGCTGCTCTCTGCCCACACACTGGCCCAAGGGCTCCCTGATGCGGGAGGGGAGAGGCTGCTGGGACGTGTGTCTTTTTACGTTAGGTTGCCATTTTGCACGGTCTCTAACCCTTTCCCACCTCAGCTCTTGCCTTACCTGTGTTACTGTCACTTTAGCAGAAATACAGCGACTGTTTGTATCCGACAGCCTCTGGTTGTTTCTTGGGGGGCTGTGAGGGCAGCGGGCGGGAGGGCTGGTGGTGCTGGGTTACCTCATAATGCCATTTCCTTGGCTCACCGTGTGCCCTGGGGGGCAGGGGAGGGGCTGGTGTCTCAGGGGCTGGAGACCCTTCCTCTGACCCCCCCTGGCATGGGGGAACCCCCCGGGCTGACTTTCCTCCTCTGGCTCTCAGCACACCCTGGCCAGTGTGAGGATGCCCATGGACACAGCCTCAGCCAGGACGGATGGGATTTAATGTCTGTCACCAAGAGGCGGGACAGATGGGAAGGGGACAGAGCCACTTGCCTTCATACTCTCCCGGGCTGTGAGGGCTTGGGGCCAGGTCTGAGGTAATGAGGCTCCACTCCCGCTGGACAAGCCCGGCCCCCTCAGAGCCACAGAAGCAGGCGCTGGCAGCCCTGGCACCGTCACCTTGGCATGCGCCGAGCTTGTCCGGGCCCGTGGGCCTCGCTGGTGCTCTCTGAGGCTCAGTATATGCTTAAGAAGTCACGGTGCGTCAGAGCAGGAACCATAAACAGGGCCTATTTCTGGAGCCTTTGACTGGTAAACAGAGGCCCCTGGAGGTGACATGACACACCTGACCTCCCAGCTGGGACCGGAACCAGGCACGTCTGATTCACAGCTCTTTGGGGATGGCTTAGTGAGCAGGTTCTGAACAGCTATATTACTCCTCCCCCCTCACCCCACAGTGGGCCCTCTGTGGACTCCGCCCAAAGCTGCCCCCTCTTATGGCCCCAGGTGGGGCAGCTAGTGTGTTCAGAGTGGATTCTCCCTGCAGGGCAGCTCCATGAGGGGCAAGGCGCCGGAGGGGGGCTGGTCCCTTCTCCCCAGCGAACAGATGCACCCTGAGCTGTGGCGCTGTGTGCCCACTGCCCACCCCACCCCTGTCCTGTGCACCTTTAAAGCAAATAAAACATTTATTGTTCAGATTTTTTTTCCATTTTTTTTTCTCTTTTTTACAAAAACATGCATACATACACAGGGTATGGTGGTCCTAGGGAAGACATGTACGCACACACACACATTCGCACGCACACACACTCGCGCGCACACACACCGTCCTTCTTGGCCCCAGAAGCCTTGACTTTGCCAGTCTGCCTCCCCTCCCCCATGTCTTGCATCTACTCTCCCATCCCCTTCCCCCTCAGCCAAGCTAGTCCTACGTGGGGCAGGAGTCAGCTGGGGTGGGAGAGACCCCAGAACGAGGGCACTCCTGGAGGGGGCAGTGACCGAGGGGTCCCTGGGGGTCACCCCGTGCTTCTGAGGGGAGATGAGGGTTTGGCACCATTGGATCAGGAAGCACAGAACTCCGAGAGCACCCATGTCCTCCACCAGGGCACTGAGAGGGCCGGCCCCAGAGGGGGCCTGCCGGTGACCGCTCTGGAGGGAGCTTTGTCTCACAGCCCGGTGGTGGCGTGGGGCATTGGGGTGGCTTCCATAGTCATTTGAGTAAACAGGCAAGAAGAGGGACTCCCCCTGCCTCGGGGATATGGGAGCCCTTGGGTCCTCCTATCCGTCTCCCTCCCCCCCACTCCAGCCCTCAGAGCCCAGGAAGGGCTGCCCCGGCTGAGGCCAAGTTCACATTTCTGTGTGGAGCCTGGGGCTGTGTGCAAAGTCCAGGGTCTACAGCGCCAAGAATAGTGGTTATGGGTGGGCCTGACTGAGCCAGTCCTCCATGCAGTCCTGAGGGACGGGGGCCCAGCAGGGCCTGGACCCCCACATGGGCAGACTCTGTGTTTCGGAGAGCCCTCCATGGGGTTGGCCGGCTGCCCTGCCTGCCTCCTCAGGGTCCTCTTTGGTCCCTATCCTAGACCCAGGGGCCTTTTCAGTCTCCTCGGAGTGACCACCAAGGGACTGTTCTCTGGCCACAGCTACCTGCCCAGAGGACCTCTGGGAACCCCAGGAGCGGGGGCTGTTGCCAGAGGTCAGAAGAGAACCAGGTCAGAAGGGCAGCGTAGGCCAGCAGAACCATTCCAAAGCCTCAGAGATTCATAGGTTCCTCCTCCTCCACCAGCTGCTCCGAGGGCCTGGGGGAGGAGAAGCATTGGGGTTATGGGGGGCCAGGGGCTGCAGAAAGGGCCTCAGCCCGCCTTCCCCAGAAGACCGAGGAGGCTGGGCTGGCCTCCTGGATCCTCGGGTTGGAAGGGCTCCGGGGGTGGAGAGGCTGTCGGCCGGGGGGCGGGATTACCTCTCTTCAGCCAGGATGCCAACGGAGAGGGATGCCAGGGCAGTCACTGTCTCCACTTCCTCTGCGTCGGCTCCTGGCACCCTGGGCACCCAGGACTCCGGACAGGAGGCCAGGCGCTGCATGCAGCCCCAGTATTTACCTGGGACAAGAAGCCTCGTCAGGGAGGGTGGGGAAAACCAGTCCTCCAGCCTGCCTCCCCACACAGCCCAGGCCGGTACTGAGACCGATATCTCGGGCCCAGGTCCACGAGTAGCGGCTGTGTCCTCAATCCGGGGTCAGTTCTCTCACCTGCCTCTGCCCTCCAGGCACAACCTTCCTCGACTGGGCCCCCACAGCCCTGACGTGGGGAGCAGAGCAGATTCAGCGTGGCTTTGAGGGGGCCTCACAGGTGCCCCAGCCATCCTCCCCGCGTTGGCTGAAAGGTCGCCTCTAGCCTGTTCCCATAGGTGCAGGGTTCCTGAGAGCATCAGCCCCAAGCCACGGTCAGCGCAGGTCCCGGGAAAGGAGCAGATGGCCAGTCCAGCCATGGTCAGCCCAGGACCCCGCACAGGGAGGCTGACTGTCACCGTGGGGTGGCCATCGGCCAGCCGCTCCCCCGCCCCGGGCTGCCCCGTGGACAGGCCCACCCTGCCTGCTGTTGAGAGAGGTCGGGTCCAGTGAACACGCCCAGAGCCTGGCGCAGAGCGAGGGCTCTGGACACAGTGCCAGCGATGTCTTTGTGTTACCTGCATGCCCTTCCTGAGCCCGGATGCAAGGACACGTAACTTATTCCTTTTTGTCTCCCTCGCATAGATCATGGGTTTTTACACAAAATGCTCCCTAGGCACTGAGCTGAAATGGAGATTTTAAAGTGCGTTCCAAACGTGGGATTATCTTAAGACCCAGCCCCCCGCACGGGCAGAGCTTCTGGGCCCTGTGGCCGGGGCTGAGCGGGACTGAGGGTTGTGGTGGGAACCAGCACTGTTAGCAACAAGCCTGAGTGTAGCTGTTCACTGGCCCTGGCCTGGGGCTGTGGCTGGAGATCAGAGCTCAGTCCTGCCTGGAGGAGGCAGCCACTGTCGGGAGGTCCCTGCGGGGTCCAAGGGGAGGCTCTGAGGGTACCCACACTTGGGGTGCTGCCCCACCATGCGGCTAAGGTAACTTATAGGAAGCCTATTCCTGACCAACCCCCAGGTTCCTGGCAGTGGAAGCCCTGGTGACTGAGAACAGCACCCCTCAGTCCTCCCAAGTCTGGGGCCAGCGGGTGTCCTCTCCACACTCACTGTGCACCCGGATCACAGCTTCCAGAGATCGGATGGCGTTGAGGTTGGGTTTCTGTTTCCAGCCTTTTTCTGCGAGGGGATCGACCTACGGAAGAAAATAGTACATCAACCACCAGTCTTGGGGACCCATAGCCCAGGTCCCCCCATGCCAAGGGCCCTGGCTTTCTGGTTTCCGGGCACAGACGCATGTGCCTCTGGCTCTGCCTAGGGCAGGAGGTTCTGGCTCCGAACCTCACCTGGGGAAGAGGCACCCACTCTGTCCCCCTTGTTCCAGGCCCGGCCATCCCGCCCTATCTGTGAGCCCTCAGGGACGCACCCCGTCTGTCTGCTCTTTGGGGCAGTCCTGCGAGTGCCAGGCTCCTGCTCCCACAGAGGCTGGATGGGGGCGAGCAGCTCACCTTATTGCCCAGGAGAGCAGCCACACAGGCCTCGGAGGCGTCACAGATGGCTGTGAGGTCGTGGCCGCCCTCCAAGGCCAGCACCACTGCACCTCCGGCCAAGCTCATCAGCTGCTGCGTCATGTACCCAAAACCTAGGTATTGGAGGAAAGCGGAGGAAAGGGAGGGAGAGGGGTGGAGGAGAGGTGGACGCTTTCCACCTATTATGTCCCTGCTTGCTTCTTCCCTTATAAATAACTAGAGGCCCAGTGCACGACTTTCATGTACTAGGGGGGAGGGGAGGGGCCCCTCAGCCTACACTGCACTGGCAGACATCCCCCGAGGCTCCCACCACCGCCTCTGTGCTCACCAGCTGTGAGCCCAGCTTCTGGCTGACCAGCGCTCCCCTATGGAGGTGCACTGACCGCCAGAGGGCAGCTCCTGCATTGAGCATCTGCCCCCTGGTGGTTAGTGCGCGCCATGGCAATTGGTCGATCCGCAGTTCGGTGGATTTGCTTACTAGGGCTTTATTATACAGGATGATGCAGATGCCACAATCTCTACCCTCCCAAGCGCTTTCACATGGAGTCCCCTGTAAAACCCATGAGTATGCCTCACTCGGGGCTCAGAGAAGTTAAGGTCCGTGCACAAGGGTTCACAGCTAGTAAAAGGCAGGGCTAGGACTTGAACTGGGGCATTGACTCCAGCGACATCCTTTTCACTGAGCCTCACCATCTTTTCTTTCTGTCCTGCAGGCCCCGTGGCCCAGCAGGCTAACCGGGCTCCCTTAATTCTGAGACCACTGCTCCCCTATCCTCCCTCAGGAGAAGCTGCGAGCCCAGCCTGGGACGACACACTTGGGGGAGGGGAGGGAAGCCCTATGGCTGAGCTTCCTGTGTCCCCAGGGTGTGACTTAGTTAAGCTTTCCGTGGTGAATGGAGCTGGCCGTGAGAAAGGGCCCTGGCTATGCTGGGCGAGGGGAACCCAGGGAATCCCAGGGCTCCAGCCGCCACCCCCCAGTCCTCACACTCATGGTCCCGGCCGGACACAGCCGCCCTCCCCTCCCAGCCCCGCCCTCACTCCCCTGGGCTGGGCCCTCCTTACATTTTGCGGAAACATGGTAGCCACCCAGGGGGGCCGGGTGACCCTCGGCAGCATCAAACCCAGCCGACACCAAGACCAGGTCCGGAGAGAACTCGCGGGCGATGGGCATCACGACTATCCTGTGAGGGTGCGAGGAGGAGGGCTCACCACACGGCAGCCTTGCTGGGCGGAGGCCAAGGGCCTCCATGGTGCCAGCTCTCTCCACCACCGTTACTGGGGGGCAGCCTGCTATTAGGACTCTAAGATACTCAGTCTCCCAGAAGAATTAATGGATCCCTCTGCCTGCCTTTTGTTTTTTTAATCCTCACCCGAGGATATTTTTTCCATTGACTCTTAGTGAGTGGGAGGCAGAGGGAGAAAGAAATACCAACACAAGAGACACATTAATTGGTTTCCTCCCATTCCCCCCGCTTGAGCCCTGACAGGGGCCAACGTCAAACCTGCCACTGAGTTATGTGCCCTTGAACAAGAACTGAACCTGCAACCCTTTGGTCAGTGGGCCAACACTCTAACCACTGAGCAAAGCCAGGGCCCCTCTGACTTCTCAGACCTTAGCTTCTGTACACGAATGTGCCATTACCCTGACACAGCCTAAGGGCACACACCAAGCATGCTTAACTGGTACAAGGCAGGAAGGAGCCAAGATGGGGTACCAGAGGGGATGAAAGAGTGTGTGTGTGTGTGTGTGTGTGTGTGTGTGTGTGTGTGTAGAGCGCAGTGGTCAGAGCTACAAAAAAAGTACAGGTCATTGAGCCTCAGGGACTAGAAATACTCAGTACTTAGTTGCCACCACACCTCGCCATTCACCACCCAAGAGCTGACCAGGATGCCTAGACTCTGAGATCCTGGGCTACCAGATGTACTCTCTCCTCAGCCCTGCCAACCCCCGCAGCTGCCTCCCTACATCCCTGGCCCACCTCTAGGGTCCATTTTGGTGTCTTCCAAAGCCTTGGGCTACGGGCAGGGCTTCTACAAAATGAGCTCTGATGGGAAATGTCTCAGGAAAGTATTTGGAGACCTATTTCCAGATCTCCTTTTCCCAAACGGAGTGGTGGAGCCCAGGAAGAACTATATAAGGGCCCTTGCACAGGGCCCAAAGCTGCTCTTCTAGAATGGCTTTTCCTAAGCAACTCCCCCAATACGGACACCGTCTGCTTTCCCTCTTTCTCTGCAGTTTAAGTTTCTCACCTTCTGCACAAAGCCCACCTCCAGGCAGCTTTCTTGGACTGAATGCTCTGCTCACTCCACCTGCCTGGCTCCCAGCACTCAGCTCAACACTGGCTCTTGGTAACAAATGGCTTTACAAAGTGCCCTTGGACTGTTTCATTCCATTTCCTGTCTTCGCATTGGAGCTGGAGGCTACTAGAGGCCAGTATGACAGTGCCGTTGCTTTTGTTTGCCTCGGTTCTGGGGCTGGCTTATAACGACTGGTAACTGAATGAGGACAGGCTGACAAACCAACTGCCTGCCTCCAGCCTGGGGCTGCTGGAAAGGGTGGCCTTGATGCGCCAGGCCTCAGAGCACTTACCTGAAGGCAGCCAGGTACTCGGGATCCCCCATCGGGGGGTCCAGGCCTCCGGCCCAGGCCACGTTAACGTTGAAGCCCTCGCCGCTGCCGGCTCCCACCTGGAAATCAGGATGCAAGAGAGACGTGAGGAGAGCAGCGTCCCGGGAGAGGAATCCCAGGATGTCAGCTCTGCAAGACCAGCTCATGTACCCTCTTCACTTTCAGATGGAGAAACAGGACCAGAGAAGCTACACAAGCTATCCAGGACCACACAGCTGGCTGGGACAGAGGCAGAGTGGGTCACGGGAGAGAGTCAATGGGGCTGGAAGAGGCAGACCCGACACGTGGTTACCTCCTCCACAGCCCCGCTGCCCGGGAAGAAGTTGCCGCCGTCATGGCGATGCAGGGAGATGTAGAGCACGCTGGGGTCCTCGTAGAAGGTGTGCTGGGTGCCATTGCCGTGATGAACGTCCTGTGGGAGATGGGCAGTGGATTAGGGAAGGTATGAAAGCGGAGAGATGGAGAGTGGAGCAGGTCAGAAGGGTTTGGGGGTTAGTGACCAGTTTGAGGGTCAGGACCCCTAGACAGGGGGTGAGGAAACTGGAGACCCTAGAGCCAAACTGTTGAGTAATACATCCGTGGGTCCCCTCTGAGCCTCAGTCTCTCCGTGTGTGCAGAGATGTGTGTATAACACGCTGAATGGGGGTGGCTATCATAGGAGAGCCTGAGGGGAGGAAGCAGGCCTGACCGTGAGAGTGTGTGGGAGCGGATTAGTGGAGGAGAGGGCAGAGTCCAGGATGATACATCAGGAAATCTCACTGCTGTGTCGTGTCCAAGGTCATGGGATGATGCGGGTGATGAGAAACAAACTCAAGTACCGAGGGGCAGGCACGTGCGGCCCATCGCCATCCATCCCAGGGAAAGCAGTGGCTCTGCGGTCGGTAACTCACGGCCTCACTGTCCTCAGCTTCTGACCAGGCATGTCCCATGCACAGGTGTCAACGCAGAGTGGGGCAGCTTATACTTAGATGCACGTTCGCTAGCACTAAGCAACTGGTTTCAAATCTGGCTTAGGACAGACTGGGTGCGTGGCTGTATGCAAGTTACTGAACCTCACTGTGCTCACTTCCTTTTGTCTGAAAACCTGTTTACAGTCAGGAGCGACTACGTCACATGTGAAATCCATCAGTGTTTGGATTCGATCAGTGGAATGTTAACGTTATCTGCTGTCACTATGACTGTCATTGCCTATAGGGGAAATGCAGAAATCAGAGCTGCAGAAAGAAGCCAACAGAGGCCAAAAGACAGCACTCAAGTGGTTCCTTCCTCCCAGTGTGGGCGTCTGTTATGCTGAAGGCCTTCCCAGACACCGTCTTCTCCCTTTTATACAAGGGGGAAACTGAGGCTCAGGAGGCCAATGCCGAGCGAGGACATGGAGCCACATTTCCTGACGCCGGGCTCAGGACGCTCTCCACGGGGCTCTGGGTCTGAGCGGCCAGGACATACCCAGTCCACAATGAGGATCCGGCCGGCCTTGCCCTGTTGTTGCAGCTGCCGGCACGCGATGGCCACGGAGTTGAAGAAGCAGAAGCCCCTGGGAGGAGGAAAGGGCAGTCCTGACAGCCCATCCTTCCTGCGCCTCCACCTGTCCAGCCTCCCCTCTCCCCCTGCTCCCGGCCTGGTCCAGCCCCCAAAGGCTCTCCCCGCCTCGGCCTTCCCCAGACCTTACAAGGCTGTGGAGCGGTCCGCATGGTGTCCTGGGGGCCGGACCACGGCAAAACCATTCTGGAAATGGAAAGAATGCTTATCAGCCGCAGGGCCAGCCCTCTGACCCCATTGCTATAAACATGCCCCAGCTCCAGTGCCTCCGGGGCCAGCATGGGTCTGAAGGGCCCCGTTCTCAGCCCCAGGCTTGGCATCCTCTGCTTCCAGGTTGGATGTGAACAGAGAACACCCCCCTCCCCCGCCCCCCTCCGTGTGTGTTCTGGCTGTTCGCACTTCGCAATAACAGCTGTTAGTTGGGCCAGAACTTCGTGCCTGGCACTGTGCTAAGCTCTTTATAAACACTGGATTTCACCCTCATAACATCTCCATGAGATAAGCATTATTATTAGCTC
Source organism: Pipistrellus kuhlii (assembly GCF_014108245.1). NCBI lineage: Eukaryota > Metazoa > Chordata > Mammalia > Chiroptera > Vespertilionidae > Pipistrellus > Pipistrellus kuhlii. The sequence continues at coordinate 40,841,201 of NW_023425529.1, forward strand.
CAGCTTGCAGACAGGAGAAATCTGACGTTTAGGTGGGTTAAGCAATGTGTGCAAAGTTGCCTGGTTGTAAACGGTGGAGCCAGAATTCTAAACCCAGTTCTGTGCCCTTAACTGCAAAGACCCACCAAAGGGCTTTGACACTGAGGACACCGTGACCACCTTGAGCTGAGCTCCTAAACTGTGTGTGTGTGTGTGTGTGTGTGTGTGTGAACCTCAGGACAAGCCCTTGTAAGGTGTCCAGCCCAGGTACCAACCCAGTCTATAAAACTTCAGCATTGTAGGGGTTTGTGTGTTGGGTGGCAGGAGTGGTGGGGGTGGGGAGGGAGGAGAGAGAGAGAGCCCGGCCAGTGTGGCTTAGTGGTCGAGCATCAACCTATAAATCAGGAGGTCATGGAGCACACGGGTTGCAGCCTTGATCCCCAGTAGGGGGCATGCCGGAGGCAGTCGATTGATGTTTCATTGGTGTTTCTATATCTCTATCCCTCTCCCGTCCTTTATCCAAAACTCAATTAACAAAAAACTTCAACACCGCAAAGAAACAATCTGCCAATGCACGGAGGTCCAGAGATGCCTGCAACTCGCCTACAGGCACACGTTGGGTCTATGTTAAATGATCCTGTGTGATCAGGACCTGTGTCTCTTGGAGACCAAAGGTTCAGGGTCACGGTGGTGGACTCTCCGCCAAGAAACATGAACCTCATTTTGGTCCCCAGAGCTCTTGATTCCCCTTCCAAAACCCCGTGGTGCTATCCGAGAGAAATGAGGTGCTGGGGCTCACTCCGGGTCTGGCCCCCGTGCCGCCCCATTCTGCTACCTCCTTCCGCGGCGTGCCCACCTCCCGCCCCGCTGTCCTACCTTCAGCTCCCGGGAAGCCACTTTGAAGGCCAGATCGGTGACGCTGCCGGCGGCCCAGCGGGCTGCGTTGGAGGAGTGCAGCTCGTTCCAGACGGTGTCAGTGTCCACCTGCGGGGGCCAGAGTCAGGGCCCGCATCATCCCAGGCTTTCCACAGGAGCCGGGGCCCATGGGTGGTGCCCACCCCGTGGCCAGGACCCCAGGGGCAGGGAGCTGGGCAGACAGTGCTGCCTCCCCAGTGCCCCACCACCCAAAGGCAAGGCCTCCGGTACCCCCGGTCCCAGCAGGACGTCTCCTTCCCCGCTTCAGTCCACATCACCAGCCCGTATCTGGCCAGCGCTCCGCTGGCGCCACGGCACCTGCCTCCCCGCCAGAGGAGGGGGCATGGCGTTACCTGGGCGGGACTTGGGGTTTGGGCCTGGAGGGGGTTTTGAGCCCCAGCCGGCTCTGCTCAGGCCCTGCGGGACGTCGGAGCTCGAGGGGCCGTCTGCACCTCTGTCTTCCACTCGGGGCCCCTAGCCCAGGCTGGGAGGCCCCCCAAACCCAGTCCCTGGGCCTCAAGGCTAGGGAGGGGCCGGGCGGCATGATGGGGAGATGGGGAGGGCGAGGCGGACCAAGAGAGGCGAGGAAGGCAGAGAGAGTCTCAAGAGGCTGGAGGAAGAGAAAGAGAGACAGAGAGAGAGGGAGAGAAGGGAGGAGAAAACAGAAGCAAAAACAGTTGGAAAAATCAGAAAGTGGCAAGAAATGGGAAGTTGTGAATAGGGCGCTGACTGGCTCCCCACAGTCCCCCCTATAGCTACAGCTCCCCTTTCCCTCCGGAACTGGGCCTCCATCCCCATCCTGCCTCCACACCTGGCCGGGCAACCACTGCAGGGACCTTTCAGGCACGGCGGGCACTGCTAGGGAGGCAGGAGCCCCCCACGCAGGAGGGAGGGAGGAACGTGGGGCGTGGGAGGGACGTGCCCGAGTCCCCAAGGACACCGGAGGCACCCACAGCCCCAGCCCAGGCAGCCCAGACTCTGCCTGGGAGCTCCCTCGGTGAATGGCCAGTCCCGACCCCTGGGGTCATATGAAGGGAGATGGACTCGGCCCTGCTCTCTGAGCCTCCCTCGACATTGACCCAGCGCCTTCTCGGTGTGAGGCACAGGCTCCACACTTAGGAGATACTGGTGGGCTGGCTGAGGACAGATCTGCCCAGAAGGCGCTGCTAGCCAGCAGAGGGGCATTATGGGACAGTCCCTGGCCCACTGGGTCTGGCAGAACCACAAGAACAAGCAGGCAGGGCGGGGCCCGGGGGGAGTGGAAAGGAGCCTGAGAGCCCGTGGCGATGCCTGCTCGAGAACCCCGGGCACACTTACCCCAACCCCGCCACAGGGCAGCATCACAAATACCCGCTGTGCCAGGAGCCCTGCGGAGAGAGGCCGGGGTGTGGGAGCTGAAGCCTCGCAGCTCTGGCCTGGCCAGGACACAGAGGCCCCGGAACGAGGGCCGGGGTGGGTGCACGGGCGAGGGGATGGGCAGCAGAGGGGCCAGGGGAGCTGAGGGGATGCCAAGGATGCTGGGGGACAGGCTGGTGGAGCTGGGACCGGAGAGATTTGGGATGGGTAGGCGAGAGGAGCCGCGGAAGGACGAGGGTCCCAGGCCCCGCCGGGCCCTACCTGCCAGCTTCCCGTTGTCCAGTTTGAGGCGGCTGAGCGGGTTGGTGCCGTAGAGGTGCACGTGCCGCTCGGAGTGCACCGACTGCAGCTCCTCCAGGGAGGCCTTCCGGCCTCGGAGACACTGAGGGCGGACCACGGAGCTCCTGAGGCCCCTCCCCGCCATCACCACCACCCGCCTGCTCCTTCATCTCCCGCTGGCTCTACCAGGGGTCCTCAAACTTTTTAAAGTGGGGGCCAGATCACGGTCCCTCAGAGAGCTGGAGGGCCGGACTATATGAACTACTAATTCCTACTGTAACACCTCGGCTGCGCTCACTGCCCACAAAACCTGGCGGGCCGGATCAGGCTCCTCTGCGGGCCGCATGTGGCCCGCGGGCCGTAGTTTGAAGACGCCTGCTAGGCCCTCGGCCCCGCCCCTCCTCTCCCATTCCTCTGACCTCCCCGATCCCACAGCCCCCACCCACCTCCTCACCTCGCACTGGCCTCGGAGGCCCCGCTCCTGCAGCCGGGACCAGATGCTCTGGATGCGGCCCGCGTGCTCCGGGTGCCTGCTGTTGTCACCGCAGGAGCACTGGTGCTTCAGCATGACCGAGTCATACACCAGCCCTGGGGGCGGGGAGGGGGGGCGGGGTCAGAGTCAGGGCCCCAGGGAGTCCACAGTGCCCCCACCACCACATGGAACCACGCTTGGCACCCACACCCCACCCCCCATCCTACACTTTGGTCCTTCCCACGAATTCACACCCCCGGCTGCTCATCCAGGCAGCCTCGCCTCCTCACATGCACACCCACACAGCCCCACCTTCCTGACACAGGGGTCCTCCTCACAAGGCCACTACCTTTCCACATCAAGAACTCGGACCCCAACAGAGGGAGGCCCGATGTTGGGGTCTCACCCTGGATGTATTGACTCAAACAGGAGGAGTCAGAGGAGAAAGAATCCCACAGGAACTCCAAAACTGGGAGCTGCGAGGCCCCGAGTGACACGGGGCCATGTGACAAGACAGGGGCCGTTTGGGGAGGGTCTGTTTCAGCTTGACCAGCGGACACCTAGGAAGGCCCCGTGCACCGCCAGTGGGACGGTCCCTTTCAGCAAGTCTAGGGCGTCAGGGTCTTCAGAATTCTCACACCACGACCCAGCAATGCCACTCCCTGAGACTGCCGCTTGGAGAACAGTCCCAGGGATGAATGAAGGTTTAGGCACAAAGAAACTCAAATGAGGAGTTTGAGTAACCATCTAACTGCCCAACCAGTAAAAAAAAAACCTATGTAATAAAAGCCTAAGCAACCTTGGGGTGGAAAGACCAGAACCACCAGTCGCTATGATGTGCACTGACCACCAGGAGGCAGCGGATCAATGCAGGAGCTGCCCTCTGGTGGTCAGTGCACTCCCACAGCGGGGAGTACTGCTCAGCCAGAAGCCAGGCTCATGGCTGGCCAGCATAGTAGCACTAAGGAGCAGAGAGCCCAGAGGTAAGGGGCAGTGAGCGGGCGGGAGGTTAAGGAGCCAGGGGTCCCGGACTGAAAGGGCGCAGGCCAGGCTGAGGGACGCCCGTGCCCTGGGCCTCTAATCTTTAAATAAAGTACTACTCTGGAACACTATAAAAACCTCATTTCTGAAGATGAGTTATATCACAGTGTTTGTAATATGTTAACTGAGTAAAGGGGGGTACTGTGTCTGTGGTACATGTTGTGTGTTTACAGATGGCCTGGACAAAGCAGTGTTTAAGAGTGGATACCTCTGGGTGGTGGGATACAGAGTGGCGATTTTTATGCTTTTTCTGCATTTTTCAAAACTTCTACAATGCTTTTTTTTTTTTTTTTAAGTATTTTTTATTGATTTCAGAGAAGAGAAAGGAAGAGAGAGATAGAAACATCAATGATGAGAGAGAACCATTGACTGGCTGCCTCCTGCATGCCCCCCACTGGGGACCAAGCCTGCAACCCAGGCAGGTGCCCTGATCAGGAATCAAAATGTGAAAATGTGACCTCCTGGTTCATAGGTCGATGCTCAACCACTGAGCCACGCTGGCCAGGCAAAGCTGCTGACACGCTTCTGAGCTCTTTCTCCAAGCAGAGCAAAAACATTGGATGACGTTTTCAAAAGGCCTGAACTAGCGGTCAGGAGCCCCCGACAATGCTTAGCCCCGCCTGGCAGCTTGCTATTTGACCACAAGCGTGTCACCTTAGACTTCCTGAGCCTGGTCTTCTCGTGTGTAAGACGAGAACCGCCGCCTATTCCCCTGCTTCACAGATGCTGTGTGGGCCTCACGGGACCAAAAAAGTGCGCTGTGGCCTCGTCCTGAGCGGTGCTGCGATGCAGACATGGACCCGTGCCCGAGCCGCTGTGTGTCCCCAGCCCTTCCTTCCGCCCCGCGCTAACCCAGGACTGACCTGTGGGGAAGGGCAGGGTCCTGGTGGGGGCCTCCGAGCTGGGCAGGACGCGGGCCTGGCTGGGGGGCTCCGGTGTTGGCAGTGAGGCAGGTGCAGCCGGCGAGGACTGCGTCCTGGACAGGAGCCGGTGGCCGCCCTGGGCCGGGGAGAGCAGCACGGAGTCCCCGGTGCCGACCCGTGGCAGCCGTCCGGCCAGGCGCTGATGCTCCCACAGGAACACCTGTGGGACACGGGGCCTCAGTCTCCCGGTTCTCAAGATCCTGGCTTCCGATACCTCCGAACAGGCCCCTTTTCTGGCGTGATTCCAGGGGTGATGCCTCTAGTGTTGCCTCCCAGCCAGGCTCCGGCCTTTGACTCTAAGCTCCCTACTCCCACTAGGCCCCAAAGGTCTGACCAGCCCACTCCCCCAAGCTCCCTGGGCCCTCGGGAGTCCAAAGCCAGAACCCAGATGCGGGATCGCAGGGACAAGGACCGTGCACCTGCCCGAGGACACGGGGACCTGCGTGAGGCACTGTTACCACAGCTGATGGCCCCACTCAGAGCTGTTCCCTGCATTGATATCCCATCTCCCTGCCTCCCATCTCTGCCAGGCCCCCGCGCTGACTGCACCGCTGAGGGGCACTCGGGCACGGCCGTACCTGCTGGTGCTGCTGGAGAACAGGGCCTCTGGCTTCGTGCTGCCCCGAGCTCGACCCCCTGCAGGCCAGGCTGTCTTCCCCCGGGGGCCCCACTCCCCCGCCGTCCGCCTCCAGGTCCTCAGCCGAGGGTATCTGCCGTAGGCGAGGCTTCTCGCTCGGCTTGGCTGACCTCTGGGGAGGGAAGACGCCCGCTGAGAAGCCATGCTGGAGGGCGGGGGGCGAGGTGGCCATTTACTTGGCTGGGACGCCACTGGCCAAGTGGCTCTCGGCCCTCCAGATCCCGGCCCTTCCAAATCCTCCCTTCTTCCTTCTAGCAGCCCCGTGGGCCCAGGGCAGCAACCCCTCGCACCTCCCCTTCCCAGTCCCCCTCACCTTGATCAGCTGGACGTGAGGGCTGAGCCGCTCCGGGCGGGGCTGCAGGGGGCCCAGTGCCGGGGGGGCGGTGGTGCTTGGGGGCAAAGGCTCCGAGCGGGTCCGGCTCAGCGGCCAGTGCAGGCCTGACCCAGACAGCCGCTCGGTGGTCAGTAAGGACTGGGCAAAGTGGAAGGGCAGGGGCCCAAACCCGGGCACTGGAAAGAACGTGGGGGGCGGCGTGAGGAGGGAGCCGTGGAGGAGAACGGGAAGAAGCAAGGGCACGGGTGGGGGGCGGGTCTCAGCGGGGAGGTGCACAGAAAGACGGGGCAGTGGAGGGGGGTCGGCCCTTACCGGGGTGCAGGGATCCAGCCCCTCCCCTGGGGAAGCGGCAGGACTCACCCGTCAGCAGGGGGGTGTGAGAGACTGAGGGATCCAGGAGGAGGATGGGCTGCAGACGAGAGGGCATGGTGCCCCCAGCCTCGGAGTCCAGGCCGTGGGGCAGGAAGAGGGGAGCGTGGGGGCTGCCTAGGACTGGCCCCCGAGGGCCCAGAGTTGGATGGGTCCTGCGGTCACCGTCAGCCTGGGGGAGAGGCGGGAGGGGTCACGGAGGGGGGAGGGGCAGGTTCCAGCAGAGAGAACGGTGAAGGCGATGGGCGAGGCAGGCAGCGGAAGGGAGTAGAGGAAGCTGGGGGACTTGGCATGTGGGAGGGCGCCACAGCCACTCACCCTGGCAGGGGCGGGCAGGCCCAGCGTGATTGCGGGCAGCAAGGACACTGTCGGCAAGGTGAACGGGGCCAGAGAGGTCTCCTGCCTCCGCAGCCGCTGGCCCAAGAGCGTCTGCCATGGGGAGCAGGGGTCACTGGCCCCAGACCTCCACCCCTGGGCACGCCTTCCCCAGAACACCCAGCCCCGGCAGCCCGGCAGCCCCAGGGCCCCTGCTGAGAGGAAGACTGAGCCCCAGAACTGCCCCTGGGAGTCCACCCCGCAGGGCCTTACCTCCGAGCCCAGGATGGGGTTGGGGCCGTGCTCGCTGTCATTGGGAGAGCTGCACCCTGACGCAGGTGTGCTGCTGCTACTGGGGGAGGAGTCTGGGGAGCAGGAGGGAGGGGAAGGGAGAGGGAGGCACAGTCAGAGGCCCGGCAGTAGCCAGTGGCCAAGAGGGCCGCCTCTGCTTCCTGCTTCCCTCCCAGGAGGGCAGGAAGGAGGCAGGCCATCAGGAGTCACCGGGGCCTTTGCACGCTCTCTGAAGGCCCCTCTTCTGGCACAGCCCCGGCCAGTGTGCAGGGCACACCGGGCACAAGCACCCGTGGTAACCCTGAGGAAGGGACCCGTCACCCCTGCCTGCGCCCGGGCCCCCCCCCCCCGCCCCTCACCTCCGAGGGTCTCGGCAGGCCGCCGCCGGAGGCTGGGGGGGGCGCTCTCCTTTCTGAGCAGCGGGTTCTTCCTCCGCTCCAGCGACTTCTTGGGCTTGTAGCGCAGCTTCAGGTTGGGCTCGGAGACTATGGGAGCACCGGCATTCCTTAGCCCCACACCCAGCCTCCTCCCCACTGCCCATCAGCCCCCCCTCCCAGTCACCCCGCATTCAAGGCCTTCCCCCCCCCCCCACGCCCAGAAGGGTCCCCCGCCCGCCCGGCCGGCCCGTCGCACTCACCTGTCTTCCGCAGAGGGTGGTGCTCTGGGGGGTCACTGGGCAGGCTGGGCACAGGAGGCAGGAAGCTGCTGAGCATGGAGCGGGCAGCTCCTTCCGTCTCCAAGGGCTCGAGAGTCCTGTGGGGTGAGTGCCACGGCCGCTTCAGAGGGATGGGGGTGCCCGGAGGCCTGGCAGCAGCCTCATTCCGCAGAGGCCCCTTCCTCAGCATGGCCGCCGGAGGGGGCAGGGGACGCGGCAGCCAGCAGGGTGGGCAGGGTGGGGCTGGCAGGAACAGGGGCCATCTCCAGGTGGCAGCAGCCGGGGTCCCGGACCCATTGGGGACCGTGTCCCCGGAGAGCAACCTGCTCTAGGAACCAGGGTACTTGGGTGCTTAGGGGAGACACAAACCAGAGAAGGGACTTGTGTGAAGAAGAAAGCCAGGGCGGGTGGGTGTGTGCACAGAGATAGGAGCCTCGGGCGGGGGAGAGAGGGAGCGGGGAGGTAACTAAAGAAGAGAGGAGGGCAGGTGTCAGTTGGGAGAGGGGGCCGGGCAGGAATTGCGGAGGGAGGTGAGCATAGGATCAGGTGATCAGCAGCTGGGAGAGGGTAAGTGAGCGCACACAGGTGGACTGACAGGGAGGCCAGGACAGGGCAGGGCCGGGAGGGGACAGGTGGGCGTTACCTGTAGGGAATGCTGGGGCTGCTGGGATGGACTGTCCTCTCTAAGGCTGCCTGCTGTTTCTTCAGAATCACCTCTGCCAACTTCTGCTTGACTACGCTGCTAGCCACAGCGCCTGGGGGGTGGGGGGGAGCCATGAGTGGGGCTGGAGTGGGTGGACAGGTGCTCTGCCTGCACATTTCCTGCCCGTTGCCTTTCCACTCCCTTAGTCTAGTACAAGGTGTCCCAGGATTCCTCAGGCAAGAGCCAAGCCCAAGGCCCCAACTCAGAGCTCCCCGCTCCCATTTCTAGCCCACTTGCTAGTGCATTCACAGACAGAGCCCAGCAAGCAGAGGGAGACCTGAGCTGGCGTCACTACCACCCCAGCCCTTCTGTGCCCAGGTGGGTGGGCCATGGACACAGGCGGGAGGCTCCGTCCTTACTCCGCTTGCTCTTGTCCTTATGGAGAAGCTGCCGCAGCTCTTGCTCCTGCTGCCCCATCGGCAACTCGGGCATCGGCGTGTCCATGGAGAGCTGTGGGCAGGGCTGGCCGCGGGGAAGGGGCAAGGCGTTAGGGGCTGAGACGGGGCCCGGGGGGAGGCTGAAGGGAGAGAGGGGGCTTGGGAGCCGAGCTCCTGTCTTTACCCTCATGGGCTCCACAGAGCGGTGCTGCGGCAGGCCCGCCAGGAAGAGGTGGTGGTGCAGGTGCTGGGGGTGCTGCAGGGCCAGCAGCGCGGGCTCCAGTGGGGGCTCCACCGGGGGCCGCTGGCCCACCCGCAGGTCCATAGGCTGGGGCTGAGGGCCTGGCGTGTCTGCGTGGGGTCTGGGGCAGCCTGAGGACACACAGAAGGGGAGCAGCGTCGGCTGAAGCATCTGTCTGCAGGAGCGGGTTACAGCCTCACAGCCTCCTTCAGGGCTCACTGGACTCAAAATAAAACATGCTTTAGGGGCCTTTTGCTCACGCCATCCTCACCAGGGTCCTAGGAGGTAGGTAATTTCAACCCCGTTTCACCCATGAGTAAGGAGATGACCTCAACTGTCCATGGTGGGTCTGTTGCTTGTGGGGTTCGAGTGGAGCCTCTGACTCTGAGCATGCTGCTTTTCCACCAAAGGACGGGAGGCTGGGACTGCGGGGACCTACCAACAGCTGAGAGCCCTTCGGTGGTGCCTTCTGGGCCTCGCTTTCTCCTTCCCTTCTGCCCCCTGGAGTGAGGGTTTCACCCACTTGCCTCCAAGGAGCTGCTCTCAAGGACAGAGATCAGACAGGTGCACAGCCCCCCTTTACTCAGCCTCCAACCCCAAAGGGCCTCACAGGCCCTCTCAGGCATCGCCCTCCCTCCTCTACCGCAGGCCATGGGCTGAAACAGGGCCTGGGGGGAGGCTGAAGGGAGAGAGGGGGCTTGGGATGCCTCGCCCGGGCCAGTTTGCTCAGTGGTTAGAGTGCTGGCCCATGGACCGAAGGAAGGGTCTCGGGTTCAATTCCAGTGAAGGGCATGTACCTTGGCTGCACGTTCCCCCAGCCCCAGTAAAGGCCCATGTATGAGGCAGCCAATCACTGTGTCCCTCTCACATCGATGTTTTTCTCTCTCCTCCCTCCCTCCCCCCCCCCTCTCCCTCCTCCCTTCCGCTCTCTCTAGAAATCAATGGAGAAAATATCTTCAGGTGAAGATTAAAAAAAAAAAGCAGCAGCAGCAGCGATGCCTCCCACCTGCAGCCAAGCCCTGGCCGCCCCCCAAGGGCTGCCCAGCCCGTGTGCCCGCGGAGCCTGCTCTCAGGTGCCCTCGCGCCAGCTCTGGGCCAGCAGCGGAGAGGACGCGGCTCAGGTGCCTCTTCTCGAGTGTCCTCGGCACCGTCGCCAGGAGCACCTGCCAGGGCCGCGGGCGCAGGGCTATTTATAATAACTAGCTGCTGGACCAGGTTCTCCACCCGCGCGCGCGGCCAGCGGAGCCGGGCTGGGCCGAGCAGCCAGAGATGCTGCGGAGAAGCAGAGGCCGACGGGGTGGGAGCAGGTGCTGAGCGACACAGAGACTGAAACCGGCTCAGCCGGTGCCGAGCGACCCCATCAGGGCCCGAGGCGGTGGGGGACTGAAGGCACTGTGTGGCAGAGCGCCGGCCGGGGGTGGGGGGGGTCAGGACACACGGCCTCCAGGCCCGGCTCAACCATGACTGCTCACTGCCCCAGCCTCTGCAGCACATGTGGCTGCAACACCCTCTCACCTCATCACCACCATGGGCCCCGGGGGGGGGGGGGGCTGTCACTCTTCTTGATCCCAAATAAGGAAAAGGAGGCGCAGGCAAAGGCCACCCGGCTCCGAGCAGACCGAGGCACGGGCTCTGGTCCTGATGAGGCCGGTGTCCCGGCTCCGCTTCCCCCGTGACTCTCACCAAGCGGCCTCGTGTCTCACCGGGCACAGAGGAGGGGCCTGCAGGAGGCGGAGGCTGAGGGGCACCCGCCCTAACATCCTCTCGCCACGAAACGGACAGAGAGGAGCAGCACAGGTGTCCGAGGCCCAGGAAGGATGGCTGTGCCCCCAGACACAGCCCGTCACGGGGGATGCCCAGCTGCGATCCCCGGACCCTGTGTTCATGCATCCACCCAGGAACCAGGTCGCTCTGGCTGAGTAGGGGCCTCCAATGCCAACGCACTCCTGCCCCAGGAAGGGTCTCGGTTCTTCCTCATTCCGGCGTCCTGGCTTCCCGGGGTGCCTCGCCTCGCCGGTGGCTCCCGCTCCGGCCACGCCCGCCCCGCCCCGCACTCCCAGCACCTCCGGGGGCCGGAGCAGAAGGCTTCTGGAAATGGCTCTGCCTAAAACCCTGGCGGCGGCCGGCAGGGTGATTCAGCATGTGGAGGTCTGAGCCGCCTGGTGCTGCCCCTGCTTCTCTCACCTTCTCTCCTACACCTGCACCCGAGTCCTCCACCTCAGCCGCCGGCTGCCACCCTGTCACGTTTCGCGTACAACGTCCCCCTCCTGGTGCTGTCCTCGCTCTTCAATTCTACGTTTCCAGGTCCTACCCTTTCTTCCAGGCACAGCTAGAAGCTTTTCCCCCCTCCCCGGACCTAGCCTGGTGCCACATGGATTGCAACGGCGCTCCCAGTTCTGTGCCCCAAAGGGAACTGCGTGGTCCGAGTTAAGCCCCAATGGCAGGGACTGGTTTTGCTTATTGCTCCCTATCCCAGAACCTGGAACAGTGCCTCGGACGTGACAGGCACCCCATAAACACTGGCTGGATCCATGAAGACATCTCTGTATCCCCCCAAAATGCATAGGAGGGTGCCCCTGGCACAGAGACGGGGTTAGTTTTTCTTTTTCTAATTTCTGTATTTAATTTTTAGAAAATGACACATCTCTGAGGACTAAGGAGTAATAGACGGTGAGTTTAATGTTTCTTGAGTGACTTGACCCACACATTAACCAGCTGGCCCCTCCTTTGGCACTGGTCACATACAGCAGTCTGCTATTATTTTTCTCGCTTTGTGTCCTGTCTCCCCAACCTACCTGCAAGCTTTTGGACAGCCAGGGCCGATGCAAAGAGGACACCTGCCCTTCATTTCTCCCTGCCGTGTGTAACTATTCGGCATCTGGTATGTACCTAGCCGGTCCTCAGTGGGTCCTGGCTGAAGTGAGGGAGCCCCAGCCTCAGTCCCAGCCCACAGGCATGTCCTAACCAGAGCAGCAGCGGGAAGTCCACTCCCTGCCTTGCTCAGTGCAGCCTAATAGGAGGCAAGGGAAATGAGAGAACCAGGAAGAGGGTCCCTCCCCTCCTACCTAAGCAGCACAAGGCATGCTCCATCCTGCAAGAGCTGCCATGCCTACCTTACAGGGCTGGCGTGAGGACAGACCGAGCCAACAACCGAGAACATGAGCCTGCCGTGAGGCAGGGGCCTGAGTATAAACATGAGCTTCCTACTTGCCTTCCTGTCTCACTGCATCCTGCCTTTCCTCTTCCTGTCGTGCTTCCTAGCACTGGGACTGGCCTGGATCCAGAGTGGCCTCCTTATCTCCACTCCTCACCCTTTCCCCATGCAACCCCAATTCACCCTCTCCCCCAGGAACCCAACCTCCTGACTCTGTGGCAGACCAGCCAGCTCCCCTGCCCAGCTACCCGCCAGTCTCATGTCCTTTCCACCCTCAGCTCCCACCTCCCACCTCCCACCCAGCCTCCCTCAGGACTGAAGCTTACCTGTGCCAGGGGGGCTGGGGCAGTGGGCACCCGGGGTCACCTGGGTCCCATCTGTAGAGAGAAGAAAGACGAAGTGAAGGGGCTGCAGGGAGGGGGCCAGGAAGAGGAAGGGGAGATGTCCAAGCCAGGCAGGCCCCTGCCTCTCCAGGGGGCCCCCACCTCCAGCTGGAGCCCTCCAAAACCTGGCACCTCCGACAGAGGCTCACCGAAAAGAGAAGACTCCATCCCATCCCTTTCCTCAAATCCCCATGCCGGAGGACAGCGATCCTCTGCTCCCTCTTCCTCATCCAATCCACTAAGCGACTCAGATAGCTCGCCCTGCGGGAGCTCAGGCACAGCAGGAACCCAGGGCGGCCCGGCTCACCCAACAATGCCCTCAGCCCTCCCAATGTGCTCAGATACCATCTCCCCTGGGCCCAGGCTCCCGTAGCCCCAAGGGAAAGAAGAGGGCTGGGAGGTGAGGTGGGGCTGGAGGTGGGACAGCAGGGCTGGTGAGACCTGCTGAAGATGCCAAGAGGGGCGTGGAGGAGGAGGAGGAGGCGGCGGCTTGGAAAAGGGACTCGGAGGCTTCCCGGTGGGAGAGGGACTAGGTCAGGGCCTAGAGGTCAAGTCAGGCCTGGTGGGCGCTGTAAAGTGATGGCTCTGGAAAGCGCACGCAGCCCAGGGTCCCCAGAGTAGGTACCCCTTTCCTCCTCCTGCTCCAGCCTGCGCCCTTCAGCCAGTCCCCCCCACCCCCCCCCCCCCCCCAGAAAGAACTGCTCAGCCTTTTTCTTGAATAAGTTGTAACAGAAGTGCTTCCACCTGCCCCAGCCTCCTAAGCACAGCTCAGACCCATCCCATTCATAACCCACGAAATGCACGGCAGGGCCAGAGCTGGTGAGCAGCAGAGAGGCCCAGAGGAGCACAGAGACTGCGGGGTGGGGGAAGACAAAGTGAGCCCAGAGGCCACCCGCCCAAAGTGGACACTTTCCCTCCTGCCGTCCCAGCTCAGCGTTGAGGAGACAGGAGGCCAGGAGATTGGAAAGCTGGGAGGGGGGCGTCTGGTGGACACACGGGAGCCCTCTTTGGCACAAGGGTTATTTTCTGGAGGACAATTTTCCGGGAGAGCCGCTCTTTGGGCTGTGTCGAAGGGGCAGCCACAGTTCCTCTTCCAAAGCTGAAAAGGAGAACTCCCTGCGGCAGGCGCTGGGGGAGGGGGCGACTCCAGGCTCAGAGAGACTCCCACCAGCTGGCTTCCGTCACCAGGGCCCGAGCTTTGAATGGCAGTGTCTGGGAGGGAAGCACCACTCCCCCTCCTCAAATGCTGCCCACCTTCCGAAGTCCAGTCCAAGCCCGTGTCCTCCTGAAGCTCACCCCGACCTCTCCTGGCTCCCCAGAGCAGCCATTCTGTGCCCACCACCCGGACACTCCACCCATTATGGTCTCTGGGTGTCGTCTGTGCGCCATGCCCATCTGCACCTATCACCTTGCTGGGCACACGGCGGACACTGGTGAATGGAACATAGTGGCTCTCTCCTGGCCCCTTGCCTGGGACAGGGCACGAGGCCTGTGAGCCCCAAGGAACAGTGGTGTGGGGGCAGCCCCTCCACCCGAGGACATGGAAACCCCTACCCCAGGTTCTCTTAGGACCTCCTCTTTCTTTTGCAGGACCTGGTCCCCCAAGACAGGTTTCTGAACCAGGCTCCGGGGCACACGCTCAGAGGCCGTGTCAGGCCCGGAGTCCCTGCCTCTGGGGCATTCTCTCCTACCTCCGGGGTCCCTGCCCGAGGCCTGCTCGGCAGCCTGCACGCGCTGGAACGGAACCCGGTTCTCTGCGCTCCACTCCCCTGGGAACTACAGATTCTGGACACCCTGCCCCTCTGGATGGGGGAGAAATTAATGGCCCTGAACTCTGCAGTGTTTGCTGCCCGGCCCCAAAGGGATGGACTGTGATGCTGATTGATGGTCTACATTCGGTTCAGAAAAAGCGTGTGCGTGTGTGTGTGTGGTGTGTGTGTGTGTGTGTGTGTGTTGCCAACAGGGGCTGTTTCCAAAAGCAATTCCTGGGGGGAAAAAAGTTCTGCTTCTCCCCTAACTCCCTGGCTCCGTGCTGGCAGCCTCTATGCGTTCAGAAGAGCCCAGAACAATAGAGAAACGATCTCGGGAACCGCTCTCCTGAGTCGCAGAGGGAGGAAAGGTATTGAAAGGGACACGGTCAGTGGTTGAACGGAAACCTGAAAGTGAACATCCTGCACCCCAGGCTTGGGGACCACGCAGGGGACCCCTCCTCTCCTCGGCCCCCCTCAGAGCACTGTTGCCACTAAAGTGGGGTCTCTCACTGTAATAAGATCAGGGGTGAGTGGACCCGAGGGACCGAGAATACTTCACAGGGCTGGATCCTTCTCCACACATCTCCTGGCCGGGGTGGGGACCTCTCCTTTTCGGAATCCCGGCGCGCCCCCCGCATTTCTACCGTCTTGGGAAGCAGCTGTTGTCAGGCTGAAGAGGCAGTTTACTCAGCACCAAGGCCCTGGGCCTACCGAGTCACCTCCCCAAACCGGAACGCCTGCTCTCACCCAGAACCAGAGAGCCCCAGAAACCCTGCTCCAGCGGCCCACCCCGGCCTCAGCTCCCTCCAGAGCAGACAGACACAAAGGCCACTCTTCTGTCCCTGGGCGCCTGCCCGCGCTGCCCTGCCCCCCTACCTTGTTGCCCTGGGCCCTCACCTGCCCCGCAGAAACCTGAGCCTGCCCGATCGCCTGCTCCCCAGGTGTGGCAGGCCCCCGGTCAGGCACAGGGCTTCCCGAGGAGCCCTGCCACCCACAAGCCTCCTCCCAGCACCTCCAAAGTCTTTTCTTAAGCGGTTCCACATGCCCTGTCTCCTGACCAGCTAAGGAGGCCCAGGCCCCAGCAGCCAGCGGAGAGCGGGCAGCAGCAGCAGCAGCAGCAGCAGGCCAAGTGCCAGGTCCGGGCTGACCCCGGCCCGCCCCACGCCGCAGCCCTGACACAGGCGGGACCATGGCCAGCAGAGAAGAGGAAGGCTGCGGGGTGACATGGCTTCAGGAAGATCCCCACATAAACAGACACAAGAACGAACAGCATGGTGGCCAGAGCTCTCTGACACAGCGAGGGCTGAGCACGGAGCAGCTCTTCTCGAAGGCACTCAGGGCGAGTGTGAGAACGTTAGGAACTGGGGGCTTTGGAGACCGTTCAGGCTAACACAGAGGAGGGAGGACAGAGGGACAGGGACGAGGTCCCGGCCACCTGGCAGGTCAGTGGCATGGCCAGGCCAGATCAGACCAGCGCAGGGAAAACCCAAAACGTCAATCTCAGACACAGGTACTGAGGGCCTCCATGTGAGGGCACTCATCTGGGGCTTGAAGAGATGGAAACAGGAGTGAAATCTGGTTCTCACTTTCAAGGAGTTTAAAATAAAGCACACTTTTTTTTTTTTTAAATTAAAAAAAATGCTACTTACAGATACTAACACATTTTCAAGGAGCCTCTAGAAGTGTAAAACAACATTTCTCACCCACCCAACTCCCTTGAACCTCTGTAGAATGGACCCTGTTTGACAGTTTCTTGAGTCTCCCTTCCAGAAATTCTCTTACTAATTTTCTTGGCACCAAGCCGCCGATGGCTCAGATTTACCCAGAACCCAGGGAGTGGGAGCTGCCTGGAAACTCCTGCCACGTGAAGTCATGGAAGTGAGGGTCCTCAGCGTGGAAGACATTGGCTTTGAAGTCAGAAGGACCTGGCTTCACCCTCTGACTCCCTCAGGGACCGGCAGGAAGCGCCAGGGACACAGTGTAACCTGGTCAAGCCTCAGCTGCCCCTGCAACGAGCAAGCGGATAAGCATATGTGCGTGGGAGCAGTCATCCTAGATTAGCCATGCTGTGTGTGTGAAGCCCCTAGCATGCGGCTGGAGCTGCCTTCATGGCTGTGCTCAGTGATACTTGCTCCTGAACTCGCCTGCAGCCTCTCTGGCACAAGCATTTCGCCCTCCTCTCCTCTAACACCGTCCCTTTTCTCCCGGACGCAGTCCCCAGCCCCTCCCAACCAGGTTCATCGCTTTCCCTTCCATCTGAACTTCTGTAAACTAACCCTTGACGGTATGCCAGGAGCTGCTCTAAGCGCCTTGCATGTGCTAATGCCTCTAACCCTCGCGACAAACCAACAAGACGGTTGCTGTTTTTATTGCCATTTCATAGATCAGCAGGCTGAGGCCCAGCAGCGTGCTCTGTAGTCACGTAACTTGGAAGTGGCTGTGCCGGGACTTGAGCCAGGCAATTGGGCTCCAGAATCCAAGTTCTCAACCAAATACACCCCACTGCTCCCCAACACTTGTTTCTCCCCACAGGCCAGCAAGGGGACAGCAAAGGCAGGGCCTGGCTGGGCACAGGGAAAGTCGCAGAGCCCCCCAAGAGATCCCTACCAGCCGTGAACCCCACCCCTGCCGCAGGCTGGAGGGGAGAAGCTGCCCGTTCCATCTCTGGGCCCCTTGAAGACAGTCCTGAAGAATCACTTCCGGAAAGCAGCCAACTGTTGTCCTCCCAGATCCCACGCAGTGACTTCAAACTGCGTGTGGGCACATGGGGCTGGAATTGGAGTTGCATGGGCTTCCCTTCCCCTGCTCGCGAGTGCTCTGCCATATCCCTTCCCTAGAGCCTCCGAGGTCCCTCCAGGTTCTTCACTGGCATCCCAAAGCAAGGTCCACCGGGCAGGCAGAGGGGCCAGCTGCCCGCGGGGGCGGAGGCTGGGCTCCCAGGTGACCTGCCTGGGACGCGGGGCTGCCACCACAAAGGCCTCCTGTCCGTCTAAGCCACATGTGTCAAACACAAGGCCCTCGGGCCAAATCCGTCCCGCCAGGCCTTGCAATGTGGCCCGCACCGCGCTGTCATCACTGCACTCCGCTGCGTTTCCATCACGATGACAGTTTATGACTGTTCAGTAAACCATTCGGCCCGCGATTTAGGCTGGATTTTAGATTTTGGCCCCTTCTCTGATTGAGTTCGACAACCCTAGTCTAAGCAGGCGAGGGGCCTGGAGCTCTGCAGGCTCAGCAGCTGTGCACCAGCAGGAGGCTGGAGGTGGGAGCCGCAGAGCTGGCCCTCCAGCCTTCGCAGCAAGCCTGCCCCCTTCCCCGCGCTGGGGCGGGTGGCAGCTATTTTTAGCTCTTGACACCTGGGTATTTTGCAGCCGCAGGATGTCCGGTTTGGAGTCTCTTTCTGGGAATCCCGCAAGCGGCTGTTGTAAACAGCCCCACGCAGCGGTGGCCAAGCCGGGAGCCTCGCCCCCCTCTTTCTGCTGTTTGAGATGAATCAAACAGGAAGCAGACGTAACCATGGCAGCGGCAGCTTGAGCTCTCCAGGGGTGGGAAAAACGCCCTCCCTGGCTCCTCACCCAGCCCCAGGTCCTCTTCCACTCCATGCCTCTCATAGATGGGGACCCCGGGACCCTAAGGCACGGAGAACTGGGCCTTCTGAGGGTGGGCAGCCATCGGTTCTCGGGACTAGCGCTCTCTGGAGAGCCTCACACTCCCTCAGCAAAGGAAAACGGGGTTTTCTCCAAGCCCTGCCGGCCCCGGGAGCCTCTGGGACCCACCACTCGGTCCTCCCAGCCGGCTCTTTGTGGAGGTGTGAGGGCAAGAGCAGGGCTACTTGCTCAGGGCCGCAGCACCCACTTCCTGTCACCCACAGCCTTCCTGCAGCAGGGGCGGCCTGCCCGGCCACTTAGGGAATTCCTGAGCAGGCAGGCTCCCCTCGTCCCAACCCCTTGGTCCAGACTGCCCCACTGAGAAAGGCCCTGAAGCACTCAAAAATAAGTTCCCACCTACTCTTACTCCTTGCTCCAGTAGCTCCAATCCCCAAGATGGGAAGTTCACCCTGAAGTCTAACCACCATCATTCTTGTCTTAAGCAAAACATCCCCAACAGTCAAGATGGGAGCCCCACTGTAACAAGAGGAGCAGAGGTGAGGTTCTGTCAGCTTCTGCTTTTGTCTACCCCCCACTCCCACCTCCTGGTGCTCCACAAACCAGCTACTCCCTCCTAGCAGACAGTCCTAGAAAATCTTTCTCAAGGGCCGGCGCTTGCCTCAATAGGGGCGCTTCTCTCTCCCTCCCTCTCTCTCTCTCTTTTGCCACACGCCTGGGACTGCTTCTCAGGGCCTCTCCGTCCCCCCTCAGATGTCTCATAGTCATTCATTTCCATCCTTGTTGTTCCCTCAGCTCTGGGCCCTCCATGGCCAGACCCTGCCTCCCCGTGTGTGTACCCCACTCCTGCTTGGCCACCCATCTGCCTCTCCCTGCTGCACGTGAGCCAGGAGATGGGCCTTCCTTCCTCAGCTCCTCTCACCTATGCCAACCAAGAGACTGCCAGGGAAAAGTTCAAGTTGTGTTAATAATTATCATGTTATAATTAACATTAGTGATGATCAGCAACCAGGTATTAAATGTTCACTGTTGTGCTGGTTACTGTGCTGGGCATCTCTCTTTTACTGTCTTGTTTGGTCCTCAAAACCCTATTAAGGTAGATATTATGATCACCCTCATTTTACAAAGAAGGACACTGAGGCTCGGGGAACTTAGGGAAATCGCCGAGGTCACGCAGATGGCCAGAAGGGCTTCTGGGACTCCAGAACCTAAGCTCATACTCACCACACCGGCCTGCACAGCTAGTTCCCCCCACCCCCTCCGAGGGGCCGCAGGGCACAGCTGGGCCCGGCCGCTGAGGGCCTGGGGGTGGTTCCCGGTGCCAACATGTCCCCACAGTGTGCTGGTCCTCCATCCGGAAAACATCCACCACAACAAAAATGAAAACAGAGAATCATCTCTGCATGTGTCCCTCACATGTTTTTGGTCTCCAGGAGGCACTCCCCAACTCCATCTTCACTCCCTTTTTCATCCTATATTTTCCCTGCCTTTTCAGTGTCCATGTTACCACTTTGTTTCCTGTGCACTGCCTCCAGCAGGGTGTCAGTAACCAGGCAAACCCCCCTGGGCCGCAGGGGAGATCCGCAAGCTGAGAGCTGTGTGGGAGCACTCGGGAACCTGCTGGGCCTATAGAAATGCAGGTTGCATAACCACAGCAAGCCACCCTTCACAGTGAGCAAACTCTCTTGGGAAAAGATGCTGTCCCGGGCACGCTCTCTCTTTCTCTCTGAGGCCACACACACTGCACCCGTGGGCTGGGAGAAGGGATGGAGCACCCACTAGTGTAGAAGGGAGCACCCACCTTCATGGCAAGCTCCTGGGGACTAAGAACATAGCCAAAGTTCACCCTTGCACCTGGGTTAGGGAAAGGCAGAGGCCACAGTGGGGATCTGGTTTGCTCCATGGCCTGGGAGCATCATGGGTATGAATCTGTGAATAGCAACAAGCTATTGATGAATGCTGGCATTAACAGGGAAGCCACATTAATATTAATGACAGTCAGTACCCTGGAGATTGCCATCCCACTCGGGCCTCGGTAGCTCCCTCATCTTGCCTGTTGTTTCTGGAAGACAGCCAGTGTGCAGGGCAGATTCTCCAGGTGACACGATTCCCCTTTGTGGCCACGGCTGCCTTTAAGACGTGGTGAGCCGGATTTTTCCAGATCACAAATCCAGCCAGGGTGCTTACACAGCCTTCAGGGAGTGCAATAGCCAGACGCCTGGTCCTGGGTACTGATTTGGACAAACCAGATGTGAACAATTTCTGGCCAACTGGGAATTTGATGAAATGAAAAGTGACCTTAGTGGAGGGTGGAGAGCGCTGCCCGGGGGCACAGCACACACAATGTAATCTCATTTAGGTGAAAGGGAGGTGCATAAAGGCCTGCCAGGAAAGGGGAAGGTGTGCAGGGAGGTATCGTGGCAGCGATCTGCGACAGCTGGGATTGCTCGCGTTTTTTATTTTTATATTTTTAGTTTTTAATTTTTGTTTGTCTGTGTCGTCTGATTACCTGCAATGCACATAAACTACTTCTATAATAATAAAAACAGAATACACACACACACACACACACACACACACAGATTGCAGAGTCAAGACCCAACCTCTGGTTTCCAGAGACCCACACTACTAGGCTTTCCCTGACCCCATTTGAATTCTTGCACCTCCAAGTCTTTTGGGGTTCTGAGTGATCTACCACCCAGCGTCCCCTGCCTCTCCTGAATCACACAGAGGGCCCAGCACAGGGCCGGGCACACTGTCAGGGCTTACTCAATGAATGCCTGCAGGCTGAATAATGGTCCTTTGCTGAGAGAAGGGCCTTCTGCCTCTTCCAGGGCGCTGTGCTGGGAATACTCACTGCTGACATCACTGACCTTCCCAGCCCTCCTCTGCCTCATGTTCCTCTTAAGAGCCGCCAGGGAGGGGCGAACCGAAAGGTCACCCCAGCAGATGCTGGAGAGGTGCTCCACATGGGGGCCATCAGGGTGCTCCCGTCCCAGGCCCCCTCCAATGCCAGCTGGATTCGAGACTCTCGGGACCCCGGTGTCCTACCTCCCTGGGAAGGCTGGGGGCAGTGACGTGAGAGAGGAGCCCACCCTGTGACTGCTGGCTCCAGACGCCTGCTGCTCCAGGCCCTGATGGGTGGAGGAGTCTGGAACAGAGAATTTGGCCTGATTTTTCCCTGTGAACTGGGGCTGGGCCCAGTTTCTGTTCTTAGCGTCTTCGGCATTCCCTATCCGTGACCTTCAAAAATATGAAAACAACACTCATAATAATGACGAATATTCTGCGTACACTGACTTCATACCGGGCACGGTGTGAGCGTGACTTACTTTAATCTTTATAGCATCTCCAGGAGGCTGGAACTATTATTATTTTCCTGTGACAGAGGGAGGAACTTGAGGCACGGAGAGCCACGTACCCAAGGTTCACTTAGCTGTGAGCCCTTTCGCAGGAGAAAGGACTCGAAGGGCCTCCAGGCCTCCCCTGTGTCCTCACAGGAAGGCCCTCCCGCCAAGCTCTGCAATGGGCACAGCAGACCCGAGGTGACAGTGAACTTCTGCCAGACGCTGTAGAATCCACCCAGTGCTTACGTAGGCATGCGAGAAAATCCCCACTTGAAGGACTAGGAAACCAAGGCTTAGGGCCCTGGGCAACCTTGCCCAAGGTCTCTCAGCCATTCGGCTGGGTTTCAAACCCAGGGCTTAGGCCTCAGAATGGCACACGACTTCCCCTCTATGCCACAGCCCCCCTGGCCCGATTGTCAGGACAGCCCCGAAGGCCAGGGAGGGAGCTGCACGTCCTCCCGAACCCTGGATGAAGCCTGCGCCCGACCCCAGCGGCAGGGTCCGGGTGCCAGCACCTCCTCTGCAGGCAGCTCCCCGGTGACTCATGCCTGGGACCCGGGGGAAACAGCCCTGCGCTGTGGGCAAACACGGCCTGCCACCGCCCCGCCTCCAGCTCCCCGCCTCCACATTTGCTAACTGAAACCCGGCTGCTGCTATTTTTAACCCTCCAGCTCCCCCTCGCCTGGGGCTCCCCGCCTTCACCCCACCCCCACCCCCCTGACCCAACTGGGTGCCACCAGCCTGTCATTCTGAGAGCAGTTCCACAACCTGAACGCCCCAGAGGGCGCAGCGGATGCCCAAGGAGGTTTGTGGGGCAAGCAAAACAAGCCGGTTTCAGCCCGGTCCCCAAATTCCCCCACCCCGGGCTCTTTCCGACCCTGTGGCTCCCAGCCTGCCCTGCTCCTCCCTGCCATCCTGGGAGCTGGGGGAGGGAGGGAGGGAGGGGGTGACTGCAGAGCCAGAGTGGGGCTCCTTGACATGGGCTCTGCAGGGAGCCGAGCGGGGACTCCTGAAAGGGAAGTGGGTACCCCTCCTTCTCCCTAAGGCTCAAGCTGGGCCCTGAAGGCCCAAGAGTCTCAGAGCACCAGGGTTTCCAATCCCTGCAGGCAACTGAAGGAAAAAAGGAAGTGGCAGGAGCCTGGGCGGGGATGGTGCGTGTAGCCCAGGGCCCTCCTCTTTAGAAGTTGCCTCCCCACCTTGCCGTGGAGGTTGTGGAGTGGCCACGGTGGAGCCTGCACAGGAGTCCAGGGGGCTTCTGCACTGAGCAGTCTAAAGGAGGCCCCGGGTGAAATGCCAGCCGAGGCGGGCCAGGCGGGCCCCTTCTCTTAGACTCTAAGAGAATTAGGCTCCTCTAATTCTCGGCTCCTGAGAGGGCCGCAGCTTTCTGCAGCCTGGGTGCCCTACCAGAAGAGGCTGGAGGTGAAAGGGCCTGAAGGCTGCTGGCCGATGGGAAAGTTAACCTGCCCGAGGGGGGCACTGCCTTCTAGCCGATGACATTTCAGCCAGTTTGGGGAGCAGATTCCAAGGGCCCAAGAGAGGCTCTGCAGGCCCTGCCAAAGGTCTCTTCCGAGCCCTCTCTTGGCCCTGTCCTCTACCTGCTTTGGGGTTCTGTCCTATTTTCCAGGGTCTAGGTCCTTGCTCGGCCTGGACCCCCTCCCTCCCTCCTCGGTGATTTTGGAGCCAGGTAAATAAATTCCAGTGGCCACAGCGGCAGCCAGGCTAGACCTGGAGGGGAGGGACTTGGCACCGGAGTTCCAGGGTGGGGAGATGGGGAGGAAGGAAATGAGGTGGGAGGAAGGTGAGGTAGGAGGGTCAGGAATGGGGCGGCGCTTGAGAGCTCCTGGAGAGAGGCCGCTACCTTCCCAGCATCCAACATGCCCACGGGGCCTGGACTCGCCTGCGAAGGAGCGGCCGCTCTCCCAAGCCACGGAGTGGCCTCAAATGTGGACCCTGTCCAGCTCTCCATCCTGCTCTTCTCCTTGGCCAACCTCTGGGGGCTGTCTGAGGAACAGAGACCCTGCTGTATCCCATGCCAGGCCAAGAGGCTGGCAATTCGGATGCCCCACCTGGACCCAGGCAGTTTCCACGCATGCTCAGAAGGCTCTGAGGGCTCACTTCCAGCCTGGGGAGGTGAGAGAAGGCGTCGATGTCACCTTCTCAGGCAGGCCTCCCCTGGCCACCCTTTCTAAGGAAGTCCCACCTTGTTATTCTCTAGTACGGCACCCGGTTCATTTCCTTCTTAGAGCTTATCACAGTGTGTAACTAGATACATACACTCATTTCTCTACTTGCTTACTGGTTCTGTCTGTCTCCTCCACTAGAGTGGAAGTTCCCTGAGGCCAGATGCTCTGCTTCTGTGCTCACTGCCTCTCTGTGCCTGGCATGTGGCAAGGCTCAGTAAGCATCTGGTGAATGGATGAACAGCTGAGGGACTGGCTCAGTAAATAGGGCCTCCTGGTTGCCAACGTTGCCTTTAGAGTTGCTGCTCAAGAGTCTCAGGATTTCCCCGGGGAGATGGATGCAGGACGTAACCAGAGAGCAAGATCAGGAAGCCTGGGACCCCGAGGGAAAGGTCAAGGCCCAGTTAAGGTGTGCATCAGCCTCACCGAGTCCCCTCCATCACACTGAGTGTGGGCAGGGGCACACCTGCATACGCAGAGCATGCACAGCGAAGCCCGCACCAGTCTTCACAGACTTTGAGTTCTTTCCTCTCAATAGCCACTGTGTTCCCGGACAAACTGCACACACTTTCTAAAAGTCTCAGTTTCTTCAAAAGAAAAAGTGGAAAAGGTTGGCCCCCGATGGTGGTCCTCATGTCCTCAAATGCGGCTCTGCACCAGAATTGCTAAAATCCAGATTCCCAGGCCCTTCCCTGCAGATTCTGAATCTGTCCGGATGGGGCCTGAGGATCTTTCTCTTTAATACACTCCCAGGTGACGCCCAAATAAGCAGTCCAGAAACTGAGACTTGAGGACCACGAGTGAGATGGTGCTTTCCAGCCAACATCTGGACTTCTGTTAAAAAGCCATTTCTGCACAGGTACACAGCCCCCCACCCCCCAAAACATGAACATATTCCCCACACAGAGCCATACACTGCAAAGGTACACACTACACCGATGACACACACCTGTACTGCACGTGTACACACTCCCAAAAGGCCCAACACAAAGCCACTACGTGGATCACAAACTGTCACAGAACCACACCTGCAAACACAGCCTGGGGCACACACACAGGCCCCCACCACACACCCAGTGCACACACACACACCCATCACACGCTGACCCACACTAAAGAGTCGCGATCGTGAATTTATTTTGCCTCCGGGAACCCGTCCAGGACCAAAGAGGCTCTGCTCTGCTGATGAAAATACCCCTCCCGCCTCTGCCACCTCCGCCCTTCTCCCTGCCCCAGGCAGCATGCTGTCCACCTCCCCCTTCGAGAGGGGGACGCTGAAGGAGGGCAGTGGAGAGACGGGATGAGTGTGGGCACAGAGCCCGCCCCAAAGTCCAGCAGCCCTTCTCTTCCCCTTTCCCTCACCCCAAAGAGATGCAAAAGGGCCTCTGCCCAGCCATCCCTCAGTGCTCTGCCCACTTGCCTAGATTCCCAGGCCCTGGTCCTAGCAGCCATAGGGTTAAGGAGGCGGCCAGATTTAGGGACTCCTCCTAATACTCAGGCCTCTAAGGAAAGGGCTGTCTGGGGGCACTTTCCTGCAGCCCAAAGGCCTGGGTCCCCCAGGGAAGGTTACCACAGAAACAGGGGGAAATATCGCAGGGAAACACAATACCCGGCAGAGTCACCTGGTGACCAGGCTTCCTGCTGTGTTGCCCACCACCCCCCTCATCTCAGCAGACTCACCGCCTCCTTCTCCAGCCTCAGCCTGGGCCTCCTCACCAGTGCGCTCCATCCCGCCTTCCCTGGGCTGGGGGGGGGGGAGGTCGGAGGGACAACCTTTGCAACAAGTCTGCCCCGTCTATGGTTCCAAACAACAACATCAGGGATGGCCCAGAGCTGAGCCCCCCACTCCTGATCCTACCAACGCCCCCACCACAGGAAATCAAAGCTTCCTGCCCCAGAGGAAGTACCCCATCTAGTGAACAAATCCAACACACACACAAACGCAGTCCCGGGGCCTCCGGGAGGACACATGCCCTCCCCCCAGCTCCCAGGCCCATGATGGGCCCCAGTCTCAGTCTGGGCTGAAGGCAGACCAGGGCCAAGCTCTGAGGAGCAGGCATGGACAGGACCTGAGCCAGGCCAGGGAGAAGGCCAGGAGAGTGGGCACCGGCAGGGTTAGGTCTGCTTCCAGCTCCACTCAGCCCACCATTCCCTATGTGTGTGAGACCCTGGGCCTTGAGCTCATCTTCTCAGGCCCCCGCCAACGTCTAAATTACCAGCTCGCAATGAAAAAGAGGCGGGGGTTACATAGGCTTTTTCCTCCCGGGTCCTTGGGCAAGTGTGTCCACAGCCAAGAGAGGGTCCCCACTGCCCCATCACACATGAGCTCACTCCCATGATCAGGACTAAGGAAAAGTTCCAACTCTCATTCCCAGAAGCCACCCAGGATGAAAGCTGGTGTCTGTTATCCCTGAAGGTAGTGGTGGTGGTGGGGGGGGGGGGGGGGAGGAGAGACACGCATAATAGCCCTCACACTGAACATCGATCCCTCTCTTTACAGTTACCCTCCCCTCCTCTGTGCTCTGGGAAGTGCACCTGAAATTTTCTCCCCGTTTTATTGACGGGGACACTGAACTTCAATATCAGAGCAGAGTGACCGTTTTAGATTCTTCGGAGGGTCCGTGCAAGACCTGCATGCGACTTCCCAGCCTCACCGTGCCAGCCTAAGGCCTGGTGGCCAAAGAGACACCCACCCCCGGGCTCACGCTAACAAACACAGAGGCCTCAGGAGAACACTTCCCCAGACGTGACACCAGCGGCAGCTCTGAGCGTGGCCCTGCCAGGTTCCGGGAGCGTCAGGGGACTAAAGGCAAGGGAGACGTCCCAGCAGGTCCAGGACCTGGTTCCAGTCTTGGTTCGCTGTGCATGACACAGCGCGTCTGCTTTGTGCCTTAGTTTCCCTCAGAAGTGACTGCAGGAAAAGAGGAAAATGACTCATTAACTGAGGTGGGTAGAAGAAACAGAGAGCAGAGAAGAAGAAGGAGATGCTAAGCCATGAGGAGCTATGAGATGGCTCGCCGATGCTGAAAAGGGAGCTTGGGATGTCTCAGAGGGCTGGCATGGAGAGAGAAAGTGTGCGTGGCAACCTGAGCCGCTTCATGGAAGAGTTCCTGTTGGGGAGAGATGGGCTGCCAAGGTGCCCCGTTAGGGGGTGGGAAACTGAGTCACAGTCTCCCTTCTTTCAGCCCAGTGCCTGGGAAGGAGTTGTAAAGAAGACTCCTGGGTCCAGTGCAAGTCCCGAAGGGAGCAGGCTGAACAGTCCAGAGCTTGAGTCCTCAGCCGGGCCACTAAAATCCAATGCCCCATTCTCTCACCCTAGAATTTGGCAGGTCAAGCTGGGCCTCAAGCAGATGTTGAAGTGGTGTGTGGAGAGGAATAGGCAGCAGCAATACAGCCAGTGTCCAGATGCAGGGGGAGGCCTCTGGGTATGCAGGACAGCCAACAGGGACTAGGGAATGGCCTAGACTTGGTGGGAGGAGCAGCAGTGGCTGGAGAGAGGTCAGATCCGAATGTGCAGGTCCGAATGGGCAGCCAGAGGGAAGGAAAAAGGGGTTGGGGGGAGAGCTAGGTGGCCTGCAGGCCCCAGAGTTCTCTCTCAGCGCACAGGTCTAGAAACTCCCCCCGTGTCAGAGCCCAGCCCCGCTCCCAGGTCCGCAGCCTGCTCTCACACTGCCCTGCACCAGCAGATCCCAGGCCTGAGGTGCACACATCCTGTCCCCAACTCTCAGGACACCAGCGCCTGCGGTTCTCCCTCTGTCAGCCCCTCGGCAGGCAGCGCACTGGGGCACAGGTGTCTCTTCGCCCTAATGGGTGAGCAGGGTGCGGGGCGGAGCTCGGAGAAACTTCCCAGTCCCGGACCCTCCATCCAGGGGATCCCCCTGCCCCAGCCTAGGGGTCGGGGGACCCGCGAGATGGGATGATGTCCAGCACCACCGGCCCGGCCACAACTCAGTGGGTTCTGCCCTTTGCCCTCGCGCTTCCAAACCTTCCGCCCCGGAGCACCGCCCCCTCCCGGGGCCGCGGGAGCCGTCCGTCCCTCCTTCCCCGGCGCCCCGGTCCCCAGGCCCGTCCTCCCCAGGAATGGGGGTGAAGTAACCCCGGTCTGAGCATCGGCGGGCGGCCCGGGGCCTCCCGCTCCCTCCCTCGGGCCTGTCGCTGCCCCGGGGCGGGCGGATGTGGGCGCCCAGCGGGAGGCCCGAGCCCTCCGGCCCCGGAACCAGCCCGGGCCGGGAGCCGGCCCGAGCCCCGTGGAGCCGGGCGGGGCGGGCGCGGCCGGGGGGGCGCACGCGGGGCCGGGCCGCGGGGCGTCCGGAGCCCGAACCGGAGCCTGAGCCCGGGAGTCCGAGTCCCGGCGGCCGGGGCTGGGGAGCCGCGCGGGGCGGGGCGGGCGGGGCCGGGGCGGCTGCCCGGTACTCACCCGCGCGGGGACGACTGTGCATCCAGCGGCCGCGGCCCTCAGCGCGGGGGGCGCATGGCGGGGCTGGGGGCCGGGGCGCCGGCCTCACCTCCCCCCCGGCCGCCGGAGGCTGCAGAGCGACTGAGAGACGGCGAGAGGAAGGGAGGGGGCCGGGAGGGGGAGGGCCCTGGCAGCCCGGCCGGCCGGGTAGGATGACAATGGAAGGAAATGCTTTATCTGAGGCGGAGAGCGGGCCAGGGGGAGGGGAGGGAGGGAGGGAGGGAGGGGGCCGGCGCGCGCGGCCCGGGACACACCGCCCGGCAGACGCGCCCCGCGCGGCGGCGGCGGACACCCCGGGAGGAGGAAGGAGCGCGGAGCGCGGGACCGGCCCTCCGCCAGCCGCCCGGCCCCGGCCCCGGCCCGCGCACAATTCCCGGAAACCCGGCTACCTGGGCGCCCGCAGCCCGGCGCGCTCGGCACGGACTCCCATCCATGTTTACGCAGGGCCCGGGCCGTTTCCGCAGACGCCGTTGTCCGGGGCAGGACCTCCGCGCGCGCGAGCACCGACCAGCCCAGCCCACGAGCACGCAGTCCCACTCCGGGACACGCGTGGAGTCCCGAGTCCTCGGAGATTCCCGGGACACCCCCCTCCCTCCGCCCCGCACAACTTGCCTGAGGAAAGTTCCAGGATCTGATTTGAATCACTGCCCAGCCCTCCCCCTTTCCCCCCACCCCCCCACCCAGCGCCTGCCGAGGGGAACCGGAGGGTCCAGCCTGTTCCTATTAAAAGAAAAGGGGGGTGGGGGCGGTGCGGGTTTTGAAAGTTTTCTTTTTTTAAAAAAGACGTTTCTCAAGGGATTTCCTTCCCTCCTCTCCTCTTCCTCGCTTCCTCCCATTCCTCACCCCCCACCACCACCACCACCACCCTCCCCCCTTCTCTTTCCCCCTCCCGGTCCCTATGAGTCAAACTTCAGCAATGTGCCCAGTGTCTCCCAGTGCATTACAGCGGATCACAGAAATGTTCCAGTCTGTGAGTCGGAATGCAGCCGCCTCCAGCCCTCCCTCAGCTAATAAACTCGGCTCCTGCCGGCTTTTTTTCCCCCCCCGCCGCAGCAGCCCTCCCTGACCCCCTCCACCCTTTCAGCCCAAGGAGGTCAGATTCAGGGGTCAGAGGCTGAGGACCTCACCACTCTGCTCCCCAGCCTAGTCTGTCAGCCCTGTCGCCTCTGGCAGTCTGCTGGGTTAGAGACACAGGGGCTCCTGGGAAGGGAGGAGGACCGCCAGGCTCTGGGTTCCCCCGAGGCATCACCCCTGGAAGGCAGGGCGCAACCTCCATCTGACCCCAATCTTCTCTTATTCCTAGGAACCCCAAGAGTCTCGGGATTCTACAGAAGGAGAAATTGAGGCTGAGCCAGAGGCAGAGTCGTGTCAGACGGGGAAATAAGAGTCCACAGTGGCCTAAGAGGGCCTGGCCATAGACTCCCAGTTCCCACAAGCGCAGCTCCAGCCTCACCCCTTGTTGCTAACTGGGATTTTTAGCAGCCTACTTGTCTTCAGCCCCTGTAGGTGTCCCAGCACTCAGTCAGCAGGCAGCGAGTGCACTTGTTAACGTCTCCTCACAAAGTCCTTTCCTGGCCTCCAAGCCCCCCTGCTGCTGGCACATACTACACAACCCCTCTCTCTCTCTCTCTCTCTCTCTCTCTCTCTCTCTCTCTCTCTCTCTCTCTCTCTCTCTCTCTCTCGCTGATGTTCTGCCCAGTGCCTCCTGGTACTTAGTGCTCAGCAATGCTAGTTGCTATGATTACTATTATTATTTCAGCCAAAGTGGGCTGCTGGCTGCTCCCCACTGTGTTCTCATTCTTTCCCATTCCCTCACCTTGGCTCTCCGTGTTCCCTCCAAAAATGAATGTCCTCACAGTCCTTTCTCCTCCTGTTAAAATCTTCCCAATCCTCAAGTCCACACCAACTTCTCCAGAAGCCATTCCCTGATCCCCACAGCCAGAGGGGTCTTTCCTTCCGTTAAAGGACCCCACCCCACGTGGCCAGTCTTTTCTCTTTACATTGACCTTTATCCTCTGAAGTCTGTCTCCTTGTCTCAACTCTCCTTCAAGAGTGGACATTCCTGAACCCAGCTATTGCCTTCATCGTGACTGCATTTCTTGTAGTGTCTTGCTAAGTGGCTTACACAGAATCCAAGCTCCCCGTAGTTATTTGCTGAATTGGGGCAGACATTCGTGGCCTTCAAGGACCGTACCCCAGCTGGACACCTCCAACGCACCCTTTTTTACCTGTGACTCCCCATGCTGACTCTGCAGAACACAAGTTCTCCCACCTCAGGGGTGTTCTTCCCAGCCCTTACTTCCAAACCACATCACTCTCCTTCCAGATGCCTCTTCTGTGCCCATAGCCTCCAGGAAAATTGCTTGGTTACTTCAGACACTCAGTCTTTTCCCTATGCCTCTCTCCTTTGCCTCCCCCCCCAATGCCCTCTCTTAATCCCCTCAAGACTCCCGTCGTTATTTCTGACTGAAATCAGGTCTTTGTGTATTCATTTCTTTTCTTTTCTTTTTTTTAATATATTTTATTGATTTTACAGAGAGAGGAATTGAGAGGGACAGAGAGTTAGAAACATCAATGAGAGAGAATCATCGATCAGCTGCCTTTTGCACACACCGCACTGGGGATGTGCCCGCAACCAAGGTACATGCCCTTGACCGGAATCGAACCCGGGACCTTTCCGTCCGAAGGCTGACGCTCTATCCACTGAGCCAAACCGGTCCCGGCTGTGTATTCATTTCTACCATGTGCACCAATCATGTATTTATTGGTGAGCCTTCCTTTTCTTTTTTCCATAATCACTGAGCTCTGAGAGATTTGAGCAAAAACGGTCTCTCCTGCCCTAGCTTGTTTGGCTCAGTGGATAGAGCATCGGCCTGCGGACTGAAGGGTCCCAGGGTCTATTCCGGCCAAGGGCACGTACCCGGGTTGCAGCCTCAATCCCCAGTAAGGCGTGTGCAGGAGGCAGCAGATCAATGATTCTCTGTCATCGTTGATGTTTCCATCTCTCTCTCTCCCTCCTTCTCTGAGATCAATAAAAATACATTTTACAAAAAGGGGGTCTCTCCCTGCCTGTACCCAGCATCTTACACTGGGACTCACTGCCCCCAAAGTATAGACAGAGAGAAAGATAGCTTGTGAGACCTGCATCTAGGAAGGTGGACTGTGCCCCTCCCTCCCTTCCCACACGTACTTACCATTTCACACACTCTATTTCCCATGACCGAGTCGTAATCCAGTTTCTAAGTCACATGTCCCTTGCTGGGATATGTTTAGAGAGCCTCCAAGAACCTTAAGAGACATGAGGCAGGCTACCTCTCTCTCCTCTATGCTGGTTACCATGGGAAGCTTTTTTTTTTTTTTTAAGGCTCTTGAGCCCAGGCTCCTCACAGACTGCTCAGCTAAGCACCTAGCAGAAGAGATGAGCTCCATGGGACCGGCCTTGTCTCCCCTGAGTCTTCCTGGAATCTCTGTCCAGTACAAGCCTGAGGGGCTCTTCTTTGTGGTCTGGGCCTACTTGACTTTTTCTTCCTCTGTTTCCTCTTCTTCCCATACTTACCTCCCCCCACCCCCCGACTATTTACCATGTAACACTCCTATACTACCCCACTGGCAAACATTTATTCTTTTTTTAATATATATATATATATTTTATTTCAGAGAGAAAGGAAGAGGGAGAGAGATATAGAAACATCAATAATGAGAGAGAGGTGTGGACTAAAGGGTCCCAGGTTCAATTCCGGTTAAGGGCATGTACCTTGGTTGTGGGCACATCCCCAGTAGGGGGTGTGCAGGAGGCAGCTGATCGATCTTGCTCTCTCATGGATATTTCTGACTCTCTATCCCTCTCCCTTCCTCTCTTTAAAAAAAAAAATCAATAAAATATTTTTAAAAATAATGAGAGAATCATAGATCAGCTGCCACGTGCACACCCCACACTAGGGATCAAGCCCAAAATACCAGCTTATTTTGGGCATGTGCCCTGACCAGGAATTGAACCCTGATCTCTTGGTTCATAGGTTGACGCTCAACCACTGAGCCATGCTGGCTGGGAAGATCACTTATTTTTAACAATAACCCTTATTATGGTCATGATTAAAGTAAGGCTCATAAAGGGTAAAGAAACCTGACCAAAGTAACACAACTAGTAAGTGATGGGGCCATTCATTCATTCAACAAATATTACTGAGTGTCCATCTTGTGCCAGCATTCAAAGCCCCAGAAGGTCATCTGGTTTAAACTCAGGGCTCGAGACCACTCCTGATCCAGCAATCCAGATATAGCAGCCGAAGCCATAATCCAACCCCCAGCCCCTACTTCCCACACAGTCTCCACAAAGGCAACCAAAAAGCGATCCGTCCCCAAAGGCTGGTGAGATCTCTGAGGACTATCTCATTGCGTTGGATTGGGCCTTGCAGTCCAGGTTCTGAACCTGGGATCAAATGCCAATTCATAGGGTTTTGAAGTGGCAGATGAATTGGGGGGGGGGGGGGTAGGTCCCCAACTCCAAATAAAGAGTTTCATGGGACCAGATATAACAAGTGGAAGGCAGGAAGGAAGGGCGGGACAATAATTAGGATTTACTGAGGGTCTCCTTTGTCTCCTATGCTGTTCAAGGCCCTTTCACTTATATCTCATTATCATCCCTAATGTTTTAGGAAGCAAACTAAAACTCAGAAAAACAAAATGACTTCCCTTAGGCCACAGAGCCAGTAAGTGACTTAATCTTGACTATGTCTGATTCAGAGCCTGTGCAATTCCTTCTAGCAGGTCACAACCATGGAGGACCTGCTGTCAAGTCTGGTAATACCTGGCTATTTGAGGTCCCAGCTGACCTAGGTGTGACATCCTAGATGCCAAGCTTCCTTCCTCCCTGACCCAGCCCTGCCATCTCATCTCCGGTTCCCACCTGTCTCAGTTGTATTGCATAGGCGGGATTAGGGAACTACCTAAGCATTCTGGCTAGGATTGGGGAGCGGGCTGTGAGGCTTTGGGATGCAGCTAGGCTGACCCCATCCAGGATTTCAGGATCTGAGAGAAGAAGTAATAAGCCTGCTGGGCCATAATTGGATGGATAAATGAAGAAGAGGCTGGGGCATGGCTTCAAGCCCACATGGCTCTGGTTGGGAGGCCGATGACCGTGGGGAATGAGGCAGGTGGAGAGAACTGAGCAAGGCCCTTCCCCTGGGCCCCTCCCTCCCTCCCTCGGTGTCAACAAAGGTGATGTGGTTTCCCCTGTGGTCTGTCACCCTAGACACCTGCAGTTCTGAGTACGTACGTGCCAACCATGCTGTGAGGGGACACAAGGAGAAAGCGGTGGGACAGGATGGGGAGGGGCAGGAAGCCAAAGAAAGACAGGCTCTCCTCAACCCCCAGGATGAAGAAAGAGCAACGAATTATACAAGATGGCAAAGATCACCCCTTTGATGACTCCAGGTGCTCAGGAACATGAGGAGAGAGCTCCAAGAGAGGCATTGTGGGTATCAGGGTCCCTGGCGGGGGCTGGGAGTCAAGGAACTTGAATTCTAGGCCTGGTTCGGCCATTCATTTCCTGGGTCTCACGTTTCTAAGTCTGAGTTTCCTGCTTTGTAAAATAACAATAATTTGGCTACCTACCTCACTGGACTGCTCTGAGATCATATGAATAATATATGCAAAAGTTTGCACCAATGTGGGTTTTAGAAGTATTGTCTTGAGAGCATAAAAAATATTGTAATTACTTACTCTAGCCCGCGGTACAGCCCACCACGTGCATGTGTGTGCGCGCGCGCACACACACACACACACACACACACACACACACAAACACACTCCACAGTGGAGATAAAGAACATTAAAGGCAAAAACAAAAACACAGCCTCTGCCCTCATATAGATCACAATGTGTCAGAGAAACAAAACAAACACATAACATACTTGAAAGCCTCTTGGGAAGCCAACTATTTAAAAAATCTCACTATCTGTGCGATCTTGGCCAAATCACAAGTCCTCTGGGCCTCAGTTTTGTCATCTGTCAAATGAGGGAGCTGGTTTGGATCATCTCTACTTATTTTTCTGAGTCTAAAGCAGTGTTCTGATTCTGTTTTTCCGAGTGTAAATGGGTACATAGCAAAGAGGAGAGACTGGGGCAGAGGCTGGCTGGAATGAAGCAGGCGAGCGTCGAGCTGGGTTTTACAGGAGCCCAGAAATGTGAGTCAGTGTGGAGGCAGGGGGGTGACATTCCAGGTAGGGAGAAAGGCATGTGCCAGGGCAAGGCAAGGAAGCAGAGGGGTGGCAAACAGATTAGCAGGCTCAGGAATGAGGTTGGTGAGGATTGAAGGGAGTCTGGGGAGGAAGTCAGGTCTGGAGGAGGAGAAGGGGCAGTCCCCAGAGCTGAGGCAGCTGAGACACGAAAGTGGGGGAGGAACATGGGTGGGAAGATTCTCTCTCAGCCCTAGAGGTCGGTGCCAAAGCCCATGCAGCCAAACTCCACCCAGGAGAGAGGGAAGGAAAGGTTCCCTTGCCAAGAGACTCCACCCACCAGACAAGGCCCATTCCTCCCTTCCCCTTTATCCCAGTCTCACCCCCAGCCTAGAGGTAAGTGAGGGTCCCCTGAAGCCAGAGCCTCATTGGTGATGGAAACAAACAGCTGGGGTCACTCCCTCCGTAATAATAATGTCAGCATAGTAATAATAACAACAACAATAATAATAGTGATGATGATGCTGATAATGAAATAAACTATGCCTCACTTGCCCTGTGATAAACCTTCCCAACACCAAAACCTCCTGATACACGCCTGTTCCATTTGCTAGAATCTTTGCTCCTAAGAGTTGTAAGAGATTTTTAAGATTATCTAGTCTATAGGATCCCCCAACCCTGTAATACATCAAAACAACTTGGAAAACACCTATGAAAACAGATTCCTGGGCCTCCTCACAGACCTGCTCAGACCCTTTGGGATGGGGGGGGGGGAGGGCTTCCCAGGAATCTACAGCTGGGATCACTGCCATCTAAAGTAATTCTAAAGCGGGATTAGGTTTGGGACCCCCTGGCCTAACCAAACCACTCCTGTTACAGGTGAGGAAACGGAAGACCCTCGGGGAAAGTAACTTGCTAGAGACGACCTGGTTAGTCATGAATCAGAGAGGGGAGCTGGCAGGGAACTCATGCGTCCCAGCTTCTAGGTCAGTGCTCCTTCCACAGTCCGCACCGCCCGGCCCTCAGATGCCTGTGCCAGCAGAGATTACAGTCAGGGAGGCAGCCACCAGGCCATACACTAATCATGAGCAAGAAGAAATTCGGCTGAGTTGCAGAATGTTTTTCTGCAGCCAGCTCACCATTACTCGCTCCAATGGGCCCCTGCAGGGATGCCAGGGTCCACCCACTCCCTGGTGAGCCTGGGCCTGGGCTTTGCTCCGGGCCCCCCAACAGCACCCTCTGTAGCCCCAGTGGCTACACTGGCTGGAGGGCAGGGTCCCACCTTGTTACAAATTGTAAAGGTGCCTCTTAGGAGGCCCTGATCTGCAGCCAGGGAGCCCCCAGGGAAGACCTTGAGCAGGTCCTGGCCTAAGGGCACTCACCTCTCTTCCCCAGGAGTAGCTTTTGGGGTGGGTTCGGACAGGCCCCTGCTTGTCTAGGGAGTGGAGGCAGGAAAGGAGCAATGATCTGAGGGTGAAAGAAGGTGAAATGGGGTGAAGGTGGCCACGAAGGGACATGGGTGGGAGTGTCCTTACCAAGACTGAAGTACTCCACCCACATGTGACCACCACTGTGCTCTTTCTCATTGAGGGTGACTTATTCATTGAGCGTCTGCTCTGTGCCAGGTTCTTGGGCACGGCGTAGAGGCAAAAGAAGCCACAGGCCTGTCATGGAGGAATGCATCATTTCCTGGAGAGCAGGAGGCTGCCGAACAGGGCCTGGATGAGAGCTGTCAGACAGGGGCTCCAACCGCCTGAGCTGCCAAGTAGATGCTGGGTTCACAGGGTCACGGCAGTTCCGTGTTGGAAAGGACCCAATGCATGACCGGGTCCTTCAGCCCGGGGCGCTAATCCTGCTCTGACCGGCCCCTCCGTGCCGGAGGCAGCAGTTGGGAGGCTGAGAGACAAGGCCGCTCTACTCCGCCGGGGCAGACCCTGAGGATGGGCTCCCCGCTTCCCCACCCTGAGCTTTAAAGGAACCACTTAAAACCCCCGCAGAGGAATGGTGAAGGGAGGCTGCGGCGTATGGTGGTTAAAAGCTGCTTGGGCTGGTGCTGGTCGCTTACCCGCTGCGTGATCTTCAGCACGGAATTTGACCTCTCCGAGGCTCGGTTTCCTCATCTGCAGACGGCGGCATGGAGCGCCTGCCATATTAGGGTTGTTGTGAGGACTCCTGAGATCAGGACATAAAGTGCTCAGCCCAGAGCCTGACGCACACAGGGCTCTGCTGGGGATGGGGCTCGATGCTGACATTAGTTAATAGGAGACAGTGTCTGTTGTCCCTCTAAGCCGCAGTTTCCCCCCACAAATGCAATCCCAACGATGCTGACCTAATTTACGCAAAGGAATCCAAATGGGTCTCTAACCCAAGCTGACCCCTGTGGGGCGTGCAGGGTGGCGTGGCTGGGCTATGGGAACGGGGACACTCGCTAGACCAACCCTCCCGAGATCCTCTGGTCTCCACTCAGTTGCGTCAGTCGAGGGGAACCTGGACCCAGCTGCTGGGAATGCCCAAACCGGCTGTAGAAAGAGCCTCGCCTCCTCTCCCCAGTCCTGGCAACAGCACATCTGGAGTGATCTGCACATCTGGCTGCATCCCTGGAGTAATAGCCACAGCTGCTGACATTTGAGGGAGGAGAGATCTAGCTCCTCAGCCAGGGCCCGGGGGGCTATAAATAACTAGCTAAGAGGGCCAGGGGGACAAGGTTGACCTTTGGTGGGGCGGGAGCGGCTGGCAACTTCCCCCACCCCCTTGGGTCCAGAGCCAGAGTTTTAGCAAAACAGGAAGAGACAGCAGCAGCAGCTGCTGGGAAAGTAGGAGTGGCTCCTCTTCCCCCACTTGCCTGGGGCCTTCGGATCCCAGCCAGGACCTGGGAGAGGTGGAGTCATCTAGGCAGGAGAGGGGGTAGGGGGAGCAGACCCACACAGACTGTGGTCCCAGCTCCTGGTGCCCTCCTATGGCTCTTCTGGGGCACAGGCAAGAGAGAAGGAAGAGGAGAAGGGCAGCCCAGTGGGCTGTGCCCTCCCTCCCGGCTCCTTCCTTTTCTGTTCCCCCATCAGTGGGACAACAGGAAGGACAGACATTCAAAACTGAGCATAAAATATTGTACATCTGCTAACCCAGCCAATGTATCTACAGGGGCAAGGGCATGTCAAGCCCGCCTCCCTCTCTCACCCGCTTCCAGCCCACAGGTGGGCTGAGCCTAAGCAGGTACGTGGGAGCGAGGGCGCTAGACAGGAGGAAGGATGCCTCCGGGCCTCTGGAGAGGGGCCCAGGGCCTGGCTTCCGTGGATGATGAAGAACTTCCCCGTGAACTATGGAGGTGGGTGGCTCTGGAGTAACAGGGCATCCCGGGGACAAGCTTCGGAGAGCCGCACGCCAGCTCGGAGGGCCTTGTGAAATGCAGGGATGAAGAGGTTACCCAGGAAACGTTGCCTTGCCCAGGCCGCTGGGCCCCTCAAAGTCTGTCCGGCGTATCCCGCTGGGTGGTGATATCTCCAGTGGGGTCTGCATCTAAATCTGTGGGGGCCTGTCATCGCTTCTTAACCTGGAGCCCTGAGCTTTGCCTGCAGAGGAGTCTAGACCATAGAAACAAAATGTGAGCAACGTATGCCACTTTAAATTTTCTTTACAAAAAGTAAGAGTGAAAAGGTGAAGTTCATGTTAAGAGTGTATTCATTTAACCTAATATATGTAAAATATTGTCATTC
Organism: Pipistrellus kuhlii; assembly: GCF_014108245.1. Taxonomy (NCBI): domain Eukaryota; kingdom Metazoa; phylum Chordata; class Mammalia; order Chiroptera; family Vespertilionidae; genus Pipistrellus; species Pipistrellus kuhlii. Next base: position 40,878,850 of record NW_023425529.1, read on the forward strand.
AAACACATAATCAAAACAAAAAAATTGCTATAGTTTCCGTCCTTTGAATCATACCAAATCTTTGGAATCCAGTTTAGATTTTATTCTTCTAGCATATTTCAATTCTAACTATCAAAATTGCAAGTGATCAAAAATAAAATGAAATAATAAAAAGCCTTAGCCAGTTTGGCTCAGTGGATAGAGCATCGTGGCCTGTGGACCAAAGGGTCCCAGTTCGATTCTGGTCAAGGGCAGGTACCTTGATTGCAGGTTCCTCCCCAGCCTGGGCCCTCGTGAGGGTGTGTGCAGGAGGCAACCAATCAATGTGTTGCTCTCACATCGATATTTCTCTCTGTCTTCCGAGGAGAGGATTGGGCTCAGTAGGAATGGACGATGCTTTAAAATCATTCTTATAGAGAGCGCTCATACGGATGGATAGGAAACACTAAAACAATGCTAGACTAAAGTTCAAAGCACAGAAACGGCTCTTCAGGGAAAGGGGAAACACAGCGAGTAAGCAAAGGCAGGGAAATGTTCAAAGTAACGCCAATTAAAACAAGATGAAGGTAGAAGCCACTTTCAGACATCAGTGAGAGTGTGGTGAAATGCACACGTTGTTGTTGGTGGTGTAACCTCTTTTGAAATCAGTTTGGCAACGTATAGTGAGAGCTATAAAATGTTCTTACCCTTTGGCTCAGTAACTCCACCCAACGTACCTAAACTAGCTGTCTGTAGCCGAAATAGAATGGAATAAGTGCATAATGATGTCCACCACCACACGTAATGGGGAAAATCAGAAACAATTTGAACACCTACAGCTGGAAAATTGTGAGGTAAATTATATTTCCGCTTAATAGAAAATTATAAAGCTGTTAAAAAGATGCATATGAGTGCAGCCTAGAATTTCAGGAGAATATAGATTTGTGTATGCCCTGTGATGGTAACTGTATTAAACACACACACACACACACACACACACACACACACACACACACCACATAAACACAGAGAAAAAGATTCAGAGGAAATACATGCAATAGTAATGGTTATGTAAGGAGGCATGAGTATACACATTTTTCTAGTTATTTAATAATTGTCAACCTTGCAAAGAGCTTGGTGAGTGGGGATGAAGGTTGACCAGAATCCTAGCCTGAGCTTCTCGTAGGCTCCTGACACCCTCTTGGAGGTCATGAATGTATTCACTTAGCAGGTGCAGGTGTATACTGGGCTCTGCCCATGTGCAGGGCGCTGTCATTGTGGGTGTTCGCTCAGTGCTGTCCTGATGGGAAAAGCCCAGGTTTCCTGCCTGGGTTCCCAGGGGCTCTGGCCACTGGAAGCTTCCGGCGTTTCACTGGCTCCTGTGCCCCTGCTGAGCAGGGCCTTATCCTGCTCCTGGAGGGGCAGCCCCAGAGGCCAGAGCCAAGGGAGGTCAGAGCAGGAACTGGGGAAAGGGAACAGTGTGTGTGGGTAGCAGTGGTCCAGGGCGGGTGGGGGAAGGTGGGAGGGATCGCCAAGGAGGTTAGGGGATGGGAGGGCTGCTCTACTCTGCTCTGGGGGAGGGGCTGGCGGGCTGTGGTCAGCCACCTGCCATTTCATATCGCCTGAAGGTGCTGTGAGATGTAAGTGGGCCATCACACACATACACACACACACCCCGCCCAGCCACACACACAGGAACTCCACCTGGGCCCCCACCTCCGGGCACCATCCGCTGGGAAGCCTCCTGCTCCTCCCCCCTCGGTTATCTTCCTACAGTGACACACTGGGGCCTTGAAATAACACGTCTTTATTTACGCCATCATTTCCACATCATTTGCCTATGATTCATTTGTTGTCAAGAGGCATTAAAACCTCCAGGCCCACTTCCCAGGCACCCACCAGTCCTTGTCTTACTCCCCCCCTCGCCCAGTTCTCACCCTCATCCCTGCTCCCCGAACCCAGCATCCCCCCAGTCTCACCTGTACCCCCACCCTAGCTCCTCCCTCCCAGGCCTTTGTTGGGGAGTAGGAGGCAGGGGCTGGGGCTGTGAAGGGCCCAGATCACATCTGTCTGCTTCCCTGCCCAGACCCTGGCCTGAGGGAGTCCTCCAGCCCTAGGACCAGGATGACCTCAAGCAAGCAGGAAGCCCTGGAGAGGGAAGACCCTTCTCTTTGCCCAGAAGCAGGAAGCTCTGGAACTCCCATCCCTTTCTGTGACCCCCACCCCTCACTTCCTCAGGCTGGATTTTCCTCATACCTCAAGGCTGGTCCCTGGTCCCGTCCCCTCACTCTGTTTCCTACATGGCATAGTTTCCACCATGCGTGCACGTGTGTGTGTGTGTGTGTGTGTGTGTGTGTGTGTGTGTGTGTGTGTGTTGTGGGTAAGAAGTGTTGTCTTTCACACACTCATTACCCAGTGAGGCTGTGAGGCTTTGGGGGGCCCCAGGCCTCCCGGGGGATTCTAGGTGAGCCCGGGGAGCTGTGAGGTGGGGGAGGCGGGGGAGGAAGAGAGCGAGGGGCGCGCAGGGGGCTGCCAGAAGCGGGGTTGGGGCGAGGGGAGCTGCTGTGGTTGGGTTATCTGATGTGAGGAGCCAGGTGTGCTCCGGGGGTGGGGGAAGAGCCGCCTGAGAGGCAGAAACTGCAGAGCGGCCTGGAGACACGGAAACAAGACAGGCTGAGCAGCACTGAATCAAAAAGGAGAAAGAGGGAGACCGGATCCCTCCCCGTCAGAGACTGGCTTTCCTCCTTGAGTTCTGGGGGCCACCCATGGGTGGGGGCAATGTCCTCCTGGCCACCCTGGTCCTTGGTCCGCTGCCCCAGGGACGTCTGCCCTTCCAGCTCCCAGAGAGGCAGGCCGAGGTGGGGGCGGCCAGAGCCTGTGGCATGGGGACAGGGTCCAGCCTTATCCATGAATCAGAGCAGTTGGAGACAGTTGAGGGTCTATAATCTCGGTTGGGGGTTGACGGGTGGAGGAGGTTTTGCAGGAGGAGATAATGGGGCGAGGCAGAGCCCTGGCCTGGAACAGGGGGCCCAGGGCCAGGAGCCCCTTTACCAGCTCCCCCAACCCACCCCCCTCGCCACAAGGTCCCCTGCCTAGGGGCGGGGGAGGGGGGGTGCTCGCGCCACTCAAGACAGAAGCTGTCCTGCTGCCCTGGCACTGGGAGGGGCATGGTGAGCAGGCTGTGTGCGTGGCTGGGGTGCCATCTCAGTCCTTCAATGACAGGGCCCCCCTGTGAGTTCCAGCTCCCACCCCTTCAGCCTTGACTTGGGCTGTGGGGGAGGGTGACCCTGTAAGGAAGAGGATGTCTGCTCAGAGGAGAGGATGCCCGGGTGCTGGTGGACATACTAGTAAAGGCTAGTAGTTCTCAAGCATTTACTACGCACCAGGCACAACTCCAGACGCTGTGTCTGAGCTCACACCTATGCGGTGGGTCCTGTTATCTTCACTTTGAGGAAGAGACAGCACGAGTACACGTGGCCGGCAGCCCCACCGAAGTTCAGATCCTGCTCCCCTCGGTGCTGCTCCTGCCGTCCTCGCCCACTGCCCTGGAGGAGGCCCTGCCGGGCACCACGCGGCAAGCTTTCCTTTGTGTTGCCTCCACAGAGACTCTGTGTCCTCGTGCCTGGAAGAGGAAACCCAGAGGGGTCAGGCAATTTCCCCCAAGTTGTACAGCGAAGGAGAGACACTATCAGAGGCAGATCTACTTGTACAGTCCATGTTCTTATGCGCCACCTTGCTGCTTCCCTCCAGGCTGGGAGTGGCAGGGAGGGGGACTGGGAGAGCACCTGAGCTCTCTCTGCCTTTGCAGCCTTCGTAGCCTAGCGCCTTGCTGGCTTGTGCTAGGAGGAGCTCAAAGAACGAGCTAACAACCCGAGAGAAACAACAGCGAGCGAATGGACATCTCCCAAGGCCACTGATATCCTGCCCAGCGACAGCGCTTCCTCCCCTCCCCTCCATTCCTCTGCCACCTCAAGGCTTTCATGTCAACACAGCAGAAGGCGGCGAGCCCCTTGGGGTGGGGTCCCTATCAGAGCGGAAATGGGGCTGGCCTCTCTGCCACCTCCTTTATCTCGTCCCCCCCATCCTCGCTTTATCACCCAGGGCTCTTCCACCGTCCCCTCCCTGCCACCCCTGTGGGGCCCCCCAGGGGAGAGAGGGGAAGACATTTAAATCTGGGGGTGGGACTTGGGGGTGGGGGCGGGTGGAGAAGACAGAGGGACCCCAGGAAGGGGTTGCCCTGGCACTCTGAAGCTGGTGCTCTCAGTCCTGCAGGACCAGGGTGGGCTAGCCTTGGTGGCAGAGCCTCTTCTGACGGGTTGCTTGATTGAGTAGGCAAATGGAGAAACAGGAACCAGGGACAGACATGGGGCCCCTGCCCCCTCTCCCCTGAGCCCCAAGCCCTATGCCAGCTGCCACAGATGTTCACAGGCATCTATGGGATTCTTTTTTATTTTTATTTTATTGCTTTTTTACAGAGAGGGAGAGGGATAGAGAGTTAGAAACATCGATGAGAGAGAAACATCGATCAGCTGCTTCCTGCACACCTCCTACAGGGGATGTGCCTGCAACCAAGGCACATGCCCCCGAACAGAATCGAACCTGGGACCCTTTAGTCTGCAGGCCAATGCTCTATCCACTGAGCCAAACTGGCCAGGGCTATGGGATTCTTAATTAGATGGGGTGGCACAGTGAAGGGGGCAGTGGGGAGGCCCCATGGAGCTAGATGAGGACAGCCAGGCTCAGTGACATGTGACTTCCCCATCCCCCACCACGATAGGGATGCCTATGGAGCGTTCTGCCCACTGCCCGTCGCCTTTCTCCTCTCAGCAGCCAGTATCTAGGAGACCAGTATCGTGAGTCCAGCTCAGACAGAATTTGCAGAACAATTCAGCTTGGAATTTGACACCTGATCCACTCCTCCCTGCATCCCTATATCAGATACCACCGGATCTCTGATCCTTGGCTCAGATATGGTTTAATTCCATGCAGATCTGTCCACACTTGGGGTGAGACTCTTGGGTCCTCAGGACGGAGGGGTTGTGGAAGCATGGACGGGTTTCCCAAATCGCAGTGGATGCCTGGGTCTTTGCGAGTGTTCCCTCTGCAACTCAGTCTCCCATCACCCCCCCTCCCCCCCTCTTCTCTGGCTCCCTCCTAGAACGAGACCAGCCGAACCACAGAGCACTGATATCAGCCTGCAGGAGGGGCCTGGCCTGGGGCTCTGTGTGAATTAACTTCGTGCATGGTCTGTAGACCTAAGTTTTGGACGATTCAAGGCCACAAGGATGGTCAAAATACCCAATGACAAAACGAGGACTCAAAAATTTGAGCAGGCTAAGATGTGGGATACATCAGACTAGATAAATATGAAGAGGGAAAAATGTCAACTCTGCATTTTGGTTCAGAAAGCAAACTGTCCACCTACGGATAGATGCTTTAAGGAGAGGTAGTTAGCATGTGGGTTCTGAAGCCACAGGGACTTAACTTCTCAGTTTCCAAAGTTCAGAGGAAGGTGTTTAAATTTGCATAAGTCTGTTTGCATCTCATTTTCTGGTAGGGACCAGAGCAGGATTTTTTAAACTTGACATCTCTTATGTAGAGGAGACGCTCACAAAAGTGGGTAGTATTCATTCATTCAATGGCTTTGTATTCATTCATTCATCCATCTTTTCGGCTAATTTATGGAATCCCTCCCTCCTTTGCTTCAGTCTGGAAGGGAGCCCCATAGGCAAAACAGAAACTTGAAACCCACTACAATGTACACTTCACTCTATAAATAGGGTAGGTACACAATTCTACCCAGATGGGGCATGCGGGGGGTCTAGCTGGGTGATGTCCAAAGAAGAATTTATGGGAGAATGAAGCCTGAACTGGAAATCGAAGGAGCAGTAGGAGTTTGCCCAGTTGAGAAAACTGGGGGAGAGAGAGCCAGTGGAGGGCATGTCAGGAAATAACACATAAAAATGCATACAGTGTGGATCTCAAAGTGTAGTCTGGGGATCCCTATGGGTCCCTAAGCCCCATTTAGGGGCTCTGCAGGATCAATACTCTTCTCACAATAATACTAAGACATCATTTGCCTTCTTACTCTTATTTCCTCACTTCTGTACAGAGGAGTTGTCCAGAGCTTCCATGCTGTGTGATATTCTAACAGATGGATTGTAGAAGCAGATATGAGAACTAGATGCCTTCTAGTAAGCCACCATTAAAGAGATTTGCGAGACTGTAAAACCATACCCTGTTGTCACTAAATTTGTTCTGCTTTGGGAAAAAGGTTGTTTTAATAAAATTTTTTTGAACTTATAATAGACTAGAGGCTCAGTGTACAAAATTTGTGCACTGGAGCGGGGGGTTCCCTCAGCCCGGCCTGCGCCCTCTCATAGCCCAGGACCCCTTGGGGGATGTCTGACTGCCAGCTTAGGCTCGATTCCCCCCAGGGAATGTGCCTAAGCTGGCAGACATCCCTCTTGCAGTCTGGGGCTCTCACAGTCTAGGATCCATCGCTCCTTACTGCCTGCCTGCAGTGAAGGCGGGAGAGGTCCCTCCACCTCTACTGCACTCACAGGCGTGAGCCTGGCTTCTGGCTGAGTGCCTTTCTCCTGGTGGTCACGGTGCGTCATAGAGAACAGTCATTTTGCTGTTCGGTCGATTGGCATATTAGCCTTTTATTATATAGGATTCATTACTATTATTTTAAAATACGTTTTTCAAATTTCTTAATTTAAGTTTCTAGCATGGTAAATATTGATGGATATACCCCACAGAAACAAAAGCTCCTTGCAGTCCTTAATTTTCTCTTGAGAACCACTGGTTCATGGAGGCAGGCTGCCAACACACACAGCTGGAAACCAGCAAGTGGTTGGAGGTGGCAGGGGCTTGAGTCTCAACATCTGGACAGTTACACGTGACCCTGGAGAAGCAGACAGACCTGATCATAGAAGGCTTTATCTCACCAAAGGAGCTAGCACCTGGGAAGTACTTGGGTAAAAATGAGAAGCAATAACAAAACAAATACATAGATTAAACCTGATTTTTGAAGCTCTTTTTGATACCTCTTCTCTGGGCATGAGCCAGTTCTTACCAGAGAATACCAACGTTAATTATGGGTTGGTGTGTGTGTGCAATGAAATTGGGTGGTGGTGGTCATTGGGGAAGCAAAGCTGGCAAAGCAAGACCATAATTGAAGGAAGCTGGGGACCGTATTAACGAGAGTTCCATGTGTCTCAGTTTATGTGCCTACTTTCCCAACTCTTTCCCATACTTTTCTCTCCAAGAGGACTGTTTCAGTTGGGACCCATTTGGCTTAGTAAGTTACATACCTGCCCCCTGGTGGCCGGATGGCATAATGTTGCCTCCCAGCTGAAGTAAATATTCCTGGAGCATGCAGGAGGAGCCCACAGCTCCAGAGGCCTAAGAGATCACCTGGGGCCAGTCCAGAAAGCCCAGCAAGGATCAGTGGTCGGGGGATAAGAGCAGTGTCAACATCCGATGTAAATTGATTTGACCATCCCTCTACTCGGCAACGTAATGATGACGCTGGCCAGCATTTATGATTCATGGCTACACCCAGGTAGTGTGATATATGTTTTACACAGATTATAACCCAACAACAAACTTGGAAGTAAGTACTATTATTGTTATATAGATGAAGATTCTGAGGCTCAAAAACGTAAAGTAACTTGCCCAAGGTCATATAGGTAATAAGTGGCCGAACCAGGACAGGGACCCGGCAGGTTATACTGTTAAATGTTATATTTTGTGGTTTCTGCTTGTACAGCTCGGTGATGATCTGTGTATAGGTCTGTCTTCTCCCACGGGATTGTGCCTTTCTCTGGGGCAGTGACCGTCTTATTCATTGCTGCATCCCCGGCACTGAGTGCCGTGCTGTGTTTGTGCTTGGAAACAACCAGGCTGGATCTCAGAGGGAACCTGGGGCCTGCACGAAAGGTGCTCAGAGGCCCGAGGCACCGGAGCTCAGCCTTTGAGGGCTGTTGGCTAAGGTGTGAGTGTCAGAATTTTCTCTGGCTGTGACTCCAGAGGTGTCCTGGAAAGCCAGAGAGCAGGTCCTTTATGTGTTCTGCTTGGTCGCTGGTGTGAGGAGAGATGAACATCACCAAGTGCCTGGAGTGTCAGGGACTCAGCGTCACAGAAACAGAGAAAGGGCAGGAGTGGGGAGAGAGGAGAGTGGGGGGAAAAGAGCCCATAGCTCAAACCTGTCCATGTAGAGTAGTCGCACCACCTAGTGGTAAAGCTCAAGATGATTTAGGAAAAGAACAGATAGTCTAGAGCTGGGGAGAAGCTGGCGACATCCTCCTCTAGAGGGAGCACCTGGGACTAGAGCCTTCCAGCCCCTCCCCAAGGCAGGGCAGCCCATTCTGAAAGGGCCCACCTGATTGTACAAAATGGGAAGGAACAGTTTTCAGTCCTACCTGCCCTTGGCTGAAAAGAGCCACCTAGCTCAAGGTCACATGAAGGTCACACTCTGTGGGGACAGGCAACATCCAGTGACTAGCTGATGAAGGAATACAAAAACCTGGCAATCCCTAACCAGTTTGGCTCAGTGGATAGAGCATCAGCCTTTGGACTGAAGGGTCCCCGGTTTGATTCAGGTCAAAGGCATGTACCTTGGTTGAGGGCACATCCCCAGTGAGAGGTGTGCAGGAGACAGCTGATCAATGTTTCTCTCTCTTCAATGTTTCTAACTCTCTCTCCCTCTCCCTCTCTGTAAAAAAATCAATAAAATATGTTTTAAAACAAACAAACAAACAAAAAAACCTGGCAAGTGCCATCTATTTCAGAGTTCCCCATGAGGGTTGGGTGAGACCTCTGTGGAGACCAACTCTCCCTAACTGATCCTACTTCCTTCCCTGCCATCAAAGTTGGTGACCCAGAGACCTCTCCTCAGTACACTCCCTGCCCTTCAACCCACATTTCACAGTCAGCTTTCCTAGAACCCAGCTTGCAGTACCTCATGTGTCCTATATCAGCAGTTGCCAATTGTTGGTCCGCGGACCAATGGTGGTCCATGAGGTCCGAAAGGTTGGCGACCGCTGTCATATATGACATGTCTGAATAGAGCACATGTGTCAAACACAAGGCCCGCGGGCCAAATCCGTCCCGCCAGGCTTTGCAATGTGGCCCGCACCGCGCTGTCATCACTGCACTCCGCTGCGTTTCCATCACAATGACAGTTTATGACTGTTCAGTAAACCATTCGGCCCGCGATTTAGGCTGGATTTTAGATTTTGGCCCCTTCTCTGATTGAGTTCGACACCCCTAGAATAGAGATTCAGAGCAGCTGTCTGGAGCAGGGACCCCCCCTTCTCCTGAATCTCCCCCTTCCCCATCTGCTTCTGCTCCACACCCCACTGTGCCTCTTGGTCCATAGCGTGTAGATTCCTTCAGGAGCCTCACAGACTTCTTGCCCACACGAGTGCTGATCTCTGAAAGGGCGTTGGCTGGCATCCCCTTAGCCGCGCTGTCTTCTTCGCAGAGGGCAGGCAGAGAGACCCCGCACTGCACAGCCTCCAAGGAGTCCCAGCAGAAGCAGAGACACTGACCCTATGGCTCCGGCCACTCCTGGCAGGCCCTGTTTGAGGCCCTCCCACTACAGAAATCGGTATTTCCCAGCATGCCACTGACCTATCTCTGCCGCATGAAGCTCTGTCAAACCCAGCCCGTGAGCTGCTTTTCCTTTATGACTTTCTTGAGGACCCTGTTCACAGCATCCAGTAGCAGCATCGCTTGATGTAAAGGGAGGGTAGTCCCTATCTCCTATACGATGTTGAACAGTTTAGTGACCACTGCCCACCAGGTCGCCAGGGCATGCCATCCACGATTAGTACCAGGTAAAAGGTGCTGTGCAGACCCGTGCTGTCCAGCAGGGTGTTCTGCGAGGACAGAACTGTTCTGCGTCTGCATGTCCTTTCCAGTGGCCCTGGGGCCACGGAGAAATGGAGATGGGGCTAGTGCAGCGGGAGAGTAGACGTTGGCTTTAATTTAGTTTCAATCAATTGGGAAAGTCACACGTGGCACTTTGTTGAAGAGCACACGTGTAGACTCAGAAACGGAAAGTGGAAACTTAAAATCCCTTCATCCCAACTTTAAGGTTTTCTGGGTGCGTTTCTCTCAAGTTTGCCTGGAGTTTATTGTAACTTGGAGACTTTGTGTTCTTCTAGATCCTCTATAAGAACCAAATAGGTTCTCCCAACAGCTTCTAAGAACTTCACCTTCACACTTCCCCAGCCAGAGACATGCACACTTATGCAGCTGTTTCATTTTTTTATTTTTTTTCATGGCAAGTGGCCCTCAAGCCCTATCCTCAGTTCTTATACTCCCACCCCATCCCCAGTGACACATTTGGATTGAAATCTTTGCAGATACTTCTGAAAAATTAAAGTAAATCACACCTGCAGGTTCCCAGGCCAACGTATCCAAAATACATATGCTGGTTGGACATGACTTCCCCACGTGCACATGATTGTGTTGTGTTGGTGGGTTACCAGTATTTTTGCTTGCTGTGTTAAGCGATGTTGCCCCTTATAAGTCCCATGTCCTTGGGAACCGAGCTGGGTGCATTGGCTCCTCTTGGTCCCTGCAATTCTCCATCACTGGCACAGCAGCTATTTCAAATACAAAACACATTTTTGTCAACAGTTGCTTGGCTTTCTTTCTTGAGGTTCTCAGATAAGGGCCTTACTTGATGGGACCCCATTGAATGCTTCCTGAGAGTCGAACACCGGTTATCCGGCCCCTCCAATGCTCCCACCTCAAGGCCTCCTTTAGGAAAGGGAATCTCCCTCACCTGCTCTTTATTTTATTTTTTAAAATATATTTTATTGATTTTTTTTTTACAGAAAGGAAGGGAGAGGAATAGAAAGTCAGAAACATCAATGAGAGAGAAACATCAATCAGCCGCCTCTTGCATACCCCCTACTGGGGATGTGCCCGCAAATCAAGGTATATGCCCTTGACCGGAATTGAACCCGGGACGCTTGAGTCCACAGGCCGACGCTCTATCCACTGAGCCAAACCGGTTTCGGCTCACTTGCTCTTTAGTAGAGAGCTGGCAAGACTGACTTGTCAGGAAGAAGCAGCAGAATGTAGCAGCTTCATCAAAGGCTTCTGGAGCTAGCTGCCAAGGGTTCAAATCCCACCTCTCCATCAATGTGGCTTTGGGCAAGTTATCCCCTCTGTCAAATGGGGGTAATGGCAGTCCATCTCCCCTGGGGTCCTTAAAAGAACAAAGCAAGTTGGTGTGCAGAAAGCATTTATTTACAGCAGCACTTGCTGCGAAGTACTAAGTGCTATGTAGTATGAGCCATTTTCATTACCACAAGCAATCCATTCTTCATTGGGTTGTTTCTGGCAAACTTTTTTTTTTGTTTGTTTTGTTTTTCTCTCTGGAAATAACTCAGGAGGTTTTCTTTAAAGCCTGCTTTTGGCCCTAGCCAGTTTGGTTTAGTGGATCGGGCATCTGCCTATGGACTGAAGGGTCCCTGGTTCCATTCTGGTTAAGGGCACAAACCTCAGTTGCAGGCCCCTCCCTGTCCTGGGGCCCTGGTCAGGGCTTGTACAGGAGGCAACTAATGGATGCGTTTCTCTCGCACCAATGTTTCTTTCTTTCCCTCTCTCTTCCATTTCCCTAAAAATCAATGGAAAAATATCCTCGGGTGAGGATTAACTAACTAAATAAAGCCTACTTTTGCCGCTTCATTCCCAGCTTTCACCAAGTCTGTCGTACACCCCAGTCTTCTCTGTTCTCCCACTTACTCCCAACTAGGCAGCAGAAGGAGCTCTTTCCCGGAATCTTGTTTAATTGGCATTTTGGGGCACACACTTTCCAGAGTTTATAATAATATACTTCAAAAGTTTTTAATTTATGAACACCTGCCTTCACCTTCTCTCTTTCTAAAGCGAAACAGATGATCATCACCTTTTCTTCCAATTCAGCCCCGTGAAACCTCCCTTCCCCCCCCCCCCTTTTTTTTCCATCCCAGCTCCCAGACTTCTCTTTGGGAGTGGGGCGGGCTGTTGTGGGGCCCAAGACTGAGGAGCTAGTGTTCTCCATGTCCAGTTGAGCCCCTGGAGGAAGCAGAACTAGGGAGAGAGCTGGGAAGGCGGAGACATCACAAAGACAAATGCACTTTATTGATAAGGCAACAGCATCAGAAGGCAGAGACCTCATCTGGCCAGGGCCACCCTGGGGGTGGGGGTTCTGATTCACATTGAGACACAGGCTGAGCTGTCCCCCACCTCCTGAGGGGTCAGTGGGGTGACAACCCAGGGAAGGGAGGCAGGGGTTTGGGATCTAGACTTGCTCTGTCTAAAATCCAGCACTTCCCCCAAAGGATTGGGTTGGCCACTGGGGGGGAGGGGGGGGGTGAGCAATGGGGTCTGAGCTCAAGCACGATGTAGTGAAAAGAGCACTGGACCTCAAGTCCAAAGTCGGGGTCCAGTCCTGGCGCTGCTTCTAACTAGCTATATGAGTTGGGGTGAGTCACGCCCTCCTCTAAGCGGCAGTTTTCTTTAACGAGGAGGCTGAGTGATGTTAGCGATTTTCAAACTTTTTCTCCCACAGAACAGCAAAAGCTGGACCAATGTGTTTTGCAGCTAACAAATCAAATAACAAGGGTTTTCCCCAAAACTTACAAAACAACAATAACAACAATAATTACTGTATAGAATTTTCACAATAGAAGCTCTCCCCCCATAAATATCTCTTAATCAGTGGTGCCTACTACCCGCTATATTAGAGTGCAATACGAAATGGAGACTGATTCCAAAAACAACTCACATCTAACAGACACAAGGTCCGGCCACAGGGATGGCACTCCGCAGCGAGGACTGCGGCTGCCAGGTGCTGCCCCCTGAGGAAACACTGGGCACCGCGGGCTCTGGCTGTGGGAAGTCGGGTCGCTCCCAGCATTCTCAGGGCTCACAGATGCAGGTGGAAAGGTATCCTACTGACATGAACTCCTCTGGATTGAGACGTCGAATATGGCCGTGTCCACCAAACTCAAAAGACTCTCTGAAGGACCCTCGGGGCTCCTGCGAGAACCTTTTATGGTGGTCCCACACACCTACACTGAGGAACCCCACCTCAGAGTAAATGGGCCTAGAGTTCCCACCTCTTGGGCTGGGCAGGCTACGAAGAACACAGAGTTTGAAGTTATGTACCCGACCCCCACCCTGCCTGCCGGGCTCCTTATGACTTTGGGGGGGGGGGTGGGGGAGGGAGAGTGGAGCGAGAATAAGAGGGGAACCAGCCCCACACAACTCCACCCCTAAATGCTCTCTGACTAGGCACAGAGGCCAACCATTCTCCTGGCACCCGCATCCTGAGGTCTCAGAGCACAGCAACTGGGCCTCCTGGGGGGATGGCTGCCTGGAGAATGACAGCTAGGTGGGCAGGGAGAGTGTGACTTAGGCTGCTGGGGTCTGGAAGGTCTTCACCTCCATCCCACCCACCAGGTGGAAAGGATGCGGCCCCCACTGGTAACAGAGTGGGCCCTGCTTCTCTTGACTATGGGGTGGCTGGGAGAGTGGGGGGATCTTTGGGTCATCCTTGGCCATCCTAGGGTGAGGCCCCACCAGCACCCGTGGCCACAGGGGGAGGGCCCGGGAGCTCACAGCGGATTCTCTCTCTGGGGAGGGAGGTAAGGCACTGGCAGGGAGGGTGAGGACGGTGCCTGGTGCTTCCCTGCAACCTAAGGGCAACTTAGTCCTGCCACGTGGATTGTTGCAACGAGAGCTCCTGCCTCAACTAACCTCTTAGGTCCAGGCTGAGGAGCCAGGGGACTGGTGGCAGGGACAGCTGGGGCCACCATCCACGACTCTTCTGTGAGGCAGGCAGGGTTAGCCTGTGCCCCTCCAACCGGGCCCTGCTTTCTTCCCTCCTTGGCTCTCTCGGCAGGTGGGTTCTGGGCCAGTGGCCCAGCCATGGGGAGAAAGCTCCCTCACCATAGCTACCTCCAAGGAGAATGTTACCATGGTGATGGGATGAAAGTGGGCTCTGAGGGAAAGGCAAGTGCACTTTGGCCAGCAGAGATGGGTGAGGGGGTGGGGGGAGCGGTGACCTCAGTCACCCTGATTTTGGTCATTCTTGGCAGTGAGTATCCTAGACAGGCCAGGGATGGGAAGATAGAGGGAGAAGGCCCCATCATGGCATGCTGCCCTGAGACAGAGCAGCACAGACCGGTGGCAGGATGAGGAGGAGATAAAGAGGGGGTTGTGGTCATGGGGGTGCAGGGAGGGAGATCCCCACTAGGCTCTGGACCCGTGGAGCTGAATCGGGGGGAGGTATGGGTATCTGTCCCTGAGGAATGGGTCTGTTTTTCCTGCCCACCTGTTTCTCCTTTCGTAACCCTGGGCACCAGCCAGCAGCCACTTCTGGAATGGTAAGGACATTCCCAGGTGAGGCCCTGCCTTCAGCCTCTGCCCTCTGCCCCGACTTGAGTCTCTCTGTCAAATAAACAGCAACTCCTCATAATTGAGGTCTTAAGGGACGGGGGTCAGCCTGTGGCCTGTAGGTATTGGGAACCTGGTGTTAGGTTGGGCAGGGAGAAAAGGTGGGAGAGGAGGGGCCGTACTTGAGAGTGGGTGGGAAGGGCATCCATCCCCAGGCCCGGTCACGCAGCCCTATGGGAGCAGCCCCGCCCAGCTGCCACCACAGGCTGCCATAGTCAGGAGATCTCATTGCCAAACACCTCCAGCACCAGAGGCGTGAGCTTCATGCTGCACTCGGGCTGGAAGGAGAGGCTGCGGTACTGCTTGGAGTGCTCCTCGTTGAGGCTACGCAGGTCAGCCAGCTTCTGGATCATCTTGGCATAGAGCTGGTGGCTGCCTGGGGGTGGGTGGCGGCAGCGGATGTAGGTCTGCAGGGTGTTGGACAGGCGGTCCTGGATGGCCTCGATCAGCGCAGCATCCTGCACTCCGGGACGGTCTGTAGGCACAGGGAGACAGGAGGCGGAGGTACAGGAGCTCTGAGCTGGGTCCTTACTATTCAACCTCCCCACCACCCCTCGGTCCACACAGACAGACACCCAACTTCAGCATCCTCCTAGGTCACCCCTGTGTATGACTACTGACATGTGACATCCCAGTCCTTAAAGCCCCTCAACCACTTCCTACTGCATTTAGGATCAAGCTGCAGGTAATTTTATGGGCCCCTCTGGCCCCATCCCTCTATCTTTACAGTCTTTGGCCTTCAGATACACATTTATGTTCCCTCGACCTGGAACTCAACTTTTTATCATTGCCTGACTCTTACTGATCCTTCAAGGTAACAGTTTAAAAGACTTTCAAGAAAGCCATTCCTGATAACTCCCTACCTCCATGCTCTAGACTACATCAGGCTCCCTCCTTTTATTATACCCATCTGTAGTATCACACACTTCTTTATTTTTTAAAACTCTCATCACATTAGAAATTAGTTGTTAAATAGTATTTGTTTCACATCTTCTCTTACATTTCATGGGAGGTAAACCGTGTTTGCTGCTGAATCCCTACGCCCAGCAGAGTACTTAGTACCTGGTAGGTGCTCAATAAATCATAGCTGAGTGTATGTATGAATGAATGAGTGAATGCTGACTGAAAAGAGGAGGGGAGCCCAGATTCATTCCTTGGTTCCCCAGCCTAGGAAAACATCCCTGGGTAGAAGTCACTTACTTGTTCTCTGAGTAGAGTCCAGGCTGAGACAGGGCTGCACCGCTTTGGGCCTCATCACCAAATATAGCATCCTTAGGACCTCACTAACCTCCTCCTCAGCCTCTCTCCCTCTCCCATCCCAAACAGGTAGAAGAGTTCATGGATCACATCACATTGCCTCCAAAATTAGTCAGGTAGAACCATTCATGGGTTCCCAGGTGATTTTTTGTTGTTGTTATTGTTTTTGTTTTTGTTTTTTATCCTGCTCCCCTCGGAGAGCTCAGTGTCAATGAAGTTCAGTGCTATTCACACAAGAGCAAACCCTGAATATTGGGACTATCCAGGATTGTCTGTGATCTGAGAAGCCCCATCTACCTGGCTACCAAGAATCCCACCTATGAATCACTAAAAGCCTCACTAGGTAAGGCCAAGGACAGAGGGGAGTCCCTCAGTATACAAACACCATATAAGCTTTGCAAACCCAGCAAAATGGTTGTTTCCTGGTCTGTCTGTTTAAAATTTGCTCACTCCTCTCTTAGGACTGCCATGCTGGCTCTCATCAGGGCTTCATTTTTCATATTCCCCATGTCCCAGGCCCCTGAGTTCCTCATCACTAGGCCTCCTACCTGGGGAGACAATGCAGATGGCCATGAGCAGGACATGCTCTTCCTCATGCAAGTTCAGTTTCTTTAAACCGACCTGGAACTTGATGAGCGGCTCAATCAGTTCCAGGCTGTGTCCAGCTATGAGAGAAAATGGTCAGATGCTGGGGGCCGAACTGAGGAGACACCCATTGCACCCCACCCCACCCCACCTCCAACCCTGACCAGGCCTGACCCTTGCCTTTCTCTCCTTGTTGCTGCCTGAGCAGGGCCTAGGACCCCAGAATGGGTGAATCCAGCGTCGGGGAGCTAAGAGAGGGTGGAGACAGAGCCCAGACATACCTTTGGCCACATCACTGATGCGGTACTTGTAGTCCTCATTCCCACAGGTCCAGGACATGTCGTCCATGGTGAAGGACTGATTGGAGCGTAACATGATGACTTCGATGGCACTTGACTTCAGCAGGACAATCTGGTCCTCAGCGGTCAGATCTCTGCCGGGGAGGGTAGAAATGAAGGTTAGATCTGCAAGTCATGCAAATCAGTGTAGGGTTTTGACAGGTCTATACCTGCCAGGTGACCAGTATGTGCCCTGGATTCTCCATTGAGAAGCTTAAATCCTGGTTGGAATAACAAGATAAGAAACCAGCTACTAAAAAAAACACAAACAAACAAACAAACAAAAAACCAAGATAAGAAATGAAGTAACTTAGCTACTAAAAAAAAAAGGAAAACCCAGTGACTTGCCAGAATCTCCTGGTTCTAATCAGCCAGAGGTATTTTAGGAACAGGAGGATAGAACCTGAGGAAGCTCTCAGGGTTATGACATGAATATGTGGTCTACAAATGTATGGCAAAATCATCTTCAACAGCTCCCATGCTTTTCCCCACTCTCCTCCTGTCCTCCATTCTTTCCTGGTAGTAAAGGTCAGCCAACTTTGTCTCTAGGACATCTCTGGAACCCTTGTCCTCATTCTCACTCCCAGGTGATGGTTATAGCTCCATCATTTTTTTTTAGCTGTATCCTACTAGAATTCTGGAGTCAAAACTCTGGTGTCTCTCATTCCTCTTTCTCACTGCTGCTACAGGAAGTATCACACTCCTGTGTTTATTATAGAAATCCTCACTGGTTATCGAATACCCAGGATCAAGATTGTACCCTACAAATTGTCTCCAACCTGTCTTTCCAGCCTGTTTCCCATTGCAAACCCCACCAACCCTCCATTTGAACAACTGTGGACCACTCCACATTCCGATGCTGTGTTTTCACACCACCATACCTCTGAGTATGTGACAGTGCAGCCAAAACTTCCCTTCTTCTTTCCCCCTATCTAATCTTCCTGATCCTGCATCTGATGAGGTCTCCCTTGGAGTCCCCCACCCTCTGATTCTCTTCAATATAATTGGAGACATCCCTTTACAACCCCCTGCACAGTGCTTGTACTCCTATTTTGTCCTTTTCCCTTTAGCTTTGTTTTTTATATGCCTTATCGGGACCTTAACTGTAAGCTACTTGTAGGCCAGCACCACCTCTTCATTACCCACACACTGATCTCTTAGCTGTGAGCACAAGAGAAGGTCAACAAATGTGTTCTAATGGATCAAAAGTCCAATGACTCGTTCCACTATTCTGCATCATGAGCTGGGCTTGTCTGAGCAATGACAATAAGAAAGCAGAGCCTGCAGATAAAATTACTTCTGGTTTTTCCTGCCCTCTCTTCCTGACTGGATATCCTGTAGATAGGCTGTCATCCTCTCTGTGGCTATACTTTGGTTTATAAAAAGATGATTAGGGTGACTAGCAAAGAGTCTACATTGAAAAAAACCCACAGAGTGGTAGAGTTGGAAGACCTCTCTTAGAGGCTATGTGGTCCCGTGTCTTCTCCAGCATTCTGGACACATGGTTCCCACACAGCCTCCCCAGGATACTCGAGCCAAGGATCTCGTGGCCTCTAGATTCAGCCACAAACCTGTTAGCTCCTCATTAAGAGTCTTTATTCTATTGATCGACAACTCCCATGGTGACATCGCTTGTACTTCTATCTTCTCAAGGAACACAGAACCAGACCTTTCCACTAGCTTTGGGCATCCCTTTAACCATTTGAAGAAAGCTACCATGTATCCCTTGCATCTTCTCCAGAATAGACTGCCCTAGAGGCACAGCGTCTAGACATCTCACCATCCTTGTCCCTTTTCTCTAGATGCTCAATCTACATTAAAAAAAAAAAAATAGAAACACCCTCACTTGGGTTTTAATTCATTATATAATGAATACATGTTCATCATTACGTCCCCATTAGAAAATACCAAAAAAATAAAAAAAATAAAACTACTCATAACCACAAAAAACATTTTGGTATATTTTCTTATCTTTTTCCTATGCAAATATCTTTAAAAAAAAAAAAACATGCTCAAGTTCATAGTAATTCTGTGTCCCACTCCTTTTTTTCAAAATGTTTTTATTAATGTCAGAGAGAGGGCGATAGAGAGATATAAACATCAATGAGAGAGAAACATTGATCAGCTGCCTCTTGCATGCCCCCTACTGGGGACTGAGCTTGCAACTTGGGCATGTGCCCTGACTGGGAATCAAACCTGTGACCTCCTGGTGCATGGGACAGGCTCAATCAACTGAGCCATACCAGTTGGGCCTGTGTCTCACTTCTTACATCACTAAAATTTCTTTAGCCCAGTTCAAAGAGGGTTGGATAATGTTATAACAACATACTATAAGTTATTTAATCAGTCTCCTTTCCACTTACTTTGGGAACATTTAGTTGCTTCTAATTTTTGTTATTACAAGTAATTTTGTGAAAATTATCTTAGTACACAACCCTTTGTTCAATGGCCCACTAAAAATTTATGTTCAGAAGCAGTCAAACATCCCATTGAGAGATTGGATGGGGAGAGAGATTGGTGGGGAGACCACTGCCTATTGTGATCTGAACATGTTACTTCTATGAAAGCAAAACTCGAATGACCTTGAATTACTACCCATGGTCTGAAAATGCAGGGCATTTCCAAGTGCAGCTCACAGCCAGAACTGGAACTGGTGGGGATGAGGGTGGAGGTGGAGAAATCCTAAGAGACCTTGTTCCTGCTATGACAGACACCAGCACAGGCTCTGTCTTCCCCCTGGGCCTGTGCAGTGTTTATACCCTGATCAGTTTTTGCACCTGTGGCCGCTCCTGGGCACCTGTGAGGAGCTCTGAAAATGTGTCCCAATCTCGGCTTTCCCACCCCCCAGGCAGAACCCAGCCCCTCCCTCCTGTATTCCCACGGTCCCTCTAGCAGGCCTCTCTGAGCTCTTATCTCTTCCCAGCAGTTGTTCACACGTCTATCTCTTCCATCAGACACTGATCCCCGGAGGACTGAGATTGTGTCCTTATCAACTTTAATCCCTCACAGTTTATGTAAGAAAGCAGCTGGCTGGATAGATGAACAAGTGAATGTAGAGAGAAGGGCATAGGAAGCATTCTGTCCCTCAGGTCTGAGACCCAGGAAGGAGCCCGGGAATGGAAATGACAGTGAGGTTGAAGGCTTTCAGTCCTCAGGGCTGGGCTCCAGCTGATTTGGCCTGGTCTCTCATGCACCTCTCTTGGCAGTGAAACTGTGGTCCTTGATTCTCATATCCAAAACTGCTCTTACTCCATGGCGCCTCTTACTCCATGCATTAAAAAAAATTTTTTTTTCAACATGGAGAGAGGGATATCGGTGTGATGCAGACTGAGAGTCTGAGGGAGCGAAGGAGGGAGGAGTCAGGAGCAGGGCCCAGGCCACACCACAGCACTGTTCATAGCCAACAGTCCATCCTGTTCCCCCACCTCCACCCACTCACCCACACAGACATCTAATCCTGCCCTCCCCGCAACCTCCACCCCTGCCTACAGGCAACAAGATCAAAGCCACCAAGGATACAGCCACTGTTCTTTCACTTCTTGGAAAAACAGAACCCCTAAGTTCAGAAACCGGCAGAACAGGAGAGCCGATGGGCTGGCCCCACCTGGGTCCCCCCTGAACCTGGGTGCTGGCCCTTTTCCAGGCTCCTCATCACCCCTGTATCCACATCAGAGTGCCCCCAAGAGCTCTCGCCAAGGCCTGCTCCATTCGATTAGAACACAGTCCGATTAGTGACTTTCTCATGTCATGCTGAGGAGAGGAAAGCCAACCCAAGCACGTCAGGGTCAAGTTAGACGGTTTTGAATCCATAACTGCACAGCTCCAGTACCTGCTCATGTCACCTTGGCCATGACTGCAAGGCTAGACAAAGGAACTCTGGAAATGAGACCGGAAAGGGAAGAAAAGTGAAAGACTCCAACTCAGCCTTGGAGAGAGAAATTGAAGAACTGGTAGTGTTATCTGTTGTAGGGGTGTCGAACTCAATCAGAAAAGGGGCCAAAATCTAAAATCCAGCCTAAATTGCGGGCCGAATGGTTTACTGAACAGTCATAAACTGTCATTGTGATGGAAACGCAGCGGAGTGCAGTGATGACAGCGCGGTGCAGGCCACATTGCAAGGCCTGGCGGGACGGATTTGGCCCGCGGGCCTTGTGTTTGACACATGTGGTTTAAGGGCATAAGTGCCGAGGTTAAGGGATAGGGGCCAAGGGCATGGGAGAAAAATGGGGGTTTGGGTTACTTAATGAAGGGGGCTGCCATGGGGTAATCCGGTTAAATGATTGGCTTTCTTTTTGGAACCATTTCCCTGTGGTCCATCCCAGGCACCACTTAGAATCACCAAACCTTAGCATCCGGTGGTCTTTCAGCCTCCCACCCCCACACACCCCACTTGGCAGGGAAGGATGGAGCCTGCATAAATGAGAACTGCTCCCTTAAATTAAAATGAAAGCTGGGTGCTACCACTGGATCCATTGGCAGACACCTTGAGGTGTTTTTTCCCCTCTGGCTGTTTACATAAAACAAGACTCTGGAACACATGGAGTTTGCAAACAATAACGTGAGGAGTGGAGGAGAAAGTTGGAACTTGTACTAAGCGGAATGTGCTGTCTGTTCCAAGGAAAGGCTGGAGCGGGTAGATCCCAGGCCCAGCACAATGCTGAGCGCACAGGTGACAGACGCTCGCTCCTGCCTGACTGCCAGAGAGCCCCTTACTTCCTTGGCTACCACCAAACGTACAATGCAGTATATGTCTCAATGCCACTTGATGTTTTTTCTCTTCTTTACAATTTTCCCATTAATTCCAGGGGGAGAGCACTGGGACATCCCTGGCATTTGGAGTGGTGAGAGGCATAGAATAGCAACACAGAACCAGCGGTCTTGGGGCAGAAACAAACTGGGAAGTGCTGGGTTTTAGCCTTGTGAATTACCATTATCTAGCTGACACTATGGTAACTTAGATAGTAGCTGATGACTTCCCTGTGTAGCAGAGAGATTCAAAAAACAACAAATGGTACCCTGTTTTAGTTTCCATTCAGAGCTGGCCAATGTGAAATTGTTTTCTGGCTCCAGCACTGAATCTGAACTTCAGTATCTAGGAGCCATTCTGTACCTGCTGCTATAATTGCCATTACTTGAATGATGATAATATTGCATAATATTAATTTATTTCTATTTCTCAACCACACTGTATAGGTATTTTATGACAACGTTCTAAATGAACTTTTAGAAAGAATGAGGATTTGAATATACGTACATATAGATATAATTACCCCTCCAACTAAAGGTGTCAACTTTTAACTACTTGAGGACTATTTGAGGTGGTAGAGAGAAAGTTACCAACAAGGGATCTCCCATTAGGATATCAGCTGATTTCTCAACAGAAACACATCAGGCCAGAAGGGAATAGAATGAAATATACAAAGTGATGCAAAGTAAGGGACTGAATCTAAGAATATTATACCCAGCAAGGCTATCATTCAAAATTGAAGGTGAAATCAGGAGCTTCACTGACAAAGAAAGGCTAAGGAAGTTTATTATATACCACCAAACCACCAATGCAAGAAATGTTAAAGGGACTGCTATAAAAAGAAGAAATAAAAAGGAAAGAGGGAACACAGGCATAAAGAATAAAGCTGGCAACAAACAAGTACCTATCAAACTTAAAAGTAAATAGATTAAATGCTCCAATCAAAAGACATAGGATAGCTGAGTGGGTCAGAAAACATGACCCATATATTTACTGTCTCCAAGAGACCCCAGGTGGAGAAAGATAAATATCACATGATCTCACTCATTTATGGAATATAGTGAACAACATAAACTGATGAACAAAAATAGAGCCAGAAACATAGAAGCATTGAACAGACTGTCCACATAAGAGGGAAGGCAGGAGTCTAAGAGAGTAACCAAAGGACTTGTATGCATGCAGATGAGCATAACCAAAGGACGTAGACAGTAGAGATTCTGACTCAGGAGGCTGCGGGAGGGCCTCACTCTCTATTTTGGGAAGCTGTGGATTTGTGATCTTCCAGCCTCCTTGCAACTCACTCCAGGATTCTGACTCTATTCCCCAGATGTCCCCAAATGTTCTTACCTGAATCCTGGGATCATCTTGGCAAAGCCAATGACCTTTTGGATGCTGTAACTGACCAGGTCAGCCAGGTGGGGCAGCATGGAGAGCTGGGACAGGTCTATGGTCACAGAAGAGTTATCTGAGTTTTCTTCCCTCAGATCCAGGTTGGAGAAGTTGGCCTGCTCCATCAGGTCTGAGGAAGGAGGAGGGAAGAAAAGGAACTCCTTAAGGATACTTAATCCTGGCTTCCTCCTGCTGGGCCCCGGGCGAGCCTCCTGTGCCCTGGCAGCTGGGCCAGCTGGGAATCCCACAGTGACTACCTCTCCCCAGCTCACGCTCCAGCCCAGGCTTCCCTCTAGGATTCCCCTGTCTCTTCTCTCAGTAGAGCAGGGCAGTAAAAATAAATAAATAAATAAATAAATAAATAAATAAATAAATAAAAATCAGATACTCCAAAAATGAGACTTCCTCAAGTCAAGATTTTATGTTCTGTGTGTTGTTCCTAAGGCTGCCAAGCCAAAATTAATTTGGAACCAAGAAACCCGTGGGAAGCAATGTTTAACCTCACCAGTGACAAAAGTTTGTCATGTGAAACCTCTTCACTTTTCACCTACAAACTAGAAACCAACATGCAGAGGTGTTGAGACCAATCATTATAAAGATGCAGGGAACTAGGCAATTGTGTGCGCCAAAGGAGGCACCGATCTTCACAAGTCACCTCCCAAGCTATGGACAATTATGCATATTCTTTAACCAGTATTCCCACTCCCAGGAATTCATCATAAGGAAGACATTCCCAATAAGTGCAAATATTTAGCAACAAGTATACCGTTATCTTAATGAAAAGCTAAATATCTGATAGTAGGGGATTTAGATGTTATTGTACATTAATACCCCAGACTGCCATGCAACCTTTAAAAATAATATTCTGGATGTATACTGATATGATACAATGTATTATTGTGAGAGAGAAAAAGCAAAGTACCAGACTATATGTATGGCACAATTCCATCTATGAATATGCATTTTTTTTTTTTTTTTAAGAAATGAGTCCTGGCCAGTGTGGTTCATTTGGTTGAGCATTGCCCAATGTGCCTAAAGATCGTCTGGATTGTGGGTTCAGTACTCAGTAGGGGGCTTGTAGGAAGCAGCTGATTAATATTTCTTTCTCCCTCTCCATCCCTTTCACTCTAATATCAATAGAAACAGCCCAGCCAACATGGTGCAGTGGTTGAGCATCCACCCATGAACCAGAAGGTCCTGGCTCGATTCCCATTCAGGGCACATGCCTGGGTTTTGGGCTCATCCCCAAGAGAGGGGGTGTGCATCTCATCATTGATTTTTCTATCTCTCTTCCTCTCCTTTCCTCTCTGAAATCAATACATACATATTAAAAAAATAAAATCAATAAAAATGTATTTAGAATACCTAAATTAAAATTACAAAATGGAAGAGATACACCACAATGCTAACAGTGATTAGATGGGTAGTAGGGTTAAAGATTATATCCATACTATAATAATAAAAGGGTAATATGCTAATTGGACCAGGAGACCTTCCGGAAATCCTTCCAGATAAAGCCATGGTGGTGGGGCCAAGGCAAAGGAGGTTAGGAGTGATCAGATCAGGAGGGGCGGCAGTTGGGGATGATCAGGCTGGGGGATACAATTGGGGGCAAGCAGGCCAGCAAGCAGGGGAGGCAGTTGGGGGTGAGCAGGCCGGCAGGCAGAGTGGTGAGGGGCGATCAGGCAGGCAGGCAGGTGAGCGGTTAGGAGCCAGCGGTTCTGGATTGTGAGAGGGATGTCCAACTGCTTTTGGTTTAGGCCTGATACCACAGGCTCAGATTGGAGAGGTTGCAGGCTGGGCAGAGGGACCCCCCCCCCACCATGCACAAATTTCTTGCACCAGGCCACTAGTGTGTGTGTGTGTGTGTGTGTGTGATTTAGTTTTTATTTTCTTAACATCTACAATGAATATGTACTACTTTTATATGACAGTAAAAATGTTAACTAGCTTGAATTGCTAAATAAACATATGCTTTACTGGTCATGCCATGGGGGGGGGGTGAGCATCTCAAATCAATTGACTTATAAGAGGGTATCAAAACTCCTAAATAATAGAAAGTTATTAAAAACTGAAATTATTAAAACTATAAAATTATAATTTAAATTATAAAATTATAAATTAAAATTATAAATTATAATTTTAAATTACAAAAATTATTAAAAACCACAAATATGACATGCAAATGGACCCTCATTGATGCAAAGAAATATGCCATCAAGTGAGAGAGACGGATTCTCAGGTGAGAGGCCGGGAGGGTTGGTCAGTCTATGCAGAGATTAGTGTGGTGGGTAGACACAATGTCTGACTCCACGGCCATCCCTGTCCAGCTGGCACTGTGACCCCTGCCACCGCCATCTCTGTCCAGCTGGCACTGTGACCCCTGCCACCGCCATCTCTGTCCAGCTGGCACTGTGACCCCTGCCACCTATCCATCAGTGAATCTGAAGGGTTCTACTTCCCCTGGGCAGGGGGAGAGGAGGCCCCAGGCAGAGGGCAGCAGGGCTGGGGTTGGCTGAGAGGTAGAGGGATGAAGAACAAGAGCAGGGGAGGGTGAGGCAGGAAGATGAAGAGGAAGGCAGGAAAAAAGCACATGAGAAGAAAAGAAAGGATGGGCTGGAGGAGACAGGTCCTCTATGGCCTTAATGGTCCCCTAGAACTCTGGGATAAATTGGCTGCAAGGGGACCCTTCCATGCCAAATTCCACCTTCCAAAAGGCTCCTGCTCTGATGATGATTATAGTTAACAATACTGTTTTGAATATTTGAAAGTTGCTAAGAGTAAATCTTAAAAAGTTTTCATCACACACAAAAAATGTTTGTAATTATGTAAGGTGATAGATGTTCATTTGTTACATATAAAATCATTATGTTGTACACCTTAGACTTATACAGTGTGATCTGTCAATCACCCTATATAATAAAAAGCTAATATGCAAATTGACCGAATGGTCGTTATGATGCACACTGATCACCAGGGGGGCAGCTGCTGTGTTGAGCTACTGCCCCCTGGTGGTCAGTGCGCTCCCATAGCGGGAGTGCCGCTCAGCCAGAAACCGGGCTCACAGCCGATGAGCGCAGCAGCGGTGGTGAGAGCCTCTTCCATCTCTGTGGCAGCACTAAGGATATCCAACTGCACGCTTAGGCCCACTCCCTGCAGGGCCTAAGCTGTCAGTTTCAATAAAACTGGAAACACTAAACAAAAATCCCATAGGGCCCAAGCTCAAAATAGAGGAACCAGGTCTCCCCCAAGGAGGGAGCCAGGTGCAGAAGCCTGGCTCAGAGGAAGTAGCAAGAGACTCCTTCAGGCAGACCTTGCCTGGGACCCCAGCTTGGCCTCTTCCCAGCGTGGGCCCTTGGGCAAGTTCTGCCTGTTCTGAAGACGCCAGGTGGCCCACGGAGTGACAGGACCATCCTCCCATTGGCAGCCTCGGACAGGCAGGCGGGGAAGCTCTGGGCTCCTCTCCCTGCTCACCAGGGAGCGAGGTGTGCAGTCCCGCTTACCTGGGGAGCAGGTGTACTGATCTGAGCAGGAGGAGGATGAGTCCCCAGAGAAGCTGGGCATGTGTCTCAAGGGTGGCCCTGACAGATTGCTGCTTCCATCCTCAGGTTCTCGAACCGGAGGCTGGAAGGGAAAGATGGAGTGTCAGAAGCTCCCACTGGAGATCACCTTCCTACTTTGGGCCTTGCTCTCCGGCAGGATGGCTTTAAGGACGTCCCGTGGGAGGGGGCGGCCTCCCTAAAGCAACCTTCATGGCCCCTCCCCGCTGGACTGGGAGGCCTCGGCCCTCTCCCCTACCCAGGATCCCTTGCGGCTCATCCTTCAGGGCCCGCGGGTGGCCTACCCGGAACTGGCTGAAGTCAGTGTAGGTGGGGTCGTAGGTCTTGTGGTGGGCGTCCAGCAGGATGCTGATGATGCGCTGCTGCTCCTCCGACAGCTTGGGCCGCAGGCTGTCCTTCAGGGCCTCCTCCTCCTTCCTCTTCAGAATCATCTCCCGCTTCCGCTGCACCTCCTCGTCCGTCAGGATGACTGTGGGTCAGAAGGGACCATCGGGAGGGTCGGGCCTGCAGCTCCTCCAAGAAACCTGCCTCTGGCCTCTGAAGACACAGGATGGGAGGGCCGCCTCCCCCATCACACACTCAGAGCTCACGGAATGGGGAAGGGGGCCCCTGCCTCAGGGGAGGCCAAACCCCCTTGGTGGGTAGAAAATTGGATTTTTCTTTTTTCTTTTTTTAATATATTTCATTGATTTTGTACAGAGAGGAAGGGAGAGAGATAGTTAGAAACATCGACGAGAGAGAGTCATCGATCAGCTGCCTCTTGCACACCCCCTACTGGGGATGTGCCCGCAACCAAAGCACATGCCCTTGACCGGAATCGAACCCGGGACCCCTCAGTCCCCAAGCCGACGCTCTATCCATTGAGCCAAACCGGTCCCGGCGAAAATTGGATTTTTCTGTGTTGAACAGGCAGGCACCTGAGAGAGGAGGAAGAGAGGATCTGAGCGGTGGATGGCCTGGGCATTAGAGAGGTGGCTCTCACACCCTGGTGTATGCATCTGGACAAACTATGTGAACTCTCTGGGCTTGTGCTTGGCCCGGCTGGTGTGGCTCAGTAGTTGAGTGTCAACCTACGAACCAGGAGGTCATGGTTTGATTACCAGTCAGGGCACATGTCCGGATTGTGGGCTGCATCTCCAGTAGAGGGCATGCTGGAAGCAGCGGATCAATGACTTTCATCATTGTTTTTCTCTCTCTCCCTCCCCCTTCCTCTCTGAAATCAATAAAAATATATTTTTTAAAATGACAAGCCTGGACCATGCCATCTCTTCTAAGGCCCCCCCCCCTTTTTTTGTTCCTTCCTCCATAAAATGGGGTGAGGTAAAATATATGCCTGGAAAGATGGACTGCTTTGAGAACTGAATGCGATGCATTTTGAGCACAAAGCAGCTGCTCATTCAACATTAGTTCCCCCCTCCTCTTCCCCTCACCATATTCCCTGATCCCAAGGGAGACATCAGGGGGAAGAGAGGGTGAAGGAGTCACGGTGGGGACAGTCACAGTGTTGGAAGCTGGGAGGTGCTCAGAAGACAATCCCATGTGGCCATTCCCACGTCCACCTTTCCAGGCACGGGATTCAGGCACCTGATCTATTCTGACCAGCAGCAAACGGCTTTTCATCTCTGGTTCCTTGCAAAACAATACCTCCCCAGCCTGTCCAGTCTTGAAGTTTCTGCCTGAGGAAATTATCAAGTCCTCTGGATAACTGAGGTCTACCCTGACAACCACACCTCATTGTCATTGTTCTAATCCGGGAAGTTCTCTGCAGCTGTTATCCAAGAGCCTGAAGATGGGGAGACCTCACACCCCTTCATGCCGTGCAGGGGCTCAGGGTGGTGCTGGGGCAGCTGCCTGGAGGGCGGGGCTGGGAGCAGGGATGCCTGGCACAGAAGCCAGGCAAACAGACCTCCTGGCGGGGCTTGCCGAGAGCTGACAGCAGGAGTGGGCACTGAGGCCCGCGGCCTGTAGCTACTTGCTCCGTGGTGGTGTTGCCAAGGCCTCTGCCCACAGAACTGGGGAGTTTCACAAGAGCAGGGAAAGCAACCAGAACCTCAGGGTGGGTTCCAGGCTTCAAGGAAGGCCCATTGGCCCAGGCGATTCAGGAGGGGGGAGGATGAGAGAAGTCGGTGAGGGGGGAGGAAAGCTTATGGTGGTAGGAGTGGGCAACCAGAGCCTCGGGCACAACAGAAAAGGGATGCCTGCAGCAGAAGATGGCGCATTCCGTCCACAGCTGAGGTAAGCCGTACTAAGAGGAGGACCGGGAGGAGGCCAGGCCCAGATTACTGACTCACTTGCCCGAACTGCTGCCAACTATCCTCCCACAGAGGGTGTCTGCTCAGACCCCAAGAGGTCAAGTGGAGTGGGAGCAGGGAGCATCCCAGTCAGGGCAGGGTGCCAGGCTCTAGCCTGGAGAACCCAAGAGTAAGTGTCTGGTCTTTCCTGCTCGCCTGAGTGGTGGCCAGAAGAGTGATGAGACTGGAGCTGGGGGAGGATGGGGAGGGGGGGGGGGGGGGCCCAGGGTGTCCACAGGCTTGAGCCAGTCCTTGTGGTTCTATGATGTCTCTCTTGCTCAGAAACTTCTCCTGGGTCCTTATTGCTTACCAAGTGCAAACTAACGTCAAGGTTCTCCATGATTTGGCTTCTTCCTGACTTTCCAGCTTCATTCCCCATTGCCTGTGGCTGCACTTCCGCTCTAGTCGCGTTGGGTTTGCTGACCCGTGAACGTGACCTGCTCCCTCTGGGCACCGTATTTCCACTCCTGCTGGACGCCTGTCCAGCTGGGTCTTGTCTCCCTAGTAGCTGTGCAAGTTCTACCTATTCTTCCGAACCCAGCGTACAGCCTCTTTACACGAAGCCTTTCTTGATTGCCCGGATATGCACTGACCTCTCCTTTTTTTAAATTTCTTTTATTGATTTCAGAGAGGAAGGAAGAGGGAGAGATAGATAGAAACATCAATGATAAGAGAGAGTCGTTGACTGGCTGCCTCCTGCACGACCCCACTGGGGATGTGCCCGCAACCAAGGTACATGCCCTTGACCGGAATCGAAACTGGGACCCTTCCGTCCGCAGGCCGATGCTCTATCTACCAAGCCAAACTGGTCAGGACCTGACCGCTCCTTTTTTTAAACCTGTGGTATGTCTGGTTTTTCCTACATACATTGGCACCCAGTTGCCTTCCACTCTGTAATATTCATAATTAGAACAGTGTGCAATAAATGCCTGTATAGAGAGCGCCTAAGAAGTACAAGGTCTCCTTCACTAGAACTATAGGCTACTGACTAAGGCAAGGGGCCACATCTTATAATTCCCGTTTCCTCCATGAAGGCTAGCCCAGGGGAGCTTTCTGGCCATGGTACTTGTTCAATAGTCTGACATATTGGATTCCAGCACATCAAAACTGGCTGTCCCTATTATGTGCTGGTTGCCCTGGGCCCAGGGAAGGACTGTGAGTGATGCACCAGTACTGCATGTACCCTACAAGGTCAGGCATACACACGCTGAAGGCCAGTCCACCAGATGCTGAGCCGAGCATACCTTTTTATTTAAATAACTGTTACTGAAATATTTTCAGCACAGAATACCCTGTCACAGAACACCTGTAACATCATGCAATCTTTTCTTGATGATTCAGAGGCATCATTCCAAACAATTACTGGACTCTGCAGGAACAAGGTTATGACCTCAGAATTCTTCAGGGCTGTTTCCCTGCACTGCGTGACTCAGCCTGCTGTGGTGTTTTTCTTGTGCTGCTTTCCATGGTTTTCGGGCTCCCTCTCTGCTAAACTATGGGTTGTCTCTTCCTCTCGCTGCCTGCCCCTGGAAGTGTGCCTTCTCCCCTGAAGAGTTACTTCAAATCTGTTGGGAGCTGGGAATTCTGGTGATCAAGTTTTTGTTTTGTTTTTGTTTTTGTTTTGCAATAAAATAGTGTAAATAAAAATGGATAAAACATCTAGAGGTTTCTATGTATTGTAGTGTTTCCCAATGTGTGGTATGCGTACCCCCAGGGGTACAGGAAGAGTTTGATGAGGGTACGCGTTGCACCGGAGTTTGGTGGGGATATGCACTGCACCGTGCTTAGCTGCGCCTAATTCTACGTTCTCATGAAGACGAGGGGTACTCAGCGTTACGAAAATTATAGAAGGGGTAGACATATGCCAAAAGTTTGGGAAACACTGATGTACTGGGTACAATTCTAAGTGTGGTTTGTTTTTTTTCATATTAACTCACATGTATTAGGTCCTTGTAAAAACCACCTAAAGCAGGTGCTATTATCCCCATATTGCAGATGAGAAAACCGAGGCCGAGAGGTTATATACCTTGCTCAGAGTCACACAGCTAACAAGTGGTGGGGCTGACATTCATCTCAGGTCAGGGTGGTTCTGGGGCGGGGGAGGGGTAGTATCTAGCAACTCATACGGCCTCTGATTAGAATCGGCTAAGGGCTCAGGAGGGCCCTGGTCCTCAGCATTGAACACACAAAGTGTTCCAATCCATTTGAAGAGTATGAAAAATTAATTAAAGTAGCAAAGTTTGTAAATGATTTACTTCGAAAGGGCAAAGTTAAGAAGATTCCATGTTAATCGTATGACACTGTTCCTCTGGATCACTAGTATCAATAGGGACCATCATCCTACGTGCAGCCCCAGAGGAAGAAATGCTGGGACCTGCTGGTTTCAAACAGGGGCTGCCAATCTGTGGGCCTCCCTCCAGGCCACATTGTCTGTGGACTGAATAAATCATAAGTCTCTTACATATGCAAATGCTATTGTGATTTATAAAATACATCTTTTGTTTAAGGGGCCACATAGGAAATTATCATTTGCTCAGTGAATTGTTACTAAAAATGCCATTACTATCATGGAGGAGGACATATGTTTTGAAGTTAAAAGTCAATGACCTGCCGAGACCGGTTTGGCTCAGTGGATAGAGCACCAGTCTGCGGACTGAAAGGTCCCAGGTTCAATTCTGGTCAAGGGCATGTACCTTGGTTGGGGGCACATCCCCAGTGGGGGTGTGCAGGAGGCAGCTAGTCGATGTTTCTCTCTCATTGACGTTTCTAGCTCTCTATCCCTCTCCCTTCCTCTCTGTGGAAAATCAATAAAATATATTTTAAAAAAATAAATAAAAGCCAATGACCTAGAATAAGAGCAAATAGGTTCTGAAAGAGCATTTGATGGCTCTCCAAAGAATAAAGTGCATGAGTGTGCAGTTAAGTCCTTACCTAGCATGTGGATAGAGTCTATAACTAAGCAAAATGGCAATAAACAAAAACTGTTTACCATATCCTAAATGATGTGAATAAGTTAGTTCCTACCACATTTCATCAATGTTATAATGAAGCAACATTGAATAAAAATTATTCAAAAATCTGCTGTGCATGGATTTTGTGAAACCTGTTTGGCTTCCTAGTAGCTTTTCTCTTCTCCTACTAAGTTCCTTGTCGAGTGAGAAAATAGCTTTGGGCAAGTTATTCCCATGAATAACTTGAGAATTGAATCAGGGAGGCAAGATCTGAAAGCACAAACAACTTAAAAACATTTCAAATTGTCACTGGTGGCATAACATTAGGGAAGCAGACCTAAAGGTCTTCCAAATGAATGACACAGGTAATATCGGGCTTGGGGGATCTTCTTAATCTATAGACCAGTGGGAGATGTAGTGGTACAAAGAAGCTAACATTCAGTCATTCAACACAGTTATTGAGCACCTACTATGTGCCAGATTCTGTGCTAATGCTGTGCGAAAGATGCACAACTGTAAACATGTTAAACAAGCTAACAGAATACGTACTTCTGTGTAGGACTGGTCTATAAAAAGCAAGAACCCAACTGTGAAATTTCTTGGGCTCCAAGGACATAAAGTCAACTAGGACTTGAAGAGAGAGAAAGGGAGACTTCAGTGGGACAAAGGTCTCTTCAGCTCATTGGTAGGGCCCGGGCAGTGCCTGGAAATGCATGATGAAGGAGCTCTGGCCCACTGGGGATACCTGGGGGCTGTGCTGGGCTGGAGCCCATAGGTCTGGTCTTTGGAAACAGACAGACCTAAGTTAGAATGCCCACACCATCATCTTATTAGCTTAGAGTAGGGGTGTCGAACTCAATCAGAGAAGGGGCCAAAATCTAAAATCCAGCCTAAATCGCGGGCCGAATGGTTTACTGAACAGTCATAAACTGTCATTGTGATGGAAACGCAGCGGAGTGCAGTGATGACAGCGCAGTGCGGGCCACATTGCAAGGCCTGGCGGGACGGATTTGGCCCTCGGGCCTTGTGTTTGACACATGTGGCTTAGAGGCATGTTCTTTTGATTCTCCCGAATTTCCTCATCTATTAATTCCTAAAGGGTAGTTACATATTTAGGAATTGAAGAATTTAACAAGAGAATGCATGTGTCTGACACATATCCGGCACTCTCACATGTGTCAAACACAAGGCCTGCGGGCCAAATCCGTCCCGCCAGGCCTTGCAATGTGGCCTGCACTGCGCTGTCATCACTGCACTCCGCTGCGTTTCCATCACAATGACAGTTTATGACTGTTCAGTAAACCATTCGGCCCGAGATTTAGGCTGGATTTTAGATTTTGGCCCCTTCTCTGATTGAGTTCGACACCCCTACAGTAGGTGGTCAATAAGCATTGGTTCCCAGGCTCATCCCTTTCCCCTTCCTAGCCTCCTCCAGGGAAGGGCCACCTCCATTGCAGCTAGGGAACCGGGTGTCCTATTGTTTACAAATGCTGACACTCAGCTGCCTCTAGGAGGGAGTCCTTGGAGCAACAGCCTGCCCTGGTGATAAATGAGCAGCAACCCTAGGGAAATGACTGGGAACTCCAGGCCTCCCAAAGCTAGGCTGCCCGAGGCAGGGACCACACCTGGCCCTGAAAGACCTTCCCTTACAGGAAAGTGGCCGTAGAGCTTAGTGCTAGACCAAGGCTTTTATTATTTTCTTCTCTTTTCTAATTCTTACCCGAGGATATGTTTATTAATTTTGGAGGGAGGAAGGAAGGGAGGGAGAGAGAAAAAGAAAGAGATAGACACATCGACTGCTTACCTCCTGAACATGCCCGACTGGGGATCGAACCCACAACCTTTTGGTGTATGGAATGATGCTCCAACCAACTGAACTACCCAGCTGGGCCAAGTTTTCTATTTTAAGTGGAGCTCTGGGGCCCATCCCTAACTCAGTGCAGCTCCCGGCACTGGCATCTAGAGAGAGGTGGGCATGGGCCACACCTGGGCACACAGCAAAACCAGGGACACGGGTTCCATTGGGGAGGACTGAGGCCAGGGCTGGCATGACTGAGGCACAAAGCTGATGGGGAGCAGGGGAGGATGGCCACATGGTGCTCCCTGACCCACTCAAGGTCTGCTCCTCACTATGGCTGCAGTGCTCTCCGTGGGGCTCCAGAGGGATTGAGGAGGGGACTCCGAGTTGGAGTCGAGTCTCAACCCGATTTCTGTCTCCAATCCTGATAGCTTTACCTACTGGGGCTCAGAGGATTTCTTGCTGTTAGTCATCTCCTTCCCCTAAGACACAAGAGGGGGGCCTCCTGGATACCAGTGAGGCGGGCCCTGACCGGAACTCCTGCGGCAAAGCCTTGCTGAATCCCAGGGTGGTACTCTGTGCTGCCGCCGCCGGTTGGCTGGAGCCATAGAACCGGGTCTCCCTATCCCTGGAGGCTGCGCACACACTCCTGGGAGAGGATGGAGCAGGGGCTGCGGATGCACCTGGTTGGTGTCCAGCCCCGGCTCACACGGAGCAGGCCCACTGAGCCAGCGCATAAGAAGCCCAGGAGGCACTCAGGCCTGCAGCCTGCACGCTCCAGGATAAACACGGGAGCCGGGCGGGGCAGGGGCCTGGGCACGGAACGATGAGCATGTCGGGGCCTGCAGGCTCTCGTGGGGGCGAGGAGGAACAGGGCCTGGAAACTCCTTCCAGCGCTGCCAGTGTTGTCTGGGGAGCTGGGATCGGGAGTGAGGGGCTGAGACCTGCCAGTAGGGACCCTGTTGTCAAGGCCTGAGGAGGGGCCCCAGGTGAGGGCCTCCACTCTGCCTGTTTCTCAACAACGAAGATTGTTTTTTTCCCATCCCTTCAGCCCTGTACTGTGACTTCTCCTCTTGTTCCAGATACATCTTCCTTATACCTGCTCCCCCCACCCCCCAAATAAACAGTCCCATAACCCAGAGGCCTCCAGGGGTGCCTGTGCCTGAGCGCCCCTGCCTCCCCAACCTCCTCAGGCCTATGGCCTAGAAAGCCTAGGCCCTGTTCCTGGGTCGAGTGCAGGTTGCAGACAAGAGTGAGCAAGTGGCAAAGAGGGGGCTGAATGTACAGAGGGCACCCATGCCCAGGCCAGCTCAGTGCCCTTGCCTTGAGCCCCCGAAGGTGCTGGTTAGCCCCTCCCAGGATCTACTGAATTCAGTGTCTGCTCTGGTTACCAAGTAACTGGTACCAGAGCTCAGATGCAAAGTCCAGGGGTCAGGACATCTGAAACTGTCCTACCGATCCGCTCCTCCCGCCCCAGGGCCAGACACAATGTCCTGTAGGATTGCTCCTCTTTCTCTGTCTGGATCTAGAGGGTCATCCGAGAGTCCGGTGCTTCCCCTCACAGAAGCTTTCCCCCCACTGTCCCCTGGGCACCAGCTCTCAGATCTGCTCCCAGGGCTAGAGAGGCTGGAAGGCTGGGGGGGGTGGGGGGTGGGAGACGCAGACCCTGATGCCAGCCAGGCTCTGAACATTCGTTCTCCTCACCCCTCTTCCCCGCCCCAACCACAGCAGCCCCTCTCCCAAAGGCCACAGCACCCTGGGGTCCTTGAGCCTTGTTCTTTGCCCTCGGATCCAGGGAGCTGTGAGCACAGTGATGACATCTTGGAGGAAGACTGGCCTGGGAGCTCAGGAAGGCAGTGCCCTGCCTCCCCCTCCCACCAGCCTCACCAGAGGGCCCTCCAAGACCCATTCACACAGAGGCTCTCACCCTGGCGGTATGGCCACCCTCCCCAGGCTGTGGCCCCAGATGCCAGGATGCTAGTAGCTATGGGGAAAGGGCAGGTACATCTCTCTGGCCAAACCAGCAGCCAAACCAGAGATCCCTTCTGGCCCCAGTCCCGTCCCAACCCCCTCCCCGGCCCCTGGACACTCACACTCCTTCATCATGCCGATGTCCACACAGCGCTTGAGCCGGCAGGCCTGGCAGTGGCGGCGGTTGTCCTTGGTGATGCGGCAGTCCCCATTGAAGGGACAGGTGAACAGCGCCTTCCGCTTCATGCTGCGTCTGCCAAGAGAGGACATGCCCCCCCACTGGGTCACCCACCTTCCAGCGCCTCAGTCCCGGCTGCTGTGACAGCAGGAACCTGCCCACTAGGCCCCAGATGTCTATTCCTCCCCCGGAAGGACTGGGCCATTCTCAGTGACCTCCCCGCCCCCCAGGGGCAGCCGAGCCCTCCTCCTCCCTGTCTGCTCTGCTCCCACCACTGCTTCATTTACTTCCACAGCACTCTACCCCTCACTCTTCCTGTGAATTACACAGGAAATATATGAGTAAAGAAAATTTAAATACTGAAATCTGCAAAGTAGCCCTCACTCCTTTTACAGAGCCAGTTTTGAGAGATGAGGATGCTAGTCTCGGCCTTTACTTCCTAGAATCCAGAGATCTGGAAGGCTGGGGTAGGGCCTCCCCGATTCAGGGAGAGACGTGTGCACAGGCGCAGAGAGAAGGGACGGGAGGCCCAACCATAGCTCTAAACATCCACATAATCTGTCCAGAAAGAGAAGGGGCCAGGTCAGCGGGGAGGGGGGGGGCGGGCATAGGGGAAGCCCTGAGGTCTGGCTTTGGTTTTCTGAAAAGTGAGGAGACGAAGGTTTTATAAGAACAGAAAACTGTCAAAGGTTCTCGGCTAGGAAGCCAACACCCACCTGGTCTTCCCTGTAAACGTGTATCTCTGTGTGCAAACTCACTTTCCTGGTTCCGCTTCCTCTCCTGCTGCCAACCATCCCACAGGGAAGGCTGTACTAAGGCCACCTTCTGAGAGGCCTGCCACACCTGTGTGTTACAGGCTCGCCCCTTCTCACCCCTACCCTCCAACCCCTGCCCCAGCAAGGAGGAGGCCCCACTTTCCCCCCGGGACAGGTGGCAGGAGTTAGCCGGGAGAGATGATGGCAGGATCATTTTCTCCCAGAGTAGCATCCTCCGAGGCGCTAAGCCTTAGAACTGAAGGCCCAGGCCTGCCCTTCTTTTCCCGGAGAGGAGCTGATGACATCATCTTCCCCAGAAGTCACACGCTCATGTTTCTTGGTGAAAAGTGACTCACTGTTCCCATTCGCTAGAATGTACAGGGGATTCAGGAGGAACACAATCAGTTGACAGGGACACATGGGGGCCAAGCCAACCTGACCCTAGAGAGAGGGGAGAAGAGACCAGAGGACGAGCTTTGCTGGCAGTCACAGTCCCTAAGGCCCTCAGGGGCCCAGAGGCTGTTAGTGCGCCCCCTTGTTTCATGGAGGGGACCCCTGATGTAAAGAAACTCGTCAGTGAGGCGATTCAGCAAGAAGTGAATGCTCCTAAGTTGGAATCCCTAGGGATGTGGTGCTCAGCGTTTAGCTTCCTGGATGGAAGGTGCTATTTCAACCCCAGAAACTCTATGTGCTCCATGAAGCTGAGCCCACAGGCAAGGGGCTCCAAGCAGCTGACCCTTGAGCACAGTCAAGGTGAAGGACAACCCAGTGGTCCAGGAAGTAGCTGTTGTTGGTTTTGGCATCGGCCCCTGTCCCTCCTGTCACAACCCTCATTATCTGAGGCCAACCAGACCGGCTATGCAGGGAGGTGGAGTGGCCTGGGCTATGGGGGTGGTCTAGCCCCGAGCCCAGGCCACCCAAGGCTGTGCCCTGCCCCTGCCCCTGCGGTGACTACCCAGGGAAACACTGGATAGCAGGCATTTGCCCACCTTTACGGAAATAGGAAACCTTTCTCCTTGAGCTCCCATTCCTCCCAGCAGCTTTCCAGGGGGACAGGAGAGTGTGGAAGTACCCTGGGCACTGTGAGGGCTACCCTGAATGATATGCTATCATCACTACAGGTCCCCAAACTGCCCCCCTCTTACTCCTTTTCACTTTGCGGTTCCCGAGGCTCCACCTGTTACCACAAATGCTCAAGCCCCCAGAATGCCTCGAGAGCTGGCCCTCAGGTGTGTCTGGCGCAGCACGGCTGTTTGCTGGGACACAGGTCCCACGGGCTCCACGTCCTAGCTCTTCTCCTGCCGACTAAGGATATTCCCACACCTGTGGCTGTCACCTAGCCCATGCCCACGAGGAGTCAGGGCAGCCAGCCTGGACAGGCCTGGCTCTGTGCTCTGTCTGGAGATGCACACCCTGTCCTGCCTTCTTTCCAACGCTGATTGCCTGTGAGCTGGTTCGGTTTTGAGAAATGAGAGCCTCGCGTTTCCATGGGAGCCTGCAGCCTTTGCTGCTCTGAGCCTGGACCCTGTCATCCTCTGGACGGTTGGCAATTATACCCCAGTTCAGGAAGGGGATAGGGGCGGTGCAACAGGGCTAAATATAAACACCATTTCTAGAAAGTCAGGGGTGAGGGAGGACATGGGCCAAATCTCATGCCGGAGACCAGTTCATTGAGGCACAAGAGACAAGAGCTCACAAAAGCATCAAGTGCTGGGGCTTGGGGACAGCAGGGTCCTTTGCCAGGAGGTGACCCTGCCAGCAGAGACACAACTTATAAAACCTGAGCCTGGGGCCAAGCACCAGCTCTGGGCTTTGTCTCTGCTGCTGCTTTGAGTGTCACAGAAATCTCAGAACCTGGTCTGGATATAGAGGCCAGGTGGCTATGGTTCCGACAGGAAGGACCAATGTGGTCTGTCAGGCAGGTGGAACCTACATGGCTATTTGTATGTGGTGGCATCAAAGCGTTCTTAGCAGGTGATTTTTAAAAAATCAACTTTAACAGAAGGTAGGTTAAGCACAGGCCATTTTATTGGAGGGCAGTTTGGAAATATCTTCCACCATGTAAAAGGCACAGAGTCTTTAACACAGTAAATCTACTTCCCGGAATTCATCCTGTGGGCAATTCAGCCCATGGGCCCCATGATACGTGCAGAGGGTGGTTCCCTCGGCCCTGAGAAGCCGAGGACGGAGCCTAGATGCCCAGCAGGGAGGCCTGGTCACGGAGGCCGAATTCGGCATCAGAAGGAGGTGGCTGTGGGCAGGACACAGGAGGAATGCTGGGACAGGAACAAGCTTGAAGAAGCGTTCCTCACCAGCTAAAAGCAAGACACAGAACAGAGAAAAAAATATACCTGCTCCTCACCCAATTGTATATAACTAATCTGAGCTGGTGACAGTGACAGCTTCTGGGGAGGAGACAGGGGCCTGAGAACTGGGCTGAGAAGGAGACTTACTTTTTCACTAATGTCCTTTTGAATTGTTTGCATCTTAAAAAATAAATAAATAAATAAACCAAAACCCAAAAACAGATGCAGGGGTTTGTTTTTTTTTAAACCAAAAAATCTACCACCCATTATAACTATGTAATAATTTAAAAAGAAGCACAGGTGATTTTTATTTAAGGGGAGAAATGGTATTTTTTCATTGTTTGGCTAAAAAATGCACACTGCCAGGGCAGCTTAGGTCTAAAAACTAACTTTATTTAAATTTTTGGATAAAGCCTCCTCCCAACTTTGAAATGTGCAATGAAGAATACCTACAATTTAGTTTATGTAGCATATGTAACTATTCAATGATTTAAAACATCATGAAAAATATGAACATTTCCTGTGGAAATGCTATAAGAACATATATTTCCATTTATTATCCTGTTTTTAGTGGACACCAGTTGGACGCAGAGCAACGGTGTTTATAAGCTTGAATTTTTAAAGTATCTGATCGCAAGGACTGTGACGCTAAAAATGTTAACTAAGAGATCACTGAAATTTACCTCCCCTCTTGCTGAAGTTCTTTGTAGTGGAAGTTCATTAAAATTTGGTTATTAATGTTCCCCTCCCTCCCAAAAAAATCCTTTCTAATAAAAGAGTAATATGCAAATTGACCATCACTCCAACACACAATATGGCTGCCCCCATGTGGACACAAGATGGCCACCACAAGATGGGCAGTTAGGGATGACCAGGCTGGTGGAGTAGGGCAGTTGGGGGTGACCAGGCCTGCAGGGAAGGGCAATTAGGGGCAACCAGCCTGGCAGCAAAACAGGCATCTATCAGGCTGGCAGGGGAGTGGTTAGGGACAATCAGGCAGGCAGGCAAGTGAGCAGTTGGGAACCAACAGTCCTGGATTGTGAGAGGGATGTCCGACTGGGATCGGGCCTAAGCAGGCAGTTGGACCTCACTCTAGGGGTCCGAAATTAGAGAAGGTGCAGGCTGGGTTGAGGGACAACTGCCTCCCATGCATGAATTTCATGCATTGGATCTCTAGTAAATAAATAAAATAAAAGAAGAAAAGCTTCGGTTAGATTGATCTGTTTGGGTTTAAATCCTGATACACAACCCTGGAGACATTTCTTAATCTCCCCAGCCTCAGTTTTCACATCTGTAAAATGAAAGCAACTATACAAAGAGGGTGTAAGGATGAAGTAAAGGATTCAGGACCAGACACAAAGTACACACTCACTCAAGGGCAGGGAGAGGCAGGGGAAGGGAGAGCTGCCAGAGGCTGCAGAAGGCGGTATTGCACCATCCCTGGGAGAACCTGGGAACTGGGAGCCAACACCAGGGCTCTGCTTGCAGCGGAGGCTCAAACACGCTGCTGCTTTTCATGTTGCTGCTCCTGATGTCTTAGACCCGCAGCCCTTGTGGGAGTTACAGCGACGGTTGTCCAGTTTCCCTGAGCACCAGCCAGTTTCCACGGAGCCTCTGGCTGAAGTAAAGGTCACTTAGAGCCTCCTGGCCCAGCCCTTCCTTTTTCACACCTGATAGTTAACTCCCGTGCAGGCACCTTTTCTCAGAGATCCCCGCGGACACGTCACAGTCACGGGCGTCCCAAGGGCAATGATAGAGGAGAGAAAAAGATCACCTGTTCTCAGAAACTAAGACACTGAAAAAGGAAATACTCATTGTCGCTCACTGAGAGCTTCTCATGCCAGTCCTTCACAAATTATCTCCAAGGCTCTCAACACCCTTCCAGAATAGGGATTATCCCCATTTTCCAGGTAATAAGACAGGGCCCAAGTGACATCACTCGCTTCATGTCACACAGCTAGTAAGTGTGACATAGCTGGGATTAGAGTCAAGTTCTGTTGGATTCCAAAGCCTCTGGGCTTCTTACATAAGATGGTCCTTATCACGAATCTCCCAGAGCTCAGTCGCAGAGAGAGCAGCCATCAAAAACATGCCCCCAAAAGCCCAAGAGCGTGTTTGAAGGACACACAGGCCGTGGGACAGAGGCATAGCCAAGCTGTGCGGCTTGGACGTGTGGGGTAACATCTGGCCGCTCTTTCTGCCGGCCCCACATTACCCTAGCGCACAGTGGACTCATGCCAGTGTGCCCTGAGAGGAGTGCCGAGTTCCTAAAGAAACAAAACACTGGCCAAAAAGAAAGGTAAGGTCTTCCTCACCTCTTTGCCGCGGCCTTCCCTGACAACTCCAGTGATCTTCCCTTTCCAAGCACTCTGGCCTTCTCTGCCCAAGCGTCCAGCATCGCTCTGAGCCCATCCACAGAGAAAGTGCCTGCCCCACCCCTGTTCTCTCCCATTCACCCTCCTGAGAGGCTGTGGCAGGAGGCCAGTGCCAAGCTGACCCGGACAAAGTTCTCCCGGCTGCACCGGCTTCTTGGTGACTCATTCACCAGTGCCCATTGAAGGGCCTGTGCAGCTGCTCCTCTCCTCCTCTCTACTGATTTACCCCATTGACATGGAAGCACTTGGAGTTTTAAGTCATTGGACACCTGCCCCAAGTCTCTGCTTCCCTTCACATCACAATTTCTACACATTTCACCTGGGAAAACTTCCTGAAAGTACGTTTCTTGTGTTCCTGCATCCTCACCATCCTTCCCTTTGCCCTCCTGCACTCTACCAGATCCCGACCTGACAAGGCCCCTGAGAACTTCAGGGCTAGCCATTGAGGAGGCATTTCTTCACATTGCCTTTGTTCACTTGGCCCTTTGCAACATACAGTTTCACGGTGTTCCGATTAAGGAGAGATTATCGGGAAAGATGAAGACAAGATGGAGAGGCAAACAGTGACCTGCTTCCCAGGCTTGCCTTCCAGGACATCCTCTTAAACTTCACCATAACCTTCATTCTCTCTATCAAGGGATCCGTCTGGTTTTCTTCTCTGTCCTTTACACCATTCCCTTTACATGAGAGCCTCAACAGAGCCTTTCCTGACCAGAGATTCATGCACCCCCATAGGTCATCCACTACACAATATACTTTGCAGGACACCCACATATTTTCCCCTCTGGCCCTTACTGTGCTCTGGTTGTTAACAGATAGCCAAGACATATAACCATCGACAAGCCTGCCCATGCACCGGGCATGCCATCTTTCTCTGAGGATGTCCATGTATTCCAGAGGAGCAGGAAGTTGGAGCAACATGAATTAGCTTGTAGGAGGACTGGCTCACAACTGTCTTTAATTCCTGACCATACAGCAATAGAACTGTCCAGGCTTCATAATCACACTTCACTTTGATTGTGACCCTTGGACCTGCTGGGATGACCTACGTGTTCCTAAGTGTAAGAGAGCTGTGGTGTGCTTTACAGGGAAACTACATGGGAGATAAGCTTTGTTCAGACATACGTTCAATGTTAATAGATCAACAATATGTATTAAATAAGGAACCTTTAAACAGAAAACACACAAAAAACAAGGTTATGTGTGGATCTATTGATGAAATATTGTGATGAGAACCTCACAAGAACCTGACCCTGCATTGTTCCCTGGGAGCTTGATTATGAGTTTTGGAGCTACTGGGATGACCACAACAAGCTCCTAGAGCAGTTTAGTTTGCCTGCCTTAGAAGTCAATTAAACACTAATGGTCAAACAGGATTACTGGTCCCCAGGGCTTGAAAAATAGTCAGTGACCCAGCACTAAAATGATGCTCTTTCCTTGAGAACTGCCTTGAAAGGGCTGGGTGAACTCCTGGAGAGGAAGGACGTGGTTGCCTTATCTTTGTGTTCCCAAGCTAGCAGTGCTTGACATAGATGGTACCCACCACTGACACTGGGATCAGGATTTCACAGACCTAGTGATAAGGGATTCTCAAACAACTATCTGAACTAAACTAAAATGGAAGAATACTAAGTAGATTCGAGTGAAACAAAGAAGAAATAGGGGGAGAGGAAAAGAGAAAAGGATAAATTATGTAAATCCAGTCCATCCTTGTTTTGCGAGATAGTTACAGTCTATAAAGTCAACTCTAACACTGAATTAGGGACAACTGAACCACTGCTTCCCGAGGAAATACAGGATCAGTCTATGAGCCTACAATCACAATGTTTTTGCCAACTGATCAATACATAACCTTGTTTTGTGTTTGTTTTCTGTTTGAAGACACCTTATTTAATATACACTGAGTGGCCAGATTGTTATGATCTCTGAAAGCATAATAATCTGGCTACTCAGTGTATATTCTATATAATAAAAGGCTAATATGCAAATTGTCCCCTAGATCAGGAGTTTGACAAGCAGGCAGGCTGGCCAACTGCCCATGTCTCCTCTCTCTGGCCAGGTTAGCTAGACCCCACCCATGCACAAATTCATGCACCGGGCCTCCAATGTGTATATATATATATATATATATATATATATATATATATACACACACACACACACACACACACACATTGAGTGGCCAGAATATTATGCACCGGGCCT
This sequence comes from Pipistrellus kuhlii, assembly GCF_014108245.1. NCBI lineage: Eukaryota > Metazoa > Chordata > Mammalia > Chiroptera > Vespertilionidae > Pipistrellus > Pipistrellus kuhlii. The sequence continues at coordinate 40,921,983 of NW_023425529.1, forward strand.
CCAATGTGTATATATATATGTATATATATATATATATATATATATATATATATATACACACACACACACACACACACACACACACATTGAGTGGCCAGAATATTATACGTTACAGATAGTAATAATCTGGCCACTCAGTGTATATGCTGTCGGTTTGTTAATATTGAACTCATGTGTGAACAAAGCATATATAACATGTATTTTTGTTGTAAAGCACTTCACAGCTCTTTCGCACTTGGGAATACTTGGCGGCACTTCACAACAGACTTGGGGGCCATCTGAAAGAGTGAAATCACCAGCACAAAGCACAAAGCACACATATGCAAGACACTTGTCATGAAGTAGAATGCAAAAAGGACACTTGTTCAGCACAAGAACTGAACAGAAGGCAGAAGAACATGGCCCTCAGCTGGGAATGTGTGCATTGGAAGAACCAAACTTTTTACCATTCCACACATTCCCACAAATGACCACAGAATTGCTAGTATTGATTTTGAGGTTATAGTAAATTTTAACAGGTGAGCAAATTTGCAAATACAGAATATTTTTTATAATGAGGATCAATTCTGAGTGTGTGTGTGTGTGTGTGTGTGTGTGTGTGTGTGTGTTTATCAAACAAAACTCAAATCAAACCCCAACAGAGATGTTGATGCTTCAGACAGCGCAGACACACTCAGTCATCAAGTCAGGGACAGTAAAGATACAAGCAGACCGAGGATAAGGTAATGAGATAACAGACCCAGAGCCATACATGTCACCACAGATCAACAGTGTGGTTGTGTTGCCTGTGGACACACTTTGCTACCATATCCCACCCTTAGCTTCTCTCTCCAAGATTCCTTAGAGTACATTCCTGGCTCATGGACGAAACCGCTGCCTGCAAGTCCTGGCATTATGAACAGCATGCTGCTTTTGTCTAGTTCAAATTGTTGTTCAAGAATCCCTTGTCACTTTTGTCTGTGAAATCCTAATCCCAGTGTCAGTGGTGGCTACCGTCTTTGTCCATTTTGTCATCTCCCACACTTGGCCCCTGGCATGAGAGAACCCATCCTCCCTCCACCCAGATGGTCACTCAGCCTTCTTTTTTCTTTTTTTAATATTTTATTGATTTTTTTTTTTTTTTTTTTTTTTTTTTTTTTTTTTTTTTTTTACAGAGAGGAGGAGAGAAGGATAGAGAGTTAGAAACATCGAGGAGAGAGAAAGATCGACCAGCTGCCTCCTGCATACCTCCCACTGGGGATGTGCCTACAATCAAGGTGCATGCCCTTGACCGGAATCAAACCTGGGACCCCTCAGTCCACAGGTCGATGCTCTATCCACTGAGCCAAACTGGTCAGGGCGCCTCACCCAGTCTTGTCCCAAGGATTCAGAGCCTGCAGGTGTGTCTGAGGGCAGCAAGCACAGATGCACAGAGATTCGAGCTACTCTAGTGAAGAACTGACCTCCAACATGCCATAATCCAATCAGCAGCCACCTAAGGGTCCTATTTTCCAGAGCTGAACCCAGTAGTAGGTGGCTGGGAAGAAAGGAGACTTGGGGTGGTGTCCATAATTAATCAAACAGCCCCAAGAACTGTCCCAGACCTTTGGTGAGATGTGACGTAAGGCGGTGAGTCTCCATGTTAGTAGCTCCTGCCCAATGTCTGGATCATAGATGCTCATTAAAACTGATGAGGGAATGAATGAGTGAAAGAAAGCACAAAAGGAGGATGGCTGGCTGGAGAAACTCTTGTTTCTTTTATTAGGGAGGGGTTCTACTAAGAACGTCAGTGTTGACCCATAACACTAAAAAATAATATACTTCTCTTGAACTTTATGTTTTTTTCAAAGCACTTTTATATATAATCCGGTTAATCCTCAAATTAACTGTACATAGGAGAGGGATTAGATATTAATGCACCCTGTGGTTTGGTTGAAGTAACTGTAACATAGAAAAGTCAAGAGATTTGAGCAAGAACATACAGTTAACGAATGGCCTGGCCAGCTACACAGCTCACACATTTCTGACTGGTTTCGTGATAGGAAGCAGGCCCTAATGTGTGCCCAGACTCCCCCCTGATCACTCATCCCCAGCTCCTCATGCCCAGACCCTCTCGGGGAAGGCTCCTGGTACCCTCCGCCCGGGCTCTGGAAGGCCCACCCTGAAGGAAGTGCAGGCTTCAGGCCAGAGGAACGAGAGACGTGGCAACAGAGTCAGAGCCAGCGATGCTGCTGGTCTGGTTCCCCAAGCTGGCGAGCAGGCTGCCGGGAAGCCAAGCGGGCATCCCGTGCCAGGCCAAACAGGCAATTAGCACCCACAGAAACCCCGCTGCCCAGCGATTACTCAAGGCAATGAAACTCCAGGCCTGCTGGTTCCCGGGACAGAGGGCAGGTGAGCCTGGAGCCCGTGTTCATAGAGAGCCCGGGAGCCCCTGAGCCAGCGGGGATCCACACAGGTCCCGAGCCCCCGATTCGCTCTGGTCCTCCAAGCCGAGAGCCCTGCAGGTCAGGGAGCCAGGCTGACCTCCGTGTCCTTGTTTTGGACTCGGTTGGCTCTTTCCTCCTTTGGTGGCTGCAGCCCTGCCCTTCCCTTTGCCTACCTCCACTCAAGACTCCTGCGTAGAGCTCCTTTCTGGATACCTTCCTCAGGTTTCTCTCCCTCCAATATATGCCCAGAGCCAGTTCCTCACGACTCCCAGTCCCACAGTTCATCACGTTCCCATATTCCTTTCCTGGCTTTGGATGGGAACCTCCTTCATTCCCTTACCGGCACGTTCCTCATCCAGATCCCTTTGGCAATGCTGCGCTCACAGAGAAGAAGAGGCAGCTGGCAGAGAAGCTGGCGCTGGCCAAACGTTACACCGCTGACACTGCCTGGGCATTCTGAGGCCGGCTTCCCAACCCGGGACAAGCAAGCCGCAGGGGAAGGAAGATATGGGCACAGATCAGCTGTGGAGGTCCGGCCAGGGGTGCGGTTTCCCTCGTCCCAAGAAATAGTTTGATTTGGATGGGAGGGCAAGCTCTGAGGTCAAGGTCTTGGGCTTCTCCCAAGAACGTGCCTGCCTCGTGGATTAGAAAGCTGTTAATGTCAGCTGGGGAGGAAGCTCACTGGGAAGGACAGACACGTGGGTCAATGCAGAGTGCTGTGGGTCAAGGGACCTGCACAGTGACCTCAAGAAGGCATTTTTCTGGGAGGGTCAGAGGGCACAGATGGAGTGAGGAGAAGAGTGGGAGGAGATACCCTTACCAAGACCCTGTGGCTCCCAGTGGCTGTGAGAACTGGCATGTGCCGTGGGCACGGTGAGGAAGGAGACACGGAAAGGCAGGGGTTTTCTTCACGGGAAATCTTGCTTCCTCTCCTCCTTCCTGCCCTCGGGGAGGACTCACCTGAAGAAGCCTTTGCAGCCTTCACAGGTCATAGCGTTGAAGTGAAAGCCCGTGGCCCGGTCTCCGCACACCCCGCAGATCCGAGGCACGTTCCGGTCGAAGTCGCCGGGGTCGGGCAGGGAGGTGCTGGCCGCCATCGCCTCCATCCCTGCGGGAACAGCGACAGGTTGTGGCCAGAGCCAGGGTCAGTGCCGGGGCCAGCGGGCATCCTTGGCACCGCCTGCCCCCATCTCCCGGGAGCTTTGTGGAGCTGGGAAGCTCCCTGAGGCCTGAGCAGGATTCCTTTGGTGCCCTCACTGCGTGACTCTCCACACCCCAGTTTACCCTCCTGGTCACGAGCAGGAGCAGGGCTCCCTCTCCCAAGCAGTAAACCTGTGGGGGGCGCTGTGGTGAAGGTGCTCACAGCCTGGGTGCAAAGGCTGCCTCTGCCACTTGCCAGCTGGGCTACTCTGAGTGAAGTGATTAGCTTCTTTGTGCGTCACTGTCCTCGTCTGAGGAATGGAGTTTTACTCCAAAGGATGAGAGGAAGGACTACATGAATGAACATATGTGCACCACTGGCGTCAGCTCCCCTGGCATCAGCAGCAGGTCAGAGGCTTCTGTGTTGCCCAGTGCCCAGTGCCCCCTTCAGGAGAAAGGGAGAGGACTAATAGCCTTAGACCTCACATGCAGAGAGGACCTCTCATCCCCTCGGTTCCTGAAGGTGAGGGAATAAAGGACTGACACCCAAATCTGGGCCTTTGCCACTCCTGTCCCGGTTCCTCACAGCCATCCGGCCCAGGACCCACAGGCCTCGTGCCCCTGCTGCTCTGTACCAAGGTAATCAAGCATTTTCCCTCTTCTCTCCCTCCCCCACACTGTATAAATTTAGCACATTCTTTTCAACATCCTTCTGAGTAATGTGAGTCATATACAAAGAACCGATTTTGTTTTCAGAGATGGCTTTTATAAAGAAAACATCATCATCTAGAGATGGATTTCAAACTTGAGAAAAGGGGGAAAGAGATAGAAGGAACAAACTATAATAGTTCAGAGAAATCCTTTTCAGGAAGCAGCTGATGTAACTCTCCCATTAGGCACCCTGGGACCTTGGCTCCACCTGCTGCCTCTGATCCTGAACACGGTCAGCCTCAGAGCTGCTTCTGGGGTACCCCGGGCCTCCCTAAAATGGGTTCAGACCCTGCTGCCTCCCATTTTATTTGAGTCCTTGCAAGGGTCATCACAGGTGTAAGTGGCCCCGTGGCCCCACAGTAGGAGGGTCCCTCAGGCCAGAAGAAAAATGAGAGAGAAAGCCAGTTACGAGGGGATAAGTCCCCTCCTCCCTCCCACCCATGTCCTTTCACCCTGAGGTGAGAGCGGTAGATTCTGGGGGCCCTTGGAGGCTCGGAGCTTCTTTTCGATGACCAGGCACATGCTCCCTGGGCCGGGGTTTGACACATCAAAGCCCATGAGAGTTTTATTTCATTTCATCTTCATATCACCCCAATGCGGGAAGTGCTATTATCACTCTCTTTACACATGAGGCCCAGAGAAGCCCAAAGCCTGAGGTATCTCTAGCAACTATGATTACAAAATGCACAAAATGAATACTTAATGTTTTTAAAGTTCCACAAAGAGCTTCAAGCCAAGGGAAAGAAGTGGGACGGATAAGGACATGGGATGTCAGTCCCAAAGGCACAGAGCAGCCCTGGGGTGGTAGGCCCCCTCACTTTCCCCTTCAGCTCCGCTTTTCCTGGGAACTTTAACGTGATAATAGTGACACATTACCTTTCCCTGCTGCAGCTAGACTGACACTTGCTCAACTGTAATGTTTATATATACTGAGGGGGGAGGGAAGAGAGAGAGAGAGAGAGAGAGAGAGAGAGAGAGAGAGAGAGAGAGAGAGAGAAGAGAAGAGAAGAGAAGAGAAGAGAAGAGAAGAGAAGAGAAGAGAAGAGAAGAGAAGAGAAGAGAAGAGAAGAGAAGAGAAGAGAGAGAGAGAGAGAGAGAGAGAGAGAGAGAGAGAGAGAGAGAGCGCGCGCCTGGCTGGTGTGGCTCACTGTGTTGAGTGTGATCCTGTGCACCAAGAAGTTGCAGGTTTTGATTCCTGGTCAGAGCACATGCTCGGGTTGCAGGCTCAGTCCCCAGTAGGGGGGGGATGTTGTGTCCTCACATGGATGTTTTTCTGTTTCCCACTCCCTCTCTCTCTAAAAATCAATAAACAATTAAAAAAAAAGAGAGAGAGAATAAAGCAATGATTAACAGAAACCTTTGAGGGGGTGAAAGGGGCACAGGAAAGGGCATGTGGAGGCATTATGTAGTAGCCACAATCTATTTCTTTGAGTGGTAAGTATATGAGATCTTATTATTAAAATACTGTCATGTTTTATATGCCTATCTGTATATATAAAACATTTCACAAGTTTAAAACAATTTAAAAATGAAAGAAAAAGGGACTGTGGGTCTGTCAAGCGTGTCCATAGAATCCACTTCAAGTTTAGGCTGGCTCCTGGCTACCAGGTCTCACCCCCCCCTAACATTTGGGCAGAGATCCCGGAGGCCCAATCGCACTGCGGGACAACGGGAGAAACTGTCTAGGAGGCCTGGGGCTTAACCCCAGGTCGGCTGAGATGTCGCAACCCCCTGTCACCATGACGTTGCCACAGAGTCTGCATCATCCAAGAGCCCAAACATCTGGTGGAAAAGAGAAGTCAGATGTGGGGGTGGGGAAACGTCAGTCAAACCCGTGTAAGAAATGCTCGGCATCACATGGGCTCATTAGGAGATGTTACCATACAAGAGGGCTGGGGAACGTGACATCAGCAAGACTCCTGGCAGGGGCTCTGGGTGAGGCAGCCAGAGGGCTGGGCCCGGCAGCCAGCGGCTTCCCGAGAAAAGCACCATTTTCTTTTCGGGTGAGCTGTGAGAAAATGCAGCCCTGCATGGAGTATTTTGCTGATGCCAGGAAGCCAGAGTCGGGGACCAGAGTCCAGAGGTGGAAAAGAAGCCTAGGCAGCTATGGCTGGGGGCCTGGCAGTCCCACGAATGGCACACAGGCAGAGACTGGGGGGCAGGAGAGAGAAAGAGGAGCTGCGAGCAGGAGAGGAGATGTCACCAGGCTGGATGGTCCCCGGGGTCCCAGCCTTGGAGGCAGCCGGCCCCTCCCTCTGAGCCCCCACTACTCCTCCGCCAGGTCTCTGGGCCTCAGCTGCGGGCCGCTTCGGATTCTGCTGACACAGGACCAGCCCGCATGTGCGAAGCCCAGCACTCCCCATGGCCCATCCTGCCCCGGGAAGCAGGAAGTCAGGGTGAGCACCCACCTGGAGGAGCAGGGGGCAGGTAAAGCGAGTCCAGGGCTGCCCTTCTGTGAGGTCTTGCAGACACTTCTGACCGAAAGGGCTCTGAAAGGAAAGGAGAGGACACATTTTATTGACAGCTCAGCGCTGGCCTCGCAGCCGGGCCTCTGAGGAGCCCAACAGGCCGCTGACAGAGGCTCTTTCCAGGGACTGAGACCTGACAGAAGCTACTTGTTGAGGGCAGGCTTGCTGTGTCACAGAGGCAGGGGTGAGGGGGCAGGAGCCAGACAGCACGGCCCTCCCTGGGGTGGGCAGAAGCAAGGAGCAGCGAGAGCAGTGGGGGCTGGAGGTTCCTCCCTGGCACAGAGGGTGTCCGGGGGAGGAGGGCTTCCTTATAAGGGGGCACTCCTGCTCCATGGCTCTCACCCAGGCGAGAAGGGTGTTCTGAGAAGTGGAGCCCCGGTGTGGCCTGGAGGACACCCCATGTCAGACACAGGGGAGCTGAGGGGACCTGGGAGCCGGCCCAGGGCCTGGCCGGCGTCAATGACAGGTGTCTGGGATCTCCTGTCTGTGGAGACTGGGTGTAGGCGGCACGGTACTGCAAGGGTTAAATCCAGCTGCGCACTTGCAAACAGGATGTTTTCTGCCACTTTTAGCTCTTCCCCAGACAGTTTCTTAACTCCCCCGGCCTCAGCGAGGGCTGAAGGTGACGCTGCTGCCCAGTCTCTGGGTTTTAGTGGCGTGATGGGTCACCAAGGTGGGGCTGGCAGAATTTCACCCTCCCCACTTCCATCCACACCCAGCCCCGCTTATCTACCCGTAGGCGCCCACACACACAACACACACCCTCCCTTCACTGATGCCAACAGGAGGTGGCTGGGGAGATGAGAGATATGCAGGTGTCTGACCCTGCAGCCTGGTGACAGCCTCCCAGATGGGGAAGGCTCAGACCCCCAGCTTTGGTCTCCCTGCCTCCTAGTGGCCCGATGAGACAGGGAAGGGGCGTCCAACATCTGGGCCCAGGCCTAAGGCCACCAGCCCATGGAGCCCACTTGCCACCCTCTCAGGCACTGCCAGCCCCCATGCAACATCCGGGGAAGACGCCCGTGAATCATGAACTGAGGTAACCTGGGCCAGGCTGGCCCGCTGCCCGGGACCTTGGGTGGGAGGAGGAGGCATACCTGCGGGGACAGACATGTTGTCACTTTCCCCCAAGCTAAGTTCTCCTTTGCTACTTCTGCTTGTAGTGCCCAAGGCCCCAGCTGACCACGCACTTCAGGATTCTACCCTGTGGCCTTGTCCACCCTCCGATGCCCTGCTTGCTCCCACAGGCTGAGGTGAGAGCACGGTGGGAACAGAAAGGACCCCTGCTCTCCTGCCCTCCACCTCTAAGATGCTCAGAAGTCAAACACGAGATCCAGGTAGACACCACTCTTGAGTTTAAAAAATAAAGTGTATGGAGTACCTACTATGTGCCAGCCTGCTAAGCTCAGACACGTATGATCTCACGTCAGCTCATAACATCCTGTGAGGTGAGCAGCAGCCCCTTCTACAGATGGCAGCACCAATGTCTAGGGAACTCTGAGTGACTTGCAGTGGGTTCCATGGCCCAGCAAGTGGGGTGCCAGGGGTCACACGAGGACGGGCTGACTGCCTCCTGCTGGCTCCTCCCATCCCAGTGATAAGCATCAGCACAGACACTATCACCATGCCAGGCCCTGCTCCAAGTTCTTCACATGCACTCACTCATTTAGTCCTCACAACAACCTCGAGGTGGGTACTGTTACTATTCCGATTTCAGGAGTGGGAAACTGAGGCACAAAGGACTCGACTGTCTTTGGAGCTCAGATATGAACTCCAGGCATCTTAGCCTGGAGTCTCTGCCCAGTTGCCTTTCCCAAGGGAAGCATCTGTCATTTCCCCAAGCCAAAGCCCTGCACACCTCTCTCTTCCGAGTCAGGGAGCAATGGAAAGAATAATCCCCAAGCCACGAGGGGAAAATGTCTTTTCCTCCCAAAATCACGGCATGGGAGGCCTGAGTCAGGACCTGCATTCTGCCCATCAACTCTCTTCTTCTTCTCCTTTTTTTTTTTTCTTCAGCATATTTTCCATTGATTTTAGAGAGAGTGGAAGAGAGAGGGAAAGACAGAGAGAAATATTGATGTGAGAGAAACACATTAATTGGTTGCCTCCTGTATGTGCCCTGACCAGGGTCTGGGCCGGGGAGGAGCCTGCAACAGAGGTACATGCCCTTGACCAGAACTGAACCCGGGACCCTTTGGTCCACAGGACGACACTCTATCCACTGAGCCAAACCGGCTAGTGCCAACCAGCCCCTCTTATCTGGGAAAATACCATTCCACATACCGGCCTCCCCTCCCCTACAGCTGTGCACTACTGGATGGTCCTTGTCAGAGAGATTATCTTAGGGGCAGCTCTCAGGTCCAAGTGTGTGGAATGCGAGGCAAAGACATGGTAAGAAAAAGGACAAGTGGAAAAACACCTCTTACTACCAGCCCCCTTTGTCACGTCATAACTCCCACCCCCAATTCATGTTCTGAGTACACAGAACGTCCCACTGCTTTTGCTGGGGCTGTCCCCACAGCAACCCCCTCCTGCCTCTGCTTTAGAAATACCCAAAGCCCCTGCACAGAGCCATCGCGAGGCAGAGGGGGTGGAGCTCAGCCCCGCAGAAAGCCCCTGGCTTCCATTCCTCTAGGGTCTGTGTCCCACATCAAACGCCTGCCTGAACCTGACCCCGGGCCTGACCTCGCCTTTGCAAGAAATGAAGAGATAACATGTTTCCTTCCAGTCATCTAAACCAAAACCACTGTCTCTCCGGCACGTCTGCCCATCAGCTCACACGGCAGGCGCCCCATCTCCCAGTGGCTTCTGGGAAATGGGCATCCCAGGCCAAGTCTCATCAGGTCAGCCTCGTGGAGTGGTGTCTGCAGGGGGTCCTGGGCAGAGCCCAGGCAAGACAAGGATCCAAGAGCCACTGGGCACAGGGTCCCGCCACCACATTCACTGCGCTCTCCTCGGAGCCCTGAGGGTGGTGCAGCCGTGACTCTGGGAGGACAAGAGGTCTGACCTCTCAGGGCTTTGCTGCTCTGAAAACGTGCCGTGCGGCTCCCAGGCCGGAATCCCCATCATGATGAGGCCTAAGACCATCCAGGAGTGAGACTCCCTCACCGAGCTTTCTCCCTGACCCCCAGCAACCAGATGAGTCCCGGGAGGCCCGCTCACCGTCCGAGGCTGAGGAGCAGACAGGGCAGGAAGGATGTGGCCCCCAAGGAGCCCCGTGGAGAAGGGAAGCCTAGGAGTGGGGCCTAGCTCAGTGGGCTTGGAGCTGGAGTGATCAAAACCGGGCTTTCCAATTGTTGACACGGACACAAGCTCCTCCCCCACGTCTAGAAAGAAATAGAAAGCTACATGATTTCCCAGAAGGGGAGAAAACTCTGCTGCTTCCTAAAATTGGTACAGAGTCAACCACACGTGGGCTCTCTGGAGCAGGCGGGCCCGTGTGGACGCCAGCCACAACTGAACATGTGCGTGCACGCCTTCCCTCGCAGCTTCTCATTTAATCATCCTTTCAGCTCTGCCCTGCGAGGTGAACACTGTTTGACCCCCCTTATTCTTTACTTGGCATCTTTTTATGCCACTGTAATATCATGGGCACGGCAATATCATGGCCAGCCAGGGTGATGCCCTTTCTTCCTTCTCCACTAGCCCAAACATATACCCACACTCTTTTTCCAGAGCAGTCTTGGCATTACCTACTTCCCAGAAGAAGCTGAGGGGGAACAGAGCAAACACGAGGGCAAGAAGAGAGGAAGCGTGCTATAGAAATAGATACTTCGTCCAACCCATTTCTCACCCCCATTGTCTCCCCAGCTCCTGCACACACATATTTTAAATATGGGTGATAATGGTTGGAAATTATTTTCTGCAGATTACAATGTCAAAAAAAAAAACCAAACATATACCAGTCATCTCAGAACACCTCAAGTTGAGAAGGAAACTTCACACTACCTAGTCTAACCACCTCAATCCCCCCACAACATTCTAGCCAGTTTGCTAGCCTGCACTTGAACATTTTTCCATGTGGAGAATGATCTCCCAGGTCAACCCACTTTCTTTGGGTGGCTCTATGTTTAGAAAGTTCTCCGTTACGCTGCTTAGATCACTGGTCCTAGACCAGCTCTTTGCAGCCACCCAAGAGAAACCTAGGAGGACATTCCCACAGGGTCTCTCAAGGAGGCGTCAGCAGGGCCACCACATGGTGCCACTGTGCAAATTATAAGAAGGGGCTCGTTTCTCATCTGCTGAAAAATTGTCATAAAGAGGAAAATTGTTATGATGTGAGTGAGGTTGCAGGGGAGAAGCAGAGGAGGCTAGACTGGGCTACATTGAATTTGATTCGACCTCCTAAATTTGCCAGGTGTGACCCTGAGTCCCACAGGGCAGTAAGGAAGGGTGAATGCAGACAGCATCAGCCTCCGTGGCCTTCACCTGGAGAGAACAGTCTTCACCCAAGAAAAGGACGTTGTGTGAACAGCTGCATGAGCTCCGCCAAGCCTTCCTGCCCCCTCCGTCTGGGGTTCCATTGTTTCCAGGGTAGCCTGGTCCCAGCACTGAGCTCTGAGACACATAGGAGGTGCACTGGACTATTTAACGACTGACTGAATGATGGGAAATGAAGTGGCTGATGACTCAGCAGTTGCACAAAGGAGTTTAGCCCTGAAGGTGCTTCTTTTTAAAAATTTGACTTTAGAGAGAGGAAGTGGGGAGGATAGAGAAGAGAGAAACATTGATCTGACAGAGAACATCAATTGGTTGCCTCCCACACATGCCCCAACTGGGGACTGAAACTGCAATCTCAGTAAGTAACCCTTTGGGGAATAGACAGCACCTTGGAGAACCTTCGAAAAGCCATGGGCTGCCAAAACCGGTTTGGCTCAGTGGATAGAGTGTTGGCCTGTGGACTGAAAGGTCCCAGGTTCGATTCCTGTCAAGGGCATGTACCTTGGTTGCAGGCACATTCCCGGTAGGGGGTGTGAGGGAGGCAGCTGATCGATGTTTCTAACTCTCTATCTCTTTCCCTTCCTCTCTGTCAAAATTCAATAAAATATATTTTTAAAAAATAAAAAATAAATAAAAGTCATGGGCTGACGCCCCATGTAGCATCAAGGGTTAACAGGTCACTCCAGAGAAATGAGGCTACAAACTCCCACTCTACCCACCTGGCCACTCCTTGGATGACTTCCTGGGGTCATTCCTTGGTTGCCTCCAGGAGCGGCTCTTGAGAGCACTGGCAGCTTCTTGGAGCGGAGCAGTGTCTCAGGCAGGGTCCTACGAGGCCCCAGGCCATGGAGCAGGAGATACCTAGTTTACTTTGATATATTTCCATTTCTTATCTGCAGCAATTATTCCTGCAAGCTGATTTTTTCCAGTGGAAACTCTGCCCTCAGCCTTGTCAACAAGATTTCTGGGTTGATTACTGCTCTCCAGGTAACAGGCAGGCCATGCCCTGTCACCGCTGGAAAGTGTGGGCAGCAGCAGTGGCCAGTGAAGCATAGGGCACCAACCCATTCATAAGCTACAGCCCAATGTCTCTGGTTTTACAGTTGAAGAAACTGAGGCCACCCGAGGGGAGCGACTTGTCCAAAGCCACACAACGAGGGAAAGTGACTCTCCACCTCCACCCTGGCCAAATCCCAAGACCTCTCACCACCAGCCTGAGCAGCTTCCAGGGGGACAGAGTGAGGTGAGAGAGAAATGGGCCGTGGGAGGAGAGGGAATTTCATTCTTCAGAGGAGGGGAGCTGTGGGAGGCCACGAAGGAGGCCTTGTGTAGACTGCAGTAGGACCACTCAATACAGCCTCCACCCATACAGGCAATACAGAGAAACAAAGAGGTGAGTGGAGGTCACCCTCGCTTCTGCCTGACCAACTCCAGCTCCCTGCTCTGGCCTCCGGGGCCTAAAGAAATGGATGAATATTTTAAAGCAGGGGTGGGGAACATCCCTCCCGTAGGCTGTATAAGGCCTTCGAAATCATTTGGTCTGGCCCTGTCAAGACATTAGGAGTGACCTAATTAAATGTTTGATTAAATATGGGCTAATTTTTAAAAAAATATATTTTATTGATTTTTTACAGAGAGTAAGAGAGGTATAGAGAGTTAGAAACATCGATGAGAGAGAATCATCGATCAGCTGCCTCCTGCACACCCCCCACTGGGGATGCGCCCACAACCAAGGTACATGTCCTTGACCAGAATCGAACCTGGGACCTTTCAGTCTGCAGGCCGATGCTCCATCCACTGAGCCAAACCGGTTTCAGCTAGGCTAATTTTTAAGTTGATAATTTTTGTATGGCCTGAGAATATTATAAATGTCTAAATGACCCTTGGCAGAAAAAGGTTCCCCATCCTCATTTTAGAGGGAAGTAGGATACACCTGACCTGCTCTCTCCTCCTTCTGAGTTGCTTTCCTCAACTACTGGGATGAGGGTACTTCCCTGGGGTATCAGCTACAGGTGAAAGTTGACAGGGCAGGGAGGCTCTGTGTCCGGTGACTTGGAGAGACCAAGGAATAGAAACCAAGGCAGCCCAGAGGAAGAGCACCAAGAATACAGGGAGAGTGAGGCCAGTCCTCTCCCGGGGAGACCTGAACCCCTGCTGTTGCTGATGCAGCGGATGGCTAATGAAATCTCTCCCACATAAGACCCAATGGCCTCAGAACAGCAGGAGAGAGCTGCTGCTTTTCCCCAAGAGATTCTCAGCCCAGTTGCTAGCCCTCTGGGGCCTCTACCCAGACTAAGCATCCCCCAGCCCAAGTCCACCCTTGCTCAGACAGATGACTTGGAGGCCCGCTCCACCTACAACCTCCCTAGCCAGTCTTCTTTTCCTCGTCTTTCTTCTGGGACCGGTGTGATCTCTGAATCACTCAGACTTTTCCTGTTCTGTATGAAGGACAGTACCCAGCCCCCGGGCCCGCCAGCTCTGAGATACTCAAGATCCTTGGCATCGTATCCCTTGTTTACCTCACAACCAACATGGCCAGCTGACGCCCTTGGTTACCCAACCACCATCCAGCTCTCCTCAACCCACCCCTGAGACATGATAGCACTTCTGTCTCAGGGCTATTGTGGGGACCAAGATATCCGGGGTTGCACCCAGCACGGCTCCTGGCACACTGTAGTTTTATATGTTCGCTCATTATTAGAACAATAGCTGTTATACAATAGCTCGTGAGCTGAGGGCCTGGAAAATGAGAAGACCTGCAAGGCCCAAAGAGGTGCTGAGGGGGCGGGAAGCCTGCTTTCACCCCAAACGCTCCACCCCAAGCAAACTTTACCCAGAGAGCCACATTTCTGCAGAACTGGGAAGAAACTGACCACCCCACCCATTGGCTGTGGCTTCTAAAAATCTGGCTGCTCAGGGTGGGGAGAAAAGGACCGTTCTACTGTCTCTCCAACGAGCAGGGCGGCTGAATCACACATCTGGACTTTTCCTCCACAAGGAGGGTAAGGCCCGTGGCTTCTAAGGTGTCACTGATTACTATCCTTTCTCACACTCATCACCTTTCCCTTCCCTCTGTCACCCAGCACTGTCGCCTACATCCTACGTCATCTAGAGCTTGTCCTTCATCTGTTCTCCTCTTAGTGCGGCCCGAAGCTCAGCAATCCCATCATGTCCCCCTGTTGGTCATCAGGGCAGTGGCACCTCCTCCCCCACCATCTGTGCATGCAGCAGAAGGCAGAGCACTGGGAAAGGCTGCAGTGGGGTGCTGGGGGGGGGGGGGGGGGGGGGGGGGAGCGGGGAAGAGGGCGTGGAACCTGAAGGTGGCAGTGAAGGCTGCAGATGCCCCGGTAGCAGGTGGCCCTGCTGCGGCCCCTAACCTAGACACTGGGCTGGCTGTGGCTCAGTGAGCCTGGACTCCTGGTTGCCTCCAGCCCTTGGAGGCTTTGGGAGGCCATTCACTTATCGTGGGATAGATTCTGAAGCCTCTGTCAGGATCAATAAAGGAACCCGGGTCCTCTGCGACGGGGAGGGCTGGGATAACTCTCTATCAGGCGGCTTCCATCCCGTAAGGGGCTGATATACCCAAAAGCGCCCTCTCTACCTTCTGGGTTGCTAGCCAGGGTAGACACTCCTCACGTATTCATGAAGCTTCTAGGGCTGAGGCCAACAGGGAGGTTCCTGTTCGCCTAGAGAGCAGAGCAGTCAGCTCGGGTGACACCAGCTGCTCCTCAGGTCCTGTTTAGAAGGGTTCCCTTTCGAGAGCTTTTCCAGAGCTTCTGTATGGTCCGGTTCCAGCATTCTTCTGTGTAGATTTCCTCTGGGGGAAAGCTAGGGGGGGGGGGGGGGGCACAGCATTTCTTCTTGGCCTCACACTGTGGTGGGCATTGGTTCTGGCCTCCGATGCCTTATGCTTGACGGTGACCCTGCCTGGTTTTAAGTACTTGACTTCGTAGAAGTCACAGACATGACAGCGAGCCACACACAGACACTGCCCTCTTAACGCGCACTGTGTCCTGGGGGAGGCCAACGGGAGCTACAATTCAGTATAGTCCACGCTGTGGTACAGGTAGGCACAGGTGTGACGAATCATGCAGGAGAGAGAGCGTCTGGCCTGTGTTGGAAGGTAGAGAAGGTTCTTTAGAGGAGGTGACTTCTCAGCCTCTCCACTGAGATGGGCAGTGGTAAGAAGGGGAACAAGGGTCCCTAGCAGATATGCATGTGCAAAGGCCAAGCAGCAAAAGGGAAAGAGTGTAGTTGAGGCAGAGAAACTAGCTCCGTATGACTGAAGGGGGGTGGGGGGGGAGTGGTATCAGGAAGAGATGAAACAACTGGCCATTTTAATAGGAAGTATATTCTATTCTTTATTCTACTGCATACTTCTAATAAAACCACTGAAAATTGAATAGCAGGAATTTTTAATTATTGTAATAGTATTTTGAAACTGAAGACTTTCAGACTCCATTCAGATCCCCATTTCAACCCGAATCAGCCTTGATGTTGTAAAGTAAATGAAAACAGGCCCCTTCCCATCGGTTTGTTTGGAAAGGGCCTGCAAGGTCAGCAAAGCAGCAGCCACCCCTGTAGCTCAGTTAAGGTCCCAGCTGGTACTCACCCAGAACCACCACCCGTACCCTCCTTTTTTGGGGGGTGGGTCGGGGGGGGGGGTAGTGGAATCCTTTACCCTGGACCATCAGGAACTGAGCTGGAAGGGAGAAATAGAGGAGAGAGTTCTGGAAAATTCAGTCTAGATGAATAGGGAAAACTGTTTTCTGAGAGAAAATGAAAAGAACAAAAGGTTCAATAAGGCCAGATGTTAGTTGGTGAACTCTCAGCCACACATCACCAGTTCAATCCATATTTAATGCATCAATCTGTCCAGGGTGGCCAGATATGGTTGCTGGGCACAGGGAGACCCGAGTTACCCACAGCCAACTGATCCCAAACCCAACTCCACCCATCCCCAGGGCCCACTCCTCTCTCCTGGTCAGCAAGGTCACTTCCTCATTTCCAGGAATCGCTCTAAGGAAGAGCATCAGCCACAAACACACGATGGTCACAAACAACGTGCAGCATGGACATGTGTGGGAAGTCCCCTGCACGTGTGGGCACATGCCAGCCCACACTCTGAGTCAGGGTGTCCACACGCACTGCTGGCTGATGTAACACAAGCCCAGCCTTCCCCTCAGAGCTACCACAAAAGGTACCGTATTTTTCGGACCATAAGACGCTCCGGACCATAAGACGCACCAGTTTTTAGAGAAGGGAAATGAAGAAAAAAAGATTCTGAAACAAATAGTGTCCTAAAATATTTTATGTGCATTAAAACCCAACATCACAGTCATAAACACATGTAATCAACCCTGTAAAGTAAACAGCAGCATTTAGAACCATTTTAGAGCCGGGCAAGCACACAGAGACCACACAGAGCCGGGCAAGTAAAAAAACTTTTTTTTTAAAGTATATGTGTAGGCTATATTTGGACCATAAGACGCAGGGACTTTTCCCCCCCACTTCTGGGGGGGAAAAAGTGAGTCTTATGGTCCGAAAAATACTGTACCCTTTTGTTGCAATGTTTCGGGTCAAAACGTCCTAATCTGTCAGGAGGATTCTTTCTCAGGGCCACCAAGTGGTAGGAAATAGCTCCCTTTGTGGTAGCCCATGCACTCCCTCCAAGCTATCACCCCCCTCCCCAGCCCTATCCATTGGCCATCTTCCTCTTCCTTGTTTTTCTTTGGTGCCCAGGGGCAAAGATGGCACAGATTTGCTACACAGAGCAGCATTCAAGGCTGCCTAGGAGGCGCTAAACCAGGGTCTCCAGAGGAACGACCTCTTTCCTTCCTCAGCAGTCAGCTGGCTGCCCCCTCTCCCCTGGCTGCCCCCCCCACCCCTCCCCTGGCTGCCCACCTGGGCCTCTGTACTGGGTAACAAACAACCTACTCCCTTCACACAACTCTTTCCAGCAAAGGCAAGCATCCCCCCGGAAGGAAGGGATGTGATGCACCAGCTCATAGCCTGGGCCCAGCGAAGGAGCTGTGAGTGAAACTCCGCTCCGGCTGGCTGGGCAGGCTCCTCTCTGTCAGCTGGAGCTGCTGCTGTCAGGCAGCCTGATGGGTAGGGAGGAGGCCAGGGCTGTGGCCCATCCCCGCCCAGAGGGGAAAGGTGACCGGCCCTCCACCCACCTCTTACTTTTCCCAGAACTCCCCCCGCTGACCTGAAAAACAACTCTGCCGCCAGGTACTTCGGGGATTGAAGTTTAACAGAGACAAAAATAATTCCCTAGTGAGCTATTTTCTGCTCAGCTTTGGGAAACAATGGCTCAGGGTGACAGGCGGTAGGGGTAGGCATGGGAGAAGGCTGGCCACTGGCCATCCAGAGTCAGTTTAGGGGTTCCCCCTCACCCCCCATGTCTACCCCACACTTGCCCTGGATCGGATTTTCAGGGAGGAGGGGACCTTAGTCAGGGGTTCAGGACCATCTGCCCCACCTCGCTCCACCTGTGGGCCCCAGGTGAGGAGTGAGGGCGGCAGGTGGGGAAAGGCTGGTGGAAGCCACACCCATTTGCCCACCTCATGGGACTGTTGTATTAGCAGAGATGAAATACTGGAAGTGTGTTATAAAAATTGCTTTAACCCATAAAAATGTTACTCAATCAGTTTACGATTATTCTCCCAGGTATTTATGAGGAGGAGGAGGACCAGATTCAGGAGTAGAGTAGAGGCTGTGAGAGAACACGCTGAAGTACTCCACGGAGCATGACCCTCTGTGGCAGCGTGAGGTCCTCACTGCCAGGAGGGCCCAAAGTGCAGATCATACGTGATAAGCGCCATTCGTTGCCTACCAAGCCCTCCAGAACATTCCTGTTTTTAATACTTAGAGACCCTTTCCTTACTCTTAGTTTCTGTTTGATTTCTCTATTAATAATTTTCTTTTTAATGAATGCTAGAAAAATATTTATTAGAAACAACTGACTGGGAAAACAGAGTAGGGGAGAGAAGAGAGAAGGAGGGAGAGAGGATTCGTTCATGGAATATCATCAGACTGAAAGATTTCATTCTGTCTCTCAGAAAAAGCCCCACTCTGCCTTATAAGGTATCCATGGAGAGTGCTCTGTCGTGCCTTTAGTGAGAAATCCTATATAAACAAGGACTTTCCCGGTCCCGTTCTATGGGACAGGCACCTGTTAAAGGGAAGAAACGGCCAGGGCACACACTGGAGGCCTGCAGGGGAGTGTTCTGTGTGCCGCCCCACCCCCATCACCACCAGGAACTATACACTTTTAATTAGTGTCACTGTTTGAAAAGTAGAGAAACTGCACTTTCGGGGGGAAAAAACAACAAAAAACAAAAAAACAATCTGGATGTCGATTTTTCTAGTATAAAAATTAGGTAATTTGGACACATTGGGCTGCAGTTCCAGGGGCAAACCAGGGCGTGTATCCCTCCAGCCTCACTCTTAGCCCCAGTCCCAGCCCCCCAGAACCAGGCCACAGTGACACCAGTGGAGGGAGCGCTGTGATCACGGAGACACGATGCAGAGAACAGACCGCCTTCTGCTCCCTCCCAGGCGTGTGACCAGAACCAATGACCGGGGCTCCCCAAACTTCAGTTTCCTCACCTATAAAATGAGGAGAATAACAATACAAGTCTGAGGATTAAATGAGATAATGCAGGTTACGCGCCTGGCACAAGCCACCAGGTGATTGCTCGTTATTATGCACCCCTGGTTCAATAACTGGGAGGAATCTATGTGAGCTGCAGCCCAGCTCTTTAAAGATGTGTCAGCCACACAAAGCAGTTGCCTTTCAACTCTCCCTTCTAGCTCAGGGGACCCAGTTTGCCTACAAACGTGTTTCCACCCAATAAACATCTCTCGTGTGTTTCTGCGATGGGTTAGGTCTTGTTGAATGGTGACACCTGAGAGATGTGTTTCAGGCCTGTTCTCAGGGGCTCCCAGCAGGCAGGGCTTGCGCTGTCACAGTCCTGTCAGGTGGAGTTAAGCACACAGCTCTTCCCCCCACCCGCCACCCCCGCCCTTCCCCAGCTGTCCAGGAGCTCAGCGTTCTCGAAGAAACTGGGGAAGTGTCTGGCTTCTTTCCTTCCAGGCTCCGAACCTTTCCGGAGCTTCACTGAGAAGCACTCAGTGGCACATCAGCTCATTTCACCTCCAGATTCCCAAGCTGCACACTTGAGTTCTTCCACTGCCCACAGGCGAACGTAATTCCACTTCGACAGAGCTGTTCAGGTCTCAGATGGAGTTCATTATAGTGGAATTTTACCTGAGGCAACCCATCCCCCGCTTCTTAACATCATGGCACCCAAGACGTTGGTGTGCTTGCCAAATAGGCTGGACAGGAGTACCTTCCCACCCCTGGCAGAGGCCGGGCGATTCAGAGAGCCTGGAACAAAGAACTCTGCCCTGAAGGTGTTTTCCAGCATCCTCCCGGCCAGCCTGGAACTGGCCCACTCGCCTCCCACTGGCACCACCTGCTGCCTCCTTTCCAGCCTCTTTGGGGGGAGCGGGGGCAGACTGAGCTGAGTGCCTGGACACTGTGTGGAAAGGTAATGAGCAGGTGGAGGAGGGTCATGCATTCAGGACTTGGGATGACCCAAACCTAAGCTTTGGTTCTGATGTAAGAGCTCCGTGGCTTTGGGCAAGAAAGGAAGCCACTCGATTGCTTTGAACCTCAGTTCTCTCCTTTGTAAAATGGGGGAAATATTATTATCTAACGCATAGGATTATTTAGGGGCATAAGTGAGAAATGCAGGAAAACATTGAGCAGTGTCTGGAATACAGAAAGTTCTAATAATCACTGGCAGCTATTATATGATATGTAAGCTTCAGGAGGGCCAAAGGTTGATGCAGAGAGAAACACTGGGACAGAGTTGGGGTGGGGGATAGCGGAAGAGTTGTGGGGCCCTGCCCCTGAGAGGAGGCCCGAGCAGAGGTGCTCTCCTGCCTCCAGAGCTGACAGGCACCGACTAGATGAGTAATTACAGGATTTCGGGCTGGGGTGGCCCAGGCAACTGCCCAGCCAGCCACATTCCTCCGCCCGGTGAGTGGCAGCCGGCTGCTTACGTGGCTGCCAGAACAGTGGGTACATCTAGCACCTCTTAAATCCTGCACCCCCAGGAGCAGTGTTCAACTCTTGGAAGGAGAAGGGGTTCTCGGTGAGCATTCTGCTCCTTCCACATGGCACCACCTCCACTGTCTCCCTGCCAGTCTGTCAGCCACTCCCTGCTTCTCAGATTGGACAAATCAGACCATCCAAGAACAAGGCCAGATTCGGAATAGTCAGTCAGTGAATACTATTAAATTCACTTTGCCTCACCTGGAGCCTTGAAATGGTGAAGAAGCCCTGGACAGACATAAATCCCACCACAGCCCCCAGCTAGCACACACGTGGTTCTGTTACTTCCATGTCCTTTTCTCAAAACTGATGCCCAAAGAAAAGAAAGCATTCATCCCTCTAATGCACTTGACAAAAAAACGCAATCCAATGGGCATTCATTGAGCACCTCATGTGTGCTCAGCGCTGACATCAGGCTTTTGAGTAAATGGAACAGAACACCAAGTGTGGGGAGGATGCGGAGCCATGGGGTCCCTCACCAGCTGCTGGTGGAAACACAGAGAGGCAGAGCTTCAGTGGCGCCCAGAGACCCTGCCCGGGGCCCTCAGACAGGCTGTGGCACGTCTGGTGCCACCTGAGCACAATGCAGCAGAATGGCATATACAGAAGCCAGAAACCAGGTCCTTAGGTCAAGGATGGTACAATTATTGTAGTTGAAAGGGACTTCAGAAACTCACCTAGCACAATGTTTAGAAATGAAGTCTGTACCAAATATTGAAAGGATGAGAAATAAGGAGAACTTTTATTCACTACTTGTAAGGAATAGGGGGATTTTGAGGGGGTGCAACCACTGTGGAAAACAGTTTGGCGTTGTAGAGCAATTCCAAACACAGAACTTTGTCTGAACTTGCCGAAACCGGTTTGGCTCAATGGATAGAGTGTCGGCTTGGGGACTAAAGGGTCCCGGGTTCAATTCCAGTCAAAGGCATGTACCTTGGTTGCGGGCATATCCCCAGTAGGGGGTGTGCAAGAGGCAGCTGATCGATGACTCTCTCTCATCAATGTTTCTAACTCTCTATCTCTCTCCCTTCCTCTCTGCACAAAATCAATAATATATTGTATATATATATTTAAAAAAAAAAGAAAGAAAGAAAGAAAGAAAAGAAAGAACTTTGTCTGAACTAGCAGTTCCATTCCTGGGGATGTGCCCTAAAGAATGCCTACATATGCAGACAGGAGACCAGCACAACACATTCCAAGCAGTATTATCTCCGCACAGTGGCCCCCAACTGGGAACACCCCCAACGCCCATCAACAAGAGGGAAGACATACAAATGTGGCATCTTCTCACAAACGAATGCTACAAGGCAGTGAAAACGCAGGAGCTATAGCTGGGTGTGTCGACATGGATGCCTCTCAGGAACATGATATTGTGTAAAAAAAAAAAAGTGCATCACAGAGAACATAAATGTATGTAAACGTCAAAGACATGTAGAACTAAATATATTATTGTTTTGTAAAAAACGTATAGATGATAACTCACAAAGAAAAGCAAGGGAAAAATGAACCAAAGCTCAAATTATGAATTATTGTGGAGTAGAGAATAAGGAAGAGGATGCAGATGGGCAGAGCAAAGGGTGCTTCTCAGGTACTGTAACTGTTCCATTCCAAACTGAGGTGGCAGGTATAGGATATATTACATTGTTCTTTAATCTATGCGTATGTGTACTGCATACTCATGTGTTTCACAGTTTAAAAAAATAAACAAAAAGAACTGAAGACTCTGAGAAGCCAAAGGACTTCCCCATGCTCCCATCAGCTAACAAATGACAGAAAGAGAAATCAATGTTCAGAATCTGAGCTTAGCCAAGACTGCCATTCCTGGATTCTAAAGAAACCTCTTGCAATTAGGAGTTTCTGGTCTAGTACATTGGAAAACAATTGCAAGAGTCTTTTCACTGTTTAATCCCCAGAATCTTGAATACTGCCTGGCACACACAAGACCCTTGACATGCATCTCCTGAACGACTGTCTGCACATGCTTTCCAGGGGCCTGTTTCATGCCAGGCACTTGATTTACAGCATCTCTCATACTCACACAATCCTACACGTGAGTTCTCATAACCCCCCGCTTACAGACAAGAAAGCTGAGATTTGAAGAGATTAAGAAACTTGCCCAAGGTCACAAGCCAGAAAGTGATAAAACAAGGGTTTGAACCCCCAATGCAAATCCCCTGTTTCGATCACCCTGCCAGGCTGCTGGCACGACTTTTAATAGCGCTGCCTAACATGCCAGCCGTGTCTACCAAGGAACCCTGAGGACAGCGCCAAGGTGGGTCGGCTGAGTGCTTTCTCCTCCCATCTCTGTGTCTGGGCTCTGGCACCTGAAGTGGTCTGTAAGGCCAGCCCAGCACCAGCAAGCAATATAGAGCATGGTCACGGATTAACGATGCAGCCATGAGCAGTTTACCGCACTTCTTTAAACCACCTATTTTCACCGCCTATATGCCAGAGAGAATAGTAACTGGCTCCAAAGAGAAGCTGCGATGATGGAAGGAGACAAGCAACGGGATGGGCACAATGCCCAGCAGAGGCTATCAGATGAGGCTAGAGTCCACCTCCCCCTCCATGCGGGCTAGATTCAAGAGTCTTCTCTAAGGATAGCCAGGAAGGGCAGAGGTAAACAAGGCAAGAATAGCTCCCAGGTGACTTTTCTCTCTTGGCACACTCCGCTCAGAGAAGATTATCAATAAAGTGGCTTGCTTGACATTGAACATGTTTCTTATTTGCCTTCCAGACCATTCAAGTCTTACTTGCTCTCATGCGATCACCCAGCACAGAGCCACCTCCCTCCGGTTCTTGTCAGCTGCTTTTACCCAAGTCAGATACCCAGGACTGCACAGAGGCCCAAGGCTGTTGGCAGAGAGAGCCTCCTTCTGAGAGGCTACTGTCCCCGAAGTAACCTTTGGGCAAACCAAGATTGCTCCCAGGTCAACTTGTTCAAACTAGTCAGTGACTCTAACCCTGCCGCTCACAAACGTTTATTGCGGGCCTATTATGTGCAAGGCATGGCCCTGAATGCCCTGTGGCTGTCCATAAATGCAAAGGTGGTAGGGTTCCATGGAGATTAAGACAGACCTGGGTGTGAGTCCTGACACTCCCACTCTCCCGCTGGGTCACCTTGGCACACTTCTCAGTCTCACCGAGACTCAGCTTCCCGTTTGTGGAAGGGTCACAGCGGTTCTGTCTCTCAGGTGGCAGCGGGCTCGGAAGGCTGCCCATGCGCTCACCTAGCACAGCACCCGGTACCACTGAGGGCTCCGTAAGTAGCTGTTCCTGGAGCTACAGCTTCAGTGCCAGCAGGTGGCACACACTGGATGTGTTACCAGCAAAGCCTTAGGTGGCCCACAGTGCCTTGAATGACACCTTGCATAACACCTCAGAGCTTCCACCTGTCATGAGAAGGCCAGCGAGAGGCAGCAGCTTCCCAGGAACCAGCTGCTGGTCCTGCCCAAACTCCACTTTCCCGCTGGTGCAGCTGCCCACACCCTGCTCAGGATCAGGACTCTCCCCTGTGCAGAATGGGGACTTTGTGTGGCATCTGGCTGTGGGAACACTGCCTGGTCTATGTCTTGGCATGGGACCTGCAGGGCAGGTTTGCAAAAGCATGACACATAATCAGAAGCCTGCTGCCTCTGCCTCTCGCTCCTGCCATTTACTGATCAGCCCCCTTCCCCCCCCCCCCCCCCTCCTTGCCAGCCCAGGAGGTATCTCCCCTTCCTACCTCCCCATAAGTCACTTAAAAGGGTGGGACTTCCCCAAAGGTCTTCATTTGCTCTTGTCATTTGTCAGTGATGAGAATGACTTCCTTTCTGCAGAACAGTCATCAAGGAGGCTTCACACACACACACACACACACACACACACACACACCGTGCTGACTTCCCATTCACTCAAACACTTGCTCTGGGGACTCTCCAGGAAGTCCACCCCGAGCATCTGGACCACAAGGACTCCAAAGGGAGGGCAGTTTCTCTTCCACATGTCACCAGGGCAGCATGCAGTCACCGCCACCAACGCCTGTGACATGGGTTGAGCAAGAACAGCCTGTCTCCACCCTGGACCATTTCCCCAACAGTCAGATCAGACCAGGGAGTTAAACTCCAGTGGCCCAGGACCTGACCCCGTCTCCTGCGAAGCAGCTTCTCTCCGGCTCTGGCTTCCACTTTGCTCACCATGTCCCCGGAACCCGATGACACGTGACCTGTGCCCTTTTCCCACCTGGGCAGGGTTTGACTGTGCTTCCCTTTCTAGTTGTTTGCCTGAGTTAGTGCTGGCTGTTCCCGGGGAATGGTATGGCCCCCAGAGATCTGGGAAGCAGAAATGGGGGAAGAGGGAAGAGGAAGCTTGGGGCTGAGTCTTGGCTCTATTCTAAATCTGATTCCCCCCGGGGCAGCTAAAGGGGAATTGGCAGGCCTCCCTGTCCCTGTCTGAGGTAGGGGTGGGGCAGGAAAACCGAAGGTGAAGCTGGTCCCAAGTCAAGGGTGAAAGGAAGTCACCCGAATGAGAGGCAGGCTGGGTCTGGGAGAGGGTGGCTGGGAGCAGTGCTGGCCTCGGGGAGAAGAGTGAAACTGGCTGATAATACGTGGGGAGCAGGCTGGGGGGCAGCTATCCCCGCCTTCCCCTCTCCATTAAGCACCATCTCCATGTTCTCCTCCTCGTTAAACCCATTTCCACCTCCCTTTCCCTCTGTGACCTCCACTAGGTCTCGGGTAATGTTTACTAAAACAGTGGTCGGCAAACTGCGGCTCGCGAGCCACACGAGGCTCTTTGGCCCCTTGAGTGTGGCTCTCCCACAAAATACCATGGCCTGTGCGAGTCTATTTTGAAGAAGTGGTGTTAAAAGAAGTTTAAGGGTTTTTTTTGTTTTGTTTTGTTGTTGTTGTTTTTTTAAATATATTTTATTG
This sequence comes from Pipistrellus kuhlii, assembly GCF_014108245.1. Classification (NCBI taxonomy): domain Eukaryota; kingdom Metazoa; phylum Chordata; class Mammalia; order Chiroptera; family Vespertilionidae; genus Pipistrellus; species Pipistrellus kuhlii. Next base: position 40,947,181 of record NW_023425529.1, read on the forward strand.
ATTTTTTACAGAGAGGAAGGGAGAGAGATAGAGAGCTAGAAATGTCGATGAGAGAGAAACATCAACCAGCTGCCTCTTGCACACCCCCTACTGGGGATGTGCCCGCAACCAACGTACATGCGCCTGACTGGAATTGAACCTGGGACCCTTCAGTCTGCAGACCAACGCTCTACCACTGAGCCAAACCAGTTTCGGCAGAAGAAGTTTAAGTTTAAAAAATTTGGCTCTCTTGCCGAAACCGGTTTGGCTCAGTGGATAGAGTGTCAGCCTGCCAACTGCAGGGTCCCGGGTACGATTCTGGTCAAGGGCACATACATTGGTTGTGGGCACATCCCCAGTAGGGGGTGTGCTGGAGGCAGCTGATCAATGTTTCTCTCTTATCGATGTTTCTGGCTTTCTATCCCTCTCCCTTCCTCTCTATGAAAAAAAATCAATAAAATATATTTTTTAAAAATAAAAATAAAAAATTTGGCTCTCAAAAGAAATTTCAGTCATTGTGCTGTTGATATTTGGCTCTGTTGACTAATGAGTTTGCCAACCACTATACTGGAATGATTAAAAATGCCACTTTGCATGGGACAGTTTTGGTTTATTGGACATAACTGTTAATAGCACCTCCTTTCATGCAAAAGTCTTAATAGACAATAAATTACACGGTCACTCGCTAGCCCATCCATGGGGCACTGACACGGGCGGGTCAAGGGGGAATCAGAGAAATGTCACTAGAAGTGAGGCCCTGGTGGCCCAGAGCAACAGCCAGAGCTGCCCATCCTGGACTCAGATTGTCTCTGGGAAGAGGCCTGGTCTGGTGGGTTCTGGCATCCTTCTGAGCAGACAAGAGGCAGTTAATCAAACCCTGGCATTTCCTTACTTCTCTCTACCTGCATCCAACACAGACCTGCAGCAGCGACAAGTGGGGAACTGGAGTCCTATAACTCATCCCTCCCAGTAACCAACGAGAATGTCACTCTAGCTCAGACTTCCAGGTGCTCCTGACTCTGGCTCTCTGGCCACAAGACCCCACCTGCGGGACGTTGACGACAGCAGGCTCCCAGCAGAGGCAGATTCCAGCCAGGATGGCCGCTGCCTCCTCAGGGTGTGGGGTGAAGAACTGAATGACGGAAATGCCTTCTCCTATTGTGGATGACCATTTGGCCTGGTCCACTAAGCCCCGGCCTTTGTACATAGATAACATTGGCTTTACACACTAGCTATTCTGGGAGTGAAGGGTGGGGGACCAGGAGGGCCTTGTGCAGCTTTCTCGGGCACTCAGTCCCTAAAGGAGACCAGTTCTGAGATTGAGAAGAGGAAGCAGACAGAGAAACTTTAAGCACCAAGAACCAGTGCGCCCCAGACAAGATCAGACCTTCCACAGTATTTATATAAATAAAGTCTTGGCTGAAGAGCTGTGAGGGGTCAGGAAAGCTTTCTAACTCTCTTCCTTTTCCTCCCTCCTGTCCCACTCTCCTCTTTTCTTAACTTTCCTCTCCCCTCCTTTTTCTTATTCTCTGTCGTGGAAAGGGTCCAAGTTGTGGCTGATGAGAGATCAGCCAAACAGAAGCCATAGGACCAGCCGGAGTACAGATTGAATTCCCCAGATTTTTTTTCTCAGTTTGTTTCAGCCCCACAACTGCTTGCGGAATTTTCTCCAATGGGTTCAAAGAGGCCAGTTGAGTGAGGGGCAATGGACTCTGGGGGCCTCTATTTCTGCTCAAGGATCGAAGTGTCCAAAACAAAACCCGGGGGAAAAAAAATAAAGAAATAAAACTGCAGTCCCACTACTTCCAGGCCAGACTGCACACCAGTCCTGACACCCTTCCAAAAGCAACCCCTCCAGCACCTGGACAAGGAAGGGGCGAGAGAGGCCCCCCACCCCCCAATACACAACACTTTTGATTCATCGAGTTGAGGCTCCAGTGTCCAAATAATCCATTTCTGCCTCAGCAAGTCACCTCCACTTCCCAGCCTGGTTTAAACCCTTTGCCAACACCATGGCCTCCTAGCTCCAAAACCTTCCTGACTCCTTGTGCACAACCACCTCACTCGCAGAGACGGGCAGCTAATGAGCTCACGGGGCAGGCATGGAATGAGGGCCTAGGAAAGTCTGCAGGGCTGGGATGCACCTCCGGGTCTGGAAGGAGAAGAGATGTGGATTTACCACAAAGCCACAATCCCTTCCCAGGCAACCCCTTCTGGAGTTATATCCTAGCCATCCCATAGTGATCGCTGTGCCCGGTGTTTCCTTCAGAAGCGGCCACCACCCGCCACGAGGAAGGCGGCCTCCCAGCTGGGAGCAGGAGCAGAGCTGAACTCTGCCCAGGAGAGCTCCAGCAATGCTCCCAAAATGCCTGCCCTGGCCCTTCTGGCTGCAGCTGAGCCCAGACAGGAGGCTGACTCACTCACCACACAGAGTAGGAGGAGGAAGAGGAGGAGGAGGAGGAGGAGAAAGAGGAGGAGAAGATGCGGGAAGGGCCGTGGCTCAGAGACCCAGGGCTCTCCCAGCCCAGGCAGCCTGGGTCTCAGCCTCCGTATTCCATGGAGAGGTGGGCCATGGCCACTGCTCCCTCGAGAACGCATGTGCCCTCCTAGATACTTCCCCTGAATCCTCCTCACCCACGGCCACAACGTGCCAGCTCCTCACTCTGCAAACAGAAACGGCTCCCGGAGCCCCCTCCTCCATTAGGTGCTTGCCCCTGAGTTTGGCTGGACATTTATGGACAGCTCCTGAAAAATAAAGCCAGTGCCCTAGGGCCAACGAGGTCTAAAGTCATTAGTGGTCAAAAAGTCAAGAAAAAGAAAGAAAGAAAGAAAGAGAAAGAAAGAGAAAGAAAGGAAAGGAAAGGAAAGGAAAGGAAAGGAAAGGAAAGGAAAGGAAAGGAAAGGAAAGGAAAGGAAAGGAAAGGAAAGGAAAAGAAAAGAAAAGAAAAGAAAAGAAAAGAAAAGAAAAGAAAAGAAAAGAAAAGAAAAGTAAACTCTACTTAAAAGATCCACCATGGCAAGTGACCATCCTTGGTTCCTACAAGATCAGAAGGCCACACACAGTCCACCCCTAAGCCACATTAGCACCATCGACAGCCAGTCTCTCCCTGTCTCATTCCTCCGCTCCATGCCAAGGCGCCCCAACAGAGGAAGGAAACAAACGCTTCTTGTTGCCCAAGTGCTGAGCACCGTGCTAGCGGACCATGTCTGCTGTTAAGCTGCTTGGGCACCAAGAGGTCGCTGCTCCCTCGCCAGCCTGGCACGAGCTTCAGCTCTTCCTCAGACCACAGTGTCTGCCCCTCCGGTGACCCAGCCTCATGGCACGGCAGCCCGGATCTCAGTCGCCAAGTTTGTGCCTCGGCGACTTAGACTCACTAGTTTTGCACCTGGACACTCAGGGGCCTGGTCCTCCTGACGGCCCCACCTCGGGCCTCATCCCGACCCCGGGGCCCGGTTCCCCGCCGCTCCCGGGGGGGTCCGCACCTGGTCTGGCGGGTGGGCGCGCTGCTCCGCATTCCCGGCTGCGAGGTCTGGCGGCGCGGCTGCCTTTTGACAAGCAGAGGCAGCCCGGCACCTGGCCCCGCCCACGCCAGGCCCCGCCCCTCCAGGGCCCGCCCACCAGGCAGGCCCCGCCCACAGGCCCCGTCCCTGCTTGCCGGGAGCTCCCACTGTGCTGCTGCAACAACCATCTTGGACTTGGGATCAACCACTGCGCTCTGGTTCCGGAGACCCTGCCCGGTGCAGTCCCTCCACGACCGCCGTCCGCGGGGCAGCGCGTGCTTGGGTCCCCCGTGCGTGCGAGGTCTCCGTGTTCACGTGTGTGCAGATCAGCGCTGCTGCCCGTGATCATTGGGACGTATCCCCCCTCGGCCCGCCGCCGTGGTTCTACCCAGCCCGCTGCGGACGGGTTCCCGGGTGCGGCACCCCGACCTGGGCTGACGCGGCTGGGGCTTCGTCGTCTTGGGGCGCTGGGGGGCGCCTGCCGCTGGCACCGACGGTTTTCACCGAGTTCCGGGCGCAGCTAACCGCTGTGTGACTTCTGCAGAGCTCCAGGGAGCTCAGGCCTACTCCACAGCCTAAAATAAAAGAGCAAATAGAAAATGTGGCCCAAGTGTAGTCGCATCATCGCCCCCATCCGCGACCCCGGCTGACTACATTCCTGACCAGTCTTAACCTCTTCCAAGCGAGCTCAGGGTTAGCCTGCCTGGGCCCTGCCCCCAGGACCCCCCCCCCCCCCCCCCCCCCCTCCCAGACCCCCCCCCCCCCCGAACCCCACCTTACAACTGGTGTGCAGAGAAGGGCGGAGTGAAGTACACATCCTGAAACCTGTAAACTGTAGGTGGATGCGGAAAATTCGCCATAGAAAATGTTGGCTACAAATTATTCTACTCCGCTTCGTTGGCGCACAGCTCTAGACGCTGGAGGAGATAGGAAGACGTGGTTACCTCCTTCTTAGTGTTTACTATCCAGTGGAAGATTGTATGCATAAATAGTAATGACAGCATACTGGTCTACAACAAAGATGCCCACCGAGTCAGGGAAGATATCGCCTTTGACAGAGGAGGAAACTATGGCTCAGATGTACAAGCTGAGCAGGTGGGAAACTGAGGCATGGAGAGGTGAAGTGATTTGCCCAGCATCACACAGATGAGGCCAGATGGCTTCTGAACCATTTCTGAGACAGCTATGTTAGACTATGTGGTCACTAGCCCTTCTCAAACTCTCAATTGAATCAAGAAAAGTGGACTAAATCTAGGGAAGAACCTTAGAGGATTGTTAAGCACTGAAACAGTCCATTAAGGGAGTATCATGGAAATGTTCTCTCTGGAAAGATTTAACAAAATAGAAGAGAGTCTCATTGATTGAACGAGGGTATGGACCATCTGATCTGAGAAACAGATGAAAGAATGTGTCCCTTTGGAGGCCCCGCAGTCTGATGGATGGATGTATTCTCATCTGTAATGAAAGGAAAAGGAACCTCCGTGCCCAAAGCATTGCGGGGAAGCCAGCAGTAATTCTCATGCAAAGGAAAGTATGAGAGGAAATCTCTGACAACCAACACTTTGGGACATTCTCAAGAAGTACCATAAGCCTCTGGACAAAGTTAATGACTCAGAAGTCACTTTGGTGGTGCTTGCCTGGCCAAACAGGTGAACATGGGAAAAATAAAACTCATCAAAAAGTGATGGAAGATGAGTACCAAGTGTTTCAATAGTAATGGACTGTTCATCTCTTTTCAGTTTTTTATTTGATGAGTCAGGTTGACAAAAAAAGACTCTCTCCATTGTAAACTGATGTGCAGAGCTGTCAAAGTTCTTATAGCCGGGGAGCAATGGAGTACTTGAACCCAGGTCTCCCCTCTGCACTTCCCACTGCTCCATACTGCCTCTCTAATATATATCTCCATGGGCTTTTTAGCTATGGAAGGAACCACGATCTAGATTACCCAGACAGCCTGGAGAACTCAGAGGCTCTAGTTTTGGCAGGTTTGCAGAATCATAAATGTCATTGTGTTCCCTGCACATGCTGTCATCAGTCCCATCACTATGTCCCTAACCAAGTTCTTTTTATCTTCCCCCAATAACCCAATTTTCCTTCTCTCGTCTGTCTCTCCAGACTCTCTACTCCACATGTGTCAAACACAAGGCCCGCGGGCCAAATCCGTCCCGCCAGGCCTTGCAATGTGGCCCGCACCGCGCTGTCATCACTGCACTCCGCTGCGTTTCCATCACAATGACAGTTTATGACTGTTCAGTAAACCATTCGGCCCGCGATTTAGGCTGGATTTTAGATTTTGGCCCCTTCTCTGATTGAGTTCGACACCCCTACTCTTTGAGATCTCATCTGTCACATTAGGCCTCTCCTCTTCATCGTCAGCTCTCTATCATTCTCTGGTCTTTGTAGAATGTATTCTATGTATTGCATAGTTTATAACCTGATATTGAGTCATCCTGTATTTAATGAACAAAGATAGATTTTTTTTTTTTTTACTTCAGCTTTATTCTTAGGAAGAATGCTATTTTGTAGAAGCAGAAAAGCAAAACACATGAGATTGATTCACTTCTCCCGGTTTTGCCATAATCACTAATTGTCTCCTGAACTTGCTTCTTCCTAGCAAGGGACTGGCTATCCATACCTTGTTCTCTTGAAGACTTTGATGACAGACAGCATTCCTATGTTCGAAGTAATAGCTTTAAACTCCTTTAGCTTAACTGCTATATGCTACATGTACCAGAACCTCTGCTGAAAACACTAATTTTCTTTCTTTCCCCCAAAGTTAACTTTTTTTTTTTTTTTTGTATTCTCACTTGTCCCTGGGAAGGGTAGTCCTTCTAGAATGTTCAGATTGTGTTTTTGGTCAGTTTTCCTCTCTTAAAAGTTATATCAGGGACCATCTCCTAGGCACCTGGTGTGTGCCTAGTACACATGTGTCAAACACATGGCCCGCGGGCCAAATCCGTCCAGCCAGGCCTTGCAATGTGGCCCGCACCACGCTGTCATCACTGCACTCTGCTGCGTTTCCATCACAATGACAGTTTATGACTGTTCAGTAAACCATTCGGCCCGCGATTTAGGCTGGATTTTAGATTTTGGCCCCTTCTCTGATTGAGTTCGACACCCCTAGCCTAGTATAGACTCAATGGTCTGTATAGAAACAAAGAGCTCTTCCAGGTGAGGCCTGCCTGGGAGAAGAGATTCCGAGGTGCCAGGCTGAGGCCACCTCGATGTACTTCCTTTCACAAAATCGGGGGGAAGGCAGAGCTGGCCTTTCGGCCTCTGCCCGGCTCCAGGTGCCTTCGGGTGGCATGGCAGGCCTCCAGGCAGACCACAGGACTGCAGACTACTCTCAGTGAATGGTACCCCGTCTCCTGCAGCCTGGCCACTGTCCTCTAAGCTGGCTGGCACCCTGAACCTCTGGCCAGGGTGCCAGTGCTGCAGTAGATCACCTTGTCCCTGAGAGGTTCCCAGAGAACCTGTCCCTGAGGACAGAGGTGTAAAAGCTGTCCAGGAGCCGCTCTCTGGATCCAGGGAAAATGTGCCCTTTGAGCTCTCCCTGGAGCGCTCCCATCTAACTGTTTACTTTTCCTTTTTTTAGGGCCCCCTTTTCTCCTTAAAAATTTTATGGTTATGGGCACGGTGGGAATGAATGCAAGAGTCTCAATCAGCCAACTCAAGAACATTCTGAGAGACAGAGTCATGGATTCATAGAGACAGAAACCACCAGGCCCCTCAGGCAGTTGCCTTGTTTTAGAGATTTTTAAAAATAATTAAGTCCAGAAAGGTATTTAACTTTTCTACACCATGTTAGGCCTGTTCTCTTGTGTTTATGTTCTAGATAGTAAAAATGGGATGACACATGGAAGGAGCTGTTAACAATGATATAAATCAACCCAAACAAAAGTGTCTTTCGAGGAGAGGACACCGTTTTTCAAAATTTTAACTGCAACCCGTAGTAAGAAATAAGTTTTATCATGACCTAGTTTATCTGTGCTTACATATAAGTTTTATCAAACAAGAGACACCCTGCAATGCTTTCCATCATTTTCTCTTCCCACCCTCCTTCCCCTCCTTTTATCCTTCTGTCTTTCTTTTTGGGGATCCACCAAATTAAATTTCACAGTCCCTAATGGATTGCGACCGCAGTTTGAAAAAGTCTCTCACCATGGGATGCCCTCCTTTAGCACCTGCAACATGAGATCCCCAGAAAGGCCTTGGAGAGACCAGCCCAGCTTGCACAGAGCACCCTCAGAACCCTAACGTGGCTCCACGGTGGCTCCGGGGCTGGAGAGGACTCTCCCTCCAAGGCTATGTGGTCAGGGTTAAGTCACTGAAGCAGAATGAACCTCTCTCCCCAGTGGTTGCCTTTGAGGCCTGAACTCAGCTGCTATCTTACCATGCTCCTGCATTTTCCAGCTTAGAGGAGTCCTGTCAGCCCCAGGAAGTTTAATTGCATGTCAGAAGCCCTGACTCCCCCAGAACAGGACAGCTGTGGGGAGTCGGGTGCAGAGCCAGGAGAAGTGAGTGTCCGCAGACTCAGCCTGCCCTAGAAAGAGTAGGGCACCTCTGGTTATTCCAGCCAAATCTGTCTGGCTCCAGGGCTCCATTCCTAGTAGCCCAGCTCATGTCTCAGTCCTCTGGGCTTTTGGCACTTGTCTTTCCCACCTGCTCCCACCTCCTGGGGCCCTAGGCTGCCGCCAGCCTGCTGGCCCGCACACAGCGTCTGCTGGCATGGCGCACAGAGCCTAGGGGCCGGATGAAGGAAGGTGTAGACTCCCACCTGCACCTCGAAGCAGAAGCAGCTCCAGAGTTCTCTCAAGCTCCCAGGTATTTGCTTGGCTTCCATCCAAACCCCAGCAGACAATGATGACTCCTTAAGCCCCAACCTCACCCGTAGAGACCAGTAAAATGCACTAGAGGCTCGGGGTCCTTTCCCATCCATGACTCCTGTGGCTGTCAGTTTTGCAGGAAGTGAAGTGACCCCTACCCCCTCACCCTTGGGACATTCGGATTTTGCTCCTCTGGGGAGCGTCTGTGGGAGAGCCCAGAGAGGGAGGTAAGAGGACAGGCTCTGTGGTATGCGGGTAGGTGTCAGGGGAGCAGGTGAGGTCTCATCACTGCTGAACAGGTAGGTTGGGAAAGGCTGACTGTTTTCAAAAGAAGCGTCCCTTCCCCAGAGGAAGGTGTCCAGGGAAGGAAGGTGATGATGCAATGATCTCCTTTTCTTCTTACTAATGAGCAGAAGCCCCCCCAATACCTCATCCTGGGCATGTCAGCTTCTCTCTCCACAAGAACAGAAAGGGCATTTCGTAAGCAGCCCAGGACTAAAAAGCAGCCCAGCTCTAGAAAGATGTGTATGCTGACAGTTCTCTTTTGCCTTTAGTCTCTGACCTGGAACAGACATACTGCATGACATAGGTACCTCTCTCTGTTGTATCTGCTGTGTTGTCCTATGTCATTAAACATGTTGCCATTGTTGAAACTGATGTTTCAGGTGTCCACCTCCACTTTTAACAAAGTTTACTCTGAACTACATGGCAGTGGTGTGGTGCTGCTTTGTATTACCCATATGTCCTATAACCAAGAAGTGGTCATTAAATGGTGTGTTTTGTTGGTTTTTTTTTGTAAAACCCTTTTGACAAAAAAGTTGTCATCCCCATCTCTATATATTGTATAAAAGGCTAATATACTAAGTGTCCATCTGACTGGTCACTATCAAGTGCACTGACCACCAGGGGACATGCTCAATGCAGAAGCTTCTGGGTTGCAGTGAGTTGGCAGTAGTGGTTCTCGGGTGACGCACCCTGAAACCAGAGAGGAGGGAGCCCGATTCCTGATTCCTCACGGGCCATGCGATTCCACCTTCTGCTGGCCGTGCGTTATGTGGTTGGTGGGGCACTGTCAGCCCTGAATCTGGTTACTGCACACTTGCATTTGTGTTCCACACCATGTATGACAACAACTTTGCATAGCGCCCTCTCACACTCCAGGACTCCTGGGACATGTTGGAGAGCAGGTTTGGGCCAGATCCTCACAGGCCAGGCCAAGGGACTCTACCTGCCAGAGGGACCCCACTCACTCTGCAGACTCCGGGGAGGAACCGTGGGAGGTTGATTCCAGGGCATGTCCAGCCTATCTCACCCAGTCCTGCCCCACAGGCCACCTTCTTTTTTTTTTTCTTTTCCTTTTTTTTTAATATATATAGATTTTGTACAGAGAGGAAGGGAGAGAGATAGAGAATTAGAAACATCGATGAGAGAGAGTCATCGATCAGCTGCCTCTTGCACACCCCCTACTGGGGATATGCCCGCAACCAAGGTACATGCCCTTGACTGGAATCGAACCCGGGACCCTTCAGTCCCCAAGCCGACGCTCTATCCATTGAGCCAAACTGGTCTCGGCACAGGCCACCTTCTAATTAATTTTTTTTCAATTGCCCAAATCTGTGCACCAGGTCACTAGTATATGAATATGATTTTAAAATGTCTATCATTAGTTCACATTTTAAGTCACATTACAGTTAGGGTGAGACTCATCATCAACATTAGTGACTGTAAATCTGTGTTAAATGAGGTTCTTGATACTTTTGAGATTTTTTACTGAATACCCTGACACTACCTTCTTCATGTTCATGTACCTCACCCAACAGCCCTCATATGCTGACTGTCTGATAAGAGGATAAAGTGATGGTGCTATATATTAAACATATTAAAGCTTACTTTTTAAAAGGTAAAATATCAAAAAGGAACCCTTTGATACTGTCCTCCTATACCCAGTGGATCATGTAGCTCATCCTCCCTGGGAGACCTTTGCTCTAGAGAAGAGAGAAGTAAAATTTAAATCCAAAGGATACAGCAAGTTTAGATGACCCATCCATGTTTATAATCAGTGAGTTTCATAGCAGAAACTAGAGGCCAAGTCTACTGCCTTGAAATCCAGGTCTCACAGTTCTCATCACCCTATGTCTCCTCTTCCCTCTGCTTCCTGGAGAAATGGAAGCACACTCTGTGTGTGTGTGTGTGTGTGTGTGTGTGTGTGTGTGTGTGTGTGAGAGAGAGAGAGAGAGAGAGAGAGAGAGAGAGAGAGAGAGAGAGAGAATCTATTGAGGGCTGAGAAATTAAATTCTTGGATTATGTAATCAGGGTCTGAGGCAAGATCCAGGTAGAATTCATTGTGATCTGTGTTGTGGCTAATAGTCTGATGCCACAGGCTATTAAACCAGATTAAACCAGAGACAAAAATAACACAGACTCTAGGCAATGAATACTAACCTAGGTGGTGGCCTACTTTTTTAGGAATAAGAGAGTGCCTGTAAATTCTTAGTTCGTCCACCACCAAAAACCATCCTCTAACCCTCATTCTCAAGAAGTGCTGTCACTCAGTGGGGGTTCCAGAACCTGGAAAATAGGGATGTCCAGCTTGATTGACTTTTGAGCAGCAGCTACCAAGCCCAGAAAGAACGCAGTAGGAGACCAAACCATCAAGGGGTTTCTATCCTTTCTTAATAGGCCTCATCTCAGTGGAATGTTTTAACCTTCTTCCACCCACTCTTCTCTGTCCAGAAAAGCCAGGTACTCCTTAAAACTTGCTTTTCTGCCTCCCTCTGCTCTCCAGTTTACCTCGCATACCTCTGTACATTATTCATCACCAGGCTCTTCATCTGTCGAGTGATGAGGAGTTTAAGGTCCAGAGTTGGTGGTCAATGAGTCTATGGCTTGGGCCTGCCCAGAAAGGAGAATATCCTCATTGCCATTATTTTCCCTGCCATTTCCTCCAGTGGAACCCAAAACATGGCGGAACATAGGTCAAGAGAGAACATTCAAGCAAGGAGTTCAACTCATTGGCTCCTCACAGGATTTGTATGGAGATTCTGAATAGGATGCCAGATTCAGAACAATGAATTACAGCAATTGGATTTTAGATCTATGTCCTTGAAATAATTTTGGCATCCCAGTTTCCTATCCTGAAACTTATCCTGGATCTCAACAGAAATTGGAAGTAAATCCCATAGGCAGATGTCAAAACCTCCACTGTTGCTTCCTAGAGATGAATGAAGTAACTCAACAATCTCCACCATTGTTGGGAGCTGAAACTCTAGAGAAGCACATGTCTCTACACAACACTTCCCTCCCACATATTCTCCCCCTTTCCATGAGGCCTAAACTTTGGACTTACACCGTACACCCTATTCGTTGTGACAACACTGATAGAGGTTGGTTTTGTGCCTACAGCTGGTTTACTTCCTTGTCACAGCTCTGAGGGAATATGAGGAGACACAATCCCTGCTCTGTGATTAATGTCTCCCCTCCAGTCTCTTATCTACTGCATTAAGCTGTACGTTGACATTTAATCTATAGCAATTAAAGATTTATTGCCATGTTTCTTTCTCCAAAACAGCATACACCCTTTAAGTAGAGAGCATTTGAGGACAAATGATGTTGGAATGAGAACAATTGACAAAGAATTGTATGTGTCTAGGTTGCATTACCTTTTTCTCAACCCCAGCCTTGAAAAAGATGTTTCATTTCTAACAGTACAATGTATTCCATACCCTGAGCAACCTTCCCAACTGAAGCAACAATTTTAATAATAGCAATTTTAATTAAATGACATTTTATCTTAAATATATCACCAAGCTGGCACAAAAGAAAGTAATTTAAAGAACTCAAAATAGAGTGAAAGTAGGAACACAGGTTGGTAAGCAAGGACCAAAGCTGGTCTTTGCCCTGAAAGAGTCTTTCGAACCTTGGAATCTTGAGCTTTCACTTTGATGGCTTCACAAGACATAGGGACAGGAGATAGGTGTGAGGGATTATTTTGCAAAAAGCTGGGCCCTCAAGAGGTACATTCGGAATGCTGTGTAGGCAAATGAGAAATAAATTTTCCCATAGAAGGTGACAGCAAATAAACTGGCCTAGTTCTTGCTGGGTGGTAGGGAAAATAATAAATAATCCCCTCAGAATTCACAACACAGCCAATGCTCGCTGGGTTTATAGTCCAAATTCACATGTTGCATAATTCAAAACACACAAGTAGAAAATTTAAAGTAATTCAAGATGGTTCCGCTCAGGTAACTGGTTGGATCTGATGTAAATCTTCTCTGTAGGACTTATTCAACCTCATCTTAGCATGCAAAGACTTGCCTCTGTTGAAAATTCAAGGAAAATAATAACTCCTGGTTAAAATCACAGAACACACATGGAAATAAAGCACATTGAGTGAAAATTGGCAGAAATAGACCCACAAAAGCTTCAGATGTTGAAATTTTTAGAGACAGAATATAACTAAGTGTAATAGGTATAAAGAAGTGTAAAAGAAGCTCATAAAGTGGGCAGAGCCCTGACCACTCCTGTTTGGAGCAAAAGGTGGTGGGTTTGACTCCTGGTCAGGGCACATGCCCAGGTTGTGGGTTCAATCCTCTGTTGGGCCACATACATGAGGCATCTCTCCCCACCCCACCCCTCTCTCTCTCTTTCTCTCTCTCCCCCTCTCTAAAATCAATACAGAAAAATTTTAAGAAAAAATTGAGCAGAGAATAAAAGACTAATTAAACTAAGAAAAGAACCAAAAAGAATTTCTAGAAATAAAAAATGTGTTGAATCTTAAAACTCAGTGGATAGGTTAAGTAGCTAATGAGACTTGGCTGAGGAAAAAATTAGTAAACTGGAAGCTAGAGATGAAAAAAAAAGAAAAAGAAAAAAAATCTATAGACCAGAAAGATAAAGACATGGGAAATGTGAAAGGTTAAGAGAAATAAAGATGAGAGAAATTTTAATTGTGCCTAATTAGAGTTCTAAAAAAAAAACAAATAAATAGAAGAGCAGGGAAGAGTTAATATTCAAAGAGACAATGGCTACAATGTTTCCAGAACCGTGGACAACATGAATCCTTCAGGAAGCCCAGTGAATGCCAAAGAGATAAATAAAAAGAAACTCATATCTAAGAATAGTATAGGAAACTAAACACCAAAGAGAAGAGAAGATTGTGAGAATTGTAAGGAAAAATATCACCTACAAAAGAATGAGGATAAGTAAATTTTATGGCCAACTTCTCAACACTAAAAAAGGGGGCCAGAAGAATGAGGGATATAGCAATATCTTCAAGGTGATGAAAGAAAGTGACTATGGATCAGAATTCTATGTCCAGTGCAACCATCTTTCAATAATGAAGGCAAAACAAAGATATTTTCTAATAAAAATTGAGAGTATTTACAACCAACACATCCTCACTAAAGGAAATTCTCACATATTTATTTCAAGCAGACACTAAATGGTCTTAGATTGGCCATTTGACATATATGCACAGATGGTGAATAGATCCTGGTGAATACATGAATGAATACTAACAAATAGTAACTATTTAAAATAGTAATGATAATGTCTAATTTATATGTGATGGGGGAAGGCTAGAATTAAAGGAATGGACAATAGCTGAAACCAGTTTGGCTCAATGGATAGAGCGTCGGCCTGCAGACCGAAAGGTCCCAGGTTCGATTCCGGTCAAGGGCATGTACCTTGGTTGCGGGCACATCCCCAGTAGGGGATGTGCAAGAGGCAGCTGATCGATGATTCTCTCTCATCAATGTTTCTAACTCTCTATTCCTCTCTCTTCCTCTCTGTAAAAAAATCAATAAAAAATAGTTTAAAAAAATAAAAATAAAGGCATGGACAATAAAAACATCTAGGTTGGGCAGGGGCATTTAGGGTTAAAGTGTTCTAAGATCTTTGCATTGTTCAAGAGGAAGATACAGAAATTGATTAATTGTGGTCTTCATTAAAGTAAGAATAAATATAAAAATAGGTAAGATAACCATCAAAAGTAGAGATAGAGTGTATAATAACTTCAAGAAAGGCATATTAAAAAAACAGAATAAAAAATCAAGACAAAGCACTTAGTCAGGTGGGAGCAATAAATAAAAATATGTCAATAACCACAGTAAATTACAAGTAAATAAATGTTCCAGTGAAGGATGAAGATAGATTGGATGTTTAAAATTCCAGATATGCACTGTTAAGAGTCAATCAGGAAGCTAAAAAAATAATAATTGATTTGCACGACTTAATAACAGCCTCAAAAATATAGAACAAACTGACAGGATGATAGATAATGGTAAATCACTATCATAGTAGGAGATCTGAACATATCTTACTCAGGAAGTGATAGACTAAGGAAACAAAAAATCAGTGAGACTAGAGAAGACAATTAAGCTTGATCTAATATTTATTGAAGGAGCATTGTACACAACAGTTAGAGAATCAGTATTCTTTTTAAGCACTACATGGAATGTTTATGGAAGTTGGCCACATGGTAGCCCATTAAGCTAGTCTCGACAACTTTAAAGGACTGCTTTCGAACCAATTATATTCTTTGACCATAATTCAATTAAAGTGGGAATAATACTAAAGAGAATAGGCTAGACTATGCTGTGGTTATGACATCAACACTTAAGTTGCTTGGCATTTATTTTTTACTCAAGGGGCAGACAGCCCTCCGGAGTAGCTGTCCAGAGTAGCTGCCCTCTTATAGCACTGTGTTCTATGCTGCTCTGCTCTGGTGGCACCTGCATCTCAGGATGTGTTTCCTCAGTCCCTATGGAAAGAAGGAAAGCATGAAGAATTGCATGCTGCTTTCCTAAATGCTTCCAACTCACATTTCACCGATCAAAGCAAGTCACTTAGCTGTGACCAACTTCAGGGGTCGGTGAAGTGTAATCTTCCCATAGGTTCAGGAAGAGAGGACAACTGGAAATATTGGTGAACACCACAGTAATAAAAAATGAAATGTTCAGGAAAGAACCTTTACAACAAAACATACGTCTGAAGAATAAATTATAGTGGAAAAGATAAGATATTCAGAACTTAAAAATAACAACATTATGCATCCAAACTTATGGGTATAACTAAAATAGTACTTAGAAGGAAATATATAATTCTCACACTTACTTCACATTTACTATGTGTCGGGCATTGTTTTATGTGCTCTACACATTTTATTCATTTGATGTTCATAATGACCCTTGAGGCAAGTGTAAATGAAGAAACTGAAGCACAGAGAAGCAAAGGAAGCCACACAGCTAGCAAGCAGCAGAGCCAGAACTAGACTCAGACAATCTGGCTTCAGAATCCATGTACTATAGTTGCAAGTGCTTACATTAGAACTTTTAAGTTCAAAATTAATATTCTTAAGTACCTTGTTGAAGAAGTTGGGGGAATAGCCCAAAAAAGTATTTTAAAAAAGTAGAAATTAAACAAAAATACACACACACACACACACACACACACGCAAAACAGAAAAATCAACTAAGTCAAAAGTTGGTTCTTTGAAACCACTAGACAAACATATTGCAAGACAAAGATTAAGACTAATCAAGAAAAAATAAAGAAGGTACAAAGAAACTATATTAATTATTAAAAGGGGGTTCTAATTAGAGATGTGAAAATTAAATGGTTAAAGAAATATAAACAACTTTCTACAATAATTTGAAATTTTAGAAGAAAGAGATAAGTTTATAGAAAAACACAGTTTGCCAAAACTGATTAAGAATAAATAGAGTCAGGTCGGAGAAAGAGAAATACCACATCATCTCCCTCAGTTGTGGAATATAATGAACAACATAAATAGATCCAGAGACAGAGAAACACCGAACAGACCATCAAACCTCAGAAGGAAGTCAGGGGAGGGTGGGGGTATGTGTATGGGGTAAGAGATCAACCAAAGGACTTGTATGCATGCATATGAGCATAACCAATGGACATAGACATGGGTGGTAGGGGCTTGTCCTGGGGGGTGGGAGAGACCAGGGAGGGGTCTATGGGGGGAAAAGAAGGCATAAGTGATATTTTAAACAATTAAAAAAAAAAGAGTAAATAGAGTCAGGGCACATGCGCAGGTGGCGGGCTCCATCCCCAGTGGGGGGTGTGCAGGAGACAGCCAATCAATGATTCTCTTTCATCATTGATGTTTCTCTCTCTTCCTCTCACTTCTTCTCTGAAATGAACAAAAATATATTTAAAAAGGATAAATAAAAACCTGAGTAGTCTATTTTTTTTTAAAAAATGACTTGATAGTGAAATATGTTCCTATGAAAAAAGCACCAAACCAAACAGCTTAGTCATAGGCAAGTGTCACAGCCTGGGTTCCTCCAGAAAGTAGAGTCTGAGTCATGAGGTTGCATGTAGGCGGTTTATTTTAGAAAGTGAAATGTTTAATTGTGGGAATGAGGAACCAGGAGAAATAAAACAAGGAAAGAAGACTAGCCAGCACAATGGTGTCACCCCTATGGGTAAATAGGGTGCAATCCTGCTAGGTCAATGCATCTTAGAATTGTTTGTCTGGGGGAGGGAAGAGGAAAGCATTTATCCACCACTTTCCATCCCCCCATTGGCTAAGGTAGTGTTAACTTTTCTGAAATTCCAGACTTGCAAACCCTCAAGTGCTATGGGTTACTCCAGGCTCCCCTCAGCAGCAGTAGTGAAGAAAACCTAGGACAGAAAGTAATAAATGAGGTAGCTGAGGTGAGTTGTTGTCAGGTTAATGGATTGCTTTCAAATTAATTGCATTCTTTGACCATTATTCAATTAAAATGGAAGTAATACCAGGAGGATAGGCTAGATCACGCTGTGATCACAACATTAATGTTTATTTTTTGCTCAGGTGCAGACTTCCCTCCAGGGTAGCTGTCCAGGGTAGCTGCCCACTATATATAGCTCTGTGTTCCAGGCTGCTCTGGTCTGGTGGCACCTGCATCTTCACCCCCATGGGAAGCTGGTGCTCACTGCAGTTTCTGGAATGAACTTGGTGTGACGTGGGACACAAGAGGTGATGCGCTCAAAAAGTCCTAGCAGACATTCAAAGACCCCATTATTTCAATCTTATATAAACACTTGCAAATAATAAAGAACATTCTTCAACTCATTTTATGAGACTAGTATACTAAAATTAGACAAGAACATAATTTCTTGTAAATAATTTACATGAATATATGCCAAAAAAAGTATTCAATAAAATGCAACATGCATTCTTGGCTTTTAAAAAATATTTCCAAACTTGAGATAGATGGGAACTTCCATAACCTGATAAAACATACAGAAAACAACATACTTAGCAATGATGCTTTAAAATATTTCTATTAAGATCCAGAACAAAATAAAAGTGCCTGTTATTACCAGTTCTATTCAACATTATACTGGAAGTACTGGCCAGTTAATTCAGTCAAGAAATACAAACGGAAGCTATGGGGATTAGAAAAGAAGGAGTTAAAAGTCATTATTTGTAGGTGATGTGATTATCTATGTAGAAAACCCCAAATCGTTTACGAATAAACATTAGAATTAATAACACTTTAAGACAATTGCTGGATACACAATATAAAATCACTTGCTTTTCTATATGCCATCAGTTATCTGATGGAAAAGTAAAAGAGTGAAAAGAGGAAACTTGTAATAATAACAACATACAGTTCCAGGAAATAAAATCTAACAAAAGGTGTTTGAGTTCTTCATGGAGAACTCTACAGAAATGTATTAGGGAAGATCAAGTAGATGGAGAGGTACACCATGGTCTTTGCTAAGGTTGCTCAGTTTAATAAAGGTGTAAATTATTTACAAATTGAATTATGAATTCAATGCAATTCCAATAAAAACCCAACAAAATGTTTCTTGGAAATGGGTAAGCTAGTTCTAAAACTTATTTGAAAAATCAAGTGCCAATCACAGGCAAAATTTTTTCGATTAAAAAAAAAAGAATAAGGTGGGTTACTCACTCTGTTCAATATCAAGTCACAGTATAAAACTCTAAGAATTAATATTCTGGGATATTGAAGCAGAGAAAGACAATTAGACCAATGAGTCAGAATTGAAACACAGACCCACATATAAATGAAGTCCTATTTGTAACAGACTGAGTATTGTATGTTAATGGACTGCTCGGTACAGAAGGCTAGAACAACCAGTTATCCATATGAAAAAATAAAAAGATTAAATTGAATCTCTACCTCAAACACTATACATAAACCCAGGACAAGTTGATTAAAGGTTTAAATGGGAAAATGCAAATTTAGAAAACTCTTAGAAGTTAATATGGGAGACTCCTGACAGAACACTGACTTTAAAAATGGATTTTTTTTTTTAATACTTTGGGTTATAACTCAATACTCTATAATTTATTTTGTTGCTCAAACTGTTTCCAACTTTGGCCACAAGGAGCTCTCAAGGCTTCTGTGTTCCTTTGACATACCCTCGCCATTGTAGATTTTGAGCACTTCCTTACTTTCTGTCCCTCTAAGGTGCTCCAGGCTCATCTTGTATATTTCCTGCCTAACACGATAATGGGACATTTCTCTAAGGTCCCTGGTTCTTTTTATTGGTGAATGGTATTAGAAATTAAAAACTCATTATTGTTGAGGTGTTGTAGACTGTCTCATCAGACAGAGCTAGGAAATATATTGATATGTGTATGCTCATATACACACACGTAATTATTTCTATATTTGTCCATATTAAGTGTCAATATCTAAATTAAGCTAAACCTGCCAAAACTGATTTGGCTCAGTGGATAGAGCATGGGTCTGCGGACTGAAAGGTCCCAGGTTCGATTCCGGTCAAGGGCATGTACATTGGTTGCAGGCACATCCCCGGTAGGGGGTGTGCAGGAGGCAGCTGGTCGATGCTTCTCTCTCATCGATGTTTCTAGCTCTCTATCTCTCTCCCTTCCTCTCTGTAAAAAATCAATAAAAAATATATATATAAATAAATAAATAAATAAAGCCAAACCTGAGTTCATATTAATGTCTTCAACTCTCAACTAGAACAACATCGTTTTTTCCAGCCTTGTCCCCTTACTTATCTGTAACCTTCTTCTCCAATAGTGAGAAACTTGTCTTCCATCGTCAATGGTCCATAAATAAATACCCAGGATAAGTAAATATTAATTAGTGATTCAGTCAGTAAACAAATAGGAGAGAATAGTTAACTCTCCCAGAGAGAAGAACTCCAGATAATTTATAGTACTGTCCCCTTAAGGAGGTGGAGCATAACTCCCTACTCATTGTGGTATGCACTTTATGACTTCCTTCTAAAGAGTAGAGGATGGGAAGTGGTGAGGTATAACTGCACAGTGGAGAAACCTGACAAAAATCACCTCACCCAAGTGATCAAGGTTACATCATCAGTGATGTTAAAGCATTTACCCTTGATATGACAGAATAAAATGGCACTTTACCTGAGTGGTCCTCTTCCTAAAAACCCATAACTTCTGTCTAACCATAAAAAAAAAAATCATTCATACCCACATTGAAAAACCTTCTATAGAATACTTTACCAGTACCCCTTAAAACTTTCAAGATCACCAAAGACAATGAAAGTCTGAGAAACTGTCGTAGTCCGGAAGAGCCTAAGTTTTGACGACTAAATATAATTCCTGGATGGGAATCTGGAACAGAAAAACTAAGGAAATTTGAATAAAATATGGACTTTAGATCATCACAAGGTACCAATATCGGTTCATTAACTGTGACAAAAGTACTGCAGCAATTTAAGAGGTTAACGATAGGGAGAACTGGACATGGTATATACAGATAATCTGTAATACTCTTTCAACTTTTCTATACATCAAAAATTATTCTAAAGTTAAAGATTTATTGAATGTTTTAAAAGAAAAGTTTCTTAAACAAGAAAGGAAAGGGATAAACTAAGAGAAGACTAACAAATTTGACTGTATTGGACTGGAGAACTTCTGTTTATAAAAAGAAACCACCAAAAGAGTAAAAAGATAAGCCAAACAGTGGAACAAGAGAGTTGCCACAGAGCAACAAAGGATCAGCATCAAGGATATACAAAGAACAGCTAGGAGTCAATAAGAAAAATACTGTCACATAAAAAGAAATGAGCAGATAGGAGTTTCACAGTAGACTAATGGTCCATAGTTTACAGAAAGAAGAAATCCAACTTCATTAGTAATCAGGGAAATACAAATTAAAACCACAATAAAACACTACTTTACACATCCCAATTAAAGTCAGTCAACTCAAGTTTTAGGAAAATCAGAAGGCAGGGTATATTGGAACTAGGATAGAGAACACTTATCACTCAAATCTTACAGCCCAACAAATATTAGTGGTGTTAATAGATAAATCGTGGTATGTTCCAAAAATCAAATACCATAAATCAGTGAAAAAATGAAGGCAGTACAATAATATATACCCACATGGTTGGATCTCAAAATATAATATTGAGCAAAAGAGGCAAGTGATGAAATAAGATATACAAAATGGGTTCATTTATTTAATGTCCAAAGCATGCAAAACTAGAGATGGGAAATGATTAACACAAAGTTTAGAATAGTGGTGAATTGTCAGGGGGACAGCATACAGTGGGGGCTTCTGATGTATTGATGATATTGCTCTCTTAATCTAGATATATGGGTACTCATTGTAACATGTACTAGAATTAAAATTCAACTGTGTGTTATCATAATATGCTCTTTTTGAATCATGTGCATGTGCATTAGTTGATAATAACTAACTACCTCAATGAAAGATACGTCAGTGAGCTATGTAGACATGTTGAGATGGTGGGCATGAGCTAAGAGGAACATTCAATAGGTAGCATCCCTTCTTTTTTCTTCTCACTAAGGCTGACTCCATTATACAGCCCACCAGTTTCTCATTCTAAATTTGTGTTCTTTTCATTTTCTATCTGATCATTTCAGGCAGCTGTATGCATGGTCTTCCCAGTGCCCTCTAAGCTTCCCAGTCACTCCTGGCACACGCTTCCTCCCAAGGCTGCAGTCAGGCCTTCTCTCCCCAGCTCCCGCTGGGGCCGGACTTGTTCATGTTCGGACATCTCTCCACATTCTTCAGCCCCAGGCTCTAGTTTACAAATCCAAGCTATTATTTGAGGCTGAAGGTCTTGTTTCACATGAACTTCTGGTCGCCATCTTTTGCAGCAATCTTGCCCACTCACATCTCAGTCTTTTTATTCTGCTGTTTGTGTTCTTCTCTCAAGACAAGAAGAAAAAAATTAGTGTAGAGATCTGTACATTGATCTAAGATTTTTCAAAATTCCTTTTCCCCATCTTACCTACAGATTCAGCAAGTTAATAATCAATGTTCTGCCTCCACGTTTGGGCAGTGATTAGTATTGTGGGTTCTGGGCTCAAACTGATCTGCATGTGAATCCCAGGCCTGCCATTCAATAACTGCATGACCTTGAGCTAATTATATCACCACATGAAGTCCCAGCTTTTACTTCACAGAGGTGTCTGAACATTAAATTATATAACGTACACAAAGCACATAGCAGGTTGTCTGAAATGTAGCAAGCACTCAATAAATGTCAGATACTATTCCTTTGCTTTTTATCTCAATAATATTGATTTGCTTTGGAAGCTGAGTTCTTTCTCGTGGTGAAACTATTTCTTGTTAACTTTCTCGGACTCTGAAATAGTCCTTTCCCCAGATGTCTTACCCTCCCACTGTCACCTCCACTGCCTTGGCATCAAAATAAAGTTCCAGGAAGTTAACCTAAAATCTCCCCAGGCTCCCGAGCTGCTAGAACATTCTATTCTATTTCTCAGTAATTTCTTGCAGGGCTACATTCTTCCGTTAGTCTCGAGGTTCTTCCTGATTTCTGATTTCAATTCCCTTTACTGGGCCTCGGCCTACGTGCTTATTCATTCCTCAGGGAGGATAAGGAATAACTGCCCTTTATCTTTAACTTTGTGATAAAAATTCTCCATTCCCCTCTCTTCTCTTTTCCACACAAAAGAATCTTAATTGGCTTATCCCTCCCTCTGTTGTTCATTTATACCTATTTAAAAACATTTCAGGATGGATATAATTTTAAAAGCCAACCTTCAAGAAACATTGGCATTAAAATATTTAAAACTTACAAAACCAATAATCTACATACATAACCTTTTGTAAACTTTTAAAATAACCTCTGACAACCAGGGCATGTTTTAATATTAAAATAAACATTAAAAGAGGAAAGAAAGAAAAAAAACACTCTCCCATTTGCTTGTTGAAGTCTGCAACTCTACTTTAGAGCTTTATTCTGGTGGCATAATCCCTTGTTAGAACACAAATCCCCTCGAGAGGATGCAAACATTCTGAAAGGGATAAAGCTTTTAGACTGGGTTTTGCACACTAGTTCTATGGCGTATGGATACGTAATTGTAAACTGACAGGGGGCGTGGGCTGGAGAGTTTTTTGATCAAATGAGGCTAGAAAATGCTGGGGAAAGGAAATACCTTTCTGAGGATGACAAGGTCCTGAGTGATCTAGTCCCTTCCTAACGGTCAGCTTTCGCCTTGTTCTCCTCTAGTCCAGGTGCACCCATCTGCCTTCCATCTTTCAGACCCTAAACATGCAAAAGCTCCCTCCAGTGTGAGCTCCTTTGTATCTGCTAGGACCTCTGCCAGGAATGTGCCCCCAACATCTTCACATGGTTGGCTTCTTTCGGTCATTAGGTCTTAGTATAAATGTCCTATACCCAGAGAGGGTTTTCCCTGACCTGCCATTTAAAACAGATTACCTCTACCCTGGCCTGTGTGGCTCAGTTGGTTGAGCATTGTCCCATGTACCAAAAGGTCACTGGTTTCAGGTTCAATCCCAGTCAGGGTGAGTGTGGATGGCAGCCAATCAATGTTATTCTCTCTCTCTCTCTCTCTCTCTCTCTCTCTCTCTCTCTCTCTCTCTCGCACACACACACACACACACACACACACACACACACATAAAAACATATTTAAAAAATAATAGTATAATAAGATAGATACCCTGCTACATTATTCTTCATAACAATATTTAACAATTTGATTTGTGTATTATCTGCTCCCCCAAGTAAAGGGGGGGGGGGAAGACTATCGCTTTCCTATTCATTGCCATAGCTCTGGTGCCTAGAATAATACCTGACACACTGTAGAAACTTAATAAATATTTAAATGAATGCACGAGCCAACCTTAAATGATTTCTTCAAAACAGAACTCCTCAGAGCCACTCATGTGTAGATCTGAGTTGGAACTCTTCAAGCAGGAGATGTAAGGTGCAGGGCTGTCAAATCTAAGTGTTCCTGAGCAGCTAGTGGAAAGCTTTTTCATCGTTCATACTTTTGGACACCCTGCTTTAAGTTTTATAAATGACTTCATACCTAAATAAATGTTATATTCTGCGTCAAAGCTAATTTAGAAGATTGGAGAGTCAGGATGACTTGTGAAGCTGTACATTGAGTGAAAGTGCATAGATAATGGCAGTGGAGGTGGAAAAGATCATGAATAGTAAAATGGAGACCTTCACCCAAGGTTGAGCCCGACATCTAGCTCATTAGGTCTCTCTTAGGATAAGTCTTGGAAAGGTCTTGCTCATACCTTTCTAGTGCTGGACTCATTTGTTTCTGCTAAACCTTTTTTAAAGAAAGGTATTTATAAAAGAAAGGTTGCCACTTACAATAAAAAGTCACACACACACACACACACACACACACACACACACACACACTACACAACTTTGATAAATGCTTCAGATTGCATCCTGACAGGTAAATTGAAATGTAACTAGCAAGGGTTCCTACACCTCTCCAGTGCATGGCTGTTCCTTATCCGATCCTCTCAGTAACTGTCTTCTTTCTGCGTCCATCCAGGGCTGCATTCAGGGCAGACAGGGAAAATGCCAGAGGGATGGTTTTGTCCACTTGCTGTCTTCTGGAGAGAAAATATTGAAATGTCCTTGAAAATGTCTTCCTAAACTTTGTGACTTTTAATCTGGGTAGCGGCAGATGAGCTGGGAAATAAGAAGGCCATGATGGTAGGAGGAAAAGAGAAAGCTGCCATCCGGAGAAATTAAAATGAGACCTCATCTTCATCTTGGATGAACTGTAAACAGGTTCAGTACTTTGCTTGAAAAAAAAAATGATTTTGCTAGACACTTCTAAATGGGCTGAATAGTTCAGAGGAGAGAAAATGATCTCTATGGAAATCAGGCCCCACTTAAACTGTGTACTAGCTGCAGGAGTATTATGATTAAGCTTAGAATTCAGGTCGCATAAAAAAATTTCCCGAAAGGAACTATAAGAAATTGTCAACAGTGGCAAACTTTAGAGAGAGGAACTTAGGGTGGGTGAGGGAGGAGTGGAGGAAGGCTTTTGCTTTCTGTTTAATCTTTCTGTTCAGCTTGGTTTTTTACCATGTATTTGTATTACATTCATTATTGTTAAGGGTCAATGCATTAAAAGGACGCGTTTCCTTCATCGAGTCACCTTTCTCCGTGATGGTCCCTGGGTCTGGAGAAAGAGGAAACTGGAAACATGGGAGAAGGACTGACCTGGGACTCCTGCAGGAGGAGCTGGGGTCTGCTACGCCATTGGGTTTGGAACTACCTGCTTAAAGTGAGGTGTGTGTCTTACTACTGAAGAAAGAGAGGAGCTGCATCAAAGGGATCATGACCTCCTCCCCTCCTGGGGTGGAATACCAAGAAATCTGATAACCTATTGTTGAGATGTATGACTCTCCAAATAGTCAAGGATTGGATTTTTTTCATTCCCTCTAAAACCTTTGGTGCTAAACTCAGAGACCTCATTGGGTTCATATCTGTCCGAAGCTGGAAAAATTCCCAGACCTCCCAGGCTTTGTCCTTTGTGACCTGTCTTGGTCCCTGCCTTGTGAAAGAATGGCCACTGGACTTGCACTATTTGGGACAAACTTCTTGGGTGAATAGAGGATGCACGTGGGTAGGAAACAAAGGTAAAACATGTCAGTTCTTGCCTCCTGGGGGGGTCACACACAAGTGCCGATTCCGAAACTTTTCCAAACCAAGGTTGAAGAACAAGGAAGAGAAGAGGGGCAGGTAGAGAAGAGATGGAGCAAACTTAAAAAATAATACATAAAGTGGTCCTAGTATCCTCAACATCTTCATAGAAATGTGATTCTTCAAACCAGGTGGCCTTTCAGGTGTTTTTCATTCTGTCCTTATCGCTTTCTTTTATCTCGCCCGTGGCAGAAGAAGGGCTCACTATGCCATCGCTGCTCTGCAGATGGAGGGACCATGAGAAGGAGTGGGGTGGGTTTAAGTTGCTGAGAGAGACCGTTGGGTGACAGCCAGCAGGAAACAGGAGCCTCAGTCCTAGTCCTACAGCCCCAAGGAGATGAAGTCTGTCAGTAGCGTGAACAAGCGTGGAAGCAGATTCTTCCCAGAGTCTCCAGCTAAGAGCCTTCCCTGGCTGATACCTTGATTTTGGCCTTGGGAGGCCCTAAACAGAGAACCCAAGGGAGGTCATAAGCAGGTGTTGTGTTAAACAACTATGTATGTGATTTTTTCTCGAAAGGAGCTATCGATATAAGAAATTGTCAACAGTGGCAAACTTTAGAGAGAGGAACTTAGGGTGGGTGAGGGATGTGTGGAGGAAGGTTTTTGCTTTCTGTTTAATCTTTCTGTTCAGCTTGGGTTTTTGCCATGTACACGTATGACATTCATTATTGTTTAGAGTCAATTCACTAAAAGGACGTGTTTCCTTCATCGAGCACCTTTCTCTGTGATGGCACCTGCGTCTGGGGTAGGAGAAAGAGGAAACTGGAAACATAAGAGAAGTATAGAGTGGTTTTCTCTTGGGCAAAGCATGAGACAATGATGTTAGAGTACTAGAAGACTTTGTGGGGAGGCACGTGGCTGGGAAACTTGAGGTGCATGAGTGCAAGGGAGTGTCATGGAAGGTCTACAAAGTTGAATTGGAGCCAGACTGGGAAAGTCACTGAGTTTCATGCATGCCAAGCCGTTCAGGCTTTATCTTGAGCACCACAGTCTACCTCCCTTTCCCCTTAAGCAACTACATTATCTCCTGCCTGCATGGAAATGTTTCTCTTTCCCAACTAATAACAATTTTTATGCTCCCATCCCACTTTTCTGTTTAATACCCACCTGGCTCATTCCTGCTCTCCACTCTCAACACTCGTCCCCTTCATTCAGGAGGATGTCCAAGAGTCCTTTCAGGTGATGGTGGGAAGAACCCACAACTGTGTGGCCATTGTTTTGACAATGTCCTCCTGTTCAAGTCCAGCAGTGTCCACCACCAGGCCCTTATAACGGGATTGGTTTATGATGAGAGAGAACAGAATCAACTTTTCCAAATGTAAGGACCAGAGTGGATCAGAGTTGGGGCATCTCATTTAGGCAGTAATGGAAGAAGGATGGGCAGCAAGGCCCTGAGCATTGACCCAAGGATCCTGGGTCAAGTGCCTTCTATGTGGGCAATGACGGAGGTGAGGTATGTCAGTTAGGCCCTAACAGGAAATATGACTGATCCTAGATAATTCAAACGAAGAGACTTTGAAGAAGTCATTTGAAGTCAGTTGACAGATAAGTTGGCAAGGTGAAGGGGGAAAAAATGAAGTTTAGGAATGAAAGTAAAACTTTACAACTTCTACCTCAATGGCCTGAGAGATAAGGAAAAGGAAGAAAAAAAATTGTAACCAGAGCCAGATGCGAGCTGAAACCATGGAGAATGGGCCACCTGGAAGGAACCTCAGTCATGGAGGCATGAATCTTTTGCCTCAGAATTACTCTGAAGCAAGGAAGCGTGGGGAGCAGTACCCAAGCTCTGATCCCCTGTAAGTGCCTCCCATGGTTGGATCCATTTGGAAGCCAGTCCACAAAGGAGCTCAGTGAGATGTAGTCCAGAGGGTTCAGCCTCTGAGAATGTATCTGGAGGTGAGGAAAGAGGATCAGAGGATGTTCAGTGTATAAGGGAACCTAGAGGCTCATTGGCCTTGCCATGATGTTGACCTTGCCATAATCCAGGCCATTTATGGGCTCAACCATGTTGACTCTTAATCCAGGGACCCTCTTTATAGCTCTATTCCATGGCCCAAATTCCCTCTAAAGTCCAGAGAAAGCTCCCACAGCGGGAGTCCCAAACTTGTACAATCAGGCCCTCCTCCTTGCTGGTGGGATCCAGAGGAGGGATAACCTGAAAGAGGGAAAGACCCCATGACAACACCTTGGCCCTCCATTTCAGGGACCCTCTATTGAGTGCAATCACCTCCCATAATTGGAGAGGATTTGGGGGAAAACACAGGAGTACCATATGTCATTGTGGGAGCTCCTAGCCTGAGGACAATAGGGGCTTCCCAGAGATCACAGCCTGAACTATTTAGGGTCTACATACTCAGAGTGGTGGGAAACCATGCTTAGGGTTGTGGGCTGGACTGACCATTTCTGCCAGGGCCTTATAGCTGTGTTTTGAAGGGAGAGGGGTAGCAAAGAGATTGCACAGGGGAAGGATGTGGTTAAGTCCTTCTTTAAGACCACAACTTGTTATCTTTTGGGTCAAGAAAATTATAGGGGTTTGATAAATTTACTAGAACAGCAAGAATCTCACTGTTTTATTCAGCTTTAAATAAGGACATTCCCCCCCCCCCCCCCCCCCACCCAAAAAAAAAATATCTTTCTTAGTCTTAGAATGATCCCAGGGAGTTTCTGACCAACTAGAGACTTAAACATTAATTCTGGCGAAGAGCCGCAGTCAGTACTATAGAACAGATGGAGACCTTGAATGACCCAAATCCCATTACACATACCACCGGGCTTCCTCGCCGAGTTTGGGCAACCCCTGCTCCCTCTCAGTGTTTGGCTCAGAAAGGCTAAATACTATCTCTCACCCCTCACCTAACCCCACACCTGGCCCAGGCCCTGGGCTCACGGAAGCAGGCTTTTCCACCTTGTGGACTTTAAGGACCAGGTCAGCCACCGCGAGCTAAGGTAAGGAAGACTGAAGCCCCAGATGAAGGGCCGGGGAAGGCATCGGGCACAAGAGAGGACTCACCCTTTGGCTGAGTGCAGTGCTCCTCCCTGAAGATCATTCTGTGTGGCCTGGCCCACAGGCGCTGGGTCTGGACACTGGGCCCTCTCCCTCAACCTCAAGCAGCTGGTCCGGACAGTTCTTCTCAAGAACATGGCCTGTTTACTCCATGGGTCAAATTCCCGCTTGAGAAGGCCCCCACAGCAGAGGACTAATCCCAAACTTGCACAATCAGGCCCTCTTTCCTGTGTCCCCTGACACAGGGAGGCCAGGCCAAGATGGGGGTGGCAGGCCCGGGTCAGCATGGCCAGTGGGGAGAGTGGAAGCTGAGCCCAAGACCACGCTGTCCTGTGGTATCTGCAGCCTGCCTGAGAACACAGGCGAGACGCACACAGAGGCGTCATAGCCCCTACTGCCCAGGCCACCATGGCTCCCCAGGGACTCCTGGAGCCCATGAGCTTGGCATGAAGTCCTCAGCCAGGCTTTGTACATTAAGTGCAGACTAGAAACATGGGAGGGGGTCATGGATGGTGGGGAGAGCAGCCATCATCAGATCCTTCCTGCTTTGATGTTCAAAGACAAACTTAGGGCCAGACAGGACTTAGAGTTTACTAGCTTCACTATAAGCAAGAGAAACTCACTGTAAGCAACCGACCCGAAGTTGGGACTCTCTGGGTACTATCAGTACCCCCATCGTCACCCTAACCCTCAACTCCCGGCCCCAATGCCCCCTGGAGCAGATTCTTCCTTCCAGAGGTACCAGGTGCAAGAGTGCTCTCCCCATCAATAAGTCAGCTTTCAATATCCTAAACTCACTTTGTTAGGTTCAACACCCCTCCCTGCACACCCCTCCCGCCCCACAGCACACACACCCTAGCACAATTGCACACCTCACCTGCCATGGTGGTAATCACTAATGGGACCAATTACTCTAATGCTGGGTGCCAGGGAGTGCCACACACCCACTGCTGAGACACTTTCTTCCAGAGCTCTGAGTGGGGCTGACACCAAGTGCTCTCCGGGAACTCAGTGTACCCACTGATCCCGACAATTGCTACCAGAGGAGACAGGATCCAAAACAAGTCAAGGCGGGGCAGAGAGCCCTCCCCATCCCCAAGATGCTGCAAACAAACCTCGAGACTATCTCAGCTGAGCAAGTGGGTAACATGGGGGTGATGTCTGCACAGGATCCATCGAAAGATTTGGCGTTGTGCTGAGCTGCCTGGAGAAAAGCTGAGATCTGGGGAGATCCTGAATTTAGACACATATCACTCTATATGGTGGGTGGCTCAGTGTTCCTGCCTAGTGCCCAGAACTGAGAATGCTAGCCTTATCTAGCTCTGTCCCTCCAGGTAGTTCCTGATCAGCTGATGCTAGATGACTTAGTTATATCTGGGTGTGCTCGAGACAAACCAAAGTAAGAAAGGAAGTTACCAAGTGAGAACATGCCCCTGTTCCTGCTGTAGATGAGAGGGCCACAGAGCTCACTTGGGGTCAGAATCTGAAGAAGCTTTGACTTCTTAGCTTAAGCAGCCCCAATTATTGTCTCTAATCCCACCATTGAGTACTGAAATCTAAGATGACTGGCCAGAGGACATTGTTTGAAACTTGTTTCAATGTTTCATTTCAGTCATTGATTTGTGTGAACATATATTTTGGTTCCCAAGCATATGTTATAGTCTCTGAGAAACCTCTTGTTGCTAAAAAAACAACAAAAAAACAACAAATGAACAAAAAAACCCTGGCCTCTTCTATTGTTCCCCATCAATAGGAAGACGTTCAAGCAATGGAAGCTATCCATCGCTCCCAGCCCTCGTAGGGTCTCTGATGAGCTGGTCTTCAGATCCTGCCAGTTCAGTGAAGGTTGTATGGTGGTGATGGCCCTTCTTTACTCCCACCCTTAGGCTCTGTCACCCCAGCTCCTATGGACTTTACCTAGTACCTGATCTGGCCCTAAGAGAGCCCCCTCTTGCTGACTTGAAAGGTGGTGCGGCCTTTTGCAAAGCTTAGGTGCTTTCTTGCTCACAAGGTTTCTAGGGACTTAGCTTGACTTGCTCACATCGCATTCCCTGAGACTCCTGGTGTGCTCGTGCACATCAGGGCCCTGTGCAGCGCATCAGGCCCCTGCCTCCTGCCTCCTGCCTCCTGCCTCCTGCCTGTCTTCCATGCCTTTCCCTGGACCACAGACACTCACACAGCCTGCACAGTTTCCATACCCTAAGCCACTAGGGTGGAGCTGTTAGAAATGATACCACCTCTCCACTCAAGCTCAGCTCAGCCTTTTGAGGTCTAACCTCAGGTTGGATGAGGAGATCGCCTGGACTTCCCACCCCTGTTCTGTGAAGGAAACATGAGACTCACAACTGAGTGACTACAGGTGCTTCCTAAATCCACCAACGTCATTTGGTCACCAGATCAGTGCCCCTACCTACACTTCCCTTTTGTTCACTCTCACCCCCAGAACAAAATATTTGCTTTGCTGACTTCAATAAAAGCGGAAACATTTCTGCCAATGGAACTCATCAGAGCCAAATTGTCCCTAGCCAGTTTATACTTGAGCCAGCATAGGAACCTGCAGGCATATGTGTGTGTGTGTGTGTGTGTGTGTGTGTGTGTGTGTGTATGTGCCTATATGTGCAGTGGGAGAGTTGAGGAGGGAAACTTTGAGTACCACAGTGACACAGGAAAAGGAGGACAGAGGAAGATGCAGGTGGACAAAGCCTGGGAGAGCAGAGGGTTTGGCTGAGACTTGCAGATGTCAGTGAGGCTCACCGTGCTGCACCAAGTCAGCCAATTTATACATCCTTCCTCCGTGCTGAAGGATATGGACGCCCCAAGTAAAATGGCCTCTTATGGATTGTTCGAGCCCAGCAGTGGGGGATGAAGGAGAGATCCAGGTATAATAGATACAGGCTGCTGTGAAGGAGACTGCACCTTAAATGGAAGATAAAGGTACAATAAATGCAGGTAACTTCCAGGGCTAGGTCTAAGGAGAATTGTGAGAGATTAATTCACATTCATTTCCCTGGGAATGGTAATGTCATTCTCAATCCCTCTGGATAACTGATGAATACAACGGATCTGCTAAAGGACAGAGACTTTCAGTTTGGATTTTTAAAAATCAATTTATATTTTGTCATAATTCATAATAACACAAGCATGTTGAAAGTAAAGGGATATGAAAAGAAAGTTTCTGTAGTAATATTAATGTTAGACCAAATAGACTTTAAAACAAGAAAAACTACAAGTATTATAGGGTTAAAAAGAATCATTACTTAAAGATATTATACCAGAAATATAAAGTATTATCTATATTTGTGCACATTTAGCAATATAGTCTTGAAATATAGAAAGCAAAAATTGACAAAATTACAAAGAGAAATCAACAAATCCACAATTAGAGTGAGAGATATTTTTTTACATGAGCATTTAGCAGCTTTAGTTATAAGAGCTAAAAAATGGAAACAATTCAATGTCTATCAATATGTGCATGAATAAATAAACTGTGATATATCCACCCAATAAATACTACTCAACAATAAAAAAGAATTAACTATTGATCCATGTAAGCAAATATATGAATCTCAATTATGCAGAGTGAAGGAAGCTAGAATTTTTTAAAAATATATATTATTCCATTAACAATGTTCTACAATAGAACAGTGGTCGGCAAACTCATTAGTCAACAGAGCCAAATATCAACAGTACAATTGAAATTTCTTTTGAGAGCCAAATTTTTAAATTTAAACTTCTTCTAATGCCACTTCTTCAAAACAGACTCGCCCAGGCCGTGGTTATTTCGTGGAAGAGCCACACTCAAGGAGCCAAAGAGCTACATGTGGCTCTCGAGCTGCGGTTTGCCAACCACTGTCCTAGAACACGCAGATTAATTCATAGTTACAGAAAGTAAACCAATGTTTGCTTGGGCATGAAATGGGGAACAGAGAAGCAGGATTAAAATGAGGCCCAAGCAAACTTTTGGGGGTGATGGACATGTTCATTACCTTGATTACATGGGTGGCTTCACACATATATATCAAAAATCACAAATCTTTAACTTTTAAATAGGTGTCATTTGTTGTATGTTAATTATATCTCAATAAGGCTGTTTGAGGGTGAGAGGACATTGTGTTAACTTTTCATAAAAATGAAAGGACAACTCTGATCCTCTGCCATTAGATTGAGTAAATCAAAGGCCTGCTTCCTGTGTGGTGTTCACTGCTTCTTGGATACAGGCTATTATGATGTTTTAATACTGGACGATAGGAGTTTGTGAGTAGAATCCATCTTGGTCCTCTCCCTAGCATGGCATCCTGCAGTGGGAGATGTCCTTATCTTTTCCAGAAACTCAAAGCTTAAGGAGTCAAAGCTGAATGAGAACGTAAGCCATTTTAATAGAATTTATTATCACATATTGATCTGAAGGATATATATAAAAGCTTGTACCCCAAAAACTGGCAAATACGTATTCTTTTCAAGAACATGTGACACAATAATTACAAAAAGTAGACCGTACAGCAGTCTCAGAAAAGATAAAAAACATTTTTATGTTCTGTGACCACATGAAGTAAAATAAAAATTCAATTTCAAAAAGGTCAATAAAATTTTTATTTGGAAAAACTTTACTAGTAAGTGCTCCCTTAATTTATAGGTTAAAGAAAAATAATTATAGCTATGAAAGTTATAACCAAATAATGAAATCAATACATATAAAAATTGGTGAATGCAGCAAAATCAGTGTTTATTAGAAAATGTATAGTTTAAAATATATTGTCTAGGAAGTAAGTTTAAATGTTAACAAGCTACATGTTCAATTTAAAAAATCAAGAGGATATTCAAAGAAAGAAGAAACAAAAATAAGAGCAAAAATTGACGAATAAGGAAACAAACTCAAAAGCTGTTCTCTAAAAAGATTACTAAACTCTACAAACTGAAAAAGGAAAAGAAAATGGCAAGTCTCCTAGGAAGAAGAAAGAATAAGAATGAGGCGGAGAAATGGCCTTCGTGGCAACTAGAGGTAGTACAGAGTGATAAAAGCCTGAGAGAATGTGTCCTTAAAGGAGACAGATCTCTCTCTTCCCCTAGCTGGCCACAGTGTCTTACTTATCTGTCTCTTCTAAGGCGAGCCGCCTGGTTCATAATGGATATTCAGTGGATCTGTTGTATGAAATCAAATCCCGTTTTTGAGCAGGTAGTTCCTAGCCCCATATTGGAGCAAACAGAATCTGTGGACAGAATTCCCAAGAGTAGCCCTATGTCACTATTTGTTCCTAACGGTAAATAAAGCACCAAAGTTTAGGAATGCTATACTTTAAAAACTAATAATCGGAGCAAATCAAGGTTATCCTTATAATATGATTCTTCTCCCTTCCTTGGATGAAATTGGCCTGAACAAGAGAGAAGGGGGTAGAACCATAGCTGGGCGGGGGGCTAAGGTGGGGGTGGTATTCAGTGCCCAGGGCACTCGGAAAAGACCGTGTCCCACACGGGAGCATCCTCTGCCAAGACCGTCCCAGGGAAGCAGGCTGAGAACCTCTGGTTGGTAATGACAGCTGTGCCCAAGCTTCCATGTGGACAGGAAACCCGGACCTGCAGATGTTCACATCAGTCTGTAAAATCCAAGGAGCCGGTCTCAGCGTTCACAGACACCCAGTGGGTCAGGAGCACAGCAAGGCTGGGATGTTTCTGGCTGGAAATGGGAAATGGCAAGGCAGACAGACGCAGGACACTGAAGTCTGGGATTCCAGAGGTAACAGAGAGGCCTCTTACCCACCTCCAAAAATGCCGCCCCTTCCAGGCACTGCTGCCTGAACAGTTCCCTTGTGGTTCTAACCCTCGTCTTGGCTTTGTCCCCCAAGGAGAGGTCACCCCTGAGCCTTTTCAGCCATTGCCAACTCCCTGAATTTGAGTATCAGGCGCTTTCCTGGCCTGAGGTTTGATGGGGGCGGGTTGGGTGGGGTGAGCTGAGGGCAGCAGGGCATGAGGGCGTGAGGGCATGGGCTGCCTGAGGGGAAGACAGAGGGAAAACTGCCCAGGGCCAGCCCTGGTCCTGCGGTGAGGTAAAGGGAGAGCCCACAAGCTGGGAGGGGACGGGATGAGTTCCAGATGCCCTAGCACAGCTGGAAGCCATGCATCCTCCCGCCCCCCCCCCCCCCCCCCCCCCCCCCCGGGCCAGGAGCACAAGCTGACCTGCAATCAGAGGGCAGAGGGAGGTGATACATGGAGCATCTGGCTCCGCAAATAACAGCTTCCGGGAAACAGCTGCACGTGAGTGCAGCTGTGGAGCCGAGACAGGAAGCAAGGCTATCGCTCCATCAGTCCACCTGCCAGGGTCAGCAGCTCCCAGATGTTTCAAGGTAAAGCCCGGCACCCGAAACAGTGACAACCAAAATTGTGAGACACTTTACGATGTGGAGAAGGTGATCTCCTACAGCCTCCCAGCGGCCTTTGGGAGAGTGTGTTTGTTTTTCAAAAGAGGAAACTGAGGCTCAGCAAAGATAAGAATGGATGAACAGACCGGGACTTCCCAGACCTAGGATGTTTTATGCCTCTCTTTCTTCCAGTGTGGTCCTCTGATGGCAGCATCAGCCACCCTGGGAGCTTGCTAGAAATAAGGAATCTCAAACTGAGACCTAGTGAATCAGAACCCACATTTTAACAAGGTCCCCAGGCGATTCACATTCAACATGGACACGAAAATCTAAGAAGCACTATTTCCACCATATCAGACCGCACCTTATAACACCTGATGAAACTACTTGAGTTACACACTCTTGTGTTGGGTTGGGGGTTGGGAGTTGAGGGGTTGGGGGATGGGAGGAGGGCGGTTCTCAGTATTTCAAAGCTAGAAGGGACTTCTCGGAAAAGACCTGGACCTACTCCATCATGATGTAAATGATGTCGCTGACAAATTTTCAGAGCAAGTCTCTAGCAAAACTAAGGCGAAAACCCACCTCTCTCTTTTCTCTCAGAAGTCTTCATTATTCTTTCTTTCCTTCTTTTTAGTTTCAAATTCACTGCTATTTATTTTGGGTTCTGTTTTAAAAGCAGGCTTTCTTTGCCAGGTATGTGCAATTTAGGCTAATAGTTAACTTCACTGCATTTTCTGAGCACACATTAATAGGGAATAAAAACAATCATAACAGAAGCAATCATGGCCTTGTCTTTGTTGAGTATGTCCTACTTTCTCAGTGTTTTATATCCATGGGCCAGTCACATGACAAGCAGCTGTAGAAAACCAGCCTTGTATGAAAGATTGGTCCCAGATAATCTGGGACAATCATTGAGTCGGTTACAAATACATATTAGATGTAATAACTATGGGAGAATAAACTTAATAATAACGTGTGGAGAGATATCTATGTATCTGCAAGGATGTTGGCCACCCTAAAACTGTGTCTGTTCAGCTAAGTGCAGACTTTGGCAATTTTCTGGTTAATTTGCTAAGTCTAGATGGCCAAACCAATAATTCAGGCCAGTGGTAGATTTTTTTGAACCTAAATATTCTGGTTTGGCTGTCTTCATTCCTAAAGTTAACCTGATACTTGCCAAATCACTGCCTCATTCACATTCTATCCAGGGAAAGACATGCTCAGGAGCATGAAAACACATGTATTTTAATATGTGCATTTACATGTCATTCAGCTTAGGTCATTTTGTTCTTTGAAATGAGGTAATATGAACTCAAACTTTCATCCCACAGGTCCCTCCCAATATCTCTAGAAATGTTTGGGGTGGAAATGGAGTTGACCTTCTGTCCCCCCCCCCATCTCCTCTCCCTCCCCTTCCCCCCCCCCCCACTTCTGCCTCCTCTCCCAGTCACTTCTGGCTCTAAGTTCTTGCTTCTGTGGAATTTTTCTCTCTCTCTTATGCTCTCACGTCTTGCCTCCTGTAAACATTTCTACTCTCCACCTGCATTGAATCAAACATCTAACTCAGTCCATTTACCACGATTTCTTCAAAACATCACTCGCCAAGGTCAGCGGATGCAGGCTACTTTCCCTGCAGATATGAAAGTAACCGAAGGGCAGTTCTTTGACGCACAATGAAATAAATCACAATGTCGATTACTAGAATCTGTGTCCTTAAAAGTCTTTCAGCTGTTTCCTTTCCCCACAATCCCACCACGGGGAATTGTCTTCTACTTGGGTTCAAGCCTCCTATTATGTACGGCTCCTTCCTCATCCAAGCTCCTTCTAAGCTAAACAGCCCTCACCACAAATTCCTATGTTGATTATCTCTTTGTCTCATTCCCAGCCCAGCCCATTCAAGGACTGCCTTTCTCAACCCAAATGGCCCATCATGATGTTTGTTCAACAAAGGGCCCAAGGATGCATTTTCCTACAGATTGTCGGTGACTTGGGCCCTCTCTTGACACACCAACGCCTTTGGTTACAGGGCGGAAGGATGGATGGCTTGCAGGTGCTGGTGTAAGTGTATGAAGTATGTGCAAGCACGGGTGAGAGAACATATATGTGCAACTGTGCATATGTGTCACTGTGTGATTGTGTGTGTGCATGCACGTGTAGGGAGTAACCCTAAGAATTAGACCACATGTAATTAAGAAAATGTGTAAAGTGTGTGTCTAGAGTCACTCATTGGGTGTTGGATCCATCGCTGAGAAATCCCACGTGTCAGTCCCATGAAGAACTCAAAGAGATCCTCCGCACTCAAGCTACACCTCCTTGAACATTAACTAAGTAGCTGGGAAGAAACATGGAGACACAAGGAACGTAAAGATATAAAGCCGTGGGAAACTGGGAAGACAGGAAAAGAATTCGTTGAACAAGAAATTTCAAGGTCATCTTGGTTCTCAGAGGCATGGGCTCTAGCAAGTTGCCACAAAGGCCACTGAAAGGGAGAAAGCTGGGAAGGTGGAAGCCTCTACTCCTCAGGCATAGAAGGCTTTGGGGAGATGAGCATGATGGGCTGTGCGGCCTCTCCTTCGGGAATTTCTGATTCCTACTTGTCAACCTGGGGGAAGGCCTGGCCTTTCTGGAGGACGAAGGAGGGGAAGGATGATGCCCTCTTGGAGTCCAGACTGACCTGAGAGTCTCTGAGACATGGGGTCTCCAAGCAAAGGAATGTGAGCTGAGCTGTAACCCCAGAATCAGAAAAGACAGGGGCTCTCAAGGGCGGAGGGGGTGTTTCACAGCCCCTTCTTACATACTGCTTGTATTCCCCAGGGCTTCGAAGCTTTGGGGGGGACTGAAGTCAGTAGACAATATGTTTAATGTCACTGGGAGAGGCTGGTGAGACGAGGATGTGTGCAGTGGCCTGTCCTATCATGTGTCCAGGCAACTTCTCTGGGCCTGGGTGCAAAGAGACTGCTAGAAAGTTTGTGTTCTGGCCCTTGTTGCAGGGCCTGAGGGAGAGTCCTGCCCCATTGCCTCCTGCAGCCCAGCTCTGGCCTGGCTCTGAGAGGGA
Source organism: Pipistrellus kuhlii (assembly GCF_014108245.1). Taxonomy (NCBI): domain Eukaryota; kingdom Metazoa; phylum Chordata; class Mammalia; order Chiroptera; family Vespertilionidae; genus Pipistrellus; species Pipistrellus kuhlii. The sequence continues at coordinate 40,984,870 of NW_023425529.1, forward strand.
GGAGCTCTTTTCCAGGTATTTGCTTCCAGTTTCATGTCTTACTTCCTGTGGGACATTTGCTAAGCTACAGAATCAGCAGAACCGTTATTTCCTTGATTATGAAATGGCAGCAAAAGTGCCTTCTCCTGTGGGGGGTCTTTGGAAGATGAAACAAGATGAAGCAAAGAAAGGCGCCCAGCCCTGTGACTGGGGACCATGGGTGCTGGCGGTGGCTTGCTTCCCAGAACTGGATCTTGTTCCAGTGCTCAGGTACGGGACACTGAAAGGAGGGACAAGTCTTATTCACCTTGCACCCTTAAATTTGACAAGTCAGAAGGTCATAGAAAATGAAGGAATTGACAGGTTTGCCTGTGACTTGAAAAGACAAGGATCTGAATTCCCACCCCCACCTCAGGATGCAGTCCCCTAGCCCTCAGCCTGATCTCCATCAATGTCTCTCAGAGCTTCCTCAGCACCTCACCCCAAGGGCATCACACACTGGTACACTGTTCACATGCTCTGCTGTTACCTTAGTAGGTCTCAGGATAGCCCCTGGCTCCACTGGTCCTGGATACTGTTCCTCAGCCCTCTCACCATCAGATTCCTGCCCCCTCCCACCCCACCCTCCTCACCCACTCCACCCTCCTCACTCACCTGATTGCCAGATAAAATACAGGATGCCCAATTAAATTTTAATTTTGGACATACGTATACTAAAAAGGGTTTGTTATTTATCTGAAATTTGAATTTAACTGGGCATCCTGTATTTTTATTTGCTGAATCTGGAAATCCTACCTAGGAAGTGTCTTTCTATCAACTACGGTCTTCCCTTCCTCCATACCTTTCTTCCAGCCCCACCAGAACCTAGCTGGTTTTAGCCGCTTGAAGCCATTCATTCATTTATTCATTCACTCATTTTGGTTTTATTGCATGTCCACCAATAAGCTTTGGGGGTACAATGGTGCAAATGTCATGGTCCTGCCTTCACAGAGCTTACATTCAACAAAAGTAAAAAAAGAAAATATATGAAAAAATGAAAGGATTCTAAATGTATTAAGTGCTAGTATACAAATAAACTAAATAAAGCAAGCATGTCAAACTCATGGCTGGCAGGCCACAGGCATTGAGTTTGACATGCTTGAAATAAAGGCTTAAAGTAGAAATTTAGAGGAGGGGAAATGGTTTGGACAGGACAGTGAGGAACCCTCTCTGAGGTGATAATAGGCCTGAAGGGTGAAAATGGGCAGGCTGTCAGGTGGGGGAGAAATTCCAGGCCCTGAGGCAGGAAAAGAACTTTGACCATTAGGAACTGCAAGAAGACCCAAGTTCCTGGCCACTGGGGAGGGCATGAGATGAAGCTGGAGAAATGGGAAAAGTCCAGAATCACTGAGAGCCTAATGGGCCACCGTAACATTGTGAACACACACACACACACACACACACACACACACACACACACAGAAAGCCTTATACGGAAACGGTTGTAGGGTCTGAATGATGAAACTTAATGCTCAATGCACACTGAAATGGAGGAGCCTCAAGTTGGAAGTTGGGAGGCCAGTTAGGAGCCACTGAAGAATCCAGGTAAGAGAGGAGGGACTTGCAGAGAAACATGGGGTGGGGTGGCAAATGAGAGAAATGGTGGGAGTAGAAGTACACGTTGGAGGCAGGATTTGCTAGGTTTGACACAAATTGGATGTGAAAGGTGAAGAAGAATCAAGGACCACAGAGTTTAGCAACTAAGGAGGTGGAGGTGATGGAGCAAGGCTGGAGGTAACAAGATGAGAATCAAGTGTTCTGTTGGGATAGGTTACGTTCAAAATGTCTGGGAGACCTCAAGTGGAAATAGCAAGTGGGCACTGATTCTGAAAGTCAGTGCTCAAAGAGGGGGAATGGGCTAGTCAGAAATGGGCACTTGCCACCATCTGGGTGGTGTCTGTGGCCATGGAAACGTAGGGAGAGAAACCCAGGACCAAGTCCAAAGGCACTGGCATTATGGTGGCTTTGAAGAGGAACCCGCCAGGAGGCCTGAGAGGGAGCCACCAGCAGGGCAGGAGGGCAACCAGGAGAAGACCCCGTGGGGGACAGGGAGAGAGGGGCTTCAGGGTCCGGATCAGCTGAATTTAAATGTTGAAAGAGGGAAGAAAGGAGGCCGAGACATGTTCATTGGCTCTGATTATTTATTTTTTATTTTTATTGATTTTAGAGAGAGGAAGAAAGAGAGAGAGAAACATTGATTTATGGTTCTACTTATTTATGTACTCATTAGTTATTTCTTGTATATTCCCTGACCAGGGCTTGAACCCACAACCTTGGCATATGGGGAAGACACTAACCAATTGAGCTACCAGCCAGGGCCTCAGCTCCGGTGAATGTACAATGAGCAGGTGCGGTGGAGAGGGCGGTGGGGCAGAAGGCACGTGTGGGTGGAGGGGGTGGTGGAGAGGGACAGTCTGGGGAGGAAGGAGCAGGTGCACCTGTCCCCCAGGCAGGTGAGGAGCGCAGCTGTGAAAGGAGCAGAGTGATGGGCGGTGGTGGAGGCACCCGGGTCTCGGAGAGGGATTTTATTTTTAAGATGAGCGTTAGAGCACGTTCGTGTGCTGATGGGAATGATCTAGGACAGTGATAGGCAAACTCATTAGTCACCAGAGCCAAATATCAACCGCACAATGACTGAAATTTCTTTTGAGAGCCAAATTTTTTAAACTCAAACTTCTTCTAACGCCACTTCTTCAAAATAGACTTGGGCTGAATCCGGTTTGGTTCAGTGGATAAAGCGTCGGCCTGTGGGTTCGATTCTGGTCAAGGGCATGTACCTTGGTTGTGGGCACATCCCCAGTAGGGGGTGTGCAAGAGACAGCTGATCAATGATTCTCTCTCATCGATGTTTCTTACTCTCTATCCCTCTCTCTTCCTCTCTGTAAAAAAGAATCAATAAGATATATTTTTTAAAAAATACGTAAACTCGAGCGTGGTATTTTTGTGGAAGAGCCACACTCAAGGGGCCAAAGAGCCTCATGTGGCTCTCTAGCTGCAGTTTGCCGACCACACGTCTATTAGGAAGCAGGAGAACGAGGGTGTGAAGGAGAGAGGGGTGAAGCTCCCTCAGATGTGCTGGGGGCGACCCTGCCCTTGGCCCTGGCCCGGCGCCCAGCCTATCCAGGGCTGGATGGAAGGAAATGCCTAGGCTCGGCGTGGAGGAAGCCGGGCGGAGGGCCTGCCTTGCTCTGGAAATAGAACACCCACACTGGTACCTGAGTAACCCGTGGAGAGGGGGCAAAGGCACCGGCAGAGTCTGAAGGAGCGAAAATAGTCTGTCCCGCTTGGGCAGTGAGGCGGGTCGGATGTGGTCAGTGGAGAGGCCTGGCCTGTCCGGCCCGCAGCACCCCTTTCTGGCCTGCAGGGGTGAGCGCTGCTCTCCTCAGTCCAGCTCTGGCCCAGCCGGGTTCCCGGTGGACAGAGCATCTTCCAGTGAAGGTCGTGCACTCAGCCCTCGGCCAGTGAGCTTAATCGCCTGCACGGCCGCTGCCTGCGCCACACTCCAGACAGACGGACAGAGCAGAGCCCACCGCACCCCAGCCAGGCAGGCAGGGTTCCAGACAGGCTACCCTGCTTCCCTCCTCCCCACCTGCCACCTCCTCTCCGGCCACACCAGCTGGCCCAGGGTTCGTGGCCTCCCACCCCTCCGGGGAGCAGGCCTTGGCGTGCCGGCCTCTCTCAGATCTCCCTCTTCTGAGTCCCAAACCTCCCACCCAAGGCCGCACACCTCCCGCCCACACCCCTCCTCACACAGCCGGAGCAGAGGTCCCTCAGAGAAGATGCTGATGTTCTAACAGCATCTAGGAATGGATGAGGGATAATTGGCTGGTGTTTGAGTACAGAAGATCAGAATGAAGATCTGAGCTTTCTCCTCTTTTGCTTCAGCACCTGTGTCCCCCCTCACCTTGGGCTGGTCTCCCATCTCTCTCTGCTTCGCATCTCCCTCCCCAGGCTCACCCCCCAGCAGACAATGCTGGGAGGTGAGGTGAGTCCTGAGAGGGATGCTCTGCTCTGGTTTGCCCCCAGGCCCACCCCTCTCTCCCCCAGCATGCCATCCCTGAGGAAGGAAGGTGCCAGGCTCCAGAGCACAGGGGGTTGGGCGCGTCTCTCCTGAGGAAGAAAGGCGGGTGAGAATCACTGACCCGAGAGGGCCCGGTGAACTCTGACCATGAGCGAGAAGGCGGGGAGAGGGCAGCAGGAGCTGGGCAAGGCGCTGGGGAGGGAAGCAACCTGCCAGAGTGGTTTCCCTGCTGTGCACGTCTCACGGGGTCCCCTGGGGAATGAGAAGGTCTGGGAGCCACCTGCCACTCTGCCGCTGGGACCTGAGGGGGATGAGGGGTGTTTGGGACACGAGGAACCATGGCCCTGGACAGCTGGAGGCCGATCCCAGGTGAGGGGAGCAGCTTCCGCAGGAAAGACAAAGACGACTGGGCCCATCCTGTCCCCTCTGCCCACCCCTCCTCCCCCAGGAAGTGTGGTCCGTTTATAGGTAAACGATGTGAGTGTCCATGAGAAAGAGAAGTTGTTGGGTGGACCCTCAGAAGTGCCAGTTCCGTATCCAGCTGCTGGGCTGCTGGGCTGCTGACTGAGCCTCCTCCTACCGTCCCTCTCAACACCTCCCTCGCAAGCTGATGGGAACAAAGAAGCCGAAAGTTTCCAGCAGTAAAAATGGGGGAGGAGCAGTCAAGAACAAAGATCAAGGCTTCGGATTTTCCATGACACTGGTGCCGAGGCGGAGGCACCATCCCACCTGGCACCGCTCCCATCGCCCATGCCCTCTGGGAAGCAGGAAGCTGCCATCCGGGCATGAGGCAGTGCCAGCCTCACCAGCCTCACCTGCCATCCGGGCATGAGGCAGTGCCAGCCTCACCATCAGCTCAGCTCCTTCCCTGAGGAGGCCTTCCCCCAGGCAGGCTGTCTGCGCAGAGCCTCCTGAGCCCCATTCCTCCCAGCTCTCTGAGGTCAGGTGGTCTCCGAGGCCACGCGCTCACCCAGCAGCCTCCAAACCTGCAGCACTGCACCCGGGCCCAGGGTCAGGAGGGAGAGGGGAAGGGGACTGGAGAAGAGGGTGGACTTTGGGTGGGTGGGGTGGAAGGGAAATCTATTTGCAGGTCAAAGGGCAGCTGGGGCTGGGCGGCCTCCCAGGGTGGGGCTAACTTTTGAGGAAACACTGAACCTCTTTCCTTGCATCCAAACTCTCTCAGCTTCTAGGAGACGAGGGGAGCGAGGACACAGAGGGGTCCACCCCGTCACCCACATGATGGCACATCTATTTAATGGAGCACTCTTCAGCTGTTTTTTTTTGTTTTGTTTTTTTTAAAGTGAAATAAATCCATGCATACTGACAGGGAAGATGGCAAAGGTATAGTCAGTGAAAAAAAAAAAAAGATTAAAAATAAGTAAATTTTTATACTATTTTGTTAAAAATAATTAAACCTAAAACAACTGCATTTGGAAATTACATCTGGGATCATTTGGATTAGATTTAGAGGAAATACTTTTGTATTTGAATTTTTTATAATGAGCAGGTATGATGAAAAGAATAAGTTGAGGGTGGGGGAGTGATTCAGAGTGATCCAAATATGTAGTAGAGTGGGACATGCCAGGCTGCGCGCGCACACGCGCGCGCGCGCACAGACACACACACACACACACACACACACACACACACACACATGCATGTTCACACCAGGCATACCTGGCCCACCAAGGAGGGCACACCTGGTAAATCTGGCAAACACCTGGGCACACACATGACTCAGCCACATCCCAAAGTCCCGGGTGTCCTGGGCATGTGTCAGGCAGGGCCAGAAGCTTTCTCTAGGCATGGCTCCCATCCCACATCCTCTCCCGGCGCCTCCTGCTTCTCAAACCTCCCATTGCTCTCCACTGGGCTTCCATCATTCCCTGCCAGGAACTCAGAGAGCAGAACCCTGGAGAGTCAAGAGAGCCAACCAATCCAGGAGGGGAGTACCTGGCGTGGCTATGAAGTTGGCCTCCCCTTCTCTGGGGCACCGGGGCACGGATTTCCAATGCTGGGGCTGTCCCACCATTGCCTGTGGACTCTGGTTTGACTAAGAAACTTTCCTGGGAGCAATCAGCCAACCCAAATATGATTCCAGTTCTGCTGCTTGCTGGTTGGGTGTCCTTGGACTAGTTATTTAATCTTGCTGAGCCTCAGTTTCCTCATCTGTAACACGGGAATAATAAGGTTATTGTGAAACTCAAAGATGATAACATCTAAGAGACCAAATGCTTTGGAAAACAAACAAGGAAATAACAATCACAAAAGTCAGGATAGCCCGGCTGACGTGGCTCAGTGGTTGGGCGTTGACCTATGAACCAGGAGAACATGGTCTGATTCTGTGTTGAGGTGCGTGCCAAGGCTGCAGGCTCAATCCTCAATTGGGGGCATGCAGGAGCAGCTGACCAATGATTCTCTCTCATCATTGATGTTTGTATCTCTTTCTCCCTCTCCCTATCCCTTTCTCTCTGAAGACTATATATATATATATATATTTTTTATATATTTTTTTTTTTTTTTTTTAAGCCAGGATACTGGTTTCCTCCAAGGAGGAGGGATGGAGTTGTGATCAGGAAAGACACAGGAACCTCTGGGGTGCTGGCAGTATTTTATTTCTTGACCTGCGCAATAGATACATGCATGTTTGATTTATAATTATTTATTCAGTTATAATATATATTAATATATATCTATGTTACGTTTCATAATAAGAAAAAATGCTTTGGGAATTTTCATGTTCAATGTAAATATAAAATGAAATAAGAAAGTGTCCATTCCCACCTTCCTAGCCTCTGAACAGCTTATGAGACTCTTACATTTTGCTGTGGTCCAAGTTACCGGGTGGCAAGGCTCAGCTACTATGTAGAGATTTCATTTCTGAACCCAGATGAGTGCTGTTCTCCTCACTGGAGGAGGCTTAGGAGGGCAGAGGTGCCCAAAGGGTGTGGGTGGCTAGGGTTAGGCCTGGAACAAAGCTGTCAACCAATCCATTCAAACCTGAGCAAGCTCATCCTGGCCAGAATGGCTCAGTTGGTTGCGCATCATCCTGAAAACCAAAAGGATACCAGTTCGATTCCCCATCAGGGCACGTGCCTAGGTTGTGGGCTTGTTCCCCAGTAGGGGGCATGAAGGAGGCAGCCAATGGATGTTTCTCACATCCATGTTTTTCTCTCCCTCTCCCTTTCTCTCTCTCTCTCAAAATAAATTAAAAAAAAATATTTAAAAACAAAAATCTGTGCAAGTGTTCCCTCCCCCATGGTCCCTCCGCCACCGCAGACTGTGAGAGCGGCAGGCACTCTTTTCACCCAGACTTTCTGCTGGTGTATAGTCACCCCTGCAAAGCCCCCAAGCCCCCCTTTCCACACCTGCCCCCCCTAATCATCAATAGCACCCCCCCATTGGTCCACTTACCTGTGCACTGATATCTCACCTTGTTCCTAGAAGATCAGCTCCCCACTTCCCAGCCTCTCCTACACCCCCGCCGCTGGCTCCCCTGGATTGGGAGGCTCTCTCTGCCACCCACAGCTCCTCAGGGCATCACCCCCTGCCAGCTCTGACTCCAGTGGAGGGAGTCCTCAGGAGAGCTGGGAGTGGAGGGCAGGGCTTCCCTGTCTGAGACCCCATGCTGGGCCCCAGCGCCGCCCCCTCCACCCTCCCCAGGCACCAGGCAGCCCTGGGGCCGAGCCCACCCTGCCATCCCAGACCACAGGAATGTCCATGTGGGCCTGGCCAGGGCACTGCCTGGTGACAGTCAGTTCCCTACCCCACATCTGACTTGCTCCCTGTCTCTTTCTGACCCAGCTTCTGTTCAACTCTATGATTTAGTTTCTCTCCTGTCCCTGGTGTTCTGTGCGCCTCTGTCCCAGTGCTCCCAGCAGGCACAGGGGCAGCGGGAGCCTCCCTCACTGTGTGCGGCGGCCGTGGGCTCCGCTCCTGGCTGTCAGCCTGGGGCTGCCTGCTCCTGCCGGGAGTCTCCTCACCTCAACCCCCCACCGCCTGCCAGCAGGGAGGTGGTTTAGGTGAACATTTCCAAAAAGAGCATGAGGGCCTGAGTGGCAGCGCCGAGCTCAAAGGGGAGGGGAAGGATGAAACCTGAGGTGCAGGAGGTGGGGCAGCACTGTTAGGAGGATGAGCAATGCGGTGGGCGGTGGGGGAGGGCAGGCTGTCTGAGGTGTCAGGTAGTAAGAGCTCAGAAGGAAGTCGAATTCTGGAGAAAATCAGAGTCTTGGGGGACATAAGTGTGGTTTTCTGGGATAGAGTCTCATAGTAATTTATTTTCAGTATCTAACCTCAATGCGCCTGTTGCAAAACCAGCTCTTCCCCATCCATCTAAGCCTTGCCTCCTCGGAATCCAGGCAGGACATAAAGTGGAAGCACGCACAAGGGATGCTTACAAGGGCAATCTTCCTCCTTGGCCTGTGAAGCCACCAGTGTGTCCCCTCCCCGCCCGCCCCCAGCCACCTGATGGGGGTCCTCGGCACAACCCCGAGCCGAGCTGTCGACCACAGCAGCTCCGAGCCATTCAGACAAGCTTCCTTTCACAAGCTTATTTATTATTCTTCTCCCACCTCTCCACCTCTTCCCCACCAGCTGCTTAAAATACTTTTCAAACAGAAAAACCTAACCGCAGCTGGAAACCGACCCTAAAGTTAGTCCAGGACGTGGGAGCTGCCAGCGAAAATTGCCGGAGCTCCAGCGGGGCTGTGGGAGGAAGGGCCACAGCCGCGGAGACGGCCCGCTCTGCGGGGGACTGACGCGGGGACAGCAGATGAGAGGAGAGGGCACTTGAGTCCATCGCCATCCCATGGCCAGTCGGCGAGGACGCCCTGTGGCCAGGCCCTGTGCTGAGACCACAGGGAGACACAAATCGGCTTAAAGTAAAAGACGGACCTCAGACGTTGCAGGCTTCATTAAGAGACAAGGCACAGACAGACACAAACCTCCAATGACAACGACAGCACGCTCTTAGAAAGCGTTACCTATGGATGGACGGGGCTTGAACACACTTCAAGTCCCATCAATCCTGTAAGGAAGGTACTATTTCTATTCCCATCTTATAGGAGAGGAAAGGGAGGCACGCGAAGTTAAGAAACTCTCAGGCCACCATACAACTGGTCAACGGTGGTGTCAGCCTCTGAGCCAAGGGAGTCTGTCCAGGATCCACGCTCTCAGCCCCTCTGCTATGCACTTTACAGGCTGGGCAAAAGTAGGTTTACAGTTGTGAGTACACATTGCATTATTATTTATTATATATTTATTACAAAGAACACCTTCTTTTGCCCTCCTCTGCATATGACCCTTCAAGGGTGAGGCAGAAACCCTGAGATCTACAAAGCAAGCAGAGAAGTACAAATGGATCAACATGAGCATTCAAGAAGGGAGAGATGGTGTCTGGCAGAGGGTCAGCATCAAGGAGTGCTTCATAGGAAGTAATATGCTTCCTGAGGGCTGTTTCTGGAAGAATAACGGGGATTTTGAGCCTATGCTCAGGGAGAGGGTCAAGAGGCACATAGCAGAGGAAACTGAGGCTGGAGCAGAGGCATGAACAAGACCCGAGAAGCCCAGCTCCCAGGTCCCCACCACTTCCGTGGCCAGAGGGAAAGGGTGGGCAGCCAGGCCAGGCCCAGCCATTGTGGACAGTGATTCCCATTCACGTTCCATCCCTGCAGCATCCTGAGCTGCTCTCCCACCTCCCTCTGACACCTCCCTGCCCATGCAATTCTCTCATTCTTACCATTTGTACCAGTCTCCTTGCAAACCTGTTCACAGGGGGAGGATGAAAGACAAAAGCCACAAAACTGCAAAAACTCTTTGTAATTCAAATATTGGTGGCATCTAATTTATTTTTTTGATTGCACTTTTTCTTGTTTATTTTTTTCTGAAGTATGTTGGCCATGGTATTATTATCTTATACATTCCAGAGATATTGAGAAAAGTTTAAGTTATACATTTCAACGTACACAGATTGATGATACCATTATTCCACATTTCGGTGGCATCTAATCTAGACGAAAAGCACCAAGCTGTCTTGTTTGGGATGAATGACTCCGTGGGGTGGCCACGCAGCCACGTGGCCCCAAGAACCCAAGAGATAGGCTAGTTGGTCCGTGGCTGGTCTCTTCTCCCTGCCCTATTTCCACTTGTCGCTGTGATCTTTCCAGGTCACGTGGCATCTGTGGGCCACAGTTCTCTCTTTGGATCTATCTGGTGAGCTCGCTTTGGGGTCCAAAAGGCCCGTGAGCTCAGAGCAGTAAGTCCTCTTCTGCACAGAATGGCCGGCCGGGTGGAAGCTCAAGGCTAATCTAAAGACACAGGACCAGCCGGTGTCCTGGGCCTTCACCTGCAGGCTTCCAAGGACCTGCTGCTAGAGAGTCATCATTGTGATGATAGTTTCCGGTTGATGAATGTTTGCTACTTGACAGATGCTAATCTAGAAGGCTCTTGTGGAATAACGTATTTTATCGTCCTAACATCATTGCACATGAAGGTACTGAGGACAGAGGGGTTAAGAATGGTGCCCGAGGTCACACAGCCAGGGAGGTGCTGAGCCAGGATCCCCGTGCAGGCCGCCTGGCCGGAAGGGCACCGGTGTGGGGCTCCCATGGAGGGTGGGGTGGGGGTTCCTGGAGGGCAGGGACTGTGTCCTGCTCCCCACTGTCTCCCAAGGCCTTGACTGGCATGAGGTGAAGTAGGGAGACAAAGCTATGGATTCTAACGAGGTACCAGTGTCCAGGAACTGATGCTAATGTCCTTCCCCCTTGATGTGAAGGGCTCTGAGCCTTTTCCCAGCTCTGGGCCAGTTTGACTCCAGCCACAGCCTTCAGCTGCAAGGCCCTGCCTATCCCAAGATGGGCCAGTCCCCGGCTTGCTGCTGTGGGAACCCAGCTTTGGGTGGGCTCCTTCCCTCGGATCCTGGCTGCCTGGAGAACCATTCTATGGAGTGAAACAACCCATCCACACCTCAGTGGGTTTTAAGGCTGAGGCCCCAACTCCTGGGCCTCTGGCGTCCCCTGGTGGCGGAACAGAGCTGTGCCCAGGCCTGCATTGCTGTCTAAATCCAATCTTCCCTCAACTCTCCTCCCCTCCATCCTCTCTCCTCCTCTTGTCTCTATTCATTCACCCTGACTGCGTGTCGCTGGGTGCCACGCACTTACCATGAGATGGGAACACAGACCTGTGACTGTGACATTGCCCCTGCCCCAAGGAGCTCCCGGTCCATTCATTCAGCTCCCTCCTTCAGTCAATAAACTATGTTTGAAGCTCCTACTCTCTGCCAGGCTCTTCTCTCAGCTCTGGGGACACTATCCCAGCCCTCATGGGGGTTACAGTCTAACCGGGCACCCAGGCAGGCTCACAGGCCACTGTAGCGTGAGGGAAGCACAGACACTAGAGACGAACTCAGAGGCAGAGACAGGCGGGCATGAGGACAGCTGCACTGAGTGGGCAGTGTGTGTGCAGGGGTGGCGGGAAGCGGGTTTGGGAGGAAGATTTCAGAGTGGCTTCTGGCCTGGGCTTGCACGGCTGTGTAGGATCTCTCCAGGCACAGGAAACGGGCCATGGAGCGGGGTGGGGTGGGGACGAAAAAATATCCTCTGCAGAGAGCACAGAGCGAGCAGGCACATGCAGTACCGGCATGTTGAGGGAGCTACAAATAGTCCTCTGCGGCTGGCATGTGTGGTTAGTGGGAAAGGGTCTGGCAGGCTGTGGGAGGCGGTTGGTCTCTCCCGGCAGCGGCTGAGGAGCCACCGGAAGTCTTAAGAAGCGGAATGGCAGGACCGCATTTGCACTTTAGGAAAGGACCAGGGGACTAGAGCACTAGAGTGTGGGGCGTGGGGCGTGGAGCGTGGAGGAAGGGCCGGGCTGGGAAAGATGCTTGTTTCCCAGCTGTGACCCTGGGCGAGCGTCTTCGCTTCTCTGAGCCACAGGCTCCACATCCATTGAAGGAGGGCTGATGCCCAGCCCGCAGAGCAGTCAAGAGGACCAAATGAGATAATGTGCAGGAAGTATCTACTATAATATCACGCATAATCTTCGGTAAATTAAAAAAATTTAAACCAAAAAGCCTACTCAGAAGGCTACTGCATTGCTTAGGGAAAAAAAAAGGAAAAAAAAGAAAAAAACAACCCTGTAGAGGGCCTGGAGCTAGCTGTGGCTGTGGCTGTGGATGGGGAGGAGGAACCAGGAGCTATTTCAGACTGTTGCCTTTTGGGATGGGGTTGGGTATTGACTGGTTTTTCTAAAAACCTGGAGCTCACCTCTGCCTTCCGCCCTCAGGCTCTGCCCGGTGGCTCCCTCCGTGCCACCCCTCCCGAGAGTTTCTCGGCTGCTCTGCACAGGGTGTTCCCTTGTCCCGAATCCATTGGTCTGGCCGGCTCTCAGGCGCGGGCTGCAGCGGCTGTGCTGGCCGAGGCCCCGGGCGCCGGCCCAGCACCACAGCGGGCACAGGCAGGAGCTGAGGGGCGGTGTCTGAAGACAGTCACGTGTGGATCTGTTCAGCCACCAGGTTTGTCCCCGAAGCTGGCACAGTGGGTGAGAAAGGCATCACGGGGGGGGGGGGGGGGGGGGGCGGAGAGGGTCTGACCACAAAGAGCGGCTGACCATTGCCTGTGTTTCCTCAAACGCTAACTGCAGAGTTAGCACCCAGCAAGCCCACCCCGGACACCCCTCAGGCCGCCTCCCGCCACACCTGCCCTGACAGTGCCGGCTCCTAACACGGTTCCCACTCAGGGGTGGCCCAGAACTTTGGGGCAGAGGTGCTCAGGGGTGGCAATTCCTGGGGAGAGTGGGAACTGTTTGCATGGCTACAGCACGCACGCTGATGTGACAGCGTGTGCGTTCACCTGAGGCGGCCGGGGCGGGGACATGGGCAGTTATTAAGGACCCAGGCCCCAGAGCCATCACACAGAGCCTGGGGACAGCTGCTCATGGCATGGAGGGGCCGGGCAGTATCTCTTCAGCCTGCAAGCCCCCCTGCAAGAGCCCGGCTTAGGTGTTCCCTAAAGACGTCCGTGTGTGTTTGGTTCTCCCGGTGTTTCTGTCCCGTTCGCAGGAGATAACAGCTCTGTTGCTTTGATTTCCGGGGGCAGAAATCTTTCTTAGATCACTTTAAGACATCGCCTTGGACTGACTGTCTTCCGCCAATGGCTCTGTCAGTATCAGGGGAGGCCGTATCAGGGGTTCCCGAGTTGCCGTTGAAGGGACAAAGGAAAAGAGGAGAGCAGGGAGAGAGGGGGCGAGACCCTCCCTCCCGGGCATGGCTGTGGGGAATGGCTGTGTGAGCATGCCCGAGGTAGCAGTGACGACACCCACAGGGGAGGCCTGCGCGGTGTCCGAGGAGGAGGAGAGAGCGTGCGGTGGGCTGAGCCAGACGCCCTTCCTTCCCGCGCTTCCTGGGCTCGAAGAAGCAAGTGTCCGGGACTCCGGAGTGGCCTTGGCGAAGGGAAGGCGGCCTCGGTCACCAAGGAGATTAAATTCCCTGCCAGCGGTCAGGATGGGGCTCTGAGTTGCACTTAAACGCACCCGATCTAATCTTGTTTCCATTTATTAAAAACAGAACATCTTTTGTCCACCTGGGCCTGTGCGTTGGCTGTGCGAGGTGCATCCCTGAGCCGGGTAAACGGGAGCCCTCCAATCAGCCTCCTCCGTGCCCCTCAAAGGGGGAGCTGAGGGGCCCCCCGCCTTGCAGGCCACCTTGGTGGACTGTGGTTTCCGGGTCCCCTTTACTGGGTTGTGGTGAATTGTCAGCTCCTTGAACCCAGAAGCCCCCACAGCCCCACGAAGACCCCTCAGAGGGGACTTCTCTGAGCAGAGCCACCTGCCTACAACTGCTGCGCAGCCACAAGCACAGCCCCCGCCGGACCCCTTTGTGTAAGCTCCTTTCCCGGAACTGGTCAGAAACGTCCTTCCCAGGAAACAGCACAGGAAGGAGAGGCAGGACTAGGGAGCAGGAACCCTGTGATCCGGCTCTGACCTCACCGCCAGCGCTGGGCAGCCTGCTTCCCTGGTGGTGTCTGGGAGGAAATGGAAACGAGCTGCCGCACAGCAGAGGAAGTGCCGGGGAGGTGGCTAAGGGCTCTGCTGAGATCAGGGGTTCTTAAATGCAAGGCCCCGGGGTCTCCCCTTCTCCCCCTAGTCCTGCCCTCAAAGGACCAAACCCGGAGCCTCAGAGCATGGCCTGTCTTCTCTTTACCCAGACAGCACGTGGGCCGGCCCTCAATAAATGCTTGCACACCGAGACCTCGGATTCACGTTGCAATAAACACGGAACCCAGTACTCAGGAAGGGCTGCGTGGCCCTTACACCCCCCTGTGGTACCACAGTGGCTGCAGCTGTGTGGGCTAGGACCTGGCTTTGCCCTGTCCCTCCAAGCTCTGGCAAGTCCCTTTGCAAAGTGTAGCAAACAGCAGACTTGTTCCAGTCCTGATTCTTCCCCTGACAGGGTATCACAAGCAAGTTTACCCAACTGTGGGATAAATACATGGGCCGGATGAGAACCATGGAGAGAGCTTCCACCGCGAAGCCCTCATGGCCCCCTCAGCGCGGAGGGAGGTTAACCCCGTCCCAGACATTCCCCTGCCTGGCCTCCCCCTGCCCCTCAGCGCTCTCAGGACAGCAGCTCTTTGAGGTCTTCACTCCCCTCAGCTTGTGGGGCCCGGGGGACATAATGCACATGGAGAAACCGAGGAGGCTGGGGGTGCAGGGACCCCCAGCTGGCCCCGCCCTGCCCCGGCCCACCCGGAGAGCCCAGTGAGCTCATGTCTGCAGAAACCTCACCGCTCATAACCGGGACGATGAGATAAAGCTGGCAGCCGGGCACGGGCGAGAAGTGATGGGTGTCTCCTCAGGAATGTGCTGCCCAATTAAAACTGCCTCCCGGATGGCTCAGGTGGGCACGGGGACTTCTCCCCCTGGCCTGCTGGCCAGCCTCTATCTAGGCTGAGTCCTCCTGCAAGCATTTATTGTGGGCCGTCTGGGCACCAGGTGTTGCGCTGGGTGCTGGGGAGACAAGGAGAAACAAGAGCCACACCAGAGAGTTCAGTCCGTCTGTCCTAGACGCGCTTTTGGAAGCAGGTTGTCAGGAGGACTTGAGGGTTCTGCTTCTCCCCGCCATAGGCCCCAGCCCTCAGCCTCTTTCTCTTCCTTTCAAAGCACCCATAGCCCTCAACCTGCCTCCCACCTGCTCTTCCTCTCCAGCTGGTATGGATCAGGCTGCTGCCTCCTCACCTGCCCTGCTTCTTGGGCAGCCTGAACAGCCTTCTTTTTTTATTTTATTTTATTATTTTTTAAATTTCTTTATTGATTAAGCCTTTTTAAAGTGGGGGCCAGATCACGGTCCCTCAGAGAGCTGGAGGGCTGGACTATATTAACTACTAATTCCTACTGTAACACCTCGGCTGCGCTCACTGCCCAAAAAACCTGGCGGGCCGGATCAGACTCCTCTGCGGGCCGCATGTGGCCTGTGGGCCGTAGTTTGAAGACGCCTGGATTAAGGTATCACATATTTGTCCTCAACCCCCCATTCCAATCCCCCACCCCACTCCCACTCATGCCCCAACCCCCCCATTGTCCTTGACTACTGGTTAGGCTCATATGTATGCACATAAGTCCTTTGGTTGATCTCTCCCTTTTATCCCCACCCTCCCTTTGAGGTCCAACAGTCTGACCCATGGCTCCTTATCTCTGGGTCTGTTCTTGTTCAGCAGTCTATGTTGTTCACCATTTCCCCTAGATGAGTGAGATCATGTCCTACTGGAAATATACTTATAAGAATAAAAAATGAGACAAGCAATAATCGTGATGCTGAAAGGCATATGAATCAGTCTGTAGTGAGTTTTTTTCTGGGCCAACAGTTCTTTGGAGACCCAATTTCAATGTCAAACAGTTCCTTATGTGTACATGTCAGCAATGATATTTCAGTTCTGGATGGTGGGCAAATGGTGGTAATGCAGGCCCAACCCTCTCTGGTTTGGTTAGACAGCCTTCTATACTGTCCACCCACGGTGCGGACTTCAGGCTCGGGGCGCCCTGCCTTGGGCAGGTTCCAGCAGCGGCCACAGAGGGAGGTGACACCCAAGTCACTGAAGGATGGGCTCATTCCCCAGACTCCCTAGGCCAATTCCCTGCCGGAAGTGAGTCCTCAGACAAACTTGCAAGACAGGCCTCAGACAGACAAGCGGCCTCCCTCTCTCTAAGGGAATGTGCCCCAAGGGCAAGCATTTTAAAAGGGTAGAAACCCAAGTGTGGTCTACCTGGCATGTGGTTAAAGCAGTCAGACTGCTTGTGTTAAAATCCAGGCTCTCCCCTTTACTCTGTGTCTGCATCTTCCGGGACTTCATCCTACTGTGAGAAAGAAACCACCAAAACCCCTCACCGTGGGGAGGGGTGCTTATTTTTCTCATGTAACGAGAAGTCAGAAGATGGGGAGCCCAGGCTCTGAATGGGGCCCCAAAGGCCATCAGGAACCCAGCTCCTCCTGCCCAGCCTTCCTCGGCAGGCACTTCTCGCCTCCTGGTCACGAGACAGCTGCCCCACCTCCAACGCCAAGTCCAAATTTCAAACAAGAGGAGGAAGGTCAAAGGACTAGTTGAGTCTCCATCCCTTTGAAGAAGCTTTCCTGGAAGTCCCACACCACCGCTGCTTACATATTATTGGCTTGGATTGGCAAGAAAGGCCGGGAACCGTATTTTTAATTGAGTGTATTGCTGCGCCCAACAAAACCAGGCTGGTACAGATAAGGAATATAAACATGATACTGTCTTCAACTGTATCATGTTTGCAAGGAGAGAGGTGAAGACCAGATTTCAGGAAGGAGAAGGTGTGGGCAGAAGTGAAAAAGGAGGAGCAATGGTTCCTTGTTTCTTCTGACAAAGATGTCTTGCTTGGCCCAACTTTAGTCAGGCTCCTGAATCTTCTCCTAGGCCCCTCTGTGCACTTACTGTAAAATTCAGTTCTAGCAAGAACTCCCAACCCTCCATAGCTGATCACTTCCCAATCTGATTGGATCCCTCAGCCTCCACCAGGCGATGCCTGGTCACACGGGCCTGTCTTCAGCGACAATTCTATTAGGTTGCTTTAGCCCGAATTCTCCTTACTCCTAATGTCTCCTCTTAGTAATTTCCCATCCACTGACCCTCACCCTGCTCCTGGCTATAAATTCCTACTTTTTCATGTAGTCTTCAGTGTTGAGCCCAATCTCTCATTCCCACAGCAAGACCCTACTGCAGCGGCCCCTACACCTGTTGCCATGATCCTCTTGAATTGTCTGCCTTACTGTCTTCAACTGTCACGCAATATGTTTTTCTTCGGCGCTTCTTATCCTAAAAGCTCAGGGAGGTGACTGTGACAACAGGAGAATGAGGAAAGAGAGATGGAGGTGGCAGAGAACTCGGAGGTGAACAGCCCACTCCCCATTGCCAAACAGGCCCCTCATTCACTCAGTTGAGAATCTCTCCTCTCTCCCCAAGCATCATCTTTAGTAACTCCAACTGCTTAATGCCCGCCCAAACTTCCTTCTGCTTGCAGGCTAAGCTTCACCTGGCAGTACCAATAGAGAAACCCACCTTTAAAGTGTTCTCTGGGCCGGCGGGGGTCTCGAGCGCTCCTGCTTCGATTCTCGGTAAGGTTACATGCTGGGGTGTCCGGCTCCATCCTCAGTGCGGGGCGTGCAAGAGACAGCCGATCAATGATCCTCTCTCATCATTGATGTTTCTGTCTCTCTCTCTCCCTCTCCCTTCTTCTCTGAAATAAATAAAAAGGTATATACTTTAAAGTGTTCTCTAACCCCTATGTGCGTGTATTTTTTGCTTGTGGACAGCTGGGGGAGGGGAGGGCAGTTTTCGTGTTTTCTGCATCTTTGTACCTTCAGCATCTACAAGGCCTCAGTGCTAAAAATAAATAAATAAATAAATAAATAAATAAATAAATAAATAAATAAATAAATAAATAAATAAATAAATAAAAGTTGAGAATAGCTTTGACTTGCCAGAGCCTCTTTATTGCTCCAGGACGGAGAGACATTCTGCTCCGAAAACTTTGGCCGGAGCCTTTCCCAACATTTCTGGGGAACAGCGGAGCATCGCGCTCTCTCTGCGCTGTTACCTCCCCCAGGCCGCTAGGGGCGCTGCTCTCCCCGCACTCCGCAGCCCTCTAGCGGCGCCGGCTGCTGGGCCGCGAAGAGCGCACGCGCACGCCGCGTCCCCGGCCGGCTCCCCAGTCAGCGCGTGCGCACCGAGTGCGGCGGCTCCGAGGACCCAGAGGCAGGTTAACTCGCCGAGGCGGGCAGGGGGCGGGACGGGGTGGGGTGCGCCCAGGAAGGAGTTGTGGGGGTTCTCGCCTTGCGGGTGCAGGACTGCGGCCTGCGCTCCCTGCTGGGCCGGCCGGGTAGTCCCCGAGCGTCGCTTTTTCCCAGGGGGCTTGACCGGAGCCCGCCCCCTGGGCTGACGGGCCCGTGGGAGGATCCCTAAGGCTTGTCATTAATTTGTTTGTGGAGGAAGGTTTTCTCTGAAGAAGGGCACAGAGTTGGCTGTAGTAAGCGAGAAGGGGCACAGCTGGGCCAGGTGGGAGCCGGGGTGCTCCCAGTCCCGGGACGGTGAGGAGCGGGCCGGGTTGGCGGAGGTGACCCAGTTCCTCCAGCTGCACGGAGCTGGTCGGACGGGGAGGGGGAGCCCTGCTACCAAACGAAGGCCTGGGAGAAGGTGTTCAGGTGTTTGGGGTCATACTTAAAACAGCAATTTGGTCATGGTTGTGCTTTCACTTTTCTCAGATTCTCCTCTCCTTGTGCGGCGTGGCCGTTAACATGCACCACCTTGACTCTTCGCCCCCTAGGACATGACACAGGTGGCACACCCTGGCCATGGGGTCTCAGCATTCCGCCTCTGCTCGCCTCCCTTCCTACAGGCGGAAGAAAGATGACAGAGAGGACATGCTGGACGCACGGGAGCAGGAAGAAGCCATTGCCCAGTTCCCGTACGTCGAGTTCACGGGGCGGGACAGCATCACCTGCCTCACGTGCCAAGGGACAGGCTACATTCCAACAGGTGAGACCTTTGATCCTGGGAAGGATGACTCCTCAGGGCTTCCGCTCCCAGACAGAGCTTTTCCTCTGGGCGGGAATGTCACGGTGGTAGGTGGTGCCTGAACAGGAACCTGCTCAGCTGACCTGATCCATCTGGGCAGGTTGCACAGCTTCTGTTTGGTGTCCTTATATTTTTTGAAAGCCTTTCTTTTCTTCACTTCTACTCTTTTGTTCTTTTGTTTCCTATGTCTGGAACTTTTGGTTTTGTTAAAGAGCTAAAACTCAGTCAAGTAAATTTGAAGATCTAATTGTCGTTAGTGATTCATAAATTGAACGGCATCCCACGTATAGAGGAGCCCCGAGGAGTTGTAGAGTGTGGCTGCTTTTATTTATTTATTTTATTTATTTAATATCTTATTGATTTTTTACAGAGAGGAAGGGAAAGATATAGAGAGCTTGAAACGTCGATGAGAGAGTAACATCGACCAGCTGCCTCTTGCACACCCCCTACTGGGGATGTGCCCGCAACCAATGTACATGCCCTTGACCGGAATTGAACCCGGGACCCTTCAGTCCGCAGACCGATGCTCTACCACTGAGCCAAACCGGTTTCGGTGTGGATGCTTTTATAGCCAGAAACTGGGTAGCCCATGAACATTGTTAGCAAAAGGAAATATCTGGGGAGCCGGCACAGCCATGGCACACTCAACCCCAGGGCGCCTTATATGCCGCGCTAGCTCTGCCAGGTTCAGTGACCCTGAGTGGAGGCAGTGAAGGATTAGAAAAGACAAGAGAATGAAAGCTGGGACTCGGTGGGACGCTGCTTCCCTGACGGGGACCCAGTAGTGCCATGGCCTACAAGCTGTGTTGTGGGTTTCAGTCCCACTCAATTACATGCACCTGATCGAGCTTTGTTTACTTGCAGCCTACATCACTCAGGCATGTGGGGCCACGTGTTCGGACCATAGAGTCAAGTTTACAACTACAGCTGTTGGCTATAATTGTGCTGGAAGGGCTCTGCCCTCCAAGCTGGGACTTGCACGTGGCCACGAGAGGACTGTGCCCTCTCATCAGTCTGAGGCCTGGACCCGTCCACACACTGTAGCTGAGCCCCACAAAAAGAAAGGATTGTTTCAGGCAAAGGGGATGGTTCTTGGGGGTGGGGAGATGAGAAAGAAGGGTCCACATGACAGACTTGGTACCGACCCGAAAATTCCAGACTGATTAAGATTACACTCCTGTAGAAGTCTGAAACTGTAATTAGGTCAAGTATTAAGTCAGGGTTCACGGTCATGGTTTCAGCACAAGTGACTCCACTTTGGACTTGTGGTTGTCTCTTTAACAATTTGCTGTGCATTATGGGATTTGTTGACAAGCATGTTTCTTTATTGTTATCGCTTACAAGAATTGGAACAGCTTTGCTTGGTGGGAGGTGGGGGACCATCTTGGAAGCTTCTTTCCAAGGGAGCAGATGGTGAATCATTAACAACCTAAGATCTGAAAGATCAAGTGGGGAGAGAAAAACAAATACTCCTAAGAGGTAGGTGCAGCATCATGTATCATGAAGCTGGTTCCCAGAAAGTCATAAGGGTTTAGATCATCACAAAGGTTAGAGCTGTGAGAACCATCTACTCCAAAGCTTTCATATTAGAGGCGATGAGACAGTGGCTTAAAGGGGTAATGCCTTCCCCACCACCATGCAGGAAAGCCAGAACAAGGTCCTAAGATTCTCCACTTCCACGTCACTGCCCAGGCAGCACTGATACATGTTTTGTAGTTTGTGACACTCCCTATAGATTTATTTGTTTATTTATTAGACCCAAAATGCGAATCTATGTCTAATTCTAAACAAGTATACGTTGTGGCAGACTGATGTGCGACATGAAGGAAAGTACTGCTAACACGTGAGATTTTTAGGACAACAATGGTTTGGTTTTTTTATAGAGCAAGTAAATGAGCTGGTGGCTTTGATCCCACACAGTGATCAGAGACTCCGCCCCCGGAGAACGTGAGTTACCTATCTCTCTCCTATTAATAACTACTTCTATCCCTAGGCCCTTTTAACACATATAAATGCCAGTTAACTTTTTGAAAACTTTTATTTGTTCTTGTCAATTTCTCCATTTCCTTTATTCCCTCATTACCACCTGGGGAGGAAACTTGAAGCTAGAAACATCCTGAGGGCCAAGGGAAGGAACTGACTTGGGAGGAATTGGAGGAGGGGTGTCCTGGGAGTTGAAAACACGTTTCTGTCTGCACAGCTCCTCTCTCCAGCTTCCCTTCCCAGACTGCAAACAGCAAAGGCTTCTGCCTCTGCACCCATTGTTGCCTGGTGTGTGGTTCCTAGCCCTTTGAACTTTCCTGGCCCTGTCCCCGTCAGTCCTGGTTCTGCATTTAATCTTAACCGACTGGACCTTGATATCTGACTGCCCACGTTGGTCATGTGCTGTGTTGTTTGCAGTAAGCAGTATGTCCTCCTGTCTGTCCTGCTCTGTCTCCTGGCATTTGGTTTGGTGGCTTTCTTCCTGTTCCCACATTCAGTCCTTGTGGATGATGACGGCATCAGGGTGATGAATGTCACGTCTAATAAGGAGGACTCCCTGGTAATCCTCGCCATCAAGGTAGGACTTAGGGCCTCCTTCCTGGGTTGTGTACCTGCATGTCTCAGACCCAGGAAACTGACACTTATTTCCTCCCTTGCCCTGATGCAGGCCACCCTGAAAATCAGGAACTCCAACTTCTACTCTGTGGCAGTGACCAGCCTGTCCAGCCAAGTTCAGTACATGAACACAGTGGTTGGGTCATATATGACGACGAACATCTCTCTCATTCCATCTCGGAGTGAGCAACTGGTATGCCGGTTTTTTTTAGGATCCTCACCCCATAGGCCTGAGAGAAGAATGGGGACTGTGGGAATGCCACTTGTAAGAACTGGTTAATGGGAAAGGCCTGGTGAGCTCTGTAAGAAAAATTTGAGGTGGGGGAGATCAGCTAAATATTAGAGGAACAAAAGAATATGTAAAAGAAAGCATTTGGGTACAAATCAAGAGGAGGCAAAATGATAGTCTGAGGCCCACTGGCCTCACAGAAGGGAAGAAGTAGGAAGAATGTGTTAGGGGCTCATAGTCTGTGTGAGGTCAGGCTTAGGGAAACGTGTGTCTGAGATGGGAGGATGCTCCCAGGTCTTTAGATGCTAATGATAGCATTGTTCTGTGCCAGTCCTGCCTGGCCACAGAGCGACTCTGGTGTTCTCTCTACAGGTGGACTTCATGGTGCAGGCGGAGATGGGAGGACCATTTTCCTATGTGTAGTAAGGACACTGTTCTCTCTGCTCTCCGCTGGATGAAAGGGATGCAGAGTTGTGCTCAGTTGATTGGTTGGGGCTGGTCCTGCCTTAAGTCCCAGCCTTTGGCCTGTAGGCTCCCTAACTTTGGCTGTCCCGAGATTTATTTGGAGGATGTGTTTTTAGCTCTGTGACTGAAGTGCTGGGGTATCTAAAAGAGAACAGTAAGCCACTAGAGACATTTACAAGCCCCAGCATTTATAGGATGGGTTTGAAGAAAACAAGAGTGTCCTGGTGTGGGAAGATGCAAGGACACAGGATTGGGAGCTGGTCAGCCGTGGCAGCATTGAGGTCAGGAGAGGAGGGGAGGGGAGGGGAGGCGGCGGCCCAGGCAGGGCTGACTGCCCCTCCGTGTGGCTGGAACTCGGTACTGTCTTGCTGTTTCTCATTTTTGTTTTGTTTTAACTAAACTGTTTCTATATTTGCTGTTTGCCAGCTTCTTCTGCACGTTACACGATATCCCAGTGCACAACATAGTGATCTTCATGAGGTACGTAGCTCTCCTTCCCATCCACAGCCTCTGTCTTTGAGCCTGACGTGAGGCTGTGAGAGCTGGCCACCTCCACACAGGAGCCTGTGTGACCCACCAGGCACCCAGCCAGAGGCTGTGCCCTCAGGCACGGATCCCGTAAACGTTTGGTGTCCTGGACACCGTGTCCAAAACCCCGTTATGAATTCCCAGACTTATGGTGAACAATCAGCTGTATGATGTTTTCTGTGAAACAAGGCTTAGTTCTGTGATCCCTTTAAAATCCTGACGAGACTAGTGAAGAACAGAAAGCTTCCTCCAGGCGTAAGTACTGAGCACTTGGCCAGGCTGTCTCTCTAGCCACACAAATTATCTACCACGTATCGTGGACCTTGAGGGTCACTCCCAGAACCATGACAAGGGTCTGCTGCAGACATTTGAAATAGGAGAGTGCAGAGCAAGAGCGGGCAGCCTTTTTCTGCCACGGGCCATTTGGATGTTTATAACATCATTCAAGGGCCATACAAAATGATCAACTTAAAAATTAGCCTCCTGTATTTGGTCAGACATTTAATTAACTCACCCCTAATGCCTTGGCAGGGCCGGACCAAAGGATTTTGTGAGCCTTATACAGCCGGAGGGCTGGACATTCCCCTCCTTGGTGTAGAGCAAGGTGTCCCAGCCTCACACTATTGACGTTTTGCCTGAGACAGTTGTCTGTTGTAGATGCTTTCTGGTGCATAGCAGGATATCTAATAGCATCCCTGGCTCTGCCCACCAGATGCCAGAAACACCACCTCCTACCCCCTCCATTGTAACAACCCAGAATGTCTACAGACATTGCTGTAAGCCGGTAAACTCTTCCCCAGCTGAGAAATATCACAGCATCTCTGTGGATATGAAAAGACTCTCTGGGTTTCTGGTTGCATAACCATAAAAATATGTGTATGGGACACATGGATATTGTTGCCTGAGTTTTCAAGAAATTATCTGGGCAATTTTTCTTATTTCAAAAGCAGAATTAATTCTCCTTGTTTCTTTTTCGTAGAACTTCCGTGAAGATTTCGTACATTGGCCACATGACCCAGAGCTCCTTGGAGACACATCACTATGTGGATTGTGGAACAAACTTCTCAGCTGTTTAGGAACTGCTTTTGGCTCTCCCACGGTAGCACCTGTCGGAACAGACACCCCATCTGTTCCCAGGGCCTGCGTTCTGTACCTACCCAGGTGGTAGACGTAGAGGAGAAACTGGTTCTCTTATTCCCCAGCAAACCTCCTCCTGCTGCTTGGGAGGAAAACTTGCCTCGGTAGCACCATTTCCGTTTCTCTGAACCAGCGAATCACTGCCCAGTACCCACTCTATGCCCAGCAAATAGCAGGCACTCATGGTTTTAAGAATTTCATTCCCATCTTGTCAGCTGTGCTTGGAGATTATAAATTGAAAGCAGACCAGGATATTAGGTTATAAAACCAGAGAGGGACGTGAGGTAGGACTGTTCGTGCGGCTGCACAGCTGTCATCAGGACCTCGTGGCACCGAAGAGGAACGTCTGAATACATAAAAGAAAGCACAGACCATTCAATGTGACTTTTCTCATCTCCTAAATGCCTAGGAACTTAAAAAGAAAAACTTGTTTTCTTATAGAAATTTATAATTGTTTTTACTAAGAACCTATGTGGAGCTTGATTAACCCTGAATCCATTGGCTGGAACATGGATTGGGGATTTGGTAGAAAAATAAGTCCTGCTTTTGATTCATCTGCGTCTTCTCTTGCCTGGATGTCTTAGACACCTGGGGGGAGCGGGGAGAGGGAGAACGGGGGCGGGGATTAGATGCCTGCTAAGTAGGTCAGTACAGGACGGGAGGGGAAGAGAAGAATCCCTGATTGTGCCATTCCCAAAGGCTCTTATCACAGAACAGCCTCGTGGTGACACGCTGCCTTATTGCTCTTCCAAAACAGAGCACTTACTGCCCCCTGGAGGGTGGAAGAGGTAGGGCAGAGATGCCTAAGGAGTGAAGCTGCTGCCTCTGGTGGAATAACTACCCCACCCCCCTCCTCAGGCCACTGCCTGTAGTTCTGATGAAAAGGGCCTGGCTTGAGTTTGAAAGTTTCTTGCACCGGCTCCAAGCTACAGCCATCAAAGTGGGCTCCAGCCCCACAGTGGGAAGCTTGAGTAGTCAGGTTTCAGACCTCAGCTGAGGTAGCCTCCAGAAGCCCTCACAGCAGCAGATGGTGGCAGGGGTCAATCTTAGTCCTCATTCCCATAGCTCCATCTTCAATATTTGCTCATTGATTTTGACACTGAATTTCTTTTTTCCTTGTTAATCCTCACCTGAGGATATTTTTATTAATACATTGATTTTTAGAGATAGTGGAATTAAGAGGGAGAGATGGAGAGAGAAAAATATCTATCTCATAAATTGGTTGCTTCCCAAATGTGCCCCGATGGGGCCAGGGATCCAGCCTGCAACTGAGATACATGCCCTTGACAAATCAAACCCCGAACCCTTCAGTTCTCCGGGACTACATTCTATCCCCTGAGCCAAACATGGCTAGGGCCACACTGAATCTTTTAAACAAAGGCTAAATTTTGTGACTTTTACTGGCATTGACCACGATTGAGTAACCGCACGCTGAGAGCTGCGAGCTGAAAGCTGAGTTTCAGTGTTACACTGGGTCCTTTAATTGTATGAACACAGCAGTGATGACTGTGCGGTACATTGATGATGGGACAGGACTTGCAAATGTACACCGTTTCTGAGAAAGTTGCCCTCAACACAGGAAGATGCTCGCCTTGCAACATTTCCTCTTTAGTTTTTCCATTTTCCAAATAGCCTCTAGCGGATGTTTTCATGTAATTTTGGAAAAGCTACTCATATTGGTACTTAAGTTTCAATGATTTTTGTGACTGTGCTTCAAGGGCATTTCTTAGAATTACCTTTAAATTCAGCTGTGATATGCAAATGAAAGCATATCACAGCTGGATTATTTTAAACAGAGCAGTACGTCTGACCTCATAATGCTATGAAATTTCATACCTGTTTATTTCTCAGCCTCCCAAGCTGTCCTGTAGGATGCTCTGCATCGTTGTGCCAGGCTATCCATCAGTTCTTGAGCAAACACGCACTAGTGGATTGAAATTTGGGAATATTGTGCTTCTTGAAAATGAGACTCAGAGATCTTTCTCTGTAGCTTCCAGCTTGGCCTCTACTGGAACCCCTTTTTTGCCCTCAAACTACTTATACTGGGTCACTTGGTTGAAATCTCCATTAGTTCATTTACTCATTCCAAAAGGTATTTATTGAGCACCTGCTGTATGCTAGGGATTGCATTTTCTGATGTGTTTTGTCCAGAGTCATAGCTAGAAGTTTAAAACATCATCACAAGCCTTTTGTTTTAGATTTTTTTTAATTAAACATTTTTAATGTTGACATGGTTGAAGGTGTCACCCTTTGCTCACCTTCACCCCCATGTCCTCCTCCTTTGGTCTTCACCAAACTATTTTCTGTGTCCAAAAATATCGAATGCTTCACAAATTTGCATGTCATTCTTGTGCAGGCACCATGCTAACTCAGAGCATATCACTTCTCTTGCACTAATCTACCCAGAGTCCTGTGCCATGTGTACTATCAGTGTTTTAGTAGATGTGCTAAGAAAGCAAGCACCATTATAAGCCTTTTATATTCAGCAGGCCCCATCTCTTCCTTAACTCGTTACCCCAATCTCCGAGTCAGCTGTCTAGGAATTCTAAACCCAAGTGTGAAACATGACTAAAAGAATTAACCTATTTATAAAGAGTGTTATAAATAACTCTCCATGAATCCTAGGGGTTCCCAAATATTTCCTCTGCTCAAATATTCCTTATTTTTTGCCTTGTAAGTAAGATTCTTCAGTGAGATTTTTGAGAGCACTCTTAAGATTCTGTGTTCCTTGTTTAGAAGGGGAAGTAGTTCAGAAGTTATTGTGTAATTTACCCTGGATCTGGGGAACTTGAGTAAGTCTTGGCTGGAGCAGACTCCTGACTCCCAGTTAAACGCCTTCAGAAACTTCAGTAGAGCTG
Organism: Pipistrellus kuhlii; assembly: GCF_014108245.1. NCBI lineage: Eukaryota > Metazoa > Chordata > Mammalia > Chiroptera > Vespertilionidae > Pipistrellus > Pipistrellus kuhlii. The sequence continues at coordinate 41,011,801 of NW_023425529.1, forward strand.
AGGAAGCTCAAGAGAGGAAAAAAACCTGACTGAGGCCTCACAATTAGTAAGCCTGTTCTGTCTGCTCAAGCCTGCTGGGGGTCAGGGTTTCATGTGGGAGTTATTCTAACTGGAGAGACCTGCCTGTCCTGGGGCATTAGGGGTCACAGGGATTAGTATGAACCTGGTTACCCTCACCCCTTCTGGGCCAGGTTGGGACCAGGAAGCAGCAGTAAGGAGCACATTCACTGCCAGCCCGGGTGGTGCATTTCAGTTTGACCGCACACACAGGCAAGGTTCTCTGTTCCTCGGCTTCTCTTCTCTTAAGCTGTACCTCAGGTTCACTCCCCGATTACTATGCAACAATTACTACAATTTCTAGGGTTAACCGGGTACCCAGAAAGTGTGTGGGCTACGAGGGATCATCTTTATATCCTGGTGCAAATGGAACTTCACTCACAAAGGTCTGAGCTGCTTTAGTAAGAATAAGTAACTCTGTCCTGGCCAGTGTGATTCAGTTGATTGGGTGTCGCCCATACACCAAAAGGTTGCCTGTTCCATTCCCTGTCAGGGCACATGTCCAGGTCGCAGGCTTGATCCCCTGTAGGGGCTATGCAGGAGGCAGCCAATTGATGTTTTGCTCTCACTTCGATATTTCTCTCCTTTTAAAAATCTATAATAAACTATTATTAAAAAAAAAAAAAAAGGAATAAGTAGCTCTGATGCCACTGTGGGAAGCCAAGTGAGCTAGCTAGGAAGCAGAATAAGCTCTTGGAGTATGGTTGACAGGTTCAAACCAAACTCAACTCTTCATTTCTACCTGTTGTGTAAGGAAATATTTTAATAAACATCTGTACCCCTCACTGCTCTCTCTTGGCTCCCATTAGCTCTCTTATCTAATTTATGAACTAGCCCTCTCTAGGGGAGAAGGTGTCAGCTTCCTCATTTTTACCACGTACACAAGGCATTGGGAAGCAGGGGACGCCTGATGGTAAGGAGAGATGGGAAGCTGTCTGTTCATAAGCCCGATGTTTGAGGAAGTGCAGAGAAGCTTTAAATGAAGGTCTGGGAAGTACTGGATGGGGGGACAGAGGTACAGGGGCAGGAAAGAGGAATAAGGGTGGGTTAAGTGTTCAACACTCCCACCTCTCCTTGATCTAAAAGTCTTAGAAAGACACAAGTAAGTAGGTTACCAAGATTGCCTAATTGTGTGTACTTATCATGGCCCCCAAAGATTCCCTTCCCTCTCTTTCCCCACCCTCCACACCTCCTCCTCCCTCAGGAGCACCTTCAACCTCACCCACCCAGCAAGATTGTCCCATCCTCTGTTTACTGTCATCCCTTCTTTGTCCCTCCCTTCCCAAATCTTGGTCTGTAGCCCCAGTTCACCCCTGGAATTCTACACAGTGCCACAGTTTACAAAAAGCGGCAAGTCTGTGTTCACGTGAGGTCACTGAACCAGGCAGTGTGGCCCCAATGCCCTCCCTTTGGTTGAAAAGTCAACAAAAGAACGCCTTTGGATGGCCATCTGGTGACGCCTACCGAACAAAGACTAATGGAAAATAAAGAACAAACTCGAGTCCATATATACTTTCCAATAATTTTTTTTGTTTTTAATATCAATCGATGTTTTAAAAAATACAGAGGTGTTTGACACAGAATAGCACCATTGTGTAGGACACACACAGTTCCTGCGCCCGGCACCTGAAGTGGGTCTTCTTGCCTGGGCTGGGGGGGTCGGGGGGCAGTCACTCAGGGGGCATTTGACTCTCACCAGTTAGTTTCCTGCCTCTGCTTTGACCCAAAGGTCTTACAGGAAGACAATAAATAAATAGAACACCAAGATTTTATTTTGCAGTCTGCCCAGTTCAGTTCTCTCAGAAAGAGAGGGGAGAAAATCCAAACTGTAAAAGGGTGGGATGAATGGACATCAGGTCAGGTCGGCCATTCAGTGCAGAGTCCTAGAGTGACTGGGATTGGAAAGCACTTGGGTCCTTTGGGTTTGCAATGGATTGTGTTGTTTCTGGGTTCGGGTTTTTACAAGAAGCAGACAGGCCCTATGTCCACACCGAATTCCTGCTCGGGCCCTCCTATGTCCATGGGTGCAATGTCAATGATGGGCAGGCGCGAGGTCTTCTGTGACCGGTACTCGATCATAGTCTTGCCCCACTTACCGGTGTGTTTCTGGAGAAGAAAGAGAGGAAACACTATTTGGTGACACCTTGAAACCCAATGCCAGCTGCCCCCAGCACTGGACCCCAACACTGAGCAATGCAGAACACAAAGTGAAGAACACACGTGGTGCTCCTTAGACTTCTTGGCTGGCCAGAACCCTCTCCACCTCCTGTCCTTCCCAGCAAGGACTCCCTTCCCCTCCTTCCCACTCCTCACAGTGAGTTCCCCGCCGGTAACCCCTTTGGCATTCCATCTCATAAACATCACAGGAATCCCCCTACAAGAGTCCTTGGACACCCTGGGTAAGGTCTTATTTCCCCTGAGCCACGGAGAACAGCATACACCTCTCCCTCACTGTCACTCTGCATGTCTTCTCTACATGGCCCCTCACACACACACCTCTGAGGAGTCCATCACTTGAAGACCACAATACCTGCCGGGGGCCAACCCTCCGCCCGCTCTAGCCTGACCTCTGGGTCCCGGGCAGCTCACGTCTCTGGCAGCTCCAGCAGCCAACTCACCGTGCAGCCATCCTTCAGGACCGTGTACGTGAACCTGCTGTTGCCCTCAGCCCGGATCTCCACATCGTTGGAACCCTGGATGAGCAGGGCCTTCTTGAGGTTGCCAGCTGCCTCGTCCAGGTAGGCGATGCTGTTCTTGCAGTGGTACGTGATGTTCTGGGAGCCTTCAGTGGACAGCAGGCGCAGGAAGGTCATCTGAACGTTGGCAGTGTTGGGAGCCAGGTTGTCATCGCCGTAGCTGAACTGTTAGGGCAGAGAGCAGTGGTGTGAGGCCTGGGAGTGGCATTCAATGGGACCAGGGCGCCAGGGCCCAGGCTTCAGAGGAGCTGAAGGGGGGTTGAGGGAGCAGTCGAAGGAGGATGGTTTTGCTTCCAGGGCGGAGAGCAAGCCTCCAAGGACCTCTTCCTCCACCTCTAAATGGGAGAAAATACTATTCCTCCCCTTTCCTTCCTTGTAGGCCCCTAAGAAAACTGGTGAGAATGTGGGCAAGGTGCTAAAAACTTCCAGGGAGAGAGAAGAGCTCTCAGGCCAAGAGCAACCAGGCACTCACGTGGAAGCCACCGTTGATGGTTTCTCCAAACCAGATATGTTTCTTGTCTTTGCTCTTGCTGCTCCACCAGTTCTTCTTGGGAACATTGGCTGGGTTGGGGTAGACACAGGTCTCGCCCGTCTCCATGTTGCAGAAAACCTTCATGGCGTCCAACGTGCAGCCCTGGTTGGGGTCGATCCAGTAGTCTCCTGCAGGGGGAGGAGGCGACACCCCATTCAGGGCTCCGACAGGCACAGACACACCCTCCCAAGTGGCTCAAAGTCAGAAGGTATACGGGGGGAGGGGCAGCGTGTGAGGGCCACCTGTGAGCTGGACTGAGGGATCCAGGGAAGGGGGCTGAAAGGGAAAGTCAGTGCTAAATGGGGCCGTGAGCAGCAGGGCAGGTGCAGTGTCTGCCTGGAGGAGGGGACTCTGCCATGCAGCCATGGCAGGACAGGAGCCAGGGCTTCAGTTTCTCTGCCGAGACATGGGAGAGCGACTGTCTGCCAGAACCTTCCAGGCCCACCACCTCTGCCCTGCACGAAGAGGTGCCTCCTCCCTGGCTCTGAGGGGGCCAAGCCCAGTGGCTGCCCTCCTCCCTGGGGCAAGGTCCTGCCCTCCAGGCTCACCGCTCTTCCATTCCGGATGGCAGAGTTGCAGGTCCCGGCAGGTGCGAGCGGGGTTCTTGCGGGAGCCCTCGGGGCTGCGGATGCTCTCGATCTGGTTGTTGAGGGACTTGAGCGTGGCGTCCACCTCCGCGTCGTGCTGCCGCAGGTTGCCGGCTGCCTGGTCGGCCCGCATGTACTGCATGGGGTCGGGGCCTTTCTCTCTCCCGCCTAAGCCGGCGAAGGCTGACATGTCAATGCCAGGGCCAGGGGGACCTGGAGGGCCAGGGGGTCCAGGATTCCCGGGGGGACCCTGCAACAGAAAACGGAGGCGTCAGCCTGGAATTGTGGGGAGGTGCCCGCCTGCGTCCATCCTACCGGCCTAAAGGCATTCGAGTGTTTTCTTCTCAGTCCCAGGGGTGGGGGAAGGGTGAGCAGGCCAGGACCAAGAAAGCTCTAGCACCTTCCCTAGTTCCTCATTATCCCCCCTCTTCTGTTTCCCAACACCAATTGTGGGAGCCTCCGGGGAGAGCCCGGGATAAAGGGTGCCACCACCATTAGCGGCGGGCTGCTGCTCCAGATAGCTCAGCCCTCTGGGATGCTGGGGACACCCCAGGGTGCAGGGAAGAAGTCGGGGCACTTACAGCGGGGCCTGTTTCGCCAGAACGTCCACGGGGACCGGGAGGCCCAATGGGGCCAGGGATGCCGTTAGAGCCATCTTTGCCAGAGGGACCGACGGGGCCAGGAGGACCCTGCAGGCCGGGGAGAGAGGCAGCGAGAGAACAGTCATCAGCAGACGGACGGTGGGGAGTAGCTGGGGCTGGTCTGTCCCAATCTCCGCATTTCTCAGTCCTAGACCCCACACCGCTTTCACTCTCCCCTCCCTGCCTTCCTAAGCTCCTCTTTGTGATTCCTCTTCCTGGGAGCATCCTGCATATTCCTCCTACCTGTGGTCTCAGGTGCTTTCCCGGCCACAGTCACACTGAGCCCGTCCTCCCTCCGCTGCCGAGAGAGCCTCTGAGCACAAGGCTCCCCCAGAAGCAGCCACACTCCCCTCCCCCTTGAACGCTTGGCCAGCGCCCCGGCCCCACCCTGAGGAAGGGTTCGCTCCGTCCCACTTACTCTAGGGCCAGAAGGACCAGCAGGACCAGAAGCGCCTTGGTCTCCAGAAGGACCCTGGGCAGAAGGAAGAGGCAAAGGTCAGAGGTCAGCAGGGACAAGATGGGGGGGGGCCTTGAACACATATGTCATGGAGGGGGAGGAATAGGTACGTGCCCCACCCTCTTCCCATCCCACTTGGTCCTCCCTCGAACCCTGAGAAGGCCTGGACATTTCTTGGGCGGATGCCACGTCTCAGCAGCGTGGGAAACTCAGATGGGCTCTGAGCAGAGGGGGGCAGCAGGGAGCCGCACACAGGCAGCGGTACTCACAGGAGGGCCGGGAAGACCCTGCAGGCCGGTGAAGCCGCGGTGCCCCTTCAGGCCCCTCTCGCCAGCCTCTCCAGTCTCTCCTTTGTCACCTCGGGGGCCTTGAGGGCCCTGGGAACGAGACAGACACACGCAGGTTGGGTCTGGCCCGGCTGGCCTTGCCTGAACAGTGAATCCAGGATCCCCGGGCACCCGCTGCTCCCCACCCCCCACCCCAGCCTGCCCCTGTCCGGGACTCATCCATTCAGATGCTCACTGGGATTCCTCGGGCTCCAGCTGGTCCTGCGGGGCCCATGGGGCCTTGTGCGCCCTGCGAGGAGAGGGTGGGGGCGGCGTCAGAGCCAGGCGGGCACAGGGCCGGCCTCCTCCGCGTCTGCCCTCGGGGCCGGGCCGGGCTCCCATGGCACTCACCGCCTCTCCTCGGTCTCCCTGCTTGCCAGTTGGGCCGGCGGGGCCAGGAGAGCCAGGGGGCCCGGGGGCTCCCGGAGCACCCAGGGGGCCAGTCTCACCACGATCGCCCTGTCAGGAGAGAGGGCTCAGGCTCAGAGAACGTTCCACAAGAGGCAAGGGAAGAAGACACAGAACTGGGACCCCCGCCTGCTCCTCCGGCTGACCGATCAGGCCCAGCGGACTGCCCTCTGGGTCCCACTGCCCACAGAGACCCCAGAGGCTCACCTTCACTCCAGCTGCACCGTCTCTGCCAGGGGGGCCGTCGGCGCCAGGGCTTCCCTAGGCAAAGGGAAGCGATGCTGTTAGTGCTGTCCCCGCCCGGCTCCCGCTCGGCTCCCCTCAGCGCCCCAGGCTGGCTCTGCCCAACTGCGGCTTCAGAGCCAAAGCTTCCCACAGAGCCCCTCCCGCCTTCCTCCCACTGGGCTCCCACAGTGCCCAGTCCTAACGCTCCTCTCTCCGTCACCACCTCCCCACGGCCCCGAGGCCCGAGCCTCCCAGCCCCGGCCCATCTTGCTCCCCCTTCTCCGTGGGGGACCCACCACTCACCTCTCGTCCGGGTTCGCCAGCAGGACCGGTCAGGCCAGGGGGACCCACAGGGCCAGGGGGGCCTCGGTCTCCAGATGCACCAGGAGCTCCCTGCTTGCCAGGCTCGCCCTGCAGCGACCATGACAAGGAGGGTGAGCGCAGCCCCAAAGGGTCCCTGACGAAGGGCCACCCCGCGCTCTGAGAGGAGAGCGTCCAGCCGGAGGCCGGCCCCCCTCACCCAGAGGAAGGGGCACCCCTCACTCACCGACGGGCCGGGCAGGCCGGGGAACCCTCTCTCACCACGCTGTCCGGGAAGACCCACGATGCCCCTCTGACCAGCCAGACCCTGGGGGCCTGGAGGACCATCGGGACCCTAGGAGGAAAGGCGAGAGGTGAGAACGTGAGGAGGACACACAGAGCGGCCGGCCCAGCTGGCTGCCAGCTCTGCAGGGAGCAGCCCTCCTCCTGCCCTGGAAGTGAGGTCTCTGCTCTGCTCCCCTCCCCGCCCCCCACAGCCCTGCTGCCCCCCCCCGCCCCCTCCTGCCCTCCCCCTGCCCCTGCTGCCCCCCGCCCCCTCCTGCCCTCCCCCTGCCCCTGCTGCCCCCCGCCCCCTCCTGCCCTCCCCCTGCCCCTGCTGCCCCCCCGCCCCCTCCTGCCCTCCCCCTGCTCCTGCTGCCCCCCGCCCCCTCCTGCCCTCCCCCTGCCCCTGCTCTGAGCGCAGAGGGACGTACAGAGGGACCGTCATCTCCGGGCTCTCCCTTCTCGCCAGGAGCTCCGGCAGGACCTTGGAGGCCGGGGTCACCGGCTCGGCCGGGGGGGCCGCTGTCTCCTCGAGCACCTTTGGGACCATCTTTTCCAGAAGGACCGGGAGGACCAGGGGGGCCAGGGTTGCCCTAGAAGGAGCAAACGCAGGAAGTGAGGACTCAGCACACGTGCCCCTTGCGGCCCCAAGGACAGCAGTTCCCTTGGGAAGGGCAGCTTGACCCCCCATCCACCCCCACCCCGGTCTCTCTCTTCGATCGGCTCTCCCACAGGACAGTTCTGGGCGGGCAGCCTGGCCTCTCCAGCCCCTGCACGCTTGGCTTTCTCTAATCTACTTGGGGTCCCTCCTGCCTCCTTCCCTGTGGCCTGAATTCCCCCACCCCCCTCACCCCCATTCCTCAAGGAGGGGTGCAACCCCAGTTCCCCCTAAGCCCGTGCACCGGCTCCCCCAGCTCTTCTGTGTTGCAGGTGAGCTGGGTGCTTCTCCTGATCGCTCCTGCCTCCATGGCGAACCCCTCAGGGCTCCGGAGCACGGAGCACACACCGGAAAGCGTGTCTGTGACGGGGGCAGTTGTGCCAGCCGCATCCTGCCCACCAAGCCAGAGTCTGAGGGTTCGAGCCCCGGCCAGCTGGGAAGGTTGGCCACGACCAACAAAGGGGTCACCCCTGGCCCCCTTACGCCTCCCGGGAGAGGAAGCGGGCACAGGGGTGAGGCCTGTCAGGACTGGGCAGCCCCTGCCTGTGCCTCACGGGCCCGGAAGAGGGAACCAACCAGGAGAGACTTACGTTGGAGCCTGGGGGTCCGACGCGGCCAGCAGCTCCGGGGAATCCGGTGGCTCCCTGTGTGGGAAGAGGAGAGCCCCTGAGGCCCTCAGTCCCTCGATCCCGATCCCTCGGGAGCTCCAAGAAGTTCATGCAGGGGGTCCGAGAGGCCGGTGTGGGAGGGAAGGGGAGCCCGAGGGGAAAGGGCCTCGGGCTCCTGCAGGGGCCCAGCGGGGTCACTCGGCACCCAGGGCTGCTTCCAGGACCCCTGCACCCCAGCAGAGCGGCACCCTCCCCCGGGAGGGGCTCAGACGGGCCAGGAGCAGGACGGAGGAGCGGTGCATCCCAGAACACTGCAGTGGAGCCTCTGCGGCAGGTCTTTGTGAGGCCAGGGACGCGGCTGTGAGAGAAGCTGCCGCCCCCATGGCACCCGCCCCCCACACCTGGGTCAGGGGGCGGGGGGGGGGGCTCACTCACCGGGGGGCCTTGAGCACCTCGGGCTCCTTTGGGGCCGGTCACACCAGTCGGGCCCTGGGAGAGGAGGAGGAGAGACAGTGAGGCCTGCTCGCCCCGGGGAGGGCCTGTCCGAGCCCCTACAGTGGACGCCTGAAGGCTGATCTCAAAGAGGCAGCTCTCTTGGCACTGAACTCCCAGCTCCGAGAAGCTGGCACCGGCGGGCCTGCCCGCCCCCCCGCACCGCCCCCCCACCCCGCCACCTACCTCTCAGGGTGCTAGGAGCAGCCTCTCAGGCCTTCACAGAACCAGTCTCCCCTCCCCGTCTCCCCTCTCACCCCAGGAGGCTGGCTGCTCTGTCCAGGCTCTGCACCCTCAGGGAGACAGAGCTGCACTCTGTCCACCCCCCAGCCCCCACCCCACCCCACCCCACACCCTCACCCACACCAACACCCACACCCACACCCACTCCCACACCCACACCCACTCCCACACCCACACCCACACCCACACCCACTCCCACACCCACTCCCACACCCACACCCACACCCACACCCTCACCCACACCCACACCCACACCCACCACACCCACACCCACTCCCACACCCACACCCACACCCACCCACACCCACACCCACACCCACACCCACTCCCACACCCACACCCACACCCACACCCACACCCACACCCACACCCACACCCACTCCACACCCACACCCACACCCACACCCACTCCCAACCCACTCCCACTCCCACACCCACACCCACTCCCACACCCACACCCACACCACCACACCCACACCCACACCCACTCCCACTCCCACACCACCCCACACCCACACCCACACCCACCCACCCACTCCCACACCCACACCCACACCCACTCCCACACCCACTCCCACTCCCACACCCACACCCTCACCCACACCCACACCCACACCCAGGGGGCGCTCGGCACTGCTCACCTGAGGCCCGGGAGCTCCGGAGGGGCCCTGGGGCCCGGGGGCACCAGCGTCGCCTTTCTGGCCGGCCTCTCCCTGCTCGCCCTTGGCGCCGGGCTGGCCGTCAGCACCCTGTCCCGGGAGGGAGGAAGCCGCACGTGAGGGGCAGCCAAACACGTGCGGCTCTTCCCAAAGGGCCAGAGACCCTGAGCCGGCGTGTGTGCGTGTGTGCGTGTGTCTGTCTGTCTGCCCGGGCCAGCGTGTGTGCGTGTGTGCGTGTGTGCGTGTGTGTGTCTGTCTGCCCGGGCCAGCGTGTGTGCGTGTGCGCGTGTGCGTGTGTCTGTCTGTCTGCCCGGGCCAGCGTGTGTGCGTGTGCGCGTGTGCGCGTGTGCGTGTGTCTGTCTGTCTGCCCAGGCCAGCGTGTGTGCGTGTGCGTGTGTGCGTCTGTCTGCCCGGGCCAGCACGTGTGCGTGTGTGTGTCCGCCCGGCCTGGAAGTTGGGTCTCAGGATGGTGGCGTCCGTGTGGAGATGTAACAGGAGAGGAGGGATGGGACCGTTTCCCTCCTGTTTAAGCTGCCCCTCCCTCCTCGGGGGGGGGTGCCCTCCGGTCCCGGGTGTGGAGCTGCGGGGGTGGAGGGGCTGGAGGAGGGTCCGCGGGGGCCTTACAGGAGGACCGGCGAATCCAGCGGGTCCGGGGGGTCCGGTCTCTCCACGTTCACCCTGTGAGAGAGGGGCGAGGGGGGTAAGGCCACCCTGCCTGCCTGCTCTGCCCCCTCCTGCGAGCCAGAGCCCCTCTGGGCCCAGCCCGGCCTCCTGCGGGGCAGCTTCCGGAGGCCCCGGCCTCAGAAGGGGCCCAGGCCGAAAGCCTCTGTTGGTCAGAGGACCTAGTGGCTCCAAGGCCCCCCACCCTGATCGCATCGTGGGGCTGACATGCCTCCTCCCCCCATTTCTCTTCTCTCCTCCCACCCCCAGGCCCAGGGGGCAGGGCGGGCGGTGCCAGGGCTGCAGGGCCAGGCGGAGGCAGAGCCGGCTCTCTTGCCCCCAGAGGCCGGGGACAGAGACAGGCTCGGGGGCAGGTACTCACCGGGGCACCTCGAGCACCAGCGGTTCCCGAAGGACCAGGGGGGCCAACTTCTCCCTAAGGGTGGGAGGGGGCGGGGTCAGAGGGGGGCCCTGTGAGAGTCCTGAGGATGGAGTGGGGCTCTGGGGTCCCCCCTCCCCACAGTCTCTCCTGTTGCTTCAGCCGCCACACCTGTGCGTCTTCGGGGCCCTGGCTGAGTGCATTCCCCCACCCCTGCCCAGTCCCTCTCCACTCCACAGGGCACACGGCCAGTGACTTCGCTTCTAAGACCCCCATCCTTTGCCCCTCCCAGCCCCTGGTGGGCAGGAGGGTGGCAACCGACGGGTGAGGAGAAGCAATGGCAGTCCTTGGCAAGACATGGGAAGGCTCGATGGGGGAAGGGAGCCAGGACTCACCTTCTCACCGTTGGCACCAGCCGGGCCAGGGGGGCCGATGGGGCCTGTCAGACCCTGGGGAGAGAAAAGGCGGAGGTGAGGAAGGCGGGGAGAGGTGGTCTGGAGCCCAAATGGGACTCTGGGACCCCGCGCCCGATGGCCCCAGAGCTCCCGCTCACGCTGTGGCTCCGGTTTTGACAGGAAGTCCCCGTGGTTGCCCAGCCCAGACAGCTGAGCTAGGACAAGGGACTGCACACATACACGGGCCCTCCTCCCCGAGTGCAGGGCTGGGGACCTAAAGGGCCCCCTGCATCTGTCCCTGCCCAGGCCCAGCGTTCACTTACTCGTCCACCGTCCTTCCCAGGGGCTCCCTCTGGGCCTTTCTCGCCGACATCACCCTGTGGGGTAGAGAAAACGGGCCACCTCAGGGGTCAGGGGTCACTCCAAGAAGCCCTTTGCCAGCTCAGGGTCACTCTGAGTGGGGCTCCAGGGAGAGCTCAGACTCTGGCCGAGAGGGATGTGCTGGGGCCTCAGGGTGAGTGACAGGAGTGGGATGGAGGGAAGGGTGGGGGGACGATGTCACTAAAAGGCACCCAGAGACTCTGGAGGGGGGTCTCCAAGCCCCTCCAGACAGGCAGCTGGGCTCTGTGGGACAGGGAGTGAGTGTGGGGCCCCGGAGCATGGATCTGGGGTAGCTCTGGTACTTACCCTGTCTCCCTTAGGCCCAGAAATACCGGCTGCTCCCCTCTCACCGGGCATGCCCTGCAGACCTGGAGGGCCCTGAGCCCCAGGGGGGCCAGCCGGGCCAGATGCTCCCTAGGGGGAGGGGAGAGAAGGTGTGTGTGGTGGACAGCACCTCCCCCAGGGACCCCAGTGCCCAGATGCCCCTTTCCTTCTCTTCCTCCTCTGCCCAGACCTCCTTTCTCCTTCACCTCCCGCTCCTCCCTCCTCCCCTTCCTCTGCCACCCTCAGCAGGCCTCCCAGGCCCGCCCGGGGCCCCGCGGGCAGGGCCCGCCTCACTTACTTTGGGACCGTCCGTGCCGGGAGTGCCGGGGAGGCCACGGGGACCCTGGAGGCCCTGGGCGCCGGGAGAGCCACGTTCGCCTGGGAAGCCGCGTTCGCCCTGTGGCAGAGACACCAAGGAGCCGTCAGGCAAGAGAGACGGGGCGGAGGCCGGGGGGCAGCAGGGAAGCGGGGAGCAGAGGGGGAGCCCAGGCTGCCAGGCAGCTGTCCTGCTGGGAGGCCAAGCAGGCTGCCCAGGGACAGGCGGGCCCCAGGATGCCCTCAGGAGGGGCCCGCGGGACACTCACTCTGGGGCCCACGAGGCCGGGGGCTCCAGCTTCGCCAGGAACGCCCTGCGGAACGAGAAGGGTGATTGAAAGACGGGAAGCGTTTACGTCCGAGTCCTGCCTGAGCATCCCACCCCCTGAGCTCAGATTGTCGCCTCAGAGGCTACCCCGGGGCCTCAGGCTCCTCATGTCGCCTGCCCTTGTCTCTTGGGCCTCAGAGGCGATCTGCCCGTCTGAGCCGGTCGCAGATTCGAAGAGCCCCACACTCACCTGGTCACCTGGTTTTCCACCTTCGCCGGGGGGACCGGGAGGACCAGGAAGTCCCTGGAAGCCAAAGTGACAGGCGTTGGCAAAGGGGCCAGTTTGCCGCCCCCACCCTCAGGGAGGCCCTGCAGGGAGACCTCGCTCCCCTGGTCCCCTGGAGCGGGTGGGCCTCCGTCCCCGGGGCCTGCTGCCCGCTGAGCGCTGGTGGGGAGGGGACGGCAGGGAAAGCCGGCTGGGCTGCCTACCTGGAAGCCAGACGGTCCCGGAGCACCCTGCTCGCCTCGTTCCCCGGAAGGTCCCTGCGGAGGAAACAGCGATGAGGAGCGGAGCCAGCGCTCCGGAGTCTGAGAGCCTCAGCGAGCGCCCGAGGGCGGCCAGGGGAGGGCCAGGCAGACTCCTTCCTGCACGGCGCAGGCCAGGGCCGCTGCCTGCAGGCCTCGCTGTTCTCAAGGACACCCAGGGTGGGGTCCACGCGGCCTCTTCAGGGTGGGATGCCCCACCTCGGCTCAGGGTGAGCCCAGATCCACATCTGTCGGCTCCATGACTGAGTGGCCTGAGGTTCCCGCCCCCCCGCCTCCCCGCCTCCCCGCCTCCCCGCTGCCATCCCACAGGGCCAGCGGAGGAGCTGGGCAGGTACTCACAGCGGGTCCAGGGGGGCCTGCAGCACCTGTCTCACCATCCTTGCCAGGAAGACCCTAGAGGAGAGAGCAGGGAGATGTGAAGCCACGCTCCTTCCGTTCCACAGCTCCCAGCCCTGGGCGGACAGGTACAGGGAGGCCCAGAGTTCCCACCCTCCACAACTGTGTCCACCCTCCCCTCCCCTTCCTTCACCGGCCCCTCCTGTTCCCTCAGGCTGTCTCCCTGTGCTGCTGACTGACAGCAACCAGAAGTCCCCCCCCCGTGGGGATCCCCAAAGGGCCCAGAGCAGATGGGCTTGGCCACAGGAAGCCCCCTGCTGACGAGGGGTCCCAGGAACCATAGGGATCCTCTTTCTCCTGGGGCAGGTACTCACTCTCAGGCCAGGAGCACCGGGCAGTCCTTTCTCACCAGCTTTCCCAGGCTCGCCCTGGAGGAGAGAACGCAGGGCTGTGAGTGGAGGGCTTGGGTGAGAGTGGAGGGGAGAGCAGGCTGCAGAGCCTGGGGCTTGGGGCCTGATGGACAGCAAAGGCTGGAGCCGGAAACCAAGCACCTTCTCTTCCGCCCAGAGGCATGCACTGAGAGCACCGCCCACGGAGCCAGGTCATGCTGAGCGGCCTCGGGGCTGTAGGGCCCTGGGTGTGCCCGGGTGGCATGCACTGCTACGGGACACGAAGGCCCCAGCAGCTCGAGGCACCAGGACCCTGCTCAGCCCTTCCCCGGGGTTAACTCTAGTCTGGAGCCAGCCAGCCCTTCCTCCCCTGGGATGAAGGGATGGGGCACCATGTGGAAGGACACGGAAGGGCAGGTTGTTACTCACGTTGGCACCTTTGGGGCCAGGGAAGCCCATGACACCAGGCTGCCCACGAGCCCCCTGAGGACCCGGAGGCCCAGGGCGGCCGTCTTCGCCGGGGGCTCCCTGGAGGAGAGGACACCATGCTCAGGACAGGCACCCTGACCAGCTCCTCCGCCCGCACCGCTCAGTGCCTCCCGTCGGCAGGCCCAGGACTGGGCACCAGCCAGACGCGACACGTGGGGGCGGCTGAGGTCGCGATGGGCAGCCCACACCACACAATGGCTCCCTCGGTGACAAGGCCCTGCCTAGCTTAGATGTTTTGTTTCTGAAAGCACACACCGGGCTTTGTCCTCCCCCACGGAGTGGCCCCGTGCTCCCGGGGGTGACGTTTCCAGAGCTCACCGACCCTGCGCAGGCCACCCCTGACCCCAGGGCCTACCCACCGTCTGCCTCCTCCCCATTCTCCAAATCCACAGGCTGTCCCCACCCAAACGCCTGCCTCTCTTCCCCCCTGCTTCCCCGGGATCACCCCACCCCGCCCGACACACCCGACGGGGGACTTACCGAAGGTCCAACTTTGCCTTGAGGACCGGCATCGCCGGGGCGGCCAGTGAGGCCCTTTGTCCGGGAGAGAGAGGAAGGTGGGTGTCAGAGCCGGTCCGGGCCGCCCCATCCGGGCGGGCGGCGCCGGGCGAAGGGAGCGAGTGGGGAAGGGCCGAGGGCGGAGCAGCTCCGTACTCACCCGAGCCCCGGGAAGGCCGGGCTCTCCGGGACGGCCGGGGTCCCCGTTGGCTCCCTTGGGTCCAGCGAGGCCGCTGGGCCCTCGCTCTCCAGGGGCTCCCTAGGCCGAGGAGGCAGGGCGTCAGCGGGGGGCCATCGGACGGACGAGGGAGGCGGGAAGGGACCCCTGCCCTTCTTCCCTGACTCACCTTGGGACCGGCCAGACCGTCTTGACCAGGAAAACCTCGGTTGCCAGGAGCACCCTAGGGAGACGGGGAGAGGCAAAGCAGGGAGTTGGATGGGCCCTGAACCACCGTGGCTGCAGAGAGACCCGCCAGGCTCCGGGCTCCATCCCTCCAGCCACAGTGTCCATGGAGCAGTAGCTACAGCTTGCAAGATTCTGAACGATTACTTTCTTGGGCCTATCTCCCCCTGTCTGGGAAGGAGCGCAAACTATTCCGTGTCATCCTGGGGCGGGGGACACAGAAAAGGAGGAAGGAGCCCTGCCCCGAGGGCAGTGGGGAGAGGAAAGAGGGGCCTGAGACTCAGAAGGTCACGGGATCGGCGAGAACATGGAGCCACAAGGACTTGGCTTCCCTCTCGGGTCACACCCCAGGGACAGTGGGGACGCCTGGCCCACTTACTCGTTCTCCGGGGGGGCCGATGGGCCCAGCACCGCCAGGCTCTCCGCGGGCACCCCTTTTGCCTTCTTCCCCAGCAGGCCCAGGGGCTCCCTGGGGGCCTGCAGGGCCCTGAAAACCAGCACAAAGGAGAGAGACAGGGTGAGCCCTCACCCGGCCCGCCCTGTGCAGGCACCAACTGGAAGTGTGAAGGAAGTGGCTGTGACCCTTGTCTCGGGGCCGGGGGACTTGGGAAGGGGGGCCCCGAGGGTCATCGTGGCAGAGAGAAGTGGCCCCGGGGGAGACAGAGGGCCTAACGTTCAAACTGTGGCCAGGTCACAGACGAGAGCTGCCACTGCAGCCTGTTACCTGCCTCCTCTGGGCTCCGCCTGAGAGCTCCCGGGGGGGGGGGGGGGGGGGGGCTACAGAGGGTGGGCAGTGGGTGGGGGTGGCCCTGGGTGGGCAGTGGGTGGGGGTGGCCCTGGGTGGGCAGTGGGTAGGGGTGGCTCTGGGTGGGCAGTGGGTAGGGGTGGCTCTGGGTGGGCAGTGGGTGGGGGTGGCCCTGGGTGGGCAGTGGGTGGGGGTAGCCCTGGGTGGGCAGTGGGTGGGGGTGGCCCTGGGCCCCCCTCCCCATCCCGGGAGCAGCCGTGTAGAAAGACAAGGACTGAGGGGCAGATACTCACAGTTTCTCCCTTGGGGCCTTGTTCGCCTTTGAAGCCAGCAATTCCAGGCTCGCCCTGGACAGAGAGAGGGGCAGGCTCACCCCGGGTTCTCCCCGCGGACCTGCCCCCACCTCCAGAAACCCGCCCGGGTGCCCACCCAGGGACACCGGTGCGCGTGTGGGAAAGGAGGGACCGTGGGGTTTGACGGCGGGGTGTCCGTGGGACTTGGGGTTCACTCCGGGCGCTTACCGTCTGACCTTTCGGGCCCAAAGGACCAGTTGCCCCTTGAGGGCCGGGGGGACCCCGGGGCCCAGGGAAGCCGGGAGCACCAGCAATGCCAGGAGCACCCTGTCAGTGTGAGCAGAGGACAGAGGCATCAGGAGAGGATGTGAGGGCGGGGGGGCCGACCCCACCTGAAGGAGCCAAGTCCGAAGGCAGCACTCACAGCAGATCCTTTGGCTCCAGGGATTCCATCGGTTCCGGGGTTGCCCTGAAAAAAAGACACGATCACCACAAAACACGCATAAATCCCAGCCCTCCCAGCCCTCCCAGCCCTCCCAGGCCGCGGCTGCTGGGCTGGGCCAGCGGCTGCCCTCCAGGCTCTGTCCCGCTGATGCCGCCAGGACGGGGGCTGGAGGGAGCCTGGTCTGTAGATGTGGGCGTGAAGGACAAGCATCGGGTCAGAGCAGATGTTTCCCTCCCAGCGAAGCACAGGGTCAAGGGTCAGGGCCACAGACCCCAGAACCTTCCAGCCAAAGAGCGGCTGCACTTACGGAGGCGCCGGCCGGCCCGGGGGACCCGGGAGTGCCAGGTTCACCGCGAGGACCTTGAGCGCCTTCGGGACCACGAGCACCAGTGGGACCAGCTTCACCCTGGGGGAGCGGGAGGGGGGGTGAGAAGGCAGGGCCTGCGGACAGGCCTCCGGAGGGCCAGCAGCAGCGTGGGGCCGGCTGCAGGCGTGCACCAAGGAGCCGAGCCGGCCTGTGCATCTGCCCTGCGGGCCGAGCTCTCTGGCCCGGTGACTTCCACCCCCTGCCTCCTCCTCCATCCCCCCTGGACTCTGTGAACCACCAGAAGCAAACACACTACAGCCATGGGCGCCGTGGGGGTCCCAGCAGCACCCACGGGAAAGCCTGTGTCTGGGTCCCGCCATCCCAGTGTGGGGATGATGGAGGCAGGGCTGAGACTGGCAGGTCCCTCTACCTCCCCCTCCACCTGTTTTTCTCGGTTACTGAGGGCATGGAGGCCCTGGGCCAGGCAGCTGAGGGCACTGCTCCCCTGGCACTGGCTGATGTGAGGGCACGGCTCGCCACCCTCGGCTCGGGGCTGGCCCTTAGATCTGAGCCAGAACGCCAGGGCCAGTGCGAGCTAGGACAGCGCCCCCTTGCTCTCCCCTGCTCTGACTACCTATGGTCCAGTTCTCCCTGGCTTCCCGCAGCCCCCACCCCCGCAGTGGCATCTGCTTTTACTTTCATTTTTTCCTCAAAGCTCCAGCCGGGCGATCTGGACTCCGGAAGGCAGTCCCCGGGGAGGGCTGCTGACCCGCAGGGAAGGCAGGGCCTCCTCGCGTTTCTTCTCAGGCCATTATTTTCTAAAAGTCAGGCCCCCTCACCTTCCGCTGTCCCTCTTCACAATGGGCCTCCTTCACGCGGCTCCCAGGGCCTCAGACACTGTCTGGTTGCCATGGAAACCCCCAGGAGCTAAAAGCAACCTGATGCCAGTGACCACGCGGGGGCTGCTTATTCATCTCCGGCGGTGACAGGGAGAATTCCCAGGGACGTGTGCACTGGAGTGCCTGCTGTGCCTCGGGGGCCTTTCCCTGCACTGGCTGGCCTTCCACTGGCCTCTGTTCTTCCTCAGAAGGACTCACCTCACAGGGCTCGGCCCCGTGAAGCCGATAAAGCCGGGGGAGGGAAGCATGGAACCCGCTCCCGGCCCCTGTCCGTGTCCCTCCAACTCTCTTCCGGGTCCAGAGTCAGATGAGCTTTGCCTTCTTTCCTTCCATCCCTCCCAGGTCCCTGGCATCTCTCCCCCTTTCCTGGTCCTCCCTTCTCTGAAGCTGTAACTGTAGTCCTTCCAGCTCCTTATCCTTCCATCTCACCCTCCCTTCTAGCTGGCGACTCTGCAAAACGCCCGGCTCTTTTCCTGGGAGAGCGGCGGCAGGTGGGAGACATCCCTCAGGAGGGAAGGGGGTCGTCCAGGGGGCAATCGGCAGAGGACATGGGGAAAGGGGTTCCCGACTCAACCACCAGGGCACGCACCTTGGCACCGGGAGCTCCAGGGAAGCCAGGACCGCCTGCAGGACCCACGGGACCCTGGAGGAAGGAAGGGGTGAGAGGTGAATCCCATGTCTGGGCGGAATCTCTGCAGACCCCTGAGCGAGCGACCCCCGCACTGCCCACGCCTCCCACTTTTGTACTGATGTGGCTTTATGTCTCTGGTGGCTAAAAAGTCCCTGGGTGGAAACTGTCCCCCCTCCCCGCCAAGGGTCCCCAGGCCTGGCTTCAGACGGCAAGGCAAGACTCTGGTGAGAAGCAGACAATCCTCCCAGCTCTCTCTCTGTCTAGCCCTCCTCAAAAAACTGCTGAGAAGGTCGCTGAGAAAAACCAAACCACTGCTTTAAAGCTTGTTTTCAAGAAGCTCGAGCATCCTGCACCGATTCCTCCTCCTCCAGGAGAAGGCAGTGCCTCAGGGGGCTGGGGAAGGGGCCTCAAGACCACACCTGCCGAGGCCAAAATGGACTTACCGGAGGCCCTGCCGGGCCCGGCTGACCGTCGTTGCCCCGGGCACCCTGTGAGCAAGGAGAAGGAAGCAGACATGTGAGAAGTGCCACCTCGGTCCCTCCTGCCCACAGCCCCCCCCCCCCACAGACTCTGGGGGCAACGCTGTGCCTGGGTGTCCCCGCCCAGGGCTGAGCCCGAGGCTGGTGAGCTACGAGGTGGGACCAGAGGAAGGCCTGGCTGGGCATGGGCACAGGGGAACTGTGGGACAGCCCCATGGGAGGGAGCAGCCCGGCACCCCTCCATGGTGGCTGTGTGAATGCTCGTTCTCAGTTTAGATAAAGCTTGGGTAATTGGCCAGCTGTTCCTGTTTCTTTTGTTGCTGTTAGTCCTCACCCGAGGCTATTTTTTCCATTGATTTTTTAGAGAGAGTGAGGGGATGGGGGGGGGGGGGGGCAGGTGGAGAGAAACATCCATGCGAGAGAGACACATTGATTGGTGATTAATTGCCTCCTGAATAGGCCCCAACCCGGCGGGGGACGGTGGAGGGGATAAATCAGGTAAGTGCCCTTGACTGGGAATTGAACCCATGGCCCTTCAATGCGCAGGCCAAGGCTCTAGCACTGAGCCACACCAGCCAGGGCCCCATCATTTCTTAAACTTCAGAGTCCATCTCAAATATCCCCACCTTCAAGGCCAAGTTACCATTTAAAGTGTCAGAGAACTGACCGAGCCAAAGGAAAGTGGAATAGCCGAGGAGCAACCTTGACTGGGTTCCTCCCGCCGGCTCCTGGCGGGCAGGCTGCCAGGGCGTGGGAACCTCCCTGATGCCGCTTGGTCATGGCCTCCCCGGGGTTGACTCCAGCTGCCTCTGTGCTCCGGCCCCTCCCCACCTGCTACTAAGGACACTAAGAGGCTCACAGGGTGTCTGCCCAGGAGGGGGACAAGGTACCAGCACAGCCCGAGGACATGTCCGAGCCTGTGCCTCTGAGGCTCCTTTACACAGACAGGCAAGGCCGTGGCGCGTTCTCTCTCTCCCTCTCTCTCTGTCTCTCTCTGTCTCTGTCTCTCTCTCTGTGTCTCTCTCTGTCTCTCTGTCTCTCTCTCTCTCTCCCTCTCTCTCTGTCTCTCTCTGTCTCTGTCTCTCTCTCTGTGTCTCTGTCTCTGTCTCTCTCTCTCTCTCTTTTTGATCTGCACTTTCAGCATTTTCCCAGGGTTTGTGGTGAGCACCCCTCAGTGTATCTTTCAAGGCCCTGTAGGGCCCAGGGAACTTTCAACCAAACTCCAGGCCCCGTTAGGCTAGGCTGAGCTGAGCCGGGCACCTGGTCCTTGGCTGGGGACTAGGAGGGCCGAAGGCAACCTTTCCCGCCCACCTGCCCTGCCTCTGCCTCTCCGCGGCAGCTGCAGAAGGAGGATGCTTCAGGGGGAGCTCATGTTTTAAATGAGACCCTACGCTCCTTCCTGGCTGTGCTCCGTTCCTCCCGGCTGGCATTACGCAGGAAAGCGAGAGAAGTCTTGGGAAAGTGTCAGCAAAAACATAAAGCCCCAGCATTGGCCAGAGCGCCTTTGGGGCTGCCCTGACTGCTTCGGGAAGCTCTGGGGCACCCTCCCTCCAGGGCTCGGCCAAAGGAGAGGCCCGGGCTGGGCATGAGCAGAGGGGAACTGCGGTGAGGCTCCGGGAGGCCAGAGCTGGGGTGGCCTCTGAGGCTCTCCCTGCAGCAAGCCCCAGGGGAAGACACAGTCTGGCCCAAAGGGGGAGGGGGGATGGGGAGGGGAGGCATGTGACTGCAGCAGGCCGAGGCCAGCCCAGCCCAGTCCTGGCCCAGCCTTGCCGCCAGGCCTGCACGTGGAGCTATGTGCCGTTGTCAACCTTCTACGCCAAATCCTATGCACAGCCTGCCGGCTTGACTGCCATGGGGACCAGAACCAGGAAGCAGGGCCCACTGTGCCCAGGGAGGGGGAAACAGAGCCGGGGGTGCAGCCTGTCTTTGCCCCACCCAGGGGCAGCCACCGTGGCTCTGGGCCTGGCCAGAAAGCCAGAAGCCAGGCCCCGCTAATCTGAAGAAGCAGCGGTGCTTCTTGGCAGGCTCAGCGCCCTCTAATCCCCTCACACAGAGTGACCCCGGGACAAGGCACTTCAGCAGCTCCGGGTGACAAATGGGGGTCGTGGCCGCTGGTTCCTTCACTGATCTGCTTTGGAGAGCAGTTTCTGCCAAGCAGATACAGTATCTGGAAAGCAGCACCACGGGGTGAAGCCGGTTTACTTTGGCCAGCCAGCCCTGCGAGGACCGGTGAGGAGGGGCCCCAGCGCGTGGGTGGCCGGGGCACGAAGTCAACAGAAAGCATAATCTTTCTTAAACTCGGCTTTCACCGCCCCGCTCGCCCGACTGAGCGCCTGCAAGGGCCTCAGCTGCCAGGGGATCAGAGCTAGGCACCTGCACCTCCGACTGCAAATCCCCTCGCTTCTCATTCCCACATTTACAGGAGGCCACCCAAGCCTGCGGCTGCCAAGCATTGCCCTAAGCTATTTAACCTTCCTGTGCCTCGGCTTCTTCTTCTCTAAAATGGGGAGAAGAATGGAATCCACTCCTGGGATCTGGGGGAGGGTCAGATGAGGCAAGCGTGGAAGGCCTTGCACGGAGGAGGTGCCCGGGACACGGCGGCCCTGCTGGAGTGTGTCACGGTGACAGCAGCAGCAGGAGGCCAGGCAAAGGCTCTGTCCCAGGATACTAGGCTGCTACACTTTCTAGGGCATCATCCGAGTAACCAAGAGAACAAAAAGCAGCACCGCACTGCAGCCAGCCTAACTCTGTCCGGGAATTCAAACCGGATTGGCCGGGGAGTGGGTATCTATGTGCTGTTGAGAGGGTTGCCCGAATAATCCAGACTGGTTAAGAGAGAGTCCTGTCTTCCCACCACCTTCCCAGGGTCCGAGGGAGCAGGCCCAGCCTGGGAATCTGTGATGGCAGACCGGAGTGCAGCCTGAGGGATGATGGGACTCTACCCCTCCCAAGGTCGTGCTGAGAGTCAAGTGAGTTACTCCATGTGGAAGTGCCTCGTGAGCTCTAAAGTGCAGAGCAGATGGGGGCTTTGGGCCGCGTCACTCACTCACCACGGCGCCTGCAGGGCCAGTCCGTCCTCTCTCGCCAGGCAGGCCACGGGGACCCTGGAACACACAGGAACAGCACAGCGTGAGTTGGCTCAACAACACTACTTGCCATCCGGTCTACCTGCAAGCCCTTCCCGGACACCAGGACATCAGGACACCACGGGGAGGAAGCACGCAGGTGCCCAGCAGGCAGAGGTGTGGGAGTCCCAGCACACTGAAGGCCTGTCTGCCCCGAAGCACAGGCAGGCGCTCCTGTTACTGATCAGGATCCTGGTTACAGGCACAGCAGGCCTCTTAAACTGGATGTGTAACACTTCAAAGCACACCAAGTGTGTGAGGGCTGCTTCAAGGAACAGTTATGGAAGCCTCGGCCACATCATCTATTGAATAGGTTTTACTTTTTGCTCATAATGTGGATCAGTCTACAAAACTGAACATCTACTTTGCACAAAGGAAACCGGTTGTCTAGGGAGGGGCCTCTGCGGGGCTGGAGGTGTCTCAGCGTGTCCGGGGCCCTCCCTGCAGGGGGGATGGATGCTCATACTCACCATGGGGCCCGGAGAGCCATTCTCGCCAGGGGAGCCACTCTCGCCCTGGAAAAAAGATGCACACGGTCACTGACTGGGACCCCATCACCACCCCTCTCCCCCGAAAACTCCCAAGGAAGAGGCCGAAAGCTCAGGTCACCTCGCCTCGCACTGACACCCCCACGCTTCAGTTCTGTGAGGAACAGCCCTGAGCGTGCTTTGTCTGTCAGGACACAGGACTGGGTGCTGTTCTGACATCCTGACTCCACTAACCCAACAGTGTCTCCTTGACTGGGAAGGAGGACTCCCTCCCCTCCCTGTGCGCCCTGACCCAGCGCGCCTCCCGGTCCTCACCTTCACACCCGGAGCGCCAGCTTCGCCCTTAGCACCGTCCAGGCCGGGGTAGCCCTAGGGGACGAGAGAAAACGTCGATCGCACTTCTGGGAAACCGGATAGGAAGACGCACGCGTGTCCCCACATGCTTTTTTCTCTCCCCCGGGGCAATCCCTTCCTCCCAGCACCCTCACCCACAATACGTACTCTGTGACCTTTGACACCAGGAAGTCCTGGGGTTCCTGGGAAGCCGCGAGCACCCTGAATGCGAAGAGGAGATGTCAGGGCACAGAGCGGAGGAGCCCGGGGAAGGCTGCCCCAGCTGCTAGACAGCTTTGAGAGCCACTGCCTCAGCCGCCAGGGAGCAGGGAGAAGCCCGCACGTAGACGTTCTTTCCATAAATCCCAGAACTCCCACCACCTCCACCTGCCTCACCCCACCTCATGCAAAGGAGGTAGAAACAACAGCTGCCAGGCCTCCCCCGAGGACCCATGTTAAAATCACAGGCATGATCATCAGCATGAAGGTGCGATA
This sequence comes from Pipistrellus kuhlii, assembly GCF_014108245.1. Lineage (NCBI taxonomy): Eukaryota > Metazoa > Chordata > Mammalia > Chiroptera > Vespertilionidae > Pipistrellus > Pipistrellus kuhlii. Next base: position 41,034,595 of record NW_023425529.1, read on the forward strand.
CAGGAGGGATGGGCGAGGTTTTAATTGTTAGCTCATTTTGGAAGTGAGCTAGCTGAGCTGGGTGAGTAAAGGGAGGTGCGAGGCTGGGGAAGGCGGGGCTTCACCTGAGGGCCGGGAGGGCCTCGTTCGCCAGATTTTCCAGGCTTTCCAGCTTCACCCTGCAGGAAGAGATGGGCCTCAGCTTCTTCAGAGATACGGTGGCGTGAGGGGGACAATCCCGACAGCGTCTCTCCTCTCAGCCCTCCATCCTCCGCCCGCCTGCTTGCTCATCTCCCTCGCCTTCTTCACTTTTCAGACTGCCCTCAAGGCCATTCCCAGGTCACAGGATTCTTGGGGACAGCTACATGCTGGGTGGCCACGCTCCTCCGTCCCCACCAGTCTCCACTTCCCCCGGGGGCTCTCTCTGCCCTTCGGAGCTCTGCTGGCAGGGCTCCCGTCCCTAGCCCGGGGAGGCTTGGCTCGCTAATGCCCGCCCTAAGCATAGCTCAGGGCCACCTCTGTCTCTTCCCTGTGTTGGCATCCTTTGTAGACAGCCTGACTCAGGCTGAGCTGTCTGAGCTCATTTACAATTAAGATAATGCTGGGTTGTTGAACGTTTCTTCCTTTGTTTTTTCTTCTCTGTGTCTTTTCCCCTGGTGTTCTCCTTCTCCCTTCTCTTGTTTCTCAATTTCCCTTTCCTGGAGCTAATGATGTTTTAATTATTTCCCTTCCCAGTGAGTCCACAGCCAGGACACTTGAAAGCAAAGTTGTAAGCAGGAGGGTAGACAGCAGACAGGATCCCAGACTCTGACCCGCCAGCCTCACCCCTTCGGGTGCCCCCCACCCGGGGCCACACCCATCACTGCCCAGCACACACACACGCGCACACACACACACACACACACACACACCCAGGCCTTTCACAGAGGCAGCCACTCACGAATACTCACATCGTCACCAGGCTTTCCAGGGGGGCCTGGAGGACCACGGGGACCCATGGGACCCTGCAAAGGAAGAGCGTTTAAGAGGAGGTTGAAGGGGGAAGACACTGAATCAGTGGACAGAGCTTTGAGACTGTAATTCTGGAAGCTAGTTCCCCTCTGAGGAAGGAAGATAGGAAAACCTCACTTTGTGCTCAGAGAGAGTCAAGGTGCAGAGCAGATCCCCGTAGGAGGCAGCAGACAGCTGGGCCAACGATGGGCCGAAGGGGACAGCTAGGACAGGCACCCTGCTTCTCTGTCTCTCATAGCTGAGAAGTGACACCTGGCTCTCCTCTGAGCCCCCCACTGTGGGAAAGCCCGGGAAGAGGCAATGAGTGTGAGACGGGACAATGACAGGCCTGGGGTCTGAGTGGTTCATCTGGGAGACTCCCCAGGAGGAGGGCCCGCGCTGGTACTCACAGAGACACCAGGTTCCCCGGGTTCACCAGGGTTGCCTTGAAATCCTTGAGGTCCCTAAAAAGTAAAGAGAGAATCCAAGGTTGGCCCCCACAAACTGACAGGGGGCTTGAAAGCGGCTGCGCTGTCCCCCGAGAAGAAAAGAGCCGGTACTTACAGGGGCACCAGCGGGGCCTGGAGGTCCTCGAGGTCCCATGGGGCCCTGCATCGGGACAGAAAACGAGGAGGTTCCTTGGAATTGCTTCCCCAGAGGCCTCCAGGGTGCCACCTCCTTGTGGCCAGCAGCCCAGACAAAGGACAAGGAGCTGCTCTGTGGGCAGGGGGCCTGCCGGGGCTGCTCCCTCTCATTTCCCACTCCCCACGCAACAATCCATTTTTATTTATAGGCACCATTTGGACAGAAGAGCTGGCCTCGCTTTCTCCTGGACAGCAGCCATGTTTACGAACGTCTGAGTTTCATTTAGCCCGTGCCAAGTCGGAGCTGCAGGGCTGAGATTTCCTGCTGGAAGTCTTGTGGATGCGGAGAACAGTGGCTGCTGTCTGCATTCTTCAGTTCTCATTCCAAAAGCAATAGCAAGCGGCCTTCTAGCAGATCGGCCTATATGCATCTCTCCATCCTCATTCTTCTTAGCTGCCCCAGCACATCATTAAAACTGGCATCCACGGCCATTAAACACCAAATGCTTTGGGCTAACTAAACGGGAGGTTACCTAACGGATGGAGAAGAGCTGCTCTAAGCAATTATCTGAAAAGTGAGGCTGACAGAGTCTCTGGCTCTGCTAAGGGCCTCCGTCTGCCATTTTGGCTGCACAGATTCGGTGTCTTCTCTTACCATTGGTCCTTGCATTACTCCCATCTGCGCACCACCAGCCTTCTCATCGAATCCTCCAGCCATCTGGGCGGCAAAGTTCTGCAAACAAGCCCAACAACATTAGGAGCTTGAGTGGCCTTAGGTTCTCCCTACTTGGCTAGGTAAGCTATCTCTGCGTAGAAAACCTATTTTAGATAAAACTCTTAATTGTTGGAGATTAACCTAGCATTGATCAGAATCACAAGTGGTTCCTGAAAAACACTTTGGAAATGTGTGTTTAGAGGACAGTGGGCATAATCATTTTCCCAGAAGATTAAGCATTACATGGAAGAGCATTAGTTATTTGCATTTCATTTGATAAAATTGTTATTTTTTAATCCTAAAATATTAAATATGCTAACATACATTGAAAAATATGACTAAAATGTAACTTTTAAAGGTGGTTCCCCCCCACCACCACCACCATCACCAAGACTTCAATGCCCAGCAAAAGACTAAAATTCAAGGTCTTGAAATATTTTAGCAAGGGATGGAGTAGGCGTCAGTGAGTTTAAAGTTTAAACATTTAAAACATAACCAACATCAAAATGGCAAGCCTGAAGGCACTGGGCAATAATATAATTTGTTGATTGGTTTGATTCCAAAAACGACTTTAGCCACACACCTTCACTCAGTGGGGCTCTTTCATGAGAATGAATAGTGGCTTGGAATGTACTTGGCAAAGACCAAGGAGAAATGTCTTCCAAGGACAGTGGTCACCCTTCTTCCAGGGAACTACAAGCGCCCAGTCATCCTGTCCCCCGGCCCCCACACCCACTCCCAAGAGCTGACCACACAGGACAGACGCTGGGGAGCCAGGTAACTGGAGACGTTCTTTGCAGAAACCCAGTTGAGTGAAAAAAAAGCCAGCCCTTAGTGCCACAGGCTCATGCCTAATATGTGATTCCGCTAAATTACAGGCCGGGGGAGAGGCCCAGGGGCCGGCTGTGTACACACTGCCGGCAGCCCTGGGAGCCAGCCAGGTAAGTGTGAGTAGCAATTTAGAAGCCACATTTCTGGAGGGACATCCTCAAGGAAGGGGATATAAGGATACTTACTCCACCAAGGCCCGGGGGACCCGGGGGGCCAGGAGGGCCAGGGGGGCCAGGATTTCCAGGGGTCCCAGGCTCTCCATCTCTGCCGCGAGGTCCAGGGGCACCCTTGGCGAAAAGAGGGAAAGGTGCCAATGGGAAGCAGTGTTAGTGCGAGAGCCCTCTGTCCACTGGCTGCCCTGGAGGTGGTGGTTGGGCACGGAGCGGGTCTTAGAAGGCTGGCAGCACCGTTTTCTCTACTCACTTTTTCACCTTTGTCACCACGATCACCTCTGGGTCCTTGTTCACCGGCAGGTCCCTGAAGGGGAAGAAACGTTGAGATCACACCGTGACCAGGGCCTGCAGACCGGTAACTTGAGGAAAGGGCAGAGGAATGGCTTTCTCCCTTCTTACCTGAGGCCCAGGGGGTCCTTTGGGTCCTACAATCTGTAAGAGAGAGAGACCCACAGAACCGCAAGTTAGAGGGGACCACGAGGAAATGACCCAGTGAGGGCATAGGAGCCACATGGCGCGAGAGTAATTTTTACTTACATCCTTGATGTCTCCAGGTTCTCCTTTCTGTCCCTAGAACAGGACACAGTCTCAGGACAGAGCAGAGCAAGCCTACCAAGCCCCAAACACAAAGCCCTGCCCAAGGTGCCCCCTGAAACAAGCCTCTGCTCACATCTCAAACGTGACAGGCTGTATGGGCATAGCATTGCTCCCGAAGAAGGAACTAGAAAGGCAAACGCAAAAAAGAAAACTCACCTTTGGTCCTGGGTGCCCTGCAAGTGGAAAAAACAGAGAAGGAGAACGTAAGACTTGTGAGACAGAGAAGTATGAGTCCTTGTCACTCACACACTTTTTACGGAATCAAACCCAAAGAAGGACACAACCGAGGAAGGAGGCAGCTTCCTGTTCCTCCTGAACCCTCTGCTGGGGTGTTAAGAGCTACTGGGGTCCTGGGCTTGCTGAGGTCCCATGAGGAATGGAGGTGACCCAGACTTCGTTATTCAAAACGCAGCCGGCATGCAAGAGAATGGAGCGGGGCAGAGAAAAGAGAAGAACGAAGAGCTCAAGGTCTGATCAGCCACCCAGAAAGCCCCGAAAGCAGCAGTTCAGTCTCTTTCTTTCCCCCACAAGCCCTCCCAAAGGAAGTTAGGTAGTTAAAAAGGTCTTACATTCAGGCTGGGTCTCCTTGAAGCAAGCACAAGAAAACAAAAACAGCAGGCACAGCGTTATCCAGGGCATCACAGCCAGTGCCACCCCAAGCCAGTGCCCTCCTGCCCTTGGTAATAGCAACAATAAAGGCGACCCACACTTCCCTCAGAGGCCCCCTCAGGGATGATCTGGGAATCTGGGCCCTCCAAGCAGCTTCCCCAAGCAGCTCCCCAGGGCTGGTGGCAGTGTTAAGGAAAGGCAACCTCTCGCTTCCTTTCAAGTGCTTCTCTACCTGAACAGAAAGGGGACCGTGAGGCCACCCACGAGGCCTGGACATGGGTCCCCATCCCTCTGCAGGGAGACAGGGCAGGTAAGGGAGTGCTGCGGAGGTCACCTGCGCACGCATCATCCGCCAGCACTGATCCCAGCTGGGAGTTAACTGCCCACCAGAGTGCAGGCCCAGGACGCAGTCCCAGCCCCATCTCCACCTTCACCCGTCGGACTCCCAGAGGCCCGCTCCTCCTCTGACTAACGTGCTTCTGAGCTGGCAGCCCGCTCCCCAAGAGGGAGAAACAAATGGAATCTGCCATCGATGTTCCCATCTCTGTCCCCGCGGCCTGCAGAGGCTTCCCCTCACCAGAGACCCTGTCTGTAGGGGCCTCCTGAGGAGAAGGGGGGGTTCCCTCGGCGGCTCGGCCAGATGGAACATTCCATCTCCACTGAGGCTCGAACCGTTTGCAGGGATATTCCAGAGGCACTTTGAGGAATCACTCCGTCCTTCCCTGTGTCTGGGAAGCACACGGTTTGGAGGGAAGGAAGGACCCTCTCATGTGGGAGGCTCCCTCACGTTTCAACCTGCCAGCGAGAAGTGGCCTTTCCTCTCAGCCTCAGCAGCCGGGGCCCCATGGATAGCCGGCCCCTCGGCTCTGCAGAGGTGACCGGCATCCATGGGAAGGCAGTTGCTGCACCTGCAAGTAATTTATTTATGTGGGGCAGGAAATAAATAAATTACGACCACTGGCAGTGGCGAGGTCAGTTGAGCAGATGGGGCAGCACTCTCCGAAGGGGGTCTCGGGGCTGAGGCAGTCTTTCATGTCTTCACAGATTATGTCGTCGCAGAGGACGGTCCCAGTGTCACAGACACAGATCCGGCAGGGCTCGGGCTTCCACACATCCTTATCATTATACCTCTGCCCGTCCTGCACGCAGCTGCCAGCCTTCTCTGCACCAAGGGCGGAGCAGGAGAAGCACAGAGCCAAGGGAAGGAGGGGGCGGGGGTCAGAAGAGAAAAAGAGAAAGAGGTTGCAGTCAACGTGATGTCCTTCGAAGGCTGGAGTGTGTGGCCTCGGGCCACCCAAACACAAAGGACTTGAACATTATTTTTCTAAGACATCGTTCATGCTCCCATGTTTCCAGCAAATAGGGATTGCATGCCTCGCACTATGCTGTCTGGTCACCAGTGAAAATCCTGAGCCAGCAACGAAGGCGGGAGGGGGCACGGTGACCTGACTGTGCAGCGCTGTCTTCTCTCCCTGCCTCTAGCATGAGCCCTGATGACGGGGCAGAGGGGCAGCGGCAAATGAGAGTGGGAGCAGGGCCAGATGAGACTGAATGGGACTCAAGGACTGGGCAGCTAGACAAGCGGGGGAAAGGGAGACACCCTCTGCCCAGCACAGGAACAGGGGCCTTCTTTTTCCACCTTCCCCTCGGAATGCCGGGATTCCCTAAATATCACTGACAGCTAATAGTCAGAAGACATGTAGAACATTCTACCCACAAAAATTAGTCTCTAAACAGCCAGGTTCCTACTGTGGACATGGGGTGGAGCAGATGAAAGAAGGAGCTATTCGAATTAGGATCTTGTCCCATTCTTTAAGCTATATTAGGATTAGGGCCAATTGGGGGAGGAAGATAGGCCCATTCCAACAACACACTTGGACCCCAAGCGGGCTAATAAAATGTCCTGGGAGGCCAGCAGGGCCAGAGGGCCACTACTGTAGCCCTCCCTGGAGAAGGCCTGCCTCCATCTGCAGGGCAGGGGGCTTCGGATGCTGGGCCTGGGCTCAGATTAACCGGTGAGGGCCTGGCCTGGCCTAAGAATGCAGACCAGGAATGGGAGGGACTAGTCCCTTCCACAGCGTCCTGCCATCTGGCACCCACCCTGCCAATGAAACCTGCGCTGACAAGAGCGCTCAGAGAGAGCGCCAGGGGCGGGAGAGCCCGCACCACGCGCTCGGGAGCGCCCAGCGCTGTTTTTCTCATCAACATCCCCAAAGCAATGGCAAGGGCAGGGGATGAATAATAGGAAAGAGCCACAAACCAGGTGGGCGGAGACCGGGCCGGGCTTGCCCCCTGCTCTTTAAGCAGACTCTGAAAATCTAAAGATAAACCTCTCTCTCTCCTCTCTCTTTTTTTCTTTTCCACTAGAAGAAATCCTCTCCGCCTTTAGGCAGGACCATCCGGAGGAAGGGGGTAGGGGAGATCCCAAAGCCGCTGGGACACACCCACCCCTAAAATTGCTGGCACTTGTAGAAAGCCCGCTGCGGGGAAGGGGAAGGGGAAGGAGGAGAGGTTAACGGTCTCTGGTCCGCACTGAGGGGAGAGCCCACTCCCACCTAAGAAGGCCCGGAATGCAAAGAGGGGGAAAACGCTGGCAGAGGGAGGTGCACCCCCCATGCGGATCGGATTTCGCTCGGCGAGGCCGCCGGGATGCGCGGGCGCAGGGGCGGGGCCGGCGGCCTGGGTGTGAGAGCCGCTGGGTGCCCCTCGGTGGAGGCGGCGCTGGACGCGGCTCGCCCACAGACACCGGGAGGGTGAAGCGTGGGATTCAGTGGCTGCCCCAGAAAGGAGCCAGCGCCGTAACCGGATCCTCTAGGTGTGGACGGAGGAGCCCAGCGCCCCCGTAATTGCCGTTCCCAGCGGCCGCCGATAGCATCCCGGCGCGCCCGATCGGGTTCCGCTCATTACGCGGCGCCGTGTGAGGAGCCTTTGTGGCCGCTCAAAGCCGCCTCTTTCGGGGAACGGCCTCGCTCCCCGCCGCCGCGCTGCGCGGGGCCGGAGCCCGGGAGGCGGCGGCGGCGGGCGGGCGGGCACAGGGAGGCCTTGGGGGGGAGGGTGTCGGGGAATCCGGGGGAGCCCACCGGACCCCGCCTCGCATGAATGGGGCTTTTCTCGAGCGCACACAGAGCCCGATTCACAGGTCCCCGCGAGGAACCAGCTTAAATAAATACGGGCAGCGTTTCAGCCCCATCTGGAAGCCATCGCTGCCAATCTCCCAACGCAAACAAGCCTCACAAAGGAGGATTGAGGTCTCTCCCCCCCGCCCCTTCGCCGAGGAGCGCTTTCGGAGGCGCGAGGGTTGTGAAATGCAGATGTGGGTCAGAGACGCCACCGCCAGCGAGTTTCTCCAACTCTTGGAAAGACGGGGAGGAGGGGCGTGCCCGGGCTCCGGGTTTTGGACATTCCTGGCGTCCACGCCACCGACTGGGCAGTCTTTCCCCGCGTCCAGTAGTGAGGTCCGCCGACCGTAGGGGATGGGGATTGTGGAGCCGGGACACTCCGGGGCGCAAAAACCAGCTCCTGGAATGCGCTCTCCCTGGGGAGGAGATGCAGCGCCTGGAAGAGCTGGGCCCGCGAAACTGCGGAATTCTCTCCCTTTCGAGGAAGCGGCGGCGGGGAGAGAGCTCTGCCGCTGAAGGGAGCGCCTCCAATGGGGGGGGGGGGGGGAGCGGAGAGAGAATTGGGGATTATTTTACGGTCATCTGGCTAATTCCTCTGTGCGCCACAGCCTAGGTCCATCAAGAAAACAGCTTTGTGGGTGTGTTCATGTGCATGTAGGATAAAATATATAATCAGCCTACGTTTACAGGACGCCATACAGACACCGCATTCCAACAGGTGCCCCAGCGCGCACCGCCCAGCCTCCGGGCCCCATCCCTGGCCCCAGGCCTCCTGCGGCTGCGCAGCGTACCCCCAGCCTGCCCCCGCCCGCCTGGGTCAGCCGCTCTAAGGAGCGGAAAGTCCTTCAAGAACCATCTCTGTGGACAGCCCGGTGGCAGACGAGACAGCACTGAGCCTCCTCCGGGGACTATGATTCCCCCCTATCTCCTCCCTCCCCCCCTTCCCCAAAAAAGAAAAGGTTGCCCTGCGATTGATTTACAATCTGTAACATACAAAGACAGGGCTGGAATCCCAGCCGTCGGAAACATGCCCAAACACGTGGAAGAAAGGGGAAAAAAAGTCTCTCTACCTAATACACTTTCCAGGCTTCGTCTGTCCTGAATCTAATCCCAGACTGGAGAAGGGCTTTGCGGAAAGGAGGCCGTGGCATGGTGCGGCCCCAACCGCCCTGGAACCAGGTTGTAAAGCTGCCATCTATCCCTAACTGTATTGGGTTGGAATAGTTACGGCAATCGACCCACTGTGTGTACACACACACACACACACACACACACACACGCACGCAGCCTGGCCCAGGGAGTTTCAGAAGCAGAAAAGTACTAACTCCTTGCAGTACCTCCGGGGGTTCAGGGAGGAAGACCACGGAGAGGGGGCGCTATTTCGGGGATGGGGGCGTTGGAAAAGCACAGTCTGATTGGAATGTGATCACCTTTCAGATTGCCGCTCTCGTGGGGAGTTTCAGGGGGAAAGCCGAGAGGCGGGAGGGGGGCTGCACCTTGCTCCGTCCAGCCAGCCCAGAGGGGGAGGGAGCCGCGCCGAGGTCTCAGGGCGCCTCTCCGCAGCCTTTCTTTGTGGCCTCGGATTTCAGCCCACCCGCTTCAGGGCATCTCCTTTGTCTGCCTCCTCTCCGAACCCCCCAGCGACCAACCCCCTGACACGGCTTGCAAGGTCCACCCCTCGGCGCCGGCTGGCTCCCTCGCTAGCCCTTTCTCTCCTGCTTCTAAGAACAACGGGCCACGACCTGTGTTTGCTGAGCTCTGAGTGCTTCGAGGAGGCGAGGTGTGTGCGTGCGCTTCCTAATCGTCCAAACCGGTGGAAAAGAGCGCGCCGAGCTCTGTGCGCAAGCCTCTCCAACTTTGCTTTTTTCATATCCGAGGCCGAGGAGGGACCTGCAAATGCCTCCAGCCGTACCCCGCTGGGATGACTCGGGGCAGAGCCGCCGCCTTGCAGACCTGCCTCCGCTCGGCGAGCCCCCGAGCCCCCTGAGCACCAGTCTCGGCTCACGGGGACCCCAGGAGCCGCTCCAACCCGGACCCGCGGGCTTCGGAGCAGCGGGGATCGGCTCGGAGGATGCGGAGGGGGGGCAGCACGGAGAAAGGGCGGCGGGTGGGGACCCGGGCGACTTACGGACATTCTGGCCGTGACACCGGAGGACCGCGGCGGCGAGCAGCGTCAGCAGCACCAGCGTCTGGGGAGCCCCGAGGCGGAGCATGGCTCACCGCGGGCCTGGCGGGCCGGCCGGGCGGAGCGCAGCGCAGAGGCGGCGGGAGCGCGGCGTGGGTGCGGGTCTCACCGCGCCCTCATGCAGGAGCCCGGGGAGCGGGAGGAGGACGAGGCAGGAGACCCGGCAGCCCGGCGGCGCTCTGCGTCCTCTCCCCGCCGCGGCGCCCGTTATATGCGCCGGGCCCGGCTGGAGGCTGGTGCACCGGCCCAAACCGCGGGCCGCCCCCGGCCCCCAGCGGGGCTGTAACCTGAGACCCCGCCCCCGGAGCCCGCCCCGGCCCCGCCGGAGCCCGCACCTGCCCGGCCCCCGGGCCCGGACCCCCTCTCCGCTAGCCCGGCTTCCTGCCCCCCGCTCCCAGGCTGCCGAGTGGCCTGATCGGGCGGGGCGCCGAGTCGGCCCCTGTCCCCCCACCACCCCGCCTCCCATCGGGGGCTGCGGCGCTGCCCCCTCCGACCGACCGCAGTCCAGGAGGGGGGCCTCCGGCCCCTCCCCTCGGAGCGCTGCCCGGTCGGAGGGGCGGGGGTGTTTGCAGAGGCTCAGGCCGCGGGCCCGGGACTGATGGGACGGAAAAGACTTGGGAAGGAGGAGGGGAAAGTGGCAGCAAGGAGCAGCGCGGGAGGTAGAGGGGGCGCCGCGTTGGGACCTTGGGCTGCGAGGGCGTGGGGGCAGGGCGCTGGCTAGGGGGGCGCAGGAAGGTATCTGGAACCCTAAATCTTGGCGACTGGCAAGCAGGGTCAAGTCTGGGGGCCCCTTTCCGGGGTACCTGGCCCACGGGCTCCCACCTGGATGTTCAGAGGACAGCCTTACCCCCTCCCCCACCCCACCCGGCCCTGCGATGAAAGAGCCTCCTCTGGAGCCCGGGCAGACGCGGCCGGAGGATGGCCAGGAAAGGGGCCGGAGCGCCCAGCACAGAGGAGACCTGTGTGCGGCGGGGGAGGGAGGGCGGAGGCCGGTCCTGGGAAGGGGATCGAGGAGCCAGGGAGGACGGAGAGAGCCGAGACTAAACCGTGCACGCTGCCCAGGTGGGGGACTGTCTAGATCCGGGCTCAGACGTGGTGTCTGCTCTTCCTGGCCCGGCTCCGGAGTCCGGGGGGAGTGGGCGCTGCCGCCCTGGGTGAGCAGCTCCAGCCAGAGACGGTTGGTCACTCCGCAGCCCCGTCCAGGGAGCGAGGAGGCCTCTCCAGCTGGACAGAGTTCCGTGAGCCAAGGGAGATGCCAGGATTTCCTAGCTGGCCCCCTGGCCCTCGGCTCCCCACCTCGCCTCACCTTCTTTGGTGAGCGCCCGCTCGCACCTCCGGCCCAGGGCTCAGCTGTGCTCCCCGCCTGCCTCCTGCTGCCTACTTTGATAAGACGGAGGAAAAGACCCCAACGGGCCTTCTTGCTCTTAAGGAGCCAGTTTTCTGTCCCTGAGGATTGTACGGTTCCCCCAAAAAACTTCAGGCAAATACAAGCCTGCATGAAGCTCAGAATTGAGCCCTGACTTAACCAGAACCCCCCTCCTCAGCAGTAGGGTTTCTGCAGACCTTTCCTCCTGGAAGTTGAAAGACCCTGCTTCTACCCCCTCTCCCAGGCTTCCACAGGGGGTTCCAGTCTCCCCCACCCCACCCCCATAATTTGAAACTTCTGAATTCCAAGGGTGCAGAGCTTCACTTGTGTGCAAGTGTGCGGGCCGGAAAGGGGAAGAAGTTCCATTGTGTAGAGCTGCCACGCTTTGCCGGTAGATAAAGGTTGGAACCACTGATCCCAGCGTCTCCTCTTGGGCCACGGGCCTTCCTTTACTCTTTCCCCATCCACCTGTTCAACTCCTTGGGCTGAGCTCTGAGCCAGTCCCCAGCCCCAACCTCTGCCAAGAGAAAGCTGGTCTCAGGGCCAGAGTGTCCTGTGACCTCCTTGGAGACACGGGTTCTGTCTTCTCCACCTGACCATTTCTTAAGACCCTCCAGGGGAAAACCCTTCTAGAACCTTCCCTGATCTGTCTAGGATGCAGTGTCTCTCTGCATCCCTCTGGCATTTATACCATGAGTCCACAATTATACTCAAAGCTGCACACTTTCTTATTTTCCCCCTGTAGTCATTGGTCGTATCTTACCAACGAGCCTGGGAGCTCCTTGAAGACCAGCACAGGGCCCAGCACAATGCTGGCACACAGACAAATTCAGCGAAACCCCCGTGGACTAAGGCATTCAAATGCAACCTATGATTTATGATGCAAGCAATATACCAGCGGTTATAAAGTTAGGCATTCATCCATTTGACCTCAACTATAAGTGTCCAAAAGAATTCAACTGAAAAATAAGGATTTTGGTGAAAACACGAATATATATGAAAGGTTGAAATCTATTTTAAAGTGATGTAATTCAGTGGGCAGCAAAAGAGATACATAATTCTATTGCTAAGTTGCTCTTGATTTCACTCCCTGACTCTGATGATTCATCTTTGCCAGTGAACTGTATCTACATATAAGAGCTCTGGATTTTTTCCGGTAATCATGGTTCATCTGTGAATGCCAAGTTTAGCTCTCCACTCCCTGTGGGGGGGAAAGCTTTCTTCTCAGAGATGAGAATTGATGAAAACAAAATAAAACTTAAGTTGACAAGGCCAAAATAAACTATGGAAATTAGTTAAGTTCTAAAGTCAACTAAATATCAATATTAATATTTTACTGATTCATGAATCCAAAAACTACAATTTTAAAACTTTTAATTTGTGGCTGGAATTGAACCTATATATATAATATAATATAATATATATATATATATATATATATATATACACATTTTGAACATAGTAGAGTCCTTCTTTACTCTATTGGCTCATAGTTTACATAGCGTATTAACAGGTAGCGTCATCTGACTTTACCATTCAGAAATAGAAAGAGGTAATATAGGAAAGGTAATATAGGATAAAGGCACAATAAGAACAGACAGAAGGGACCTAGCTGGTTTGGCTCAGTGGATAGAGCATTGGCCTGCGGACTAAAGGGTCCCAGGTTCGATTCCAGTCAAGGGCTTGTACCTTGGTGCAGGCTCTGCCCAGGCCCAGCCAGGGCCAGCAGGAGGCGACCAATCGATGTGTTTCTCTCACATCTATATTTCTCTCTCTGTCTTTCTCTCTCTCTCTTCCACTCTCTCTAAAAACCAATGGAAAAATATCCTTGGGTGAGGATTAAAAAATAAAAAGAAGAGAACAGCAAGAAGAGACAATAAGAGAGGAGATAGAAAAGCAAGAAGAATTGATGCAATGAATAAAAAACATGGGAGAGGGGCTGGGCAGAGAGGAATAAAGGGGGGGAGGGGATAGGAGACATTTGTCATGCTATCAATATATATAAACTTGGTAGCCTAGGACCAATAGGGTGGGGTCAATAGCTCTATAGTCCTCAATGGTTCCAGGGAATATTCTGTTTTATAGCATCATTACAGTCCCTGCGGTTTATAATGATGAACTTAAATGTCCAACAAAATGTTAATTTAAGTGTATTATGGTCTCCTTCAGTAGACAGGAAAATCCATATGTTTTCCTGTTTCTAAAGGTCTCCATTAAACATAATGAAAATAAATGTTCATTCACTCCATGCAAAGAACCTATGTCCTTGCAGAGTTAGATCGACGAGGACACGCTGTGATTCCTGGGCTGTGGGGCTGGAATCCATGTGGCGGGAGATGGGCGTCGGCGGCTGAGAACCAAGGTCCCGCCTCCATCATTCCTTGCACCTTTAAGTACAACACGCCTCACTGTAGGTAGAACAGCTAGAAATAAGAGACACAGTTAGTATATCTACCGCAAGTCAGACCAACTCAGTGAGGCAGATGGATTGAACCAGTGGTTTTGTGTTGTGTAGACAAAATAACTGTTTCTCTTTTTTTCTCTCTTTTATGGGGATATTAAGTTTAGACGTATGTAAACACAGTCTTATTGGGAAAGATGTCTTTAGGTAGACCATAAAGAAAATATCTCTTTCTTGCCCTCGACACAAATCTCATTTTAAAATAGTGATAAAAGCGAGGACGGATCCACATTCCAAAGAGGCAAGCCCACCCCAAATATGGCAGGTGGTGAATGCACAGCCTTCACCCAGCCTCAGCCACACTCCACACAGGCGGGCCGGCGGGGAGAGGGTCCAGCTCCCTCAGTGGCATTCCGCTTCTGTTGGTCGGGCTCAGCTCAGACATCCTTTCAAGATGTGTTTATGTTTTGCTTTGGCATTTGAGGGGCAGAGTAACAGGATCAGGACTGTCCAGGATAGGATTCCCAGATTTATTGCATTCTCGGAGCATAAACGTACTATTCTGTCTTCTCAGTCGCAAACAGCATTAAGAGTCCCAGCCAGTCTCCTCGGCCCTGCCCCAGCGCCACACTGGAACTGAACACCCACTCCTGTCTGAAATGGGAAAACAGAGAATATTAAGAGACTATCTTTGAATCCATTGAGGAAACAAGAAAAAAAAATGACTGAAAAATGTTGCAAAGAAAAAGAAAATACTGCAAAGAAGGCACTCTCCTACCTCCTAAAAAACAAATAAAAACAAACAAAAAACAAAACGGAAAGAGCAGCATTCTGGAAGCCACAGAGCAAGCTGGAGAAGGTTCCTGGAAGAAGTGAATCTCCAAGAGTGGGTGGGATTTTATTTTAAAGGAAATAATTTTATACTCACACACACACATTTCATAGAGGAGGGAGCAGGAGAGAGAGATAGAAATATCAATGATGACAGAGAATCATTGATCGGCTGCCTCCTGCACGCTCCCCGCAGGAGATGGAGCCCCTAGCATGTGCCCTTCACAGGAATCGAACCTGGGACCCTTCAGTCTGCAGGCCGACGCTCTATCCACTGAGCCAAACCAGTTCGGGTGGGTGGGTTGGATTTTGAAATGCAGAGGAATAGTGAGAGGGCAGACCTGCCTTTAAAGCTCAGACCTGCCTTTCCCACCTCTCCTTGTCCCCTCTTCTATCTGTCTCCTACCAGATAAGCCTTTGGGGGAAAGAGAAATATGTCTGGGCTTTTTTAAGGCTTACTTATGGAAGCAATGGCTGTACTTTTACACAGAAATGATCTTCTTCTTATTTTTTTTTTAACACACAGCTCTTCATGCCAAATCTTGCGTTTTCTTCAAGTGTGGGGCTTTAAAAACATGTCTCTCTCATCAGCTCCCATGGCTCTGGGGTAAAGGGAAGGCGTGAGCGCCCCGATGCAGCTGTCAGAGCGCTCCCAGCAGCGGTTGCATGTGGAGCTCGCGGGTCCCCATCCGATGGTGGTCCAGCCACAGCCGTCTCCAAGGGCCAGACGGCGGCGTTTGCTCCGGGCGCTCGTCACACATGGCACAGCCCAGTGGCTCCAAGGGACACCCTTCGAGGGCCAACAACCCGCCAGACACACATATGTAAGTGGGTGGCTTCTATCTCCTGTCTCTCTCCCTCCTGTGAACTCTTCACACTTACATATGGCCAGTGCCATGGAGTTGCTCTCATTCGTTCATGCATGTATGCATTTGTTCATTCATCTACCACTCACACGTGCAGAGAAATCCTATGTGAGTCTATTTGCATTCCTTCTTGAGAGCAGGGGCCATGTCTTGGACATTCAAAGTGTTTTCCAGGCTCCCTGTCACTGTGCTGTCACCTAGGAAATGCTCCAAATTCTTGCCACAGGAAGTGTGGGCCGTCGACCAGCAGCATTAACCTACCCGGGAGCTCGTTTGAAAAACAGAATTTACAAAATCAGGATTGGCATTTTTCCAAAAGTCTCCAGACAACTCACTTGCCAGTGAAGGGTGGATATGTGCTGGTCTAGATACTGGTGGACCGTAGTGGCGCGGGGCCCTGGCTAAGAGCAGCATGGTCTGTGAGCGTCTGGGATCACGTCTGCGCCACCGGGAGGGACGGCAGAGAGGAGAAGTGAGCTGAGGGAGAGGGATGGACAGCGGGTTGTAGAGCAGATGACAAATGCATGACTGGAAAGCCTGCTGCTGGGACGGGGGTGTCAACTCTCAAGGGCTGTCTCCTTCTGAAGTCTGTGGGAAGTCACTTTCCCATGTTCCATTTCTCTGACAGGAAACGGAATCGGTGCTAGGAAGGGACTGACCCATTCCAGACCTCCGTCCTGGATTCCCTGGAGAGAGCATCAGGGCACAGCTGGGCACAGAGTGGCTGATGTCTTACCTCTTTCCCAAGGGCCTCCCTGCCCTGCCTCCGAGGAACTCCGGACCCACGAACTCTTCCCGAGTGGGAAGTAAGGAGCCAGACTGGGGTGCCTCTGGGCCGAGCAGGATATGTGCCCCCTCAGAGAGCCAGGCCCCTGGAATCCAAGTTTATTCTCTCCAATGGGTGTGGTGGGTCTGCCCTCCAGGAAGTCCCTGAAAAGCTCAAGGCAACGTGTGGTCAGCTTCTAGTGGGCCCCGGTGCCAAGAACAACCTTGGGAGGGAACAGAAGGACAGTGCGTGCCACCCTTGCCCATGCGAAACTAGTGAGGGCGCCTTGTCTGCACTGCCCGAGGCCCCTGTCCAGGGCGGGCTGGGGCACCGCTCTACTCTGCACATCTGCACCCCCTTCCCAACGGCAGGCCAGCTCCTCACCTGGCACCACCCACTGCCCAGACACCCCTCCCGCCCTCCCAGCCTCCGGGGCTCAGACCCTTGGAGTCCTCCTTAACTGTCTCCTCTCATTCTATCTCCCGTCCCCTCCCTCTCCCCTCCCTGGGCCAGCCTTCTGTCAGCTCCACTTGCTGAGCTAGGCATTTGCAAGGTTGTGTGGGGGACACCAAGCAAGATTGTTTGGCATGGATCCTGTCCTCAAAGAGAGTCCTGCCTCAGAGATGTCCACATAAAAAGCCACACCTCGAGGCAAATGAGTTACACTATGATCTACTGTAACGTGGTGACGCAGCTCAGCGCCATGCCACGGTCCAGGCGCTCCGTTCTGGCCTGTAGCTGAGAACAGCTCTTCCTGACACAGGCTCGGGCAGAGAGGGCAGCCCAGTCACGTCTGTCCACAGTGTTTACTAACTTCTTCCACCCACCTCCACCCCCCATGATGCGTTTCTCCCTCTGGCACATTCACTAAGATACCAGCAAGGCCCAGGTGTCCCTAGTGCCAAGTTCCCTTTGGCAATGGTTTTCGCTCCTTGTCAACTGGTTAGGAAGGACTCCATTCTCATGGGAACAAGACTAAAACATCCTGCTTGCACCCAGTTTCCTCCTACGCCTGCCCATCGAGAGGCCTGTCCGCTTTCGTCCTAAATGTGTCTAGAAATGCACAATGTGCATCATGTTTTCCTGAATTAATATATAAAGAGAGAGGGTGGCCCTTCACCTTGCCGGGTTAGACATGGGAGCTGCACTTCCCAGCTCCATCCTTTTATCCTCTCGGGAGAGTCATCGGGCTCCTTCAAACCTCACCCACAGAGCAGGGAACTGTGCTCCCGGCTCCCGGTGAGGGTGAATGAAGGATCAGAGGTGAAGTCTCCGCGGGGAGCTCTGCCGAGGATGCTCAGCGCCAGGCCCAGTATCCTCAGCCCTTCCTTCCTTGGTCTCCGCCCCATGTCCTTGCCCCCCACCCCGAGCACACCTGAAAGAAGCAATCTCACATCTCGATTTCTCATTTAGTTGAGCCCTGTTAGCATTTTTATCTTACCAGTTGTGTTTCCAGGTGTTTGGATTACAACGGACAGGATCTAGGTTGATTGGTAAATAGCCTGGAATTTGAGGTGCGGAGCTGGAGATGTTTTAGTTGTAAAACCAGTAAAGCAGACCCGCATCCACAAACTTCCAATGTTCCCTGCAAAGGGAACTTGGCACTAGGGACACCTGGGCCCAACGCTTGGGCACACCTTTCTCTCAGAAGGAGAACAGGTTATCATGAAAGCTAGAAAGACCCGGAGAGCGACCGGCCTCCACAGCTATCAGCTCCCACAAAAGGACACGTTGGATATAACTGTGAAAAGATCAAGATTTGAGAGGAAATTACCTGAAAGGCTTTTCCATCTGGCTTGATGAGACTCTCAAGAGGATCTAACTCTGAGATATGAGAGGGAGAAGTTGTCCTCAAGTCAGCTGGTATTTCCAGGAAGGGAGAACAGTTCGAAAATGAGTAAAAAAAAACAAAAAACTCTTGTATCTAAGAGTTTCTGTCTCTTTAAGTCTTGCTTGAAATTGTGTAACTTTATTTATAAATTACTTACCCTGATCCTCTGTGATCTTTATATCTAACTGTAGTAATAAAGGGATCTAGTTTTCACGAAAGATATATTTAAATAGGAAACTGCATGTTCCGATTGCCCGCAGATAAGATAGAGCCTCCACCTCGTGGCAGAGGGTCACAATTGCAGGCCCAGCAGCAAATGGCCTGATGGCTGACTTGGCCAGTGCCATCTAAGAGCAAATATCACATCCTCTCCTCTTGTAGAAGGGCTGTACATACCTCACATTGTACTTGTCAAGTTAGAATGTCAGTCTTGGTAAGATTACTCCTACTCATGTGAAGTAAGTTAGGGCACTTAACAAATGTTAGCTTCCCCGATATTTATGCCTCGGGAGGGTCTGTCCACTTTGGTGTATTGGTCCTTGATATTAAATTAAAGAGCAGTGGTGACTTTTGTCTGGCACTGATTCTCAATGGAGATGACACTGGGTGATGCGAACTATCGGATAATTTTTTACCCTGAAAACTTGTGAATAACACAATCAAGACTGGGGTGGGGAAGAGATAAGGAAATTTCGAGAAACGTTGGCTGTTGTCAGTTTATGCATTCATGGAGAGCGGACTGACCACCACTTTGGCACGCTGGGCTGCACAGCTTGCAAATGTGCAGGGTGGTGTGTCTGGAGACTCACAAAAGGAGCCACTGTCTCTTCTTTCCAGCTTGGAAATTGTTCATCGCGTCACCTTTCTTCACTCACAGTGAGTTACTCATTAAAGAGGTTGCTTTATTGCTGAGATAGGTATATGTGTTGGGGGGGGGGGGGGGTTAATTATCCCAGAAGGAGTGTGTCCAACACCTTGTGGTGGGCAGAGGTGAGAAGACAGGAAAAGGGCAATTACATTATCATCCTTCCAACAAGCATTAAAGAGCACCTGTATTGTGTACTGTGCCATAGATGCACATGTATGTAATGTTCTATTCCTTTCCTTGAAGAGCTTACACATTCTTGCAAATCTCATGGGCATGAAGCAGTAAGAAAAAAAACACTGGTCTCGAAGTCAGGAAACCTGAATTTAACACCGACCTAGGCCTCTAACTAGCCACATGATCTTCATCAAGCTGCTTTGCTCTGTGGGCCTCAGTGCTCCTCCGGGGACGTGAGGCAGCTGCCTGGGGTTTTGTGATGAGACGCACCAGCTCGTTCCTTTCCCTCTACCCATTTACCCTCATCCTCACAGAATTCAGATTTACTATCAATGACCCATCAATTTAATCTGAAAATCAACCACTGGGAAGCTAAAACAAGAGATCAGCTGGCTGAAAGGTTAGCTTTCCCACCCAGTGTGGCTAAATCAGTGGGACCCTCCCCTGCCTCTGGGACTCAGCATCCTGCTCCCAGCCCTACCTGTCTCCTGGGTCCAGGCCAGTTGCCCACGGAAATGCAGAGCAGTTGTCCACAAAGAGAAAGCAGGCCTCCTCCAGGCACGTCCCTTTCCCCAATTCCCAGAGAAAGTGCCTTGGGAGGGAGAATGTGTCCAGATTGGTCTCCTGTGCTTTGGGCTTGGAAGACAACGCGTCCCCATCAGCTGCGCCCGGGCATCTCAGCTGGTCTTCTGGCCTCTCATGACTCACGATGACAGAGGCTCTGAGGCTCTGACAGGAAGATCACCTGGAGCCCTGTGTGTTCTCGCCTGAGTCATGGGCCAGCCAGAGGTAGGGGAGGAATTCCCAGAGCAACCTGGTGTTAACCTCTAGCCAAACTGGCATTCCTAGTGAGCTGTCCTGGGTAAAACTCTCCGGGAACGCTCATCGGCGCTCGAGTGGACATCAGTGAGTCAGCCAGTGTCCGCAGGGCGGGAGTCTGTGGACAAAAGCGTGAGTGCTCTAACCTGAACACCTACTACAGCCCAGTGCACAGGCCCCATGTGAAGAGCACGGAAGAAAGGTTTTGTAATCCCTGCCACCAATAAGCTTCCACCACATTTAAAGAGATGGTCCCTTGCCCTGGCTGGGTGGCTCAGTTGGTTGGAGAGTCGTTCCATGCACCAAAAGGTTGTGGGTTCAGTGTCCAGTCAGGGCGCACACAGGACAATGGATCAGTGTTTCTCATGTATATGTTTCTCTCTCTTTCTCTCTCTCTCTCTCTCTCTCTCTCTCTCTCTCTCTCTCTCTCTCTCTCTCTCTCTCCTCTCTCTGAAAATCAATAAAAATGTATCCTTGGGCCGAGACTGGTTTGGCTCAATGGATAGAGCGTCGGCTTGGGGACTGAGGGGTCCCGGGTTCGATTCCGGTCAAGGGCATGTACCTTGGTTGCGGGCATATCCCTGGTAGGGGGAGTGCAAGAGGCAGCTGATCGATGACTCTCTCTTATCGATGTTTCTAACCCTCTGTCTCTCTCCCTTCCTCTCTGTACAAAATCAATAAAATATATATATTTTTTAAATGTATCCTTGGGCCGAAACCAGTTTGGCTCAGCGGTAGAGTGTCGGTCTGCGAACTGAAAGGTCCCAGGTTCGATTCCGGTCAAGGGCATGTACATTGGTTGTGGGCACATCCCCGGTTGATGTTTCTCTCTCATCGACGTTTCTAGCTCTCTATCTCTCTCTCTTCCTCTCTGTAAAAAGTCAATAAAATATATTAAAAAAATAAATAAATAAATAAAATAAAAAATAAAAAATGTATCCTTGGGTGAGGATTTAAAGAGATGGCCACTCGCCGAAACCGGTTTGGCTCAGTGGATAGAGCGTCGGCCTACGGACTGAGGGGTCTCGGGTTCGATTCCGGTCAAGGGCATGTACCTTGTTTTCGGGCACATCCCCGGTAGGGGGTGTGCAAGAGGCAGCTGATCAATGGTTCTCTCTCATCGATGTTTCTAACTCTCTATCCCTCTCTCTTCCTCTCTATAAAAAAAATCAATAAAGTATATTAAAATAAATAAATAAATAAAGAGATGGCCACTCAATAGGGTTTCAGGGACAGGGCTTCTCTAAGACACCTGCCTAGTAGAACTCTCAGATGATGGAAGTATTCTGCATCTGCTGTCCCTTAAGGTAGCCCCTAGCCACATATGGTGATTGAGTACTTGAAATAGGAAGAATGCAACTGAGAAACTAAATTTTAAGTTTATTTCATTTTAATTGGTTTTACTTTTCATTAAAAAGCCAGATGTGGCTAGTAGCTACCATACTGCACCATACAACACATTCCTGCCTGTCCAGCAGCCTCACATCACCTGGGAGACTGTTAGAAATACAGACAGCCCAGCCCTCCTGAATCAGAACCTTCATTCTAACAAGACCCTGAGGTCATCTGTTTGCACGTTAAGGTTGAGAGGCGCTAGTCTAGGGCAGGGCTTTCCGTCTTGACTGCATGTTAGAATCACTTGCATTTCAGGGAGCTTTTGAAACTCCCGATGCTGTGACTGCACCCCAGACAAATTAAACAGGAATTACCTGGGGGTGGGGGTGGGGGGGGGTAGGCATGGAATCCAGGCATCAATGCTACCTAAGCCCCTGGGTGACTCCGTGAGGCACCCAAGGCTGAGAACAGCCACCCTCAGGCCATGCAGCCAGCTGGGGCCACACTCCGATGGATGGCCGGTGGCCGAGTCCACCTGAGGGCCAGCAACTCTGCATTCACTGGGCCTGGCTGGGAAGCCAAAGGGAGTTATTCATCCTCAGCAAGTGTGAGAACTGGCTGGGCCCGTGTTTGTTTCCAGGGACCAAGTGAGATGTTCATTAGCTTTTGACAAAACACATCCAAATGCCACACCATCAAAGCACATTGGGCCGGCGGGTGACTGGCGGGGGAAGGGCTGATTCATTCCTCGCTTTGCGACCTGGATCACCCTGCCATCCCGGAGCAGCCCCATGAAGGGAGCTATTCTTCCTGTCCAGGGTGGAGGTGGCGGGTTTTTCCAACGCCACTTGTCTTCGGCTGCTACTCAGCCAGTGTCTGGGGGCTGCGGAGGCCAAAGAGAAAAGGTAGGTTTTCCTGAAGAGCCGGACTCTCTCATCCTGTTGATCCCAACGGGACCGGAGAGGCTCCAGCCACTTTCTAGTGACAAATGGCATCTGCAGAGATGAGCCTCATCTCCCCGTGGGTGAAGGTCCGGGACAAGCATGTTGAAATCTGCCTCTGAGGAAATGAGGTCTCAGGGACAGCAAGGCTGTCCCAGGGCAGGAGTGCAGCCCACCACGTTCACTGAGGAATGTCGCCCTTGACTTAGGGGTGGAGATGCAAGTGGTTCCCCTTGGAAATGGGATCCCCCAACATACGATTATTAGCTCACTTGTCTTGACATGTCTATAGGAGTCATAGTTCCTGTGATCGCCATGCCAACTTAGAAGGCTTGGCTGAGACAAGAGTGCCCTCTGGAAGATTGTAAGAGAGCGAGCTGTGATGCTTTCCTGGCGTGGGGGGTCAGCCCGGGGCGTGTCCAGGACAATCCGAGCA
This sequence comes from Pipistrellus kuhlii, assembly GCF_014108245.1. NCBI lineage: Eukaryota > Metazoa > Chordata > Mammalia > Chiroptera > Vespertilionidae > Pipistrellus > Pipistrellus kuhlii. The sequence goes on from NW_023425529.1 coordinate 41,057,011, forward strand.
GGTGCCTCTGCGGCTCTCCCTCCACATCCACCTCCACATGCCAGCTCCCGGCGTCCTGCCGATGTCCAGATATCCTTAGAAAGCTTTGTTAGCCAGCGGCCCCTGGGCCACAAGCCACACCTGAATGAGCTCTCTGTGCTCCAACTGGGCATGAGCTCATTTCCAGGGAAGAATCAGGAAAGAGGCAGAGGGAAGATTGTCTCCTCCATGGCCATGTAGGGAAGGTCGTGCCCAATGGAAGCCTACGTGGGCCAATGTTACTCCGCTGTCTCAACTCTCCTGCTGGTCCGCCGTCTCAGGGAAGACTCCGTCACCCACCTGCACATTGTCTGTGCTGCATAGTAAGCCCTTTGCAAAATGCTGCCTGATTCTTCAATGGCACCTATGAGCACGCCATAAAGCATCAGGATTCAACAGGCAACTTGAAGGTCCAATGGCCCAACCTCTTGACTTAGAGACAGGGAAATGGGGCCGAAAGGGCAGAGCTGTGAACCAGAAAGGAAGCATCAACAACACTTAAAAATAAATAAATAAATTTTAAAAAAGCCATGACTGATTTGATTCAGTGGATAGAGTGTGAGCCTATAGACTGAATGGTCCCAGGTCCAAGTCCAGTCAAGGGCACATGCCCGGGTTGTGGGCTTGAGGAGGCAGCCAATCAATGATTCTCTCTCATCATTGATGTTTCTTTTTTTTTTTTTTTTAATATATTTTATTGATATTTCACAGAGAGGAGGAAGGGAGAGAGATAGAGAGCTAGAAACGTCAATGAGAGAGAAACATCGACCAGCTGCCTCTTGCACACCCCCTACTGAGGATGTGCCCTCAATCAATGTACATGCCCTTGACCAGAATCGAACCTGGGACCTTTCAGTCCGCAGACTGACGCTCTACCACTGAGCCAAACCGGCTTCGGCTCATCATTGATGTTTCTCTTGCTCCCTTTCCCTTCCTCCCTGAAATCAATAAAATATACCTTAAAAAAGAAAGAAAAAAAAAAAAAAAAGATCTTCCCTTCTCGGGGGAAACAGAGGCATTAACTTGGGAAGTGGTGTTTTTTTTAAAAAAAAGAACTTTGAGATTTTGTTCATGCGTTTTTGTGGGGTGTTTTTTTTTTTGTTTTTTTTTTTTTGGTTTTTTTGTTTGTTTGTTTTTTTGCATCAATTTTCATTTTGAAATACTGTTTATTCTGATTACTGAGATTTTTCAGTGCACCTTAAACTTTGTACCCAAGGCGAGTGCCTGCTCACCTAAACCCTATGCCCTGGCAGGAAGGCTAGAGACCTGCCCAAGGTGACACTGGCTTGGACAAGAGGCGAAAGGAGAACTTGTGTCCTCCAACTGTGTCCACCTTCTTGTTCTCGATCAGCTTCCGGTGCCAGTCCCATTTCTCCCAATAAGGGAGAACTTGTGGAATAACAACACCCTTACAGGGTTATAACCCAGCCCAGAAAGCAGTATTAAAAAAGCCAAAAAACAGCAAAATCATTCCCTAAGTAAAGGATTATTGTTGGTGACAGTATCAAAACAGTGACACCACGGTGAGATACCAACAAATACAGGCGCATCCCAAACGTGGACCCCTTCCCCAGCCCAGCCAGCCTCCTCTCGTCTGCCCTGCTTTGGCGACCACGGAGCCCCTTCCCCTCCTCGTAAACCCAGGCTGATGTTCTTCCAAAGAGTCTGCTTCTTCCCCCACACTCCCTCTGCTCAGAGCACAGACGGCACCATGGTACACACACCGGTCTACAAGGGACTTCACCCTGTGTATCTTGGAGATGCTTCCACATCAATACATAAAAACATCCCCGTTAGTAATCCATTGCACAAAATCATGACAGGGCATCATTTCTTTTAGTCCCCTTTGTTGTTCATTTGGGTTATTTCCAGTGTTTTGCGGGGTGGGGGGGGGGAATTTTTTGTAGAGATGTCCTTTGCACATGTGCATATTTATCTGTAGAATAATTTCCTGGGAACAGACTTGATGTGCATTAAACATTTCAACAGCTATTGCTAAATCCCCTTCCACGTGGCATCTGCCATTCCTGCCAGCAATGCCAGCTACTTATGAGCATGCATATTCAGGGTAGCCTTCGCCACGCCCTGCCGTGTGGTTTACAGCCTTCTGGTCCTTATCAATCTGCAGTGAGACACGGCCTCTCACTGTGGCTTTGACGGGCATTTCTCTTACTAAGACCGAGTGTTGTTTTGTTTTCTAGGGACCCTTTGTTCACATTCAGTATCCACTTTTCTGTTGTGCTTTGGGATTTTACACTGTATTTGACTTGGATGTGCTCTCCGTACAGAACGCTAGGCCTTGTTTATGAGAAGAGCTACAAGAGCTTTGTTATGTGGCATTTTTGTCTTTGACTTTGCTCATGGGGGTTTTGTGAGTTTGCCATACAAAATCTTCTTATTTTTTGTGGTTAAATGTGTCATTGTTTTATTTTCTAGTTTCTGGAGTCATTCATAGACCTTAAAATAGTCTCATGGTTTCTTTGGGTTTCTTTAGGGTTTAATTTTTACATTTAAACGTTTGATCCACATGCAATTTGTTTCATTTTAAGGTGTAGGTAGGAATTTATTTCCTCAAGTGCCTCCCCGTTCTCCCAGGACTTTTACTGAGAAGCCCATCTGCCCTCGCTGGCTGACCTGCCGTCTTTACCATGTTGTAAATTCCAGTGTGTTTGTGCCTTTCTCAGCTCTTCCCCGGCCCCCTGGCCTGCACACCCCTGCCCTGGCCCCTCACTCTCTCTTCTGAGTGCAGCTCGGACTTGACTGCAGACACTGGGGTGGGACCCAGCAGGAGAGGAGGAATAGTAAAGGGATTCGATTCTAACATCAGAAAACGTCTCATCTCTCTCCAAAGAATCCTTCGTCTAAAATGTCTTTGCCCCCCTAACTCCTCTCAAAAGAAAAACAAAAAGAAAACAAAGAAGTTTGTTTCCTCATTAAAAAAATCCGTTTGTTTGTCCAGCCTGGAGGGAACCCCTCTCCTCTGTGCACTCTGCTGACCGCTCTGCAGGGGGGAGGGGAAGAGGGCCTTCCCTCCAAGGTCAGGAGCCCCAAGGCCTTCGAGCAGCCGCTTGGATCACCCAGTTGCTTCCTTCACGGGCTCCCTGCTGTCCCAGCCCAGTACTTGGTAATAGAGTGTAAATGGAGCTGGTCATTATCTTAAAGACACTATAGCAGACCCTGAACAAACACATTAAGAGACCTAAGTAAAGCCAGCCGACAAAGAAGCCTGCAGGAGGTTTTGCAGAAGCATTATCCGTGCCCCCTGAGCGCCTGCTCCCTCCCCGCCAGCTCTTTCCCACGCGCCTCCCACTGACTGGAAGCGCCTGGAAGGCAGCTGCCCTGACTTCAGCTTCTCCCGCTTTCCCCTGCAATGCACAAGCACGGCCCCTAAGGACTCAGTGCGCAGCCACTGCAGATAAAATGAGAAAATAAGTCTTAGCTGAAACAGCTAATAGCTCCCAGCTCCCAAAAGGAATGCTCTCCTGTGGAGTCAGACCATCCTAGGTTCCAGAGGGTCTGGATAGAAAGTCAGTGAATGCGCTTTTGCACACAGGCTTGGGGTGAGCGTTTTTCCAAAGGGTGGAGAGGCGGGCCCTTGGTGTTCATCAGAGTCCAATACTAAGAAATTAAAATTCATTTAAAAAAAATATGTAGATAAAATAATTTGATGGCTATAATTTGCTTCAAAACATTCCAGTCAGAGGGCAGGGAATGGGTGGAGGTAGGTATAGTTATAGATGAAACAAGGCTGATAATTATTCAAGCTAGGAAGGGAAGGAGGGAGGGAGGGGGGAGGGAGGGAGGAAGGAAGGGAGAAAGGAAGGGAAGGAGGGAGGGAGGGAGGGAGGGAGGGAGGGAGGGAGGGAGGGAGGAAGGGAGGGAAGGAGGAAGGAAGGCAGGGAGGAAGGGAGGGAGGAAGGAAGGAGGAAATCCTTGCTACAGAACACAATAAGAATACAGACAGGCCATGGTGCGTTGTCATCTCAGTGCTAGCTCTATAGGACCAAGTTCTGCCCAGGGCTTTTCCCTGATTGGTGTTTGGATGCCGGGACATTATTGTGGGTGCAGAAACAGGACCCTCTATCTCAGCATCCCCCAGAGAGAGGGACCAGTCCCTGAGGCCATCTTTGCTCCTCTGCATCCTGTCTGCCGAGCCTCCTACACCCCAGCAGGGCTTCATGGGTAAGGGAGATGGTCATCTGAGACTCTTGGCTCCCGGCCCGCACCCCCGGCAGCGGGAGCCGGTGGCTGAGCTTGTGCAGAAGGGGCTGGGGCTGCACCGCCTGGATGTGCTCACAGTAGAAAATTCACAGGTTCAGCTGAAACCGGTTTGGCTCAGTGCATAGAGTGTCGGCCTGCGGACTGAAAGGTCCTGGGTTCAATTCTGGTCAAGGGCATGTACCTTGGTTGTGGGCACATCCCCAGTAGAGGGTGTGCAAGAGGCAGCTGATGGATGATTCTCTCTCATTGATGTTTCTAACTCTCTATCCCTCTCTCTTCCTCTCTGTAAAAAAAATCAATAAAATATATTTTTTTAAAAGAAAGAAAGAAAGAAAGAAAGAAAGAAAGAAAGAAAGAAAGAAAGAAAGAAAGAAAGAAAGAAAGAAAATTCACAGGTTCCAAGCTCTGCTCCCAAAGCAAAGCTCCCGGCCCCGGTGGCCGCGCCCGCTGCCCTCGGAGGAGCTCCTGGGCCGCCAGGCGGGCGGCTTTGAAACCGGCTTGTGTTTGGGTTGTGAAAGCACCAATGTTTGCAGTGTTTGCCCAGCGGAAAAGGAGCATATTTTCTCCCCAAGACAAACTCAAAAGATGCTCCACAAATTTTTCTCCAGACTTCCCCCGGGAAACATAAATCAGGAAGAAAAATGGCTGTAGGTGCTGAGACCTGAAGCGGAATTTCAACCTGAAGGAACTGCTTCGAACAAGCGCTCTCTTTCTTCTGGGTCCGCCTCGCTCTCCTCTGAGCAGCCTTCGCAGACGAGGCACAGGGAGGAAGAGGACCAGGTCTCTGGCACGTCTAATGGATGCTGGTGCTTCTGCGCATCAGCTTTTCAGATTTCTTAACTAATGTGCTAACGTGTTATCTATCTTTTATCTTATTTGTTCATTGGTTTGTTTATTTATTGGTTTTAGAGAAAAAGGAAGAGAGAGAGAGAGAGAGAGAGACATTGGTTTGTTATTCCACTTATTCATGCATTCATGGGTTGAATCTTATATGTGCCCTGACTGGGGATAGAACCCGCAGCCTTGGCATATCGGGACTATGCGCCAACCAACTGAGCTACCTGGCCAGGGCTTCTTTCATCTTTCTCAATTGTGTGAGAGTAGAACAAACTTGGGTGCTTCCAGCCCAGAGGCCTGCAATTTGCTGGCCTCACTGCCCTTGTCCCTCCGAGGTTTGTCGTCTGCATGCCACACAGAGTAAGAGTGGTTGAGTGTGCATCAGTCCACCCAGGGTTCTGAATAATCTTCACTACTTTCTCTGTACAGAGGATCAGAGTGGTTCTGTTCATGGGATGTAACTACCAGCTGGCTGCTCCCGCGTTGGGAGTTTTTAGAAATCCAGGCCCAAGAACAGAGCAGTGAGGTCAGCTTGTCCAGCTCTAGTGGGGCTAATGCCATGCGCTGATAGGTGCCTTTAGAGCAATGCATTGTGGGTTTACTAGGGCCATAGGTGGAATGCTCCCAAGCCACCATGTCTGTCTCTTGACATCTGAGAACCTTTCCTTTAGAGATGTTTCCCTCTCCTATAGCATCCTGTCTTTGGATGGACCCATGAAGGCCATGGAGCATCTACAAGTTTTGAAAAAGTATTACTGATTCATACTGCCAGCTAAACAAAGCAGGCACCACAGGACAGTGCTCAGGAGAAGTTCATGCTTCCAGCTGGAACTTGGCTTTGATGTACAAGATTCAGAGAAAGACCCCAGGAACCGTTTCCTTTTCGGCCGGAGTTTATTTATCCTGTTTATCTGAAGCCAGAGCCAATAATCCAGAGGCTTTGGAAGCCTAGAAAGGCTCCTCAGCCCTCCTCTGTCCCCTCGCGGGAAGGCCAGCCGAGCTGCAGGCGGCGGCCGGGTTCCTGGGCGGTGCCAGTTCTGACGGGCCTGGGGAGCAGGTATCTCCCTGGTGATGCTCAGGAGAGGCCCAGCTAAGGCTGGCTCTGAGAGGAGACGTGGGGGAGGGGAGGGACGGCGGTGCAGAGTGAGGAAGACGGATGCGGCAGACGTTATCAGAGTGTGGGTGGCTCTGGGGCCACAGAGATCTGGGCCTGAGCCCGGCGCAGCCATGGAACATAGGTGCAGCCTGACACGCCGACAGGCGTCCTGACCTGTGACTGTGGCACAGTGTTAGCACCTGCCTTTCCGGTGATTGTGAGGATTCCATGAGACAATGAAGGAAGAACTCCATACAGTCCCAGCTAACAGCTAGTGTCCAGCACCGGCCAGTCACCCTCATGATGACCACAAGGAAGGGCAAGGGGCAAGTCCAGGCTGGGAGAGGAGAGACAGCAGCCCCTCACCGGGCCCAGCCCCCGCCTGTCACCGGGGACAACACCTCCCCCAGTGCGGAGGCTCAGATGTTTATTAAGAAGCCTCCCATGCGCTGCTGGGGACTTTACATTTGCAGCACGGAACCCACACACTGCCTGGCTGCCAGCTCTCAACAAGGCCTCATTCACTTCCCCAGGCAGCACCTCCAGGGGCCCCAGCCCCTCCGCTCCACACCCACAGCTACCCGCTCTGGCCCTGGTTTATGGAAGCTTCCCCTCCCCCTGCACCCCCTCCCCATACTCCACCCCCTCCACCACCCCCAGCCCCCACCCCCATGCCTGGCGTCCGCTCCCCTGGCTCTGAGAGATTTCTGACTTGCCTTTTCCAAATGTGAAATCTCGGGTGAGGTCACTTCGACTGGGGGAGCCGATATTTCCTCAGTGCTGATGTCACTGGGGTGATTTTCGGTGGAACATGGCATACACATTTTTCATTTTAATAGTTATGTATTTATTTTCGTAATGGATCTCTTTTAACGAGCACTGGAGGGAAAGGCATACTCTCAATTCCATGATATAGTCTTAAATTCAAATAAACTTGAGTAATGCAAAAGAGATGAGAAGGTTGTCAGAAGGAAAGTATTAAATGCGTATTTGCCCAGCTGGCCCTCAGACCTGACAAAGGTCTCTGGGAACCCTGCAGCCTTGGTCTCCACCCTCACCCAGCGCTTCCTGGACACGGAAGTCGAACGGACACCATTTTGATCTAATTAGGCTGGCCCTGCCCCGGGCTGGTCAGAAAGAAGGGCTGTTCCGTGTCCAGCTCTCTTGATCGATAGGGGTCCTGCCTGTCCCCCACTCTCTGCACCAGGCCCGACCTGCTGTCCTCAAACACCACTCTCATCACCTCTCACTCCGACTGCCCCAAAGTCCTCTGTAACTCCCACGGCCTCCAGGTGAGAGGCCGGCTCCCCAGCCTGGCACTCGAGGCCCTTGTCAGTCCATCTTCCCTGCCTCTGCCTCAGGCCCACAGTGCTCACTGTCTGAGCATCCGGTCTCCCCTCTGCTCACGCTGCTCTGCTGATGGAAACTGCCCACCCACCTCCACCCTGTCCTGCTCCACCTCAACCTCCGCCCCGGCCCCAGACCCCTCCTTCCTGCAGGAGGGACGGCGAGCACAGCACACGGCTCACGTCAGGGTTTGTGTCCTGATTCTAGCACCAATGCTTGCCAGCTGAGTGTCCTTGAACCCAATGCTTACCCTCTCTGTTAGGCAATTGCCTCACGTGTAATGAGAGGGTAATGGCAGCCACAATGAGCTCCTCTCAGGTTTGTGTAGAGAACTAGTGAGATAATGCTCTTGGCATATTACCAGACAGAGTGACAAGTACACTGCGGTGGCTGCAGCTTCCTTGAACGAGGAATTTCGTTCTTGCCAAGGGCAGCTTTGGCAGTCATTTTCCAAGGAGTAAGTGTTTGACAGACACATGTCACTGGTTGTGGCTGTCCTGTGATGTGTGTGATGTATTGTCTTTTTCTTTTTATTAAGGTATTATATGTGTACATATCTTACCATTGCCCCCCCCCATGTGTGATGTATTTTCTACATGCTTTTTAAAAGCATATATTTTTTATTGATCTCAGAGAGAAAGGGAGAGGGAGAGAGAGAGATAGAAACATCAACAATGAGAGAGAATCACCAATTGGCTGCCTCCTTTGGGGATCAAGCCCAAAACCGGAATGTGCCCTGACCAGGAATGGAACTGTGACCTCCTGGTTCATAGGCCGACACTCAACCACCGAGCCACACAGGCTGGGCTGCAGGCTTCTCTCGATCAGAGACTCCACGGAGCCCGAGGGCAGGGTCCCCGTGCTGGGCCTCTGAGCCCTGTGCAGCCTGCAGGGCACCCATTCCCAGCCGCCTCGCGGCCTCCTCTCCTCTGGGCCAGTTATGTTTGTCCCCTGGACTCCTTCTGGAGCCGCCTCTTCTGCCTGCACATCTGGCCTAACAGCTCCAGTGTCTCCAGGCACAGGCTCAGGCGAGGCTGGTGGAGGCAGCGGCACAGGAAGCTTCCCCAGAGCAAGTGAGTGGAGACAAGATGGTGCCCCACACGCACTGGGCCACCTTCTCCACAGCCCGCTGCGTGGACGACTGGAGAGAGGCCACGGCGCCCCCCTACCCAGGAGCTCCTTGTGCCAGGCACTGTGCTAGGTGCCCCCCCCAACATGAGATCCAGACCCTGCCCCTGGTCCACGCCCTCCGCAGCCAGGGCCACCCAGAGGAGGCCCAGAGCTAGCAGTAGCCCTCTCCTTCCCCTCCCTCCTCAGCCCTCAGCTTCTTCTGAAAGAAATGCTGTGTCCCCGGACCCTCCCCCGCCACATCCCCTTCCTCCCACAGAGCCGGGAGGCCGGGCGGCAGCCAGCAGCCCCTCTGTGTGCAGACGCCAGTGGCGTGGCTTTGTTAGGAAACCTCATTAGCAGACAGAAAGGCGCGAGGCAGCTCAGCACCGCATTCCAGGTGTCAGATGAGAGGGGCCGCGGGAGCAAAGGCCATTACACCAGACTGAGGTCAGCCCCGGAGATGGAAATAATAAGCTGTGACCCTGGAGGGTGGGGGGAGTGAGCGGGTAAGCCGGAGGGGGTGCCTGTGCTCTGGCTGGGAAGGGAAGGTCCCGGATCCGGAAGGGCCACCAGCTCCTCGCCCTCCATCCTGGGAATCCCAGAGGTCTGATGGGCCTCCGTGGCGTGGATTCCTGGAGGACAGAGGCCGGGCCTGGGAAGAGGGAGCCTCAGAGCCCGGCCTGTGCTCTGCACACGTGGGAGTCAACAAACTGAGGAGAATGAATATTCAGTGTGTGTCTCTCCCCCCCCCCTCCCGGGTGGGGGGGAGCGCCAACAATAGCTGACTTCTTAAAAAATATATATATATATGTGTGTGTATATATATATATATATATATATATATATATATATATGATTTAAAGAGGAAAGGAGAGAAAAAAATATCAATCAACGTTGAGAGAGGATCATTGATCGGCTGCCTCCTGCATGCCCCACACTAGGGATCAAGCCTGCAACACAGGCATGTGCCCCGACTAAGAATCGAATCCCTTGACCTAGTTCATATAGGTCGACACTCAACCACTGAGCCACACTGGCGGGAAATAGCTGACTTTTTAAAAAATATATTTTATTGATTTTTTACAGAGAGGAAAGGAGAGAGATAGAGAGCTAGAAACATCGATGAGAGAGGAACATCAACCAACTGCCTCTTGCACACCCCCTACTGGGGATGTGCCTGCAACCAAGGTACATGCCCTTGAGCGGAATCGAACCCGGGAACCCTTCAGTCCGCAGGCCGACGCTCTATCCACTGGGCCAAACCGGTTTCGGCGGTACCTGACTTCGTAGCACTCACTAGGCACCGGGCACTAGGCAAAGTGCTGCGCTCTGTAAGCTCTCAGGGACGCCCTCCGTCTGCTGGGCTCCGTGTTGAGGAGAAGGAACTGTAGATACCAGAGTGTGCTGTTCGGGGCTCCTCTGGCTCTTCAAGAACTCACGGGAACTGCCTCCTGACACTTGGAATTTCTGAACCAGGGACACATTCCTTCCTTCCTTCCTTCCTTCCTTCCAGTTATTCATGAAAAGGCTGAATGGGGCCCGGGGCTGAGGCGGCTGAAACAGGCTCTCGCAGGGCAGTTAGTGAGAGCGGCTGGAATCTGGACGCCCCCGTCCTGAGCTCTGAGGGGGAGGCTGCCCCAGGCGGCTGTGCTGCGGGGAAGCGAGGACAGGGCTGCTTGTCTTTGCTGGGCTGGGACGGCTGAAGGAGTTGCTTGTGATTTGTGAACCCGAGGCTCCCTCAGAAAGGAGCTTTGAGGAGACCATGGGCATCTGTCAGCGCGGCGCTGCTGGACTAGGAACCCTGTGCCCACCCCAGGACCGGACTGTGGCAGTCGGGGACACCAGGAGAACTGGGCAAGGATTCTGGCCTTGTCCCCACTGCTGCTCCGGCTTCTGGCCCTCTACACTAAGGTGATCAGACGTCCCGCTTATGGCGGGACAGTCCCGATTTAAAAAAAAATATATATATATATATCGGGACTGTCCCGCCATAAGCGGGACGTCTGGTCGCCTTACTCTACACCCTCTTAGCAGAAGCCTGCCAGGGAGTCTCAGAGCCCCTGGTTCCCTGTGGTTCCCGGTGTCCCTGGACAGGCACGTCGCTCACCTCACTGAACCCCGGGTTAATGGCTGCAGACTGAGCATCCCAGGGCCTGCCCGGAGGTCCTGCAGGCGCCATCCACCCCACGGCCCGCCGGGAAGCTGTCCAATCTCTCTCGCGGCACCTCGCACAGGGCACGTAGCAGTGGATACAAAACTGCGGTTTGTCCAACTGGATTCTCCTGGATGGAACGATGGGAATGAGTGAGATGTGTTTGAAAGCTCTGAGCAGGCATTTAGAAGATCTGAGTTAAATCTGGATTTGAATCGGACTCCCTACAAACACAGAACCTGGGACCCATGTGGCCCACGTTCCAACCTTCTCCTCCCAACCACTTGGGCTAGCAGCAGGGGACCTCGGTCTGCCTCCCTGCTGGCTAGGAGGGAGGGGCAGGTGAGGGGAGAGTAGGGTACCCCTCCCCCAGCCCGACCTCTGCCTCCCCCATCCAGGCAGCAGCCCCCGCGGCCCCTCTGGGGTGGTGGGCGTCCCTGAGTCGGCACAGCCAGGCTGGGCCCCTCGCCAGGGAAGGGGCTGAAGAGTGTGAAGGGCTGGTGTGTGTGACTTTGTTTATTTTCTCTGAAGGATCCTGCCTGAGCCCTGCTATAAAAATAACCTGCCTGGAAACCTCATCGCTGATGGGGAGAAAGAGGCTTTTGTATCCAGAGAAGTGGCTCTAGCGGCCTCCCTGTGCCTTGCCTCAGCCCCAAGCATCGAGGAGGAGCTGACTAAGGTGATGAGGGGCCAGGGCCCAAATGAGAGGGGTGCGGGGTAGCTGCTGGGGGAGGGAAGTGAAGGAGGGGGGAGGGGAAAAAGAGAGGAAGGGAAAGAGAGGGGAGGGGAAGGAGAAGGCACTGCCAAACCATCCCCCTGCCTGCTTGACCCAGGAGATTCCTAAGTAGGAATGAAGGGGAGAAAGAGAAAAGGAAGAAATCAACAAGAGCCCTGGCTAGTGTTGCTAAGTGGTTAGAACATCAGCCTGGGAAGGGTCACAGGTTCAATTCCAGGTCAAGGGCACGTACTTGGGTTACAGGTTTGGTGCTTGTGGAAGATAACCAATTGATGTGTCTCTCTCTCTCATCCATGTTTCCCTCTCCCTCTCCCTCCCGCCCTTTCATTCTCTCTAAAAATCATAGAAAAAAAATACCCTCGGGTGAGAATTAAAAAAAGAAATCAACAAAAGATAAAACCCAATGGAGATACCCTGGCTATCACGAGAGAAACAGATAGCGCAGCCAGGAGTTAGGAAAATCAAGTCCAGCAGAGAAGGGAGACTTGAGGAGGAGGCTGGAGTCCAGAAACCGGAGATGCCCACCCAGTGAAACAGAGCTCAAGGGATGAGAAGGGGGCTGCAGGCGTGTTTCCAGATGTAGCGAAGGCTGTGGTCTCTCCTGGGGTCCCCACTGTGTCCCCCAGAGAGAAGGCCTGAAAGGCCAGAGCTGGTCTCTAGGGACCATTCCTGCCCAGCTGCACGGCCGGCTCCCATGCTGCCTCAGGCTGGGCGAGGCATGAAGACACAAGCCTGAGTGGGTTTATCCAGGTAACCCTCCCCAAGAGCAAGGCCCAAGGGCAAGAAATGAATCTGCAGGCGCGAGAGAAACTGGCAGCAGACTTGGGAGGCCTGATTTCGAGTCTTCCTTCTCACTCCTTTCAGCTGGGCGGTCTTGTACAAACCATGTGTGCTCTCCCAGCCTGGTCCTCTTACTTATACACCATAAACTAGGGGTGTCGAACTCAATCAGAGAAGGGGCCAAAATCTAAAATCCAGCCTAAATCGCGGGCCGAATGGTTTACTGAACAGTCATAAACTGTCATTGTGATGGAAACGCAGCGGAGTGCAGTGATGACAGCGCGGTGCGGGCCACATTGCAAGGCCTGGCGGGACGGATCTGGCCGGCGGGCCTTGTGTTTGACACATGTGCCATAAACAACCACCTCCCTCCCACCGCCACCTCCCAGAGCCACGGGCAGATTCACAGGGGGCGTCTACACGGGCTGAGCTGCACCTGCCAGGGAGGAACAAGGGCGGATGACCCACTGAGACCCATTTCTCCAGGCACTGGCAGTGGGCTGGCATTGACCTAAGACTCACATGTGTCAAACACAAGGCCCGCGGGCCAGATCCATCCCGCCAGGCCTTGCAATGTGGCCCGCACCGCGCTGTCATCACTGCACTCCGCTGCGTTTCCATCACAATGACAGTTTATGACTGTTCAGTAAACCATTCGGCCCGCGATTTAGGCTGGATTTTAGATTTTGGCCCCTTCTCTGATTGAGTTCGACGCCCCTAACTAAGTCATCAGTCTTAGTCTGTCCTGAAAGCTTCAGGGAAGGTTCTCTCTGCTGGAGCGAGAAGGTCAAAGAGAAGACCGCGGCGTCATTTGGAGAAGAGGAGATTCCAGTGCTAGCCAGAGAAGTGAAGTCCTTTTGCTACAAGAATTTCCCATCGTTTTTCATCACCCAAACTGGGGATCGATCCCCATAGAAGGAGAAGCTGGCAGGACACAGGCCATTAAAGACACCCTTGCAACTCATCGAGGAGGGAAGGTTCTCTCTCCTGGGGTCATTTACGGGGCCAGCAGAAGATGACGTGTTAGCTCCCCTGGGGCTCAGAGCTGGTGCTGAGTGACCCATTTCAGAGGAGAGACTGGAGCTGGGGTCCATGGTGCCCTACAACAACGTTTGGAGGCGGAAATTAAAACGTGGAGAGACTATACAGGAAGCTCTACTTTGGGGACAAAGAGCCAGGCAGCACAGCTGTCCTCAAAATCGAGAAGAGGGCTAGGGAGCTACAGAAGCCATGGCTAAAAGCGGGCTGTGGGCATCACACGGCCTAAAGGATTCCCAGTGGAGGAAGCGGAACAGAGGCCCAAGAGAGAGAGAAACGGAGGCGGGGCTGCAGCCAGCTGGCTGCTGTGACGTCAGTGGGGTAGCATTGGTGATGCTATGGGAGTGGACCCCAAAATAAAACCAGCCCTCAACAATGCATTTGAAACGTGATTTGTGGCATGTGCTCACACGTGATTTGTGGTGTGATTTGTGGCGTGTGTCTTGTATGATCTCAAGACAATAATCTATAATAATAAGAGGCCAGGCGTCAAGACCAGAAGAGCCAATAGACCAGTCGCTCTGAGGTGCATTGACCAGCTCTCGGTCCCTCCCCACACCCACAGGCTCCCATGCGAGCAGCCTGGCAGAGCAGAGGGCATGGCTCTGATTGCAGGCTAGGCCTAGGGACCCTGTGCATGCTGGGCCTCCGGTAGTTAATGAAGAACAGTTAGCAGTGTTGTGTGTCAGGTTCTGCTTTAAACACAGCGTGAATCACCGCATTCAGCCCCTGCAAAGTCCTCTGTGGAGTACATGGCCTCGCCATTGGTCACCCCCACCCCCACTGTGTAGCGGACGTGCAGTTGGGTAGGGTTGGCCCCAGTTCCAGCTCCAAGGGAAGGCCCGGTGGAGCTGGGCCCATCAGGATAATTCCATCACCTGTGCCAGGGAACTCCTTCAGTTCGGTCCAAATGGAGTGGAGGGCAGAACCTGACTTAATAATGAGGGAAGGAAAGACTTCTCTTTCCTTTTCACATCATCTCAGTGCATCTTCGCAAAAGCCTTTGGAGAGGGAAACTACCATTATCCCTATTTTTACAGATAAGGACACGGAGGCTTAAGCAGGCTCTGTAACATGCTCATCATCACGTAGCTCTTAAGCAAGAGCATCCAGATCTCTCCAATCTGGTGGTCAGGGATGGCCTGCTCCTCTCCCTTCGAGGATGAATTGATTTCCGGTCGCTCTGTATTTCCAGCAGGCCAGGACACCACTGACGCCTGCCCGAGGCAGGTGCTGCGCTGAAAGGAAAGGCCAGTGTTCCAGACTCCTGAAAGCCTCTCCCTCTCTGGACCTCAGTTTCCCCATCTGTACAGTGGCTGGGGCAGGACTAGGTGAGGACTGAGGCCTCTTCCAGCTCTGACATTCTTGCACTCTGGAATTCCCGGAGGCAGGACTCCAGGCCCCAGGGTCTGGCTGAGAGAACAGAGACTCGGCTGTTTGGCCAACTCGCTAGAACAGTGGAGCTTATTGAGCTCGCAGTTCCCTGAAACAGAAACAGCCAAACGGTGCACGCAGGGAAGATAAATTCATCTGTGGGTCTGATGAGTGTCGCTGAAAAAAATGCAATCCTTGAGGGCTGTCCAAGGAGAAGCAATTTTCAGCGAGTAGGCTGCGACGGAGTGCCCAAACGATGGAAACAGCTCATGGAGCCACTGGCCGGCCAGGAGGACGAGCTTGGAGGTGACCATCCTCAGTGACACTATCGGGACCGAGAAGCCCTGCCTGAGGGTCCAGTGGGGTTGTGTTCCCAATTAGCAAAGGGAGTCCTTTTAGAAATCTGCCTTGAATTAAACCGCTGTTGTTCACATAACCCTCAGGTGTGTTTTTCAGCAACATAGAGGCGGCCCTCGCCAAGTTGTGAGGCCAGAATTAGACTGAGGGGCTGCACTTCCTTCCCTAGCTATCTCTGGGTTGGATCAGAACCCCAGAGGTGGACAAGTCACCATACAGTCTCTCCAGCATGTTCCCTCCCCGTGTGCCTTAATGATGGCTGATGTTGACGCAGTAACTGTTTTCAATGTGCTTAGGCATGTGTGGTTCCATTTGGCCTTCATTACAGTCCACTGACGTAGACAGATACTACACTCAGCTTAGGAGGGAGAAGATGGGGGTTCAGAGAGCGTAAGCCCAAGGTCCCTCGGGTAGTGAATAATGGCCCTGGGGTTCAAACCGAAACTCTTTGGTCCCAAATCCTATGCCCTTTTCCTATGGCAAACTGCCATCTCCCCGCTGCTACTGTGGAGACCAGAGAGGGCTGGTCTTTCTAGGACAGGAAGCCGCCTGAGGTGGAGCAGCAGGTGACTGCTAAGACCAGGGGCACCTGAGGAAGGTGCTCCATGAGTGGTGCCCGGGTCAGCAGCAGGCACAGAGCCCACCTGGGGTCAGCCTCAGGCTCTCCTTTGAGAGGAAAAGGGAGGTAAGGAAACAAGGCCGCAGAAATGGAGGCTCCTGCCCGCGGTAAGTCATGTTCTTCCCGGGCTTGGGAAAGGCAACCGTGACTGTTGTCCCTACTCCAGGCAGGAGGTGGAGCCCAAACCCAGAAGGGTCAGCGGGGAGGAAAGAGAGGAATGGAGCCTTAGGAGTGTCCCCGGGGGGACTGGAAGGGCGCTGGGGCTTCCATGACTGCCCGCTCCCTAGTGGAGCCGGTCCCATCCCCCCGGACTCCTGAGGGCTAGGGTGCCTTCCGTCTGAGGACAAAAAGCCTGGAATTAAGCTCAGGGGGACCCATCAGTTACCCAATTGGCATGATCCCCCATCTTCCCTGCTCCTCTTGGTCCCACAGAAGCTGAAGGGGGCAATGGGGAGGATTATGGAAGGAAGAGAATAGAGGACCAGTATTCACAAGTGGTTGGGGGAAATTCTGAGCCTTAACAGCAAATCAATAAGAATTTACAAAAATCTTAACGTAAAAATAAACAGCTACTGAGTCTTTGATTCTCTGTCTCAAAAGAAGTAAAAAGTGTTTCATTATCTGGGGATCAGCCAGCTTACAGCCCTTCCACTCTGATTCTCCCTGACACAGAATCAGTCCCTCCTGTCCACCCCTTCTCCGCAGCAGTCCTGCCCCTGGTCCCTGAGCCATCTTCCCTTAGGGACCCCAGAGTGTGATGGGAGCTATTTTTCTCAGGGTGAACAGAGGGTGGGAGGGACTGCAGAGTCCCCGTGTATGTTTGGAGCAGCACAAGTTCCCTGAGGATGGAGCTGAAGGACCCTGGGTGGAGAATTCCTGGTAGAAGTCAGAGCAGTGAAACAAAGAGGCCTTTGAGTCAGGCCTTGGTGAGAGTACGAAGAGCCAGAGCCTTCAGCCAAGACTCCTTAGTGCCCGCTTACCCCCAAGGACTGGCCTGGGCAGACTACTGGCTCTGGCCCCTTCTCCCCAGAGGGGATTCCTTATGCAGCTTTCTGCCCCAAATTCTCCGGTGAGGTGCCCAATTCATCAGAAATGTCACCAGAGAGGAAGTCATCTCCTCTATGTCCTCTCATTCCTTCTCTTTTTAAGAGTAAGTCTTTGGAGTCCGACAGACGTCCTTTCAGTGTTAGTTTCTACCACTTACTGGGTGAGTGATCCAAAGCAACTGATGGTCCCTGAGCCTCAGTTTCCTCACCTGTAAAGTTGGAATAATGATTTTTATTCACTTGATTGATTGATTACACAATGCCTGGCACATAGCAAACACGCAAGAGACACCAGTATCATGGTTATTATTCCTAATATCCACCCCATCCTCCATTCTCTTCCTCCTTGCTGGGCTTGAACCTTCTGCCTGACCCAAGTCTGACCCCATCCCAGCAAATGGGTCCATCAGATGATAGAGCCTCAGCTGACCCTGAGCAGGGCTCCTCATGAAGGTGATGTGGTGTACAGTTCCCCAATCTGGGGGTATATTAGT
The DNA here is from genome assembly GCF_014108245.1 of Pipistrellus kuhlii. Classification (NCBI taxonomy): domain Eukaryota; kingdom Metazoa; phylum Chordata; class Mammalia; order Chiroptera; family Vespertilionidae; genus Pipistrellus; species Pipistrellus kuhlii. The sequence continues at coordinate 41,074,236 of NW_023425529.1, forward strand.
GGGGTTCATGTGGGAGAACTGAACATGAACCCCACTAGTGGGGCAGTTGACAGTGACCTTGGATGATTCAGTGGACTTACAATGGCCATGTTTGCCTCACTTACAAAGCATTTGGCTTAGAGTCCTGGGATGTCTAAGAAGTTCCCTGGTTCTTAAGCTTCGAGAAAGTGCAAGGGTTCCTTAACCTTATTGTCAACCTCCTGCTACTCATCTGGATACTTGGGGGAAGGAGTTCAAGATACCATGAAACCTTTTTCTTTCTTTTCTTTTCTTTCTTTTTTTTTTTTTTTTAATATATTTTATTGACTTTTAACAGAGAGGAAGGGAGAGGGATAGAGAGTTAGAAACATCGATAAGAGAGAATCATAGATCAGCTGCCTCCTGCACACCCCCTACTGGGGGATGTGCCTGCAACCAAAGTACATGCCCTTGAACGAAATCGAACCTGAGACCTTTCAGTCCAAAAGCTGACGCTCTATTCACTGAGCCAAACTGGTCTCGGCCATGAAACCTCTTTCTAACGAAATGTAGAATTCTACATTTTGCATATAATTTCAGTTGGTTTATCTAAAGACATCAGGTTTAACCTACTCATCTCACAGGTCAGAGACTAAAGCCCAGAGGGGTTAAATGGTTTGTCTGAGGACCCACAGTTTGCAGGTGGCTTAGCTGTAACTTGAACCCAGACTTTAACAGTTACCTCTCCTTCACCGGAGGGAAATGCCCCCTCCTATTCTTCGGCTGAGATTATGTTCCCTTCCTCCTCCAGGCACTGGGGAGGCTTTGCAAGCCCACAGTGGGCTCCCCAAGGTCCTGAGAGGTTGTTAAAGGTTAACTCAGATGGGTCCAGGGTTGGGTAGAAGAGATTGAGAAAGGCAATGCCAGAGCCCAGGTTAAGAACCAAGATCCCCCTGCACATGGCAGTGAAGGGTTAACAGAAATGAGTGTGGTGTGTGTGTGTGTGTGTGTGTGTGTGTGTATTCGAGAGCAAGATTGCATGTGCAAATGTGCACGTCTCTCATTACGTGTGTTGGTGCTACGGGACCAGGGGCGCGGGCCAGCCTGGGAGAGAGGTGCCACAGTGTCCTGGTATGAATGGGCCTCTGTCCTCAAGGCTGTGTGAGCCTCTGTGTGCACAGGTCCATTAACCCGCCCTTGGCCACATGTGGAAAGGGGAGGAGAGGCCCAGAGAAGCCCAAACCACCCAGTCCTTCTGATTTGAGAATGAAGTAGAAGACAGAAGAACCATACAGACCCAAAATCATAGATGAATAGAGTACACACACACCCTCTGATTAGACTCTTTTCCTTAACCCTATTGTCAACTTCCTGCTACTCATCTGGATACTTGGGGCAAGAATCTCCAGGTAACATCCTAGCACAGTCTCTGGAGAGTGGACTCCCTTTGTTTCTGTGACTGTTTCTGTTTTCCACCATGTGTGTCCAAGAGTCTGGTGGGGCTTCTCTTCCCCCCGCCTCACCTGCAGCTCCTCAGGGCACACGCATACCTCCCACCCAGTGAGCGGGCCTCATCACACCATTGCCTAGCTTGGCTCAAGTCTTGAGCCCCATGTTTCCACCCCCCATTTTGGTCCCCTCCGGGCCCCTGTTGCCCTTGGCTATGGTTTGTTTAACGGCACAACTCCTGTCTGGGGGCAATCCAGAGCTCAGGACACAGGGAGACACTTGTCCAAACTTGCTATTTTTTCACCAAAGGAGCCAAACCACACTGATGGGCTCAGTGGCCTGGCTGGGCGCCTTCCTCATCCCTCTAACCACTCGCCTGGCCTCCCTTCCCCTGGTTGGCCCTGATTACCAGTGGCCTCTAGCTCAGGACTTCTAGTTACCCATTGGGAGACCTCCTCAGTTGGAGTCTGGCTTCCAATGTGAAGAAAGAAGGGAGACCTGGGACCTAAGGAAGTAGCTTGAGGCTGAGAGAGATGCCTTGGGACCAAAGGCTGGGCTGCAGAATCCAGCAACCTACCACATTTATCCCTGTCCCCCAGTGGCTGACACAGAACAGGTCCTGAGAGTGGGTGAATGGTTAAATGCATGGATGGGATGGAGGAGTAGATGGGTAAATGAATAGATAAATAAATAATGAAGATTCTAAGATCCAAGTAGACATTCTGATAAAAAACCTAATCTGGTTCCTTGGTCCAAACATAGGAAAGAAGGAAGGAGAAACTGAAGTCTAGATGGTGCAGCCATTTTACCCCTCAATCTAAGGAAGTATCCCAGCCCCGATCTTTGTAGCATGTCTTTGAGACTCCCCTGGAGATCTGGTGGTGAAACTGGCTGTTTCTACCTCCTCATGTCCACTCTTCAGGATCCTTCTTGTACAGGCTGCTTTGCCCACTGGAAAGGTGCTCTGCAGCTGAGCTAAGGGGCACTGAGTCAGGTGGAAAGAGTGAGCTTCAGGCCGTGGGCCCACCATAGAACAGGGGCAGGGACAAAATGATGTCGGCTAGAGTAGTCTTGTGTGCTTGGACCAGAGGATGGAGAATGTTTCCAGCACCTGACACATATGGTAAGCCCTTATTGAATGGGTGAATAAAACATTTCTATATCCTCTTCTCTCTGGCTTATGCAACAAAATCCTTTTCTAAGGGATATGTAGATTCTCAAAAGCTCTGGACCACTAAGGACCTTCCTCTGGGGGTAGTATGTCAGCAGCCCTGTCTTGGGAAAAAGGAACAATGTGTGTGTCTACACTCCACTACTCACAGTCCTCCTCCCCACTGCATCCTCCTCCTCCAGCCAACCAGCAGGATGCAATACAAAGCTGCTGCTGCTGCTGCTGCTGCTGCTGCTGCATGTGTAGTGTGTGTGCCTGTGTGTGTATGTGATGGTCACAAGCTCTGGCAAAGGCCTCCTCACCCAATGGCCGGGCATAGGATGATGTATGGGGAGTGTGGGCAGGGTGGGGGGAGAGTTTGGTGGGTAAAGGCTGTTCTGCTGGTGGGGAGGAGAGGGCTTGCCTAGTAAATTAGGAAGCTCCACACCACCAAGCCCAGATATAACTATGGGTTCGAAGACCCCATGTAGAAGTGCTGTCCCCCAGGTCAAACCCAGTAGATCTTTTCTGGTGCTGAGATTTTCATGGAAGGAACTGCTCAGAGCTCCCCAGCGGCCCTGCCGCTGGGAAGTGCTCCTGGAGTTTGATCACTGCTCCCCACTGGAATCTGCCTCAGGAGAGTCCCACGGGGAGCCTTGCATTGGATAAGTGGGAGCTTATCCATAGGCAAAGCTGAATTAGACCCAGAAAGCCGGGGCTTGAAGGCCCAAAGGGTTTCCTTCTGATCTGATTCCGTTTTCTGAGCAGACACAGAACTGTTGGCTCAGGGCAGGCAGGAAGGTCACTGAGAGCCGAGGGAAAATGATTAGGAGTAATTAGCGTCAAGAGAGGCTTCTCTGTGGGGGTGAGAGAGGCCGCCTGTTGAAGAGGAAGCTGAAAGTGGCAGACTGATTTGGGAAAAGAAATCTGAGAGAGGCTGGAGGAAGGCCGAGACTGTCTTTCTTCCCCCATCAGAGAGAAGGACCCCTCCCCCCTCAGCTCCAGCTGGAATAAGTGCCTCCTCTCCAGGGGCACTGGGTACGGAGGTGGGAGGGGGAGCAGGAGGGCACAGCGCTGTGCATTCCTGAGATTCTCAATCCAGCCTGAATGGAATGGCAAAGGAAGCTTCATACTGAGGGGACAGAGCATGAGACACAGAAGTGAAAAGACCAAATGGAACACTGGGGAGCACCAGAAGTGTCTTTGCATGTCCCTGCACATATACAGCCTGATTCCTGAGGCCCTGGGCATGACCTTCACATGTCTCTGCACATACACAATCTGATTCCTGAGGCCCTGGGGGGTAATCTGGATCTGCGTGGTGTCTTCCTACTCCCCATCTCCCCACCCTCCCAATCCTTAGCCCTTCCCCTTTCTGGGTTAGAACCTCAAAGGAAAAGTGTGCTAATCTGGGTAGCTGAGTACTGGGGAGGACAGCGGGAAGCAATAAAAAAAAGAACAGTTGGGGGAAGGGTTTTCATGAGGGGGGGTGAAGGGAATTTCTTAGTGCCCCTTTCTGGAGAAGCCAAGAGGAAATGAACCCAAAGGCAGAGACCCTGCCATTCTCTTGGCCTTCCAAACTAAGGTGAAGTGAAGTAAGGACCTCAGTCCCGCTCAGGAGAAAAAAGAGGGAGGATTGGACTCTGCGCCTCAAAAAAGGCTCTCCTCCCTGGCTTCACACCAGCGGCCTCATGATGTCCAGGTTAAGCACTTGACCTATTGACACAAAAAATGCTGGTTGTGTGAAGCTGCAGATGACAGGGCTTTTAAAGGCTTTGAAGACATTTCCTCTTGGCTTGAAGTTCCTATTTCTGTCATTGACATTGCGATAATAATACCTACATCCTAGACTTGTGGGGATTAAATAGATAACGTATATAAAGTGTTTGGCATATAAGTTTGGGCAAGGGCCTCAACAAATGCTTCCTCTTATTACTAATGTTATTGGATGAAGATAGCTCTAACTGCTAAATGGATGATGATTTTGAATCCAGAGACCCCAGGAGAGGGTCTCTGGTCTCACTGTAAACCAGACATGAGGAAATGAGCACTTGAATAGGCAGAGGCTATCAAAATGGAAGGGAAGCACAACTCAGAGATGCTGAGTAGCGATAATCCATCCACTCCCACAATTGTCACCTCCGACCATCCCAGGCACCCGGGACGCTGTATGAACAGCATTGACATTTTAGTGAGCGACAGACAAAACAAATGAGTAAATAATATAGTCAGATATCAATGCTACAGAGAAGGAAATGAAGAGAGCTAGGGATTGTAATAATTGGGGTGTGGGGCTAACATTCCACTAAGGGGGGTGGGGGGCAGAGGGATGAGTCAGTCAGGAGGAAATCTAGAGAAAGGCCTTCCAGACAGGAAGTAACACGTAGAAGGGCTGTGAGATGAAAGCAAGGTTGGTTTGTTAGACAAACACCTAAGAATACCTGTGTGGCCAGGACCAGTGAACCTGGGCACAGTGGTAGGGGATGGTGTTGGTAAGGTGGCAGTGGGGAGAGGGGAGTGTGCAGGGCCTCCTAGGCCATTGTAGGCATGATTGGCTGGTGATGGGCTGATGGTAAATGGGGCACAGGTACACAGGAAGCAAAGCATTTTTCCTGGGGTTCAAGAAGAGCATCTAGAACACAAGTTCCTCAAGGAACTTGAGCCCCAGGCCCACTGCCTCTGTAACTTCTGCAGCACCTATGACCAAACAAGCACCCAGAGCAGCTGGGGCAAGAAGCAACTCTGACTCCGACTCAAAACTGGGCCCAGGCCCCCACTCTGAGGGCCTTTTCTCCCCCCCCGGTAATACACATGCAGTCCCAGCAGCCCTCAGCTATCTTTAACCACATTCGGGAACCAGAATACAGGGTGGCCTGAAGCTCTTCCTCCTCGCTTCAACCACTTTCAAATGGCTGGAAAATCCTAACCAGGCCTAGGAAAATGTTAAACTCAAAAATATCCTGGAGTCCACAAGGGATTCTTCTAACTCAACACAGATAAAAATGCTTTCACCAACATAGCGGGAGATCTTTCAGAAGCTGGTGCTTTACGTCTTATTCTTTGGAGACTGAGCTTTACAGTCAGAGCAGAGGGAGCATTTCTTTGAGGTTAGATTGTAAGGAAAAGGGGTGCAGGATAGGGGCAAGGAGACAAGGGATGCTGTGATCAGGGTAGGTTAGAGTCTTGACTGGTGTGTTTGGCTCAGGAGGGTTCTCTGGCCAGTTCCACAGAAAGACCTGGTTTTAAAAAGTGCCAGGGAGCCACGGATTTGCATGTTATTTGCGTTCAGGATTCAATTCCAGGTATGTGGAATGAAATGAATGAATGAACAGCATTCAGACTCCTGGTTAAGGGGTGGACTCGGGAATCCAGACCACACTGAGGATCCAATCACTGCTTCAGCTTGGATCAGGAGACACAGACACAGGCAGAGACAGAACAAACAGTCAAAGAGACAGAGAGACAGTTATAGAGAGACAAACACCATCGAGTCTTTTCTACCAGGAGTTTCCAGTCCAAGCAAGAAAGCAAAATCCACATAATTTATTTTAAATAAAACTTTTAAAAACTAGGGAGTCTCCTCTCTCTCTCTCTCTCTCTCTCTCTCTCTCTCTCTCTCTCTCTCTCTCTCTCTCTCTCTCTCACACACACACACACACACACACACACACACACTGGCAGAGAAAGCATCATCCCTGCCTCTCTCTTTCTGCCTCTCCGTTGCCCACCACCAGCTTAACACTGGACTGTGTGCCTTGAGCCTGCCTTCTCCATAAGGTACATTGCTTGGTGTCTTTCTGACCTCTCAAATGTTAGACTGTAGGACCTTGAGGACAGGTGGCTTTTATTTCCTTGGTCAAACCATCTCTTCATTCCACCCATCGGGGCTCCCAAGCTCAGTGCTTCAACACATGCTTATTAATCACCTAGGGCAGTGTTTCCCAAACTTTTGACATATGTGCACCTCTTCTATAATTTTCGTAACGCTGAGTACCCCTCGTACTCATGAGAACGTAGAATTAGGCGCAGCTAAGCACGGTGCAGTGCATATCCCCACCAAACTCTTCCCATACCCCTGGGGGTATGCGTACAACACTTTGGGAAACACTGACCTAGGGTAATGGGCTCCCCAGAAGTATAAGGCAAATGCCCTCCAGGAACTTAGCTTTGGCTAATAGACTCAGTACAGGCAGCATGTAAAACAGTCCATTTAAAGGACAAGGCAGTTAGAAAGGGACCCGTAAGCGTTGTACAGTATCACTGGGAATAAAAAAGATGGAGAAAACTATACCTAATAGAAATGTGGCTCCGGCCAGTGCTGTTCAGTTGGTTGGGCACTGTCCCACGTACCAAAAGGTTCAATTCTTGGTCAGGGCACATGCCCAGGTTGTAGGCTCAATCCCTTGGGGGGTGGGAGGGCTGCAGGCACCAGCCAATTGACGTTCCACTCTCACATCAATGTTTCTCTTCCTCTCGAAATCTCAATTTAAAAATATTTTAAAAAAAGAAATATATGTGGTTAAGGGGGAAAACAAACACACACCTTCAGTCTGCAGGGCACCCGTCATTCAGTTAATTACTTCTATTCTGATTAGCTGCCTAGGATAGGGGCTGAGACTTCCGAAGGGCATGCGGAACTGCTGAGCGAGGCCTGCTTGTTAGGGCCAGAGCAGCACGTTAGGTTTGGGCCCGGAGATGAACCGCTGTGGTCCACAAAGGAGGTGCAGCCTCACTGCAGGCTACCGTGATTGGTCCTTCTTCCCCTGAGTCCTACAATACTGTCTTTCTAAATAAAAGTTTTAGTTATCCCTACCTCCTCACTGGCAGGCCAGAGAGAGCTTACACTCCTGGCTTAGGGAAAAAAGCACCAAATCATTCACCTGCCCTCCTGGTGCGTCTCAGTCCATTTTTGATGTCAGAGGCAGATTCAAGGCAAACACTATGTGGAGTTATACTATTTTCTGATTATAAGGGCTGCAGATGCCCAGGTAAGGATATTAAGATAATGTGATCAGGGAAGGCTTCAAGAAGATGGGAATTGGGTGTGTGTGCTCTGTATTTGTGAAAAGAATAAAAGTAATTAACTGAATGAAGGGCACCCAGCAGACTGAAGACTGTGCTCCTTGGGCACACACCTCTCCCTCATGCACTTATATTCTGTGAAGGGTGGAAGGACAATCTTGGGAAATCAAGCAATGGATGTTACTCCTCAGCTGAAAATAGAGAAAAATTAGCAGCTATGAGTACTCCCATCAGGATAAGACTGACCTGGGCCTTAAACTTTAACCTTGAACCTTGACTGATTTCTATTCCAAGCAGCATTGTGGCCCTCACGTTTCAGAATCTTAAGACTTTGACGAGACTCTAAACATCTGGTCCAACCCCTCACAACTGGAATGATCCCATCTCTACCCGATTGGCAGAGAGGCAGCTCACATGAGTATTTCCTCAAGCTTTATCTTCTAGCTCAAAGTTTACTAGTTTCTCTTTTCTATCTCCCAGAGGATACATGTGTAAGTTCCCCCTTAATGTGTGACCAGCATGACTTCCCATGCTCTTGTGTTCCTTCCCACCTCCAAAGCTGGGAATGGTAGTTACGGGCTCTTAATAGAACAGATGTTAGGAGTTAGCACAGGTGAAGTAAGGCTCTGGATGGTAAGGAACTGGGCTGGATCTTACTTGTCCTTCCCAGAATTTTAGGATGAATTTTAAGCTCTCCCTAGATTGTTCTAGGGAAATATGGCAACTTTGTCACAAGCTTAGCAGGCAGCCTGTTTGAGTCAACAGGGCCTGATACCTTTCACCTCCTCTTCCAATTCTCTTGGTATGTGAAGTCACAGGGTGAAAGCATCATATACCACTTCACCTTGACCCATGCAGGTGCAGCAAGGGAGAAGACAAAGCCCTAGTGTCAGTCATTTCTCTCAAACTGGGAGGCGTTTTTGAGGGCTGGAGGGATCGCCGAGGAGAAAGACCAGAGGCTGAGACAGCAAAAAACACTGGGCTCTTGTATTAACCCTCTCCCTCCCCCCACTAGAGCCTTTTGTGAGCATGTAAAGCCAGGTGGTGATGGATAGGCTATGGGATGGGATGGTTGGAAGTGCTCTTCCAGGTTATGTTTCCATCCCAAGATCACTAAAACCTGAGCCTAATATTAGTAGGAACAGTGGGTAGTGCGATTACAGGGGCTAAAGAGAAGTTGATATTACAGAGAAGTGTGAAGCACTTCATAGATAGAAGAGTTCATTTACACAGTCTCCAGGTTGGATAGGAAAAGGTACTTACATTCAACCCTTAAACAGGACCCAGAGGCAACAATGGGTCCCAGATGACAAATGGGATAGAACCAATCTCTGTTTCAGGCCATGTTATTTCAAACGGGCTGGAATGGGCTGGCTTTCTCTGAACAGGGCCCAGGAGGGACTGCTGGGCTATGGTTTCTGCTGAAGGCTTGATGTCTGGCACCTACAGCTTATCATCCCTCAAACATTCCTTTTTTGGGGGAGGTAGTTGGCTCTGAGCACTGAGCCCAGGAGAAAGAGAAAAATAGGAGAAAAGCAATAGGCTTATTTAAAGGTTAAACAAAATATTGGAAACATGCCCTTGGCCATGGAATACAGGATGTCTTTTCCCCCCTGGTCATCAAAGCCCACCCTCAGATGAAGGCAAAAGTTACCAAATCTGGGTCCTACTCTTATTGACGAGCCGGAAAGAACAGCCCACTCTAAGTCTATATTTAGGTCCCAATGAGCCATTTAGGCTACTACCTAGGTCTCAGCTCAGCTCTCTCCTACCGTGAAGGGTGGTCTCAGCATCACTAACTCCTACCTGTATAAAACTGCATTGGTCAGAAAAGGGGGTCAAGTTCAGACAGACTCACAATATCTTATGTATTTTTCATAGTGCTTTTGTTGCACGTTTTGTTTTCTGCTATACATGGCAATAAATATTTGTTGCTTTGGTCTGTACAAAAAGTCTGCGAGGAAGGTAAAACAGATGTAATCTAAACAAACAATAAATACAGAAAACTACCTTGTTCCGAGTCCCCTGGAAATAGCGAGAGAGCCTGAAAACTCAGGTCTTCTGACTCATAGTTTAAATCTAAACCATACTGCCATGTTTCAAGTTGTCACTTAAACACATAAGTACCAGAGTCAATGTTCAGGAGTCCTGCAAAGAGGCTGCATGTCATTGCTTTCTAAAAGAGAATGTGGAAGGTTCCAGCAACTCATATATAGGAAGCTGTTTATTTCCTATAGAAAACACCCCTCCCCCCCAAAAAAAGGAAGAAAAGAAAAACAAACAAAAGGTAGTTACCCCACCCCCACCCCCACCCCCCCAAAAAAGGCAGGCAGTTATGAAAAGGGTAGAACATCTAGTTGCTGGAGTGGAATCAGTAACATTCAGTTAACAATGGAATATTAAAAAAAAAAAAATAGTTTTCAAATTGTAACCTGTGGTAAAACATAGAAAAATGTACTAAACGAGCTTGGTATAAAAGAGAGTAAAATTTTCAAATAAGCCTAGGGAGAAAGCACAATGCTGGAGGGGATGAGGTACAAGGGAAGAGGAGAAAATATTTCGTACAAAACTACCTATTACAATACAGAAAGAAGTATAAAACGTTCCTATTTTGGAACTTGAGTACAAAAATGACACTGGCATTGGATCGTTTCACTATCTAGCCTGAGAAATTCTCAGAGGGGATGGGTGGTGCTAAAAAGAACAAAAGGGATAGCAGTTCTTCAATCTCAAGTTGATCAGTCCAAATTCCACCCATTTTCCAGTTGAAAAATCTCACCTCCCTCTGTAACCTCTATCCGTAAGCCAACGTTTATCCAGGTCTCAAAATATTCTGTTAGGAAGTCCACAAACACCCTTCACATAGGGGCTGGGATCTGTGCGTGCTAGAGCTAAATTTGGAAAATGGAAATAAATCTACAGGCTGAAATGATGAACACATTCAGCCTTTAAAAAAAAAAAAAGCATATCCCTGGGAAATATATATATATATATATTAAATTCTCTGTGGTTAGAAACATATTTAAACTAACTAGCCACAGACCAAACCAGACTTGCATTCATCCAATGCTGGAATTTTATGCTAAAGACTGAGGTCCTTCTTCTTGGTCAGAAGTAGGCGGCAGTAAAAGTGGTGCCTTGTTGCTCCACTAACCATTCCCTGGGTGGATCTTCCCGTATCATGTGTTGTGAGCACATGCAAACCCCTGCTTTTAAGAAAAGGACTGCCCGGGACTTTGGGGTCCACCCAGGGCTCATATGTTGTGCCTCGGGAGGGAGAAAGCTACAAATAGAACAGCCTGGTACAGAAGCAGACAGATTTCACAATGAAGCATATAAATAGGAAAAGTCCTAGAGGAGGGACTCTTGAAAACCATGTATGTATGTGTGCGTGCATATGCTGGTGGTTTTTATCCCTATGTTTTTGTCCATGCCCTTTCCTACCTCTTAGTAAGGCCTAACAACAAGAGTTTTATATGAAACCAAGAGTCTTTCCAAGCTTCTCTCAGCCCCTAATTAGGGACCAAGTGAGGCTGGAGCCCTTTGAAAACAAGATGGCAGAACTGAAGAAGTGAAAAACAGTCTCTCTCTTCAGCTTAGGGATGTCCCTCACCCCTTTCACAGCACCAAAGTTTCTTTGCAAAAATAGTATCTGAGATACAAAAGGAAAGGCAGATGTGCTTGTGAATGCATCTTGTCAGGGCCTGGTCCGGGATCAAGGGCTTTACAAGAACAGAGGGCTGGGAGTGGCTGTTTCCAAGGTCTCTGGCTGTAGACAACGAAGAGCTGGTCCCACAACGTCCATGCCTGCTCACCGAGACAGTCTTCACAAGAGCTTTCGGTGGAGAATCTCCCAGACCATCCGCTTCCGGAAGTATGGCATGTGTTGCTGTAGGGACACAGAGACTCACTTCATTTTCATTTCTTTAATCCCAACCCAATATTCTTTTCCCCATATTCCTTTCCTCCTTGAGGTTTTCAATCTAGTCTGTTTCATTTTTGGTCTTTCAAATTTCTCATTCTTGATTACATGTTATTCTTTTTCCTTTCCATTACTTTTTCCTATTGGTATCTCTACTGCTATTTTCTTTCTTTTTTTTAAATATATTTTTTATTGATTTCAGAGAGGAAGGGAGAAATAGAAACATCAATGATGAGAGAGAATCATTGATCAGCTGCCTCCTGCATGCCCTCTACTGGGGATTGGACCCAAAACCTGGGCATGTGTCCTAACATGGAAGTGAACCATGACCTCCTGGTTCAGATGTCGATAGTTAACCACTGAATCACACCGACCAGGCATCCACTGCTATTTTCCATTGTGGTGTCCTCAGAAGTTTTGTTGGGCATTGCCAGGTATCCCCCAGCTATACCTAAATGTCTCTACAATTCTGAGAATGTCTATCAAGTCCTCTACATTGAAATCTTGAGGATGTAAGATCTGAGGCCTGAAAATCTAGAAGTCACTTTTTAGAGGAAGAACGATGAGAACTGCAAGAGTCAAGGGCTATGATGGAAAAATCCAGTAAAGCTATTAATTCAAACAGAAATAAAAGGCCGAAACCGGTTTGGCTCAATGGATAGAGCGTCGGCTTGGGGACTGAAGGGTCCCGGGTTCAATTCCGGTCAAGGGCATGTACCTTGGTTGCGGGCATATCCCCAGTAGGGGGTGTGCAAGAGGCAGCTGATCGATGACTCTCTCTCATCGATGTTTCTAACTCTCTATCTCTCTCCCTTCCTCTCTGTAAAAAACTCAATAAAATATATTTAAAAAAAAAAAAAAAAAAAAGGTTAGTTTAGGTTAGCAAAACTTGAGTGCTAAAAAAGTATAGAGAAACTTGTGCTCTGAAAATGTACTCTGGTCCCAGTTCTCTGTTTTTTACAGGCTGGGGAGATGGGCAGAGAAAAAGGCTCTGCTTTTGCCCAGGATTCTTTGACTTCAATATGTAATATATGGGGTCCCAGGATGTGATCTATTATTATTATTATTCTTTGTTTTATGATGTGGCAAGCAGTAACCACCTGTGTTATAAGCTACAGGCCGAAGCAGAGCCCCGTAAGCAGAGCAAGTAGAGAAAAAACACCTAGCGGGCACATGGAGACGGGTGGACAGAGAGCTCCCTTCCCCGCCGCCTCGGCTCACCTGTGTGAAGTTGATTGGTCTGTCTTTGGTAATGCAGTCAGCATATTTGCAGGCAAACATCCCACAATCACTTCCATTCATCTGCTGTGGAATTTCCTGAAAGACCAAAAACAATGAAACGGTAACAACTTTCCAAGGTTCCTCCCTTCTTACTCGACTATAAATAAGAACCAAAGCAGATACATTTTACAGGTTTCCCTGAATTTTGAAGAGATGATCCCTCGTTCCCCACTCAGAACAACACAGACTCAGAGAAAAAAAAATAGAGCTTCTCAGTTAGGCCTGTGGACTTCATATTAACCACATAAGAAACTATCTCAGACTTCTATGGCACCTAAGGGTGTAAAAACTGGTCCCTGCCCTAGGGCCAAACAATCAGCAAACGCATCTTACAGGAGTGAAGAGCTTAGCAAAATAGCTGGGCATTTAGAAAACCTAGCTCCAAATAAGAAACACATTACCAGTTTTCCCACAAATAACTTTCTCTATATTCCCCAAGAAATAAAACAACCAAGCTGAAGGCAGGACAGACACTAAGAAGGTCCCTGGGAATCAAAGAGTGATACCCTTTCCTCCCCAACCACTCTCATGTCAGGAACTTTTATCTCATCCAGATCAAATGTACCTGGCTTTTCTTGCTGAAGAGCTGCCAGCCATTGGTGTCAAACTCTTTCCTTTTCTTGTCAATGCTCTCCTGCTTTAGGTATTGCCTAAAGGTATCGGGAGAGAAGGAGATGAGCTGTGGAGAACATGAGTGACCGCTGCCACCCAAAGAATGGAGCAGACAATCCTTAGGAAGTTTTCATAAGTGCTTCTGAGAAAAACAGTATATAATGTTGGGTGGGGTATCTTTACACTGCTCACCCTCCTTTGGGACTCCCACAATTCATGCCTACCCTGTCAACCCAAGAGAAACACGATGCTTCTCTGATACCCAGGTTCCTTCTATCTACTATTCCTCCTGAGGAACGAGTTTTGACTCGTTTCCTTGATTTATATGGTCCTTTAAAATTCAATCTAATGGAAGAAGAATGTTTCTCTAGCAATATCAAACTATTTATTTACTTTTTTTAGTCTTGAGTCTCCTGTGCAAAAATTCAATCCAAGCCAACAATCTGTTGAGTATACACTTCATGTGGAGCGTTCTTCACAAGTGCAACCTGTTCACCATTCTGGACTCTATCTACCAGAGTGGTACAGGGAGGAATAAGCATTTTGGAAAGAGAAACATAGGGTATACCAGATTTGCATCCTGGTTCCCCATTAAGCCACTATCTAGTAGGACCTGGGCAAATAAAAATTACTCTGTGGGTTTGGTATCTTCATCTAAAAGGAGGTTGGATTAGATGATTTCAAAATAATTTCTCAATCTATTTATACATACCCACTCTATATTTTAGTGCACTGGGACAGTAATTGTCCCTATTAGAGTATGTATTTGGTATTAGTACATTATTAAACTTTACTTAGATGTAAAATATCCATTCTTACTTAATATGAGAATTTCCTTTATTTATTAGTTCACTGAAGGTATAACTGAGACCAATAGCTGGAAGACTGACACCAGACTCTTCCGTCCTCAACTCCTTACTTACAAAAGAATTCTGCAGGCTTCGTTGTTTATCCCACCCATGGAATCGTAATAGGTAATATTCTTCTTTCTAAAGTCCACAACCTAGGAATAAAAAATAAAATAAAAAATAAATCTGTCTTTATAAAGTGAAGAAAACGATTTTTTAGCTTTTCCCTTCCCTGGAACCTTTTGCTAGATTTCCTGTGAAATCATAACAAGTATGATTGATACTGTGCATTACACCATGCTTAATCTGCATAAGACACAAGAATACAGAACTACAGTGGGGGCTGATCAGCTGCTGACCCCATTAATTGCCCTAAAACCTTTTTCTGTAATTGGGGTTCCCATCACAATGTGGGCAACAATGAAGACACAACATGTTCTTCAGAGAATGTAAGTCCACAGTTTCAGAAAGATGATAATAGATTATGGATGTCATTTCTTTACCTGGAGAATTCCCTTTGGCTTTAGGTTTTTAAAATGTAATTCAAAAAAGACTTTGAAATAACTCTTATACTTTCATTAATACGCTAGACCATGTTCTCAGAGTCATAAAAAAATTCAATCACCAAGTATGCAAGGCCAAGTCATGGTTAGGCAGAAAATAATAGCCACGGGATCTGAATTGGCAGCATCATTATGAAGCCACTTTTTATACAGGTTTTGATAAATTGAGCTAAATTTTATTTTGATTCTCTTGCCTTGCAGTTTATTGATATCCTTACACAGAGTTCCAAAATTGTCAAACATGATCTGAGTACAAGAGAAGGAAATAAAGAATTAAACTAACTAACTAACTAAATAAATAAATAAATAATTCCTCTGCAGGAATCCCTCTACAGGAAGGAATTCTTTTTGTTTAGGAAAATACCTTAATGACACATGTAGCTTTTAAAAGATGGGATAGAGCCTGAAAAGACAGATGCAGTGGAGAAATTACTGAATTGCTCTGCATAACAAAGAGGATGGGAGTGTAAAAATCTAAAAAGTCACCTTTATTCCCCATGCTTTTGCATTGAGGCTGCTCAGACTTATAATTCCTTTTTAAGTATTTCCAGAAAAGGAAATTCCACGGCTTTCTTCAAAGTCTAAGTACCTCTCACTCTTGACAGAAAGTTCATTGATCCATCCAGTTTCTAGCCAACTAAATACTACTGTTCTCGCCGAAACAGGTTTGGCTCAATGGATAGAGCGTCAGCTTGGGGACTGAAGGGACCCGGGTTCGATTCCGGTCAAGGGCATGTACCTTGGTTGCGGGCATATCCCCAGTAGGGAGTGTGCAAGAGGCAGCTGAACGATGACTCTCTCTCATCGATGTTTCTAACTCTCTATCCCTCTCCCTTCCTCTCTGTACAAAATCAATAAAATATATATTAAAAATAAATAAATAAATAAATACTACTGTTCTCTCAATCATCCAGTGAAGACACAGAACTAATACTCACTATTCTCTGTGTATTCTATAATTATATAAATTCCTTTAAAATTTTACCTAAAACAAATGGGTACTCACAGCAAGACACCAGTGCACTCCCAGGTGAATGGGCACCAAAAGGATGTCAACAGAAAATACATCCACTTTCTTTGTCCATCGTTTCACAGCCTGGTAACCAGCTGTTTTTAACTTAGTAAAAAAAAAGGTGTTAAATGCATGTACACTTGGCAATCCCTTATCTTTACTTCGCTCCATCAGCATATTCATGTAGAAATTGATGATCTGTGGGAAGAAAATATAGGTATGTATTATATGTATCAGGCCTTTCATAATAATTGTTGTATGAAGGAAAAGCAGTTGTATTGTACAACAGACGCTATTGTTTCCTAAATAATTCACTTAAGACTTTAACATGCAACAGCCTCACGGCCCTGTATCCAATTCTGACTAGAAGGGAGGCTATACACAGTGAGGTGGTTATAAATAGTGCAAACAAAAAGCTGAGATTCTACATATAACTAGTAGCCCTGCACTCGAATCTGTGCACCAGTAGCTTGCCAGTAGCTCACTGCTGCCCCCCAGTAGCTCTCCTCTTGCTGCCCCGCCCTCCTGTAGCTCCCCCTGTCTCCCTCTCCTTTGCCCATCCTCATAGCTTGCTGCCCTGCCCCCTTCTGGAGCTCCATGATACGGTCGTTACGCAGTCAGTTGTTACGCTTAACGGTGTAACAACCATTTGCATATTACAACTTTATTATATAGGATGGAGTTGGGGATACATATGGGCAGATGCTGGCCAGAAGACAGGATTGGGTCAAATCTGTTAACAAGGCTAAGACCAACAGTTCAATTCTTATATGTGGGTCACCTGGTTTTACACAAAGATAGGAAACTTTGGTTCAATGCTAAAGATTGTCTTTTAGCCTTTAAGCTATCTTGCAGAGACAAATTATTTTGGTTTCAAGCAGACCTGGATAACAGGATAAATCATCAATTATACTGGGCAAAATACTTATAAACTGATAGTAGTTCAGCAATTTTACCTTTTATAGAGGCACACTTGAATATAGTATAAAAACCAATATAACATGAGGCCTGAAAGTAAAGTTAAAGAGTAAAGTTCTCCCCAGTATCTGTATGGTTAGCCTTTTAATTTTTGTTGATTTCAATTTCGCCTCTGATGTCAAGTATGAAAGAAAGAAATTAAAATGCTTGAACAGGAAATACGTAATTCTTTCTATTAATGAAGCAATGTGCTCTCTAATTGTGACTATGTTGTCTATGGTTCCTTGAGGTCCAGGACTCCTTGGTACTAAAGCTTTAAAGTTACTGGGCCGGAAGTTACTGCATACTTACTTTATGTGGTCAGATGAGGCCAGGCCAGTGTCTGTCAACTGCAAGGAATGAATGGGCTAACTGATCCACAGTTTGGAAATATGACTAAGAAAACAGGTATGTTTTTCAGAATGCTTTTTGGGGAATGGGAAAATGCCCTAGTCCTTTGACAAATATTTACACATTAGGATGCCAGAGCAATGAGCTACTGCCCAACAGTAGGCACCTACATACTGGGCAGGCAGCAGGAACCACTGCCAGGAACACACCAGAGCATGGTCTAGACTAGAGAAAGGGCCTATAGATGAGGATGCCTAGGGAAACCACATTTGCCATGAGGCAGAACTGGGGGCAGCGGAGAGAGGGAATGACTAGGGTTGAAGAAAGACACTGTTCTGCCTACACCCAGCAGGCCCAGAGATCTTAGGTTGTGGCTAATTCTCCATCTTGTGTGATTCACAATAGATAATTGGAACTAGTTATTTTAAATAATGATAATGAATCGAGACACAATTAGGATTATAGCTTTCTCAATCTAGATTTCCTATATAACTCTGCCCCAAGGACAATGGTGCTAATGATGCTTGTAGGAATGAAGGCAGGCAGGAATACAGGAGGGTCTGCCCAGCAAGCACAAATTAGGCTGTAATTAGACTATAAACTACATTATCTAATGAGAGAAAACCAGCAAGAAGCGACTGATTCCTCTGGCATTCTACCCACCCCACAATATTTGCCATGTTACAACACTAAATCTTCAGTCTAAGGGGTAACATGAATAGGCAGATGACCTACCAGTCACTGAAAGCCAACCTTCTATGGGCAGGCAAGTTATATTTTTGAGGCAATAACAACTCAAGGGGAAGGTGGAAAGGAATCAGGCAGAGATAAGGATAGCCAAGCAAATGAAAGCCATGGAGATATTTCTTCCCCAGATGCCCATAATTAGGACCTTTGGGATAATTACCTTGAAGTAAAAAAGGATGACATAAATGAATGGCAAGCTACACATGACTACGTATCCTAATTTTTAGTAGGAAAGAATGCTACAGACCAATGACGTTTAGCTGGACTTACACTGCCTGAGCTGTTTGGGTTTGTGTGTGTGTGTATGTGTGCGCGCGCGTAGACTATAGACCAACCCCTCCAAACAGAAACAAAGACCTAGTAACCTAACACTATCTGTCTTCTTTTAGAAACCCTTTTCCATTGCTTTAGCTCTGCCTCCAACCAACATTTCTCCACTGAGAGGGAAATGGCCTCCAAAGTCAGCTCATTAATTAGTTCTAAGAAGTGATGTGGGTTCTTTTTCATTCTCTTGTATCCCAGTAGGAGGGAGTGTGGTGGCCTCAATGTTCCCTCCCATAGCTGAGAATGTATAATCTGACATCTGAGGCAGAATTTAGATTCAAGTTTCTCTCCTTGGTTTTCAGTTTTCCTCTGGCCAAATGAGGAAAATTGCCATAGTTCAGCCAAGACAAAAAACAAGCTAGGAATTAGAGAACAAAAAGAATCCTACATGTCATCTCACAGAGAGATGAAGATGAAGGAGAAAGAAATGAGAGAAGGGATCACAGTACTTAAGATGAAAAAGAAGCAGTCATGGTCAGAGTATCTGCTTATATTTCTACACACAAGACCCTCCTAGCTCCAGAAGATCTTCAATTGCCTTTGAAATAAGGGGCTAAAAGTAGCAAGTCAGCCCTGCGCCTACTGTTTGTCTTGCCAATATATCAACATCTGAGGACAACAGCAGTGTTAGTCCACTTGTCACTCTTTTGGGGACCCCCAGTTGCCTCTGCTCGCTGTAGCTCTTGCTGCCTTCACGGCTTTGGCCATGAGCGCCTGCTTGTCTATGCAGTCCTGTTCGGGGGTGGGATGGTTGTTTATAGTGTCTTGTTCCTTTGTGATTTTATTTGAAGAGCAGCCAGGCTAAAGCCGGAAAAAAAAAACTTTTCTTTAAAAGAAAAGCCTACAATGTTTTCAAACTAAGGACTCAATCCTTTTCCTGAATGTTACCACAATGACATAAAATGGCCACTGCTATTTGTATCGTCCTTTTTGCCCACTAAACTAGCCAAGCTATCGTTTTCTCATGCATTTAGAAGTAAAACATCTCACTAACAGTAAAACCTTAACTTTTAACCCTTTCCAATGATATTCTGAAACCCTCACATTGGCTTAGGAAAAAAATTCTAAAAGTTCAGGCATGACGGTGTTCCTGAGCAGAGATCAAGATAACTTTTATGGGAAACAAAGCTGTTTTTATAATTTACCTCTCCTAGAACTTTCACCTTGGTCTTCCCATCTTAATTTTTATTTTATTTTTTTACTAGAGGTCTGGTGCATGAAATTCTTGCATGGGCGGGGGGGGGGGGGGAGGATGTGACCCAATGACTGGGGAAGGCAATGCCTCCATCACACCTCTGTTGCTGCCACTGCTGGCAGCGCAAGCCTCGAACAGCCCTGGTTACGTGAGCCTTGGGCAGCCCTGGGCGACTGAGCAGCCGCCATCTGAGGCTTGCCTGTGCCGTGGGCTAGCTCTGGGCGGCTGGGGAGCTGAGGGGACTAGGGGACTCCTAAAGCAGGTTTGCAGAGCAGCTGGACCCACAAGAGGGCTGGCCCAGCTGTGCCGCGCGCACCTGCTGCCCCAGCGGGGCTGAGGAGACTAGGCGCTGCCATCTTGTGGCTGTGGGTGCTGCCATCTTTGAGAGTGTGGCAGTCAATTAGCATATCCCCTCCTTATTGGCTATGGGTGTAGCCATATTTGTGAGGGTGCAATGGTCAATTAACATACTTCCTTTTGCCAAAACCAGTTTGGCTCAATGGATAGAGTGTCGGTTTGGGGACTGAAAGGTCCCGGGTTTGATTCCGGTCAAGGGCATGTACCTTGGTTGTGGGCATATCCCCAGTAGGGGGTGTGCAAGAGGCAGCTGATCGATGACTCTCTCTCATCGATGTTTCTAACTATCTCTTTCCCTCTCTGTACAAAATCAATAAAATATATTTTATAAAAAATAAAAAAATAAAAGCATACTTCCTTTTTATTAGATAGGATTAATCCTTATCAAAGGTTATTTTTTCCATTGATTTTTAAAAAGTTGGTAGGGAGGACCCTAGCTGGTTTGGCTTAGTGCAGTGGTTGACAAACTCATTAATCAACAGAGCTAAATATCAACAGTACGATTGAAATTTCTTTTGAGAACCAAAAATCGAATTCTGAGCATGGGCCACGAAATTTCAAACGCACTGTACGTGCATGCCCGCATGTGGTATTTTGTGCAAGAGCCACACTCAAGGGGCCAAAGAGCTTGTGGTTTGCAAGTCAAAGTTTGCTGACCACTTAGTAAATAGAGCACTGGCCTGCAGACTAAAGGGTCCTGGGTTTGATTCCAGCCAAGGGCACATGCCTGGTTGTGGGCTCAATCCCCAGTAAGGGGGCATGCAGGAGGCAGTTGATCAATGATTCTCACTGATGTTTCTCTCTGTCTCTCTCATTCTCTCACTTCCTCTCTGAAATCAACTATATATATAGTTGGGAGGGAGGGGAGAGAGAGAAACATAGATGCAAGACAGATGTATCAATTGGTTGCCTGCCACACACACCCTAACTGGGGGCTGGGGATTGACCTGCAATTCAATTACTTGCTCTTGACTAGGATTCAAACCTGCAACCCTTCAGTGTGTGGGGTGATGCTCTAATGACTGAGCAACAGGGGCCTGGGACTATTCTGATTTTTTAATTAAACCTATTCTAGGCAACCACAAAGCTCTAAAGAGTAACCAAGCAGCAGCACCTAAATATCATGAGTCAGAAGGTCATTCACGTCTAAGATTTAACCTAATAATATTATTAGAACCAAAAGGGCAGACTTCAGGAAAAGTTCTGTGTATTGCATCCCTCATTGTGAACATGTGTCCCATTTTTTTCTCACATGGAAATTTAAGCAACAAATTATTATAATTATTTACTAAAGTTATAGAGAAAGATAGACAATACCAATTTTTAAGGAGTCATGATAACTGTAATTACAATTCTCCGTGTTATCCCACATAAGTCCTTGGTTAATTAAAAGGACTAGTTCTATTAAGAAACACTTTAAAGAAGTAAACTATAATGATATTGAATCTACCAATTACATGTTAGAAACACTAAAACTTCCATTCTGATCATTTTATTCCACATGTAAGAATGCATAGCATATGGTAGACCTATCAGATTCCCTTAGCCAATTTATCTCATTTTGCCTAGATTTTCCCTTTCTTAAGCAATCAATTTTTATTCCCTGGGGAAAATTTATTCCCTGTGCTAGGTTTATCTAGTTGGACTTTATGTTTTGCAAGCTATTTTCTTTCTTTACTGAGCATCACTTAAATTTAACTCCTCCTTGGAAACAGAAAGCTATGAAAACTACCAATTCCCCATTTCCATAAAAGATTTTTGTTCTGAAAGTCAGAGTGCTAGACAAAAAATTAAGTGCTCTGATTCTAGATCCTGATTCTGCAATAAAAATCAAGTGACCTTGATATACGTCCCTTATAGAGTCTTCTTACTTCTCTACTATCAATCAAGGAAAAATACTTTATACACAAGGCTACTGTGATACTAAATAGATAAGACACCTCTTTGCTTTCAGAAATGAGACTTAACAAAACAGGCAATTAGTCTGCTGTTTAGCTATGTCATTCATGAAGTCACAGTCTGCTATGTAAAGTCTACCTTAATTCCTCCTGTACTCCCTCATTCCCCATATTTGTTATGAGTCTTTTCCTTATGGCCTTTCCCCAGCCAGTAAAGTTAGAAATACGATATCCAACAGGCTAATGCTTTTACATTTTGGAAAC
This sequence comes from Pipistrellus kuhlii, assembly GCF_014108245.1. Lineage (NCBI taxonomy): Eukaryota > Metazoa > Chordata > Mammalia > Chiroptera > Vespertilionidae > Pipistrellus > Pipistrellus kuhlii. The sequence continues at coordinate 41,096,146 of NW_023425529.1, forward strand.
AACCTCTACATGTTATAAACCCCACAGTACCTTGTTTTATTTCTGCTTCAACTAATCAATTGTATTTTAGAAATATTAAAGAGTGAGAGCATTCCCACTGTTCTTTATTCCTTTGTGTAGATTGAAATTTCCACCTCATGTTTTCCTTTCCTGCCTAATGAATCCTTTAATATTTCTTACAGTACAGGTCTGTTGGTGAGAAATTCTAAAAAAAGTATAACCTGCCCTAGCCAGTTTGGCTCAGTGGATAGAGCATCGGCCTGAGGACTGAAGGGTCCTAGGTTTGATTCCCAGTTAAGGGCACGGTATCTCAGTTGCAAGCTCCATCCCAGCTCCAGCCAGGGCATCTGCAGAAGGCAACCAATCAATATGTCTCTCTCACTTTGATGTTTCTCTCTCTCTCTCTGCCTCTCCCTCTCCTTGGAAGGAAGGAAGGAAGGAAGGGAGGGAGGGAGGGAGGGAGGGAGATGGAAAAATAAAACCCCCCCAAAATTTTAAAAAGTATAACCTGGGTAAATCATAGGCTCATTCCTTTCATTGACTTTCTCTCCGGGATCACTATTACCCAATGTCTTAAAATTGTTGTTTCATGTTTTGTCTGGTTTTGTAGGTAAATTGAAAGGGCAAATCTTATCTATTTTATTCCATCATGACCGGAAGCAGAAGTCAGATCCATTCATTTGCATGTCTAAATACTTTCCATGTATTTCTAAGTTTATGTAATGCATTATTAAACAATTCTTAGACCTTCTAAGCAGCACAATTATCAAACCATAAAGAGAAACACAAAGCTCAAAGCAGTCCTCTCCTCAGGATCACTAACCTAGAATCTTAGAGTTGGATTCCAGAAGTTAAATCTCCACAAATTAAATCTCCACAAATTAATAATTTCTAGTATTGTTATCCATTTTTAAATATTTCCATTTTTTGTGACTTTCAATTTACCTTTGCAACTAATTCCTCCTCTCTATAACCTTTCTTCCTTCCCTTGATTAGATTATTTCTAATAATCACTATACTCAGTACAGACACCCCCAGCTACAATGTCCCTGATGTTACCAGCCTTCCTTTCCTATTTTTTACAAGACAGCCAGTTCCCACATTCCATTTTTGAGAAGTTTCATTTTCTTAATAATAAGGTAAAATGTCAATCCTGTCAATCATTAGTTCTTGGAACTACACAGGAATTTAACTATTCACAATAAAAATTTGCTCATAAAAACATAGTTAAAGGCCTACTTATGAAAGGCACCGTGGCCTACTCTTCTTTTAGGAAAAAGACCAGAGAAAAGGTAGGCTAATGGTTTTCTACACATACTCCAAATATAAAACTTCTGGATTTTATTTTCCTTATAAACTAAATCTGTTCCATTTCACTTCTAAGATCTTACATTCCTTGTCTAAAAAATGGTAAGAATAATTTGTCAGTCACCTTATTTTGGAGAAAGTTTTAATGCAGCCTATAAAATTGACAGGAGATACGAAAAAATAAGAAATAGTTTTTGTTTGTTTGTTTTTTTAATATATTTTATTGATTTTGTACAGAGAGGAAGGGAGAGAGATAGAGAGTTAGAAACATCGATGAGAGAGAGTCATCGATCAGTTGCCTCCTGCACACCCCCTACTGGGGATATGCCCGCAACCAAGGTACATGCCCTTGACCGGAATCGAACCCGGGTCCCTTCAGTCCCCAAGCCGACGCTCTATCCACTGAGCTAAACCGGTCCCGGCAAGAAATAGTTATTAATGAAAATACCTATTTGAGGGAAGAAGTATAGAATTGAAGAGAGGACAAATTACTTGCAAAAGAAACTTAGATTCACAACTGAATTAAGTATCTATAATAACCTATAATAATAAAGTATAATATGCAAATTGACTGAATGACCAAACAGCAGAACGACCATCCAGATGACCTTCTGGACGACCAAGCGATGACACGCACTGGCGCCAGGCCAGCCAAGGCAGATGTGATGAGATTGGTCGGGGCCCAGCCATCGCCCTATGATCGCCCTGCAGAGGGGCTCCAGGCCACCCACCGGCGGAGTAATCGATAAGTCGGGGGGCTCCACAATGGCCCCAAAGAGGGAGGCCCGGGCTTCCTGGCCACTGGTGCTGCAGCAGGTAGCCTGGGCCTTCCTCTGAGGGGGCAATCCATCTCCGAGCCCAGCTGGGTGGGCAGGGCCTACCTCTTTGGTGTGATCAATAGCGGGGCTCCCGGACTGGCTCCTGACTGTGAGAAGGCACAGGCCGGGCTGAGAGGACCCCTCCCCAGCCCCTGTCAGTGTACAAATTTCATGCTTTAGGCCTCTCATTTTTAAATGAATACAAATACTTAAGAAAACCTAATAATTCCCCATCAGAATGTTAGTTTCTAACAGGCAATAACTTTGAAAGCCTGAGAAGTAAGGTACTTTAAAAATGGTGCTTTTTAAAATGGTTATCATCATCATCATGGACATTGACTTGGCACCTGCTTTCAAGATTACCATTATTCTGAACTCAGAAGACAAGTATTCCCTACAAGTTATGGCTACGCTTGACAGAGATAAAATAGACAAATTATCTTTCCTTCCCCTCATCGCTTCTAAATAATGTAATTTCCATTAACTTTGCTTGCTAAAAAGCCAGCCTCTGAGGGGACTGGGGAATGGAAAATATGTCCTGGTGAATGCTGCCTCTGTAAGGGATCTCACCGAGGTAAACGCCATAGTAAATAGCAAGAACTCAGCTCATAGCCTACTCATTGCTGCCCCCTAGAAGGTTTTGCATAATCTACAACAAACAGATTACATTCCTGTAGAATAACTGACCCCTTCCCATTTAGCAGAGGCAGGCAAAAATGGTAAGAGACCACTGATTAATGACTCCAAAGAAAAACACTTAATTGGTGGATACTTCTGACTGTCCTTGATTTTCATTCTGCCTTTTGATTTGGTAAGCCTTTTTTTTCTTTCTTTCTGTATTTGATCCAATGTTCTAATATCACTATTTTGAGCCAAAGAAGCAAGGGTGGCCTGGCCCATGTGGCTCAGTGGTTGAGCATCAACCCATGAACCAAAAAGTGACTGATTCTATTCCTGATCAGGACACATGCCCAGGTTATGGGCTCAATTCCCATTAAGGGGCATGCAGAAAGCATGATCAATGATTCTCTCTCAACTCTGATGTTTCTATCTCTCTCCCCCTCTCCCTTCCTCAGAAATCAATAAAAAATATTTTTTTTTCCATTAAAGCCCCTAAAGCAATATCAAACCATACGTTCTTTACTATTCATGGTCACAGATATTATTCAGAAAGTGAAGAAAATTTGTATCTTATAAATTCACAGTGGCAAAGAGAAAGGGGCTAGTCAAGCTGGCTTCAGGAAAAAAAATTAATATGCTGGGCATGACATATGGCTCTCAACCTCCATACATCTAATCCTAAAACAGGATCCAATTTAAAATTCTGAAGCAGTATGATACACTATATGCTTGGGTCTGAATCCTGGCTTTGCTATTCACTAGCCATATAACCTCACACATTTCTTCATCTTTCTATATTTTGTTCCTTCATCTATAAAATAGAGACGATAAAATTATAATATCTACCTCCAAGGGTTGTGGTGGCCATTATATGAGCAGAAAGCATAAAACACTTAGAATTGTGCCTACATGAGGTAAATGCTCAATAGATGTTAACCAATATTATTATTATTATTATTATTATTATTATTATTATTTGGAAAATCCTTAGCATACAAGACAAGGATACAGGTATGTAGACTATCCAGTGCTTTCTATTCTGAATATCTAAAAATCCTCCATAGTTGTGAAGCTTAAATATACACCAAAATATCAGGCAGGGATGCTGCCAGTGAGCCTAAGAAAGGGGGCAGGTACTTAGGAAAAAAGCAAACTATTTTCTTCTTTTGCTATGAAATACCCTTCTGAAATAAAACAAGCTCCTCCTGTATAGGAATAGGACAGATTTGCTTAAGACTAAAATGTAATATATTTACTTAAAATAATTTGAACTCTCAAAAGCTGAGAGCCATAACTTTTTTAACCCAATATATCAACTATTTAATAATATAATTTTTTAAAATGTCAGTTTTAAAAATAGGCCATTTTGGAAAGCTTATAAATAACCTAAGTGACAAAGAACAAGTAGATATAGAAGGGGAAGTAGCAATGGATTCCTAGATGGAAACTATTCCTTCATGCTACAACATGGTCAGCTATTATTTTCTCTGAAGATGTGAGCCGCCTTAAAGACAGAAACAATACGAATAAGTCCTCTCCTCAGTGTACAAACTGTCAATATATAAAAAGGCAAATGAGCACTTCTCAGACATTAAAATAGATAAAATCATCTGAGATATTTTTTTAAAATGCATATCCCTACCACACTGCTTCATAATTATTCAGGAGAATTGAGAAGCATGTGAAGTTTATTCTGATCCAGGTCATCCAAGGACCAAACTTTGAGACTCAAATAGTGAGATAATGCCTTGATTTAATTTCCACTTACTGTTCACTTACTATCCTATATAATATCCTATATAATAAAAACATAGTATGCAAATCAATCAAACAGCAGAACAAAGTTGCTATGACGCGCACTGACCACGAGGGGGCAGACACAGAAGCTGCCTCCTGGTGGTCAGTGTGCTCCAATAGGGGGAGCACTGCTGAGCCAGAAGCCGACTCACAGCTGGCAAGTACAGTGGCGGTGGCTGTGGCTGTGGTGGTGGCAGTGGTGGTAAAGGAAGCCTCTCCCACCTTCACTGCAGGTGGGTGGTAAGGAGCAAGGGGTCCTGGACTATGAGAGCCCTGGACTGCAAGAGGGATGTCTGATGGGGCCCAAGCCAGCAGGTGGACATCCCCAGTGGGGGTCCCAGACTGCAAGAGGGTGTAGGCCAGGCTGAGGGGACCCTCCCGCTCTGCCCGCCAGTGTGCAAATCTCATGCACTGGACCTCTAGTTTGAACATAAAATCAGGTGCAAGATTACCTCATCATTGAGCCAATTCAGATGGTTTAGAGTTTGAATATCTTTGCGTGTAATGGTCAAACGGAATGCTTCACTCAGAACTTCATCCTGGTTCCCATTACGAAATACATTCTTAATCTCCTTCTCCATTTCCTAGAGAAGGAAGAGGTGTCAGAGATTAAGCATACATGGCTTCAGATACACCAGATTTCTCACCAAGTCCCACACTATTCCCAGACAATTTATCATTAATCAACTGTTTACTTCTAACATTTTGGTTTCTATTTCTTCCAGTAGTAATCTCCCTGATTACTTTTTCTATCCCACCTTGTCCTCCCCTTCTCTTTTTCAGCACAACAGTTCAGACCCTTGTTTCATTTTATTCCTGCTATGAAACATGGTATTCTATGAGAAGATCTAATTATATTTTTGATCCAAACAATTTTCTTTCCCCAAAGATAGGAAGAGCTAAGTAAAGGTGATCTCTTTTATTTTATTTCTTTAAAGGTAGTTTCTTACAGAAACATTTTCCTGGATTTCTTGTTATTCTTTTTTAATATAAAACATAGAATCCAATACAACTATAATACATATATTATACTCACCAGCTATGTGAGTCTTTCAAACAGAGGCTGGATTAAGGAACAGATTACTTTAAAATGTACACATACTTTATGTATTTTCCAAATTTTATACTGAGTTTTTATTATTTATAAAAATAGCAAGCCTCAGCTTACTGTACATGAAATGAAACACAAATTTATTAAATGCTTTTACTGAAGTTGCTAAGACCCACCCATAATTCTTTCCTCAATGTGCAATAATCATTTAAAAACAAAGCCAACACTGGGCGGTATTACAAATGAAAGGAGTATGCAATACAATTTTTAAAATTTTTATTTTTCAATTACAGCTTACAATAATACAATATTATTTTGTATTAATTTCAGGTGTACAACATAAATTACTTATATAATTTATGAAGTAATTCCCCCCATAAGTCTAGTACCCACCTGGCACCATACATAGTTATTACACTATCATTGACTATGTTCCCTCTGTTGTGCTTTACTTCCCCTTGACTATTTTGTAACCACCTATTTATACTTCTTAATACCTTCACCTTTCACCCAGCCCCCCAACTCTCCTCCCCTCTGGCATGTGCAATATAATTTAAATACCACGTGTTCTATTACATTTATGTTTTAAACTTCTCCAGGGCATTATTTCTAAATATAACAATTGTTAGTACAGGAATTAAATAATTTACCTCTGTGATTTCAGGAAATTCATCTTCACTATCAGTTAATTTACGACCTTTTTTTTCTGTTTCTTGAGCAATTGTGACAGGGATCTCCTTTTCAAGAGGTACACGAAGACGCAGTTCTACTGAATCATGTACTGAATGTTCCTGTTCCTGCAATCTCTGAAAGACAGAACTTCAGAATAAGTGGAATACAGAAATATTCTATCTCTCTATGTAAACTGAGTAGTACTAGGTGGATAGACCAAGAACATTTACCATTTATCACACAATACTATGGTACCATTCTACCTTACAATTACAACAGTTTTGACCCCTAAATACAGATAACCTTTCAAATTAGTTTCAATTTGGATATGCTATTTATTTATAATCTTAACCCAATTCTTTTTACCTGGTTTTGAAGCTGTAATGCCAGTGCTTTTTGTTCTTCAATCTGGCGCCATCTTTCCCGTGCTCGAGAATCATAAACACTAGTTCTAGAAGTGAAAAGGAATGTGACACAAATGCAGACCACTCTCTTAATATCAGCCCATTGTTGATGTACAATGAGCATTATATATAAAACCCTCATATACACAGTCTAAAATCATGACACTAACTTATCACTATAAGTGAAACTACATGTTTCCTACTGTTTTTCCTACTGTTTTTATTGAAATAATAAAAATTATTAGTTTGTTGCCAAATATGAACAGGTGGCTTTTGCGGATATTTGTAAATGTGTTGTCTTTTTCTAAAAACATGCTTCTAAGCCCAGCCAGTGCTGCTTAATGGTTGACCATCAACCTATAAACCAGGAGGTCACAATTCAGGAAGTCACGGCACATGCCTGAGTTGCGGATTTGATCCCCAGAGTGGGTGTGCTGGAGACTTCTAATCAATGATTCTCTCTCATCATTGATATTTCTCTCTCTCTCTCTCTCCCTATCCCTCTCTCTCTGAAATCAATAAAAAATAAACACACATGCTTCTTCTAAGAATAGAGAGAAAATTAACCTTTATTTTGAAAATCCAAAAATTGGACTGAATCCCAAAGGAGAAAATAATACAAAATGTCATTGAGGTTTTAATTCGAATATTGTATTTATGAACCAAAAGGAAAAATATGGGTTGTTGTTTTTTTTTTCTTTAAAAAAGAAAATCAACACTAGGGGTTTTGGATAACTTAAAGTGAGTTGTTAAAACTGGAAACTAAAAGCTTTTAGTGATTTTGCAAATTCCAGAAATAAAAATTAGTCAATAAATTAGTTTTATCCATGTGAAAATAAGGGCATTTATATTCCTTTCTATATAATTGCTAATTTTGAAGTATTTTTCCAATTCAAGTTAACTTCAACTATTATAAATTTAATAAACCTAAACACAGAAATGTCCTTACATCAATAGAATTAAAAACCCCAAAAACTTAAAAGTTGTTTTATAAATAACTATAAATAGGCAGTTTTTACTGATTAAGTATAGATAGAAGAAATCAATTAGCTAATCATCCTAACTAAAATTAGGAAGTAATGGAGAAGAAAAATGATACCAAAAATAACTTACAATTCTTTGATCCACAACTCTGCCTGGAAAAAATTAGGACTATGGATGGGAAAAGAAAAATATTAGCAGGAAGCTTATGAGAAAATTCAAATATTATTAACAGAAAAACCAATTATTTAAATAACTTACATGAATTGAATAAATACAAGGACTAAATTACATAAAATTGTAATTGGGAACTAAAGAAATATAAATGAGTCATTTGCATACATTTTCCATAATAAAATACACTTTACTGATTGCATGATAACTGATTCTTACAGAATGCATTCCCTGATTTCTGTCAAACTTCTGTATCCATAGCAACTTAGTGGTGGCAATTGACAAATGAGTATAGACAGGTCCTACATGCATGGTGGTTGATAGCTTCATTTATGTTAACAGGTAAGATGAAAGTAACAAGGACGCGTTGTAACTTCAGCATTTGTCAATAATAATGTGAGCAGTTTCATTGTTAAATAAGTTTTTAAATAATAGAAGAATTTATCTTCAATCTTTTGTACTATTCACAATGTAATCACTGCAAACATAACACACTTTTAATTGGCATTATTGACATTTTCTCCATCACTTTCTTAAGGCTAGTCCATCCAAAAAATAGTAAATCAAGCCCTGATTTGTGGTGTGGGAATTTTCCATGATGTAAATGCTCCCACCATGGCCCACTTCAACCTACCAACATGACATCAATGAATCTGGAATTGGGAAGATGTGCAATAGCACATAATTCTATAGTATTTCCACCATACAGATATGATACATGCCAATAACCTTAGATTAGGGGAGTCGAACTCAATCAGAGAAGGGGCCAAAATCTAAAATCCAGCCTAAATCGCGGGCCAAATGGTTTACTGAACAGTCATAAACTGTCATTGTGATGGAAACGCAGCGGAGTGCAGTGATGACAGCGCGGTGCGGGCCACATTGCAAGGCCTGGCGGGACGGATTTGGCCCGCGGGCCTTGTGTTTGACACATGTGCAGATGGATAATAGTAAAATGAGTAGGAAATTATGACTTTTGAATACTTATTACCTTTGTTTTCAATATAATTTATGTAACTGAAAGTTTATATAATTAAATTTTAAAATAGTAGCTGTGTTTAATAACTAGCTCTCAAATTCCTGAAAATTTAACAATTACCTCTTGTGAGCTGGCTCCACAGCTACTCACGACTGAATAAGGGTGAGTTTTTTTAACTTGCAGATAGGAGATTAGGTTATGTCCCTGCTTTTATGCATGAGTATCAACAGTTTTATAAAATGTAGCTCTTCTAAGCAAGAACATAGCAGTAACATGCCTGACAAATGTGTCCCGCCCCTCAGCATGAGTGAAGAGGAATTCCCAAACAGATGAGGTCAGATCCAACAGAACAGGTTTCTGTCATGTCTGAGAAACTTTATGACTCATGTTATTGGTCTAGCTCTGGGTTTTGCATCAGTTGATATTCTGACATGGAAAGCTACCTCTCTTGTGCTGCATCCCACTTATTTCAGCAAAACTGCTTTTGTATTTGGACACTCTTAAAGTCAAGAAACCCTTCTGAATGTAATTGTTATGTTATTGTTTCTTACTTTTCTATTTTCTTCTACACCTGAACTATAGTTAAAAAGATGACCCAAGGTTCAGCAGAGAAACTAAATTTAGCATAGCACCTTACTTGGATGAGACCAACATTAAGTGAAAGAGTACATCACTTGTTAAGATAATACATTAAGCTAGAATATTACACTTCCCAAATGGTTCAGATTGACAAATTTATTAATAATTTAGTCAAATCTTATGGGTTCTTAGACTAGAATGTTAGTCCACTTGAATTAAATGTATTAACCAACCAACAAACAAAACAGAAATGAACTCATAGATACAGAAAACAAACTGGTGGCTGCCAGAAGGGAAGGTGGGGTTAAGGGGATGGGTAAAAGGTGAAAGGATTAAGAAGTACAAATTTGCAATTACAAAACAGGCAATGGGGTGTAAAGTACAGCATAGAGAATATAGTCAACAATATTGTAATAACTATGTATGGTGTCAAGGGGGCATTAGACTTTTTTGGGGGTAATCACTTAGTAAGTTATATAAATGTCTATCCACGATGATGTACACCTGAAGCTAATATGATATTGAATGTCAACTATGATTGGGGGGGAAAGCAGCTTGATATTTTAAAAACGTATATTTGGAACAACAAATTATATATATATATTTCCCCCCCCCAACCAAATTAAAGTAGATACTGAAATTCCCCACCCACAGAAGAAACATCTATATGAAATAGCTAATGAGTCAATGAATGAACCAAAACAAAGAATCAGCAACACAACTCCATTCCAAAGATGAGAGATCAAATCTATTTGATGTGGCTCTTGCTGATAACCTGAATGAATAATGCTTAGCAGAGTCGCAGCCATGTTAACTGTATGTCCTAGGTCTTCTTGTTCTTCTCAAACTTCCTCATCTCCTTGCCAAGCACTAATTGAAAAATCTCTCACAGAAACAAATGGAAGAGTGAACTCTTTTCCAAAGAAACTTTTAGATATGTAGAACAAATGAACAAGCTGGGAGTTAAGAAACCTGGAACTCCTGGAGCTGCCCCTAATTACATTTTATGATTTTGCGCAAGTCATTTCCATGAGACTTAGTGTTAAGATTTGTAAATTCTGAAGATTAGAGTCCCTTTCAGTCCTTAAATCTCTACAATCTGTCCTAGTTAAGGCAAGAGCATGGGCTCAGAGGATATGCCTTGCTTCTTAGCCTAATTCTTGAGAATTAGTATTCCTAATCATCCTTAGGCTAAGGTTTGGCAATGAAAATGCTATTCTATTGCCTCTCCACCATCACTGAGGTTAATAAAGGTAGAACATGAGAAGAGGTGTGCAGTGAACAACTGACATAACCACCAACACAGAAAGCCACAGAGATCTGTGGCAGCAGTGGGGGGCTACTCAGTGTATGATACTAAAAACGTGAGAACACATATATTGCACAATATAAAAAGTTGACAAGAATCACACAGAATTGCACCATATTGGGTTATGCTATTCAAATTTGTCTACTTCCATATTAGAATATAAACTTGATGTGGACAAAATTTGTCTTTTGAATTTACTACCGTATCTTCTGTACCAAGAACAGTGCCTGGCACACAGCAGGCACTCAGTATTTATTGAATAAATGAATAATGTAAGATAAGCACTTCTCTTCAATGGATCGAGTTTATCTCCTGCTTTAGGAAAGCAAAAGTCGGGGGGGGAAGCAAAATCTCTTTACTTTTCAAAGAGTAAATTATACGTTGTTCCACATATAACTGAAGCATACAGTAATAATAACTACAACTATTTACTGAACATCTACTTAATGCTCTATATGTAAAACTCTGCTCTATTAATTAAGTCTTGCAATAATTCTCATATACTAGTATTAATTAAAGCTCAATAATAGACAATAAGGAATTATTACTCATAATATATAGAAAAGGAAATTGAGGTACAGAAGGATCATTTGTCTTGGAAAAGCCAGGATTAGAAACTATGTCTGTCCAATTTCAAAGACTGTGTACTTTCTATTATTATAAATTGCTTTTTAATAAATCAAAGCATTAAACCAGTAAGTACTTGAACTAGTCAAGAGAGCACTGCAGGCTTTCTGGGAAATTCATTTATTTAACAAAGATTTATTTACTAAGGACCCACATCATGTACTATGATTGGCCCTGGGCGATAAATACAAAGTGTTAGTAACTACCAAGGTACAGAAACAGAAGTGCTCAAGAGAAAGACTTAATGCTCCCCGAAGAAGTCAGAGAGAAAAACACGCCCATCAGATTTTAAAAAGCCAAGTAAGAGTTTAACAAGTGGACAAGGAGAGGAAGGGAATTCCAGACACAGAGGCATAAAATGGCATGGCATATTCTGGGAAATAAGGGCAAATCTTCTTTGCTGATACGAGATTAAAAATAAAGAGCCAATCAACCAAGCCTGTGAGAGTAACCTCCAATTTCCATGAACAGTATTACCTATATAATTAGTTTTACCCAGTATATCTTTCTCCTTCCATCTCATTCTTCAGTTATTACTAGGAGAAATCCTTCATAAAGGAAAGGCAGACTTAGTGAAGAATCATTATAGAACTGAAAGCACTCTTTACATAAGATCAACTTTTTCTCAAAAAAAAAATTCCTACTTTTGTGTAGTACCTGTGGAAAACTTTTATAAATGCTTTATCTGAAAGTTAATCTTCACAACAATTCAAGAGTAAAGTATTAATACTGGCACCTTATTGATAAGGAAACTAAAATTCAGAAGAGTAACCTGTCCAAAGTTACATGAAGCCTGGAAAAGACAAGCTCAGAACCCAGGTGTGACTAAAAAAAAAAATTTTTAAAAAAAATCCAAACTGTAAAATCTCCTTGAGAAACCATAACAAATAAATAATTTTTTAAAATATCTAAGTTTAGAACATAGAGGGGAATTGCAAAGAGGCAGGGGAACTGAGATGAGAAAAGCAGTTTATTATCCCTAACCTTCTCAATAGAAAACTGATACTATGACCACCCTAGTAATTAAATTGCTAATGCCATATATGGCAAGGATATAGCAACCTAAGTAGTAACCTATTATATTGCAGTGGTCGGCAAACTGTGGCTCTTTGGCCCCTTGAGTATGGCTCTTCCACAAAATACCACGTGCAGGCGCACACGTACAGTGCAATTGAAACTTTGTGGCCCATGTGAATATAATAAAGAAATTTCAATCATTGTACTGTTGATATTTGGCTCTATTGACTAATGAGTTTGCCGACCACTGACATACTGGATTACAGGGGGAAAAGTACTCAATATCTCCCTGAGGAGTCAAGTTTCATATAGAAGATCAAATCTGAATTGAGACTTAAGAGATAAGAAAGCACCACTGCCAGATAGACAAACTGAGGTAGGAAGGTCAGAACAGCAGAAAGAATACCGAATATGAAGGTAAGAAAATAGGTATCATATTATAGTTCAGCATTTAATAAACACATGAAAGAGTCCCATATCTCCATATGGCTCCTTCTCTCACCTCCATCATGTATCTTGGCTGTCACCTTGCCAAGACCATCCTAAATAACACCCCTCTCTCTATCCCCTCCCGCCAGTGTATATAACTGCCTGCTTTGTTTTTCTTTCATAGCACTTATCATTACCAGACATGTATTTTTATTTATTTGTTCACTATTTGTCCCCCTCCTCTCCCCTTATACCATCTACAGTTAGAATGCAAGCTCTGTTTTTTTTTTTCTTATTAAATGCAAATTTTGCCGAAACCAGTTTGGCTCAGTGGATAGAGCGTTGGTCTTCAGACTGAAAGGTCCCGGGTTTGATTCCGGTCAAGGGCATGTACCTTGGTTGTGGGCACATCCCCAGTAGGGGGTGTGCAAGAGGCAGCTGATCGATGATTCTCTCTCATCAATGTTTCTAACTCTCTATCCCTCTCTCTTCCTCTCTGTAAAAAAAATAAAATAAAATCAATAAAATATATAAATGCAAATTTTATTAGTGTACTTTAAAGCAAATATACTGGGTAAACTATATAATATAAGCACCATAATATTATCACTTTGAATTAGAATTACAAATATTTCTAACTACTTGAATGTTTGAAGCACTCTGCATCATTTAGAGAAAAAGCAGCCTAAATCAACTTGCTCTGGCATTCCATGATTTGTGCTTGTACGTCTCTAACATAAATTTATACATAGCTATCAAATGGGTACTCTAGCTATGCTATAATTTAAAAATTTTATCTGAATTTGCACCACAAAAAGTTTATTGGTTTCTTTATACTAGGAAGTGTCTTATCTGATTATTCATGCTCAATGTTTGCAGACTGCTTACTAGAGCTGCACACTCTTTAATTAAATATATATAAGTGTGTAGATTTCACGTCCCCCATCCTAACCCCAGTTCACTCCATCCCTGCTGCATTCCCATAAATACTCTAGATTTGGATGAATCAAATTCTCTAGCAGCTAAAGGGTAAAGAGCAAGGAAAACTGTATCAACTTAAAACAATACCATGAATGTAAACTGCTTGAGAGAAGAGGCTTCATTTTGCTCACTGCGGTTATCCTGTGCCTGTCCAAGCACCTGGCACATGGTAGGCTATTAATAAGTACCGTATTTTTCGGTCCATAAGACGCACTTTTTTCCCCCCAGAAGTGGGGGGGAAAAGTCCCTGCGTCTTATGGTCCAAATATAGCCTACACATATACTTTTAAAAAAAAGTTTTTTTACTTGCCCGGCTCTGTGGTCTCTGTGTGCTTGCCCGGCTCTAAAATGGTTCTAAATGCTGCTGTTTACTTTACAGGGTTGATTACATGTGTTTATGACTGTGATGTTGGGTTTTAATGCACATAAAATATTTTAGGACACTATTTGTTTCAGAATCTTTTTTTCTTCATTTCCCTTCTCTAAAAACTGGTGCGTCTTATGGTCTGGTGCATCTTATGGTCCGAAAAATACGGTACTCGTTAAAGAAAAGAATACATGATTGAAAGCGGGATTTATGAAAAAAGTGCTTTGATTACCACACTAAAAAGTTTGAGCTTGCTTCTCTATTTGACAAACCACCCTTGAGGGAGTTTAGTGAATGACCAGCTATGCCTTTCAGATCACTTTGGTTGAAGAATGAAAGCCTAGAAAACGTGGTAGAAGATGGAATGAAGAACAAAATGGAAGCTGGGAAAAGGAAGACTACTTAGAAAGTCATTGAAATAATTCAAACAACACATGCCAGAGGTCTGAATAGAGTCAATTTTAGTTTTATATTATGTAACTCATAGTAAAGTAACTAATTAAAGGGGGGATTATGTTAATAATGTCCTTTTCCCAAAGTTTACCTGGGAGCTGGAGTCTGGGGATCTTGCACTTTGAGTAAAATCACAGAGTCTGATCCTAAACAAGAAACACAAGAGCATATCATTATTGATAAACTGCAGTTATACATTCTAGATGTCTGTGGCTTAAGTTCCCATACTCAGTTACAATCTATTTTCATAAAAATAAAGATAAGGTGGGAGAGAGAGAGGCAGTTCCATTTTCAGAGCCAAGAATAGGGTTTAGTGAAGAGCTTGCCCCACAAATAAAGTAGTTATCCTGAAATACAAGTATATATGGCTTCAGCCTCTACTCCTGGGCTATGCCTGTTTCTTGAGATTCCTCTTTCTATTCCTGGGAAACAAGAACATGCCAAGATATCTCAAAAGTCTTTAGCTCATGAACTACCATGAGGCTGAACAAAGTGCAAGAGCAAAGGGGGGAGACAGGTAAAGGGGAGGAAATGCAAAAAGAAATAGCTATAGAAGTAGTTGAGTCAAAAAATACAAACTCTATCATTCTATCACTTATTTTCTGTGTTGATAAAAGCAAGAATCGTGTCCTTCTAAAGCACTATGATTAAAACCTTATTTATAATATTTATTAAATAGTACAAGGAAAGTAATTGAACAGTTCAATGTAATACATCTGTCCCAGTTTAGTTCTACCTAAGCACCTGCCATACAATGTATGCTTCTGAGGTTAAAAACTTTTTAAAAGAATGATAGTTCTTGGTAAATCACCTCAAAAAATTTAAGTTTAGATGAATATGTGTAGCTATGTAATGATGCCACCAACAATTTTAAACCCCCAGTGAGAATTTTAAGTAAGTGAGGAATAGATTAAAAAGAAAAAAACAAAATCAAATGACCTGAGGAAGGATAGTCTTCGAGATGGGTCTATCAAAAGATCCCTAATGTCTAACCATTTAACCTAAAATTTACTTTGTAAGTTACATAGTACCTAAGTACATACCTTAAATAACTACTAGTATATGATGTACCTAAAGAAGGAGAAACTAAGCAAAGAGAAAAATTGTCATAACAAAACCTTACTTAACTAGAATGCTAAGGTACAGAATATTTTTATTAGCTAAAAATTAAGCAGAAAACTTTTTTTGTTTCCAATGGTCCAACTGAGGACCATTCTAAAATGTATAAACCTATTATCCAGGTTGTATATTAGCTGATTAAGCACTTTTACTTCAATACTTAATTGATTTACTAAAACTACTAGAACATCGGAATACAGATGACACTTCAACAACACGGGTTTGAACTGTGCAGGTCCACCTATATGTGGATTTTTTTTTCAATCAATACTGTAAATATATTTTCTTTTCCTTATGATTTTCTTAATATTTTTTCTCTAGTTTACTTTATTGTAAGAATACAGTATATAATACATATAACATGCAAAGTATGTGTTAATCGACTGTTCACATTATCTGTAAAGCTTCTGATCAACAATAGTCTGTTAGCAATTAAATTTGAGGGGAGTTAAAAGTCATATATATAGCCGAAACCGGTTTGGCTCAGTAGATAGAGGGTCAGCCTGAGGACTGAAAGGTCCCAGGTTCGATTCCAGTCAAGGGCATATATCTTGGTTGAGGGCACATCCCCAGTGAAGGGTGTGCAAGAGACAGCTGATTGATGTTTCTAACTCTCTCTCTCCCTTCCTCTCTGTAAAAAATCAATAAAATATATATTTTTTTAAAAAGTCATATACATGGATTTTTGAGCACATGGGGTGAGGGTGGTCAGCACCCCTATCCCCCATGCTGTTTAAATTATAAAATACGAAAAACAGAAAGTACTGAAGTCTTTGGGCTTAATTAACTTTGACTCCAGACGCTGTTTCAGAAGTTAATCTTTTACATACTATATAAAATCATTTGCATTTCCATGTAAGAAAAGAGTTACTTATAGGTTTACCTGTAGCATGGCTAAGTGAATTATTAAGTTACATGTGCATTACAACCTTGCATTATAATTCACATAGAGCCAATAAATTGGCTATTAGGAAGTATAATTAAATTATATTGAAAATATGATGTATAATACCATCTTTACCTTTGGATTGTGTTTCTGAAGCTGACAAGTTATCTGGCTGATGTGGAAGAGAGTGGTGATGTTGGAGTTGATGGAGTAGATCATCTTTGGATCTGGATGAAATATCTGGCGTATAAAACGATAAGGGATATCGACTATGAGAAGGCTGTTCGTGGGTAGTTAAAATGCTGGCAGATCCAGAAGATGAAGTATCAGAGCCAATAATCTGAGCTGCATAAGAGTTTCCATTTTGAAACAGTGTGTCTTGTAAGGTATTCCTACTGGAATTAAGACATCGAGATCTAGCAAGAGAAAAATATATTTCAATATCATATAATGCATGCGAAATTAATTTCATTTGAAATATGTTTCATGACTCACAGGTGTAAAGGAAAATGTGTGGTGGGTTTGGCTACAGAAAACTGTTTCCCTGTAACCATCTGTAGCAGCTGTCTGTAAATCTCTCTTTCTTCTTCTTGAACTGTCTGTAAAAGAACAAAAAAAACTTAAGCACATCCAATGAGGCAAGTGTTTCTCAGAGTAGCATCTAGATTCCCAGAAGCCCTGCCAAAGCTCAGACAGAGTCCTCAAGGTAATTAAGAATTATGGTAGACTAAGGATATTCTAGAAATGATATAATATATATGAGAGAAGTTTAGTGAAATAAATACCAGATAATATAGTTCAGAGAATTATGGGGCATATCTGTATATATAAAAGGCTAATCAGCAAAGTGTTTCCTTGGGAGTTCGACCAGGAGACCGGGAGTTTGATTGCTCGCTATGATGTGCGCTGACCACCAGGGGGTGGCACAGAATATGGCGGACGACCAGTGGCAGCAGTGGGGTGCTGAGAGAGCGAGGGAAAGAGGAGGTGGGAAGGCAGGGAGGTGGCAAATGGGGGAAGCCACGTGATGGTGGCTGGTGGTGCACAGGTGGCAAGGAAAGGAGAAGGTGGGAGGCGGGGCAAGGGACAACCTGATTGGCCCTGATCAACAGCCAGGCCTAGGGACTCTACCCATGCATGAATTTCATACACTGGGCCTCTAATATGTAAATAATAGTGCAAAGAAGCTATAGGATATGAAACCAGAAGGCCAAAAGGCAACTATTTCTGAGTCAATTGATAGAGTCACAGAAATAAAACATTTGAGGACCTCTCAATTAAGATTCTAACAAAACCCTTGGTTCTTGATACCTGCTAGGATAATCACAAGGAAGTAATCAGAACAGTCAAGATCTGAGTGCAATATCTTTCTAACAATTTTCTATTCCATTAAATTTTTAAGAATGTTTTTTCCAGAGATGGTTTTCATCTCCAACATATATTTATTTTTCTTAACTCCCAAAACTTAGTGGAAAGCACATGCTCCATAAGATTCATTCATTTATTTATTGACTTAAATACCAACTATGCTCCAGTCAATAGTTACTGCACTGAAAAAGATAAAGTTCCTGTTCTTATGGAGTTTACCATACAGTTCAAGACTGAAAAACAAAACATGAATCAGTATGAACAAAATTAAAGATAAGAAAATAATAGAAAGTGATGGAGGAGCAACACTGGGAACAGATAAGATTGCTCTTAAACTGTGATATTTCAACAAAAACCTAAATCAAGGAAGTCAAAGAGATTTATAAGAGTATTCCATACAAAGGAAGAGCAAATTCAAAAGTTCTGAGACAGGAATGTGCTTTCATGTATTCAAGGAAGAGCAAGGTCACTGTGAATCAGAAGAATAGTAAGAAATGAGGTCACTTAGCCTTGGCTGATTTGGATAGAGCGCCAGCCAGCTAAAGGGTTGTGGGTTTGATTCCGGTCAAAAGGAGGTACCTTGCTTGCAGGCTTGGTCCCCAACCCCAGTGGGGGTGTGTGTGGGAGGCAACCAAAAGATGTCTCTATCTCACATCAATGTTTCTCTCTCTCTGCCTTTCCACTCTCTCTAAATATCAATGGAAAAAATATCCTCGGATGAGGATTAACAACAAAATAAATAATAATATTTTTTTTTAAAGAAAAGGTCACTTAGCAGAAAAACAGATTATATAAGGACTTGTAACCATGGTAAAGCACCTATTCTATACAGATCCCCTAAAGCAATAAGCTGCATTCACTAAATAACATATATATCATGTTTTTCTTCCTTTAAATCTTATATACAATGTAATACAAACACCAATCTTCACAAAATTAATTATATTAATAATACTTGGTGCCAGGCCTAGCAGCAGCTTTCACTGTGCCATTTCAATATGCACATAAGCATTTTATTCAGCTACAGTGTTTGTTAAAGGCGGAATGAACTAAGAATGATCTATACAAAGGTAAAAAAAGACTAAATTTTTTCTTCTTGATTTTTTTTGCTACAAATTTGAAATTTGTCACTCCTTCTACCTCCACTCTGAACGTCTCTCACTCTGGAATGATTTAAGAACTTTCTGTTTTTCCTATTTCTACTTTTGCCCTCTATGGTAGAAATAGCTAGTGGTTCTTTTATCTTTTCTTTTTTCTTTCTTTCTTTTTTTTAATATATTTTTATTGGTTTCAAAGAGAAAGGGAGAAGAGATAGAAACATCAATGATGAGAATCATTGATTGGCTGCCTCCTGTATGCCCTCTACTGGGGATCGAACCAGCAACCCAGGCATGTGCTCTTGACTGGAATCAAACCCGGGACCCTTCAGTCCTCAGGCCAAAGCTCTATCCACTGAGCCAACTGGCTAGAGCAGTAAGTCCTTTTTGTAACTGTTACTCAGCTCTTATCACATACTCTTGCCAGTTTGTCTATCCTTTCCTACTATGATTTACTAATCCTGACACCCTCTGCTTGAATATTTTAGAATCCAAACTTCAAATAAAAAAAAAATTATAGCATTTTTACTAAGTCACAAATAATCAAGTCTTGCTACCTGAGATCTTCATTACCAATTTATAATTACTAGTGACCCGGTGCACAAAATTCATGCACGGGGTGGGGGTGTCCCTCAGCATGGCTTGCACCCTCTCCAATCTAGAACATCCCTCTCGCAATCCGGGACAGCTGGCTCCTAACCTGCTCACCTGTCTGCCTGTCTGATCACTCCTAAACACTCTGCCTGCTGGCCTACTTGCCCCCTACTACTTCTCCCCCCCCCAGCCTTCTCACCCTCCTCAACTGCCCCCTCACCCACCAGCCTGTTTGCCCCCCAATGCCCCTCCCCCTGCCGGCCTGCTTGCCCCAAACTGCCCCTCCTGCCAGCTACCTCTGCCTCAGCCCCCAACCACCTCTGCCTCAGCCCCACCACCATGGCTTTGTCTGAAAGGACGTCAGGAAGGTCTCCCGATCTAATTAGCATTTACCCTTTTATTAGGATAAGATTCTTGACTCCACAATACATGTAAACTGCAATGGGCAGGAACCACATCACCAGGTTGTATAACAAAAAAGCTCACTAGACTAGACTCCTTCTGAAGATCGAAGTTGAAGGCTGGCTAATTGCTAGTTGTATGACCTCGATTTTTACTTTTCCAATCTGTAAAATGTGGGTATTACCTCATTTCTACCTGTATCAGAGGGTTAAACAGATTCAAAACAATAATGCATGTGGAAAGCACACTGGAAACTCTAATGCTATATAAATATAAGGTCATTATTACTCATTTGTATCTCCACAGCAAACATTACAAAGCTGATGAGATGCATAAAAAATATTTAACTGAACAGGTATAAGCACATTTTCTATAGTATAAATTATTTGCTATATTATATTTACAGAATGTTTTCCCTTTAGGTTTATTGAATAAATATAACAACCCAATGTCAAGGGAACATCTTTCTTTTTGGGAAAATCTATAATCTCAAAGATCTTACTCAAAATGAAAGGATAGAAATTATTTAGCTGGCTTCTTGATTTTTCTTTCATATTGAGAAAAAATTGTCCTAGTAGGAAGGGTGGGTATTTAATCAAATCCAGCAAAATTAACAGTTTTCCCATATGAAACAAGTTTCCAAAGAGTCCAAAAAAGAATGAAGAGAGATAATTTGATGTATGAGAAGTATTCAGACAATAATGAAAATTAAGTCTACTGTCCAACAGGAATAAAAGATGGTAAGAAAAAATAATAAAGTCCTACACTAAAATATCTCTTCAATTTCTTTAGAACAGATAACAGCACTCAAAAAGAGTAAGAAAGAAAAACCATAGAAAAGATTAAGTAAATGGAATGGTTAATAAACATCTAAATCGGAGGGGAGAAATGGCTGAATGTAGGGAAAGATTCTAACCATAGCTCTTGTCGCAGGTTTTCCTTACCTCTTCTGCTGTGCTAACATGTCGCCTCTGAGTTTTCTTGGGGCTCAAAAGGTTTCGACGACATGAACCACTCCAAGATGGACTTGGGACAGATTTAATAGGAAAAGATTTTTCATATGCAGATACATGGCAGTGATGGTTTGACTTTCCTGTAAAACTGTTTGATAATCCACTGGAAAAAAACACACACACACAAAAAAAAAAGATGTAAGAAAACCTAACCCAGTGATTATTTCACTTTCAAGAAATAACAACAAAAATTAGCAGGTAGAATAACAGATGTACCACTTAAGGAAAATATATAAGAAATGACATATGAGTTGCTGCATCAGGTTCTGCCGCCTAAGAGGTCTTAGATTGCCAAACTATATAACTATCAAACACCTAAAATTGTATGTCTCAGCTTCAGGATCTATATGTTCCTTTAGTCAGGAACTACATACTTGTATGGTACAAAAGAAAGCATATCATACTAGATCTCTTCAGAAAATCTGAGTTCTAATACTAACATACACAATACACTTCCTTTTTACTCCTCACAGCCCCCTGCCCCAAGACCTTTGGAGGGAATTATTTTAAGATTAAATTTGCAGAGATGGATAAAACCAAAGCCTCTCAGCAAAGATTTTATTTTATTTTTTTAAATATATTTTATTGATTTTTACACAGAGAGGAATTGAGTGGGATAGAGAGTTAGAAACGTCGATGAGAGAGATACATCGACCAGCTGCCTATTGCACACCCCCTACTGGGGATGTGCCCGCAACCAAGGTACGTGCCCTTGACCGGAATCGAACCCGGGACCTTTCAGTCCGCAGGCCAATGCTCTATCCATTGAGCCAAATCGGTTTTGGCTCTCAGCAAAGCTTTTAAACTGAATTCTAACATTTCCTAAAACACCAACAGAGGGCTCCCATCCTTCATTAAAAACAGCTAGAGGCTTTTATTAGGCTGTACCACTCTCTGTGAACTCTCCTCTGGCCTCACTATTTACCTCCTCTGAAGGAAATTCCGTTTTTGCTTCTCTATATTATTTGCACCCCAAATAATGTGAAAAATTGGCAGGAAAAATAGTTTTGTAAACTCAAATCTAGTCTTATCTCTAAGGACAAGTAAATAATTTAAAAATTTTTTTAAATGTGCTCTTTCTCATTTATTGTTACCAAATAAGTCTTAGGTATTTGCTATCAATATAATGAATTTTTCCCCCCTGAGGATGCAAAATAGAGTTACAGAACTCACTAAACTGAATTCAATAAAATCAACTCTTTAAATCAGTATATGTCGAGGCCCAAATGAATCAGACTAGGTCTAAAGAAAATAAAAAAACACATATACTCTAACTCTTCAAACTGTAATGATTTCTGTGTGTGTTAGAGTGGAGAAAGGAGCAAGGACTCAGAATTTCAGGAACTGGCTTATTTTCTTAGGATGGGTGGATACAGCTTGAAAAGATGGCAAGGGTGATATAATTTGTTTGGTGACGATATAATGAATTCCCCTCAATATCTTTTGTATTTATGCTTCCTAGAGAGTATATTATATCTGTTTTTAATAAAATATTATTTTTTTCTAAAGCACATGTGTCAAACACAAGGCCCGCGGGCCAAATCCGTCCCGCCAGGCCTTGCAATGTGGCCCGCACCGCGCTGTCGTCACTGCACTCCGCTGCGTTTCCATCACAATGACAGTTTATGACTGTTCAGTAAACCATTCGGCCCGCGATTTAGGCTGGATTTTAGATTTTGGCCCCTTCTCTGATTGAGTTCGACACCCCTATTCTAAAGAAACAGTAGAAGGGCATCTTTAAATGCCAGACAGCAAGTGTACTACCAACAATTAACAATGTTGGGTCAGGCACAGAAATAAGCATGGACTCCCACTGGCTAAAGTTGAGCATCAAAAAATGATTATAGTGGATTAAAACACACTAAAGCCATAGAGACATTAAAAACAAATAAATAAAAGAACAAAAAAAAAATATTTGAACCACTTGAAGTGGCTATTAAAATAAACTTTCTTTGGCCTATCCGGGTTTCCTCAGTGGTTAGAGCGTCAGCCCATTGACTTAGGGGTCCTGAGTTCAATTCCAGTCAAAGGCACATACCTCAGTTGCAGGCTTGACCCCTGGCCCTGGTCAGCTGCATGCAGGAGGCAACCAATCCATGTTTCTCTCTCTAGCTCTCTCCCTCCCTCCCACTCTGCCTGGAACCAATGGAGCCCGGCCAGTGTAGCTGATCATTAAGCTTCCAGTTCAATTCCTGGGCAGGGTACATGCCCAGATTTTGGCCCAATCTCCAGTAAGGGGGCGTGCAGGAGGCAGCTAAGCAACCATTCTCTCTCATCACTGATGTTTCTATCTCTCTCCCTCCCTTCCTTTCTGAAATCAATAAAAATAAATAAACTTATTTTGAAAATAGGTAATAAAAAAGAAAGACCTAATCATATATCCTGCCTTCCCAGTAGGAAATGTATTCCAAGGTCACCAAAATAGTCCCAGCTAATGAGGAAAAAGAGCTCTCCTTCAGCAGAGTGCCAATTAATAAGGGTAGGAAAAAATAATAAAATTAGAAAAATATTATTTCATTAACTCTACTAAAATTATTATAAGTTCAGAGGAGACCCAAAGGTACAACTTCCTGTACTAGAGGACAAAATGATGATGTTATGACCAAGAAATCTGTAAAACCCAAACAAACTTCCTATTATAAAATGTCATAGGAATGTAATGTACAGCATGGTGAATATAGTTAACAATACTGTATTGATATTTGACAGTTGCTAAGATTAGACCTTAAATGTTCTCCCACAAGAAAAAGAAATTTCAGTAACCATGTATGGTGATTAATGTCAATCAGACTTATTGTGGTGACCATTTCACTATCAAATCATTACGTTGTACACTTGAAACTAATATACTATGTCAATCATACCTCAATTTAAAAAAAATTGCTACCAGATAAGAGTTATCAATTGAGATTAATAACTATTAGAGTGATAAGAAACTGGTCATTCATGTAATGCCAAAGTAACATCATTTAGATTATGTTCTAGTCACAAGGGGGACAGAAACCTAACTGTATAAATAAGGACAAGACTATTCTCTCTCTAATCCAGAGATCAATCCATTATCACCAATGACAGGAGAACCAGATAGAGCAGGTTTCCTAAATATGAAATAAGACAGCATCACCTTTTACTCAAGTAAAAAATTTAGTTCAGAAAAAATACAGAGAGCCGGCACCGGTTTGGCTCAGTGGTAGAGCGTCGGTCTGCGGACTGAAAGGTCCCGGGTTCGATTCCGGTCAAGGGCATGTACCTTGGTTGCGGGCACATCCCCAGAAGGGGGTGTGCAATAGGCAGCTGGTCAATGATTCTCTCTCATCGACGTTTCTAACTCTATCCCTCTCTCTTCCTCTCTGTGAAAAATCAATTAAAATATATTTTTAAAAAAATACAGAGAAAAGAGGACAAAATAATGACATTATGACAAAGAAACCTGTAAAATCCAAAAAGTGAGATATTACCCAGGAAAAAAGTCATGTCATTAATAAAAGGGGCTGTTCTAGATTGTAAGAGACTAAAGGGTAATAACTACCAGATATAATCCTAGATTGGATACTGGTTTGAACAAAATTAGCTGTAAAGGATAGTTTGGGTCAACTAGAAAAACTTAAATATAATTTAGTTAAGTATAAGATAAAATTTACTGAGTGGTAAAAAGGAGATGATTGAAAAAACAGATTAACAAAAGAATATGCACAGTATAAACTCATTTTTTTGGGGGGAGGAGTGTGTGTAAATGCAGAGAAAAAAGCTGGAAGGATATATACTAAGATATTATAAAAGTGATCTCTGACTGGTGGGAATGTGAGGTTTCTATTTTTTATTTTTGCTTATCTGCATTTTCCAATTTTTTACAAAGCACATGTACTGTTTTTGCAATAATGTCACTTTAAAAAAATAGCAGTATAGCATTGTTTAGCAAAAAAAGCAACCTGCCAAGAGACGAAGTATCTTTAATGAAGACAAAATGATATTATACATTTCATCATAGTATACATAGCATATATATTATGCTATATATGAATAAGAGATAGTGTTAGAAGAGAAAACATAGGAAAAGATTTGGAAGGAAATACAGTAAGGGAAGGAGAATGAGATTGTGGGTAGCGGTCATGGGTCTTTAGTTTTATGAGTAATGCTTTAATTTTGTGAATGTATTCATGAATTCAGGTATAATTGTTTAAAATATTTAAGAAGTGGGAAGATGATTCTGGGAGTACTGACACATGTTTCCAGAGTCCATGTGCTAATAATCATAAAATAAAATAAAAGGCATCTTATTGGTTTCAATCAACACCAAAAAGCTTAGCCTTGACTAAGCAGGAAATTAAATGATATAATATACCTAAAACCCATCACCACTGTAAAATTTAAGAAGTCATAAATACTATTTTAAAGAAGCAATATTTTACTAATATAATAAAGCACCTGATGGAAAAGTTTCTAAGCCAAACTTCATCTGCCTTTAATAATCAATATAAACTTGGTGAGAAAATAGGTAGAACTTAGGAAGTTGAGCTAAATAGTAAATAGGAGCAAGTACTTTGTGACTCTATTTTCTAACAGAAATAGCTTATGTCTAGAGGACTAAGGCCATGAGGTACAAAGCTGCCTGGGTGTAAGTAGTCTCTGTTATGTGAGAGCCCACATGTGGTAGTTTCTTTGCTACTAAAGTTGTAGATACTGGTTTTCACTCTGAGGTTCATAATAGCTATATAGATCCTCAAGGGTCCTAATATACTCATATTTACCAAGATTTCCCTCAAAACTCTCCTCTAGCCTGGCCACTGTAGCAGAGTGGTTAAACGTTGACCCACGCACCAAGAGGTCACCAGATGATTCCTAGTCAGGGCTCAGGGTTGCAGGCTCAATCCCCACCAAGGGGTGTGCAGGAGGCAGCCGATTGATGTTGATGTCCTCATCAATGTTTCTATCTCTTTCCCTTCCTTTCTCTAAATCAATAAAAATATATCTAAATGTTCTCTCCTTTAATAAAATTTGGCTGTCACCAAAATCCAGCACCAAGTAAACTTAAAGTTCAAAAATGGTGTTACTCATTTAAAATATCAATATAACAACTACCCTTATAGCCATTTTCTCTTATATTGCAGAGAGGGCTTATGAATTAAGCAGCCAGAGTACCTACCTTGAGGTCTTTCGGGTTTCGAGGTAAAGACTTCGGCTGTTTCTTGATTTTTGTGAAGCTGCACCTGATGCTGGGGTAGAATTTCTCCACTGACCATTTGCACTCTGGCCAAAGGTTCTTACGTCTCCTGAGCCAAGAAAACTGTCTGAGGAAGGTTTATCTAAAGGAATAAAAATTTGAATAAATTAAATACCTACTGTGGTTCTCCATTTGACTGCAACCATGTCCAACATTGAATTCTAAAGCAATGTGGCATTTTACCATGTCTCTTATGGAAGATCCCAGTCTCAACTGCCAGTAAAGTCTGCAGTAAGGGAACTTCTACAAACTATAATTGATTCAGCCATACTAACCTGAAAATTGTTGAAGGAGCTGAATCCTGCCACAGCCATGTGCCTTATCTGCATCAATGTGACTCCGTGGTGTCCACCAAAAGTCAACATTTTACCCCAACTATATCTTGCAAGCACTCCCAGGCCTGGGCCTGAAAGAAGGTAGGCCAGACCAGTAAGAAAGCAGGTGGAGGGCCGAGAATTGTAATTCAAATGAACAACAGTTATTGCTTAATAAGCAGCTGGTATCTCCTGTTTGTAATTACCATGTTCACAACTCAGAGGCTCTCTCTAAGAGCAGAGATAACTTAATTGCTGCTTATTCTGGTCATTTTATGGCAAGAATGATCCATCATGTTCATCTGGTTCTGATATGGTATCTCAGTCATTTAATGCCATAATCAACAGACATATCAATACTCCAACGCTTTCTGCTACAATCAGGCTAAGTGAGAATTATTTGTTTGGTTTGTTTTTAATTTTCTGACTTGTGGCTTACAAGCAAGGATAATAAATTTTTTTCAGTTGATCAGGATTATCAGAATTCAGGATAAGATACAAAAAAAAACAGCAGTCAGTGTGATTCACCAGTGGATAAACCTAATCTAATAATTAAATTTACTTTCAAAATGAATGTCCAAAAAAATGTATACATACACTTTGAAGAATTATAAAGGTAGTGTTTACTAAAATACATTTCTTTTTCAAAATTCAACTTAGTGTATACATTTTTTTTGACACCCTGTATTTCCAAGTTTCAGCTAAGAACAGAATAATTTCTATACCTTCCTCTCCTAATCACCAAGACTGGACAATTACATGCCTTCAAAATAATTTCAGATGTTAGGCTATGGAACCCTGAGGAGTATGAGTGGAAAAACGAGAATGATAATTCTCTGCTTCCTAAAATTTTTTATCTGTCAATATCACATTGAAAGTCCTCTTTCAAAGCATATTATTATCGAACTTTTAACATTACACATTTATGTCATTTAAAATATTTAATGTAGCCTTTGATATTCTCTCCAAAAAGTATGGCAGCTGACAAAAATATAAGTTTTGTATTGTATTGTGTGTATTTTTTCCAGTTGATCAGGATTATCAGGATTTAGGGTAAATAAGATATAAAAAAAGAAGCAGTCAAGGTGAGTGATATTAGTACCAGTTCATTCACCAGTGGATAAACCTAATCTAATAATTAAATTTACTTTCAAAATGAATTATAACTTTTCTCCTTTGTAATCATTACTTATGCTTAGCATCTATTACCATTACTTTCAAGATAGAGACATGAGGCTAATGAAAATGAGTCTCATTAAAGGACAAGAAAATTATCTTCAAATTAAATGCAAAGTAGTAACAACAGACATTTCTGTCTCTCATACTTTTTTGCTAAAATTTGATTAGGGAATGATCTCACTAGAGATGTCTATCAAAAAATGAAAATTGTCCTGAACAGGTGTGAAATCTGAAATTAAGGGATAACCAAAACCGGTTTGGCTCGGTGGATAGAGTGTCGATCTGTGGACTGAAGGCTCCTGCGTTCAATTCCGGTCAAGGGCATGTACCTTGGTTGCAGGCACTTCCCAAGTAGGGGGTGTGCAGGAGGCAGCTAATCGATGTTTCTCTCTCATTGATGTTTCTAACTCTCTACCCCTCTCTCTTCCTCTCTGTAGAAAATCAATAAAATATTTTTTTTAATTTTTTTAGAAGAGATTAAGGGATAAGCTAGAGAAGCCTTCTCAAGGGCGTGTGAGAGACTTCAGCTTTAAAATACAAGAGGAATGCAGTCTGTTTAACCAGAATGAGGTGGTTCCATCTTTACTCAATGAAATCACTGAACAGTCCTCTATTGCTGAAATGACCAAACAAAGATACAGAAGGACCAACGGTATTGCAGACACTCATTTTTTTGGTGATGATTTAGCCTGGTTTTCTGTCATCATTAAGAAATGAGGCTGCTTATGCCACAAATAAGATTACTTATCACATGTATATAAATACATAAAACTATAGGGGAAATATAACCAAATCTTAATTTTGGTTGTATTCTAATAAAATGATGGGTATTTTCCTACTTTTCTCTATGGATTCTCTATAAGAACAGGCGACATTTTTATGGGTATCTTAAAAAGTGTATCAGCCAATCTATGAAAGTAACCAACAGTTAAGTAATGCCAGCTTTCCTTGGGATTTATTTATCAATAGCAGGATGCTTTAAATCATTTCATCTACTAAATGCCAGTTTGGCAACCTAATTTAACATATTTTCTAAACAGAAAACATTGATAAAGATTCTAAGCATGAGCAAAATCATTTCACCTTACTCTTTTTTGTTTAGGGTTTAAAATGTTTTAATTTTCTATTCAATTGTACTCTTAATCAAGATGTCTTGAAGTCTGACTAGCACTAAGTTATTAAAATGAAAGTGCTTTTTTCTGTTTTTTTTAAATTTTAATCAATGTTTTTAATAGTCAAATCTTAAATGGATTAAGAAGTAGATTTTTTAAAGCTTGATATGCCTCTCTGTCACATGCCACTGAGAAGGCTACTCATATATCAAAAGTCAGATCCAATAAAGCAATAAACAGAAAGCTCCAGACCCTACATTCTCAAGTTTGGGATTTTCCTGTGTTTATTTTCATTTTGGTGGAGGAAAGGATAGCAAGGTAACAAATACCTATACAGTCAGAATGAGAAAACTAAGGCAAGTAAACTTAGGACCCATGTCTAGCCCAATTAAGAGGTAAAATTTAAAGTGACTGACCACAGAAACCAATGTGGAGATTATCAGAAAATAATACATCCAAAGGAGATAGCAGAGACAAAATTCTGTAGAACATGCAATGAACTGGAATGGGTATGGCAAAGAAAGTTTTAAAAAGTACGCAATAGAAAGTAGATTTAAATAAAGACTTTATTATAATAAAAAGGTATAGAGACCCTTGATATTCAAGATTTAAAATTCTGATTGTTAGACAGTGACTTTAGAGGTCTTGTAGATAAGGACAAATACAGAAAAAATGTAACTCTCAAAAATCATGTAACTGAGATAAAAGCCAGGAATTTAGCCAGATATCATTATAGTCAGGAACATAATGATTTGAGATGAGTTAAGGACGAGTTGAATTATAGGAGATTATGAATATAATTTTCTCTATAAAACTGTTTATTGAGCAATTATTTTTAACTAAAAGCAAATATTCTGTCCAGTGGTAAATCAGCATGTGAAATTACAAGGAAACACAAACTGAGTTCAAATATTAATGATCTGATTTCATTATCCACTCAACTACCCTTCCCCTTGGATTAATAATGAGCTATCAAACCAGCTTTCAGGTTCTTTGCTCATCAGGAAGGATTTTTCAATAATAATGATGACTGCCCTGGCTGATTTGGCTCAGTGCTTAGAGCATCTGCCCATGGACTAAAGGGTGGCAGGTTCAGTTCTGGTCAATGGCAGATACCTTGGTTGCAGACTCCATCCCTGACCCCATTCAGGGCTCGCACAGTAGGCAGCCAGTTGATGTGTCTTTCTCACATCGATGTTTCTCTCTCTCTCTCCCTCTCCCTTAAACTCTCTCTAAAAATCAATGAAAAATATCCTCAGGTGAGGATTAACAAAAGAACAATAAGAAGAATCATGACAACTGATTTTCTATACTACAAATTATGCACATACTATGTGAAGACCATTTCCCATCCCAGAAGAGGAAATCCAGTGCCCAGGATAAATTACCACCACCTAAGTGACATTTAAATATAATATAAATCTAAAAAAGCATCATACTAACGTCTTTTTAGGGGAGGAGATCTCATCTTGCTGACAAAGAATCCTGAGGAAGCCAAATAACAACAATAATTATTACTTGCATTTCATACTTATTATCTGTTTATCCTTATAAAAATCTCACTGAGGCAGATTAAGTAGTATTACTAATATTCCCATATTTGTGATAACATGGGGAGATTGGAAACAGTGAAAAGACATAGGAAAACACTAATATCTTCCTGGGTCATACTGCCAGGAGGCTAATGAACAAAAATTCTTCGTTTCCCCAAGACAGAACCAGAAGATCTTTAAATCTTAGGAAGGGGAGATGTAAAGTCAGGCAGACCAGGGGTTAGAATAGCTAGAGAATGCTGACTTCTGTCATGGATCACAAATCGAATAGACAAGCCCTTAAATATGCAAGCATGGCTGTGGCAGGTGCTAGATAGAGACATGTAGTTAATATTTCCTGCCCTGATGGAGGGATACACTTGGGCAGAAGTAGATTTTCAGAATTCATGGCTTCAAGTAGAATTGAAATAGGCTAACTTTGAGCTTTAAATCAATAAAACAAATAATTTTTACATCACATAGACATATCTAAAAAAACACACAAAACTATAGTGATTTTTACAATGATATAATGAACAAGTAGGAGAATGGATTTCAAAACAACTTTTCCATTAAAAAATATTTGAGACTAGATCAGTAAAGTATCATAGCAACAACATACACATACACAGATACACAGCTTACTGAAATGTTGTGTTAGTGGAGAAAATACTATTTTGCTTTTGACAGACAATGCTTGCACTTTTACAGATGGTAAACACAAATGATACACTAGGAAGAAATCTGAAAGGTATGAAGGTCTTGACTCCAAGCTATGTATCATACCTGAATAATAATTTGGACTATAAGCTGCACTTCTTGTAGAACATGTATAAGATCCGTCCAAATTTCCTTGCCTGGAAGGTAATATCTAAACAAAGCAGAAGATTTTTCTGAAATCATATTCTGACAATAAAATGTAGTAAGAATTTATACTAGAAAAAAATGTATCATTAAACAAGATTACGACCTATTTCAGAATTCAATAGAGGGTGGGGCAAAATTAGGTTTACAGTTGTGAGCGCATGAAGAGTTTATTTTTGTATTATTACTTATTATTTTGTTATTTTCCATATAAACCTACTTTTGCCCATCCCTGTGTAACTAATATTTATACATATTATAAATTAAACAACATACTACGAAGAATGTCAGAATGAACAAACAATCTGATTTTTTAAAAAGGCTTCAGGGGGGAAAAATAAGCAAAATATCTGTTATACAACTTAATTCAAAAAATACTCATGAGAAGGTAACTATGCATTTAGTATTTCCTGTTCTGAAAACCAGTGTATCATATATCAAAAAGGCAAACAAAATCAATCTGACTTTGGATTTTTTTTGAAAACTTAACGATTTTTAATCAGGGGTGGTGCTGCACACCAGTAAAAATCTGGAAATGCATGAATACATATTCAGTTATTAAAATAATTATTGGGGGCAGATGCTACAGGTATTTAGTACACAGGTGCCAAGGATGCTAAACATTCTGCTATGCTTAAATCAGATTCACACAGCAAAGAATCATGTTATTCAAATTAGTAATGGCTTTCCTACTGAGAAAGACTGCTTTATTAATATTGCTCCTCAAACTTTAATGTGCATATAAATCAGCTGGAGATTTTTAAAAATGTAGATTCTTATTCAATAGGTGTGGGGTGAAGCCTGAAATTCTGCAATTCCAACAAGCTCCTGGGTAATGCTGATGCTGCTGGTCCTTTGAGAATATAAGCTTTATAGCATGGAAAAATCTCAGAGCTGCTGTATATTTATAAATATACACACCCCATTTAATGCTCAGCAATTTTAAGATACAGTTTAAAACACAGATCTGTGTACTGGTAATTGTAAAATTTAGAGAACTAACAAAGAGTTTTTTCAAAGGTACTGTTGTCAAAGAACTCATGCATAGTTTGGTTCTTGTCTTAACTTTAATATATCAAACAGAATTTCAAACATTAGAATCACTGATTCTAAAAAGGTTATATACTGTATATGTTTTTACTTTTGAGTTTGCCATTAAACTACATAAGATAAAAACTTAAGCCAAAGTTAACTGACAAAAGAAAACAATTTCTAACCTGATGATCAGAAAGTGGAAGCTGGTCCTCTGGAAAGCCTGTTTGTGACAGGAGATGGGTTTTGAATATGGAGTTGTGGTTCACTAAAGTTACTTCTCCAGCATCCATCCTCATCCTATCAGCAATATCATCTGGAGAAAGAGTCCGGATTAGTTCAAGTCTCATAATGCTTTAATAACTACTTTACTATATACCCATCTTTTCACTTAATAATTCCCAGTCCTGGCCAGTGGCTCAGTTGGTTGGAACATCAGTCCATATACCAAAAAGGCTTTGGGTTCAATTCCCAGTTGGGGTAATTATTATACAAGAGGTAACTGATTGATTTTTATTTCTCACACTGAAGTTTCTCTTTCTCTCTCTCCCTCCTTTTCTCTCTCTCTAAAAGTCAATAAAAACATGTCCTTGGGTAAGGATGATAACAATAATTCCCAAAGACCAGCCATACAATTAAATAAGATCTCACTTTCATAAATAACCATTGGTAAGAAATCTCAAAACTGTCAAGAGTTAAATGCAAAATTTTAAAATGATGACATTTCCCCAAAAGAAATTTTTGAATGTAACTGTAGAAAAAATTTTAATGATAAAAAGAATGGAGCCGAAACCGGTTTGGCTCTGTGGATAGAGCGTCGGCCTGCGAACTGAGAGGTCCCAGATTTGATTCCGTTCAAGGGCAGGTACCTTGGTTGTGGGCACATCCCCAGTGGGGGAGGGGGTGCAGGAGGCAGCTGATCGATGATTCTCTCTCATCGACATTTCTTACTCTCTATCCCTCTCTCTTCTTCTCTGTAAAAAATATTTAAATAAATAAATAAATAAATAAATAAATAAATAAAAAGAATGGAGAAATATCATAATTCAAAAACAAACACCAGTTAACACTAGTTTATTTTTAGTTTTAATTCAAAAAGTGCTTTAAAGGTTAATCAACCTAAAAATGTTCTGCCAAAAGCAACATTTATTCATATGGCTCTTAACAAACATTAGCTCAATCACTGTAATATTATGGCAGAATCTTACTTTATAACCATTTTTTGAGAACTTAGTTACTTTCTTATAAAAGAGTAGAAGAGAAACAAATAATAAAAGAACTCCATGACATAATATCAGCAATGAGAAAAAAGGGAAACAAATGACAGACAGAAGGTACACAAAACAAAAGGGAAAAACAGAACAGAGAGAGGGGACCAATGTGAAATTAAAAGGAGCAAATATAATGTAAGATCTAACTGTAATGATTTTCAACGTACTCTTCTAAAAATTTTATTGATTTTAGAGCGAGAAGAGAAACACCGATTTATTGTCCCACTTATTGAAGCATTCACTGGTTGATTCCTGTATGTGCCCTAACCATGGATCAAACCCACCACCTTATTTATCGGGATGCTTTAAATCAGAGGTGGGAAACATCCAGCCCTTGGGCCCTGTAAGGCCCCCGAAATCACTTGGTCTGGTCCTGACAAGGCATTAGAGGTGAGTTAATTAAATGTTTGACCAAAGCTGGCTAATTTTTAAGATGATAATTTTGTATGGCCTGAGAATATTATAAATATCCAATGGCCCTTGGCAGAAAAAAGGTCCTCCATTCCTGCTCTACCAGTAAATGATGCTCTAAGCAACTGAGCTACTCAGCCAGGGCTCTCAATCTATTCTTAATTTGGCTACTAGTCTTGACATTATATTGACCCCCTTTGCAGACATAAAGTACTATGAATAGTGGAAAATGTTCTAATCACAACTGTCAGAGCCACTGGCTAAATAAAACTTAAAATGTTCCTAATCAAATTATTTCTCATATAGGAGGAAATATAATATTTCCATAATCTTTTGGAAATACTAAAGGACAAGGACTCTGGAACCAGGCTGCCTGAGTTTAAACCCTGGCTCTGCCAGTTATAGTTGTGTAACACTAGGCAAGTTTCTTAACCTCGGTGTATAAGTTCCCTTGTCGATATAATGGCAATAATAACAGTGCCTATTTTATAGGTATTATGGGTACCCTTGTAAGATGATTGCAAATCAAATAAATACATTTTAAGTAATTAGAACAGGGCCTACCACATAGTAAATGTCTGCTGGTGTGTATTATTTGGTTTTTTCAATACAATGAATGAGAAAATACTTCCAAACAACACTACAGAAAATGTCCCAACTAAAAGAAAATTGTTTGGTATACTGTATTACATAATCAGTATGAGATCTCCCTTAAAATTATTAAGCACAAAAATGAAAATATTAAAAGTGTTAAGAAAACCCATTCTTCCAATTCAGCTTAACTTATAAGAGTTACTAAAACTAGAAGGACTGGATGACCACTTCATAATCAGTCTTACCCATGTCAGGTCTTTTCACATTACTGACTTTAGCAGAAATACACAGTCCTGTAAAAGAAGGCAGAAAACAGAAAGGTTATACACTGAAATATCTTCTTCATTTAATTATAAAACAGGAAACCACTCAGAAGTGAAATTTGTGTTTTTGGTGGAGAAAAATATAAGATGATAAGGAGAGTTGACTTGATGAAAAGAGAACTATAACTAGCCTGGGGTATTTCTAAACATTTCTACAATCCGTGCTATACTAAACAGCAATTATGGACTACTCACAGAATCACAGAATATTACATCAAGAAGCAAGTTAGGAGAGCCAACTCTTTGGACATTCATTTGCATTTGGTCATAAAGTTGACTAGTGACTACACTGAAATTCCCAATCCAATGCTCTTGCTATTATCTCATGCTAAACTATTTCATAAGCAAGTGATAGATCTTGTGGTGGTCCTATTAAGACTTGTCTTCCATACACGTCTTATTCAGTAGCCAAACATAAAGCTACTGATATTCTGAGGATAGTCAAGGAATGTCCCAGTAGTACTAAATACTTTCTCCCCATAGTTATTCAAACTGCTAAAATTCAAAGCTCTTTTGCCTATATGAAATTCCTTTCTCCTCTGATGGATCTAATTTTCCCAGAAAAGGAATTTAAAAGCTTAACTGCTTGGGACTAGGTTAATAAACATACCCTCAGCACACATACTTCTTGGCAGATTTCCAAAAGAAGACTAGGCATGATAATAGTCACTTATATTATTCATAATCCTATCACCATTATTCTTAAAAAGATTAAATGCTTCATAAACTACAGATTGGTAACAGGTATTCTCTATTATCACAACAAAGTGCACACACAAAGAAAGGCTTCTTCGGCAAGCAAGAAATCGAAGAATTATGTCCAAAGAGGTTAAGTGACTTGCCTAAAATCGTACAGATGGAGCAAAGGAAAAACTAAAACACAGGTATCCTGACTTTCAAGCAAATGTGATTTTCAACAAACATCACAAAACTTCTCATCCTTTAACATATCCTCAATTCAAGGGCTCATATGCTTTAGCTACATAAAAGCAAGCCCTAACTAATTCTAGTGAATCTATACTGTTTTGTGACTTTAATAATTAAAGCACTAAATTACATTTTCATGCAAATATATCCAGCTTCTTTGGTGTGCTTATGGCACTTTCATTTTGCCATTTTGTAGTTGCACTGGGAGAAGGGACGTTTAACCCAAGATTCAACATGAAATGCTGGACCTGGAACCTTTGGTGCCACCAAAATTCTTAAAGCATAAACATGTTTTTCTTTTAAGAAAAGTATTCTAATAATTAATTTCCAAGTTCACATTGGTCATTTATTTTACTGAAAGAACATAAACAGTTACAGATATTCATGTGAAGTTAATTTAGTAACTGAACAGAAGATAACAGGAAATCTGAAAGCAAACAATGGCGAAGTCTTGACAGTAACAGAATGTAACAAGTATGATAAAACATTTATATGCTTACATACATGCAAAGAGGTTATTATGAGACAAGTTTCTATGAAGTTACTAGAAAGTATATACTGCAGAGAACTACTGTACAATTAGCTTTAGCCAGGGCCAAGATGTGGTTCTAACCATTTATGATATGAAAAGGGTGTGGAGCCTAACTAGTTTGGCTCTGAAGACAGAGCGTGGGCCTGCGGACTGAAAGGTCCTAGGTTGATTCCGGTCAAGGGCATGTACCTTGGTTGCAGGCACATCCCCAGTAGGGGGTGTGCAGGAGGCAGCTGATCAATGTTTCTTTCTCACTGATGTTTCTAACTCTCTATCCCTCTCCCTTTCTCTCTGTAAAAAATCAATAAAATATATATATATATTTTAAAAACGAAAAAGGGTGTGGAAGTGATCATGTCTCACCCGACTTTGTGCTCTGGAAAACTTTGTATGTGACACAGTTTGTACTATGTTTTTGTTTTTGATATTTTTATGTAATACAGCAGGATATATTTGCATGAAAATGTAAAGGAGCAAGGTATTGCCAACAAGATAGTATTCTCTCCCAATTAGATTCTAACACCTGAAACACTTTAACACTCCAACACCTTATACACTAAGAAACTTCTTGCATACACAAACATTTACTGTATACCAATTACATACAAGATACTGAGGATAAGAATAAAAACTGGTCCCGGCTGCTAAGAAGATCACTGTCTACTGGGGGAAGATCCATAAATGGGTATTTATAGCAAAAAAATAAAGCTACAGTAGTGTGATTAGTAGATGTGGGAGTCAGGTAAAGGAAAGACTTCCAAAGCAGTAGTTAAAAGAGTTACATCATCTTAGCCTGAAGTAGCACAACCTGTTTTTTAATCCATTTGCTCCCACTAGGTTTATCTCATCAGATGGGTGATATGAAGACCACGTTAATTGTACTCAGATAAAAGTGATGAGGCTTCCAAAATGCACCTAGAGCCCTAGCCGGCTGGGATATATTAATTGTAATCAGGTTAAAAAATGAATGAGACTTCCAAAATGGAACTAGAGCCCTAGCCAGTTTGCTCAGTGGATAGAGCTTCGGCCTGCCGATGGAAGGGTCCCGGGTTCGATTCCAATCAAGGGCAGGTACTTTGGTTGCAGGCTCCTCCCAGGCCTGGGCCACCAATAGGGTGTGTGCAGGAGGCAACCAATCTATGTGTTTCTCTCACATGGATGTCTTCCACTCTCTCTAAAAGATCAATGGAAAAATATCCTCAGGTGAAGATTAACAATAACAAAATTATTAATTCTTTAAACACAGACAGAAAATGGAACTGGAGGGGGGTGGGCAAGGTAGGGAATCTCTCAGTTGGAAGAAAGTTAAGGAATCTTGCTTAAAGAAGATGCTTAAAGTTTCACTTATGTCATTTCCAATTGAGTGTCACTTATCTTTCAACTGGCGTCCTTACCACAAAAGATCTTTATAAAGAATAAAGGTCCGGTCTATTCCAGCCAAAATGCCCAACAAGACCCTTAAGTCAAATGGCTGGTAGGCTATAGAAAGGTTTTACATGAATTTCATAAGAATCACCACCACCCCAATTATAACAAGTGTACCTAACGTGAAGTGAGATGACTTGAACAAGGCTGCCTTGAAAGTGATAAAGGAGTGAGTTATTGCCAACGAGATAAGTGCAAACACTGCAGAGGCAGCGATAAACAGAAACCACCAAGCTCAAGCAAGAGAGCCGGGCACACATCCAGAGAGACCACGTTAGGGTTCCCCGAGAGAGAGAGAGAGGCGGTTCGAGTGGATTACCAGACGGCGATGAGCCAGGTAAGCACCCGCGGCCGGGCAGGGGGCTCTCATGGCCTGGGC
This sequence comes from Pipistrellus kuhlii, assembly GCF_014108245.1. Classification (NCBI taxonomy): domain Eukaryota; kingdom Metazoa; phylum Chordata; class Mammalia; order Chiroptera; family Vespertilionidae; genus Pipistrellus; species Pipistrellus kuhlii. The sequence goes on from NW_023425529.1 coordinate 41,134,308, forward strand.
GGGAGGGTCCAGACGGGTCTCTCTGGTGGCGGCACCAGCGATCTCCCGCCTCGGGGAGACACCACAGAGTGAACGAGTTGGAGAAATGTTTACGTGAGACGCAGAAGTGGTCGAGAAATACCCTTTTGGTCTCAAGGAAGGCGGGAAAGGGAAAAGGTGTTAAAAAAAAATAAAAAATAAAAAAAGCTGATCTTCCCGGCGAAAACAGCTTTCCCGTGAGATGACCCTGCTCTGGCGGGAAAGCTCCGAAACCCCAGCCGGCCTGTTTCCCCACCGGGAGGGCTGGGCGCTGGGCCGGGGGCTGCCGTGATGGCGGGAGGACCACCTCGCCACCGCCGAAGGGGAAAAGGCCTGGAGGAACGGCTCCGGGAGCCTAACGGCCGGCGGCCCGGGCGCCCGCGGACAGCTCCGGGGAGGGGAGGTGGTCCCAGGGGGCGGGGCAGAGGGAGCAGCGCCGTCCCCACCGCCGTCCTCGCTTCCGCCCAGCGCAGCCCAGGTTGCGGGGCCCGGAGCGGCACAACACCCCGGCCCGGGATTCCTCCATCCTCCCCCTCCCCCAGCTTCCCGCCGCCACTCACCGAACCGGAACCGGCTGCTATACGAAGGGGTTTCCGGCCGGGCGCGGAACGCAAAACCCGGGAATGGCCGCGAACCGGAACCGCCTCCCCGACACCGGAAGAGCCGCTCGGCGGCTGAGGACGAAGGGGGTTGGGGCGGGAGGTCAAAGAGCACAGTGAAGTGCCGAGGGACGCCTGCGCAGTATGGCGAGGCTCAGAAAAACCTAGGAAGCATCTAAGAAGGCTGTAGTCTTAATTTCTCTGATCTTTCAGTTTGCGCTTTTTTCTTGTTCCCGGAATACTGTTCGTGTTCCTTTCGTCCTTCGCTTTTCTCTGTTCCCCCGAACCCCGCACCCGCCATCTTCTGGTTCCGCTGGGCGATTATTGCTTACAGCTCCGGTTTCCATGGCAGCCTTCTCCTTGGCCTTCCATCTGCTGGAACCTGTGGCCACCTCTGCAGATCTAGACCTGAGAGCTCAATCAAGCTCAGGCTATATTGTGTTTTGAGAATCACAGAACGTTAGTGATTGTAGAGGAATTTGGAGATAGTTTAATCTAACAGTTTCAGAAAAGTGAAATAGTTTCCCAAAGTTATAAAGTGTGTAGCAGATCTAGGAGTAGGAAATAAGTTTCTTAGTTTGCAGACCTGTACTCTGCACCAGATGATGCTTGATTGGCCATTAGGGGAAAGGAAAAAAAGGGGTGGGGCGCGTGGGGGTGGGGAAGAGTTTAGGATTGGGATACATTATATTCTAAACATATAGAAACGTCCAGAACTCTTGAGGAGTTTGAAACAGGAATGTAGGTGTGAGGAAAGCTATTGGGATCTACCAGAGATCTACTTTTCTAAAAAGAGGAAAGGACCAGAGGGTCTGTTCCTCTGAAGAACTAAATGGCCCTGGTGATGTTCCTGGGACTGAATTGACTAACCTATAATCTGTGCCATCCTTTTTTCCCCTTAAGATAAAATATTACAGGTTTATTTAAATTTGCCATACTTTTTAAGAGAAAATAATGGAGAAATATCTTTGTTCACTCAGCTTTTGGGCCTGTCTAGGAACCTAGGAGAAATGCTCCTGAGTAGATACTCTAGACCCAAATGATAGCCATCGTCTGAGCTCAGACTTGAAGAATGGAAGCCTCTGGAGGCCCCCCGCCTCTTACCTACTCTTAGCAGCTGGGAAAGGAGTGCTTGCTGAGTTCAGGTGACCTTGCTCTGTCACATGGACAAAAGTAGATTCTTCGTAGGTTGAAGTTTAGACTGTCAGGTCATAAGTCTTTGTTAGTAGTGAACATACCTGGTCTGTGTCACTTTTGTTTATCTTAATCACTTCACAAATCTGTTTGTTCGGATTAAACTCTCTCTATTTCTAGGAGTCAGCCATGCATAAAGAGGAACTGCAACTGAAGTTTTTCATGTTCGTGATTCAATCTCGCCAATTAGTCAGGACTCCTCAGAGAACAGGTACCTTTGACTCTTGAATGGAGGCTCAATACAGGATGTGAGACAGTAATGTAAATCAGGCTTTAGGGGTCAACTGACTCATTTATTCCATGATAAGATCTTTGTCACATAGTCGTTTTATGTCCTGGTACAAGTATCAGGTGAGATTTTGGCCTGATATATTCAGATAAGCCCTAGGCAGATGAGGAGGACTTGGGAATTGAGAGAGAATGAGATTTATAGTGCACGAGCTAGTAGTTGATTTCCTGTCCTTTGTGAATTATTTTAATCTTTCTGGGTTCATCTATGGGAGTCCTTATTCCCATTGTAATTGATACTCCAAAATTTGTAAAATAAAGAGTCCCAAAGAAAACTGACTTTCTCTTTGACCCCAGTCTCAAAGAATCTAGTTACATTTTCTGCTTTTCCCCATTTGTATCAAAGGAGTAGAACCTTTTTTGAGATAAGATAATTGTTCCGAAGAGTTATTACTTTTCTAATTTTTCGCTGGATTTATGGGGGAAAGGCCCTGGATAGCGGAGAGGCATAGAGAAAGTAAAATCGAGTAAGGAGCACTCCCTTTCCTGAATCTCACCTTGAGGGTGACCTAAACATGTTATTTCTCAGTTGAGGAAGCTTCAACTTCCAGCATGCTCATACAAAAGCCACGGACTGAGGCACATGTTTTGAAGAGTCTAGTACTGTGGATGTTCCAGTCACCATGGAAGGCATACCTATTTTGGCAAATGGTGAGGTGTGTGGTTAAACAAGGGGGAGGAATATGGAAAGGAGTATTGGAAAGTGAAAAGTTTATGCATAGCATTATAATTTAGGATAGATCTACCAAATTTGAATTGAGAGTTAAAACACAAGGGATTCAGAAAGACAGAGAGAAAGATAGGTAGATATCATCTTGGGAACTTTAGAAAGAGGGACAATTATCTCAGAATAATTGCTTGATTTAGTCAATAGTTAAGTCAATTGGTGCCCTTGTAAGATACCAGTCTGGTTTGTCCTATTATCAGCAACCTTGACACATAAAAATGTGAAATTTAAAAATGGATTAGATTAGGAGTTATTATATTGCAAAGTAATTTCAAATATTGTAAAAAAAAATATTCACCTTAGGAACCATTTAATAATAAATTTCTTTTGTATGGTTCATCTCATAAGCAATTTATATGAAACTTCAGAAACACATCTTTGTTTCTTCTCAACTTAAATATATCTACATGGGAGTCAGTTCATTGCAAACACTTATTCAGTTCCCACTATGTGCCCCGTAATATACTAAAAATGATAGAGAGGTTAAATATGTATATCATAACCTTACCATTGTCCCAATAGTTGGTATTTTGGAAATACCTTAGAGTTTACTCCAATTCTTTATATTTTCAGAAGAAATTTAGATCTACAAAGGTTTTCCTCAAGAAGTTAAATTCAGTTACTCCCAGCACCTGTGAATAATATAATACTATTTATTCAATAATCTTTTGGAGCATTTACTAATTGAAGTCATTGTACTAGACTCTGCAGGAGATGAGAAAATGAACTAGTGACTCCCTGTCCTCCAGGAGCTGCGGGTTAAGGAGGGAAATAATAGAAGACAATGTTAAATTACTTAGGTTTAAAAAATTGAACTTCAAAAGATACGTCATAGTCGCCACGAAGCAAAATCTCAACAAATTGAGAAAATGTTGTGGAGAATGGCAATTTTACAGTTTATTTTATACATTAGACTCAAAGTGGGAGCCATAAGGGGGTTTACATGAAATTTACTGGAGAAAGCAAAAGTGGGGAAATCTCTAAGATTGGATAAAGAGTAAAATGGAGAGATACATCTTTTACATTGGTGAGTATAGAATAGTTAACAATTCACATTTTCAGCACAGAGAGATGGTATTCAGGAACAGCATAACAATGAGGGGTTCTGTGGTCTCTATTCTGGTGTCCTGAGGGCTTTGGAAAAGGAGATTGCTCTGACATTCCAAAGTGGGGGGGGGGGGGGGGAACACCCACAAAAAAACCCACCAGAAACAACCCAGAGGTATATTATCTTAGATTCAAAAAGGCCATAGATAGGCTTACTCAAATTAAGACTGATCTTTGTCAAGAAAGCTACAGGCCTAGGACCTGCCATGAACCATTTTTAGTTAGGAATTCTTCTGTTCAGACCATCTGATGTGGTTACTTTTAGTCTCTGAGTTTGTAGGGCCTATGATGCTGGCCTCCTCTTTGCTTATCAGGTTTAGTATGTGGTTCCTTTTTTATTCATATATATCAAGTGTGTGTGTGGTTTATGTCCCTTTAGTCAGATTTGCTTGCTCGTGAATGAAAAGCCTCTAGGTACAAGAAATCAACCCAGCTGGTGGCCTTGTCTATAATTTATTTTGAATTTGTATAGATTATTTCTTTTTATTTATTGATTTGAGAGGGAGAGAGAGTGACAGAGAGAGACATTGATTCATTGTTCCATTTATTTATGCATTTATTGGTTGGTTTTTGTATGTGCCCTTACAGGAAATTAAACCCTCAACCTTGGCATGTTGGGACCATACTCTAAGCCAGTGTTTTTCAACCTTTTTTGGGCAAAGGCACACTTGTTTCATGAAAAAAATCACGAGGCACACCACCATTAGAAAATGTTAAAAAATTTAACTCTGTGCCTATATTGACTATATATAAAGTAATTCTCTTGAATAGGAATCAAATAAACACAAAGAAAGTATTTTATAATTACTTTATTATAAAATATTAAGTAAACAAAATAGTGAAAAATTATAAAATTCTTGTCTTGTCTGCACCTACGGCACACCAGGCAACAAGTGTGCCGCGGAACAGCGGTTGAAAAACGCTGCTCTAAGCAACTGAGCCACCTGGCAGGGCTAGATTTTTCTTATTTTCCCTCAACTTTCTTGATTTTCCCATTCTCATTTTTCTCTATACCTAATACTCTCCTCAGACTCCATTTGCTCTGATGACCCCTTTGGACCTACTTCTGTGTTTTGAACTCAGCAGTATCCCATGGAAAAAATTCTGATGTTCAACTTCTGCCTTTAAGTATTAAGTATTAAGGCTTCAGATAAGAGCTCTATCCAACTCTTCCAGCTTTCCCACTAAAGATGAAATATCAAATATACACCTTCCCTATTAGCCCCATTGGGATCTCCCTCCATTTCTGTCTTCTCTCTACATGCTTCCCTATTATATTTCCTCTTTCCTTCTTATCTCCCTCCTCCTTTTCATTTCTTCCAAGAAAATTTGGACACACTGTGTCAGGCATTATAAACTAAATTGATACATCGCATGAAACTTACAGTCTTGTGGGAGTAAGATAGTAATCAACACATACATTTATATATATATATATATATATATATATATATATATATATATGAAACCCTAAGCAACCTTTAGACCACACATGTCAAACACAAGGCCCGCGGGCCAAATCCGGCCCGCCAGGCCTTGCAATGTGGCCCGCACCGCTCTGTCATCACTGCACTCCGCTGCGTTCCATCACAATGACACGCGGTGACATAGGAGGCTTGTGATCTCGCCGGCCGCCTCGCCGGCCACCGTACTTGCTATCTATTACGCATGCGCATAGATAACAAGTCACGCGAGATTCAGGAGGCGTGACCTATAGTCCGGCATCCGATGTGGTTGTGCGGGTGGCAGAGCAGAGGAGAGAGTGAGTGTGCGGGCATAAAAAATACACAGCAGAAGCTGCCAGTTCCTGGCATAAAGTGCAGGCATAAAAATCGCAACAGAATCTGCTATCTGTACCCAGCCAGGCATTTATTGACTGACTTTTTTTTTCTCCACTCCATCTGCCAAATCAAGCTATCCCTGTGCAGTTTTCAACTTTTTCCTTCTAACGCAGATTTCCAATAAACTACATCTTTTACTGCCAATATTGATCCCAAAATGTCCAGGAAAAGAAAAGTTGACGGTGAAGGCAGACAATTTAATGACAAATGGGAAAATGAATACATGTTTGTGCTTAGAGAGGGCAAACCAGTGTGTATATTGTGTTATGAGACAGTGTCGGTGATGAAAGAGTACAAAATATACGTCGTCATTTTGACACCAAACATAATGTTAAGTATGGCAAATATACTTTGGAAGAAAAGCATAAAATTGTTAAAGAACTAAAAGGCAAACTACAATCACAGCAGCAAATGTTTACAAAGGCTACAGCAAAAAATGATGCTGCAGTGAAAGCAAGCTTTATAGTGACTGAAGAAATTGCCCGTACTTCAAGGTGTTTTTCAGAGGGTGCCTTTTTGAAGCAATGCATGCTAAAAGTGTGTGAGCAAGTATGCCCAGACCAGATACAGAGTTTTCAAAATGTCACTTTGTCAAGAAACACCATTGCAGATAGAGTTCAAGAACTCTCAGGAAATCTATCATCACAGCTGGCCGAACAGGCATGCAGTTATCTCACTTTTTCACTTGCTATCGATGAAAGCACAGACAACACTGATACAGCGCAGCTGTCCATCTTTATCGTGCTACGAAGACCGACCTCTCTGTCACTGAGGAACTTTTGGATGTAGCTGCCATGCATGGGACGACGACTGGTAGAGATATATTTGAGGCTGTGGAGAAATCTATAAATAATTTTAAATTACCCTGGGAAAAGTTGGTGGGGCTAACTATCGATGGTGCACCTTCAATGTGCAGAGAAAAGAAAGGCTTGGTTGGACTAATGAAGGAAAGAATGCAAAAAAGTCACTGCCACACACCCTTGATTACTTATCATTGCATTATCCACCAAGAGGCTATGTGTGGAAAAGTTCTGGACATGAATGACATAATGACCACAGTCATTAAAACTATTAACTTTATATGGGCACGTGGCCTGAATCATCGCCAGTTCCAGCAGTTTTTACAGGAGGTGGGTGCAGAGCATGGAGACGTGCCATACCACACAGAAGTAAGATGGCTGAGCAAGAGCGCAGTCCTCAAAAGATTTTTTGAGCTCAGAGAACAAATTGCTCTTTTCATGGAAAGTAAAGGAAAGCCCTTGCCTGAACTGTCGGATCCCGCCTGGCTATGTGATTTTGCTATGATGTGTGACATATGTGAGCATCTCGCCCAACTGAATCTGAAGCTGCAGGGACGCAAACAAGTCATCACGAAGATGTCTGACATGATCACAGCATTCCAGCGTAAACTTCAACTATGGAAGTCCCAACTGGAACAGGACAATCTTGCCCACTTTCCCGTTTGTTTGAGTATCTCAACCACTATTTCTGGTACTTTTCCTTGCAGTCGGCTGGCTACCAAAGTTAGCCGTTTACTAAGTGAATTTGAGCGGCGCTTCTCTGACTTTAGAACACAGCACTCAGGCTTTGACATCTTTGCCAATCCTTTTACAGTTGATGTCAACAGTGTGCCCCATCACCTTCAGATGGAGATAATCGAGCTTCAGTCTGACAGTGACCTGAAATCAAGGTTTCAGGATGTTGAAATTGAGGACTTCTACCCTCTACTGCCCCCTGACTCAATGCCAGAGCTCCGACTTCATGGCTGCCCGTATTCTATCCATGTTCGGGAGCACCTATCTTTGTGAACAGATGTTTTCAATAATGAATCTGAACAAAAACAAGCACAGATCACACATTACCAATGACAACCTCCATGCTGTTTTGTGGGTTGCTACAGCCCAAGAAATAAAACCGAACATTAACTCATTGATCCGGGGAAAACAGTGTCAGACATCTAGCCAGAAAACAAAACAATGAGCATTTTAGGTACATTCCAATATTACTGTTTTGCTTGATACCAATTACTGTTTTGCTTGATAGCATGTGAGTTGGTTAACAGCACTGTTAAGGAAAAGATTGTTCCACTTATTTTAAATTCACATTTCTGGTTAACATTGTCAGTTTATGACTGTTCAGTAAACCATTCGGCCCGCGATTTAGGCTGGATTTTAGATTTTGGCCCCTTCTCTGATTGAGTTCGACACCCCTGCGACCTACCATTGGGTCGGTTGCTGTGATGCGCACTGACCACCAGGGGGCAGACACTCAACACAGGAGCTGCCCCCTGGTGGTCAGTGAGTTCCCACAGCAGGAGCTCCTCTCATCTGACTGATGGGTGCCAGACACCAGGCTTATGGCTGGTGAGCACAGCTGTCCTGACTGGTTTGACTCAGTGGATAAAGCGTTGGCCTGTGGACTGAACGGTCCCGAATTTGATTCTAGTCAAAGGTACATGCCTGGGCTGAGGGCTCCATCCCCAGTGTGAAGTGAGCAGGAGGCAGCCAATCAGTTATTATCTATCATCATTGATGTTTCTATCTCTCTTTTCCTCCTCTTTCTTCTCTGAAATCAATAAAAATGTATATTTTTTAAAAAAACACACAATGAATGGTGGTAGGCCAAGGAAGGAAAATAATACCACCATGTAATCGAAGTATAAAACGGGACCTAATCTGGACTGAGAAGTAAGAAAAACCCTTCTTTCTCAAGAAGACCTGAGAGATGAGTATGCCATTAGCCAGGCAAAGAAGGAAGAAGAGTCTTCTGAAAAAAGGGACAGTGAGCTCTGGAATGAAAAGGAGCTTGGCTCATCGGAGGAGTTGAGAAGGCCCACAGGACATGAGTGAGAGGAAGAGTAGCTGCAGAGTGAACCATAAAAATTGCATCAGCCCTGGCCTGTTTGGCTCAGTGGGTAGAGCCCACCATCAGGGCTCATACAAGGAGCAACCAATGAATGCATAAATAAGTGGAATAACAAATGGATATTTATCTTTCTCTCTTCCCTTCCCTATCTCTCCCCTCATCTCTCTAAGCATGTCCTTGGCTGAGGATTAAAAATAAATATTTTTTTAAAAAATCCTCTCCTATGCATAAATCTCTCCTATTCACTGATGAGCAACAGGCTTTGGTTGGTATCCTGTGACTCTTGAGAAGACTACTTTCCGGGCTGCAAGTGGAGGATCATGCCAAGATAGCAATTTTACACCCATCTGCCATCTGTGCCACAGCTTCTCCCCAGAAGCACAAGACTTTACTGTCATATTCTTTATTTTATTTTATTTTATTTTATTTTTTATTATTTTTTTTTATTTATTTTTTTTTGTTTTGTTTTGTTTTGTTTTTTTTAATAAGTTTTTATTGTTCATATTATTACAAATGTTCCTTTCCCCCCACCCACCATTGCTCTCCTCCACCAGGTTCCCATCCCACCCTCTGCCCTTTCCCCTCTCCCCATTGTCCTCATCCATAGGTGCACAGTTTATGTTCAGTCTCTTCCCACGCCCCCCTCTCCCCTTTACCCCAAGAATCGTCAGTTCACTCCCCTTCCATACCTCTGATTCTATTATATTCAACAGTTAATATTGTTCATCAGATTTTTTTAATTTCCTTGGTTTTTAGATTCACTTGTTGATAGTTATGTATTTGTTGTTCATAATTTTTATCTTTGTTTACTTTCTCTTCTGAAGGAACCCCCTTCAGCAATTCATATAATTCTGGTTTGGTGGTGATGAACTCCTTTAGCTTTTTTTTATTAGTGAAGCTCTTTATCTGGCCTTCGATTCTGAGTGATAGCTTTGCTGGGTAGATTATTTTTGGCTGTAGGTTCTTGCTATTCATCACCTTGAATATTTCTTGCCATTCCCTTCTGGCCTGCATGGTTTCTGTTGAGAAGTCAGCTGACAATCGTATAGGTGCTCCTTTGTAGGTTACTACCTTCTTTGCTCTTGCTTCTTTTAATATTCTCTCTTTGTCTTTTGCTCTTGGAATTTTAATAATGATGTGTCTCGGTGTGGTCCTCTTTGGATTCCTTTTGTTTGGAGTTCTGTGCGCTTCCTGGACTTGTAAGTCTAATTCTTTCACCAGGTAGGGGAAGTTTTCTGTCACTATTTCTTTCAGTATGTTTTCCATATCTTGCTCTCTCTCATCTTCTGGGACCCCCATAATTCTGATGTTGGTTCGCTTGAAGTTGTCCCAGAGGTTTCTTACATTATCTTCAATTTTCTGGATTCTCTTGCCTTCTAGCTTCTGTGGAGGAGTGTCTTCTGGCTCTTTATGTTCCAAATCTTTGACTTGATTCTTGCGATCTTCCCTTCTGTTTTTAGGACTCAGTAAAATATTTTTTATTTCAGACAATGTATTCTTTATTTCTTGTTGATCCCTTATCATTTCTTGTTGACTCCTTATTAATTCTAGTTGATCTCTTTTCATATCCTCGTAGCCCTTATCCATCTTTTCTAAGAAATTCTTGAAAAAACTTATAAGCGTAGATTTGAACTCTATATCCAGACGCTTTTTGTCCTCCATTTCTTTCGTTTGTGATCTATTTTGTTGTCGCATTTCGCAGTTACAGATGGGACGGGGTTTCAGGGTGGAGCCTGCAGCTTTGGCTTCTGTCAGCCCCGCCCTATGCGGGTCCTTCAGTGCTCGCTGCTGCCAGCGCCTCTGAGAGAAAGGTGCCCTCGATTTTCGCCTGCTGCCAAACAGTCTATGCTCTCCCACAATGAGCCCGGTATTGGGGTTCAGTTCAGTTGGAAGTGGAGTTGGAGGTGGCGTTCAGAGCAGTCTGGAGCCCCAGTCTCCTTCCCGTCAGGGCGATCCCGCGGCACAGCCGACCGTCCCTTCTCTGCGCGCAATGTGCGCGCCTCCGGGACCTCCTTTCGCCTCTCCCCGGGGTTCCGCCTTACAGCCCAGCTCCCTATGGCTGAGCCTGAGTCCCCGGGGTCTGGCCCAGAACCGGGGATCAGAGCAGTCGGGGGCCCAGCACAGTCGGAGCTTTTCTCTCCTTTCCGCTCAGGAACGCCTGCCAGGCACTCGGCCTCCCTCCTCTCCGGCTCCGTCCTCTCCGCGCGCCGCGTCTCCGCGTCTCCGTACCTTGGCTTTTCCAGCTCTTCCGCACCTCCTTCTGGTTTTCTCCTTGCTTCTCGCTGTAGAATTTCCAGTCAGTCAACCTTCCTGTAGTTCTGGGCAATGTCCGTTTTATATTTTAGTTGTATTTTATTGAAATTGTTGTGTGCGGCTGCGGCTAGGTGTTCACCTGGGCGCAGCCATCTTGGATCCTCCCATATTCTTTATTTTATATAGGCTACCTGTCAGCATTGCCCATGCCCCCACCATCTTCTGTTCCTTTGACAGTATACTCATGGTTTATGCAGACTGGGATGCAAAGTTACCCTAATATTGTGAGTGCAACTGATAAGTAGAGATGATTGCTAAGTAGCCCAAGTTCTTCCTAAGCAGGTACACAAGATTCCCTATATATAGATGCAATGTTATAGTGATGCAAGAACCTGCATTTTTTTTTTTTTTACGGTAAATATATTTTATTGATATTTTACAGAGAAGAGGAAGGGAGAGAGATAGAGAGATAGAAACGTCGATGAGAGAGAAACATTGACCAGCTGCCTCTTGCACACCCCCTACGGGGATGTGCCCACAACCAATGTACATGCCCTTGACTGGAATCGAACCTGGGACCTTTCAGTCCGCAGACCAATGCTCTACCACTGAGCCAAACTGGTTTTGACAAGAACCTGCATTTTTGTTGAAGGAAAATCAATGGAGTTCTTTCTCTACCAAGAGTACCTTAATCTCAACCTTCTGACCCTAACCTTCCAGAACCAGCTCCAGAGAACTTGGGTTTTCCTAGAGCTAAAACTCCCAGGACTCTTATATTAGTAACTAGAAGCCCAGTGCACAAAATTTGACCCACCCAATCCTGGACCCTCTCCAATCTGGGACCCTTCGGGGGATGTCTGACTGCTGGGTTTGGGCAGAAACCAACAGTCAGACATCCCTCTCATAATCTGGGACTGCTGGCTCCTAATGCTCACCTGACTGCCTGCCTGATGGCCCCTGCCCACCCTGCTGGCCTGGTCACCCCCAACTATCCCCACTGCTGACCTGGTCACCCCTAACTACCCCTACCCGCTGGCCTGATCACCCCTTAGTGGCTCCCCCCCACCAGCCTGGTTGCCCCTCACTGCTCCCCCTGCTGGCCTGGTTGCCCCCAAGTACCCCCCCCCCCCCACACCTGCTGGCCTGGTCATCCTTCACTGCCCCCCTCTTCTGGCCTGGTCACCCCACACAGCCTGCTGTTCTTTTGTTACATTTGAGGGTGCTGTAACAAATTTGCATATTACCCTTTTATTAGTATCGATGTCAATTTAATTTGGAAGATAATTGAGTGAATAATGTTTTCTTCTAGTCAAATCTGCGAGGATACCAGTAGACCTGTGGAACACTTACCTTTCATTGATTAATAGAGATGATCTTATATTTCCTCTTGGACCAAGTACTCTGGGCAATCCCCTGATACACTACCTCTCAATTAACCCAGGAAAATGTATTTAAGAGCATAGAGGTATATTCCTTGGCCCATACGCTTACTAAACAGCTAAGCCTTCCACGTTAGTTTTGATGATATGTTAGTGGATCTGAAGTAAAAGACTCCCAGGATTGTCTTACAAAATGATTATTTATCTTCTCTGCTCTGATATCCCCAAAGGTTTGCTTCTTTAAGGAAAGAAAAAGACTATGTTCCAAGCTGAAGGCTGCATACCTCAGCTAAAGAATTTGTTTACCTCTGCCCTAAGCAAAACTTGAAGTAGTGCCTTTGACCTGCAGTAGGGATTGTCTTATTACCTGTGATTTCTTCCCTGAGCTAGCTTTCTCAAGAAGTTGATACTAATTGGTGGGAATGACTCCTCAGGAACCATCTAGGCCTTTGAGACATGTAGATTATCCTTCAAGTGATTGTGTTCTTGGACCTCCACAACCTGGAACAGTGGTTCTCAAATTTTATTGTGTATCAGAATCACTTGCAGGGCTTGTTATCCACACGGCTGCACCCCACCACCAGAGTTTCTGATTCAGTAGGTCCCAGGCAGGCCCAAGATTTGCTTTTCTGATGAGTATTCAGGTGATACTTAATCTACTGGACTTGACTGAGAACCATTGTCTTAATCCAGAGCTCTTTGTCAGTAACTTTGATATCAGTGATTGGTGGAGGCTGTTGTCTCCAGGAGTATTCCCTTCCCAGTTAGAGCTAAAGATGACTCTCCAGTGCAGACAATGGTTTCATAACTATGCCCAAGGTCTGTCCTCATGGAGCTTACAGTCTAGTGGTGGAAGACAGTCTATGAGGCCAGCATTACTATCATACTAAAACCAAAGACATCACAAGAAAAGAAAACTACATATCAACATCTGTTATGAACATAAACACAGAAATCCTCAAAATATTAGCAAACCAAATCCAAAAAAGTATAAAAAGAATTATCCGTGATGACCAAGGGGATTTATCTCAGATATACCAGGCATAATCCATCCATCATGTAAACAAAGCAAAATAGAAAAATCACTTGATCATATCAATATATGCAGAAAAGGCATTTGACAAATTCAACACCAAATTGTAACAAGTTCTCAATAAACTAGAAATATAGGGGAACTGTCTCAACTTGCTAAAGATTACAGAAAACTTACAGCTAACATCATACTTACTGATGAAAAATTTGAAGCTTTTCCACTAAGATCAGGTACAGGGCAAAGATCAGGTACATCATTCCTTTTCAACATTTTATTGGAAGTCCTTGCTAATTCAATAATGCAATAAAATGAAATAAAAAGTGTACAGATTGAGAAGGAAGACATTAAACTTTTTTCCCACAGGTGATATAATCATCTATGTAGAAATTCTATAGCAAGTTTGCATGATAGGTTAATATGTAAAAGTCAGTTCCTTTCCTATATATCAGTGGTTCTCAATCTTTCTAACGCCTCGACCATTTACAATAATATAGTTCCTCAAGTTGTGGTGACCCCCAATCATAAAATTATTTTCATTGCTACTTCGTAACTGTAATTTTGCTACTGTTATAAATCGTAATGTAGCCGAGACCGGTTTGGCTCAATGGATAGAGCGTCGGCTTGGGGACTGAAGGGACCCGGGTTCGATTCCGGTCAAGGGCATGTACCTTGGTTGTGGGCATATCCCCAGTAGGGGGTGTGCAAGAGGCAGCTGATCGATGACTCTCTCTCAACGATGTTTCTAGCTTTCTATCTCTCTCCCTTCCTCTCTGTACAAACTCAATAAAAATATTTTAAAAAAATAAAATAAAATAAATCATAATGTAAATATCTGTGTTTTCCGATTATCTTAGGCAACCCTGCTAGAGGTTCTCAACTCACAGAGACACCTAAGACCATTAGAAAGGTTGAGAACCACTGCTATATATAAAAAATGAACAAGAGGAGCCGAAATAGGTTTGGCTCAGTGGTAGAGCTTCGGTCTGCGGACTGAAAGGTCCCAGGTTCGATTCCGGTCAAGGACATGTGCATTGGTTGTGGGCACATCCCCGGTAGGGGGTGTGCAAGAGGCAGCTGGTCGATGTTTCTCTCTCATCAACGTTTCTAGCTCTATCTCTCTCCCTTCCTCTCTGTAAAAATCAATAAAATATATATATAAAAAAATGAACAAGTGGAATTATAAACTAAAAACACAAATACTATTTTATTAGCAGCCCAAAAGTGAAATAATTAGGAATAAATTTAACAACATATATGAGATCTTTATGAAGAAAACTACAAAACTGATGAATGAAATAAAATAAATACGTCCTGTATAATAAAACCCTAATATGCAAATCAGCCAAACAGCAGAACAACTGGCAGAATGACCAGTCTCTTTGGTATGTACTGATCACCAGGGGGCAGACACTCAATGCAGGAGCTTTCCCCAGCCCACAGGCCCCTACAGGCAGTGGTGGTGGGGAGCAGGGACAGCAAGTGGGCAGCACTAGACCAGCCAAGGCAGGTGCCAGCAGGGGCCCTCCAGTGGCCCCGCCAGTCACACCACAGATTGGCCCTATTACCGGCTAGGCCTAGTGACCCTACCCATGCACAAATTTTATGCACCGGGCCTCTAGTAAATACATGAATACATAAATAAATTCCATGTTCATAGATAGGAAGACTCAATATTGTCTAGAAGTCAGTTCTTCTCAACTTGATCTATAGATTCAATGCAATCCCAGTCAAAATCCCAGAAAGTCATTTTATGGGTATCAACAAACTAATTCTACAGCTTATATGGAATAGCCAAGACAATATTGAAGGAAAACTAATTGGAGACCTGATAATATCCAACTTCAAGATTTACTATAAAGCTACTGTAGTCAAAACAGTGCACTACTGGTAAAAGAATAAATAAATAGAGCAGTGGAAGAGAATAGAGAGCCCAGCAACAGACCCACATAAATATAGGCAACTATTCTTTGACAAAGGAGCCAAGGCAATACAATGGAGCAAAGATAGTCATTCCAACAAATGGTGCTGGAACAATTGGACATGTGCACAAAAATAAATGAATCCAGATTTGGAACTCTCACCCTTCACAAAAACTAACTCAAAACAAGTCATAGACTTCATGTAAAATGCAGAACTACAAACTTCTCGAAGATAACATAGGAGAAAACCTAAATGACCTTGAGTTGATGATGCCTTTTTACATACAACATCAAAGACATGTTCCATGAAAGAAATAATAGATGAGTACAAATTCATTAAAATTAAAGTATACAATTTAATTTTTTTGCTATCTTCATAAAATTGTGCAGTCACTCTAACTTTAGGACATTTTCATCATCCAGAAAAGCAAAATCCTTTACTCATTGGCAGTTCCTCCTTGTTTCCCTGCAGCCTTGCATAATATAACTGCTAATCTACTTTCTATCTCTATAGATTTGCCTATTCTGGGCATTTCATATCAATGGAAATTTGTATGTGGTTTGTTGTGACTGGCTTCTTCCACTTAGCATAATGTTTTCAAGGATCATCTACATTGTAGCATGTATTAGTACTTCATTCTTTTAATTGCCAAGTAACATTGTATTGTACAGATATAACACATTTTATTTATCCAGTTGATGGACATGTGAGCTGCTTCTATTTTTTATTTTATTTTTTGTCTATTATGAATGAAATTGCTAATCAGCATCCTCTATGTTTAACATTTTGAGAAACTGCCAACTTGTTTTCCATATTGGCTAATCTACAAAGATTTCAATTTCTCCACATGCTCTTCAATATTTGTTTTCCTTTTTAAAAAGTATATTTTTAAAAATAAATTTCAGAGAGAGGAAGGGAGAGGGCGAGAGATAGAAAATCAATGATGAGAGAGAATCATTGATACATGCCCTGCACTGGGGATGGAGCCCACAACCTGGGCATATGTCCTAACAGGGAATTAAACCGTCACCTCCTGGTTCTCTCTCTCTCTCTCTCTCTCTCTCTCTCTCTCTCTCTCTCTCTCTCTCTCTCTTTTAAAATTCTCACCCAAGAATATTTTTCCATTGATTTTTAGAGAGAGTGGAAGAGAGAGAGAAAGATAGAGAGAATGTCAATATGAGAGAAGCACATCAATTGGTTGCCTCCTGCATGAGCCCTGACCAGGACCTGGGCCAGGAAGGAGCCTGCAACTGACATGCCCTTGACCAGAATCAAACCCAGGACCCTTTGTCCTTAGGCTGACACTCTATCCACTGAGTCAAACAGGCTAGGGCTGTTTTGTTTTTTTGTTTTTTTCCTTTCTAATAGCCGTCCTAATAGGTATGAAAGGGAATCTCATTGTGGCTTTGATTTGCATTTCTCTAACAATTAGTGATATTGAGAACCTTTCCATGTGTTTGTTGGTTATTTGTATATCCTCTTTAGAGAAATGTCTATTCAAACACTTGCCCATTTATTTTAATATCAGAACTTTTTTTATTTCAATGAAAAGAATATACTTTTTTATATTAATAGCTAGAGGCTCAGTACATGAAACTTGTGCACAGGTGATGGTGGTGGTGGTGGTGGTGGTGGTGGTGTGTCCCTCAGCCCAGCCTGCACCCTCTTCAATCTGGGACCCCTTGAGAGCAGTCAAACATCCCACTCACAATCCAGGACTGCTGTCGCCGAACCGCTCGCCTGCCTGCCTGCCTGGTTATCCCTAAACACTCCCCTGCCAGCCTGATCAATGCCTAACTGCTCCCCTGCCGACCCGATTGCCCCTAACTGCCCTCCCTGGCCAGCCTGGTCCCTCCCAACTGCCCTCCCTTGCAGGCCTGTCCCTCCCAACTTCCCTCCCCTGATTACCTGATCACCCACAACTGCCCTCCCCTGCAGGCCATCTTGTGTCCACGAGGGGGCAGCCATCTTTGACCACATGGGGGTGGCCATCTTGTGTGTTGGAGTGATGGTCAATTTGCATATTACCTCTTTATTCAATAGGATTTGATTTGTTAGAACAATTTTAGGCTCACAGAAAACTGAGCAAATTGTACAGAATTTCCATATATCCTCTTTCCTCTGTATGGTCTCCCCTATGATTAACATCTTGCACTAGTGTGGTACATTTGTTACAATTGATGAAACAATATTGATACATTATTATTGACTAAAGCCCATAATTTACATTAAAGTTTTACTCTATGTATTGTACAGTTCTGTGAGTTTGACGGAGTCATGATATAAGTGTAATCATCATTATAACATCATACAGATTAATTTCACTGCTCTAAAAATCCCCTGTGCTGGACCTATTTATCCTTCCCTCTGTACTCCAAACCCTAGTCAACTACTAATCTTTTTACTCTCTGTATAGTCTTGCCTTTTCCACAATGTAATGTAGTTGGAATAATACAGTATATACCATTTTCAGACTGGCTCTTTTTACTAAGCAATATGTATTTAAGTTTCTTTTATTCTTTTCTTGGCTCAATGAGTCATATAGGGGGAGAGGGGGTCTTGCCTCTTGGTATTCCCATTCCTAGCTAGATTGTCTGTATTTTCTCTTTAAAAAAAAAAATATATATATATATTTTATTAATTTTCCACAGAGAGGAAGGGAGAGGGATAGAGAGCTAGAAACATCGATGAGGGAGAAACACCGACCAGCTGCCTCCTGCACACCCCCTACTGGGGATGTGCCCACAACCAATGTACATGCCCTTGACTGGAATCGAACCTGAGACCTTTCAGTCCGCAGACCGACGCTCTACCCACTGAGCCAAACCGGTTTCGGCTATTTTCTCTTTTTATTGCTGAATATTTCATTGTATGGATGCACCAAAGTTTGTTATCCATTCACCTTTTAGGGGGCATTTTGGTTGCTTACAGTTTTTTGCAATTAGGAATGAAGCTGCTATAAATGTTCATGTTTTTGTGTGAACGTACTTTTCAACTCATTTGGGTAATCACTGGATCGTGTGGTAAGATTATATTTAGCTTTGTAAGAAACTGCTGAACTGTCTTTTAAAGTGACTCAACCACTTTCCATTTTTACCAATGAAGAATGAGAATTGCCTCCATATTCTTGTCAGTATTGGTATTGTGAAGGTTTTTGTTTTTTAGCCATTGTAACAGGTTGTAGTATCTCACCAATTTAACTCGAAGTTCCCAAATGACATATGGTATTAAGCATCATTTTATATGTTTACTTGACATCTCTGTCTTCTCTGGTGAGGTACGTGTTCAGATCTTTTACTCATTTTTTAAACTGGGTTATTACCTTTTAAAATATATCTATATATATCTATATATATCTATATATATATATTTTACTGATTTCAGAACAGAAGGGAGGGAGAAACAAAAACATCAATGATGAGAGAGAATCATTGATGGGCTGCCTCCTGCACCCCTGGACTGGGGACTCAGCCAGCAACCCCGCACTTGCTCTTGATGGGAAGTGAACCTGTGGCCCTTCAGTCCACAGGCCCACAGTCTATCCACTGAGCCTAACTATCTAGGATGTGTCATTAACTCTTTATTATTGAGTTGCAAGAGTTACTTATAGATTCCATCAGTCCCTTATCAGATATATGATTTGCAGTTTTTCTTTCCTTCTATGAGTTGTCTTTTTAATATTTTGATGGCTAACATTTGCAGCACAAAAGTTAATTTTGTGTTGTCAATGGCGTTATCTCCTAATGACTTGCATTTCTATCATTCGTGGCCAGAGGGTGTAGGGGCAGCAACAAAAGTAAGCTAGACTGGGCTGTGGAAACCGCAAGAAAAGAGATGGCTGGGGAGAGGCCCTGACGCAAAGACGTGGGTAAAGGGGACCTGAGTGAAAGATGCACCTCTAGCTCTGTGCTTGACCAAAGTTCCCAGCGGGGATCCTGTTTGCTTTGTAGCCCAGCAGATAGGCCGGCAGCACCGCCAGAATCCTGCACCCTCTCCTCCTGCAGACTCGGGACGGGGTCAGCCCGGCAGGGGTCTTGTCTGTGGGTACTCCTATCCGTCGCTGACTTTTCTGTATTTCTCTGAGAAAGGGAAACACACGTGTAAAGGGAGTGTTTGAGGTTCCCTCTATCTATAGTAAATACCAGTGTTTAATGTTCCTCAAGGGCTGGGCCTCTGCTTCACGTTTCTTTTCCTCTCTCGGCGGCACCTGAAACCCGGCCCACAGCCTTCCGGTAAGTGTTGGTTCAGAGTGACAGAGGTGAGCGGCCACAGACAGGGCCGGAGGGAGGGCTTGCTGTTTGCTGCTGAGGATGCTAGCATGCAGTAAGTCTCGGAGAGTTGTCTATGTTGACAACAAGCAACTAATAATTTCTGATTCCTACTGTCTACAGGAGCTGATGGCTCCCGAGATAGATATGGGGCCCCGAGAACTCCCTGGAGAGTGAAGAAACTAAAACCCTTGTCACCTCTGAGCTGCGCCCTAGGGGGAGAGGGAGGAGGAGGCGTAGGAGGAGGTGGAGCCTCTCGGCCGGCCTCCGCCAGTGGAGGGTGGGAAGCCTCTCCTCCTTCCCCCTCCCCGTGCCTCCACCTGGCTCCTCCCCTCGTCTCCCGAGCTCCCCTCCCCCCTTCTCCAAGGACAGTGTGCAAGCGAGCCGCGTCCGGGAAGAGCTAGAACAAAAAGGCAAGAGGGGCCCTTGGGTCACCAGCGAGGGGGAAAGCTGAGAGCGACGCGGGCATGACCGCTCTGGGCGGAGGCGGTGGGGAGGACGGACGGGAAGGAGCCGCAGGGAAAGAAGAGGTGGTGTGGCATCCAAAGCCCGAGGGGGGATGGGTAGAGCAGTCCTGAGCGTTCACCCTAAGCCCCTGGGCTCACGTCCCCCGGCCTCCACGCACAGCCCGTTCCCTGGGAGTCAGGGATGGGCGGAAGGCGCTTGGACCTTGTTGCTCTTTGGCTGGTTGGCTCCCATCTTGGCACTCATCCAATTCAAATCAGTGCACCTACGATGCCGACTCTTATTTCCTCCCTCCTGCTTCTCCACACACACACGTGATTCTATGTTTAGGTTGGAGTATGTCTTCGTTTTTACGTCTGTGTCCCTGTGGATCTATAAAAGATGCTTCTAGTTGAATCTGCGTGCGTGTCTGTGTCCTGTCCCTGTGTAACTGTCTTAGACATGCAGAAGAATCGGAGCAGTTTTTTTGTGTGTGAATTCGCTCCCTCACTGAAGCCTCCAGGTGTGGGTTTCTATGGCCCAGGAGCTCCCAGAGTGAATGAGGAAGAAAACAACGTAGGGGAAAAGGGATCCGCATACTCCTGTTTTGGTCTTTTCTTTACAAATGTTTACCTTCCTATTTGCACCAGCCTCTTAGTCTTTCGTTGTTGTTTTTTTGAGAACAGTAGACATTTGGACATGAAGCTAAATAGGAGATTGTCTCTATCCACATGTTTATATTTCCTTTAGCATTTGGTTTCTTTGGGCCTTTTTGCATCTGTATGTGTTAGAAGTACAGATAATACAAAGCTGTATCCGTATCTAAACATATTTAACGTTTTTCATATGTTTGTGTGCATTTTGTGTTGTCTGTCAGTTCACGAATGCTTTCAACAGGTATTTATTGAACTGCTGTTATGTGCACAGACTTCGCTAGACTTTGGCAGGCTGTGGGAGAGTTTTAAGACATGGACATGATCCTTCCCTGGGTGAGTTTTTAGCCTAGTCAGGAAAAATGACTTTAGTAATCATCGAGTTCAGGGGGCTGTAAACATTTTCAATAAAAATGGTAAATATCTTAGGCTATGCAGAGCATCTGGCCTCTGTTGGCAATAATCTACTCTCTTGTTGTAGCACAAAAGCACCCATAGATGATACATGAAAGTATGAGAGTGGTATGGACACTGAAATTACTACAATTTTATATAATTTTCACGTCATGAAATTCTTTTTTCAACCGTTTTAACATGAGAAGGGCTAGATTTGGCCTAGGGGTTGTAATTTGCTAACCCCTGATCTAGTCTAACCTTTCCAATAAA
The DNA here is from genome assembly GCF_014108245.1 of Pipistrellus kuhlii. Classification (NCBI taxonomy): domain Eukaryota; kingdom Metazoa; phylum Chordata; class Mammalia; order Chiroptera; family Vespertilionidae; genus Pipistrellus; species Pipistrellus kuhlii. The sequence continues at coordinate 41,155,563 of NW_023425529.1, forward strand.
TAATACGCAATTCAAATACTACAGAAAGTATTAATTAAGTGTCACATGAATGATCCAGGTCCAGGCAATTTTTTACTAGAGGAGGTCCAAAAAGGAACCCTCTTTGACCTGTGGTCATCGGTGAAGGCTAAGTAGGTTTGATAGGGGTGCGACTAAGATGGGTCTTCAATGATGGAGCGGGATATTATCTCTGGAAAAGGCGCCAGGACAATCAGGAACTGCATCGCTTTCTGGAAAAGGAATGCGGTGTGTCCAGGCACAGAAGTGGGGAGGAGCAAAGCATTGTTCAGGTGATGATGAAACAGAATTCGGGAGCGAAGGTTCTAGCTCCAGGGAAGGGCTAGCTAGATCTTGGAAGCTTTGAATGCCAACCCAAGAAGTCTGGACTTACCTGTCAGCACTGATCATATGAATCTGTGTCTCTTAATAACGTTCTGTGTGTATGTATTCATGAGCCTCATTGTATGCATTTTATTGGCAAGTGTGTGGATCTGTGTTTATGCGACCTATGTCTTTATCGGCAGTTACCTTATTTTCCCAGATGCACAGCAGAAACATGGTTTGTGCTTAAAGGTCATCACCCTCTGTTCATGTGAATGAATCTTCTCTCCACTGAGGCCTCAGTGGTCTATGACCTAACATGGAGGTTTATTTTGTGTCTCTAATAGAGCGGAAAAGGGAAACACAAGGAGAGGGAGACAAGCTATTGTGGTGGGCAATTCAGATGGAAAGAGGCAGCGAGGATAGACGAGACTGGAATGATAATAAGAAGGGAGAATAGGCCTTGCCAGTTTGGCTCAGTGGATAGAGCATTGGCCTGTGGACCGAAGGGTCCCGGGTTCAATTCCAGTCAAGAGCACATACCTTAGATTTAGGCGCCTCCCCGCCCCAGGCCCTGGTCAGAGTTCCTGCAGGAGGCAACTAGTCGATGTGTTTCTCTCACATCAGTGTTTCTCTCTGACTTTCCCTCTCACTTTCACTCTCTAAAAATCAATAGAAAAGTATCCTCAGATGGGGATTAACAAAAAAAAGAAAGAAAAAAAAAGAAGGGGGAATAATAGGATTTGGTAACTTTTGATCTGAGAGTAAGGAGTAAGGAGGAAATAAATTTTAAAGTATAATATTTTAGCCTGGATAACTGGGAGAATGATGACTCCATTGGCATTTTATGGACACAAAAGGATGTCTTGTGTGTTCCTTTGAGAGAGATAAGCCCTAAAGACAAAAATATGAAGGTGCTCACATGTTGTGTGCACATATCTGTGTATGTGTGACAGTGATTTTGTGTTATGCTTCTCCTTTGATCACATGTAGTGTGAAGGGCGAGGGCTGAAGACAAAGAATCAAGTGATGTTCAGGAGGTGAATAGCCTGGGAGGGATTGGAAAAACCATAGAAAGTTCCTAACTGTATGATGACAGGAGATTTGACTTTGGGTGGTGGGCACATAGTGCAATACACAGAGATCTTGTAACACCTGAAACGTGTATATTCATGTTGACTAATGTCACCTCAATAAGTTTAATAAATATTAAAAAATAATAATAAAAAGAAAGTCCCTAACCATTCCTGAGCCTGACACTGTTAACATGCCCAAGCTCTAATGCACCTTTAAACCAAGTCCAGTTCCCACTTAGCCCAATTCCATAACACCCAACCCTAGTCTTAACCATAATCCAACCTATCTTTGCTTTTCTGCTTTCCCTTTGCTGGGACCCATCTGATTCCTATGCTCTGCAAGAGCCCTTCCCTTCATTAAAAGGAAGGATCCCTAAGACTAACTTAACTTTCTCCTTCCTTTTTCATTTCTGCCCAGTCAATCGCTCTTCTCCTTGACCTTTGCTTATTCTACAAATAGGATCCCATTGGCAAGATCAGTCAGGACTTTTGTGGTCTCGGGCTTGATGACTGTGACATTTCAGCTCGTCACTCTGGGAGTGTGTGCCTCTCTTTTGGAAGAAGTTCAAACTCTCAGGCTGCAAAGCCCAGACTCCATTTAGTGAGAGAGCCTGACTGAAGTGGCTCTATCCAGCCTAACGGCCGTTTCCAGAGCTCCTAGCACCTTGATCCAGCTGTATCTTAACTGGTTACTATTTACATTCTAGACTGGATCATGACCCATGAAGAGCATCATGCAGCCAGAACCCTGGGGAAAGGCAAAGCCATCGCCGTGCTAACCTCTGGCGGAGATGCCCAAGGTAAGGAGGAGGGCACTGCGTGGTTAGAGACAAAAACATGGCTGATGGGCCCCCTTGAGCTTCTTGACTCCCCTTAGCCTGTAGAATGAACTATCCTCCGGTTACAGATTCACACTGGAATCTTGGTTTTCCTAAAAATCTCTCATCTGCTTTGGATTTTATTTTCTCTACTTTTATTTACCTAAATCTTCATAAAACTTCTTTCCAAATTTCTCTGAAGATGTGGGTCCATTTGGGTCCTTTGGTACCTAAAAGACGGATGTTGTCTCAAAGAACATTGGAAAGAAAGAGACTGATGATATAAAATGATTGAGGAGCAAGTAGATAGATTCACTTCAAGTACCGTGGAAATGTTGGGAAAAGGGGGAGATCCAGAATTGGTATTTGGTGGTCTCCAGCTAGAGCTTCAGAATTAACTCTGATGTCTACAGAATTCCTGCACTGACTAGGGTCAGGCACCTCACTCTTACAGCATATGTCCTTCTTCTAGGCAGAGTTCTGCTCCATTCTCTGTTTCTCTGGCCTTCCTCCCCTTCCATCCCTTTAGTCCTTGAACACACAGAACAGCAGCAGTTCTTTAGTACAGATTCATGGTGGGGATGGGCAGTGGGCAGAAAGCCAGAGGGAACCCATTTCTGAGTTGCGTTTAAGAAAAATCAGGTTTGCCCTAACCAGTTTGGCTCAGTGAATAGAGCGGCAGCCTGCAGACTGAAGGGTCCCAGGTTTGATTCTGGTCAAGGGCATGTACCTAGGTTGCGAGTACATCCCCAGTGAGGAGTGTGTGGGAGGCAGCTGATTGATGTTTCTCTCAAAGATGTTTCTAACTCTCTATCTTTCTCTCTTCTTCTCTGTAAAAAAAATAATAAAATATATATTAAAAAAGAAAGAAAAATCAGGTTTATGAAAATGGAAGTGGGAAATAGGAGATGTGTGATTTATTTTACTTTTCCCCTCCTTTGAAGATCTTGTATATGCTAACTTAATACCTTGAAGAGAGGCCGAATCTCTTTGAAAGGGATTCTGGGACATGGAGGCTGTGAAGAGAAAGAGAAGGAAAGAGATTTCAGCTAGTGTCCCCTTCCTCTGCACCACTCTCCCTAGGCTTTCTGATGCTTTGTGGTAAGCACACACTTTGTATAGAGCCCTGTCTCATATGTTGTAAAGAAGGTGATTTTCTTTGGGAACTTACAGTTTAATGAGAAAAGATGTCATACATTACTAGAATGCCTATGTAGGACACATAAATAGCAATTATCAAGTGTGCTTAACCCAGTAGAATCCACTTATACAATGAAAAGATACAATAGGATTACCAAGGAAAACTTCACAGAGAAGATAGATTTCAAGAAACTAAACTCTTCATTCAGATAAAGTGCTTAGAACAGTGCCTGGCACATAGTAAGTACTCAATAAATGTATTATTAATTAAATAAAGTGAATAATTGAGCACCTGCCATGTACCAAGCAGGATGCTAAACACTAAGGCTATATTAATGAAGAAGTCTCACATTGTTTTTGTGTTATTGTCCTTGTTAGTATACTAGACTTTAAGCATCTTTTTAAACTAACATTTATTTAGTTATAGTTGGATATATATTACGAATAGAAGAATGCTAGAATGAGGAAGCTGAGGAAAGGGGGCACAGAAGCCCAACTTTAGGAATAGTGGGAATATTACCGTGTTTCCCCAAAAATAAGACATCCTCTGAAAATAAGACCTACTTACAGGTTTCCTTCTGAGTGAAATATAAGGCATCCCCCTGAAAATAAGGCCCCCCTATGCTAAACATGAGAGATTTGGTCCACTGATTCTGAAAGAAATGGAGTCACAAGAAATTGACCAGGAAATTCAGGAATTGGATTGTTATGATGATGTTCCAGAAGATGATGACATGATTGTCATTGAATAAATGAGTAAATTCTTGATACTGTAGGATTCACAGTTTGTCTGGTTTGTGTTGACAACTACCGTACTACCGTACCGTATACAGGTAATAAATTTCCTTTATTTTCATTTAACAATAAATGTGTACCGTATTCTTCATGGAAAAATAAGACATCCCCTGGAAATAAGACCTAGCACATCTTTGGGAGCAAAAATTAATATAAGACACTGTCTTATTTTCAGGGAGACAGGGTTGAATGCAGAGCCCAAATTGAGGCTATAGAGACTGTTAACCTGGCTCCTCCCACTTCACTCTTCTCTCCTGGAAATACTGAGCTCTTCAACATAAACTTTGAGTGTTGATCCTAAAACTTGGGTAGGATGGCCTTTAGAATGGGTCAAATTGTAGGAAACAAGGGCCTGGTAAAAGTACCAAGTGAGTCACCCAGAGTTGTGAAATTATGAAAAAGATCTCTCTGGAAAGGGAAAGAGGTAAGAGGGAAAAAAAAGGTTTAGGATTTAATGTGGGTCTAAGAGATCGTGAGCAGAGAGACCCTCTTATTCTAGAGATGGCCAACACCTGTGTTAAACCTGTGTGGAGGGAAGGGTCATCTTTTGTGAAGGCAGGGGCTATTGACAGGCTGATTTCTGGAAGGCCCACCTAGGACAAGGCCCGGGGGATTCTATGACAGAATCAGTGTGCCCAGGGAGCTGTCGCACTGTGAGTCCACAAAACATCACAGGTGCATAGCAGTAGGCACCGAGAGTGGTGGAGGATGAAATTCTAGGGAAGCAAGGAAGCAAAGCACAAAGTCACAGTATTGCTGAGAGGTCCCAACTGAAGGAGCAGCTCAGATGCAAGAGGCAGCCTGGTCAGGGATAAGTTTAGTGGTGCCTGTTCTCTCAGGAGCACAAAAGTGTATTTTCCCTGGAGGCTAGGGTCCCACGAGAAAATGAGGTTGGGCTCTGTGAAATCCATGGAAGTCATAGCTCTGTCATTCCCTGAGCCTTAGCAAAGCTAATAACCTCTTAAAGTAAAGAGTGGTCAGGACTGAGGAGACATCCTGAGCTCAAAAGTTGGGCTGATTACATACCAAATCCTAATTCTCCCTCCAGCCCTGCCCCCCTCAACCATGCCACAGTTGGCCTTAGGAAATCGGCATGTCTGTCGGAAAGGACCTCAGTCATCTGCTCTTGCCCTCTGTCTTCAGACCGACAGTCCATTTAATTAATTTATTTCATTATTATTATTATTATATTTTTTAATCCTCACACGAGGAATGAAGGTTTTTTCCCCCCATTTATTTTTAGAGAGAGTGGAAGAAGGGGCAAAGATGAAAGAGAGAGGGAGAAGGAGAGGGAGAAGGAGAGGGAGAGGGAGAGGGAGAGGGAGAGGGAGAGAGAGAGAGAGAGATGAAGTAAGAGAGACACATCAATTTGTTGTCTTCCGTTTGCATCTTGCCCAGGGCCGGGGACTGAACCTGCAACCGAGATACATGCCCTTGACTGGGAATGAACCCAAGTCTGTGGGCCAATGCTCTAACTACTGAGCACCCAGCCAGGGCCAGGCAGTTCATTTAAATGCATGTTCATTCTATTTTTACATGTGTACAGGAGCAGGGATTCTGTTCTTTCTGATTGCTATTCTAGGAGTTATCATTTTCAGTGACATATTCACCAGAAAGAGTAATTCACATTAAACAAATATTTATTCCTCTTATTTGGAGTTTAATAATTTTTCTCTTATTCAAAGTTCAGTTAAGGTAGAAAGAAACATTCTAGCTTCCGTTTTAAAAAAAATAGCAATCAAGTCATATATTAGTTTTATTTCTATCTTGTAGAAAACCATCACCCATAGTTCTTCTTCCCAAAGCCTCTCTCCAACAGGCTGTAACTAGAGACTCTAAAAAATTGCATGCTTCTGATGTTCTCCAGAGCCCCTTCTAGCTGTACCCAGAATACCCCCTGGCTGCTGCCTGTAATCTTATCCTTCATCTTGCTTCTAATAGGTCAGACAGCTGCTCATAGAGAGTTATTTAGGACAACATGGAACAGCCAAGGGGAGCCTGGCCAAGACTGGCCTGGGGCCAGAATAGGCCAATGAGTTTGGATAGCAGAGTCCAAAGAATTACTGGGACTCCCTACCATAAACCATCTATACATTCTGGTCTGTGATTTCTAGGGAGCTAGGAGTTTGAGACAGGTCCAGGGACACAAAGAGGATTCTAAAACTCGATTTCTAAGAAAACACTCAGCTATCCCATTTAGAAGCAGGAAAGATGACCTCTAGAGGTTGGTAGGGTTGAGGTAAGAAGAAGGCAGAGGGAGAAGAGAAGAGAAAGAATCTTCTTTCCTTGTGGGATTTTTCTTCTGCCCAATGGACTTGGATATTTTGTGCCCACCATCTTTTGTTTCCTCTACACTTAATACCTTTTACTTACTTATTTATTTTAAAATATATTTTTATTGATTTCAAAGAGGAAGGGAGAGGAGAGAGAGATAGAAACACCACTATAGAGAGAGAATCACTAACTAGCTGCTTCTTACATGCCCCCACTGGGGATTGAGCCCACAACCCCTGCATGTGCCCTGACGGGTAATGGAACCCTGACCTTCTGGTTCATAGGTTGACATTCAACCACTGAGCCACACGGGCTGGGCACACACAGGCTTTTCTTAAAGCTTCTGAGAAGCCCCCTCCCTTCACAGACTTTTCAGTTTTGATTCCTTCAATGTGAGGGTGTCAACTCTGACCTCTAGCCTTATTTGCTTCAGTGATGTTGTAAATAAGCTTTGATATTTGATATTAGGCCAATGTTTGACATGGGTAATGGTTTTGTGGGCATGGGCACTTCTTCTGGAAGAAGGTCCACAGCTTTCGTTTGATTTTCGGGCATGCCAAAAAAAGAATCAAACGAAATCTGTGCTCACCAATGATCTCTTGTTGGCATGCCCGACCTTGCGGTTGTTATTTTAATTATCAGAAGCATTAGACTCTGTTCCCACATCTTAAAAAACTGTCCCCTATGGCTTTGAAGACATTGCTAAGTCCTGGTCTCCTTTTGCCTTTCTGGTTGCTCCTTAAAGAGTTTCCTTCAACCGAAACCGGTTTGGCTCAACCATAGAGCGTCGGCCTATGGACTGAGGGGTCCCAGGTTCGATTCCGGTCAAGGGCATGTACGTTGGTTGCGGGTACATACCCGGTGAGGGGTGTGCAAGAGGCAGCTGGTCCATGTTTCTCTCTCATCGACGTTTCTAGCTCTCTATCTCTCCCTTCCTCTCTGTAAAAAATCAATAAAATATATTGGGGGGAAAAAAAGTTTCCTTCATGGATTCCTCATCCCCTGCCCATTCCTTCAATGTTGGTTTTCCTCCGGGTTTCTTTCCGTGTCCTTTTCCCTTCTAATTCTTCGTATTCTCTTGAGACAGTCTCTTCCAAGTTCACATGATGTCCCACAGGAACTCAACTCAAAATATGAGTGTATCATCCCCACCCCTATCTTCCCAAATCAAAACCTGCCTCTGCTCAGTTAACTGCACAACAGTTTTACCTTTTGTGAAAGTCAGTCATGGGATTTCCTCTTCTTCCACAGAACTTTGAAATCTAATCACATTGCTGATTAGATGTAAGTCCTATTACTTCTGTTTCCTGGTGTCTCCTGTCCAATATCTCTGTTTTGCAACAAATATCACTCTCATTTTTTGTCTGGGCTATCTGATGGCCATCCAATCCTTGTGCATCTTTTTCAGTGTGTCCTCCACATTGCCAGAGCCATCTCCTGATATGTTGATCTCATCCTGTCCCTGCACTCTCACAGTGCTTCAGTGATTCTCCATAGTCTGTAAATTTTTTTGGTCACAAACTCTTTTAAGAATCAAACGAGCCGAAGCCGGTTTGGCTCAGTGGTAGAGCGTCGGTCTGCGGACTGAAGGGTCCCAGGTTCGATTCCAGTCAAGGGCATGTACATTGGTTGCGGGCACATCCCCGGTAGGGGGTGTGCAAGAGGCAGCTGGCCAATGTTTCTCTCTCATCGACGTTTCTAGCTCTCTATCTCTCTCCCTTCCTCTCTGTTAAAAAGTCAATAAAATATATTTAAAAAAAAAAAAAAAAAAGAATCAACGAAAGCTGTGGACCTTCTTCCAGAAGAAGTGCCCATGCCCACAAAACCATTACCCATGGATCCTTAGTCAAACATTGGCCTACAGAATGATCCTTAGTCAAACACTGGTCCACTTTCTCACATAGCTTACAGGTGCCTGTCCACCTGTGTAGCTTCATTGCTCACCACTTCCTGTTTTATATTTTATTTTTTATAATACTGAATTACCTAAGGTTATTCCTTCAAACTTGCCTTTATTTGTGTTATTCTCCCTGCCTGGAACATTTTCCCCCAAATTGTCCACCTGACAAAAAGATTAAATGGAAATTGTCCTGTAGGTCTTAGCACAAATGGTCTTTTCTATACAGCCTTCCCAGGCTTCCTCCTAGCAGCTGAAATGCTCCTTCTCCTTGTTCCCACTACATGTTGTACATGGACCCATATTGTCACCTTATTATAATTCTTCACAGGTCTTGAGGACCATTACCTTTATCTCTGTATCCCCTAACTCTGTGTTCTTCTCAGCTGTATCCCCAGTGCCTACATAGCGCCAGAAACATGATATATATTCACAAATATTTGTTCAATGAGTGAATGGACCTCCAATATGGTTTGGAGCTTACAGCCATATTAGCCTAAAAAAACAAAACAACCAGAAGCAGACATTCTGGTTTTTTTCTATTCTCTTCCTTTCCAGAGAGCTTTGGGTTATGCAGTAGTGTGTGGCGAATTTTAGTCTTGTGCTGCAGATTTTTCGATCACTGGCTTCTCTAGTGCTCACTGGTAGATGGTATTTCCCCAGGTAGTAGGGTTAAGGAGCATGCAACTAGATTTTAGATTGAAACAAAAATACATACTACTGGGATATCCTGAATAAGAAGTTGATCTCTTATGACGCTATGATTCCTTGAACATCATCTTGAGTTCCTTCTCACATTATTATAAGCCAGAGAATCTCAACTAAGTGCTACACATTGGAACATACACCAACTCAAATGACACTAAAATGTTGTATATGTGTGGAGACTGGTCACTGAGCCTCAGAGAGTCATGTCTTTGTCCTGAAAAGCCTACCAAACCTGGATGTCTGTCTAGATTCAGTGCAGAAGGCAAAAAACAAAACAAAAACAAACCTAGGATAGCCATTGAGGTTAGGAGGACATAGCCTGGAGGTCAGTAGTGTTGGTTTAGGCATTTTAGGACTTGGATTCATATCTGAGCTTTTTAAGAGTACTAGCTCTGTTTCCTTGACCTCTTGGAACTTCAGTTTCCAAAATTTGTAAAATGGAGGCACCTCCAGGGTTGTGGATAGGATTAATTGAGATGATGTTTGATAAGCACTTAGTAGTATCTAACACAATAAGCATTCAAATTATTATTCCCCAGATTGCCCTGGCAAGGAAAGATAGGATTTTTGGGAGGGAAAAGTGAGGGGGGTATCTGGAGCTACATTAACATTGAGACCTGGAAGAAAGGAATATTCTAGATTTAGAAAAAAGCCCAGCCCAGCCAGTGTGGCTCAGTGGTTGAGCATCAACCTATGAACCAAAAGGTCCTGGTTCGATTTCCCATCAAGGCACATGCCCAGGTTGCGGCTCTGTCCCCAGTGGGGTATGTGCAGGAGACAGCCGATCAGTTTCTCTCTCATCATTTATGTTTCTGTCTCTCTTCCTCTCCCCTCCTTTCTCTGAAATCAATAAAAATATATATTTTTTAAAAAATAGGGAAAAAGCCTGGCCAGTGTGGTTCAGTGGTTAAGTATTGACCTGGGTACATGCCTGGGTTGTGGGCTCAATCCCCAATGTGGGGTAGGCAGGGAGCAGCCTATTAGTGATTCTTTAGCATTATTGCTGTTTTTATCTCTCTCTCTCCTTCTCCCTTCCTCTCTGAAATCAATAAAATATATAAAACAAAATAAAATAGGAAAAAGAACTGTCTCCTATCTTGGATTAAAGGGCTGCTTTTCTTAGGAGTAACCTCTTTCTCTCTTCTTTTCTCCTTGCAGGAATGAATGCTGCTGTCAGGGCTGTGGTCCGAGTTGGTATCTTTACTGGTGCCCGTGTCTTCTTTGTCCATGAGGTTGGTTGTCTACTTTGTTCTCCATTTCCTTTTCTTTTTTTCTTTTTTTGCTATATGCTTAACCTGCTCCTTTCCTCTTCCCACTTCCTCTTTCCTTACCTCCCAGTTACATTGCTGTGTCTGATTGTCTTGGCTCCCTCCCCGCTCTCAGCCTCAGTAATGATGATGGGACTCAGAGATCTGAGGACTGGGTCCCCATGTTGCCTGTTCAGTTTAAAGGAAGAAATACCTGTCTTCCCTCCACCTCCCTCCAAAACAGAGAGAGAAGCTGAAGTGAGTTAGTATTTCACAGCAAATTGAGTAAATCCAGAGGTAGAGCCGCAGGAGGAAAGAGTCCTAGATTTCTGTAGTTTGCCCAGCTTTCTGAGGTTCTAATTCCTCTTTGTTTCCCTTCTTTTCATTTCCTCTTGTTCTTTGTCACTTTTCTTTAGGGAAGTTTTAGCTGTCTTCTCTTTAATTGTATAGTCTCTTGTCTTTTCAAGTTACATTCCTCTCCCTCCCTCCCTCCAACATCCCCTTTTCTTCTCCGCTGTTACCAAAACCATCTGTTATGTAGTTCCCCTGGGAAGCAGGTTAGAAGGAATGGGATGAGCCAAGAACAGAAGAATTAAAATTAAGTATTAAGGAGGACGTAGAAAATGGGAGAAACTAGAAGAGGGTACTGAAACGTTAACATCTCCTTCCTTGGACTGTGTTAGTCTCACAAGTATCCGGGAATCTGTAATGGGAGCAGGTGACTTCATTCTCTGAGAACCTCTTCCCAGGTCCTGTCTTGATCCTGGGAGTTCAGGGGGAAGCCTAGCAGAGACTGAATGGGTCTCATGTGCCCCACAGGGTTATCAAGGCCTGGTGGATGGTGGCGAGCACATCAGGGAAGCCACCTGGGAGAGCGTTTCAATGATGCTTCAGCTGGTACGTTCTAGAGGACGTCTGTCCCATGTTTTGTCCTTGTTTCACCCCACGCTGCCTTGGGCTCATGGTTTCCCCAGTTCCCTGCCATGTGGTTTGATGGGAAGAGATTCAGTGACGAGGTAGGGGCTGTGCTTGCCCTTTACTCTTTGCATCTGAAAGTATCATCCTGGTTTTCTAAAATGGGGTAGAGAGTGGGGATGTGATCATAGGACAGTTTGCTCTGTATATAAAGGTCATAGGCATGACTTGGGGAACTGACATGTAAGCAAGACCTGCTCTGGGGTCACGGGGAAGGTCTGGCCCTGAAAATAACCTTACCCGAGGACTGGAGCCAGAGCCAGAAGTAGGGCTGAAATATGCTAGACCTCATGTGATGGTGATGAGGTGGCCTGGAACCAGATGATTTAAGAGAGGGAGGAACCCAGAAAGCTTTTCAGAGTTAAAAATCAACCGAACAAACAAGCAAACGAAAAACTAAAAATACCCTGATCATATTCATAACCCTTTGTCTTTAAGTCATTCTTTAAGTCACTATGTACTCATTTTCTGATTTACTGAAAAATTTACAAATTATATTTGTATCTCCATCCTTTGCCTCAGTCCCCTACCACACCAGGGCAAGAAATTTAATGTGCAGGGCTTAGTGACGGTTCCAGGCAAGAGATGGTGCCTGCTATAACGTGGCCTGGGAATGAGCCAGAAGTCTCCATCAGTGCCCCAAAGTTCTGGATATCAGAAGCTTATATGATTTTTGAAAAATAAGTGTATTTACCTCTCTTGGGGTATCTGTAAACCCTCGGACATTTGAGGCTTTCTATATCCAAAGCTATTGTTCCTGTGAATAACTGGGTATTGGGGTTCTTTCCACTCACACCCGGATCCCACAGAGTGAAGGGAGAAGACTGGCAGTGCCCAGTTACAATTAGAAGTCATAGTGTGTGGAGAGGGGAAAATACTGCCAAGCACGTTGAGATGATGCAGTCCTTAATGTCAGGCCAGTAGGGAGAACTTCCAAAGGGTGGAGATTATTTCAAAAGCCAGCAGGCATCTATGTATTCGCCTTGAGGAAAATCATGTTGATAACAAGGCCTTCAAGCAAATGGGTTGATCTTAGAAGCCTTTTAAGAGGTGTAGCAGAATGGAGGAATGATGCTGTGACATCCCAGCCAGTGTTATTGCCTCTTTCCTTTCAATGGAACAAATGACTCTTTTTTTAGGCAGTTTTCAGCCTTTTTTTTTTAATGCATTTTTTAATATATATTTTATTGATTTTTTACAGAGAGGAAGGGAGAGAGATACAGAGCTAGAAACGTTGATGAGAGAGAAACATCAACCAGCTGCCTCCTACACACCCCCTACTGGGGATGTGCCCGCAACCAAGGTACATGCCCTGGACCGGAATCAAACCTTCAGTCCGCAGACCACTGAGCTAAACTGGTTTCGGTGGAACAAATGACTCTTAAAGATGTCAGGAAACTCCCCAGGGACCTCATGGTTATGTCAGCCCATTACAGAATTGGAATAGGGGAAATCTGAGCATGTTGAGCCCAAATTTGGCTGTGTCATCTGTTGAGTTGATTTCTCCCTCTTCCCCAAAGGGAGGCACAGTGATTGGCAGTGCCCGGTGCAAGGACTTTCGGGAACGAGAGGGGCGACTCCGAGCGGCCCACAACCTGGTGAAGCGTGGGATTACTAATCTGTGTGTCATTGGGGGTGATGGCAGCCTCACTGGAGCTGACACCTTCCGTTCTGAGTGGAGTGGCTTGTTGAATGACCTCCAGAAAGAGGGTGAGACGTTGCTCTCATCGGTATTGTTTGTGCGTGCACACATACACACACCTTCCCTTCCATTGGAGAAAGTCGTTTCCTAAACAAACAGGCAGTCTTTGTCCTCCTTTCTCTGCCATTGCTTACATTTCCCACTGGCTCCAGTTCCCCCTCTGTCTGGCCGTCTGCTCTTTGGCATGCCGGGCACCTCACCCAGGGCTCCTGGTTTGCTTTCCATTGTCAGGTAAGATCACGGCTGAGGAGGCTAAAAAGTCTAGCTACCTGAACATCGTGGGTCTGGTTGGCTCAATTGACAATGACTTTTGTGGCACCGATATGACCATTGGTACTGACTCTGCCCTGCACCGGATCATAGAGATTGTAGATGCCATCACTACTACTGCTCAGAGGTAAGGGTTGGGGGTGGACCACGTGGGAGGGTGGCAGCTGGGACAGACTAAGAGCTCCGAGCTAGAGAAGATGGAAGTGTTTGAGGTATAGTGACTATAATGACTAGTTTTCTGAGGCTAGAACACTTTTTAAACTAGGAATTATCCCTAGAGCAGTGAAATTGCACTGCTCTCAAATGTGTAAGATTGGCCTCTTGCCTCTGTCTAGCCCAATGTCCAAGCATGTAGCTCTGAGGTCTTTATACCTCTTGAGTCTCCCACATAATTAGTGTCTAGACAGGTGAATCCAGGGAGCTCAAACCTGAGCCACCCTTTCCAACCTCATCATAGAGATTGTAGAGGCCATTACCACCACGCTCAGCGGTTAGGAGGCTTGGAGGCAGAGTGGGAGAATGGGAGGACGAAGGGTAATAGTTTACCCCAGGGGAATCCTAAAGGATTCCAGGTTAGTCACGTTCTCTCTTCCTCACTTCTTTTCCCTTTTTCTCCTTCTCTTCCCGAGCCCCATCCCTTCTGGATCAGAGCCTCAGTACTGACACCTTTGCTTTTTTGTATTATATATTTGGTTGATTTCAGAGAGAAAGGGAGAGAAATAAAGAGATAGAAACATCAATGATGAGAGAAAATTATTGGTTGGCTGCCTCCTGCACATCTCCTACTGGAGGGAATTGAACTCACAATCCGGACACGTGGCGTTGGCCAGAATTAAACCTGGGACCCTTTAGTCTGCATGCCAACAATCTATCTGAGCCAAACTGTCTATAGCAGTACTGACTCCTTTCACTGCTATGTTCTCTCAGGCCTAGGAAGGACACCCTGTGGCTAAATGTTTCCTGTAGGTCTTCCTGTTCTCTCAGGAAACCTGCTGGGAGGCCTAGCAGCATAAATACCTCCTCCAGAGGAGTTACTTGGTCTAACAGTGGGTACAGCTGATCTTAACCATAGGGACACTTGGACAGTGTGAGTGTCTTGTCTCTTGCAGCCACCAGAGAACGTTTGTGCTGGAGGTCATGGGCCGGCACTGTGGGTAAGATCCCCCATCTTGGCTTGTTTATTCCATGGACCCAGCACTAGCCCTTTCCTTCTCCCTGTGGAGCCCAGAGAGGCCTCCAGTGGTACAGACCTGGAGGTGCACCCGTGCCTCTTAGTGTGGCCCCTTTCCCTGTCCCCACTGCACCTCCCATGTATGGCTACATGTGCGTGAGTGCACATGCGTGCACGTGCACAGGCACACGCAGTGTGAAAGAACAGGCAGTGCTCTGAGATGGAAGCCCCTGTGGGAGGTGAGCCTGAATGGAGAGTGCCCTGCAGGGGCAGAATCTCTTTGGGAAGCTGGCTCCATAGTCACCCTCAACCCAAGGATGAAATTGAGGATCCTCAGTGCTTTCGCCAGCGATGGGGACTGGCGAACGTGTTGGGCACGGGGAGGCTATCTGTGGAGTGCGGCTCCTAGCGTGATGCCTCTGGTTCTCGTCTCAGATACCTCGCCCTTGTCACCTCTCTCTCCTGTGGTGCCGACTGGGTGTTTATTCCGGAATGTCCACCGGATGACGACTGGGAGGAGCACCTGTGTCGCCGGCTCAGCGAGGTATTGGCACTTCTTTATTTTACTCGTAAACAGTAAAATTCCTCACCCTGTTTCAGATGTTCCGTTTCCTTTCCATCGGTTTTATCCGCTGACCATGTCCCTCTTTGTGCTTGACCAGACAAGGACCCGTGGTTCTCGTCTGAACATCATCATTGTGGCTGAGGGTGCCATTGACAAGCATGGGAAACCGATCACCTCAGAAGACGTCAAGAACGTTAGTATGAATGAAGTTGAAGATGTCTTGAACACCTTCCCCACCCCGGGCCCGTTCCCTAATGATTTCTGAGTCTCTCCTTCGTCCTTCTTAAGTTGTTAAGATCTCTCCCAGGGTTCCCGCCTGCTGGTTTCCTCCCACCAGGAATCATTATAAGACAAAAAGATAAGTTGTCCACACTTTATCTATGTCTCTTTTTCTTTGATTCTGTATATCCCTTTCTCTGTTCCTCCCTTGGTCTCTCCAGCTGGTGGTAAAGCGTCTGGGATATGACACCCGGGTCACTGTCTTGGGGCATGTGCAGCGGGGTGGGACACCATCAGCCTTTGACCGAATCCTGGTAAGTCCTGGGGCTTGTTGGCCCTCCTGCCTTAGAACCTTCAGCTTGTTGTCCTTCCCCTGCAGTCTGTACCTCACTAGCACAGGGCCTTAAACCACTGGTCACGCTGCCCCGCCACCAGCCTCTGCAGTGGCTGGGCCCATTCCCTTACACTCAAGAGTTCGCTTCTGTAGCAAAAAATAATGGAAACTATCATATGTGATCCCCCAATGGTGAGGTCTCCTATCTGAGAGCTATGAGCATCAGGGCAGTTAAGATCTAATCTAACCTCAGACACTCAGTTTGAACCCTCTTATCCTACTTTCATTGGAAGAGAGAGGCAA
This sequence comes from Pipistrellus kuhlii, assembly GCF_014108245.1. NCBI lineage: Eukaryota > Metazoa > Chordata > Mammalia > Chiroptera > Vespertilionidae > Pipistrellus > Pipistrellus kuhlii. The sequence goes on from NW_023425529.1 coordinate 41,171,378, forward strand.
TATCCTTCCTTGTTTTATCAATAAGAAGGGAATATTATTAAGCCTCATTGATCCCCTTGACCGCTATAGTGGGGCATGTTTCTCTGGAATCAAATAGTATCCTTATGGGTTCTGATGGCAAGAGGACGAAGAGTCAGGAAGCTTTAGATGCAATCTGGGGAGGGAGGGAGAGCCCAGTAAGTTCTTGGCTACAGTCTTTAAATGTGGAACCCAACCCTGTGGGTTGGAAAGGGTGCTAAGTGCCCTGGTTCCCCAGGCCAGGCCAACATAGGGAGGCCTGAACCAGACTTTGCTCCTTGGGCTCCTACAGGGCAGCAGGATGGGTGTGGAAGCAGTGATGGCACTACTGGAGGGGACCCCAGACACCCCAGCCTGTGTGGTGAGCCTGTCTGGTAACCAGGCTGTGCGCCTGCCTCTCATGGAGTGCGTCCAGGTGGTAAGTACCAATTCCAGTGCCCCTTCCTAATGCCCCAAACCCATCTCTGAGCTGGAGCTTATGGGGAAGGAGACCAGTTCCAGGGCTGCTGGGGGCAGGAGCAGAAGGAAGGCAGCACAGCAGAGTAAGAGACGTCTGGGGAAAGATGCCATGGGCTTTGCATAGCAGCCATAACCTCTCCAACCCAGCCTCAGTTTCCCCATCTGTGACATGTTCCTAAAGAATGGGAGACTCTACATCTTGAGACCCATTATCTCATGATATCCAACCTCAAGCCCCCTTCATCAAGTCTATTAGAAGAGAAATGCAATATCTCTCCAAACTTTATTTATTTAAAGTTTTAATTAATTTTAGAGAGAGAGTGGAAGGGGGAGAGACAGCTAGAAACATTGATAAGAGAGAAACATCAGTTGGCTGCCTTCTGCATGTCCCTACTGGGCATCGAGTCTGCAACTCAGGCATGTGTCCTGACTGGGAATTGAACTGTGACTTCCTAGTTCATGGGTTGATGCTCAACCACTGATTTACACCAACCACTGATTTACTCCAAACTTTATTTTTTTATTTTTAAAATATATTTTTATTGATTTCAGAGAAGAAAGGAGAGGAAAAGAGGGATAGGAACATCAACGATGAGTGACTCATTGATTGGCTGCCTCCTGCACACCCCCTACTAGGGATTGAGCCCACAACCTTGGCATGTGCCCTTGACCAGAATCGTACCTGGGATCCTTTAGTCTGCAGGCTGACGCTCTATCCACTGAGCCAAACCAGCTAGGGCTCTCCAAACTTTATTAAAAGCAGGGGATATTATTAAGGTCTGGCTAGGTAGCTTATATCTTCCTCTGATACCCTGGACATGCTTCTCTGCACTAACATGAGGTACTAATGCCCACGTGGAGGGCTGGTATAAAGATGGAGAGAAGCAATGTGAAGAGTTTGATGCAGTGCCTGGAAATGTTGCGTGCTCAGGAAATGGTGTGGCCCTTGTAGAGGAATCACTGATACCACAGAGCAAACATCGTGGCTGAGAGCTAAAGTGTCTGGCGTGAATGCTCAGGGCTGGCTCCCAACTCCTGGCCTGCTTCCCTCTGAGACTTGGGGTGCCAGTGACCTACAGCCCAGACCAGCTCCAGCCTTCTTGGAACTGGATCTCCCAGAGCAGAAGTCAGTGGAGGGGGAGCACATGGCCGGGGTCAGCTTTCCTCCCCATCTGGGTTATCTGCAGGGTCTTCTTCATGCCCTCACTGGTTCAGGGGCTACTTGAGGTTGGGCCCTGAGTGTGTGATGGAGGAAGATGCTGTTTTATATGTGAGCAACTCTTCCTGTCTTCTAATAAATAGAGCATTGGAGCAGCTTTCTTCTATTGCTGCTCATTATTCAGAAAACTAAGGGAAAAACAAAAACACTTCTGTGAAAGCGTGAGTGGCATAGGAAAGGTGGGGTGCAGGGTGGACAGGACTTAGTCACCCGCCAGAGATGGGCAGGGCCTCCCTGTGGGATGGGCCTCCCCTGTGCCCTGCCCTGGAGTCACGATTGTTGCTGTGCTCCTCCCTCAGACCAAAGATGTGACCAAGGCCATGTCCGAGAAGAAGTTTGATGAAGCCCTGAAGCTGAGAGGCCGGTGAGGAATCGACCGGAAGCTCACTAGCTACAGCGATGAGATGCCAGATGAAGCCAAAAGTCACAGAGCTTCGGATCTAAAATAGGAGCCTCTCCCTCTTCCTCTTCTTGTTGTCTCTGCGAACTTTCTTCCCCAAGAGAATTAGTTGTGAAGTAACTTTGAGGCTCAGTTCATCCCAAGGATGCCCTCCCTGAGACTGGCCTGTTATAATTTGTTATTCCTCCCTGTGGGGCCTGGCTAGATTATAAGTGTCTAGGCAAGGGGCAGTCTCTGTGCTGAGCCTTGGGAGAAGAGTGCTCGGGAGGGTCCGATGAATTAGTGCCCCCTTTGCAGACCCTGCCCAGTCCCTGCTGCTGCCCCACTTATGTCCTTAGAGATTTGCCCTGTGGAGTTTCACATTGGGAGCAAAACTTCAAACCAGATCCCATTGGCTGCCGGCGTGGGGAACGGACAGAAGACACCTCTCTCTACTTTTTACAGGAGCTTCATGAACAACTGGGAGGTGTACAAGCTTCTGGCTCATGTCAGACCCCCAGTGTCTAAGGTACTGGCAAGTCTTCACCCTGGTGTGGCCCCAGTCTCCCTCTATGAAATGCTTCTCCTTAGCGCCCCACCCCCAGGCACCAGCCCTGTGTTCTTAGCGTGCCCTGGATATCTCTGACCAGGACCCATGACCAACTCAGGGCTGACGAGATAGCACACAAGGGACAGGAAAGAGGGCTTAGATATTATTTTCTCTGGGAAAATCGGAATAGTCACACCTAAGTGCATTGAAGCCTCCTCTTCCACTGGAGGAGTGCTTATATTTATGTAGATCAGAGTCCCTAGTGCTGATGCAGATTCCTGGGTCATTCCTCCAGAGGGGATTTAGATCTAGGACAGGGCCCAGGAAGAGGTAGATTTAATAAGCTCCCTACGTGGATTCGGAAGCAAGTGGTTCAAGGATCTCACTTTGGGAAATGCTGCTCTGGAAGGTCTTCTTATTCATTACATAACAACTAGAGGCCTTCCAGAGCAACCTCACAAGGTTGGCCAGCTGGGGAGGGACCACAGGAGGGCTCCAGGGCATGTCCAGCCCATCTTGCTCAGTCCTGATTGGCCAGACCCCAACAGCAAGCTAACCTTCCAGTCAGAGAGCATCTGCCCTCTGGTGATCAGTGCATATCATAGCGAGTGGTTGAGCAGCCTTAGAATATTATTCTTTGATTTGTTGATCTGACAACCGGACGACCAGACACCTAGCATATTAAGCTTTTATTATATAAGATATCTGAGGTCAGAGACAGCAGCTTTATTGACTGATTTGTGATACAGACTTTTGCTTCCATTGTATGAGGGAGCAAGCTCTACAGGAGTTCCCTCAGAGAGGAGTGTGTGTTGTCAGGCAGATGTCCTGATCCAAGGACCACAAGGGACTCAGTTCAGCTTCCTTTCTGACCTGTCCCCTCTTTTCCCCTGCTCCCTCTCTGCTTGCTCCTCCACAGACGGGCTTGCACACAGTGGCCGTGATGAATGTGGGGGCCCCAGCAGCAGGCATGAATGCCGCCGTCCGCTCCACCGTGAGAATTGGCCTCATCCAGGGCAACCGAGTCCTGGTTGTGCATGACGGCTTTGAGGGCCTGGCCAAGGGTCAGGTACGGGAGCCGAAAGGAAAGAGGGTGGTAGTCTGGGGCCACGGAGCAGTCATGGAGGAGTCACCTGTCTGTCCTCTTTTCCACCCCTGTCCCTCACTGCCTTTCTTCTCATAATTCAAGCAGAAGTAGATGATTAATTTTGGGACAGTAGAAACAGGCAAGGGCCACTGAACCGAACCCCTTGCAAGCAACACGTCTCATTTCATTCTCTATCCCAAAACTCATCACCGTGCCTCACATAGGTGGGCGCGCATTATTTAGGAATGAGCAGAAAGGGCGGAAGATGTCCAACGAGGTGGGGAAAAGCCAGTCCTTGGTGGTCCTATTCCAACCAGAGGGTGTCAGGGTGGGTCAGACCTCAGGTGGGGTCAGTGTACGATCTGACCTTCCCCTGCAGATCGAGGAAGCTGGCTGGAGCTATGTTGGGGGCTGGACTGGCCAAGGTGGTTCTAAACTTGGGACTAAAAGGTAAGTGGCATTGCAGGAGCACCCTCTCCTAGTTGCCCCTTCAAGGGAGCCAGTTCATCAATGGGTCAGGGTCCGCTGGGACCACTGCTGTTGTCTGGGATTCTCCCCCTGTGCTCACTGTTACTTCAGTGAGAGCAAACTGCTCTGGCAGTTTAGAGTCCACAGTGTGTGTCCTTGGGTGAGGGTGGGGTAGGGAAGAGGGCGCAAATCAAGAAATCAAAAGTAAAGTGTCCTCTAACTTTTCTCTCTCTGCTGTCTCTTCCCCGAATTTCATTATCCTCCCTGCCCACCCCCACACCCATTCCCACCCACCTCCATCCCCAATTAGGACTCTGCCCAAGAAGAACTTAGAGCAGATCAGTGCCAACATCACTAAGTTTAACATTCAGGGCCTTGTCATCATTGGGGGCTTTGAGGTGAGTGCCGGTCCCATTTCCTCCTCGCCCTCCCACCCTCCGTCACGTCCCTCTCTCCCCTCATCCTGCCCTGCCGCTGTCTTCTCAGGCCTACACCGGGGGCCTGGAGCTGATGGAGGGCAGGAAGCAGTATGACGAGCTCTGCATCCCGTTTGTGATCATTCCTGCCACCGTCTCCAACAATGTCCCTGGCTCAGACTTCAGTGTGGGGGCTGACACAGCACTCAATACCATTTGCACGGTGAGAGCCCCCACCCCCACCCCCACCCATGCCTCTGGCCAAGATTATAAGCTCTGGACTGAGTCTGGTCCTGGGAAGTGAGGTATATTTTTTTGTACCAACCCAGTGGCAGTATTTGAAAATTGCTTCTTTAAGTCCAGGCATTTGCACAGACTGTGTAACTACTCATATGTGTTTATTCTCCTCATCTGTGAGTCCTCTGACCGAGAAATGTGTTAAGACTGATACCAAAGTTTTTTTCCTTCCTGAGGTCACAGCCTAATTTCCGTGCTCTGTGCAATGGAGAGGGTAGCTCTGCAGTGAGTGCGGCCAGTGTGCCTGCTGTCCTGAAGGCGGGAACCTAAGGTGCCCGGGGAGGAGATAGTTCCAGGGTTAGGTTATGAGCAGGGCCACGGAAGTGACAAGAATCAGACTTCCTGACCGTGTCTTTCTATGACCCTTTGTCTTTGCAGACCTGTGACCGCATCAAGCAGTCAGCAGCAGGCACCAAGCGTCGGGTGTTTATCATTGAAACGATGGGTGGCTACTGCGGCTACCTGGCCACTATGGCAGGGCTGGCAGCTGGGGCTGATGCCGCCTACATTTTTGAGGAGCCCTTCACCATTCGAGACCTGCAGGTAGACAGCCACCCAGAGCTTGCTAGGTGGCTCTCCCCTGCCTCGGTCTGTCCCCACCATCCCCACAGCGACCTGAGCTGAGAGAGCTCAGGATGGGGACAGAGCTGGGAGTCCTGCGAGGAGCACTGAGCAGGCGTTCCTTGGTGTGACCTCGCATTCGTGACCACAGCGCCTACTGTTGGGGCATTCATTTAGAAGGATGGCATGCTGTTCGGACCTTTCTGTGTGTTTTTCCTTTTATTTTCACAACAGACATGCTAGGGCGATGCTATCTTCATATTACAGACGAGAAAGGTTTAGAGAGGTTAAAAACCTTTCTCAACTCATACCTGATTGAGAAAGTGGGTGACCTTTCTACTACATCGCACTGCCCTTCCCATTTCTCTTGCTACCACCGTGGGCTCCTCTCATTCCAGTTTTGAGAAGGGGATGCCCGTTCACCTCCCGGGTGAGGCCCTGACTCCTCTCTCTCAGAGGGACCCTATGAGCCTTACTTTCCGAGATCCCAGTTCCCTGGAGGAAAAAAGAGCCACACCGTGGAAACGGAAGGAGTTCCCTAATCCAAGACTGCAGCCAGCCCCGCCAGGAGTGGAGGGAGGGGCTTTGTCTCTCCTACCCCCAACTCAAAACCCAAGTGAAGGAACAGGTTCCTCCCAAGTGTACATACAAGCAACTCCTGTAAAGACTGACGCTGAGAGCAGAGTCAGCCCTCCGAGGGAACCGGAAACCCCGAGGAAGGGAAAAGGAGAGGGGTCGCCAGGGGCTAAAACTGACAGTCACCACGGCTGTCTCCCACTTCTTCCTCTTCCTGCCTCATTTGCGGTCTTCATTTAAGTTTCAGTCTGCCCTGAACTTCCTAAGGGGATCAGGCCCAGTTCCCTGTGGGGGAATCCTGGTGGGGAAGAGGTCTCTGCACTTGCCCGACCTTATCCACTCCCACAGACTTAGCATTTACTGCTTCATTTTTTAGGCGAATGTTGAACATCTGGTGCAAAAGATGAAAACCACTGTGAAAAGGGGCTTGGTGTTAAGGTACCTCATCCACGGTTTGCTCCTAAGTGAAGAGAGGAAAGAGCCAGGCGTTGGCCCTAGCCCACTGACGGGTCCGGGTTGGGACACTGAGGAATCTGGATCCAAAGGGAGGGAACCTGAATCATGAGAGGAGCTAGCAGAGGGCAGAACAGAGCCTGCAGAGGCAGAAAGGGGGTGCTGAGGTAGGGAGACAACCAAAGTCACGGCATTTGGTCTCTCCCTGGCAGGAATGAGAAGTGCAATGAGAATTATACTACTGACTTCATTTTCAACCTGTACTCTGAGGAGGGCAAGGGGATCTTCGACAGCAGGAAGAATGTGCTTGGCCACATGCAGCAGGTAAGGAAGACGCCCTGGTCATGCCCTTCACCAGACGATCATACCCTCCCATCTATGAGGCTCCCGCCGGCCTCTGACCTGCTGGAGGCTGTCGGTGCCTCAGACAGCATGGGCCTACAGTCTTTTACAGTCACAGAACCAAACCGTCTTTACCCTGGAAATGGCCTTAGAGATTATGTGGCACATCCTCTTCAGTTAGGGCAGGGTTTCTCAACCTCGACACTATTGCAGTTTTGGGCAGGATAATTCTTTGTCGTAGTGGCTGTTCTGTGCATTGCAGGACAGTTTAAGAGCATCCCTGGACTCTGCCCATGAGACACCAGTAGCAAGGCCATCCCAAGTTATCACAGTAAAATCTGTCAATGTACCCTGGAGGGCAAATTGTCTCCAGTTGAGAACCACTGATTGCAATGAAGAAAATGAGGCCCAGAGAGGAGAAATACTTTTTTCAGGGCTATTCATTAAGCTTGGATGAGAGCCAGAATGAGCCTCAGCCATTGTTCTTTGCTCCACACCATTTCACAGGGAGCCTGTGAAATATGAGTGCAGGCACCTTGCTGCTGCTGGGCTCCATCTCCACTAACTGGGTTTCAAGGGAAAAGGAATTCCTTTCTACCACCCACATCCAATCCCCACATCCAATCCCCACCCAAGGTAGGCCTCACTTACAGTACTAGTGGTCTGAGACCTTCCCCATCCCAAATGTCCCCAGCTGATGCTATCTAAGCATTGCCCTTTGACCTTCCTCTACCCACAGATGAATTCCCAGTATCTCAGTTTGAATGAGTACCTGCAGGAATGGGGTACTATTACATGAAAGTATGAAGACCTCGTTCCTGTTTTTCCTTCCCACTTTCCACCCTACTCTCTCTTAGTTCAGAAAAAAATCTACATCTATGATAATAAAAGCGTAATATGCTAATTAGACTGGATGTCCTTCTGGATGACCTTCCAGACGAAGTTGGGACTGCGAGGGAAGCCTGAGTCCTGGGTGCCTGCCAGTGGCTGGAGGGAAGCCTGGGTCCCGGGTGCCAGAGGGAAGCTGGTGCTGGCAGCTGGGGAGGGGTGGGGGATGAAGGCCCACTCTTGCATGGATTTTGTGCATTGGGCCTCTAGTGCCGAGGTGCTACCAAGAGCATCCAGACTGGGCTACAAGGAACACTTCAGTGTCACTGAGGATGATGGCTGACAAAGGTGCTAGGTTGAAGAGCGGTAGGGAAGTGACCGAGTGGCCAATGAGACTAGAAGTACCTGAACAGGAGGATCTGGGAGTGGTGGAGCTAGAAGAGGCCATTGTGACACCAGTCATCCCTTTACCTAATTAATAACTCTTATACCTGACAAATGGCCAATATTCCTGGCCAGCTCTCCCAGGTTCCAGAACTATCCCAGGATTTCCTTTCATAATTATATTCCTAGATTTCTGTTTCTGGCAGTAACCAGAGTCCATTCTTTCCTTTTTCTCTGTTTTCAGATATCTCTGCTATTTAGAGCCCCTCCCTCTGTAATTTTTATGTTTCTTTTTCTAGGGTGGTAGCCCAACTCCATTTGACAGGAATTTTGCCACTAAGATGGGTGCCAAGGCCATGAACTGGATGACTGGGAAAATTAAAGAGAGTTACCGCAATGGTAGGTGGGGTAAGAAGGTAAGGCCCCTCTGAAGAGACTCCCCAGGATAGAAGCTGACTGACCATCCCTTATTGCAGGACGGATTTTTGCCAATACTCCAGACTCGGGCTGCGTGCTAGGGATGCGGAAGAGGGCCCTGGTCTTTCAACCAGTGACTGAGCTGAAGGATCAGACCGATTTTGAGTGAGTACCTCTGCTTCCTGGAGTGATTCCCTCCCTGATAGTTTCAAGGTCTACTTTTCCCGGTCTGCTCACGGCCTTCAGTTTTTCTCTTAGGAGTAACATCTGTAGCTGTCCCTAGGATCCGATGCCCATGCTCTAAATCCAGCCTCTTTTGCTCCACTTCTTCCCATAAGCATTTGATAGTTGATTGCCTTGCTAAAAGATTAATTAAATCAACACCTCCCTCAGGGGTGAGGAGCCTTTCTTCTGTCAAGGGCCATTTGGATATTTATAACGTCATTCATGGGCCATACAAAATGATCCTTTTTAAAATTAGCCTGCTATATCTGGCCGAACATTTAATTAACTCACCCTAAGGCCTTGGCAGGGCCAGACCAAGTGACTTCATGAGCCTTATTACAGTCTGCGCGCCGGACACTCCCCACCCCTGATCTACCTCATTCCTTTGTAGGCACCGCATCCCCAAGGAACAGTGGTGGCTGAAGCTGAGGCCCATCCTCAAAATCCTAGCCAAATACGAGATTGAACTGGACACCTCAGAGCACGCGCACCTGGAGCACATCAATCGGAAGCGGTCTGGAGAGGCTCCTGTGTAAACACCTTCGGATTGTCTCATCGCGGTCAGCTCACCCCGATAGGTCACACATTCACAAGTGTTTTAGCTCATTTTTTATTAGGTTTCCTTTTATTCTCTAACTGCAGCCAAGATCAGCTCTGGCGAGGGGCACAATGAGTGAAAGCTCCTTTTAGGTAGAATTTATCAAGACTTCTACCCCAGCTTCATCCATCACACAGGCTGGGCTCCTCCACTGCTAGATTTCAGTAACTCGGTTAGAATTTTCCTAAAAATAAGCTTTATTTATTTCTTTGTGATAACAAAGTCTTGGTTCCTCTACTGTGTTTGCTGCAGTGACAAACAATAACTACACTAATAAATGCCAACTGGTCACTGTGCTTTTGGGTCTCCTGCTGTCATCTTTACAAGTAGAGCAGAGCACCACCAGACTCTGCCCGGACAGGACACATGGGAAATGCAGCCCACGTGAACAGCCATGGGCTTTTGCAGCATCTCCCGGCTTTGTACACAAGGCTCTAACATATACCCTGGTCCTCACCTTCATCTGCACCAGCTGCTTCTGCAGTTAGTACGATGCTGACTCCCTTAAGCTAAAGCTGTGCTTCTCTTTTTGATCATATACCCATTACCCAGAGTTGCCTTTTCCCCAGCCATCCCATGATCTCTACTCCTCCACTGACAACCCAGGGTTCTCCCTTTTCAACGATTCCCCTGTACTCCTCCCTGGATGAGAGCCAGACTCCATTTGTGGGGAGACACGTATATTTGGAAAGCTTGGGAAATTTAGACAGCTAATCTGGGACTTGATTTGGTTGCAATACTGTTTTGAGGAGATGTCCATTCTTATTCAGCTTAATTTGTTTTCTGTCCCATAACAACAGCTTCTTCTTCCTCATTAGCCAAGTGCCATGTAATGCAGTCGGTCTTCAGGATTGGGACTACAAATTATACTCCAAATGGTCAGGATGATGCCCTGGTTTAAGCTTAACCTCCAAAAACCAGATCCTGGCTCTCAGCACAGGCAAACATATTCCTCCCAACTCAGTTTCCTCACCTGCCTGGTGAAGCAGGAAGGAGGTTCAGGCTGACAAGGGGTGGAGGAAGGAATGATATCTAATAAATCAGTTTTGTTGGCTGTCCGAAGTATTACTTCTTTACTCTAAGAAATTATCTAGGTGTAGTGATTGAGAAGGCATGTAAGAGTCCAGAATTAAAGCAGCCAGATGTTCTTTAACCAGGAACTAACAATAAATATCAAGCACTGCTATCACTGAATCCTCAAAATAGCCTGAGTGGAGGGTGACAGCCCCATTTCAGAGATGAGCTCAGGGTGATTAAATAATGTGGAGAAAAGTAAGAACAGCAGATATTGCCAGTTACTTTCAGAACTGTTTTATTTTTTGAGGAAGCAAAAACACCAATAGCAAAAGAGCAAAAGCAGATATACTTTTTCAAATTAGTTAAGTCAGCAGATTGTTCATTTCTATTTGTAGTTCCCAATTGTTTTTTTTAAGAAAGATTTTTCAAATTTGCATACAGGTCATCTAAGACCAATAATAACTTGATCTAGCCCTAGCTGGTTTGGCTCAGGGGATAGAGTGTCGGCCTTTGGGCTGAATATACCAGGTTTTTATTCCAGTAAAGGGTACATGCCCCAGTTGTCGGCTCTGTCCCCAGTAGGGGGTGTGTAAGAGGCAACCAATCTATTATTCTCATCATTGATGTTTCTCTCTCTTCCTCTCCCTTCCTCTCTGAAATCAATTAAAAATAATAAGTTGATCTAGTTTAGGGACATGGAAAGGAGTATTGTTGACTAAGTATTATTCACTAAAACACATCTTTTTGGGTAGATGGGCCATCTCTAAAGAGACTCTTAAAATGCTCTTCCCCCAGTCCCAACTCCATCCCCTCCACCAATGTCTTGTTTAGATCAGGAAAGAGCCAATTTTCCAAAACAAATCAAAGAAAAATAATTCCAAGCCCTTAGCAAAGTGAGCTTCATGTAGGGAATGAGGAAGACCCTCGGGAAAGGCAGCCCAACTCCTCTCCTACTGAGCAAACCCCTTCGCCTCTGGTGCAGGAAATGCCTGCTAAACCATTAGAGCAGGCTGGCTTTCAGGAAGAGAAAGAGCTGCAGCAGAAGAAAGTTCTTAGGACTGCTTAGAACCTGCCATCCTACTATGTGGAAAGCAGTGAGACAATCTTTCTGAAATAATATTGCTGAATTATTGTAATCCTTAGTCACAACCATGGAAAGGAGGCAAAGACTGCTGTTTCTTTTGATGGTGAGAAAGGGGGCCAGTCCCTTTGAATGCCCCATGAGGTAACACTCGAGGGATACCATCCAGCCCAATTCTCCATCTGCACACTACTTGAGGCTATATAATACCTTCATCTTTGGGCAAACGTTAGATGGAATTTTCTTAAACTTCTTCACAGATCAATGAAAATGCTTCTAGAGGATTGTTCCAAACTGTTAATTATGTCCCCAAAGGAAAACCAAACACACATTCTTTGAGTATTTTGTACTTTTCATCTTCCTAGAGAAAATTATAGATTGTACTGTTGGCTTTTTCCCTAAGAAGGAGGAGAGATGGGAGACCTCTTCCCTGGGTGCAATGTAATAAGTAAACAGAAGACAAAAGTGAGAGATCTTTTTCTTGTTGTTTGGTTGCTTGGTTTGGGGAGAGGAGGTTACTGTTGTGACATGTTGCCTCAAAATATAAACAACACAACAGGAACAGCTGCTTTTCCTGATTTCCAAGACACAGAGACAGCAGCGCAGGGAAAACCTCACCCAGAGTTGCCTGCGTGATGGCGCAAATGTCTCCTCCAGGCTATTCTACGAGTAACAGGTATTCCTTCAGAGAAGCTGGCAGGGGAAGGCCCTTCACTGCGTCTGGCAGATACTGGAGTCCCAGGCTACGGCGCACAGCATAGCGAGAGAGTGTTTTTAGAGTTCCTGGGGCTGAGCACAGAACAGTCAGTTTTTCACATAGCTGCTGGTCTCTGGCCACTTCTCGTGGCATGGTGCCATTTTTCCTTAATTCAAAGTGTCCAACAGCCCTGTGGAGGAGCTCAAAGCAAGAGTCCTCTTTCTCAGTTCCAAGTCCCCTGACTAGCAGAGCCACCAGGCGGGAGATGGGTGTCTGGCCTTTTAGGTTGATGACTCTGACCTCTGCACCATAATCAAGAAGGATGCTGACGCTCTCGAGATTTCCCTTCATGGCAGCCCAGCTGAGTGGGGTATCGTTGTTGTAATCCAGGGCATTGACAGAGGCCCCACTCTCTAGGAGGGCCCGCACACAGTCAGCATTGTTCTTAAAGGCTGCCCAGTGAAGGGGGGTGTCTCGGTTGCCATCCAGTGCATTGGGGTTTGCACCATACTCCAACAGGACCTCCACACAAGCCTCATCCTTCTCAGCTGCATAGTGGAGGGCTGTTCGGTTGTAACCATCCAGGGCATTCACCTGAAGAGAGGGAGGAACTGTATTACAGTAGATGGACTACTGAAGACGACAGGTGGGCAAAGAAGTGTGCATGTTTAACCACTACCTTTGCTTGTAATGTTCTGAACAAGAGGGTCAACAACCAATTCCCAGGGGGGATCTTGGTGATTAAGGTAGAGATATCACAGGAGCTTAGGAGCAAACAGGAAAAGAACTGTCCCCAAGCAACACTATTATGTGCACTTCCTGGCTGGCCTGCATTCTTTAGGTGCTTGCTGCTGTTCTCATTTATTACTCACTAGGATCTCTACCACAGAATAAGGGCTAAAGAAAGAGAAGATATGCCCTGGCTAGTTTGGTTCAGTGGTTAGAGGCAACTACACAGTGTGGATGTCTCTCTGTCTCCCCCTCTGCCCCTCCTTTCCCCTATGTGGAATAAAGAAAAACTGAAACATTTAAACTGGGTTGTATTTAGCTAAAAACTCTCTTTTTCTCCTCCAAGATATTTTCATTTTCATCACTGACATTAATCACTGGCTTTCATTTCAGGGTCACTCACAAAAGTGTTATGGAGCCCTGGCCAATTTGGCTCAGTGGATAGAACATTGGCCCATGGATTGAAGGGTTCCTGGGTTCAGATCCAGAAAAGGGCACATACCTTGATTGCAGGCTTGATCCCTGGCCCCAGTTGGGGTGCATGCAGAAGGCAACCAATCGATGTGTGTGTCTCTCTCTCATCAATGTTTCTCTTTCTGTGTCCCTCCCCCTCCCTTCCACTCTAAGAATCAATGGGGAAATATCCTGGGGTGAGGACTGACAAAAAAAAAGTTATGGAAAATATGACAGTAGAGAACAACATAGTTGTGTGGAGATCAGATGCTGGGGCTGCCCTTTAGGCTTACTGATGAGTGTTTGGAGGCTGCACATCAGTTTCATGGCATGTCTAATTCAAATTAGTGCCTCTGCATGTGCACGTTAAATAGCTCACCATGAGTAAAACTGCTTATATAATTATTTAACAAGCAGTTAGCAATTATTACATGCCAGTGTTCTAAATACTTTACAACCTTATAAAGAAGATACCATTGTCATCCCCATTTTACAGGTGGGGAAACTAAGGTAAAGAAAGGTTAAGTAACTTGTTCAAGGTCACACAGCAGGACGAAGTGACAGCTAGAATTCAAATCCATGAAGTCCTGCTCCAGAATCTATTCTCTTAATCACTCAGTATTCTATGCTGCTGCTTCTTGCTAATACCAACCTAAATTAAACTATGGTTTTTACAGAAGCAAGATATATTAAAACAGAAAATAATTGGTAGGCAGAAATAACACAAATAACTCAATATTGAGGAAGGGATTGCTAAATGATATGCATCTCCCAGTGACTGATATTAATGCATGTCTGGTAGCAGCAGGTCTCACGTAGTTTAGATTTAATCAGAGTCAAGGGACCTCTGCACTTAATGCTCTCGGACAGTCAATAGGCAGTAAAAGGATTAAATGGAAGTATAAATAACTCCAGAAGGAAGGCTGGGAGAGAAAGGGGAGACAAGATTCCTTCTTTCTGGACAACTTAAAAAGAAAGTCAAAGGAATGAAATCCTTAGGATGATTTTATATATTTGCCATTGCATTTTGCTTTCATAATGGCTATGCCAATATTACCAGGAGCTAGAAGGTGGGTAGAGATAAATTTTAAGAAAATGTGAAGCTCCAGTTTTAGGAAATCATTAAAGTGACAAGTGTTAAGAACATTACCTCAGCTCCCTTTTCCAGGAGTAACTCCACACAGTCTGCATCGGACACCATGCAGGCACAGTGCAAAGGCTTCAGCGTGCCGTGAGTGCAGTTCACATCAGCTCCCTACGGCAGAGGGCAACTTCAGTCAGTGTCTCAGCTCCAGCTCATCAAGGACAGAACTCAGAACTGAGTCCAAGGGGAAGAGGGTTCTAACTCAACTGTAAACAGACTAGTGGTCCCAGTTTCTATCCCTATTAAATAATGTTAATATACAAACCACACAAAAACTCTGATGATGAATAAAAGGGACTGTCAATTCCTTAAATCAAGTTATTTTCTCCACAAGAGAGCCTGCCAGGTCATCTGGACATCACTGAGGACATGAGCTGGTATGTAAAAGCGGTGGGAACCTCATCAGCAGGCAGGAAAGCAGGAAAAGCTTTCTATGAGCACTAAGCTCTGAAAAAGTCAGGAAGTCAGACTGAAGCCAGCAGAACCGAGAATGCTCTTTTTGCCATTCACCAGATGGCCATCACTAATAGTAAGGTCACCTTCACATCTTTTTGTTTACTAACATTTTCAAAGTAGCCTCTTAGTGTCAGCATTCTTTGCCATCTAGCCCTGCTGGTACTCCCCTCTTCTTTCTCCCACACCCCTAAATATGATCAAGGAGATATACTACAGTCAGACCAAAGTCACTGAATGACTCAGCAGCAGAGCTAGAATTAGAATGTGACAAAATTTCTACTGCGGAGCTTTCGGATACCACTTTTGCTGAAAATAAGCTAACACTGTATGACTTTTTTTTTCTTTTCTCACTGCTGTGCCACACAACTCTGAAGCAGCTACAGAACTCTAGGCTGTAAGTAAGGATTCTAAAGTTGTTAAAAAGAATGCACAGAAGTATCCATCTAGATTCATTTTCTAGTGATAAAAAATGATGCTGCAGCCCTAGCCGGTTTGTCTCAGTGGATAGAGTATTGACCTGTGGACTAAAGGGTCCCAGGTTCCATTCCCATCAAGGGCACAGGCCCAGGTTGCAGGCTTGATCCCAGTAGGGGGGCATGCAGGAGGCAGCTGATCAATGATTCTCTCTCATCATGATGTTTCTGTCTCTCCCTCTCCCTTTCAGAAATCAATAAAAATATATTTTAAAAAAATTACACTGTAACTTCTCTTCAACAGGAATAATATGCAGAAAAAGGTATCAGAGACATTCTAGGATATACTAGTCATGAATTATTGAACAGTAGTGGATAAATAACAGATGTTAGGGTATTTTCTTAAGTTAAAAATTACCATATATTTTAGGGGTTGATTCTATTCTTTACAGAACTAGAAGCGGTAGCTGTTGTTAGAAGGCAGGTGATATCTCAAATGTAATCATAAAACACAAAAATTTGAAAACCACTTCTGCTTTGCTGGTCTCCTTCCTCCCTCAGTACATGTGTAGAAGACTGTATTTGCTGGATCTGACAGACACCATATCCAGACAGGGATTTCACAAAAAACATGAGACCAGGGTTATCTAGAACATATTTTTCTGAAGGAAAATATCAGAAGCTCAAAGTGAAAAAGGAGAAAGGAAGAGAAGCAAAAAATAGGGGAAATAAATTTCAATGGTCAAATTACTACATTTAAAAATACTGAAAAATTACTTTGTGATCTTGAGCCGAGTCAAAGCTGCAAATCTGTCATCTATTAGGATTTCCCAGGAACTTTCACCTCCCCAAGGACTCTGTGTCAATAACAGCACACTCACCCCTCTGATGAGGTCCTCTACATTATCATGTGGGAAGGAACGAATGGCAGCGATTGTTCGGATTAAGCGCTCTGAGAGAGAGTATTTGCTCTGAATGCTCTGCATAATATACCACATACTGGAACTCATCAAGGCTCAGGGTTTGTTCACATGCTCCAAACTGCCTGAAACAAAGAGGTTTTAGGCATACACAGTATCACTGAGCTACCTGTTCTTACGGGTAGGAGTCCTCTGAGGCCTTCCCAATACTAAAAGCAGATTTCAAAGAGATCAATAATTAATTAAAATGATTTTCTCTTAATCTAAAGAAAGAAATTAATAATAATTGCTTAGGGAGCTGGGTAAACATGGACACAAAGGACCTGACCATTAGAACCTCAGTGTCAGCCTAGCCTAGCACAAAATTTCTCCAAGAGGTCCCAAGAACCCCATGAAGTTCTGTGTGATTTGAAACAAGTGTGCACAAAGAAGGGGATTTTTTTAAGTCTAAAGATGCCACAAAACATTCTTTTCCTCCTCTGAATTTTGTGGTCTTTCTTATCAGCACCACCTCTAGGTTATTTGATATGTTTGGCTTTGAAGTATAGTTACAGTCATAAGTTTTCTCCATCTAAATTGTAATCAGCCCAACCCCTGTTTACTCTCACTTCAGATCCAGAGAAAACACCCAGGATTTTTATTGAGCACTGACCTATGAACCAGGAGGTCATGGGTTCAACTCCTGGTCAGGGCACATGCCCATGTTGCTGGTTTGATCCCCAGTTGGGGGCATACAGGAGGCAGCTGATCAATAATTCTCCCTCATCACCGAGGTTTCTATTTATCTCTCCCTCCAGAGGAGCCCTCCATTTTAAAAAAGAATAGAAATTGTAATCAATTGGCAGGCAAGGCCTTTGTTTCCACTTTTTTGCCCATGTAAGGTTATCCACAGAGACTTGCAAAAAGTAGGTATTTAATAAATATTAGTTGATTGACCAAAGGGCATTGAAGTGATTGTTACCTGTGAGGAGAGGGAAAAGACTTTGGAACAACTACATTTTGTTAATGACAAAGTATCTGTGAAACAGTTTAAAATGTTTTTAACAAAGAAAAAAATGGGAAATACTTGAGGTAATATTCTAAAATAAGAAAGAAATGTAAAAGTACAACTCTGGAGTCAATTATATTAAATTAGAAAAGAATCCAAAGTTTGCACCAATGACACATACAATTATAGGGAAAGAAGCAGATTTTAGTGCAAAATGAATTAAAAATTTTAGTAACTGGCCATTTGTGACAACTGAGAAATAGATTTGGGCAAATATATATTGAGACCACAGAACAATTTTAGAATGGAAGAAGAAAATAATGTAATATTTGTAAATTCAACTATGATCAAAGTTTTGGCTATATACATAAAGCATATATCAAAATTTAGTAAGAGCCCTCTATCTGTAACTATTTAGAGTCTATGTTATTTATATATATAAAAGCCTAAGCATGAATGACCAGTCAACCAGTTGCTATGATGATACACTGACCACCAGGGGGCAGATGCTTCCACAGCCAACCACCCTTGGTCCACCAACCTCCTATGGTCCCTTCTCTTCCCATCAGGCCCCAGTCAGCCAGGCTGAGGGACCCCACCTGTGCACGAATTCATGCACTGAGCTCCTAGTTAAACTATAAATTCCTTGGGGGTAAATATAATCTTATTTTCAATAGTGCTTGGCACATGATAGGTTCTCAATAAATACTTGTTGAACCAATGTAAAGCTTATTATTTGGATATTAAACAATTCAAGACTTGTAATTAAACAATATTATACATATGATGATTACTAAGGGAAAAACCCTAAAATTATTTTGGTCATTTCATATAATATTATATCATTTTTGCTTTTTGTGATAAAGTATTCCCTCATACATTATGTACCATACTACAAACTCTAATAGTTTCTATTTTGCTAATCACTAGCCATTTCTATTTAAATATATACAGTAATAACTAATAGAATGCAAGTTAAAATTATTCAATTCATAGGTACCAATGATTCAAATTGGGAATTCTTCTCCCCTATGTTATTATGAATAAGCTTACAACTTGTTTACATATCTCTTTAAAATTTTCTAGATAGTTTAGAATTAGCATAATTTGTCCAAACAGCCACTAAACTCCTCAAAGACAAGGGTCAGTATCTTATATTTCTTTTTTGCAAGGAAAGTGCAGAAGTGCATTTGAATCAGAGATTCCAAGAATGGGGACAGCAGACAGAGCATCTGAAGTGGAAGGCTTAGACCGAGTGGTCCTGTTAACCAACTCCATGATCATATGAAGATGCTAAATAAACCCTGCAATCATTTTGGGGAATGCTCATGGAACTCCTAACTCAGGATATGGCCAGGGGTTCTCTGCTGCTGCCTCCAAGTTCCCGGCGAAGAATGAAACTCCGGGGCACACTGACAACATTCACTGTCAGGAAGGGTCCAGGAAATCTAAACTCGACCTATCTATCTCGTCAGCAGCCATGCACGGTTTGACCCCCAAGTGACCCCTTTCCTCTCCTGGAGCTGAAAGCCCTCTTTCCCCCATTTACTTTCACTTCAAATCCAGAGGAAACACCAAGGGGCTTTTATGGCGAAGCTAGAAGCGAAGTCGGAGGCGACATTTAATAGCTCTGGTGCTTCCACTGGGAGGGGAGACCCTGGGCCCAGCCAGAGGAACCCCCCACCCCGCCGCACCTGCTGGGGGAGGGCTCGCGGCAGCTTAGTCTCCCGAGACTAGCGGGCAGGGGGTAAGGGTACGAAATGCGAGGACGTGAGGTGTCACTTTCCGCGTGTCTACCCCTCAAACTGCAGCAAGCCTGGCAGGTCTCCCGGAGTCGGTACTTTGAGGGGGGTCGCATAAACGGAGCCGCGGGAGCCCCCGAGGCAGACCAACCCCCTCCCTGGTCTCCCAGAGGCCGGGGCGAGAGCTCGGGCTCGAGGGCTCGCGGAGCCCAGCGGATGGCGGAGGGAGCGTTACCGGGCTTGGCGCCGCGGGTTAGGGGAGCTGGGTGCAAGCGTTCCCGCAGCGAGGACCGCACTCACCGAACCGGGGGGTTGAGCTGGGTCGTGAGAGCGGCTGTCAAGGAGTGACCCGGAAGCAGAAGTTGTCACCGGAGGGCTCCCCTGTTTACAGGACTTAAAGAGCGGCGAGGACTGCGCCTGCGCGGCGACCAGAGCCCGTAGGAGGGCCGCGCCTGCGCAGACTCGTGAAGCATCCGTCCTTCCCGGGCCTAAAGCATCCGTCCTCCCCGGGCCTAAAGCATCCGTCCTCCCCGGGCCTAAAGCATCCGTCCTTCCCCCCGTCGCCTTCTCTGCTGGTCCAGAGGCTTTGCGCGCAGGCGCAATGTGGCTCGGTTTCCCCGCCTCCCGGCTCGGGTCTGCCGCGGTGGGGACAAGCTCATTCACTAGCTGTTGGACCCACTCTGTGGGGCCGCACCTGCCTAGATGTGGCCTGAGTGGGCCCATCCATGACCCTCGCTGCCTCCCACGGCTCCATCTGAGCTCAGTCCTGAGCACCTCGTTCCCAGATTATTCCCCAGGTCGCCACACTAGTTCATTTGTCTAGGAGACTGACCAGTTCGTAAGAGGTGTCTTTGGCTAATAAAAGAGGCTTCCAGAATTATTCATAATATTGGAACACGTTTATGCTCCTCGGAACCCTCCAGAATATGGTCAGCCCTCACTTAGAAGGAGCTATACCAAAGGTGCACAGGAGCCCAAATGTTGAGGACTGAAGAAGAGGTACATGCTAACAATAACCAGTCCCACCAAGAGAGATGCAGAGCCTGCGATATACTGTGCATATAAAGCATAAACATTTCGAAGCCAGTAGTAGCACGTAATGCAGTGATGCATGCAAAGAGTGAAGCAGCCGACACAGACTGGTCTACTGGCCGCCTTTTTAACCAAGAGTGCCCCAGCACCCACTTGCCAAAGCTTGTTCTTAGCAACAATATTTAAATGTATAGCAGACCACCCATGTACAACAGTGAGGGGTTGGTGAACTGGAAAAGCTCACGCCCAGTGTGAGTGTGCCTCCTCTGAATTCCAAACGCAGAAGGGTTTTGCCATGCAGAAATGTCCCCGCCTCCTCCACCCTGCTATGGTAAGACTGTCTAATATTTAAAAGAAGCTGAAATTCCAAATTTTTAAAAAGTGAATTCTCCCGAATTGCAAGTGTTGGCAACTTTTCTTTTTCTAACATATATATTTCTTTATTGATTTCGAGGGGAAAGAAGAGGGAGAGAAAGGTAGAAACATCAATGATGAGAGAGAATTGTTGATTGGCTGCCTCTTGCACGCCCCCTACTAAGGATCCAGCCAGCAAGTATCTGGCAAGTATCCTTGGCCAGAATCAAACTCTGGACCCTTCAGTCTGCAGACCCACACTTTATCCACTGAGCAAAACTGGCTAGGACTGCAACTTTTCTTTCTTTCTTTCTTTCTTTCTTTCTTTCTTTCTTTCTCTCTCTCTCTCTCTCTCTCTCTCTCTCTCTCTCTCTCTCTCTCTCTCTCTCTCTCAGAATTATTTTTGCTGAAACCAGTTTGGCTCAGTGGTAGAGCGTTGGTCTGCGGACTAAAAGGTCCCAGGTTCGATACAGGTCAGGGGTTGGTTGTGGGCATTTCCCCGGTGGGGGGTGTGCAAGAGGCAGCTGGTCGATGTTTCTCTCTCACCGACATTTCTAGCTCTCTATCTCTCTCCCTCCCTCTCTGTAAAAAAATCAATAAAATATATATATTTTTAAAAAAATTATTTTTAAAACCAGGCAACATTCAGCCTGCAATCCACCAATTCCAGATTCAGGATTAAAGGCAGTTTTGGTCATTGACAGCTCTGTGAGGGCAGTCCTCTGATTGGGAGTGAGTCTGGAGACTTGATTTGAAGTAGTAGCTACATGTTAACTCTATTGTTTTTTAATTTAGTTTTACTTGGGAAAATTTGAATGAGACTTTATGGAAGCTAGAGTTTCTCACCCCCGCCCACCAAACCGCTCTAAGGCATTTGGATCAAATCTCTGACCTGGAAATGGTTTGATTCTATATCCATTGCTTCTAACCTAGAGAAGTATATTAGGGCCCTAAAGAACATTACATCTCCAAATATAGTATCATGCTTATCCAAAATAAAGGAGTTATCTAGAACCTTAGCCTTTCCTGACCACCAGCCGGGATGATCATAAGAGAAATCAAACCACCTGCATGTCCTGTCCAGACCTAACCTCATTTCGGTCAGTATCTCTCAAATTCCCATTTTTTTGTGTCCAGAACTGTGTGGCTCACATTAATACCCCAGTGATATATTCTCTCCTGAACCCTTAAGATCCTCCTTGGCTGGGGAATTAATAAGATGAGAGGTACAGATGTAATAAATACCGTGGGCCCAGGCCCGCTAAGTCTTCCTCTCTCCAGATCAAGGTGATGCTCTGATTGGCTCCACCCATACCTTTCTCAAAGTGGAGCACAGCTTCGCACAACTGACCTATTGAGGTTGACTGCCTCTCTGGCCTTCATTTTGTTAAGTCTAGCTCTAGTCACTCTAGTGCACATGTGTCAAACACAAGGCCCGCGGGCCAAATCTGTCCCGCCAGGCCTTGCAATGTGGCCTGCACCGCGCTGTCATCACTGCACTCCGCTGCGTTTCCATCACAATGACAGTTTATGACTGTTCAGTAAACCATTCGGCCCGCGATTTAGGCTGGATTTTAGATTTTGGCCCCTTCTCTGATTGAGTTCGACACCCCTACTCTAGTGGATCTACTGCTCTGTCTAGGAGAATCCACTGCACAAAAGAAGAAGGCCCTGCCTGTACACAACAGAAACGATAGAGTCAAAGGGACTCACTCAGCACAAGAAAGTAGTACATCTGAAGGGTGGCGTCCATCCCTTCTCTGAGGTTCCATGCTTTGGCAGCTCTTGTTCAATGTCATGTGCCAACCAGGACGATAGAAAGAAAAAACATAATATAGAATACCTAGATTTTTGCCCTGGCTCTGATATTGATAGTTATTTTGTTCCATTTTGGGGGTAAAGGGGGGTCAGTATTCTCATTTATAAAATGAGAGCATAGGCTGGAGTAATCTCTAAATATCCTTCTATTTCTATAAATTCTGAATCTACCAAATTCCTAAGCAAAAATTCCTGCTTCCAAAATTTTTATTCCCTAGTCCAAATAAGAACAGCTTTATGGCTGTTGTAATGCTATATTAATGGGACCTGTGAAGGCTTAATTTTAAGATGGCCAAGTCTACATAGTTTGTTACATTTTTTTTTTTTGGTAAATATTAATATATTTTATTGATTTTTTACAGAGAGGAGGAGAGAGATAGAGAGCTAGAAATGTCGATGAGAAACATCGACCAGCTGCCTCTTGCACACCCCCTACCGGGGATGTGCCCGCAACCAAGATACATGCCCTTGACCGGAATTGAACCTGGGACCTTTCAGTCCGCAGACCGACACTCTACCACTGAGCCAAACCGGTTTCGGCAGTTTCTGTTACATTTTTGCTTCTTCTGGCTCCTCTTTTCTAAAACAGGGTAAAGACATTGGTGATATCCAGCTTCAATTTTTAATGTCATATAAAAGATAAAATGTTTAAGCATACAAAAAAGCTAAAAAATATAGTATGATGAACTCATTATATCCAACACCTATGTTTAGCCCATTAACATTTTGCTAAATATTTTAATCTAATTTTTCTCTGTCCCCTCCCGCCCAGCGTTAGGGTTTTGAAGTGAAATACTCAAACAATATGTGCAGTTCTCACAGGTTTGAGGTAATTTTTTATGAGGTTTGATTTGACATCGCATAACTTTTCTACAAACCTAATCTATCTCATGTTTATTTATTCATTTCTTCCTTAAAAAAAGATGACATTTTCTGTGTTGTGTCATCTCTCAAAATTTCTTGGCTGATAAATGCTAGAGTATATAAATTCTGGAGAACTCCAAGCAGGTTATAAATATAAGAATGATTAGTCTCCCAGGGAGTGATAAAATAGGCTGTCTATACAGATTATGTTATAGTGTTTCTGAGAATCTACTGCACAACCAAAAGAGAGTTGGATCCATACATTCATCCATTCATCAAACATTTACTGTGCACCTACTTTGTTCAAAGGTCTGTGCTCAGCAGGCAGGAAAGATAAAGATGGAAAGATAATTTCCTTTCTATGAAAAGCTGGGAGAGAGAATTGCAAATGGTTAATTGCCATTTAAGATGATTATTTCAATGAAGTTTTTATGTACAAAGTCAGTGTTGAAGAACAGTTCTACTTCATGGTGAAATCAAGATAGTGTAGAGAGGGAGGGTCTGTGAAGATGTTTCTTGGGGAGAAATGTGCTTGTGCTATTGATTCCCACTCTCCTCATATACAGAGAAAGAGCAGTACTTGTGCTGTACCCTCTTCTCAAGTATAAAGAGGGGCTTCTGTGGGACTAGAGAGCTTGGAAATTGTTCCCTGTAGTTGTAAAACACAAGAACTGCACTGACTCTTACCTACAAAGTGGGAGAAGGCAGTACCCATTAGGCAGAGGTGGCTGCACTGGGATCCACTAATAGTCCCAGATTTGGTCGGGATGACGAATGAGTAAATGTTTCCCAGATGTGAGTCACATAGAAGGCGGTCAGCATGGGGTTGCCTTTGGTCTGTTCAAAAGGGCTGTCTGGAGATGTGGAGGGACCCCAGTGACCAGAAGTTAGAGATGAACACAGAAATCCTAGAATCTATAGAGGTTGTCGCAAGCAGCCATCTGTGTCTATCTAGGACAAAGGGGCTCAAGTGAGAGGTCTCTGATGATGGTAATCTCCAAAGAACCTTTAATGGCACTCTACAAGGAAGTCAATTTGAACCATCCAGGTAGTACAAACCCATCCTATCAAAACAGATCTGCCCTACCCCCTCAGCTGTCCAGCCTCCTCCCATTTTTACGCAGCAGTTACCTAATGGGGATGGAGGTAAATTGGGGAAAGTCGGAGGCTGGCAGCCACTAGCCACAGAAGGCCTTGTGCTGGGGCGGGGCGAAGGAGAAGTCTTAGACGAGTACTTTAGAATGAAGGCTGAAGTGTTTGGTTACCATCTTGGACTGGAAACTTTCCATTTACTAAATTAAAACTCTTTTTTTTTTTTAGTTAAAGCAACTGTCGATTATAGAACAATGAACTAAATAGTCAAGGGATCTGCTCAATTTTCCACTCGGGGCCATTGGAAGATTATCACCTCCCAATCACTATTTAAAAAATATAGTAAAAGCCAAAAAGTAAAATTGTATTTTGATCATATCCCATGGATCTTGCATTTAACATTCCAACTTTATCTTTATATATTTCAGTTTATTTCTGTTCTTCATATTTTGATTATAAGTAATTCCATTAAGTTGTGTTTTTTTTTTATTAATGTGTTGTATCTTTATAAGACTTTTTGCATTATTTTTCTTCTCTCCCCTGCTAATTCCAGTTCTGCTCTTAAGAAGTGTTCATTAGATGGTGTTGATTGACAGAGCAACTAGTGTTCCTATTTTCAGACCTTGGCATAAACTTAAACTAGAAATTTGATAATGATGTTTTGCTTGTAATTATTGCTGCTATCACTGTTCAGCTTGTGTTAGTATCCAGTCTCTGTGAGCAGAGCCTTTGAGCTGTCCCAGGTTACAGATCTGGGTGTCGTGCTCTTTGAGCATTGTGGCTACCTATTGGCGACAGGCCTTTTGGAGTGAAAAACTCCTTTCTTCATCTGCTGGCTCCAAACCCTTCCCTGATTTTGAGTGCAATCCTCAGTCTAGAGTGACAGTGTGCTGGTAGAGAGGAATTCTGCCTTGCAACCTCTCTAAGTGGTTACAAGAAGCTTTTCATAACAGTTGTTTGTTTGTTTGTTTGTTTGTTTTTTGGGGGGAGGGGGTCCTCACCCGAGCTCATTAATTATTCTTCTGTCTAAAAAAGCCTCACCCCTCTTCAGGGGCCACTTGACTAATGTTGATGGCAAAGTTTTTCGAAGACTTTTCCCAAAGAAAGTAAGAAATAAGTCCTATCCCCTCAACTGTCCCAAATAAGCATTTCTCCCATCAACAAAGAAAAAGAAAAGAGCCTAAAGTAAGTTTGAGATATCCTAAAGGCAGAGTAGAGAGAGGGGAATCAATCAAAATGAACAAAGTAAGGTGAAAAATAATATCTGAGCACCAAACTAGTTGAGAAAAATAAGCTTTTCTTTATTACTATAATAATGTATCTTCTTTGAATTTTTAACTTTTTATGGTTATTGCTTATAGCATAATCCCTATTTTAGGGACAACGTAGTATTATGTGAACACCATCAGGCTTCCATTTCTGATAGTTGCTCTAGTTACTTTACTTGTCTAAGCAAGTTACATTATCTAAGTTTCTGTTTACTGATCTATACATCAGGATGAGAGCAACAACACATACCCCAAGGGTTAATTTTACAAAACTTAGATCTTATTTGTGGACAGTGGTTTTGTAAATTATATATATGCTAGATCTAATTTGTGTCATCTTTGTATTATTTTATACTAGAGGTCCAGTGGATGAATCTTGTATGGGTGGGTCTGGCTGGCTCACCCCAATGGGGGCCCACTGGGCCAGGCCAGTGCGAGGCAGAGGCCGTGGGCGGTTGGCTGGCTGGTCCTATCCAGGTCAGGCTGATTGGCTGCTGCAGTGCGCAGTCATAGCCTCCGGTCGCTCTGGCCGCTGGGCTTATCTATACTAATAAAAGGGTAATACGCTAATTAGACCAGGAGACCTTCCGGATGTCCTTCCAGACAAAGTCATGGTGGCAGGGCGGAGGCAGAGGCGGTTAGGGGCGATCAGGCTGGGGGGGGGGGGGGGAGTTGGGGGCAAGCAGGCCAGCAGGTGGGGGCATTTGGGGGTCATCAGGCTGGCAGGGGGGCAGTTGGAGGCGAGCAGGCCGGGGGGGGGGGGGTGCAGTTGGGGGCAAGCAGACTGGCAGGGGGCATTTGGGGGTGATCAGGCCAGCAGGCAGAGTGAGCATTTAGGAGCCAGTGGTACAGATTGCAAAAGGGATATCTGACTGCCAGTTTAGGCCCAAGTCCCAGATTGGAGAGGGTGCAGGCAGGGCTGAGGCACCTCCCAACCACCCCCACCCCCCATGCACGAATTTCACGCATTGGGCCACTAGTATATATATAAATTTGTTTAAGGAGGTTACCAAATGTCTAGTCTTCCCAGTTACATTGTAAGCACCTTAAGACAGGAATTAGATTTCCTGCGCTTACCTCCCTGCCACTGCACTGAGTCCCAAACTCAGTGGGTATTGGATAAATGCAAGCAAAATTTAACTACAGTGAACTGCCCTGCCAAAGACAGGATAGTGGAATGCCTCTGTGTACTGGGTCCTGAGAAAGAATATGAAAGGAAAATTGAAAGGGAGCTTTGGAAATAGAGCAAAAGAAAAGAGAAAAAAGTTCAGAGAAATATAATGTCAGCCTCTTGAAATTTTTTAAATACTTAAAACCTTGTCCTAGAGAAAGTAATTTGGCCGAGAAAAGAGCAGCATTAATGTGCAGTAGGGATAGTCTCCAGAGACCTGTCATCAGGATTAAACAAGGACTTCTTTCAGAAAACTGCTCAGAGGCAGACATGCTCTCAATACTCAAACTCCACTCTTTCTTCTTCCCTTTAACTTTCCTCAAGGCCCATGGAAATCTATGAATCACTGTTTTATGTTTTTAAATTAGCTTTTCATCAATATTTTATTATTATTTGGCTCTATAGTTCACCCATATTTTTCACTATTTGAATAATTTTGAAAGATTTTGAGACTTCATAGAGAAAGGCTATCTAAGGAATTCTTTAAAAATTACAGTAAATATACAAACAATGATAATGATAGAATTTAAATTACATATTCATGATACTATTTTTTTCAAGCATGTGAGCAGTTGTAGCTACATTTCCTAGCAAACCAAGACTGCAATAATAAAGAAACTATAGTCTGAGAAATTTAAGATTGTTCAAGGGAGGAAAATTAACAGAGGAATGCCACAGTCTGGGACCAGTGAGTGGGTGGTCCAGACTGATCTGGAGAATCCTACTAGCAAGAAAATGATTGAATTCTGTGAGTCAGCTTCAAGGGCTTGACAAAATAGAGACAAACTAATAGAGAGTAGGCAGACAGCTGTGGGTGGGGAGGGTGATGAGTATGGATTGAGCAAAAAGGGGGGAAAAAAGAGAACTTAGGGCATGGACAACAGTTTAGTGTTACAGGGGGTAGAGGAGAGTGAGTGGAGATGGAAGAGGACATAAAGGGGATAAATGGTGATGAAAAAAATT
Organism: Pipistrellus kuhlii; assembly: GCF_014108245.1. Classification (NCBI taxonomy): domain Eukaryota; kingdom Metazoa; phylum Chordata; class Mammalia; order Chiroptera; family Vespertilionidae; genus Pipistrellus; species Pipistrellus kuhlii. The sequence goes on from NW_023425529.1 coordinate 41,198,857, forward strand.
AAATTTAAAAAACACTCGAAACATGGGGAAGACACTGCATCTCAAGTTCTTTTAAAAATTTAAAAATTAAGACAAAAAAAAATTTCAAGGGCCTGAGTTCTGCACCACTTCTAGTAGGGGTATGTCTCCCCCTAGAGGGGAAATAGAGCATTTGTTCCTTCAGGCTTCTCGCTCAGAGTTCAATAGTAATTAGTTGTTCATTCATTCATCAATTCATTTATTCAACAAATACTTGTTTCTTATGATAGACACTGAATATTCAGCTGAAAATAAAATCAACATAGTCCTTGCCTTCAGGGAAATTTTAAGTTTAGTGTGGGAAATAAACATTAGATAAAGAATCACCTGAAAGTCTGAAAGATCACGATGGAAATAAGGAAAAGTTTGGAGGGCAATATGGCCACTCAGAAGATAGAGTACCACAATCATACTAGGAGGTCAATGAAAACTTACCTGAGCACAGACCTCAAAAATGAATAGATATAACCAGATCAAAATGTGGAGGAAGTGCAGGAAGTAGGCTTTCTAGCAAATGAAAAAGAATATTCAAAGATTCCAAGAGGAAAAGAGCTTAGGAAGTTGGAAGAAGAGAAAGAGGCCAGAATAAGGAGGGAAATATAAGTTGAGGGAAATTAATACAGACCAGGCATGGTGTTGCGGGACATGTTAAGGATTCTAAACTCTATCCATAAAGAATAAGAGCTATTGATGGGTTTTATAACCATAGTTGTGTTTTAAAGAATCACGTCGATTTTATGATAAAGAATGGATAATAGGAGGGGAAGATCAAACATTAAAATGGGAAAGACAGAAGTTAGGTGATCTAGGCAAGAAATAATGGGGCTTGTACTAGGGTAGTGGCTATAAAAAGGGAGATATATGGATGAATTTGGAATATTGTAAGTTAAGAATTATTAAAACTTGGTGATTTATTACAAAATGAAAATGAAGGTGTACAGATTGTCAACGATGATTCCTAGATATTTGCTTTGAGCTCCTGGATGAACTGAGAAGCCATTTACAAAGAGGGGAACTGGAGAAGAGATGTGTGTCGGGGGTGGGGGTGCGGTGGGACAGGGGAGGAGGGAGCTGACCAAAGATCAGTTAATTAAATATTTATTGAGGCTACTACCATTTGGCAAGTACAGACACTGGAAGTTAAAAAGTAGAGGCAATACAGGATCCTTATTGGCCCAAATCTTTTGGATAACCGAGTTATCCTTTGATAACTCTTGTTGCCATTAGTAGATTACTTCAATATAATGTATTTGTGCAAGAGTGAACAATGTCCAGCAGGAGCTCAAAAAAGATATACCTTTGCACAACCGGGGGTGGGGAGGGTCAGAGAAGAATTTTTAGAGGAGATGATAACTGAACAAAATCTAAGGATTAGAGGGAATAAATATGGTAACAAAAGTAGAGAGGGTTTCTCTCTGCACCTCTCTCCCCCTCCACCCCCAGAAAAAAGAAGCCATTCTGTTGAAAACAATAAATAGACTGATTAGATTTATTTTTAATCTCCTTAAAAGTATCCAAGTTAGTTTCAAATAGGATTCTTTAAAGACCTATAGTCCCAATTCTATTCCAAAGCATAGGAAAAATGACAACTTCAAAAATTCTTTAATAAAATAAATATAAGATGTACTTTTAAATAAATGCTGTTGAAACCACTAGATATCATTTGGGAAAAGGTAAAATTGAATCCATAACTTATATTGCACACCAAGATGAACTCCACATGGATCAGTTAACTAAACATAACAAAAAATGGAAACTCTACAAACTATAGAAGAAAACATTGGTAGATTTCTGTATAATAGGCCTGTGGGGGTAGTAGAAAAGCATTCTCATGAATCAAAATCTAGAATCAATAAAATGTACTAATAAATCACATCACATAATTTTTAAAAATTGCATGGCCCCAATACCATAAGTAAGATCAAAGAGAAAGTGACTGGACAGAGTTAATCTTCTTAACATATAAAGAGCTTCTAGAAATAAAAAGACAGAAATCCAATAGAAAAATTAGCACAAGAAATGAACAGATGGCTTTTTTTAAATATATTTTATTGATTTTTTACGGAGAGGAAGGGAGAGGGATAGAGAGATAGAAACAGCGATGAGAGAGAAACACCGACCAGCTGCCTCCTGCAGACCCCCTACTGGGGATGTGCCCGCAACCAATGTACATGCCCTTGGCCAGAATCGAACCTGGGACCCCTGAGTCCGAAGACCAATGCTCTATCCACTGAGCCAAACTGGTTTTGGCAAAAGATGGCTTTTTAAAGTGGCCCTTAAAACAATAAGACAGACTCAACTCATTTAAAAATAAAAGAAAATTTCATTACATTGAGAGCATTTCTTACTGTGTTGTCACAAATCTCAAAGTTTAGGAGCAGTTTGTTGCCCAAACTCTGGGGAAAGAGACTCAGATATGCTGCTGATGGAAGTATAGAATATTTGGTACTATCTAGCAAAACTTTAAATAGATGCATTCACTCTTTAACCAACAATAATAACATTCTCTATCAATTTATAATAAAAATACATTTGCACAAACTTGTACATTTGCACAAATTTGTGGCATTATTTTATAGCAAATGACTAGAAATATTCTAAATACCACCAATAGTGGGGGAGTTGAATAGTCAAACTATTTCTATGTGTTGCTGTAGAATAATTGTCACAGTATATTATATGAAGTAAGGTGCAGAACAGTGTATATGATAGCTACTTTTGTAAAAAAAAAAAAAAAAAAAAAAAAAAAAAGGAACATTGAAGGGTAATCCAGAAACAAACAAAAATTGCTATTGTAAGAGGCGCAGAGGAGGAACTAGATATCGGGAGACAGGAATGGAAAGGAGACTCTGAGGACACTAGAATCATGGAATTGTTTTACATATTTAAAAAGTTGATTAAGCCAAAAAGAGTACAAAAAGCAACCCCTAAAATTGAAAACAAATAAAATAAATGCAAGTATGTAGAAGACTGTTGACATAACCAGAGAAAGAATTATGTCAAATGACTTTTAAGCATAGGACTTTGTCCTTCTTTAGTGGGATATATTCTAAGAACAAAACAAACCTCAAAGAATTCACTTCATTGTGTAGTTTTATTTATTAGTAATACTGGTATTGTGAAAGTGTTTTATGTATGTTATAAGATAAAGCAGGTACGTTCAGTGTACGCCAGAAATAATAAAAACGTAATATCAAATAATTTAAACATGTAGTGTTTTAATTAAATGTAAATTAACTCTAAGCTACAGGTATTCTGAGGAAGGTAATAATTTTACTGAAGAATGTGAACAAGCTAAATAACTTGGAGCTATGGATGAATCTCTGAGTGAAAAAATACAGAAGATTGTTCTTCAATGGGCCAAGCATGATGATTCAGCAAAAAACTTCTGTGAACCCTGATACTGAATTTGTGGATAATTCTTAATTCTAAGCCTTACGCAGCTAAAAAAAAAAAAAAAAAAAAAAAAGGACCAGATGCTTGGAAGATAGGGAATATAATAAGAAAATTGTTTCAAGTCACAATGAAAAGATCTTGAAATATTTTGGCTTTTGATCAAAGGAAATGTGAAGAGGACATTTTTCACTGATGTTAGGAGGTCTCTGTGTAAAAACAAAAAGGGCATTCTCTAGACTTATATCTGGACTACATGGAAGCATTAATGTGCATGACAGAGCCAGACAGTCTTTACAAGACACCTGTTTGGAAAAGAAATGGGGGCACACATTACAGAATTTGACTCGTGGGTTTGATGGAATTTCGACTGAAGGGGAAAATCCAAGAGAATTTGTATTTTCTCTACTTAAAAGAATTAGGCCTTTATCTAAAGTACTGCCATTCTCTGGACACCCAGATTTTCAACTACTCACTAGAAATGAAGTTTAATATTTAGAAAACAAAGTTATTCTTGGAAATATTTTAAAAAGTCAAATAATTTCTTTTGTACTTTTATGAAATTTATTTTTTGCTTGGGGTAGAAAAAGGAGCAAGATAATTACAGGCAGTCTTTAGAATGTACTATGAAAATCTTTCTAAAATTATGGATTGTGTTGGTTAGCTTAAATGTCAACTGAGGGAAAATATTCAGACTCAGGGTTTGGGCACTGCTTTGAAGGTCTTGTTTTCAAAGAAATTGACAGCAAATATGCAGAAAGTTGGCCCACTTATGAATACCATCTTACAAGATAAGAAATAGTATCGTTGTTTAATGCATTTGGAAGAATTTCAAAAGTATGAAAGAATTTCAGGAACTTGCTGAAAAAAATTCATTACAGAAATTAGTTAAAATATGCTTATTTCTGGAAATGGAGGCCAAAGAGTGGAATAGCAATGAAAGTTTAAAGTCAAGCTTTTTATATAAAAATTACTTTTTTTAAAGGAGAATTATATCATTTTTATTAAAGGAGTATTATATCACTTAAGTAAACAGTTTATTTTGTCACTGAGTTTAATTTAAATACATATAATATTGTGTAAGTTTTATAGTTTAATATAAAATAAAATCAAGATTATCAAATTTTAAAATAAATAAAATTAAAATGTTTCATGGGAAAATATAGCAAATTATAGATTATAAAACAGATTAGACAACTTGAAGACATAAAAGTAGAAACTATTCAAAATAAAGTATTGAGAGAAAAAAGACTGAAATAGAAAGTCAGAGTAAAGTGATCTGTGAGACATATCAAGCAATTTAACATACATGTAACTGAAGATTCAGAAGAGCTGGGGTTAAAATATATATAGTTAACAAAATAATGGCTAACCAGGCTGGCATGGCTCAGTGATTGAGCGGCAACCTATGAACCAGAAGGTCACAGTTCCATTCCCAGCCAAGGCATATGCCTGGGTTTTGGGCTCCATCCCCAGTGTAGGCTCAATCCTCATGGCGCAGCTGATCAGCAATTCTTTCTTATCACTGATGTTTCTATCTCTCTCTCTCTCCCTTTCCCTGCCCCTCTGAAATCAATAAAAAATAAATAAATAAATAAAAAGAAATAAAGGCTATAACATTTCAAAAATTTGAAAGTTCAATGAAATCCAGGCAGAATAAATTTAAAGAAAACCATGCCAAGGCACATCATAACCAAATGACTTAAACCAAGGATAAGGAAAAAATTCTAAAAGCAGCCAGATGAAAAAAGACATATTACTGATAGAGCAGGAATTGGCAAATTATGGCCCATTGGCCAATTATAACCCACCTCTTGTATCTGTAAATAACATTTAGTTGGAACATAGCCCCTATATTTATTTATGTATTTGCTATGGCTGCTTCTGTACTATGACCTCAGAATTGAGTAGTTGTAGCAAAGACCATATTGTTTACAAGCATAAAAGATTTACTACCTGGCCTTAACAGAAAAGTTTGTCATCCCTTGCTAGAGAGGAACAAAGAAAACAATCCAAATAGATTTCTTTAAAAAGCTATGCAAGGCAGAGACCAAGGTCAACCCAGAAATTCTTACCTAGCAAAAATATCTTTCAAAAATAAAGGTGAAATAAATACTAAATAAACAAAAGATAAAAAGTTAAAGGAAGTTCTTCAGGCAGAAGAAAAAAATAATATATAAAAATTTGAATCAAAAGAGAGAGTGTGAAAGGTAATAAGTATGTAGGTAAAATATTAAAAACATTTTTCTCACATATAAATTTTTAAACTTTTAAAAAATTTACTGATTTTAGGTGGAGATATATATATATATATATATATATATATATATATAGAGAGAGAGAGAGAGAGAGAGAGAGAGAGAGAGAGAGATTTGTTGTTCTACTTATTTATGCATTCATTGGTTGATTCTTATATGTGCCCTAGTGGGAATCAAACCCGTAAACTTGGTGTATCTGGACAACACTCTAACCAACTGAGCTACTAAGCTATCCAGTCAGGGCTTTCTCAGATTTTAATCTTTTGAAAATATAAATGACTAAAGTAAAAATAATAAAAGTGCACTTGAGATTTTAGTATATGTAGAAATAATATGTATAACAACAAAAATATAAAGGACATAAGGGAGAAAATAAAAGTGTGTTTCTGTAAAGTTCTTCCTCTATTTGAAGACAGACTGTGATAAGTTAAGGGTGTATCTTGTTAAACTCTTGAGCTGCCTTGCCCAATAGAATAGCTACATGCCACACATGGCTATTAAAATTAAAATTAGACAAAATTTAAAATTCAGTTTTTTAGTTTTACTAGCTATGCTTCAGTATTAATAAACATGTGGTTAGTGGTTACACATACTTGACAGTGAAGATATAGAACAATTCCATCTTCACAGAAAATTCTATTGGAAAGACTGCTCTAAAGTAATAACAATAAAACAAAGCAAAAGAAAGAGAAAAGAAGAGGAAGAGTTGAAGAGGAATCATTTAAAAATTCAATTAGTCTAAATATTAGAATAGAAATAAAAAACAACAGATGAAACAAATAGGAAACAAATAGCAAGAATATAGATTGAAATCCAATCTTATCAATAATTATAAATAATATAAATGGTCTAAACACCTCAATTAAAGGATAGAGATGTTCTATAGAAAACCCACCTTAAATATAAAGGCACAGATATGACAAAAGAAAAAATGGAAAAATATATCATTCAAACATCAATCCAAAAATATCTGAAATGCTTCATTAATATCTATTAGAACATTGAACATTACCAGGAATAAAGAAAGGCCATTTTATAATGATCAAGCAGTCAACTCACCAAAATGATATAACATTTTAAATTATTAAAGACATAATAGAAGAGTTTCAAAATATAAGAAGCAAAAGTTAATAGAAATGGAAAATGAATTCACAAATACAGTATAGTTTAAACCCAAATACTAAATTTTTACTATTAAATATAACTAGGCTAAATGCTCTAAATAAAAGAGAAAGGTTCACAATGGATAAAAGGCAAAACAAAATGAAATCTGACTACATGTTATCTATCAGAAATACACTTAAAAGCTGAGAATGAGCATAGACTGGGAAAAGACATATTAAGCACCCAATCCAAAAGAAAGCAATTATAATAATATCAATAAAAATGAACTATAAGGCAAAAGCATTATTACTGTACAAGAAAACCACCTAATACTAAAAAATGTTAAATCGGTATAGCACCAGGATACATACAACAAAGATTATCATAACTACAAGGACAAATTCACAAACATAGTGAAAGATTACAATAATCCCTCCTAAGTAATTTATACTATAAGTAAACAAAATCACTTAAGATACAGAAGATATTTATAGTTTATAAATTTGTTTTAAATGTACTATTGGAAATATCTAAACCTTGCATTCAAAAATGCAAAACATGTTTTTTCATGATGCATATCATATATGTTAAAAACATCAACAAAGTCTTATCTGTTGGGCAAGTTTTTTTTTGTTGTTTTGTTTTTAAATATATATTTTATTGATTTTTCCACAGAGAGGAAGGGAGAGGGATAGAGAGCTAGAAACGTTGATGGGAGAGAAACATCGACCAGCTGCCTCCTGCACACCCCCTATCGGGGATGTGCCCACAACCAATGTACATGCCCTTGACTGGAATCGAACCTGAGACCTTTCAGTCCACAGACCAACGCTCTATCCACTGAGCCAAACCGGTTTCGGCTGTTGGGCAAGTTTTAATAACTTTCTAAAGGTTGATATTGACTAGGAAGTGTTCTTAACTACTGAATTTAAACTATTGACCAATAAGAAAAGGGCCATGCCATGTCTTTTAGAAAACTCCCATGCTTGGAAATTATTAAGTATTTATTTATTTAAAAAATATTTAATGCATTCTTATTATGAACTGGCACTGTTCTAGGCACTTGGGATTATGTCAGAGATAAATTAATAACTAATAGTCTGACAATACTAAGTGTTGAAGAAAACGTGAAATAATGAGAATGTTTATCCTGTTGATGAATTGTAAATTATTATAACCACTTTTGAAAACAATTTGATATTCTCGAGTAGAGCTGAAGGTAATCATACCCTATGATTCAGCAAGTCCATCCATATACTATATACATTTTGGAAAAATTTCTGCACCACAAGACATGTATAAGAATATTCATGGTAGCATTGCTAGCAATAGCCTAAATTTGAAAACAGCTGAAATATCTATCAACAGTACAATGCAGATAAATACATGGCATTATATTCATACAATGAAACACAGTAGAACAACGAAAATAAAGAAGCACAAGTACCCAAACAACATTGATGACTTTTATGAATATAATGTGAAAAAGAAGCAAAACACAAAACAACAAATTCTGTCATTCCACTCAAATAATGTTTGAAAGAATGAATGCATTGTGATGCTATCTATATAATGTTCAAAACCAGACAAAATTATACTATATATTGTTTAGGGATTTATAAACATGTGCTTGATAAACTATTTAAAATTAGGAAATTATTATCAAGATAATTTACCTATTGGAGGGAGAAGATTTTGATTCTAGTATAGGAATGGTGGGGGGGGGGGGACTTCAGGTGTTCATGCATGTTTATTTATTTGTATATATTTGTACCATATTTCACAATTAATAAAGGTAAGAAGCATTTTTAAATGGAGAACAATATGAATAAAGGTATGGAGGCCTGAGTGCGTGCTGGGGGTATGGGAATTACAAATAGATTTATGCATCTTAGAGGGTAAATAGTGAGGCAGAAAGGGGTGGGGAAAAATGAGGCTGGAGGCTATGGGAAGCCTTTTGGACATTTTAAGCTGCGTTACAAAAAGACTCAAATCTGTCCACCAGTAGGGCTCAGTTGTTGAGCATGGATCTATGAACCAGGAGGGCACAGTTCGATTCCAGTCAGGGTATAAGCACAGGTTGCAGGCTCGATCCCTCCTACAGCCAATCAATGACTCTCTTATCATTGATGTTTCTCTCTCTCTCTCTCCTTCTCCCTTCCTCTCTGAAATCAATTAATATATATTATTAAAGACTCAAATCTGAATTTTAGGTAGGTTCTTCTGACTGCTATAAGGAGATGGATGCATGGGAGGAGAGAGAAGGGAGGGGGCAGAGAAAAGGCTGAAAGGGAAACCATTAAAATCCTATAGGCATGAGATAACATGAAATTTGCTTGTAGAAATAAGGAAGAGGAAATGGATGAGAGGTAACTGTAGGCGTCAGAAATTATGATAATCTTATTTTGAAAAACACACAATCACTCAGGATTCTTTCAACTTTTGATTCGTAGAATAAGAGTATAAGTCAGGAGTTCTTCTCCCTGACATACAGGATGGAAATACAGGCTTGTTCTGAGTAAAGTGAACATGGAAGAAAAGGAAATGAAGGTGGGAAGTGTCCTTTAGGACTCCTAAAAGCAGTTTGGGGGCACAGAGCAAGCAACTGGAAGAACAGTTCAGGCCTTAAGTGAGGGGTATGTATGAGGCTCAACACTTGATCAAGTCTCTGAGACATTAGAGGATCTTGATAGTGTGGACAATCTCTCCAGTTAGAGGCTCATAAGGGTTCAGGGTCCTTACAAACTATCAGGACCATGTCTCTTTATAAGCCTGAGGGAGATGAGCAAAAAAGATTGGCAAACCAGCATGAGAGGCAAACCACCCTCTCATACTGAGAAAAGTTAGTCTAATAGGCAACAGTCTAAAACCCACAACAATGAGTATTCTTAGCCTCTCAATATTTCTTACCCTGTAGGAAGGGCCCTCTGTCATTGATAGCTGTGCAGATCAGGGGAATAGAGACAGAATCAAAGGAACTATAACAAGGACAAGGAGTTTCTTCCTGCAGAAGAGAAGAAGAATACATCTAAGAAATGAAGGGAGCGGGGAGTGAAAAACAAGGGCCAGGCTTGAGAGAAAGCTTGGGGGTGTTTGGGTGGAGAAACAGAATGACAGACTGCTATACCATAGTGTGTGAGATGAATAGAGAAGTTTAAGATGTTTGCCTCTATGCCAAGAATGTAACCCCCTGTAGAATTTTCCCAGAGCCTATAATAAACATCTAAATTGCTTTTTTAAATTCTTTTTTGGTTATTACCTGTGTTCCTTTTGAATGTGATATCATGCTGAACAACTCAAGACAACTCAACTTCATAAAAGTTGAATTTGGGGAGTATTGACTGGGATTGTAGGCCTAAGATGCAGCGTTATAGATCTAAATGAGTTAAGCCGGCATCTTCATCATGATTGCTGGATTTATAGTGCAAAAAGCACACAAATTATATAAATCAAGACTAGAGGTAAGGTAGACAACGGGTAGAGGGAAATGGTAGAGATTACTACAATGTTAACTTTAGTGTGAATGTGGTGTTTGGAACTAGGTGTACCTGATGGAGACCTATGTCTATGCAGCAAGGAGTCTCTTCTCCTGCTTGGCCTATGAGACTGGAAAAAGAACTAGAAAAGCGAGGTGATTCCCAAAGGGTAGAAAAAAAACAGCAGAAGAGGAGTGTGTAGAGGTTGGTTTTTTTCCTTGCTATATAGCACACTTTCCGTGCATAAATACTCTAATGACATGGCCAGGATACCCACTCAGCCCGTTTTGCTTGGGAGGGGATCCACTCAATAAACCTCAGGGCATTGGTATCCAGAGGGCCCGGCCTTGTAACCCAGCAAGCTTAATGAGGTTCTGCTGCACTCTCTGCATCTATCCCCCTTATTTTTATAAGACTAGACCCTTCTCCGATTCTCCCTTGTCTCACTTTCACCTAGAATTCCCAAAATAATCTGGTTGTGAATCTGATGCACCAATTGGCTCCTCATATTTTCAAGTCCTACTACTAGTCCACTCCCCCAGTTCCCACCTACCCTTGGCTCTCAAATGTCTGACCTGGAGCTTGACTGGATCAGCCACACGCCTTGATCTCTGCACTTGTTTCCCATGTTCTTTCGTGCTTCTCCAATAATTCCCCCTCCCTCTAGGCTCATACCCCTTATACTCCCAGTGAGCTTCATGCTAGTGCCTCTGGACAGCATAATGTAATCTTATCCTGAAAGCCTTGACATACATGGTACCCTCAACAATAGTGGCAAAGGGCCTTGTATGATGGCATAATCTAGCTATGATTAATGTAAGGGTAAGGCTAAGATGGCAGGCCCTATACTGGGGACAGGGTCCCTCCTAGTAGATTGAAGGCAGTGGCTCACCTGAAAGGTGAGGAAGCTGGCAAGATGAACTTATGCTGGTCAAGAGATGTGAAGTCACAGACAGGCACAAACCCTGCAAGTCATGCCAGTCTTTTCTGCTTATAGCAGAGTTCTCCAGGGAAGAACGGACAGCAGGGTTGGCGCCGTAAGCCCTGAGAATGCGCTTGCTATAAATATGATCAGAAGCTTACGCTGTGTAAGCTCAACAGGTTGGCTGTGTGTGTGTGTGTGTGTGTGTGTGTGTGTGTGTATCTTGTCTCTGTTTCTAGTTTTCCTATAGCTCTTTGGTAAAGTCTTTTTTTGTAAATACCAGGCCATATTGGCTTGCTTAAGGAAACCAAGAAAAAGCATTTTTGTCTTCTCCAGAGCTTTAGGAATAATCTCTGGGGCAACTGGTAGAGGTAGGAGTGATAACCAAGATAAGGGCACATGTTTGTGGAATGGAGTAAGGAGGAATGAGCGAGCAAATAGGACTGGATCGTTTGTTTGAGAAAATATAATATTTTAGGGGGGGGGGGCGGTGTTTGCCGGGAACCGAAACCTAACATTGTCACTGGTAATAAAATGTAAAAAGAGCCGAAACCGTTTGGCTCGATGGATACAGCATTGGCTTAGGGACTGAAAGGTCCCGTGTTCGATTCTGGTCAAGGGCATGTACCTTGGTTGCGGGCATATCCCCAGTAGGGGGTGTGCAAGAGGCAGCTGATTGATGACTCTCTCATCAATGTTTCTAACTATTTCTCTTCCTTCCTCTCTGTACAAAATCAATAAAATATATATTTTAAAAAAATGTGAAAAGAGCTGGCCAACCTTGATGGCTCTGAATGGTCGGAGCTATTAACTCATCATCTAGTTGAGATAGTGGTGGTTGAGGCAACTTTAATTTGTTAATCATATGTAAATTCTTGTTGATTCTCTGTTGTTGGAACTTCCCGCCTAAGAGATGTCTTTGTCTCAGAATCTCAATAAAAGGAATGGTAAAAGGCCAGAGTAGGTGTTAGTCTTCCCACTAGAGGTAGACTTCCCGCCTGGCCCCCATTTTCCCAAGTTAACTCTTTTCCAGTCTTTTCATTTTAGGGTGCAGCCTTCTCCAGAAACCGGACCTTGAGTGGGCCCTGAACCATGCAGGTCTTGTTAAGGGATCCCACATCTGGCGCCTTCAACGTGGGACTTCTGGAGGAGATGGTATTTTTTGCCTAGAACGAAGGAGGAAAAATACGCCCAGAAAAGGTGTAGAAAATTCACCAGAAAAAGGTGAGGGAAATTCACTGCACTCAAAAGCCCACGGCCAGCTGCAGAGAGAGAACTGTAAGTAGGGTGGGAACATCTTTTTCAATTAGGCTAATGGGGAAGAATTAGGTTATAAATTTAAAGTAAACTTTATTACAGAATTTTGGTTTGCATGCTTTAAGAATGTGGTTTCTTGTTCAAATTAAAATCTTAGTTTGTACTTGGAATTTAAAATCTGTAATAAGAAATGAAACTTCCTTATTGAAACTGCCTCTGGTGCGGAGAAATTCAAAGGTGTCAGTGTAAGGTCAGGCCTGTTTCTAACTGCCCGGGAAACGGCCAAGAGATTGCAATCTCAACCTTATGTTTGCATTTCCCCAGGCCAATTTGCCAATTTCCCCAGGCCACCTGGGTGTGGTTTCTGCCTATAAAAGCTTGTAACTAACCTCTGTTCAGGGCTCTCAAGCGGCAGTCTTTTTCTGGACTGCTGCTTGTGGGTCCCTGCGCAGTGCTTGGAATAAACCTCCTGCTCTTTGCATCAAGACTCGGGCTCTGCGTTTGATTTGGGGTCGCCACTCATCCTTTGGACCGGGGGTCTTTCAGGCCTTACATTCTGGGGGCTCGTCCGGGACCGAGCGGCCCCCCCCTCAAGCCCAGAACCGATCTTGGAGGTAAGAAGGGGTACCCGGAAGTTGTCTGTCTTTGTCTTGTGTTCTGTAATCTGATCTGGTTCTGAGTTCGCAGCCGTTCGGCAACTCGTGAGAGTGGCCGAACAGTGGTCGGTAGACGTGTCGGAGGGCCACAGGCTGCAACCCTGGGGGACGCCCCAAGGGTGCAGGAGAGCCAGGGGCGCCTGGCGGTCTCCTATCAGGTGTCGGGTTCGAGTCCCGGCAATCAGGTGTCGGGTTCGAGTCCCGGCAATCAGGTGTCGGGTTCGAGTCCCGGCAATCAGGTGTCGGGTTCGAGTCCCGGCGAAGATCGGATAGGTTTGGTTACTGAGACAGTGAGGCAGCCGCGACCGTCTGCCCCAATCGTGTGTTTGTGGAAGAGATTCAAGTGGAGACTCCTTGGCTCTGTCTGGGTTTGGAGTCTGGAGATTCCCTGGTTCTGGTCTGAGTGAGTGTTTTGTGAGTGTTGAGAGAGTGCGGCCGCAATCGAGTGTGTGGGAATTGGTGAAAGTGCAGTGTTTTTGTTTTTACTCTTTTGGATTTGTTTTGGAATTATTTGTTGCCTAACAAATTGGGAAGAAAGAGAAAAATGGGGCAAGGAAACTCAAAGGAGAGTCACCTAAGTCCCCTTGAATGCATGGTTAAAAATTTTCCGGACTTCAAAAAACGAGGTGAAGGCTATGGTGTTTCGGTAGATGCCTTCACTCTCCGGAGACTGTGAATTGGAGTGGCCGACATTTGGGGTTGATTGGCCTTCAACAGGGACCCTAGACATGGGGCCCTACACGGGAGTCCGGCGGATAGTCTATAGGAGCCCTGGGCATCCGGACCAAATTCCATACACTGATATCTGGATTGATGTTCTTTTTGATAACCCCAAATGATTGAAGGAGTGTGGTTGTCTCCTTGACAAAGGAAAATTGGGAAAGAGACCTCCCAGGTCCATCTTACTCGCCCGGCCACAGGCGAGCAGAGAGAAAGAAAGAAACCTTTAATTTGTTTAAAGCTGAGTGCTCTGGTGGCAGCACCGCCTTCGTCACCTGGGACCCGTTTGCTCCCTGCCTCCATTCACCTCCAGGAGTTGAGTAGCTGGAGGCAGCAGATAAATTAAAAACTGGTTTCCCAAGTCATTGTAAGCAGCTCTTGAAATTCCCCGCCATGAGGCGGAAACTAGATGGTAATGGTAACAAGTTTATGTGAATGGTGGTGAATGGCCCTGAATGGCCAGGAGTCTTTAGGTAAAGAATGTGTTCATTTGCATTTGAATGCTGCTCCAGCAGCCCACAATGGTTAGTCTTCCTTGTCATTGGTATCAGCTAAGCAGAGTCTTATATTGTAGCTACTTAAGTATGAATTGTGATTGACCTATGATTTTCTGACATTGTCTTAAATCCTAGTAAACTGCCTCTGGTGTGGAGAGGTCTAGGGGAGGCCGGAGAGCGAAAGACTATTAGTTCTCCTACAAAGAGATTATTCAGTGCTTTGTTTGAACTTGCCAGCTTTAAAAGTTCAAAGTATAAATTGAATTAGGAAAAGTTAATTGCAGTAACTAGATGCCTAGAATATGGCAGGCTAAACTGTATTATATGTGTTTAGAATAAGCAGTAATGATTCTCATTTGTCAGATGAAAAAGTATGTAATGCTTACACTTAAGAAATTATTCTAAGTCGGGTTTTCTGAAGTAATGTTTAATGTAACATGAAATTTTTGTATTTGATTTGTTTTGTTTTGCTTTTTTCATATGCCATTGTTGTCAATTTGGGCTTGTACCTGCATCTTGTATTTTGTACATTCGGTTGTTTAAACTTTGGGAATCATTTTTGGTTTCAGTCATGTGTATCTACTTTATAGGTTTAAGTAGACTTCATCACAAAGGTTTATAATTTATTTAGAATTGTGTTAAAACAATGTGAAAACGTGGTTTAACCCCCCGTAACTGCTTGGACACTTTTCACCGTGTTCTATTAGGGGATTTAAAGGCACAGTTAAAATTCTCCTGTGCCCCTTTTCAGTCTTATCAGAATCTGAGATCTTTATCTGTAGGAAGAATGTGGCAGTTTAAAATTCAAGCGGCTATTGGGAACAGAGTGCTAGACCTGCTCTCTCTTCCCTCTGCCTTTCCTAAATATTCTAAAATAATGGTTATAGATTTTTGAAGGACATAGGAAGAAGGTTTAAGAGCTAATGTAAAATAGTGAAAGTTTTTATAAAAGTTGTACATGTGATGAGAAGGTAGGGAGCGACTGACAGTCTATCTCCAGATTCTAGTGGCCGGCCTCAGAGGAGCCGCGCGTCGGCCCACCAATTTGGCTAAGGTAAGGGATGTCCTTCAGGGACCCACGGAGCCTCCCTCGGTCTTTCTTGAGCGACTAATGGAAGCATTCAGGCGGTACTTAGTTAAGGAGGCAGAGAAGGTGTAGACAGGAGAAAAATCTCACGCGCATCTTGGCAGCAGTGGTAGGTGATAAGGGAGAGGTAAGGGTAGAACCTGGGCGATCGCCTCCCACTCGACCGAGATCAATGTGCCTACTGTAAAGAAAAAGGACACTGGAAGAGAGAATGCCCAAGAAGGCAGAGGAAGGAGAAGGAAGCCAAGACCATTTTGGCCTTTCATGAGGACAGTGACTGAGGGGGACGGGGCTCGGAACCCCGCCCTGAGCCCAGGGTAACCATCCAAGTGGAGGGGAAACCAGTAGAATTTCTGGTGGACACAGGAGCACAATAAAAGCTCCCTTGGGGCCGATATCTAAGAAAACTTCTTGGGTCATTGGGGCCACCGGTAATGAGCAATACCCGTGGATGACTAACCGGACTGTAGATCTTGGGACTGGGACGGTCACCCACTCTTTCCTTGTGACCAAAGTCTCTTGTTGGACGAGGGGAGAGTCCAATTCGGGGCCCCCGTGACATTGAATCCTGCCTCTCTGCTACCAGAAGCAGACTTGGAAAAGAGAGAGATTCTGCATTCCTGTCAGAAGATATTGGCTGAAGAAACGGGGGCCAGGCGGGATCTCAGAGACACACCCCTACCCGGGTCCCCCCTCACTTGGTTCACAGATGGCAGCAGCTACCTCTCGGACAGGAAGAGGAGGGCAGGAACCGCGGTAGTCAGCACGGATGAGGTAATCTGGTCTAGCAGTCTGCCAGAAGGCACCTCAGCACAGAAGGCAGAACACAAGCCCTCAGGTTGGCTGAAGAGTCAACATCTACACTGACAGCAGAGGCCATACATGCCCCCAAAGAAGTTGCCCAGGGCACCAAAAGGGGACGTCTGAGGTGGCGGAAGGGAACAGGAAGGCAGATGTTGAAGCAAAACAGGCTGCCTTGGGACTAAACATCCTGCCGCTAGCAAAAGTCTCTTTGGACCCTCCTAGGTCCTTCTCTTACTCCCCAGAAGAGGAGGGGGAGATGGCCAGATAAGTACGGGGTCTGAAAGGATAAGGCAGGTGAGAAGATAATCGTCCCTGAAGAAATGGCAAAATGGCAACACCGCCTCACCCATCTGGGTCCAAAATCCGAAAGCTCACCTCCCTAGCCGAGAGAACTGTCGCTAGCTGCAAGGCATGAAATTCCCACCCCTCGAAAGGGAAAGGGGAAATAGGCCGGGCAGCTATTGGGAAGTTGACTTTACGGAAGGAAGTCAAGCCGGCCCGGTAGTCTTTAGCGAAACGGCAACCACAGTAGCCAAGATTGAAGACATCTTTCCCCGGTTTGGAGTTCCAGAGGTAATTGGTTCAGATAATGGGCTGGCATTCATCGCCCAGGTAAGTCAGGGAATTGCCAAGGTGCTGGGGATTAATTGAAAATTGCATTGTTCATGTAGACCCCAAAGTTCAGGACAGGTAGAAAGGATGAATAGAACGTTAAAAGAGGCTATGACTAAATTATCCTTAGAAACTGGCGTGACAGACTGGACAGTCCTCCTTCCCTTTGCCCTATTCCGTGCCCGGAATACGCCCGGGCCCCTGGGAGTAACCCCTTTTGAAATCCTTTTCGGGGCCCCACCACCACTCACTGCTGACCCGTGGACAGAAACTCACGCCCCTCAATCCCTGCTCGCTAGGTTGAAGGCGTTGGAGACGGTCCAAAAGGACGTGTGGGTCCCTTTGGCTGACCACACCAGTTCCAGGTTGGGGACTTTGTCTACGTTCATCGTCACTGGACAGCCAACTTGGAACCCCGGTGGAAGGGACACCCACCGCCATCAAGGTAGACGGCATCGCCTCCTGGATCCATGCCTCTCATGCCAAACCTGCACCACCGCCTGACGATGGATGGACTGTGGAGACTGCTTATAGACACTCTTTGGGGATGGTGGCTGCCACTGACTCCTACTCGCGGCGGGTCTTGATGATGCCCCGCCCAATCAGTTCCCCTTTTATGGGAGAACAAGGAGTGAGGCCCAGCGGTGTGGAGGGGCTGAGGTTTTCTTTTGTCAATAACCCTAGCTGTCTTGCTGGGGCTAGGGGTAACCGCCGGGGTGGGGACTGGGACAGCAGCTTTAATCCAAACCCCACAGTATAGAAGGGCTCAGAGTGGCAATACGAGCCATTGAACAATCCATCACTATCCCTGACCTCGCTGTCTGAGGTAGTAAGGACGGTGGCCTGTGTGCAGCTTTGAAAGAGGAGTGTTGTTTTTATAGATCATTCAGGCATGGTGAAGGACTCTATGGCCAAACTGAGAGAAGCTCAACAGGGGTGGTTTGAAAATTGGTTTAATCGTTCCCCGTGGCTCACCACCCTAATCTCCACCTCATGGGGCCTTTGATTACTTCTAACCCTCGGGCCCTGTATCGTAACTGGGCAAGGGGAAACAGAATATGAGTTCCAGGGTTGAAACTCAGTCCTGAGAAGAGGAGGGAATGTAAGGTCAGGCCTGTTTCTAACTGCCCGGGAAACGGCCAAGAGATTGCAATCTCAACCTTATGTTTGCATTTCCCCAGGCCAATTTGCCAATTTCCCCAGGCCACCTGGGTGTGGTTTCTGCCTATAAAAGCTTGTAACTAACCTCTGTTCAGGGCTCTCAAGCGGCAGTCTTTTTCTGGACTGCTGCTTGTGGGTCCCTGCGCAGCGCTTGGAATAAACCTCCTGCTCTTTGCATCAAGACTCGGGCTCTGCGTTTGATTTGGGGTCGCCACTCATCCTTTGGACCGGGGGTCTTTCAGGCCTTACATCAGGAGAGGGCAAATTTATCTGCTCTCCTGCAATGAGATTACTCAATGCTTTGTTTAAAAGTTATAAAAGAACTTGCAAACTAGGTGTTATCTTGGCCAAACTGGGTGCTAGTTATTACTCCGGAAAGCAAAAAAGAAAGAAAAAATTTGAGATCTGTCTTTATCTATTAAACATGAAAAAATGTGTGGCCAGATCTGTTGCTGAAACTTCTCCCTAAGTAAGCAGGATGTGGGGGAAGAGAGAGACACTTAGCAATCCAATAGAAAAGACTACTCTTGCCATAAGCTAAGGAATGTAGTAATTTGCATTTGAATGGCTACAAACTTCCTCCAAATTCCTGTGGCAAAAATTTTTGTGGAAGTTTGCTTAATTATAAAAATAAAAAAGTAAAGTTTAAATTTGCCTCATAAAAAATCTAGAGGACAGAATTGAAACTCTTAATTGATTATGTCTTATATTTTTCTTAAGAAATGTAAAGTGTTATTAATCTGGAACATGCAAAATATATTTGACTTGCCAGCTTTAAAAGTTTAAAGTGAAAATTAAATTGAGAGAAATTATATAGTTAAAATGTGTTTTCTCTAATAATTAGGAATTCAAAATAAGTTGCTTATTATTGGTCTAATTAAAAAAGATTAATTCTGTGATCTCAACCAAAAAATTTTCTATGCAAAAACTAGTCTAAATCTAATTGATATCTTAAGATAATAATAATAAAAGGTATTATAATATTTAAATCATATGTGGATATAGATATTTATTTGATTTTTTTTCCATGTTAAAATTTCAAGGCCTTAATAGAGATGATTCTTGGAAAAGCTCCAAGGGCCTGGAATAATACAAGAAATTTATTCTCTCTTCTTAAAGAAAATATTTTTAAAACAGATCTAATATACTTGAAATTGCATGGAAAGCCTTATCAAATAAAAATTAATCAATATACTTTAAATATTTTAGAAGGTCTACAGGCATGTATTGTTACTGGCAAAGGAAAGAAGTTAATAACTCAAATAGGATATCAACCTTTTTAAAAGTGGTCACTGCTCAGTCTCCTCACCCTCATGCTGATCCTATACAATGGAAAGATGATAGACCTGTATGGGTGGATCAGTGGCCATTAACCAAGGAGAAATTAACTCATATTCATGAATTAATACAAGAACAAATAGAGGCTGGCCACATAGAACCTTCCAATAGTCCTTGGAATATGCCTATATTTACAATCCCTAAAAAGGCGACAGGGAAATGGTGATTGTTACATGATCTTAGAGCTGTTAATGCTACTATGCATAACATGGGAGCTTTACAACCTGGACTCCCAGCACCTTCACAAATACCTATATTTATTATTATTATTATTATTAATATATTTTATTGATTTTTTTTTTTTTTTTTACAGAGAGGAAGGGAGAGAGATAGAGAGCTAGAAACGTCAATGAGAGAGAAACATAGACCAGCTGCCTCCTGCACACCCCCTACCGGGGATGTGCCCGCAACCAATGTACATGCCCTTGACCGGAATCGAACCTGGGACCCTTCAGTCCGCAGACCAATGCTCTACCACTGAGCCAAACCGGTTTCGGCCACAAATTCCTTTAAATTGGTCCCTCATAGTAGTAGATCTTAAGGATTTTTTTTTTTTTTTCACAATTCCCTTGGCACCTCAAGATAAAAAGAGATTTGCATTTTCAATGCCATCTATTAATAATATAGAGCCTATGAAAAGATATCAATGGAAGTTTTTACCTCAAGGAAGGGCCAATAGCCCTACTTTGTGTCAAAAATACCAGGCTGAAGCTGTTCAGCCTTTAAGGGACAAATATTCCCAATGTTACATTATTCATTACATGGATGACTTGCTCTTAGCAAGCCCACGGGAGGAACAGACCTTGGCCATGTTTTCCCAGTTAGAAGAGGAGCTCCCTAAATGGGGCTTAAGAATTGCCCCAGAGAAGGTACAAAAAGAAATGCCTTTCTAATATCTGGGAACCATAATTGAAAACCAAAGCATTAGGCCTCAGAAGGTGGAGATAAGAAAAGATTGTCTTAAAACTTTAAATGACTTTCAGAAATTATTAGGAGACATTAACTGGTTAAGACTATCTGAAGATATCTACAGGAGAAATGACAAATTTATTTAGTTTACTTAGAGGTGACTCTAATCTTTCTTCTCCACGAACTTTTAACTGATGAAGCTAGGAATGAGATGCTAAGGGTTGAGCAGGCAATTTCCTCAGCCCAAGAAGCATGGGTACAGCCTGAATTGCCTTTATTGGGACAAATTAACCCTACTGCAATGATTGGATCCAAAAACTATGGTACATTTACACAATGGAATATTATGCAGCCATAAAAAAGAAAAACTTCTCATCGTTTGCAGCAACCTGGATGGAATTGGAGAACATCATGCTAAGTGAAACAAGCCAGTCAATGAAAGAGAGACACCACATGACCTCACTTATTTATGGATGATAAAGAACATTATAAACTGAAGAACCAAAAGATAGATATAGAGACAGTAAAGCAACAAGCAAACTGTCAAATTACAGAGAGGAGGTTGGGGAGATCTGGGGGAGATAAGAGATCAACCGAAGGACTTGTATACATGCATATAAGTACAACCAATGGACACAAAACTCTGGGGAGGGAGGGTATGTACGGGAAGGGGGGCATTGGTATATGTACAAAAATAATAATTTAATAAAAAATATATTATTAAAAAAAATTAACCCTACTGCAAATAGTCCCACTGGAGTCATCTTTCAAAATAAAAATTCAAAAACCATTATTGAATGGGTTTACCTAGGACATCAATCCTCTAAAACTGCAGTTACATATGTAGAACTAATGGCCCAATTATTATTTTAAATTAGAAAACGTTATAAACAGCTTAGAGGGGAAGAGCCCCAGTGTATCTACCTCCCCCTCACTGGGAAGCAATTAGAAATGTTATTTCAGACCGATATAAATTGGCAAATTGGGTTAAGTGGATATTCAGGGGAACTTAGCTGTCATCTATTAAAAGATAAATTACTACAATTTTTATATAATACCTCCATCATTATACCAAAAAATACTAGGCAGGAACCTATTCCTGGAGCTTTAACTGTTTTTACTGATGGATCATCAAATGGGAAAGCTGCTTATCATACAATAAAGTCAGACCAAGTCATACTGACCAGTCATACTTCTGTACAGAGAATTGAACTAGAAGCTAATAAGGCTGCATTGCAGAATTTCCAAGAGCCTCTTAATATTGTCTCTGATTCCTTTTATGCTGCAAATTTAGTGAATAGAATTGAAACTGCCTGGTTGAAATGGCTTAGTGACCAAAGTTTATTTTTACTATTCAAACAAGTTCAACAGATTGTACAACAGAGACAATATCCTTTTTATATCACTCATATCAGGGCTCATAGTGTCTTACCTGGTCCTTTAACAAAAGGAAATGCACAGGCTGATCAACTGGTTGCTTTATTAAAAGAAGCCTTAGAACCTCATCAACTTTTACATCAGCCTGCCAAAATGTTGTCTAAACAATCCTCAGTCACTGGACAACAGGCAAAACAGATTATTAAGGAGTGTCCAACTTGCATGTTACATCTACCTCAAGGGCCTAACGCAGGAGTCAACCCCAGAGGTTTGCTAAGAGATCATACTTGGCAAATGGATGTAACGCAATTCCTTTGGGCGCCTTGGGGCATTACATGTCTCCACAGATACCTTTTCAAAAGTCTTATTGGCTACTGCATCTACAGGAGAAATGGCAAAACAGGTCATTAATCATCACCTAGCTGCTTTTGCCATCATAGGAATTCCAAAAATTATTAAAACTGATAATGGGCCTGCTTACACAAACTGTCAATTCCAGGAATTTTGTAAAAGGTGGAAAATTCAGCATATTACAGGAATACCATATAATTCCCAAGGACAGGCCAATATTGAACGACAGCATCAGCTGCTAAAATCCCAACTTGAAAAACAAAAAGGTGGGATGATGGAGAAATCACCTACAAGTAGGCTGCACCAAGCCTTAATTACTTTGAATTTTTTCACTTGTGATGATGAAGGAAGGACGCCTATGGAAATACATTGGCATCAGAATAAAACAAAAGAAAATGGTCTAGTTAAATGGAAGGATCCCGAATCTGGTTTATGGAAGGGACCTGATCCATTATTAACCTTTGGCAGAGTGTATGCTTGTATATTCCCAGAGAATTTTTCCAAACCTGTGTGGATTCCTGCTAGAAATATTAAGATGAGCAGGAGGAGGACAAGCCGGACAGCAAACAGCCCGGAGAACACCTGGGGCATGGTGAAGAAGATGGTACAGACCCCTGACACCTGAGAATGTCTTTCTTGCCATGTTAGTGGTATTCATCTGTACAGTAATATTACCTGGGACAAATGTGGAAGTGTTTAAGACTTATGTTCCTGACCCTTCATGGGTAAAAGCCCTTATGTGGGCTGATCCCTTGCCTAATGTAGTTACCAATAATACTACACACCTTGGTCATCCAGAAAGAAAATGGGTGGGGCAAGAAAGTATAATTACACAGGTGTTGCCACCCAGCTTCCCTTTTTGTATGACACAAAATCAAACCACTGCTCCTTTGTGTGTAAAAAATTAAAGAGAGGTTTCTGGCTTGCACCAACGTAGAGGAATATCACTACTTGCTCCTGGGAGAGGTGCAGAGAATGTAACTAAGACCTTGTCTATACAAAAAGAAATTGACAGCCAGTTTGAATTTGAATTGCCATTGGCTTAGAGCAAAGAATATCCTTGCATGGTATTATTCTACAATGTCATTATAATTTTTGATATTTTACAACAGCATATTGTACAATTATTCCAAACAAGCTTAAAAATCTAAATTTTTTGAATGTTTGGCAGCAATTTAAAAGGACATGAATGGATTTAATCCCTTCCACTGTGTGGAAGGCCTCACTGGGAAGGCACTTGAGCATTCTATATTGGCCCTTCTTGCCTTATTTGCAGAGAGGGACCCTCTTGTCATAATCCAATTGTCCTCAGCTGTTGCTTGAGTTTTCAATTCATGCTGAGGTTAAAGCCTCATGGTGGTTGGTACCATGGATCTGTCTTTCGCACAATGGCGTGAGCTGGGCCCTCCCTGGAGAATAAACCTGGGTTCCCCAAGATCAATGCCGGGGCCCCGCCAGCAGGAGAGGGGATCCCAAGGCAGGTACTGGGCATGGAGGCCATAGGGGCATAGGCTACCAAGGAGACAGAACTGAACCTCACATCACCCTGCTTGGCCCCGGAGGATGGCTGGTTAGCCAATGATGGGTAAGACTCCTCAAGGGAGGGGCGACCTAAGCCAGGCACAGCCACAGGGGGCCATCAGGAGAAAACTTGGGGGTCAACAGAGGTGGGGCACAGATCCTCACCCCCCCAGTGTTGCAGGGGCTTGAACACTAGCCCCTTCTGAGGGATGTCTTCTGCCCCATGGCTGCTTCACACTTCCCATGCCCAGCTCAGATCTGGACCCAGGCAACAAACAGAGATTTGGTCCAGCTCAGATTGAGACCCAGCTACAAACAAGAGACTTGGCCCAGCTCATATTGAGACCCAGGCAACAGAGAAGTGGCTGATGGTGACTGACTGCCCTATATCTAAATCTAGGTGTGCTCAGGGCTTTCTCAAGGATGCATATAATCCTTTCCATTAATTTTTACAGAGTAAAACTGTTAAAGTATTAAATTTGACAGTAAAATAGTCAAGTTTTCAGATTAATTTAAATTGGCTAAATTAAATGAGTTAATATTCAAGAAAATGTAATTGTACAACAGGCTGCTGTTCCTAAAATAACCAAAATTTCTATTGGTAGTTCATTTCATGGTAAAATTGTTTAACATGCAATAAACCCTAAAGCAGTCATAGTTTTTGTGCAAAAAAAATAAAATTTAAAAGTTATCAAAACTGCATTATAAAAAATTTACAAAAGCCTCCTAATAATTAAATTAAAAAAGGGGGGATAGTGGAAAAATACCATGTAAGAAAAAATGTCCTGTAAGTAAATTACATCTAGAATTTTTTCTTTTGAAAACCAATTTTCATTTGTAATGATAACAGTAAGACAGCCATGAAGAACACACATAGTGAGAGAGCAGGGCAGGGTGAAGATAAACTCCGGACTCCACTGTGGGGCAGGCAGAGCTATCCTCCATTTTGTGTAACTGGACCCTAGACCTCACCCGACCAATCAGAGTCAGCCAAAGCAGTGACATCACCACCAGTGTAAACCCCGGGGCTGGGCAAAGTTCGGCTCTCTTCCCCCATGCTGTCGGTGTGAGTGGGACAGAGCCCATGCTAGCACGAAAGAGGCTCTTTTATTTATTGCATCGGACTCGGCTCCCTGGTGGTCCTTGGGAATCACGAAGTCTGGGCGGAACAATAGTATCAAAATAAGTCAGAGGAAAATTGTTTGGGGAAAAAAAAATTAATTATAGAAAAGACTCCTTTATTAATTTTGGTTGAGATATGTTTGTATATTTTCAGAAATCAACTCCAAGACCATGTGGATTCCTGCCAAAATTAGCAGGAATGCTCCAGCCATAAAGACAGGAGGAGAAACAGTCCAGACATGGAGGACACTGACAACACCTTGCCATGCCAGCAGTCAGTTGCTGTGCGTCGCTGCAGGTTGCCCAGGACCAAACCAGAGACGGTCGGACCTGTATCGCCACCATTTGTCCACCATCCAGATATCATTGCTGACATGTACACATGAAGAACTTTTGGACTCAGAACTTTTGGACATTGAAACTTAGAACTCTTGAACTTTGAAATTGGGACTCAAATATTTTTGTTCTTATATGTTTATTTCTGGACTGTAAATGCAAGATTTTTTAAAGGAAGGAATTGGGGGGAGATGCCGGAACCGAAACCTAACATTGTCACTGGTAATAAAATGTAAAAAGAGCTGGCCAACCTTGATGGCTCTGAATGGTCGGCGCTATTAACTCATCATCTAATTGAGATAGTGGTGGTTGAGGCAACTTTAATTTGTTAATCATATGTAAATTCTTGTTGATTCTCTGTTGTTGGAACTTCCCGCCTAAGAGATGTCTTTGTCTCAGAATCTCAATAAAAGGAATGGTAAAAGGCCAGAACAGGGGTTAGTCTTCCCACTAGAGGTGGACTTTCCGCCTGGCCCCCAGTTCCCCAAATTAACTCTTTTCCAGTCTCTTCATTTTAGGGTGCAGCCTTCTCCAGAAACTGGACCCTGAGTGGGCCTTGAACCACACGGGTCATGTTAAGGGATCCCACAGTTGTTGATATATTTATTTAGTGAAATCAAATTTCTAATAGCGGCATAATACTTTATTATAGCAGCAATGCCTTATATGAAACATTCTGCTATTTAGGATATTTCCCTACTTATTTCCATTTTAATAGCAGTCACATAGGCAGAGGCCACACAGCTCTTTACAGCCGCGGAAGTTCCTCGGGGCCAGCCCCGCTCTTCACTAGAATATGCAACCAGGGAAACCCAAGGTAACACACTTGCTACCGTTGAGCCACTGGTATACAAAATACCCACACCTCGCCCTTCCCCACCTGGGAGTGATACAATTTGCTTCTCCTCGGATTTATTTCTTCTGGTGAACTTCATTTCTGGTTTCTGATCTCTTGGCTTCTCTAATCTACTAATTGATACGTATGCTGCTGCACAGATGCTGTTTGCTTTTCAATCTAAAGTCATCTGTAAATATGTTAAATTCAGATTTTCTTCCTCTCTCATCCCTCCCGCTCCACCCCTCAACAGGAAAAGGAGTTGTCACAAATCTTGAGACACTCAGTGTAAATATATCTTTACCTGGGTACCTGGCCTGCCCAGGAGGAATTATCTTCACACACAGTCTCCCCTTCCCCCTGAGTCTCCCCCGCCCTCACCTTCTGCCCAAAACACACTCACCCCTTCTACACCCTGTCTCCTAGACCTGTTACTCAGAGTTAGAGATAATATTAAAAATTATCAGGTCCAATCCCCTAACAAACCAGGAAAACAGCTTATTCAAGGTCTGAACTAAGTGGCAGGAATAAAATTGAATTCAGGTCTCTTAAATCCACTATGTATAGGCTGGAGGGTTATGGGTGAAGGAAGGGGACGTCGTAGTTGTTATTCATTCAAGGAATGCATTTAGCATTCACTTGCTACGTGCCAGGCACTATTTTAGGTGCTGGGGATTCCGTGATGGCGACAGCGGGCTCGGAAAAGACAAAATGAACTGAGCTTTCATTCTCAAAACGGAAGTACTTTGTCTCACCATCCAGGAAAAATCCCCAGCACCCTGGGTGGGAGTGAGTGTTTCGGTCTCCCATGGGAGGGAATCCCATCCTTTCTCGGTTCCTGCGCTGTCTGCAGTGACAAGGCTGATTTACTGCAGAAACCCGGGAGGCGGAACCTCCAGGGGCCCTCCACGCCTCTGCAACTCCAAGGCTGGGCGGGGCCGGCTCCAGCCCTCACCTGGAATCGTCCCCTTTCCTACTCTCTTTGCTTCCCTGCCAGCCGCTGAAGGACAGACAGAGAAGCAAGCCTGGGCTCTAGCGCCATCCTCTGAGAAAGGATTTCGAGCAAGTTAAAATCCTACCAAGGCAGTCGCGCTCAGTCTCAGGCACCCCAACGGGGGAGGGAGGGAACACCTCTCCCGGGCCTGGGGTCCATGCAGCAAACCGCTCTCGAGCTTTCCTAATAAATACTGCAGCCACCCGCTCTCTCCAGCCCCAGCCGAGGCCACTGCAGCGCGCTCTCCCCGCCCGCCCCGCCCGCCAGCTCAGAGCCGGAGCCCTGCAGCTCCGCAGCCGCGCTCCCCGCTCCCCGCCGCTTCCTTCTCGCCTCGGAGACACACGTCATTGACGTGCCAGGCGTCGCCTTGGAAACGGGAGCATCCGCGGCTGGGAGACCCGCCCCTGCCGCTCCAGCCACACTCGCGGCTCCTAGCGGAGGGGAGTCCCCCAACTCGACCCGCCGCAGGTCTCAGCCTCGCCCCGGCCCCTTCGCGGACGCTCCGGTGACCGGGGACTCGGCGGGCACTGGCTGCGCGCGGAGGGCGCACGGACACGGGCGCATCCTAGAGGCGCGGCGGGCAGGCGCTTTCGCCCCCGGGTGAGCGGGACGGACGCTGCCCGGTCCTCCCCGGCCCCTGTCCCGCGGGCTCTTCCGGGCCTCCAGGATCCTGCCGCCCAGATTCACCTCCTCTCGCCGGCTCCCCGCCGCCCTCGGAAGCCTCCTCTCACCTCGGCTCCTCCCGGCCCTCCCTCCGGGGACCTCTCCCCTCGCCCCGCCCCAGTAGGGAGGCCGCCGGGCTGGACCTGCCCCAGAGCGGCCACCACCGCCTCTGCCGCTCCATGGAGGACGGGCTGCTGGAGATCATGACCAAGGACGGCGGCGACCTGCCCGCGCCCCTGGAGGTGTCCGCCGTGCCGGCCGTGGGGGACGTGATCTCGGGCGAGTACAACGGCGGCATGAAGGAACTCATGGAGCACCTCAAGGCCCAGCTGCAGGCCCTGTTTGAGGACGTGCGGGCCATGCGGGGGGCCCTGGACGAGCAGGCCTCGCACATCCAGGTGCTCTCGGACGACGTGTGCGCCAACCAGCGGGCCATCGTCTCCATGTGCCAGATCATGACCACCGCGCCCCGCCAGGGCGGCCTGGGCGTGGCCGGCGGCCACGGGGGCTTCCCGGCCGCCCCCCAGGAGCCCGCGACCCCTTCGCCTGGGATGGAGGATGGCGGTTTGCTGGATCGCGACCCTGAGGACGAGGAGGAGGAGGAGGAGGAGGACGACGACGACGACGACGAAGAAGAAGAAGAAAAGGAAATACCCCGCTCCTCCACACCCACTAGTCCCTTGGAGCGCTCCGAGAGCCCCTGTGCGGGCCTCCTGGCGGGGGACGGGCCACTTGTGGAGTCCCTCGAGCTCCCCGACATCACCCTGCTGCAGCTGGAGGGCGAGCCCTCCCTGTGAGGGGACTCCGAGGGGCACCGCTTTCCCGAGCTGGCTTTGGGCTCCCGAGTGCATGACGCGAGCGGACTGAACAAGCGCGGTGCGGCACGCTCCACTCGGACCGCTGCTCTGTGGATCAGGCAGAGAGAGAGGAGAGAGACTCCTTGAGGAAGGATTTATAGGGTGAAGGACTTTGGGAGCATCGGGAATTCTTTCTGCCTACCTAACCAAGCAAGAGACGTAGCAAACTGCAGAAAGGTGAGGTGCCGGGAGAGGATGCGCTCATCTCTGGACTCCCACCCACCCCCTACCCTGTCCTTCCGCCCCCACCCCAGCCAACAGGAGAACCCCTGAATTGTGTACATAAAACTCTGCTTTTTCTATTCTGAAGGAAAAAAAAAGACTATGGCAAATAGTCTCTAACGATTTACCTAGAAATTAAAAAATTGGGGTATTCTGTTCTGGCAACAGAAAATTTCCCCTTCTGCTGAAATCCAAGATATTCAGCGCTCTGCAGAAGCCTCTCCCCTCACGGATCTTTGCGGCTGCTGATTGGTAAGGGAAGCTTGAGGAGGGAACTGCAGCCCAGGAAATCTAGGAGAATGGGGTTCCCAGGGCCCCGGCCGGGAGGAGCTGGCTATGAATGTGCATGAAGACAAAACAGCTCAACCGCTCTAGGATTTTGCATGCAGAGCGGACCCTGCTTTGTCGCTGACTACACCTGGAATTGCTTTTTCCACTCGCTGGGACGTAGAGAACAAAGAGCCAGCTCACAGGCAGAGACTTGGGGGTGCTTAGCAACAGCCCAGATTTAGGGGACATTTGAGGGACTTTTGGGGGCCACAGCCAAAAAACTGTCTCTCTCCTGGCCACACCCGCTTCACTTCAGTTCCTTTCCCTGTCGATACGTCCCTGCCCTCTGCCTCTCGGTCTTGCCTCCATAATGTCTTGTGTGTGTTACGTGTGTCCACTTGTGTAGTAGTAGTATGTGAGCCCCGAGGGGCAGGGCTTGTGGCTCTGGTGTTAGGTTCAGGGGCTTCAGACCCTTTTCTGAGCCCCAGGCTGTCATGGCGCTTTCCCCTATCCTCCCTGTTTCCGCCCCCCTCCCCCCAAACAGGGCATGGAGCATGTGGCTGTCCTGAGGTTCCTAACTGATGTGCCTCCCTCCCACCTCCTCAAGTGATGACTTTGTGTGCCCTTCCTCCTCCTCTGTGTATTCCTTCTAATGCTTTTTTTTGGTGTTAACCTTAATAAAGAGGCATCACCCCCCTCTCCTTGCTGACTGGTACTAGGTGGGGGTCAGGGTTGTTGGGCTTAGTGGGAACTGCAGGGACCATGCCTTCCCTCCTCTCTCTTTGCTTTTAATTCCAAGGAGTTGACCATACGTGCCCTAGTCAGGGCAGGCATTGCCCACTCTACCTGCTTTCCCTTCCATCCTGGATGCCGACCTCCAACTGCATTGGGGAGGGAAAGGGTACGTGTTAAGACTCCCAAATCAACAAGGATTTTTAGTGGGCAGAACTCCAGAGGTGCAAGAGACCTCTTCCAGTGAAGCACCTAGCCCCTGAGTCCTCGAATGGCATGGTACCTGTTTCCTGGGAGGGTCAGGGAAGGGGTATTGTGTGGGCGGGATCGCTGGGCATCTCTGTGAGCAGAGTGACACGTCACAAAGGAAACTGCAATAACTGCCTCAGGCCTCCAGTGGGGAATGCCTCACCCCAGGGAGCATAGTCTGACATCAGCTCAAGTCAGCTCCCTGGGCAATGAGGGTTTCCCAAGGCTGTCCCAAACAGAATTTAGAAGAATGAGCTGGGGTGGTGTGTGTGTGTGTGTGTGTGTGTGTGTTC
The DNA here is from genome assembly GCF_014108245.1 of Pipistrellus kuhlii. Lineage (NCBI taxonomy): Eukaryota > Metazoa > Chordata > Mammalia > Chiroptera > Vespertilionidae > Pipistrellus > Pipistrellus kuhlii. The sequence goes on from NW_023425529.1 coordinate 41,228,891, forward strand.
TTGCTGCTGGTTGCTGTGGAAAGAGCACTGGAGTCACAGATCTGGGCTTGAATATCAGTTCCAACACTGAATGATTGCCTGAGACTTTGTTTCTGCATGTGTAAAATGGGGACAAAAAGTTTGGGGGGAAGAAAATGTCTAAGGCTCCTGGGAAGTCTGTGCAAATGTTTGTTTTCTGATAGGTAGTTCTCTTGGAATGGGGAGGAGGATGTGGTAACTGACTCCCCTGGGAAAACAAAACTACCTAGGGAAAGGTTCTAGAAGCTCTCTGATTATGTAATCTTTTCTTATCTAAGGAACTCTTATCCTTTAGGATAGTCAAGTAAAGGGGATAGTAAGATTCTACATAGACCTTTTTGTCACAAATGTCCCACAGTTATGGACCAAAAGGTCTCCAGGGATAGCTCTGTACACACAGGATGACCAGAGGAAGCCCTGAGTTGTACAGTGTTTGGAGAATGTGGGCTGGAGCCTTAAAGAGGGAAGCTAAAGTATATTAGTGGAAAAGTATCCCTGAAAATAGGATCCTATTACGGTTCCAGTATTTATCACCATTAACAATAATGATAGCTATCATTTATTAAGCCTCTACTGTGTGCCAGACGTGGCCCAGTTTTGTCTCCCAACCACCTTATGAAGTAGGCACTATTATTACTTTCACTTGAAAGTTCCAGAAACAAACTCCAAGACTTGCTCAAGGTCACACAGCTAGTACTTGGCAAAACCAAGATTTCAAGAACCCTAGATTGAAACCATGCTGCTAATTACTCTTCGGAAGTCTAAGAATCCTGGAAAGGAAATACTGTTAGTTATATTTTATCTTCTCAATTGGAACAAGAAATTGCAGCTCAGGTTTTGGTTAGCGACCCTTCTCAGAGTCCAGAGAATGATAATACAGTAAAGACATCAAGAAGGTGGCCTAAAACCGGTTTGGCTCGGTGGGTAGAGCATCGGCCTGTGGACTGAAAGGTCCCAGGTTCGATTCCAGTCAAGGGCATGTACCTTGGTTGTGGGCATATCTCTAGTGGGAAGTGTGCAAGAGGCAGCTGATCAATGATTCTCTTTCATCGATATTTCTAACTCTCTATCCCTCTCCCTTCCTCTCTATAAAAAATCAATATATATATATATGGTGGCCTTTTAGACCCTCCCCTTGAGAGGAAGATGTTGATGCTCCCAGACACCCCCTGCCACAGCTCCGTTTTTGTGCTTTTCGTGTTCCCTATAACTCAGATTCTTCATGGTCCCACATGAATCTCAAACCAGCATAGAACCAACCTCTGTACAAAGTTCAGGTTGAGCCCTGTAATCCTTGACTCCATTTTGATTCCCCTTTCTATGCCCACTGTCATAAATGGGTTATCAGTTCCTTAGCTCAGGGCCTCTTAGAAGTGCTCCATCTATTCCTTGCAAGTCCAGATAGATTAATATATATATATATATCGCCACCCCCAGGAAAAGCAAGTCTTCATCTTTCTTCAGTCGCCTGCACCAGCATCTAACAGGGATCCAGCACAGGTTGGTCTCCACCTCCTCCTTCCTCCCTATTCCCCACTCACCTCTTGCATTTCTCCTTTGCATGGTCCTAATTAGTGAGTTTCAGGTGCAATTCCTAACCTGGGACTCACTATTGAACTTCAGGGGGTCACAGCTCCTTGAAATCGAATGCAAAAGTCATGTATGAAAACTCTCTAGAGAGAGATCTATTATTTAAACATAATTCTTAAAGATAAGAATTAAGTTTAAAAACTAAGAACCACTGAGATAAATAAAGAGTAATGAGACTTTTTTTTACTAAAAAAAAAAAAAAAAAAAAATACCAACGAAGAAATTATTCTGTCTGAACTGGTTCTGTGTTGAACTGGCAATACGCCCTTGCCTCCTGAGGCCTCCAGAGTATTTCCACTGAATTGAAATGTTCACATGGCTCTGATTACTCACAGCCTACTCAACAAATTCACATTATCTGGGCACCCATTAGAATGTGCTAAGGATCTTCTAATACTTTCACTCTGCTAGAGCACTGCTGACATGTAGAAGTGAGGAAATGGTCCCCTCCATAGCTTTGTGCGGCAGTTCATGTCTGGGCTCAACACAACACGGAGTGTGATTCATCACAGTTCTTTCAGTTTCTGGCACTCCTGTCTCTCAAAGGTCCAAGGGAAATCTCTCAGAGTTAGCTCAGTTTCAAAATGCAAACACAACTATGTAGAAATACGCTATAACGTTAGCCTGGTACAACTAAAATCTGCTCTAGAGAAATAGTTATTTCTAGAAGACTTGCAAACTACCCTCCTACATAAATCTGCAGTTTTTTTAAACAATATATTTTTAATATTTTTAAATCGACTTCAGAGAGGAAAGGTGAGGTAGAAAGAGATAGAAATATCAATGATGAGAGAATCATCAACCGATGGCTGCCTCCCGCACACTCCCTACTGACGATTGAGCCCAGCAGTATAGGCATGTGCCCTCACCCAGAATTGAACCATGACCTTCTGGTTCATGGGTTGATACCCAACCACTGAGGCACACCGGCTAGGCTAAATCTGCAATTTTAGGTATGGCCTCAGTATCACCACAGAGTATGGTCTCTGCTTGATATGTATAATGAAACTGCTTACCCAGAAATTTTCTCCGAAATAAGGAACAGTTCTTTCCTACATATATTCCTCGCAAGACAGAAAACTGCTTGCATCTTTGAAAAGGCAGGTTTTCCTAATCATCTTTCCTGATCTACATGCCTAGGAATAGAAATTCAGCCAAGTTACTCAGTTACAGTAAAAAATCATAGAGGACAAAAAGAATATTTCTGACTCTTTTATCCCAGTTACCATCCTCCTCCCCTCCTTCATCCTCTCTACCCTCCCCCTCCCTTCTAGAATATTTCCAGAGGTGAATTCCCTCTGAGAAGCACAGCCTTTCTGCCTGGAAGCGCTGTGCTCATAGAGGGACTCTGCTCTGTAAATAATGCTGTAATGGTGCCACCTGGTGAGGAACAGAAACATTACAAGGGGGCCTCCAAGTGAATTTATGCCTTTCAATTCAGTGAGCCCTGCCAAACGCTTACTAAAGGCCTGGCTCTCTGCCAAGTAGTGGGTGGTGGGGACAGAAGAGGAAATTAAATAAATAAAAATATTTGAACAATATAACAACCAACTGTAATGAACTAACTGGTCTCCTCTAGCCTCTTACACACCTATAATCCTAAAGATTATTCTTCCTAAACACACACAGCTCTGAGAATTCATTCTCAGAAATGCCCCCCTTATATCTTGAATATAATTACAATAGAATCCAGGGGTTGGGGGAGCCAAAGTCTTTCCTAGTAAGGCCTGGCATACCTTTTGGCCATACATTTCATTTCCCAGATACATTTTCTAGCCACTGTCTCATCAATTGGAAGCCCATACCATCCAGTCAGATGTAAATGATTCCCAATGATATCCCAGCTCTTTTAATCTCTGGATGAGTGGACTGGATGAGTTCCTTCTAGCCCTTGACTTTGTTTCTCTTAGTCTTCCCAAGTGCTGTCAGAAATAAATCTCTCATCCAGAAAAGGGACTTCTGTGGCCTTGGTCACCTGCACCAGCCTCCCATGGGGGTGTCCGACAAGACTGCTCTTCCCTCTTCCCCTTTTATGCTACCTGGAAGTAGAAGTTCCCAGAAATAGCATGCAAAGCTTTTCATTATGAATTTGTGCTTTTATTTCTAGGAATAGGGTTCAAATTCTTAAGTCTGTAAAGCCAAAGATGTTAACAAACTCTATAGTCCAAATAGGCTCTTCACCATTTCCCAGAAATGCCCATTTTTCTGATCTGATTTTTTGCTCATTCTCTTTATTCTTCCTACTCCATTCCATCTCTGCCCGCTGGAATCGCACCCATTCTTCGGTTCTTTGAGGCCCTCTCAACTGCCACTTCCTTCATGGGGCCTTTTCTAATGTGATCTCTTCCTCTTTTAAATGCCCACATCTTTTTGTGTGTAACTCTTTTGGGGACAGTGACTATATTTCTTTACTTCTGTTATTCTTTATGTGCTTATTATTCCCCCTTTCAGATTACTGATATCTTGAGAGATGGAACTGCTTTTCTCATTTTTATAGTCTCTGAAACACTGACCTTATTTTATTGATTTTAAGGCACCTTTGATCGTGTGGCACATCACTATTTTCGAAAATAAATTAAGAAAAAAGTTGCCAATTAAGCTATTACTATGCTTTCTTATTTTATTTTAAAACTTCACTCCTATTTAAGAGTTCATTCAGATTTATTTTTTATATCACTAAGATGCATGTAAATTTAACTGAAAGTCATTGATACTCTTTTTAAAAAATATATTTTTATTGATTTTTTACAGAGAGGAAGAGAGAGGGACAGAGAGTTAGAAACATGGATGACAGAGAATCATTGATCAGCTGACTCTTGCACGCCCCCTACTGGGGATGTGCCACAACCAAGGTACATACCCTTGACTGGAATCGAACCTGGGACCTTTCAGTCCGCAGGCTGACACTCTATTCACTGAGCCAAACCAGTTTCGGTGTCATTATGATATTCTTATAATATCCTCATATTGAGCTCAACATTTCTGAATTACTTATTGATTCAGAGTTGTTGATATCTGTACTTCTCCATGCATTCATATTTTCTGGGTCATTATCCTATATAATAAAAGCCTAATATGCTAAGTGTCCAATCGTTTGACTTTTCGACCAGTCACTATGATGTGCACTGACCACTAGGGGACAGACACTCTGACCTGACTTGTACCGTGTTTCCCCAAAAATAAGACATCCTCCGAAAATAAGACATAGCGCATGGAAAGATAAGACATCCCCTGAAAATAAGACCTAGCGCAACTTTGGGAGAAAAAATTAATATAAGACACTGTCTTCTTTTAGGGGAAACAGGGTAGGTTAGCTTGCTGCTGGGGTCCAGCCGGTTGGGACACGCCCTGGAGCCCTTCCTTGGTCCCTCCCAGACCGATCATAAACCACTGGGGTCCCTCAGCCTTGCCTGCACCCTCTTGCAATCTGGGACTCCTCGGGGGATGTCAGAGGGCTGGTTTCGGCCGGATCCCTGCAGACCAGGCCGAGAGACCCCACCGGGCCTCTAGAAGTGTTAACAAAGCAGCATTTCTTAGGAAGAGCTCCACTGTTGTCTTTGGGAATTTCTTCCAGGCCACAACACCTATATTGTGAGTTTTAAAGCTGGGATTTTTTATTTTATTTTAATCTTGCCAGAAAGTGTTCAAGGAAGATGTTCAGAAGCAAGTCAGATATTCCTTCAAATGATCTTTAAATGGTTAATTAAATGAAACATCAAGATATTATAATTTTCCATCATGCCACATAGAATAACAACTAGGCCCAGGCATGTGCAGGCAATGACAAGTCTGTCATAACTGCTGCTTGGCCAACAAGAATTGTAAGCTGAATTGATTTATTATTTATAGGACACATCCTATGTCAGAGATGTTAAAATGTGAATGGTGGGGATGTCCAAAATCAATTAAATGAGCAGCAAGGGCCCTTTCTCATAAGAGAAAATAGGTATTTAATTGAGTCATAAATATATCAATGAAAAATTACAGGACTTTAGAGCTAAGAATAAACCTCTTAGAATCTTCAAAAATGCCATCGCTGTAAGAAACTTTAGTGATGCCGACATAGCCATTTTATATGTAACTCAGACATCTGAAGAGACCTCTAATGCCTCAGAGATCTGATTAATTGGACCAAATTCAATTTCCAAAATCTGGGAATTCCACAGCATTTCATACAATTTCTACAATGACCCATGTTTTGTTTTGCTTTTGTTTCCCTTTGTATGCATACCCAAGTCCATGCAAACTGCCTCAGCTGACTCCTTATCATCTTAGGACACATGAAACAGCCCCTTCTCTGGTTTCAATAAGGAATACAACCCTACTAGGTGTTTTAAAATTTTTGCTGTAGACTTGAATTTTAAAAATAGAGAGGGTAGTGATCACAAGGAAAGTTCCCATTGAAGACTTTATGCCTTTCACAGGCTCCTTCACCCTATCCTTCCCATACTCTCTTCCTTCTGCCTACTCCAAGAAAATGAACAAATTCTTACTCTGAGAAAAATTGTTTCTCTCACATTTAATTCCCGGGGTGGGGGAAATTTACCTTATTTATACCAGTTTATTTAAAGGGGTAATATATATACACATATATGTTATTATTAAAAGGTAGCCTTCTTCTAAGAGGATTTACAGTGAATATTTCATTTCATATATTTAAAGAAATAGATGGGGTGACATACCCAAGGTTGCATAGTTAATGACAGCATTAGTACCAGAACTCCGGATGTCTGAATTATAGAGATCAGTGGGTTTCCCTCTTAAACGGTACTGCACATTACTCTGCTATAAGTGATTACAGTATGCTGAGAAAAGCTTAAGGTGGCTTGGATTCAGCTTTGGAATAAAAAGGGAAAGGCAAAACTTCTTTTAGAGCAGACAAACCATTTTTATAAGCACGGTGATGGGAGATATCCTGGAAGGGAACCATGAATGAGTCAATCTGCCAGCAAATATTTACCACCTGCCTATATGTCTCATGAGAGAGGTTAGGCTCTGGGGCAGACTCCAATAAATCATGGTACCTGCCCTAAGTTGGGACAGAGTGCTTTTCAGAATATTGAATGCAAAAAATCTGTTTTCTGTTAGCACTGTTAACTAAATTAAAAGCACTTTAATTTTAAAATGGGAATGGTGTGTTGTGCACGGGGGACCACGAGGTGGGGAGGACAAGATGAAATGGAGAGGACAGACGTTTAAAAAATGCTGAAAAACTCCACAAAATGTTTTGCTACAGAAGACATCAAGTATGACATTGGAAAAAAAGCAGTAGCAGAGGCAGTATCCTGTAAGTCTCTGGAAAAAGGTAAGTAGAAAGGGGTTGAGGGGAGAAAGTACTTATTGCCTCTATATCAATGCACAGACTACAGAAATAAACAAATAGAACTTGAGACTTTATATAATGAAAAAATAAAAACTCACAGAAGTAAAGAAACTTGGAAGGATGGGAGTCACTCCTGAAACATGCAATGAAAAAAGGTGCCATACATTGTTCCAAAGAAACAGACCTGGGTTTTTATGTAAATTGGAAAAGAATTGAGAATTGTGTGGCACACGCGATATGTTTGAGGGGAACTTTCTTCTGAGACAGAAGCAGCTTCTTTGCTGTGACCTATAAAAAGTCAGCCTTGCACTCAGCACGTCCAAAATTCAAAAAGAAAAGGGAAAATGGCAGGGAGGAAAGGAAGGAAAGAGACAAAAGGAAGTAAGTCGGAGGAATAAAAAATAAAAACAAAAGAAAATAATGGAAGGAAAGTCAGAGTAGCACATTACATCATAAAGAGTCTTATATGGGATTATATATCCTTGAGAGTGGAAATAAGAAAGGAATTATTTAGGTGAAGATAAAAGAGAAGAAAAGAAGTTATATCATTGTAAAAAATGTGTTAGAGTCTACAAAACAAACTGGATTATAGACACCAGGAACAAATAAATGAAATTAGTACAGAGCCAAGTTCTAGGCGTGAAGGGAAAGTTGATTTAATGTACTATAATCCTTCAGAAGGAAAAGGATGGCAGAGCAGAGCTGCAATTCTGGATCTAATTCTGACCCAAAGATGGAATTGATTAGTAAAATGGGAGTGAGGAAAATCTTGAGAGAAAGTAAGTATGCCATTTTGGTTCTTCCTTATAGTCAAGGGGATAAGGTGACAGATATAAGAAGAGTGACTTCAAAGAGTTAAAAGATATGATTTTCAGCTGAAACTGGTTTGGCTCAGTGGAGAGCGTCGGCCTGCGGACTGAAGGTTCGATTCTGGTCAAGGGCATGTACCTTGGTTGCGGGCACATCTCCAGTGGGAGGTGTGCAGGAGGCAGCTGATTGATGTTTCTCTCATTGTTGTTTCTAACTATCCTTTTCAATTCCTCTGGGGAAAAAAAGATATTATTTTCATAGCCTGAAACTCTATGGGGAGGAAGGCTCAAGGAAGATGAATGAAATTCAGTTAGTGTAATTACTTTGGCATTCAATGAGGAAGAGCGGATAGAATGACTACAGGGATCTCTCCAATAAACTCAGATTTAGAGATGCCAGGCAGATGTAAGCATATCTAAGAGTGTAGTAGACATATTTCAACACTTTCAAAAGCACAAACCAAAGGCAAAATTGAGGAATTTGATTACAAACCAAAGATTTATATTCTGTTAAAGGAACCAGAGACAATGCTAATAGGCAGATGGTAGAATGAAGAAAATATTTGCTTTGTCTAAAGCTGACAAGAATGTAATATCCTAGAATATACATGAAACTCCTGCAATTGAACAGAAAAAAGACACCAACCCAACTGAAAAAAAAGGGAAACTTATAGAATAGGAAAAAGCTAATATGCAATGGAAATTTAATCAAAACCATTAGTAATCAAATGCAAATTAAACCAACAATGAGATATCAATTTACAACAAAATTAGAAATCTAGGTAATTACAAATGTTTTTAGGAATGTGGAAATATAGAATCTTGTTCTGTTGAAGACTGGTTCTGCCACTTCTGGAAAGCAACCTGGCATTAAAAAGATTCATGCACTAGAGCCAAGCAATGCCTTTCCTACGTAATATAAAACAAACTATTTACAAATCCAGAAGGGGCCCATACAAGGCTGTTCTTGCAGGGCTATTTGTAGTGCCATGACGATGGAGGCAATGTGTGTATTCATCACCGGAGGAGCGGGTGGGTCCCAGGTGATGAGTGTACATCATGGAATACCAGATACCAATGTGAAGTAACAGATTAAATGTCAGCATTGGCAGTAAGAACGGAGATGAAAAACAGTAATTAGTGAAAAAAAACTAAGAATGAGACATAGCTTGGTAGTTGGAATACATTTAAAAATAGATGCCTACAAAACAACTATTTTCTGAGAACATATTTAAACAGAAAAAACACATTAAGCACATAGGAAAATTGCCTATTGTGGGGTGGCAGTGGTAATGGGAATGGAGATAAAGGGCATAAAGATAAAAAAAGAAATAAAGACATAAAACAAGAGGGCCTTTCCTTGCAGGGACCAATGGTGGTGTGTCATGAACTGAAGAGGATGATTAACTCAATCCTTCAAGGAACAAAAAGTTCAAAATAGAACATAGCAACACAAACACAAATAGAACCTCAACAGAACAGCCCTTAGAACAGGAAAAACTGGAATGAGGAAAACTGGCAAAAATATTGACAGCGAAATGGGTTTGTTATTCCCAATAAGAAGTACAGATAAGTGTGATATTCAGGGCACATGAGGTGCTGTTTACAATTGAAAGGGAGAAAGTAACATTTTGGAGGCGCTGATTTAGATGTTTGAAACACTTTATTTAACTTAATCCTCAAAACCACATTGAGGTAGATATTATCTTAGTTAAGACTTGCTTGGTTGCAAGAAATAAAAACCCATGGAGGAGGTAAGTTTATCTCACAGAACCAAAAAGCATGCAGCTGGGCCAGCCAGGCTGACCGAAGCCAGGGCAGCCATTATCTCAGGCTCTTTGGAGATACGTGGCCTTTTATCTCTGCTTCCCTCTGCCCTCTGACTTCAACCTATTCTTCCTGCCTGCCAACTTTATTTGCTTTTTCACATACATGGAAATACAATCTTTCCAAAAGATTAAATAGAGAGGGTAGCTGGAGACCGGAATGGCAGGACACAGGCTTTATTGGAGGGAAGAGTACCCTGCCAGCTGCTTCCAGAGAGAGGGCGGGGGTACAAGCACCTTTAAGGATAGGGGGCGGAGCTTAGGGCATTCAGCACACGCTGATTGGTGATTAGGGACCTAGGGACTTAGGAATGGGGGTTTATTGTAATATTTGGCAGGTGTTGATTGGTGGTTCGGTGCTTAGGAATGTCTGACTGCAGGTGGGGTTTACGTCTGTCCATCAACTGGAGGAAGGGAAGATCTATCCATAGCTTGAGTGTCTGCCTGTTCCAGCCCAGAAATGACTACCCCCACTGCATACTGATTCCAGATTCCCAGGAAAGAGGACTTAATTGATCCAGCTTACCTGCATTGATTGTGGTGTTGGTGGAGGGTGTCGTCTCATGGTACTAACTTGGTTGCCAGGGTTCGCCCCAGTTGTTTCTTGGAGAATGGGCTGTGTGCCATACTTTCTCTAAAATGTCTACCACAGCTAATCGGATTGTGGAACTTTTCCCAAATGAATGAATGACACGAGGCACAGTTTTGTCTAACTTGAAAGCCCGTGCTCTTTCTCCTACATCGTGTAGCCTTCCAAATGATTCCATTTGAGGTGACTGTTTGCATTACCTCAGTCACAGAGAACGTTCTTGTATAAGGACATTCCCAGGAAGCAGATGGCATGCTCAAATTAGGATAGTATGAGGAGAGTTTAACAAAGGATCCTTTTCAAAGGTGTGGGCAGGGGGCAGGAAAATCACACTGGGGATACAGTAACCCGAATCTCATATTAGAGAAACTAAGCCTGAAAAGGTCTTGGGAGATGGTTCCAGAACTTAGAAAGAGAGAACTATCCTGGGTTGGGTTCCTTTCCCATAATTTTGGCCTGGGCTGTGGTAACCCTAGAGTCTGGTCTCAGACCCTCCAAATACAGGTAATGGGAGATGGTGGTTCCAGAACTTAGAAATACTTAAGAGAATTAGGCAAAGAGGACCAGCTGACAGGAGCTGAGATCTTAGCTAAAAGGACTCAAGTGAGCTTGCCACAACCCCCACAGGGAAAGGAATGGAGGATTAAATACCCAACCTCACTCTACTCCTGCATTTTGATCTTTGGCCAATGCTACTTACTCACTAATGGAACCCAATAGAAGGCCAGAGATAAGGGAATCTGTTAACATGGGGCCTGCAGGTGAGCTTCTCAAACCCAGAACTAGATGAAGAGGGTGAAGAATTAACCTGAAGGGGCAACAGATATCCAGGTCTTTAGAAAATAAAAATAGCATTGTTAGTCCAAAAAGATGAGATTTTAAGAGTACCCCCTAGGCTCTACATGTTTAATTTTCATGATCTGGGTAAACTATATTTCTATATATTTAAACTGAGTATTTTTCCTGATGTCACTAATAATAGATGCCTCGAGGGCCTCCTTGAGGGTTCAGGGCTCTGGACACTCCCTCTCCACTTCTATGGGAACAATTTTGCTTTTATTTGGTTTAGGATTTCGTTGAAGAAGTAGCGCTACAGCGCCTCCTATGGCCACTGTACTAAGGACTAAAAGATGAATCAAACTAGTGGGGAAGACACAGAAGTAACAAGAGTACAGTGGTAGGACAACCCACAGGTTCTGAAGAAAACGCAAAGAAACCAGAAAGGGGAAGGGGTCCAGGAAGGCTTTGTGGAATGGATAACCGGAAGGGGGCGGCAGGGACATTCTTTATATATATATATATATATATATATATATATATATATATATATATATATATATATTTGATTTTTTACAGAGAGGAAGAGAGAGGGATAGTTAGAAACATCGATGAGAGAGAATCATCGATCAGCTGCCTCTTGCACACCTCCTATTGGGGCTGTGCCAGCAACCAAGGTGCATGCCCTTGACCGGAATTAAACCCTGGACCTTTCAGTCTGCAGGCTGACGCTCTGCAGCCAAACCGGTTTTGGCGGGACATTCTATTATCCAAAAGAGGGGAGAGGAACCCAACAATTACATAATTCCCTAAAAGGGGGGCTATCCCCTGGAAAGAACCGGGCTAGGGATCCATGGACAAGGTTGGGAGCTACGATGGTGACTCGATGTGATGGGCAAGATCTCAGCTCAGGCTCGCCTCCAGCCTTGCTCCGCCCCACCCCCTCCATCCTCCGCCAAAAGGGCCGGGCATTTCAACAATTCCCCTCCGCCGGGAGGGGACCCCAAGCCCGGTGTCCGCTCAGCTGCTGGGGAGGGTGAGCGCCCAGTCTCCCAAAATAGCAGGTTTCCCTGGAATGGCCAGGTTAGCGCCAGCCGCCCGGGCGGGGCGGCCGCGGAGCAGGCTCTCCTTGGCTGCCACGGCGGTGATCCGAGCGGCCGTGCACGCTGATTGGCCGCAGGTTCCTCTCCGGCTGGAACTGGGTCAGGCCCACCGCCTCTTGGGCGGTTTGGGGAGCCCGCATCGTGAAAATGAAAAGGGACTGCGGAGGGTAAGACATATAGAAGCCGGGGACGAGAACTGCCTGATTCGTCTTTAAAATGTTGCATTCGTCCTTAAAATATTGCATGGAAAAACCCATGCAATAAAAAACTATTGATAGAAGCCACCCTGTGCATGGCAGGGTGGCTTCTAGTTTTTTATTGCATGGGTTTTTCTATCCCTGTGGGCTCTTTGTGAATCTGGAACCAGAGCAGCTGTAGGGACAAGGGGGACGCGTCCAGGCCAGCGGCTTCCCCTGCGCGAGAGTCCTCCCCCCCCCCCCGCACCCCCTCCTCCCATCCAGGCGTCCGTTCCTGTCTGGCGGGAGTCCAGGACCTTGAACCAGAAGGTGCTCGCCCTTGAGAAATCACAATGCCTGATTTCCTAGCTTTCCCGTCCCTATCCCCCCCCCCCCCCTCTCCTCCACCACCACCCACCTCGAATGCAACATTTTAAGGATGAATCAGGCAGTTCTCGTCCCCGGCTTCTAACCCTTGTTCCCCAATGTTATACCTTACTGCCCATTCTTTAAGGCTTAGTTCTAATCACCTTATCACAACAAAGCCGGTCCCGTTTTTCGGGGCAGTTATTCGATTATCTCCTTAGGTCGGAGTGCTAGCTTTGGAACGGGTGCCCCCGTTAGAATGGCAGCTATGCCCTTTGAAATGCCTCCAGGAGCCTCGGTTTTGCATCTCAAAATGAAGATAATGTCAGTACTTTGAGGGCTTTGTGATGATTAAATGTAAAGCTATTAGAACATAAGTGTTTCATAAATGTAGGCTGCTGTCATTATCTCCTCCTCCCCCCATGTACTTTGTGTACGTCTTATAATTAATATATGCCCTTTGTGTTCCAGTTGTTTTTGTCTACTCTATTAGACTTATAGCTTAAAAGTTAGAAGTTGTCTTGTTTATGATGCCAACTTAAAACAAAGCCTGGCAAATGTATGCTAGGAAATTAATTCTCATAAAACTTTTTTAAAAGCATCCCTTCTCCTTTTCCTATACTCTGTTTCTTTCTTCTTCACCTTTTTCTTTTAAAGGCTCGATGAGACAGGAATTTTCAAACTTGAAGAAGCTGAGATCCAAGGGGGAAGACTAAGCACCTGTTTTGTTCTCCATGGTGACCAAGATCCTCACATCCTCCTTTCCATGTGACTAAACTTCACACAGCTTTCTTCTTCACTGTGGGCCCCTGACCCCTCTTTCCTTACAGTCATTGCAAACTCCTTCTATGGTCCTTTGTAATGTACACAAGTCTCCTCAAAAGCCTCTCACCAGTTTTGAGACCCAAGGAATGTCTTTCTCAGGGACTGGGGACCATTCCTTTGAAATGTAATTCTCAAGGAAAATAGCACCCCGATTTCCTAGTCTCGGTGGGAGGGTAAGAGCCTAACTTCAGTGGCACCTTGCTCCAAATTTTGAAACAACCTCCTGTGAACTTACTTTTCCTTTGGGTAAGATCAATCACCACACACAGGTGACCTAAGAAGTCCCCTCTACCACATTCTGCTTTTACCTCGATGAATTATAATGCAAAGCATCCCCTGGCACATCCCAGTTAAGTCAATAGAAATGACTTTGAATTTCCAAACTTTTCTACCTGGGGAAACCTGGTAATAGTGTTGAGCACACTCTGAGGAGGCACTTGGGTCCCAGCCAGCCTCTGCCCAGGTTGAGCCCTTACTCTTCCTCCTCATCCTTTCTCCTTCTCTGGTGTCTCTGGGAATAGGCCTAAGGGGAGGAGAAGGTAGAGCCAAATTGAAATGCTCGGTGCCCTATTAGTATTTGCTACTTAGAGATCTCAGAGGTTCCAAGTGTGGAAATCCCTACAGGGAGCATTAGTTCAGATCAATTAAGGTCAACCTGAATTTTGCTTTTACTCTAAATGAGTCTCAGGAGGTTAGTTAGAAAGATGCCTACAGGAACTCCCCAAATGACAGCCCAAAGAAGATCAGGGACACCTGGGATTTATTAAAAGTAAGAAAAGTGCACATGTCCAGGAGAAGTCCCTATAGATCTTGTTCCCAAGATAATGAGTAACCTGGCAATTCCAGGCCCAGCTCTCCCTGCTATGTAACTTAAAGACTGTCTCTGGAAGGCCCTCTATGCTCCTATCCTAAATCTTTCCTTTGCAATCACTTCTGGATTAGTCAGGAGAACCAGGTCTCTGACTTTGGGTCATCCTATTAATGTGCACTTCTCTAATCTATCTCAATCACCAATAGTCAGATTAAAACACATTCTGGAAACAAGACCTTCATCTCATTATACTAGTAACCTGCATCACAGGCTGTTTATAATAGCAACAACAAAATAGAACAATCAAAGTAATCAACTATAGATGAACTGTTAAGTAAAATAAGGAACAGGTATGTAATAACATTTTATGCAGTCATCAAAATATTTATAAGTTGTTTATGCCATGAATACCTATAAAGTGAAAAATCAGAATAAGAATTCTATATATCATATGAAAATCACATTTAGACAAGGAATAAATGGAAATAAACTTCCATGGAAGTACTATAAATAATATTTCCTAATTATTATTTTTTAAAAACTTTTCTAAGGTTTTAATATCAAGTATTATGATAATCAGGAAAAAACACACATTAAAATAGTAGTGGAGCCATTCATCACAGAGTTTTTATTTTCTAACCTAACACCAAAGAAAAATTACTGACATTAATCATTAATTTGTTTCCTATGGCTGCCATAACAAATTTCCACCAACTGTGTAGTTTAAAACAGAAACTTATTCTTTCACAGTTCTGGAGGCTAAGAAGTCCAGAGAGAGAGGCCCTGAGGGAAAATTCATTCCATGCCTCTCTCCTTGTGGTAGTTGTTGGAAATCCTTGGCATTCTTTGGATGGTAGACACTCCACCATTATATGGCCTTCTCTCAAATCTGTGTCCAAATTTCCCTCTTCCCATAAAGATGCCAGTCATTGGATAGGGATACACCTAATCCAGTATGACCCCATGTTGACTTGATTAATCAACAAAGACCCTATTTCCAAGTAAAGGCACATTCACAGAGAGCTGGCTGGGAGAAAAAATATACAGAACTCACTCTCTATTCTTCCTCTCATCGCCAGCCAGTGCCCCTCTTGCTAGAGCCCAAATGGAACCCGAAGGGCAAGGAAGTCCATGACGGAGGCCACCCTGATCATCCCCTGCAAACACTGAGCATCTTCATATATTTGGGCTTTCCAGTTAGCACTCTCAGGGAGAAAGAAACAAAAACAAACACAATCCTGACTCTCCAATCCCAATGCTTAGGTCAGCAAAAGAAAAGTCCTAGTCAGATTCTGAAACCCTCAGTAATTTCAAGGAAAGGAACTTAAGGAGGAAATAGGGCCAGTTCCTCAGGAGCTGAAATTTAAGGAGCCACCAAATTCTATCCCAGATTGTCTATAACTAGCCTCTCACTCACTCTTCTCTATCTCATTAATAAGGAACATAACAACAGCCTTTCCCTTCAGAAGCAAATGACTGCAACAGCATCTTTTAGGGGAGCGTCTCCCAGGTCCCATCTCAAAACACGGGGCTCCTGAGTCTGTATTTCTCACAAGCCGCCCTCTGGTTTTCAGGTCTCAGAATGACCATCCTAGGGGGCATGCGTGCTCTGATCATCACAAGATGGGCACGGGATAGACAAGACTGTTGGAGTTATGTAGGTCAGGCACATGTAGCTTTCAGAGTACAGGAAAGGTGTGTGCGACAAGATGAAAATTTTCCACCTTTATCCCTGCTCCCGCCCCACTGAAGTGCCCGATTTTTCTCTAGCACCTCTTAGGATAGTCCTGGACCCAGCATGGTCCCTGTGTCTGATGCCTGTGGTCCCTTGTGTCCACTGCACACGTCCCATCAGCTTTAGGGAAAGAAGCAGCAGCCCAAGCACTAGCAAAGGTGCCTGAGCAAAACTGAATGGAAATTATTCCTGCAGCTTGCATAATTAGACTTGTGTAGTAGGTAGGGAGAAAAAAAATGCAAATGGGAGTAAGATAAGCAATCGATTTCTTAGCCAATCATAGTGCAGAACTGATGTTACAGACCTGAAAAACCTGCCTTGTTACCATGGCAACAACACAGGGATGAAAATTTTGTTTTTTTTCCTTTTCACATCAACAATCACTGATAGAGGCCCACCAAGTAAGATGTGGCTCCTGCTCTCAGAAATGAAATAAAGAGGACAGTTGGTCAATCCAGAACTCTATTGAACTACTGGGTAGGCAACATACTAGACACAAAGGCAAAACAATTTTTAAAAGCAGCCCTTCCTCTTAAGCAGAGCATTCTTTTTTTCTTTTTCTTTTTTAAATATATTTTTATTGATTTCAGAGAAGAAAGGAGAGGGAGAGAGAGAGATAGAAACATTGATGAGAGAGAATCACTGATCAGCTGCCTCCTGCACGCCCCACACTGGGGATCAAGCCTGCAACCTGTGATGTGCCCTTGACCAGAATTGAACCCAGAACCCTTCAGTCCACAGGCTGTCGCTCAGTACACTGAGAAAAACCAGTCAGAGCTCAAGCAGTCTATTCTGACAGAAGTGATGATTATTGTGATGTGTACTATGGGAACAAAATGCAAGGACTCCTAACCCAGACTGCTGAAATGGGGAGGGAGGGTCAAGGAAAGCTGCCTAGAGAAAGTGATGGGTGTGAATTTTAACCCTCAGGTTTTGCAAAAAAACTTCAATTCTCATTACTTGCACATGAAATTAAAATCCAGATGGATTAAAGAGCTAAATATTTACAAGAGTAAAAGTATTAAAAGAAAATAGAGAATATTACTTTTATGATCTAAGATGGGTAAACAGTCACAAAGCTATCCTATATAATAAAACCCTAATATGCAAATCGGCCGAACAACCAGTTTCTATGATGCGCATTGACCACCGGGGGGCAGATGCTCAACACAGGAGTGCCCCCTGGTGGTCAGTGTGCTCCCACAGGGGAAGTGCCGATCAGCCAGAAGCTGGGTTCACGGCTGGTGAGCACAGCAGCAGTGGCAGAATCCCCAGGGGGGATCAGGCCTAAGCCAGCAGGCGGACATCCCCTAAGAGGTCTGGACTGTGAGAGGGAGCACACTCTCCCAGTGCACAAATTTCGTGCACTGGGCTTCTAATGAACTTATAAAGGAAAGGACTGATAACATTGACAACATAGAATTAGAAACTTACCAGTAACACAAGTAGCATAAACAAGGTTAAGGGGCAAGAAAAGATAAGGGAAAACCTGTATTATGCATGAGAACAATCAACATCTAGATGTCTGTGCCCACCACCCTACAGAATAGGAAGCACACCTGTAGGCAAACAAGAGTTGTGTCTATTGCTGCAACAGGCAAGATTGTGCAATCTATACCAAGAAGAACCTGTGGTACATCTCAGTAAGAGGGGATTGTTTTGTGATTTGGACTTGAGTTAGGTTTGGGAAGAGTCTGTCAGAAAGTGGGGCAATTCTGATTGGATATCTTAGTATCGAGGAGATGGAGGAATCAAATGAATAAAGGTGCAATTGGTAAAGCAGCAACAAGCTCTTCTGTTGCTGGAAGAGAGTTCAACACCAAGAACAAAGCAAAATTATCCTACCTAATAAAAGAGTAATATGCAAATTAACCATCATTCCCCTCCACGAGCCACACCCACCAGGGACATCCACCATCCAATCAGAATGAGTATGCAAATAAACCCAACCAAGATGGCTATAGCCACAGAGAGCAGGAGGGAGGTGTTTCCCTGGCAACTGAAGAAGCCAAGCTTTCCGCCTGCCCTTGCCAGCCTAAGCCTCCACTCAAGGCTACAGTTTCAATAAACACACAAAAAAATTTAAAATTAAAAGCAATTTATTGGGCCTCACCCTAAACCTACTAAACCAAAAATATTTGGAGTAGAATCCAACTTTTTAACAAGCTCTTTGATGATTTTTATATTCTCAGAGTTTGAGAATCAGATCCCACCATGAAAAAAACCAAAACTTAATTCTGGATATTTATATTTACACATATCTTATTACGTTTAACACATACACATTTTAAAAAGCATAAATTAGCAGTGATACTGGGAGTTAATTTTAATTATATGACCGGTCAAAAACTTGCTGATAGGCAGAATGGGGTAAAGAGAAAGGGGAAGTGCTCAGGGCCATCACATGAGTAGCAGGCAGACAGCCTGTGGTGGAAAGATCGTCAGAGGATGGACAAACACTTGCAGGTGGACACTGGCAGGGAAAGGGGAACTTTCTTTACCCACATAGTTCTGCTTCTGCTCTCTGCATTGGGGAAAGGCTCTCTCCTGGCTCTGCCCACGTCATTCTTTCGGATGAAATGCCTTGTTCCCTGTTCTCTGCCCAGTCCGGTCCTTTGATCGGAACCTCCTCCTCACCTCAAAAGCCTCTTCAGAGGCCCACTGGGCCCGTCTGTGTCTCTCCACAACCTCACGGAAGTAACCTATCTCTGTGTTCCTTTTGTTTCCTAGTTTCACTCTAAAGTACGTCGTACCTTGCCCCTTGATTTTTACGTCCTTCTTTTGCTCTGCTCCTTCCTTGGGGTAGGTGCTCTTTGTGAGCAGTTACCAATCTCCCTTCCAAACTCCCTTGTTGGGCCCTGAGGAGTCTCCTCACGATTAAAAGCCGGAAAGTGGCGGAGGCGGGGCCAGGGGAACAGCTGCTCTCATTGGCCAATGTCTGCTTTTGCCCCACCCTGCAAGGGCTTCTGGGAGGAGGCTTATTTTGGGGGCCTGGGAGGTAACCTCTTGGAGCAAAGCACCGCCCTAATTATTGGGCTTGCTGCTATTGGATGCATGGCTTTCCTGGTGTCAAGGCCCATCAATTACAGCCTCTGTGGGAGGGGCAGCTCTGGGAGGCTCTGCCCTCCTCCCTCTAAGGGAGATCCTCCTCCCCACCCTGGGAAGCATCATTTTAATGTGGACTCCCCTGCCCTCCTGAGGGACACTCCACCTTCCTGCCAAGCCTTCTGCCTGTAGGTCTTCCTGTTGAGAACTCTCACTTCTGGAGGTGGGTAAAACTAAGAATTTTCTCTTTAATGGTTTATAGAACACATGGAATTGGAGGTTTTCTGAAGATAAATGTTCCCCTGGAATGGAAGAGGCAGAGGGACCCATTATGTGATCACCACAGGGAAAGTGAACAGGAGGAAGGTAGAATAAGCAAGGAAAGTGCTTATTTCCCCATTTTCTTGGGGAAAATTTCCCTTTCTTTTACAGGTTGAAAGGCCCCTACTTTTTTGTTACTACTACCCTGTTTCCCCCAAAATAAGACAGTGTCTTATATTAATTTTTGCTCCCAAAGATGCGCTAGGTCTTATTTTCAGGAGATGTCTTATTTTTCCATGAAGAAGAATACAGTACACATTTATTGTTAAATGAAAATAAAGGAAATTTATTACCTGTATACAGTACGGTAGTACGGTAGTTGTCAACACAAACCAGACAAACTGTGAATCCTACAGTATCAAGAATTTACTCATTTATTCAATGACAATCATGTCATCATCTTCTGGAACATCATCATAACAATCCAATTCCTGAATTTCCTGGTGAATTTCTTGTGACTCCATTTCTTTCAGAATCAGTGGACCAAATCTCTCATGTTTAGCAATAGCACTGTCTTTAAATGAGTACTTCTTGTCAAGGTAGCCTGCTCGCAGTGCATTTGCAATGCAACTGTCAGTAATTTTCTCCCATGAATTCTTCACCCAAGTCACAACTTCTTGCAGTTCAGGTTTCACAAAGTTTCCATGCTGATTTCTCTCCATTCTATTTTCAATGTAGTCATTAATTTCCATGTGCAAATTGTCTTTGAATGGCTTGTTTATTGCAATATCAAGAGTCTGAAGATAGGCCGTCATTCCTGCGGAAATCATTATCTGATCTATAAGGGGGGGCTTATTTTGGGGGATGCCTTATATTTCACTCAGAAGGAAACCTGTAAGTAGGTCTTATTTTCGGAGGATGTCTTATTTTCGGAGAAACATGGTAGATGTGCAAACTTCCTTTGAAGTCTTATTTGGGGATTCTAGATCGACTCTCAATTTTCTCTTTCTAAAAAAGGCCTGCCTTAATTTCTTCAGAGTAGACACTTTCAGTTTGAAGGCCTTTGCTCCTTTAGAAATACTCACACTTTTTTTTTTTTTTTTTTTTGTGGCACTTTTTGTGTTCCACATTCCTTACAAGGCACCTATAAATGAGTTGGGAAAATAGGATATAAGTATTATCTGAAAAGAAAAATAACTTCATATTCAGAAACTGCTGACAGAGCAGAAGTAGTTTAACATATTGTTTCCATTTTTTTACAATTCAGTTGCTCTCTTCAACTTTATTTAACTACAGGCATTGCTGTTATTGGCACATCATAAGGAGACTTGGTGCCTGTATCTTAAGAATCTTAAGGTGACTGGATCATGAACAAGGACCCATTGAATGAGGAGCATATATATGAAGAATGGCTAGATAAAAGCATCTGGTGGATTTGGAAAGAGGGACAGGTATATCTGAAAATTCGCAAAGTGCCAAAAAAATAATTCTCAACAAACTCAACATTTTACCTTTTCTTCTGGAAAGTCATATTTTAGGATTCTGAAATGTGAGATGAAGGAGGTTTTTACCCTCTTCTGGATAATTAAAGTCTTTGGATCCTAATCTTGAAATCTAACATTTTTGCTAAAATTTAAAATTCTTTCTCCCATCCTAAAACTTGGTCAAGGCTCTAGAGAATTTCCCCCCAACAAAATATCCCATAAGGATTTATTATAAAACATGCCAGGTGAGGCAGAGTTCCTTCAAAGCAACCAAGGGAGAAATTTAAAAAGAAGCATTTAGCATACTGAACTTGCTGCTAACCACACCCAAGTGGGAACAGAATCTGAAGGCCAGGGGTGAGTCCTGTATCCCAGCCGGTACCCAGGCCCAGCCATGCTGAGGAGTGTCACTTTGTACATGAAAGATTCATTTCATGTACTAATCCTGCCGGTCAGTCAGGATTTTGGCCAATGAGTTGATATTGTAGAAGAGCTCACTGATCTCGACATGCTCTTTATTTGTTTTAAAATCTTTATTGTTGAGCCCTGGTCGGTTTGGCTAGTGGATGGAGTGTCAGCTTGTGGACTGAAGGGTCCTGGGTTCGATTCCGGTCAAGGGCACATCCCCAGTAGAGGGTGTGCAAGAGGTAGCTGATCGATGTTTCTCTCTTATCAATGTTTTTAACTCTATCCTTCTCCCTTCCTTTCTGTAAAAATCAATAAGATATATTTTAAAAAATAAAAAATAAAACACAAACTCACAATAATATTATTAAGAACTTTAAGATGACAACCTCAGTATCAAACTTCAAGCATGGAGCCCTGTATGACAGCATTAGTCACATGTTCATGAAGTTGGCCCTGCTAATTACATTAAAGGAATTCTCTCCAATGTAAATAATGAGGGGTCACATTCCTTATGTGTTCCTGTTGTGTAACTTATCTTGTACAAAATGGAAGGCTCATTCACATTGGTGATATTTAAGTACTTACCTCTATTACCTAAGGAGAGAGAAATTGTCCTATACTCATTGTTACATTCTTAAGATTTCTGTCCACTGTGAATGGTCTTGTTACCAAAGAGGTGAAGGAGCAATAAATGCTTTTCAGCACTCAATGTTCATAGGGATTCTCCCCACTGAGTATTCTCTCATTCATGGTAAGTTAAGAACTACAGCAGAAAGATTTTTTATACTGTAAGGTGACCAGACGTCCCGCTTTTGGGACCTTACTGTACTGGTTACACTCATAGGGCTTTTCTCTGGTATGGTTTGTCATGCTTCCTAAGGGGTGAAGTAACACTCAAGGCTTTCTCAAAGTTACTGAGTTCTGGATGTGAGGGCGATCTGGCTGCGACATCTGTCACCCCATTGATCGCCAGGGTTGATTCGGCTGATCTGGCTGGCTAGGCGGGTGTCTCCCTCCTCCCTCACCGATCCATGTGCGTCCCTCCCGAAGCTGCGCGCTCGGTTGAAGAGGACGACTTTCCCCCAAGAGGAGAGGACCGGTCTTAGGTCAAGGGTATACGAGTAGCTGCGCTCCCCTGCTAGAACCTCCAAACAAGCTCTCAAAGTTACTGAGTTCTATTTTTTATTCTGTTGTATACAGTAAGGGAAAAGCTTCTTCTGAAGGATTTTCTCTATTAATTACAATAATGGGATTTTCCCCAATGTGAGTTCTCATGTGCATATCAAATGAGATCCCTCCCCCCCCAAAAAAAAGGTTAGTTGCAATGTGAAATCTGAGACTATATCAATGAACTTTTCATACCCTGTAACATCAGAAACCAAGGGCCTCTCTTCTTTTACCCATACAGAGTTCTGTAACCTTATGTTGTAAAATTGCAAGGCATTGGCCATTTGGAAAATATTAGTTCATTGAGTTAGGCAGACCTCCCACAGACTGACATATTTTACTATGCGTTATCCAAAAATCATAATTGTTAATATCACCACTGATCTCAACAGGAAGTGTTGGGATAGTGTCAAATTTATTTTAGGTAGCTGGTACCGGTTTGGCTCAATGGATAGAGCATCAGCTTGGGGACTGAAGGGACCCGGGTTCGATTCCGGTCAAGGGCATATACCTTAGTTGCGGACATATCCCCAGTAGGGGGTGTGCAAGAGGCAGCTGATCGATGACTCTCTCTCATTGATGTTTCTAGCTCTCTATCTCTCTCCCTTCCTCTCTGTACAAAAATCAATAAAATATATTTAAAAAAATTATTTTAGGTAATAAAGCTCTTCTAAAATGTTATTTTTTGTCTAAAAATGATTTTACCATTAGCAATAAATCATGTGAGTTGTTTTATATGAAATTATAGAGTCACTTTATTAATTTCTAAGAATGTTTGGTAAATACCTAATTTTGAATAACTATTGTTTGTATTTCAGTCATTCTTTCAAGTACAAATGGTCTTTCATAAAAATGTGGCTAATTCACCTCAAAACTCAAACAATTGCACAGAGGCTTATCCTTGAGACAATCACTAAACTTCAGCACGTAGCAGAAATGCTTTGTTTTCACACAGAATGTTAAAAAGAAGGGTACTCAAGGATTGAGATTTAATAAAATAATAATTTTTTATTGCTTCATCAAAGATATTTTCAGATTAATTGCTGAGAGATTTATACAGAAATCTATATAGAAGTAAATGATTATATATAAATGAAAATATTTGCTTTTTTTTTTGCCATAGGTGTTTTTTTATATGTTTTTCATATACTGTATTTTTCGGACCATAAGACGCACTTTTTTCCCCCCAGAAGTGGGGGGAAAAAGTCCCTGTGTCTTATGGTCCAAATATAGCCTACACATGTACTTTAAAAAAAAGTTTTTTTACTTGCCCGGCTCTGTGTGGTCTCTGTGTGCTTGCCCGGCTCTAAAATGGTTCTAAATGCTGCTGTTTACTTTACAGGGTTGATTACATGTGTTTATGACTGTGATGTTGGGTTTTAATGCACATAAATATTTTAGGACACTATTTGTTTCAGAATCTTTTTTTCTTCATTTCCCTTCTCTAAAAACTGGTGTGTCTTATAGTCTGGAGCGTCTTATGGTCCGAAAAATACGGTATTTATTTTTCTTTCGTTTCAGGCTAATTGGCCTCCTTTACAATTGCAAGGGTATTAATACAATGGTGATTTGACTTTGTTCTTGTCTTTTATGATGATACCATTGTGTGCAGCCAATCTGGAATGAGCTGATTTGAAGGTCAGACTCACTTTCCTCCTACTCTCAAAGTATACAGTTTTGTCTCTTTTTTTCTCCTCATGGTTGCCCCATCTTGTGGCCACTGACCTATGCAACCAGAAAGTATAGTCAGATCAAGAGACTATACAAATGGGAGAAATTCCCCTCCCTGTGGCTCTGCCTCTCCATCTGACAACTCTTCCATGGTGCCCTGTCTATGTGTTAGTCCCCTCTCCTTGGAGACCCTCAGGTTCACAGTGCTCTTTTGGGAGAAGGTACAGTGAATGTTTGTAGATACTCATGATTTTAAGCTGTGATTAGGAGATAATAGAGATATGTAAGATGGGGAGGGTCAATCTTAGCAAAAGGGAAACCAAGCACAGTATTGTAGTTAAGAATTCAGGCCTTAGAATAAATAGACTTCAATTTGAATCCAAACTTTACCACTTACTGCTCTGTGGCCACTTACAGATGTGTCATTATGGTATCTGTCCTTCACATCTCAGCCCTACGCCCCCTTTCCAATCTCATCTCCTGCCATACCCCACCCCCCACCACAACACTTACTTTTATTTTAACCAGATAGAACTGCCTGGGTGTTCGTTAAAAAGTACACCTTCTGGCCCCATCCCAGACCTAATTACTAGAATTTGCACTCTGAATTGTGCATTAATGTTTAAGAAGTGCAGGTCTAAGCTACTTCCTAGAACTTTGATTCCTGGAAGAAACTATGTCACAGTAGACTGTAGAGTATATGTGAATGTCCTCTGGAAAAGTATGAAATTCTTTGCAATTTGAAGTATTCTTTGAATAATTCTATCAGTTAGTCCCAATTAAACAGTGTCCAAAATAAAGAAATCCTTGAGCAGCTAGCTTCCTTGGTCCCTTCGTTTCCAACCCTTTGAAATCCATCCTGCTCTGTTCTACTGATTTTCTGGGTGTTTTCTTCTGAATCCAGAGAAAGCCTCCTCACCAGAAGTTTAGCACACTCAACCAAATGCCTGCTCTGTACGATGAAAGATAGTGTTAGGTGCAGGATGAGACAGAATTGAAAGACTGTCTGGCTCTCGGGAAATTTTTTTTATTTAGTTGGAAAGACAAACAGCCAGAATAAAACAATTTATGCCTTTTGTCATCTACCATCATCTTCTCTGAGCCACTGAAATAATTATGTGATGTTGGTAGGGAAGGATTACTGGCTTTTTGTTTTTAAGAAATTAGATCCAAAGATAGTAAGGGATTTATCAATGCCATATGGCTGTAAAATAATTAAGATATGGCCCGGCCAGTGTGGCTCAGTCATTGAGCGTCAACCCAAGGAACCTGGAAATCGGGGCTTTGATTCCCTGGTCAGGAAAACATGCCCAGATTTTGAGCTCCATCCCCAGGAGGGAGCAGGCAGAAGGCAGCCAATCAATAATGTTTCTCTCTCATCAATGTTTCTATCCCTCTCCCTTCCTCTCTCTCTTAAAAACAATAAACATAAGAAAAAAGAAAGAAGGAAGGAAGGAAGGAAGGCAGGAAGGAAGGAAGGAAGGAAGGAAGGAAGGAAGGAAGGAATTAAGATATGTAACTATGTTTTCCAGCTTCACGTCCAGGGTTGTTGGTTTTGTTTGTTTGTTTGTTTGCTTGTCTTTTGAGGGTACAATAGTGGCACATTGTACCCTCTACCAAATTAATTTAAAATAAAGAATAAGCAGTATAGGAGTGTAAAAGTAATTGTGGTAGTTAAGAGGAGAGAAATCATTAGCAGGATTCATCTAGGCAGAGAAAGGGGGTGGGCAATCCCAGAAGAGGCACTGGAGGGAGATAAGCATCAAGGCTGTTCAACAATGTTTAGACCAGTGTTCTTAGGCTATTTGGAATCTGGTTGTTCCAACCCAACGGAATGAGGCATCTGAACTTCCTAGGAGTGGGTACCACTGTGGTTCCGGCCTTTGTGGAGAGTCAGGGAGACATGGCTGCAGACTCAGCTGACGGGACCGCGGGCCTTTCTGTTCTAGGCCGGTGTGTTTTATGGACCACCTACCACATTCACTCCGTAAGGCATGTGCGGCTTGTTTGGGATAGTTGAGCGCAGTGTCTCTCGCCTTAGGGAAGTATGGGTAGATGGTGTGCACTACTTTTTCCCAGAAAACTGGTGAATGTCAAAAAGTGGTCGAGATCAAGACCCATGAGAAGTGTGAGCATAAGAGCAGGGAACAAACTCCGGGAGATGATGAAGGTGATTCCTCTGGGGGTATCGGAGTGGGAGATCTGGAGGGCTTAGACCCAGCAGGAAGTGGTAGGTGGCTAAAAGTAAAAATAATAATAATAATAATAAAAATCCCCTGCCCGGGAGGGAGCTGCCAGTCCGCTCCCAGAACTGACCCTCCCGCTGGCCGGCCTTTGTGACGTGGCCCCCGCCTCCGTCCGAGCTCAGCTGGGGTAGGTGCGCCCCCAGCCCCGCGCCCCACGGAGCTGAGCTGGGCCATGGCGGAGGCGGCCGCGGCCGGGACTGTGGCCGGGACCGGGGCTGTGACCGGGACCGGGGCTGTGGCCGGGACCGGGGCTGTGACCGGGACCGGAGCTGTGACCGGGACCGGGGCTGTAGCCGGGACCGGGACCGGAGACTGTGGCCGGGACTGTGGCCGGGACCGGGGCTGTAGCCGGGACCGGGGCAGAGGCAGGGACCGGGGCAGGGACCGGGGCAGGGGCAGATGCAGGGGCTGCAGCCGGGACCGGGACCGGGACCGGGACCGGAGCCGGGGCGGAGAAGGCGGAGCTCAGCGGCGCATCCCCAGGCGCCGAAGTGAAAGCCCAGCCGCCCCCGGAGAAGACCCTCGCGGCGGCGCGGCCGCGGCGGGACTCGCGCTCGGTGCTCCGGGTGTCCCAGCTGCTGCTCGGGGCCATCGCCTCGCACAAGCGGCTCACGGTGGCGGCGCTGCGGCGGGAGCTGGGCCAGGCGGGCTACCAGGTGCGCAGGCGGTGCCGGCGCCGCGGCGGCGGGGCGCGCGCGGCCGGCTTCCCGGGCACCCTCATCAGGGTCAGCGGCAGCCACACCTCCGGCTACCTGCGCGTCTGGAAGCCCCCGAAGCCCAAGAGGAAGCCGGGGCGCCCGAAGTCGAAAGAGAGCGTCCGGCCCTGCAGGACGCCCTCGGGGCTGCGCAGCCCGCGGAGGCGCCGCCGCGTGCGCTGTCGGAAGGCGGCGCGGCGGGCCCGGGAGGTCTGGAGGCGGGACGCGCGGGTCAGCAGCGTCCTGAGGAGGCTGCGGCCCAGAGTCCGGGGCCAGGTGCGTCCCAAGGCCAAGGACACGAGGGCCAAGGACATCAGGGCCAAGGACGCAAAGGCCAAGGACACCAGAGCCAAGGACGCCAGGGCCAAGGTGATGGACAGGAGCAGAGGGAAGGCCGTGAAAGAAAACAGGTCCCGGTCCCGAGGGAGGAGGCCACGGGAAGAGAAGAAGCTGGACCCCGAGAAGCCGGCAAAGCGGCCCCGCCAGAGGTCAGCTTCCCTTAGGACCGGCCCTCGGGCCGCCCGCACCCGCTGCTGCACCTGAAAGCCCGTGGACCCCTTCGTGTGGGAACGTCTTCCCTTCCTCCAGGCACAGAGGCCTTTCTTTCCCCATGTGGTTCCTGTTAGAGCAGCTCTCACACGCGTTGAAATGGACTAACTATTCACAAGACCTTTCAAATCGCCATATGGTGTCCGTCTCCTCTTTCCCCGCGTGGGGGCGTGGGGGCATGGGGGGTGGTTGGTGAGGCCTTGTGGCTGGGACAGGTGAGGTGAAGGGAGGTCAAGTCGTGGAAGTTCTGTTCCTGCTACAGGGCCCAGGAAAATGCCTTTCAGAAGGAAACCAGTAGTTCATGGTGTTAGAAGTATTGAATTACTGTTAGATACCCTAGCAGCTCCCTATTGAGTTTGGGGGAGAGGGCACGTAAGGAGAGACATGGAGGAATCCCTGGGGCAAGAGGAGATAGCCTTTACGTTGAGTGGTATCTCTGAACCAAAGTGTTCTTACCTGAAATTCCTTTTAGGAGAAAGTCCCTTCTCCCAGAATGGATTGTCAATGGCTTTTAAATTTTTGCCCTGGTAATTTTTTAAAATGTTTTATATATTAATCCTCAGTTAAATGAGTGTGTGTGAAGCATCTAGCACAGTGCTTGGCACAGGGTACGTCTGTCTCATCACTGAGAGTTAAATGAGTATCAATAATGCTTGATGGAGTGTTAACCAGGTATAGCAGAAACCCGCTGGATCAGTACTTTTTTTTTTTTTTAATATATATTTTATTGATTTTTTACAGAGAGGAAGGGAGAGAGATAGAGAGCTAGAATTGTTGGACTTTAGAGTTGTAATGAACCTTAAATGCTCTCTAGCATCAAATATTTCATGGTTATTGGAAAAAAGTTAACAAATGGCCTTTATAAATATGAAAAATGTGCAATTTTACTCCTAAGAGAAATGCACATTAAACAGTAATTTTAATCAATCCAAAAATGTTTGGGAACCTACTCCATTGGTGAGGCTGTGAGGAAACCAGCACTCACATACAGAGTTAGTAGGAGTGTAAATCTCCGCCACCCCAACAGAGGGAACTTAGCTTTCCAAATTGCAAATTCAGATATCCTGTGACCCAGCTGAATTACACTTAGGAATTTACCTTTTAGATATTAGTGCATTGGTGAAAACACTTATGTTCAAGGTATTTGGTGCAGCATTGCAGCAACAACAACAACAAAAAAGGAAATAATCTAAATACCATAAGGAGATAGGTTAAAGCATGAAGCTTTCTTCCAGTAAAGTAGCATGAAGCTATAAAAAAAGGGGGGGTTCTCTATGTATCATTATGAAAAGCTCCCCAAGATACATTAAGTGGGAAAAAAATCAAGATGACCATACCAATGAAGGGAAATGTATTTCTTTGTATTGTATAAAGAAACTTTGAAAGGATACACAAAAAAATGGTCTTCTGTTGTTAGGGGAAGGTAATGGGAATTATAGAGGAGACACAGAAATTGGACTTATTATATTTCTTTTGTTTTCAGAATCATATAAATTGTGTAGAAATGTCCACATAATCATCAATTATAGCTTTTTTATTTATAAGATGATTTGTGCTTTTTGTATGCATTATTTCATTTCACCTTCATCTCAATCTCTTAGATCTTAAGTGAAAACGCTAATGTTTAGAAAATGTACAATTTAGAAATTGACTTTTTTTTTAAATCCTCTCCCAAAGATGTTTTTCCATTGGTTTTTAGAGAAAGTGGAAGAGAGGGAAAGACAGAAATATCAATGTGTTTCATATCTATTGGTTGCCTCCTGCACGTGCCCTGACCAACAGTAAATTTGGTTGCCTCCTGCATGGGCCCTGACCAGTCTTGACTGGAATAGAACGTGGGACACTTTGGTCCACAGGTGGGCACTCTATCCACTGAGCCAAACTGGTTAGGGCTAGAAGTGGACTTTTAATAGGAACTTCAGTGCTCTCTTTACTATAGTTAGAGATGTTGAATGGGGCCTCACCATCTACTCTTTAACTCTATGAACATCTTTTTTATGTAGGTAAAGGTCTGAAATTTAGAATTCATTTCTACACTGAATATGTTAATGATTTAGTGTTTTCTTGCAGGATGTTCTCAAACACACTGTAGGGAGGTGTTTTCAGGACATTTGACAGTGTTCTCAAAGCAATAGAGTTCTTTCTCCTCCTCTGGGGAACTCTAACATGGCACGGCTCTCTGGTTGGGCTGGAGATTATGCCAGCCAAAATCTATCAAACCCTGTCCATCCTAGCAAGGACAGGAAGATAGGTTGTTTGGAAATTAACATGTGAGGGAAGGACCTGGAAGAGAGGACCTGAAGACTGAGGGGAGGGAGGTGGCAGTGGGAGGCCTTGGGTGAGCCTGAGAGAGGCAGTGATCTGAGAGAAGAAGTCAGGCCTTCAACAGTCCACTGAAGCTGGCTAAGAGAACAAGCACCTCCATGAACAATCACTCTTTCTCCTCTCCTTTTTATCAAGTTCTTCCCTCCTCCCCCTTTTAATTAGGGGAAAGACCAGACTAGTCGAAAGTTTTACTCCAACTGACTTGTAGAGGAGACACAGACACTAGAAATAGAGGAGTGAAAGTGAACTGCAAGAAAATAGGAAAATATTACACGGAGGCAGGTAACAAAACAATCTGGCTGGTGTTGGGAAAGCTGCAGAGGGGAAGCAGCCCCCCAAACAGTAGGCTTGAAGCTCTTCAAGGCAACTCCCATGTAGGAAGAGCAAAGCCTTTGGCTTGTGCCAAGGCCAGCCAAGCGGTTCCCTCTCCCTGCCCCAGGGAAGCTCCAGGGCTGAAAGGCCATGTCAGTGGGCCAAAGGTGGTTTCTCCCCAGTCAACTTTCCATATTTCCTCCCACACTATTTCTTGCTCTATGTTCTTCATAACCTGCCAGATACCTGACCTCTTCACCCTCAAAAGTGAGTGCATCTGGTGGATCCAGTTCATGCCTAACCCCATCTGTGTGCATCTCCTCTGGCTCCCCCAAATCACCAAATATTGTGAATTTGCCTAGGGGGTTATTTTGCAGTCACCAGCACCAGCTGGTTCCAGACTCAGCTGTCTAGGTTTTAAGGGTTCAGCATTCTAAGGGTCTCCAAAGAGGAGACTCGGCACTTGAATAACCCAGAGACCAAGGGCTTCCTTAAATTTGTGCCCTAGGCCCTCACTCACCTGACCTGGCCTTCCCCTAAGCCTGGCCCAGCTCTATGCTCTGCTACCTTAGCCTCCAGGATGAGTTGAATCCCCAACTGACTGGGGAGTGACATCTGGGAGCCAGGACTTCAGGAGGAGGGAGGCAGAGAGGCCTGTACTGTGATGCCTTGAGGGTTTATGTTTCAGGAAGGACAGTGAGGGGACTCACACATGGCTGCCCTACTTCCCCTGGGATTCCCCTGAGCTGTCTCAGTCCCTACGCTGTTGCAGCTTTTGTGTAGTTGTTTTTTTATTCAGGACTGAATTGCTGAGAATGGGAGGAGAGTAGAGGAGAGGACCCAACAGAGGAAATCAGTGACTGAGTCAATATATTCTTTATTCAATGTCAGGGACCATAAAGAGTGTATATAATAGATCCCTAAGGATACAGACAAAGTCACCTGTGGGAGGTTCACAGTCCATCTGAGGAAATAAAGTCAGACAATTGCTAGAAATCTGGCAGGCACGGAGCAATTGGGCTGGACGGCAAGTAGGCATATACCCAATGCTTCCTGGAAGAGCACCTTGGCGCACAGTGTTATGAGGCCTGGCAGGAAAGTGATGGCCGGGGAGGGCTCCGCTGAGGAACATGCTGAGCACAGGCCCCTGATCACAATCTCCCAGGCCTGGAACAGCCAGTGCCTAGCATGTAGTGAATAACTCAAAAAATGGCTTGTAGAATTGGAACTACTTCCCAGGAGCCACAAGAGATAGGAAGGGACTGAATAATCAAAATAGTGAAAAGTAGAAAGCCACTTCGGAAGTTACATCAAGGGAAGAAGAACCTGTAGGGCCTGGATTTGACAGTACCAACAACTTTGGCCAAGTCTGGATATGAGAGAGAGAGATGTGGAGTGGTGTGAGATGGTAGCTAAGCTGCTATAGCCAAGCCAAGAATTTGAGAAAAGAAAGTGGGAAGTACAGGCAGTCCTCGGGTTACGTCATTTCATGGTTATGTTGCCATCTTCCATTTATTTATAAATTAAAAAAAAAAAGGTTCCATCACTTCAACATATGTACATGTTTATTATTTACTGTATTTACCACAAGTAAAGGTCAGGAATTGTTATCTTCCTTTAATTTTTTTAAATTTTATTTATTTGTTTATTTGTTTATTTATTTTACTGTTTCACTTCATTACTGCTGGGTGTGTGCTCCATGTGTGTGACATGGGTGCTTATGTAGGTGGGTTCCGGCTTATGGCAAAATCGAGTTATGTCACGCTGTAGGAAGGGATCTCCCACGTAACCTGAGGACCTAATGGACCCTACTTAGTAAGGTTAAGGCTGACAGAAAAGAAACTGGACAAGAGAGAGAAACTATGAGGGAAGGAAGACAGGGACTGGGAAGAACAAACACCCTCAGGAAGGTGTGGTATTTCCCAGATAAAAACAAAAGAAAATACCAAACCAAACCAATCAATCTGAAAAGAGAAGTGGGAGATAAGAGTGTAGAAAGCTGCCCTGGCCAGAATGGCTCAGTTGATTGGACTGTTGTCCCACATACCAAAAGGCTGTAGGTTTGATTCCCTGCCAGGCAGGAAACATACCCAGGTTGTGGGTTCAGTTCTAGGTCAAGGTGTGTGGCAGCATCCGATCAATGTTTCACTCTCGTATCTATGTTTCTCCCTCTCTCTCTAATCTAAATAGATAGATAGATAGATAAATAAATAAATAAATAAAGCTCCTTTTATTGGCAATATGGAAGTGGTGACAAGAAGGGAAAGAAAGAGCCTGAGGTTTGGAGCTGAAGCAAGCAGTAGCCAAGCTTTTTTCTGCCTTAGGGGAGAGGGGCTGATCACCTCTCCCGGAGAGGTAGGTTCTTTCTAACCTTCTGGCCTTGGAGCTCTCCAGAGGGGTGGCAGGTTTGCAACTTTCATTTCAGCCTGCCCTCATGAGGAGGCCTAGGAGAGGAGCTAGAGGAGGTAACAATCCCTTCCTGAAGCCTGAGTTGGACAGAATCTTCAAAGTAGGAGAATGAGGTGTGTTTTAAATAATTTTTAAAGATTTATTATTATTATTATTATTATTATTATTATTATTATTATTACTGATTTTGAGAGAAAGGGAGCAGGAGAGAAACATTGATGTGAGAGCGTTAACAGCAATCAACTGCCTCCTGCATGATGCCCTGTAGGGATCGAGCTTACAACCCAGGCATATGCCCTGACAAGGAATCGAAATGGCTATCTTCCCATGTCCAACCAGCTGAGCCATCCTGGCCAGGGCAGGAGAATGTTTTTGACATAGGTGCCATGGCTTGATGGGTTACAATCTCTACCTAATAGAGTCTGGGTTCAAATCTCCCTTGAGTCACATCTTACTAAATGAGTCTGGTTCCCTCTTGTGTCCTCAGAGCTCCCTGATGCTCCAACAGACCAAATCCTGGTTAGAAATTCCTTGCATAGCACCTTATTGTTCTCCAACTCCAGCGCATTCTGAAGTTGAAAAACTTGGATTCTTAAGGGTTTGGGACAGTTGGCTTTACTCCCTACCTCTGTGCTGAATGCTCACCTAGTCTGCCTCCAGGGCAACTATTAGGCCCAAAAAAGGACCAGATAACTAGCAAAGGAGGATCATTTCCTTGGTTGTCAGTTTTTCAGCTTTCCATTGGATTTCCTTTCTCTGGTGTGTCTGTTCCTTTTGTCCTTTCAGATTTTTGGACCCACAAATCCTCAGTGTCCACTTTAGAAGCTCCAGCCCCAATCAATCACAGCAACTTGGTAGTTGCCCCACCAGTTTCTGAAATTGGTGACTGACCCAGTCCTTTCACTGATTAAAGAGTGAAGGAAGGCCTTGGAACTCAAGAGGAACAGAACTGAAAAACAACTAGCTTGGAGAGGTTGCAGAAAATCAATCTGACAACATTGAAGAGGGTGTGATACCACTGATTGAAATGGAATTTGGATCTCTGAGCCAGAGGTTCTTAAACATTAGCATACCTCAGAGATCCAGGAAGACGGGCTAAAAGACTAATTGCTGAGCTTTCCTGTATTATCCCACTCCTAGTTTCTGACTCAGTGTATTTGGGGTGGAGCCTGAGAATTTGCATTTCTAAAATAAGCTGCCAGGTGATGTTGATGCTGCTGGACCAAAAATCACACATTTTGAGAGCCTAGGCCTATTGGAGCATTCCAGGGAAAAGAAAGAAATTTTGCCAGCTCAGGATCTCTAAGGAGTCTAAAAGAATAGATTTTACTTTTCTGTTATTGCCCAATCCCACTCACTCTCATCCAGAGATGGAAAGAACCTATCTTCTGGTACCTATGGTTCTGTGTCAGGGCTCACCCTGTCCTTGATACAAATAGGCAACAGCAGTTTCATTGCACGAGTACTGGAAAGGGGAGGATTTTTGTCCCAAATTATATCACCTCTTCAGCTCCCTAATGGCATAACATCATTTTAACAGGGAAAAGATTTTCCTTCCATTTCTACTATCAGCTATCAGAACACTTAAAATGTAAACAGGTCTGGGCGAAGCTAACACTTTGGGTCACATTCTCCTGTGTAAGGGATTCTTTACAAAGATACTTTGATGGGATGCAAAGGGGAAGATACCTGCACCCTAAATAGAGGTACCACAGAGGGGGAAAGGTGACAGGTTTCTTATGGTACTTCTCTATTTTACATTTTGCCCAGAGAGAACAGAGAGGCATTTTTTATTATTTAAAGCAGTTAGGGTGGACATGTGGCAGAGGCAGTTGGAAGATGGGAGTTTGAGGCTGATTCCCTGTGGGAAAAATCATTCAAATCTACTTGCCCACATATGATGGCTGTTGCTTATTTTATTTTTGTCCAAAGGAAGTGCTGTTGGACCGAGGTAGAGAAGAGTGGAACACCAGAAATGACCTAAAGGGATGCCCCTTCTGTAGAAGGCCCTTAACTCCATGATGTCTTTCAGTTGGGCGCTATGACTGCACCTGCACTTCAGGGGCTTCACTTTCTAGCCTTACACATACTAAAACAGATTAAAGGCTGGAGGTTAACATCTAATTATTAAGAGTGTGATCTGATAGCATGGAGAGCCACCTCCTACAAGTCTTTAAAACAAAGTTTGTGAGGAGCTGGATTTGTTAGCATTCTGTATCTTTAAAAAAAAAAAAAAAGGAGGAGGAGGAGGAGGAGGAGGAGGAGGAGAAGAATAGATTGTAAGCAATACACTTCTAGTCATTATAGACCAGACTATTCTTATATCCTGCTGTCTCTGGTATCTTATCCCTTAAAATATTTAGTGACCATTGCCTTGTATTCTTGACATAAATATATAATGACCTTTCTTTGACCCCAGCTTAAGTGATTCCATGGGTAGGGTAAACGTATATGAAAAGTGAATTGCTAATTCAAAAAGGAGTTCCTGGTTTTTATCAGATCTTCAAAAGAGTCTGTGATCCAAAACAGGTTCTGAACCACTGCTTAATAGAGCTGATTTGCATGAATGAATGAATGAATGAATGAGGCAGAGTGGGAAGGTAAAAGAAATGGCATAGTCCAGTTTCACTATGGAAGGCAATACTTTCCTATTCCTTGGGGCTTCTCCTAATATTGATCCTAGAACACTCCTGTCTATGAGAACCTAGAACAAGGCTCCTTACAAAGGACTGGCCATTTTGCTCTGGTCATATGAATACAAGCAAGAGAAGTGCATTCCAGGCAAAGAAGGAAGACTGCTCTGAGCAGAAGGCAGGGACTGGGTTGATCAAGTCATATCCACTCTAAGAAGCCCATTCAGCAAAATGACCTTATTTTCAGGTCCATATGGGCCCAGGGCTCTGAGGAGCTGTGATTCACCCCATTTTCCCTAAGCAAATGGGACAGTCATGAAACTAGACTGTTGCAGCTCCCTTTATTACCGCTCTGATTAATTCCACCAATTGTGGTGGAAAAATAAGTCTGTTGAGGAAAAACCAGAATCTAAGCATTAAAGAGAAAAATATTTTCATCCTCTCTGCTCCTCTCCACTCCTCTCCCTCTCTAACCCCAAACTGCTCTTACATATAAGATAATTTTTAAGTTGTGACACTGGTATTAACACATCATCAATAAAGAGAAACAATGACCAACTCATCAACTAACAGATGCTAGAATATTATGCAAGTCCTGGAGTTAAGAGTCTTAGCATGGACACTTTCCCAGAATTGTGAGGAATACCAACTGGAAAGTTCATTATCCTGCATCAGCTGCAAAATTAAACCACTGCCATATCCCCTGAAGTTCTGTTTCGGAGAGAATAAGATCCTCAAGAATAACTCTGCCCCCTTGGTGAGGCAATCAAGGTCACACAAGAGTAATGAAACAACCTGTAAGCACTGTGATTCCTGCCCTAATTTCTCAGCACTTAAAACAAGACAAGAAAACACACCACACAACAAAAACAAAAAACCCTCACTCAGCATAAAGCTTCTATATGCATCTTGCTTGAAATCAACAGGAAAGAGCTCACCTCATGAGCTAGGATGATTTTCTCTCTCCACCCAAGCAAAAAGAATCTGTGGCCCGGAGACTTGGACAGAGAATATCCGGTTGTCTTGATCTCAGTGACATTCAAGAAGTCTTTACACCTCAACTTCCACAACATTACCATCACATAATCCTTTCCACTAGGACTCCCTTAATAGATGAGCTTACTTTCTATCTTGAAACAAAACAAAAACCCCATAAAATTATCACTACCCTCACCACCAGAACACAGCCCCTAGAAAATCTAGCTTTTACAGTTTGTACTTTGCATGCTCTCTTCAAAGACCCTGCATACAGATACACATTGACACATAAAGACACAGTCAAGAGAAGAGGGGACTGTCCAAAGAGATGAAGTTTTTTCTTCTGTGCGAGTCTGGGTTACTTGGGAGGATAAGGTCCCTCTCTTAGCATGGTAGTATGATCTCTCAGCTGGATATGCATATGTGCAGGATAAAGGAGTAGGAATAATGGGTAAGAAGGTTATTATTTCTATTTTCCATCTGGCGGGGTTGAGAGGTGTGGATGTATAGTTGGATGGTTGGGGTGAAGATGACGGGCCCACACAGGAGTGAGATCTGCCCTTCAGCGTTCACTGGGATAAAAAGAAGGGCTCTTTTCTGTCTCCTCATTACTCTAACCCAGTGTTTTCAGAGTGTTTCATGGAGTCACCAGTTCTGTGGGATGTGAGATAGAAAGAATACTGAGGTCAAATACATTTAGGGAATGCTGCATTAAGAGGCTTAACCTTTGCTTTCCTACATCCATTTTCAGAGCCTTTAATAAGCCAACATGGTCTTTCTCTCTCTCATGTGTAATGTAAAGAGAATGTAAGAGTTATAGTATACAGTGGTGATACTAAAAATATTTAACACCTGGTATGGCCTAGACTCCAACCAGCATGGACCTCAGCCATAAACCGCTGTTACCACTGTACGCTTAAGAATGGACTCGGCTGAATATCAGCCCATGTAGTAAGCATTGTTTCCCAAAAGTTTTGCCCAAAGAACTCTCTTTTCCGTGGTATCCCACAGAAGTGGTGAAGAATGCTCTGGCCCATGCTGAAACCTCATCTTTCTAGGGATGAGGCCAGGCCTCCTGATCCTGGCCATCGGGGGCAAGAGAGAGGCAGCTCTGGCAGAGACTCCTGGCAGCACCAGCTGATAGATGTGACCACAGCTACAGCAGAAACAGAAATCAGAAGGCAGATGTCCCTCTGTCCCAGCTGCTCCTGGGACTCTGTCCCTGGTGGGTCAGCAGGTGCCTGTCCAGGTGATGTTTCCGGCCAAAGCTCTTCTCACAGCGAGGGCACTGGAAGGGCTTCTCCCCGGTATGGGTCAGCCAGTGTCTCACCAGGTGGTGCCGTCGGCCAAAGCTCTTCCCACACTCGGTGCACACGTGGCTCTTGGGCACCGGTGGGGTGTGCTGCCGCCTCCTCGCCCCAGGGCTCTCTCCAGCTTCTTGGCCTTTGCAGGACCTGCCTTCCGCATGCATCCTCTGGTGGCTGGCCAGATGGGAGCTGCATCGGAAACTCTTGCCGCACTCGGAGCACCTGCTGGGCTTGTCATGCATGTGGGTTTTCTGGTGTCGGATGAGGTGGTGTCTTCGCCCAAAGCTCTTTTCACACTTGAGGCAGCTATAGGGCCTCTCCCCGGTGTGCGTTTGCTGGTGCCTGGCAAGGTGGGAGCCCCACACAAACTGTTTCCCACACTGGGGGCATGTGTGCGGTCTCAGCAGGGAGTCCATCTCTGTGCTACACAGAAGATTTGAGAAGCTATCTTCCTGAAGAAACGGTGGGCCCAGGAGCATTCCTCTGGAGCTTCTGGGCATGGACTCCCAGCGCTCCTCCTGCTCCGGGTTCCAGAGAGCAGTCTCTTCAGATACACTGGAGAACATCCTGGGCGGTTCTGCTTCTAGTTCAGGGGTGTCCCCCTCGTGCTCACTTCCTTCTCCTGCGGACAAGGGGAAATACCAACCCCAAGATGGGAGTCACCAGAGCGGACCTCAAGCCCCACATCACAGGTGAGGCTGTCTGATGTCTGTTAGGGCCTAACCCCCACCCAGCAAGGACTGAGAGAACAGATTTCAGTGTTGTACAAGACAGCGCGAGAGGTGTAGAAGTTAGAAGCCTAGGCTTAGGAGACAGACTACCTAATTTTGAATCTCAGCTTTCCTACTTAATTTCTGTTAGCCTTCATTTCTTCTGTAAGATGTAAATAATTATAAGATAAATAGCACAGTACCTGCACCTAGTAGTCACTAAGTAAATCCTCTGTGCTTTTGTGCTTATTTGTTACTGTTTCTTTTTTACCGCTGATCTTTCCTGTTAATTACCTCCTTCCTGCCTAAGCATAAATAGAGAGTTAGGAACGTGCTGCAGTCATCACGGGCTGGCTGGCCACCTGTCAGCAACACCAGAGACGCCGTGGAAGCCCTTTCTGTAATAGGTGGGAAGTTGAACAGCAATACCAACAGTCATGGCAGCAACTAACGTTTATTGAGTGCTTTTTATGTACCTGGTGGTATTGTTCTACTATGCTAACATATTTAAGTCTCACAATAACTTACACGAGAGGAACCCAAAGGAAGGCTAATCACTTTTCTAAGGTCCTGAATTCAAATCCGCAAAGTTTAGCTCCAGAAACCTGCTTTCTAAACCCGTTCTGCTACACTGTCTCTTGCTTTTGAAGAAAAAGACCTCTAAACCTTTCGATTCTACAGCTCTCCGCGGCAGAGGAAGGATCAGAGGGACATGGGATGATCACATTCCAAGAGGGATGAAGGCCGGGCCTGCGAGTCCACTCCAGGCTCTTACCTGTGTATGTTACCCTCAGGATGTCCCTGTCCTCCAGGTCCTGTGGGTCAGGGACCCACTGTTCTTCCCCTCCTTCTAGCTGAGAAAGCATGTCCAGCTTAGGAATTGGAAATCCTGCCCACGGAAAAGGAAAGAGGGATGTCAATTAGTACAACCGTAATTCTGTATTTCTGAGAAAAGCTGTTTCCTATATTATTCTTTGGAACTCTAGATAAAAGGCCAGATATAAGCGTCACCCTCCTCACTCCCTCCCGTTTTTAAGTTGCTCTTCTTTTTCCCCCGGGAAATCACACACTATTCCCCCAGGCATGTGTTCTCTTCCACTTATATTTCAAACATTTCCAACCCAAGTGTCCTTTCTGGTCAAACCTTCCTTTATTTAGCTCTAACACAGCTACCTCTCCGTCCCTCCCCCTCCTCAACTTCCATCTTTTCCTAGATGGTCTTTGAGTTTCCAAGGGCTCCTTTCTATCTTAGACATCCTGCTCTCTGCTTTGTAAAAACCCGCCAATTCCCAACCGAGAAGAGCCTAAAGTTCTCTTCTCCAGGGGTCAGCATTATTGTGCTGCCGTCTTTAAAAAACGTCGCCCCACTCCCGTTCTCCTTGATAGTCCTAGTGTTCTTTTTCTGGTGAAAGGATAGATCCCCTGACAGGGAAAGAACCATTGACAGACACTATCCAACAGTGCTGGAGCACAGGGCTCATCCCCCTAGAGTATAATCTTTTTTAGTGGCTGGGGAAGATCATGCTTACTTAGAGAGACCACTATCCCACAGTTTTCTTGCATGACATATTCTCCATAAAAGTCTGTCTGGGAAGGGTCCAAGCTCCGCCACTCCTCCTGAGAGAAGGACAGTGACACATCCTTGATGGTGACCAGGCCCTGAAACAAAATGTAGCATCATCTGTCACCAGCTGTTCCTTAAGGAAAATGTGATCCCAATATGAAAGGATGGGGTAGTAGGAGACAGAGGGCAAGAGAAGATCTGGAAAAATAATTACCCAGAGGCCCCTGGGTGAAGGGGAAATGAGGAGAGGTAAAGGTAATGGCCAGTAAGTGAGGTTAGTGTCTCTAGAGGAGTTTCCCAAATGGGACTAAAAGTCGGAGACACCAGAAAATCACTGCTCTCTCTGTTAACTACATGTGTCTGCCCAGTCTCTTCTTATTATTTCCATTGAAAATTTTGTTTTATGCTTTCCTTCCTCCTCTTGACCATTCCTTTTCTATCAGCACAACATGATATAGATATGATAAGGACACATATGTACTACCTTAATCAATAAAGAAAAAAATTTTCTAAAATGATATAGATAGCCGAAACTGGTTTGACTCAGTGGATAGAGTATCAGACTGTGGACTGGAAGGTCCCAGGTTCGATTCTGTTAAGGGCATGTACCTGGGTTGCGGGCACATCCCCGGTAGGGGGTGTGCAAGAGGCAGCTGATTGATGATTCTCTCTCATCGATGTTTCTAACTCTCTATCCCTCTCTGTAAAAAATCAATGAAATATATTTTTAAAAAATTTTTAAAATAAAATGATATAGATAAAACATTCACCCTCACGCCTACCATGTCATATTCGTATCATCAAGGCAACATAGTATGGTGTTTAGGAGTCCGGATTCTGGAGCCAAATAACTCCTAGCTCTGCCATTTACTAGCATTATGGCCTTACACACGTGCCTTAGTCTCTCCCTGCCTTTTTCCATAAATGCCCCATCATCCACCCAATCTTGTCTACTTCATGCTCTTCCAAGCTTCCTTCAGGTTCTCTTTCCCTAATCTTCACAAACTTATCTCTTAAAGAATATTAATGAATTGTTCTTAAAATCTCGCTGTGGCTAGCACAGCCATCTGATAAAAACAACAACACGCCTGACTTCTAGGAATTCTCTTCTTGTTATGGCTTCATTCATTTTTTTAAAAATGTATTTTATTTATTTTTTACAGAGAGGAAGGTAGAGGGATAGAGAATTAGAAATATCGATGAGAGAGAGACATCAATCAGCCACCTCCTGCACACCCCCTACCGGGGATGTGCTGGCAACCAAGGTACATGCCCTTGACCAGAATCGAATCTGGGACCTTTCATACCGCAGGCCGATGCTCTATCCACTGAGCCAAACCGGTTTCGGCAAGGCTTCATTCATTTTTAAAGGATATTTTGAGCCTCTTGGGAAGGGATAGAATCTATTCTCTTATAAGATGAACATACTATCTGTGACCATGTGAAATAACCATTCAGTGGGAGCGTGCTAAGGCTTACAGAAAGGCAACAGTGACGAGGCACCTGGGAGAGGCCCAAGGCAGCACACAGCCCACCTGTGATCCGGCTGCAAGAAGTGCCGCTGCCATCTCCCAGTCTCCGGTGCTCCCCTCCTGGGGAACGGCAGGAACCCAGGGAGCCGACTGAGCTGGTGAGGGGAGAAAGGAACCATTAGAGGCGTACCGTTCATCCTTTCCCAATAAGAGCCGAGGCCCCATTTTAGCAGGGCTTAAGGGTCACAGTTTTTCTATATCTATGCCCATTGGTAAGACTCAAATGCAGAAATATAGTAGAAGAGACCTTCACTCAGAATGTTCGGTAAGGGTATTGAGTGGCTTTTAGTAATCTTTCCTGTCTTCTATCTCTACTACACTGGCTATGGTATGAATTTATATTATTTAAATGTAATTTTCATCTTGTAAAGTGTATCTTTCTGGGTGCGTTCTCCAATAGCAGTGTTGCTGTCACTTCCTTAGTCTCCCACATTTGGTACCACTAAGTTGCACTTGCATGTGGAGGGAATGGGTATATAAGAAGTGGGAAAACCTTATTGTGTGGCTTGCAGAATACAAGAGCTCCTTCTCTTCCTGTGACCAGGGCCAAGGAAGAATGGACTAGCTGTGGTATTGATTATGCTGTTCAGTTCAAGGCAATTGGGTATTTTTAACTCTACTCTCTGAACAGAGATCAGGAGACTACTCTGCACTGAGCACCCCCCACACACACCCTCCAGACGCTCACCCTTTTCCTGAAGGGACTGTGGCTCTTCTTCAAGGTCACAGCACAGGTGTTCCAGTGGCCCTGGTGCCATTCTCCATGGCCCCTCCTCATGGCTTCTCCTCTCCATCTGGGGCTGTGCTCCATCCAGCTGGACATTCATAGACTCCCATCCTGTCCCTAGGGCTGCCGTCTGTTCTGAAAGCATTTTTGCTGCGAACCCAAATTGTGACCTGGAACAAATTCATAGCAACAGTTCCCATGAAAATGGAAAGGGCTGATATTCCTAAGGGAGTTAGGGAGACAGCAAAGGGATAAAGGATGAAACTGGATAATAAGAGCTTGGTGGAAGATGAACTTTAAAAGCTTGATATAGTCCAGTCAACTGAGCCTGAGCCAAGCTTCTTGCAGGAACTAAGAAATGAACAGGTGCACAGAGAAAACTCGCTAATGGCTATTTTGAGAACCTTGTGATAGAAACATAATATCCCTGAAGGCTACAAGAACTTCATTTAAGAAAAATAAAGGAACAATCCTAAAAAATTCAAAAGCAATCCGTTAATTCCAACCACTGAAAAAGACAATAAAGTAAACAATCTGGAAACATGCAGACTTGTACCCAACAAAAATGGATATAATCACTTATAATATTTTCTGCCACAAATTCCATTCACATTGATTAGAATGGATAATTACTATAGGTAAAAGTCCCAGCTAAAGCATGTATTTGTGTCAAGAGAAGTTTTGTTTCTAACAGGGGGGGGGGGGGGGGGGGGGAACACAAAAAAACAAAAGTGAAGAAAACAGAAAATATGGTCATTGGAGAAAAGTTAAAAACATGGACATAGTTTTGTGTTGATTAAGAAAGGCTAATGAATGATACTACCAAAGAATAAAGAGAAACGTTTTCAATTTCTATAGAGATCTCGTGTGTGTGTGTGTGTGTGTGTGTGTTTTAAGATCCTCAACCAAGAGAGGCAGGAAGGAGGGAGGAAGAAGGGAAGGAGAGAGGGGAAAGAGAGGAAGGAGAGAGAGAGAGAGAGAGAGAGAGAGAGAGAGAGAGAGACAGACAGACAGACAGACATGTGCAAGAGAAACATCGATCTGTGTACAAGACGATGCTCCAACTAACTGCCACACCAGCCAGGGCCAGATCTCTTCTTTTGATGGCAAGAGAAGAGCTTTAGGTTTTTAAACATTCTTCCTAATAATACAGCAGTGTGCAGGACTGCGTGTGTGGGCTCTCCTTTTCTCTGGACATCTTAAAAGCAGGACAGGTTCCACTTGTGTTGTGACACAGGCCTTGCTGTCTATGGCACAGAAACAGTCTATGGCACTCCCCAGAGTCCCTTCCTTCTTGGCAGAGCTTTGGTAACCACTCCGGCTCACTCCTATCTACTCAACATTTGCACGAACCCAAGATCCCAGGATGGGTGATGACAGATACCAAGTTGTTTATTTTCTTGTCGTTCCTCTTTGACAAAAGCAGTAGGTGGGAACCCTAGTCCCAATGCACAGAAAGAGAACAAATTCCCCTT
The DNA here is from genome assembly GCF_014108245.1 of Pipistrellus kuhlii. Classification (NCBI taxonomy): domain Eukaryota; kingdom Metazoa; phylum Chordata; class Mammalia; order Chiroptera; family Vespertilionidae; genus Pipistrellus; species Pipistrellus kuhlii. The sequence continues at coordinate 41,272,337 of NW_023425529.1, forward strand.
AAATCTCAGAAGTCCAGACGCCCCAGGGCCTCACGGGAGCACCCTAGACCGATTGATTCCCAGTTTAGGTTTCCTTTTCAGAGACATCTCACAAGAAAGGAAAATTCCCAATAAAGCAAGAAAGAGAAACTTCCATTTTCGTTTTCTCCTCTGAATTCTGGCCCCTGTATTCGCTTCACCTTTAACATACATACAAGGCACCCATTCATCCTCTCTGCCACAGGTCTTCCCTGCTCTCCAGCTCCCTTCACAAATCCTCCTCAAGACTTTACCTCAAGCTAAGTATCTGGACACCTGTCTCCAACCTATTTCTCCCCAAGAGCCCACTGGGCCAGCTGGGAGCCTCCCCAGACCACTGACACCACCGGCCAAGTGCTGGCAAGAAATCTCAACACAGGAGGGCGGAGGTACCTGTCCTCAGACTGCATCTCCCCAGATGTTTGCTCTCTCGGAGCAGGCTCCTGGCAGTGAAGGTGTCAGCCTAACCTGGTTTCTCCTGGCCCCAGGACAACCCCAGGCCTACTGGCATCGGGTTCTAGGTTTTCCATTTCCTCTTTTTCTCGCATATCTGGGGGGCGGGGGGAGGAGGCCCGGCAGGCACCTGCAGAAGTTAGTTTTTGCAGCCGGTGCGGCTGGACAGAGAAGGGGCCGCGGTACTGACAGGAGTGGCCCGAGGGCACGGGGATGAGCGGCGCTCAGCGGGGCAGCGAGGCCCCGGGCGGGCGTGGGCCCGCTGGGCGCCGCCGGGGAGTAGGGTTCCTCCTCCCTCCTGCTTGTCGCGGTGCCCTGCAGGGGGTCACATTTCAGAGTATCTATGCGAGGCCGGCGGAGCGGGAGCCGGGGAGTGAGGTCAGAAGACAGATTTTCCGAGAACTGGGGCACAGGAGCGAGCGGAGAGAAAGGGGCGGCGGGCAGCCCGCGCGCCGGTGGCAGCGGGGAGCCCCGGGGCGGACAGCGGCGCCGGGGCCGCGGGACACCTGGCGGCGGGCGGCCAGCTTGTCAGGGGCCCGACCCCGGGGAAGGAGCGGCCCCGAGGCCGCGGCAACTCTCCTCCCGCCCCCACGGTGCCCGGCCCCCGCCCGCCGCCCGGGGAGCCGGCGTCCTCCCTCCACTCGCGACGGCCGCCCGCCCGCCGCCCGCCCGCCGCCCGCACTCACCCGGTCGGCCTGGCCCGCGGCCCGGGGCCTCCTCCCGGCCCCGCCCGCCCCGCCCTGCGCCCTGCGCGGAGCTGCGGCCGCCGAGCCGGCGCCGGGCGGGCGGAGACGGCCGGGCGAGCGCGGCGGGGCGGGCACAGGAAACCCCGCCCGCTTCCGGGGCTCCGGGCCGCGCGGGGGGGTGGGGGGCGCCGCGGGGCGCAGACGTCCCGGTCCCGGCTGCCGCGGCCGCCGCCGCTCCCGGCCAGACCGCTCCCCGGCCCGGCCCGGCGCAGCCCGCCCGCAGGGTCCTCCGCACCGGGTTCATTCATCACCGCCCGTTCCGTGCCCGCCGCCCGCCGGCCTGGAACCCCCCAGGGGCTCACCTCCTAGGGGTCCGGATAGCGGGGAGGGCAGCCGGAGGGAGCACCGCGGAGGAGGCTCTCGTTCCCAAGGGGGATGGACGGATGGCCAGGGGGACTCCACTCAGACCGCAGGCCTTGCAGCTGCATTGTCCCGATTTGCAAGGAGCCGCTAGCCGCATGCGGCTGCTGAGCTCTTGTGTGGACTTCATTAAGAAAATGTAAAAGAGCTAACATACAATATTTTGGACATATTGGGTTAAAATTTATTAAAATGAATTTTACGTACTTTTAACGTTTTCGTGTGGTTACTAAAAATGTTTACGTTTTACATATGTGGCTTGCATGAACTTTAATTAGAACAGAGCTACTTCAACGCATGAAGATGAATTTGACTGGGAAAGATGAGAAAGGCCTAGACAAACATAATAAACACATTACCATTAGAATCCTCTTTAGAATCTACAAGTTACATTCATTGTTTCTCATCACAACAGCTCTGTAAAACCTTACAGGCTTCAAAACTATGTGACTCCCTTAAGGTCACAGGTGACAAGCATTTAACATATATTTATTTTTTTCCTATGTGCCAGGCACTGTAACTCAGTGCTGGGAGTCCAAGATCCTAAAGGAGCTGTCTGTGGATTTGAGGACTCATTTAAGAAATATTTGCAATAAAATGCAATGGATGCTAAAATGGAGGAATATATTTCGCACTGAGCGCAAAGGAGTGAACATATATGAGAGAGAGTCTTGAGGCAGAAGAGTGGGGAGGGCTCCATAGTGAGGAGGAGGAGAATGTGCTAGACATGCACTTGGGAGTGGGTATAGAGCAGATTCTAGAGCAGATTCTAGGATATGGGGTGGGAGGAGGCGAGTGGTAGAACCAAGATTTCTATCTCAGGTCCTGGAACTAAGGCCAGCATAGACTCTCCTCTTCTCTACTTTGGGAAATAAATTGATGTGAGATTGTATCCAAAACAAACAAAACTGAGGAAAGTAAGCTTTGGCCTAATGGCACCATAATGAGTCATTAATATTTAATAAATATCTAATATGCCAGAACCTTGTCTTAAACATCACTGGGGTGGGGGTGGGAATGTGAAATACCTTTATATTATGCTTTCAATGTGCATCTCTTTAGCTGTTAATCAAAAAACTGTGCAGTGTAGATGTTATCTCAGCATGGGTTCAGGGGCATTAAGTAAGCCAAAAGGCAAAATTGGGAACTGGGCCTGGCCTTAGACTTATAATCTGGTGCACTAGTCACCAGAGTAGTATCTTAACCTTTCACAGTAATATATGGACAAACTCCTACATGCTAGTAATGTTATAAGGTGGAGTAATTAAATTGCACTGAGTAGTAGGCAGATGATTCCATCTTTTTCAGACTTTCTGGTGGAATTGTTTCAAGATCAGCTTTGAAGGCAAAATGTAGGAAGAGCATCTTGGATAGAATCAGAGGGGAGAAATGGACATGTTGTGTGGCATGCTACGGGATGAAGAACAGAATTGTGGGGATGTCTAGAGCACATGTGTCAAACACAAGGCCCGCGGGCCAAATCCGTCCCGCCAGGCCTTGCAATGTGGCCCGCACCGCGCTGTCATCACTGCACTCCACTGCGTTTCCATCACAATGACAGTTTATGACTGTTCAGTAAACCATTCGGCCCGCGATTTAGGCTGGATTTTAGATTTTGGACCCTTCTCTGATTGAGTTCGACACCCCTAGTCTAGAGTATAGAAAAAAATGAAATGGGGACATTGACAGAAAGATTAGAATAGTGGGTCAGGGATTTTTATTTGCCATGTGAAGGAATAGGGAGTCACTGTATTTAGTACTATAAGGAAGTGATATGCCTGATGGGTCTAATTATACCATTCTTGGTCCTTGGCTGCCCTGTGGATAGAGTTCGGAACCATAGAATGGGATGAACTAACTGCCACTAGCCAGATTCTAGCACATGGAATACAGAGTTCCTTGGAACACAGCAATGTTCTTCCTGGGGCTCAGGAAGAGCCGCAGACACTTAAGGTTCCAAGTTCTCTACAGGACTTCAGAAAAGCTCAAGAGATTGAGTCTCTTGCCTGTCAGTCTTGGCTTCTTCATTTCTAAACTCCTATTCTGATGTGGTTTGAATAAGAAAGTATTCACCAATTTGTGTTATGAATTATCATCTTGGCTTATAAAAGCCTGTTTCTCCATAATGAAACCATACCTTCAATTACTAATTAGGACCTAACCACCATTTATGACACTGATTTTCTTCCATCCAAAGTTTTGAAGCTTGACATCAGAGATGAATTTTCTATCGACAGAGCGGTGGAAATTTTTGCTTCCTCTATGCCCATGACTATAAAGGAAAGAGGAAGGCTGAGGGAAGTTTCAGGTTGAACTCCTGTGGAGAGAAAGGGTAAGGGCCTCTCTAGTCAGTAGTGAATAATTATAACTAACATTTGTAGAACACTTTACAAGGTTCAAAGTGCTTTTGTATACATGTGATCTTCCAAACTCAATGAGTTAAATTATCTTTATCCCTAGTTTAAGGTTAAGGAAATAGTGGTTCAGCCATTTAAAATTGTAGAACCTCTACTTTTTATTTCTATAATCTGGAGCAGGTGTGTGTGTGTGTGTGTGTGTGTGTGTGTTTCTTTTTTAAAATATATTTTATTGATTTTTTTTTTACAGAGAGGAAGGTAGAAAGAGTTAGAAACATCCACCAGCTGCCTCCTGCTTGCCCCCTTCTGGGGATGTGCCCCCAACCAAGGTACGTGCCCTTGACTGGAATCAAACCCAGGACCCCTCATTCCGCAGGCTGATGCTCTATCCACTGAGCCAAATTGGTTTCAGCTGTGTGTGTGTTTCTTAATAAAATGGATGTCATTATACCTACTTTTTCAGGTTGTTTTGAAAGTAAAAAAGATTATGTAAATAAACAATTTAACGCATAATAAGAATTCAACACCTAGGAACTGAAGCTGGATAATGGTTGAAAAGAGGACTTTAGTAGGATGATGGAAAGGGACAAGATGGGATGAAAGATAAATGTATTCCTGAGTCTCAATGAGGTAGACAGACTATTGGAATGGAGTGAGCTGAAAATGTAGGTGGCAGAGTGGGGTGTTCGAACTGGAGATGAGGGGTTGCAGTTGTTGGTAATGACCATGATAGTGAATTTCTGCAGTGATGGAAAAAGATCATTTAAGGTAAGAGAAAGTCAAGGAACTGAGAGGCTAGGACAGTGATCAGCAAACTCATTAGTCAACAGAGCCAAATATCAACAATACAACGATTGAAATTTCCTTTGAGAGCCAAATTTTTTAAACTTAAACTTCTTCTAACGCCACTTCTTCAAAATAGACTCGCCCAGGCCGTGATATTTTGTGGAAGAGCCACATTCAAGGGGCCAAAGAGCCGCATGTAGCTCGAGAGCTACAGTTTGCCGACCACGGGGCTAGGGAGTTAAGTGGGGTAGTATTCAAAGTATTTTACTACTGGTAATGGCATGGACATGAACCCATCAAAATGAATGTCAGTTAAAGCGCTGGTGTGGGGTTCTGGAGGCACCAGGGGCTGTGAAAATATTTCAGTATTTTAATAATCATACTTGTGCAATTTAACCCAGGGCATAAGATGAATTGTCCACAAAGGTATTAAAGTCACCAGGAATGAAGATGGGATTGTGGAGAGTGAAATAGCAATCCAGTTGAGGGAGTCTTTTTTTTTTTTTTTTAATATATTTTATTGATTTTTCTTACAGAGAGGAAGGGAGAGGGATAGAGAGCTAGAAACGTCGATGAGAGAGAAACATTGACCAGCTGCCTCTTGCACACCCCCTACTGGGGATGTGCCCACAACCAATGTACATGCCCTTGACCAGAATCGAACCTGGGACCTTTCAGTCCGCAGACCGACGCTCTACCGCGGAGCCAAACCGGTTTCGGCATGTTGCAGGAGTCTTTAATGAAAGAAGGTGAATGACCAGGAGGATGGCAGGTGATGATAATAAGGAAAGGCAGTGTGTGCAATGGTTTGATGGCATGTGCTTCAAAGTAGCAGAGCATTATTTAGGGAGGAAGAAGGGAACTGATGCTTGAGGCAGCAAAGAGAACACTTCCTCTACTTCTAACCTTAGGTGGTGTAAAGCAGCAATTTTCATCTAGATATTTATTTGAATATAAATATTTATTTGAAAGCAATCACTTATATAATTGAAACAAAATTTTAATGAAACAATATGCACCTTAACTACGTGGAGCATATACTAATATTTTCTATTTTATTACTTTATTTTAAAAGTATCCTACTTATACTCACACTAATGGGTTCCAGTTTAATTTTTGCAAAGCATTGTTATATAATTTGTAGGACAAAAAATAGGCACCCCTAGAGAAGACTGCAAGGAAAGTGTGCTTGGTGCTAAAGGGGTATCGAGGTTTCAGTTGGATAATGGAGGTGAAAGAAACACCTATCAAAGAGGTTGAAGGATATAGGAGTGTCTTTGTTCGGTCTGCTGTAATGAGTGACCATAGACTTGAGTGTCTTATGGACAATGAACATTTACTTCTCACATTTCTGGAAGCTGAGAAGTCTAAGGTCAGTGCTGTCAGGTTCAGTGTCTTCTTACTGTGTCCTCACATGGCAAAAAGGGTGAGGGAACTCTCTAGAATCTCTCTTTTTTTAAAAATATATATTTTATTGATTTTTTACAGAGAGTAAGAGAGAGGGATAGAGAGTTAGAAACATCGATGAGAGAATCATTGATCAGCTGCCTCTTGCACACCCCCTACTGGGGATGTGCCCACAACCAAGGTACATGCCCTTGACCGGAATCGAACCCGGGACCTTTCAGTCTGCAGGCCGAGGCTCTATCCACTGAGCCAAACCGGTTTTGGCTGGAATCTCTTTTATGATGGCACTAATCTCATTCATGAATGCTTTGCCTTTAAGATATAATCACCTCCTGAAGGCCCACCTCCAAATACCATCACATTGAGGGGTAGGTTTCAACATACCCTGTTTCCCCAAAAATAAGACAGTGTCTTATATTAATTTTTGCTCCCAAAGATGTGCTAGGTCTTATTTTCAGGGGATGTCTTATTTTTCCATGAAGAAGAATACGGTACACATTTATTGTTAAATGAAAATAAAGGAAATTTATTACCTGTATACGGTACGGTAGTACGGTAGTTTTCAACACAAACCAGACAAATTGTGAATCCTACAGTATCAAGAATATACTCATTTATTCAATGACAATCCTGTCATCATCTTCTGGAATATCATCATAACAATCCAATTCCTGAATTTCCTGGTGAATTTCTTGTGACTCCATTTCTGTCAGAATCAGTGGACCAAATCTCTCATGTTTAGCCTAGGGGTGCCTTATTTTCGGGGGATGCCTTATATTTCACTCAGAAGGAAACCTGTAAATAGGTCTTATTTTCAGAGGATGTCTTATTTTCGAGGAAACACGGTAGGAATATTGGGTGGCGAGAGACACAAACATTCAGTCTATAGCAAGGGATTTTGTTAACGACCAACCCTAAATTTCAGAGTTCTCAGTGGAAGGAGTTAGAGGCTGCTTTGGGGGTTAGAGTTTGATTCAAATTAGTCAATGTAGGGACTATTCTAGAGTGAGAATCTTCATGGTGAGGGATGATCTGACAGCAAAGGATTCCTGTGGTCCATGTTATAAACAGAGATATAGGGCATGCTAGAATTAGTACTCTGGGCGGGAGGTGGTAATCAGTTCTAATTATAGTCCCCTTCTTGAGACGTCTCTTAGTCAGCTTGTCAGTGGTGAGGTGAGGTGTAAAGGTCGGTTGGACTTGAGTAAGATGAGGTGTGTGTGGTAGAATGATGACTTCCCCAGAAGTCTCCTGAGCTCTGTGGATCTTCTTCAATCCTATTGTGGACTGAGTTAGGCTAGAGGGGTTATCTTTCCAAAAGTGCCAGAGCTTTGAGGGCCCCTAAAATCCTGCTTGACAATGGGGGGGGGAGGTGGTGATGGCAAGGCTTAATAAGTTCTGTGGCTTACCTTTAAATCCTCCTGTCCTTGAAATTGAGGGGGAGGGAAGAAGTGTCCTTACAAAATAGTAACAGTTTCTTGTGTGCTCTTTAAGTAGGGCATTTTTCATTTAAAAGACTCAGTGTGGCTCAGAAATTAGAGCCTCAGTTCCTGGACCAGACGGTCTCAGGTTCGATTCCCATGTACCTGGGTTGCAGGTTCAATCCCTGGCCCAGGTTGGGGTGCGTGCAGGAGGCAGCCAATCCATATGTCTCTCTGACATTGACCTCTCTCTTTCTGCTCCCTCCCTTCCACTCTCTCTTAAAAATTAGAGGAAAATAGCCAGCACCGGTTTGGCTCAGTGTAGAGAGTCGGTCTGTGGACTGAAAGGTCCCGGGTTCGATTCCGGTCAAGGGCTTATACCTTGGTTTTGGGCACATCCCCAGTGGGGGGTGTGCAGGAGGCAGCTGGTCGATGATTCTCTCATCGACATTTCTAGCTCTCTATCCCTCTCTCTTCCTCTCTGTGAAAAATCAATAAAATATATTTTTTAAAAATTAGTGGAAAATAATATCCTCTGGTGAGGATTAACAAAACAAAAAAGATTGCTAAATTAAATAGTGAGCATAAAGATGTGCTAGAAATAGCACTAAACTAAGAACTAAAATAAAAGAGTTGTTTTTTTAGTTCTGGCTGTGCTTCTGGGTGATATATTAGAGCCTTAAACTCATCTATCAAATTGGTATTAAAGTCATTCTTCTTTTCTCGAAAAGCTATTGTGAGAATTAAATTAAGTGAAAATGTAATTTACCCAATATGGTGTAAAACTTGCGAAGCACTATTCAAAGGCAAGATGTTGGTCATGGGCATTACTTGGCAGAAATAATTTGTAGTCGGTGCAAATAGCGGACCGATGTAGGGAGCTGTCGGTTAGTAACAACCGGTGTGGTAATCAGGTTAAGACCAGATGTTTTATAAGATTTTAAGATTTTATTTTTTTTTTTTTTTGATGGTGAGACACAACTCAAAGGCAGACAGATGACAGGCAGAACTCTTTGTTACTTACAGCTGCAACCCAGAGGAAGCTGTCATACAGGGCCACAAGGGGGTGCGCCCAAGGACAACTTACTGTTACCTGCAGGAGGTGCTTCTGTGTGGCAAACAGAATGAAGTTAGCTAGAACGGCGTTAGCTAGGTCCCACTGGCTTCCTGGGAGTTGGGTGTTTCCAATGATTCTGCAGGCCTAAGAAGAGGCTATCCCCGGGCACAGGTACCTGGGGCCGCTGGCAGTTGGGAATGTGTATACTGTAACCCAGGAGTGTGAGAGCCTGATAAGGGGAGTAGCTGGGGTGAAGGGCTGACATGTTGCCAGAGAAGAGGAATTGAGAGTTTTAGCCATGGCACCAAGACCGGGTCACTTGTGAAATATTATGTTACACTAGGACAGCTTCAATGTGGTGTAATGCCAATTATTTTCACCAATAGCACAAAAACTTACTCTAAGCAGACTGCTCATGAACCTAGTAGAGTTTCTTGATTTAGCTGTTTACTAACACATTTAATTTATAAGTTACAGAAAATAGAATGTTCACTTCTATTATTTCTAACTCTTCATTTCTATTTTAAGTAGACCAGATTGTTGAATCATTATAGACAAATACCTGGCAGCATCTAATACCCAGAAAGTGGCAGGAAGGGTTAGAAGCTGGGTTAAAAATTCTTCTGAGGTTATAAATGCCTATGGCATACAATGGCTGGAATAATATGGGCTCAAATTGTTTTCCACATCAGGTTAAGATTATTTTTCTCCTATAGGACTATGGTAGGCAGATTTCTAAGATGTTCCCCAACATTCTGGCTCCCTGGTGCAGTTGTAAAATGAAAAATGGCATTAATTAGAATAAACTGGAGGGTATACTCATTTGGTTTTAAATTAATTTGACAAACCTTACAAGGATTTACTGAGTATTTCAAGGAATTTAGTGAGAACATCAACAACATAAAAAGAACCAATCAGAAATGAAGGATATACTAATGAAATAAAGAATAATTTACAAGGAATCATCAGTAGAGTAGAGGATGCCAAGAATCAAATCAAGAATTGGGAATATAAAGAAGAAGAAAAAAAACAATTAGAACAGCAAAAAGGAAAAATAATGTAAAAATATGAAGATAGTGTAAGAAGTCTCTGGGGCGACTTCAAGGATACCAACATTTGCATAATGAGGGTGCCAGAAGGATAAAAGATGGAGCAAAAAATTGAAAACCTATTTTAAAAAATAATAACAGAAAAATTCCCTCACATGGTGAAAGAAATAGACATACGTAGAAAGAAAAATCAGGGGGGTTTAATACATTATATGAATAATGGGCAAAAATTACAAATTACTAAAATTGACTCATGAACAAATATACCATTAATCATTAAAGGAATTAAGTTGGCAATCAAAATTTTCCCTCTACAACAACAAAAGACAAGAAGTCCTGAAAACTTTATAGATGGGTTTTATAAAGCCTTCAAGAAAATCCCTTTTTAATGAAAACAACAAGGTGAAAGAAAACATACTATTAATGCCAAGATCAGATGTCTGAAATGGGCAAATCTATATGGGCAAAAGTTAGATTAGGATTGTGTGGGGGAGGGGTTGGAGTGTTACTGCCCATTCCAATGGGGGTGATGAAATGTTTTGGATTGGAGTGTGGTGATGGTTGTACAACTCTGTGAATGTGCTAGAGATCATGGCATTGGATTGAATAGGTGAACACTGTGATGTGTGAAACATGTCAGTAAGGCTGTTAAAAAGAAAAGACCAGATGAATGCAAAAAATAAAAAATTATATTATCTCACTTATGAACATAAATAGGAAATTCTGCAGTTAAATACTGATGAAAATTAATTCTGTTTTTACTACTCTAAGTAGGGTGATTTCAGGAATGCAAAAATTCTTCAACACCAGAATACCTACTGATACGATTTATTATTAAAAGTCAAATAATTACCTAGCCTGTTTGGCTGAGTGGATAGAGTGCCGGCCTGCGGACTGAAGGATCCCAGGTTTGATTCCAGGCAAGGGCACATGCCCAGGTTGTGCCTTCAATCCCCAATAGGGAGCATGCAAGAAGCAGCCAACCTATAATTCTCATCATTGATGTTTCTAACTCTCTCTCCCTTTCCCTCCTTCTCTGAAATTAATAAAAATATATATATTTTTAAAAGTCAAATAATAAAAACCATATGACTATTTTTGATAAATTTATTTTTTAGTAAACAGGTATTTATCACATGCTTATTATGTGACAGACACTATATATTAGTAAACAAAAGGGGGAAAGTACTGGTAATCAATAGAAATAAAAAACACATTTGATAAAACTTTACATCATTTCTCAGCAAAATATGGTTAGAAGAGAGCTCTTGTACTAAGTCAAAATTGATCAAAAACAGAACAAACATTATCCTTAATGATGAGACATGAGAAACTTTCTCACTGATCCCAATAAAAAAGATTTCTGTATTAGAGGTCCAGGCCAGTGAATTAACTTTAAGATATGAAACATAGGAAAATAAATTATTTCCATTTATTTAAGATTAAATCATTAAAAAGTGAATTAACTGTAAAATATAAAATATCTACAAATTACATAGACAAATAAATTATTTACCTTTATTTAAGATGAAATCATTAAAATGTGAAATGTAATTTAAGATAAAACATGAATATCTAATTTCATTTTATTTAAGATAAAATAATTAGAAATCCAATAGAATTTATAAACAACCCATTAGAACTAGGAAAATAGTTCAACAAACTTGACAGATACAAGGTCAGTGTACAAGTAATAATTGCAGTTGAATTTGTAATTCATAATAGAAACAAAAGCTAGAATGTATTTGGTAATATAGCTAACAAAAGTTTCATACTTCCTTTATCCAAATAAATTTCACCAGTGGCAACAGCAGAACTTCCTTCATGCATGACAATCTTGTGGAACCTTTGAATAACTATAACCTTGCCCAGCCCTGGCCAAACTGTGAGTCCATGACCCAGAACTAGACTCACAGAAAGAGATTTGCATCACATAGTAGACTATTCTGCTCATATAATTATTCCAACTGCTTTGGCAGTGAGGTCCCTCTGGTGAGACTCCATCCTAGATATATTCTCATTTCTTTGCCCATAATTAACATATTCAAAATTTACTTATTGTGCAAAAAGCATATTTTTAAAATTATAATATTCTCAAAAATGTAGTGCAGAAGCCAAAAAAAAAAAATGTTCTTGACCTCTTTGAGTTTATATTCTCTGTGGCTGGAGAGTGTAAAGTTAAGGGGACAATGATAGTTGACAGGTTGTAAATAAGCAAAAACTAAAAGGTAATTTCAAAAAGAAATAATTTTTTTTAATTTTGTTATTTTTTAGTTCATGTCTTTTATTAACCATATGCAATTACTTGTCATCCAGTTTGTTGAAGAAATAGATCACACAACATTTGCCAGGATAATGTCTGTCAAAGTGCCTGGCCATAAAAACTCCATCACCACATTTATCTTAAGGGCACTCCAGAGAAAGGCAACTGATTTTGCCATTCTCATCTACTACTTTGTAGTATTTCAGGACAGCCAGCTTAACTTTCTTTCTCTTATGCTCATTCTTCTTGGGAGTAAGACTTCTTCCTTTTTCTTTTTAGCACCACCATGAAGTCTCAATACAAGATGAAGAGTGGACTACTTTTGAATGGGGTAGTCAGACAAAGTACATTCGTCTTCCAGTTGCTTGCCAGCCAAAATTAGTTTACTCATCAGAGGGAATTCCTTTCTTATTCTGGATGTTGGCCTTTACATTTTCTCTTGTATCGAGGGTTCAACCTCCAGAGTGATGGTCTTCCCCGTAAGGGTTTTCATGAAAATCTGCATCCTGGTGGTGACTCCATTGCAGATGGCAGATTGGAAAGGACAATGATTTTTTGCATAATTTTCACCCACACATCTCTCCCAAATCTCCTTCACACTAATTCTCCAATTGTGTTTCATGAACTAAGGGACCTCTGCTGAAATTCTATTAGTTCCTTTAGGAATTCCCACTGGCTTTATGCAGCATTTGCTCTGCTATTGATGCTCTCCTGTTCTGCCATTTCTACAGCATCACTGGGCTGATTAGCAAAGCAACTTGTCTAGCAGTGCGCATAAGCTGGGGAATCTTCTCTTGTCATGGAACCCCCTCACAGGAATTTGGCGATTAGGTAAATGGTTTGAAGCAGAATAAACAAATGTTCTATTTGTCGTCTCCATTGGACATGCATAGATCCAACAAAAATTTTCAAATTTCTCCATTGTCCTCAGATGTCTATATCTGCAATTCCATGGTGGCACCCATATATGTCTTTTAGGTCTTTTCCTTGCAAATGACAGAATATAATTCTGACTTGCCTAAACAATGGAAATTAAGACAACAATAATTAAAGAGGGAATTCATGAATTTGGTCTGGGGAAGCACACACCATCAAGGGGAGAGTCAGTGTGGCAAGATGGTAAAAAAAAAAATAAATAAATAAAAAAAAAATTAAGACTTGGTGTAAGTCCATTTGGTTCCAAATTCCATCCCTACCACTTACCTCTCAGAGGCAGTTTCCTCCCTCTTCTTAAAATAACGATAACTAAAGCATTTCCCTAAAGCACTTGGAGTATTTAAATGGATCATGTACGTAAAATGCTCAGTCTGATCATGTGTTCTTATTATAATTCATGTTTATAAATCTTCCATGAAAAGGCAGAATCTTGGATAACACTAGTGATCTTATCAGTGGGCCGTTGGGATTGTTCTATCAAAGTACTGCAAAACAGAATGGCTGACCTTTGCCTCTCTGAATCTCTCCTCATTAAAATTCCTACAGAGTGAATGGTCTGACATTGACCATGTACCAGACACTGTGCCAGGAAGAATGAATAATGAGCAGGGACAGGGAGAACTAGCGGTCACCATGATTAACAGAATCTATGATTATTGTAATATAATAGTCTCTATGGAACCATATTGAGCAGAAGGAGTTTAGCTGTTAGAAGAGTGGCAAAGATAGAGTATAATAAAATTATCTACCATACGGTGTATAATAAATTCCATATTTTTGTAGGAATAATTGCTATACCACCCTTCCTCACCTGTATGACCCAGGCTCATACAGAGGGAATCTGGGCTGTAAGGCAGAAACTCAGGGGAGCAGCAAAAAGCAGTCCCGGAGGCAGAGGCGCACAGGTTGCGTGTAGAGGACAGACTGTTGACTTTGTTGCCAGATTGCCCTAGCAGGAAGGAGACAAAAGCTCAGGACTGCTCTGAACTTCACTTCCAACGCCACTTCCAACTGCACTGAACCCCCGTTTTGGGCTCATTGGGGGAAAGACTAGACTGTCTGGTAGCGGGCGAAACTCAAGGGCACCTTTCTCTCAGAGGTGCTTGTAGCGAGTACCGAAAGACACCGAGGAACACCGAGACTCAGGAACCTCATAGGGTGGGGCTGAGAGGAAGCCAAGGCTATAGGCTCCTCCCTGAAACTCCACCCCATCCAAGCTGAGCACAGAGGCTTTTGCAATTTTCCAAGTCTAGTCAAATAAGGCTGTCTCCTGGCATAGACACAGCTGATCCTCACAGCTAATGGGCTTGGAGGTCAGTTCCTCCCAGTGATACCAACAACAATCAAGACTTAACTACAACAAGGCTGTACACACAGTCCACAAAGGGGTACACCAAGAATGTCCACCTTAGGTAACTGGGAGGCTGACCCACTGAACCATATTGGACACCTTAGCACAAAAAGCCACCCTACCAACTCAGGGAAGCTGAGAAAACGCAAGACAAGGAAACATATCACAAACAAAAGAAATGTAGGACAACAAGCAACTGGATATAGAGTTCAAATCCACGCTTATAAGGTTTTTCAAGAATTTCCTAGAAAAGACCAATAAATAAACGAGACCTATGAGAATTTGAAAAGGGGTCAACTAGAAATAACAAATACATTGTCTGAAATAAAAAAAAATATTATATAGAGTCCTAAAAACAGAATGGAAGATAATAAGAATCAAGTAAAAGATTTGAAACATAAAGAGCCAGAGGACACTCCTCCGCAGAAGCAAGAAGACAAGAGAATCCAGAAAGTTGAAGATAATGTAAGAAACCTCTGGGACAACTTCAAGTGAACCAACATTAGAATTATGAAGGTCCCAGAAGAAGAGAGAGAGCAAAATACCAAAAACATACTAGAAGAAATAGTGACAGAGAACTTCCCCCACCTGGTGAAAGAAATAGACTTACAAGTCCAGGAAGCACACAGAACCCCAAACAAAAGGAATCCAAAGAGGATCACAACAAGACACATCATAATTAAAATTCCAAGAGCAAAAAGCAAAGAGAGAATATTAAAAGCAGCAAGAGAAAAGCAGGTAGTTACCTATAAATAAGCACCCACATGATTGTCAGATGATTTCTCAACAGAAACCATGCAGGCCAGACGGGAATGGCAAGAAATATTCAAAGTGATGAATAGCAAGAACCTACAGCCAAAAATACTCTACCCAGCTAAGCTATCCCTCAGAATCAAAGCTCAGATAAAGAGCTTCACAAATAAAAAAAAGCTAAAAGAGTTCATCACCACCAAACCAGAATTATATGAATTGCTGAAGGGGGTTCTTTAGGAAGAGGAAAAAAATAAAGATAAAAATTATGAACAACAAATACATTACTATCAACAAGCGAATCTAAAAACCAAGAGAATTTAAAAAATCTGATGAACAATATTAACTGGTGAATGTAATAGAATCAGAGGTATGGAAGGGGAGTGAACTGACGATTCTTGGGGAAAAGGAGAATAGGGCGTGCGGGAAGAGACTGAACATGAACTGTGCACCTATGGATGAGGACAATAGGGGGTGGGGAAAGGGCAGAGGGTAGGAACCTGGTGGAGGGGAGCAATGGAGGGGGAAAAAATGAGGAACATTTGTAATAATATGAACAATAAAGATTTATTTTTAAAAAATTTTTTAAAGAAAGAAAGAAAAGCTGTAGGGCACATTACAGATCCTGACATCAGAGAATTCGCTTGAATATCCATGCACTACTTATTGCAGTTCTACCCAGAATCCTCATCATCCTGGTGTTATTTGAAGCACTAGAAACATTTTCTCAACATCCTTTTCATAGCAGCCTTCATCTCCTTGTTCTTCAGGCTGTAGATGAGGGGATTCAGCATGGGGGTGATCACAATGTACTGCAAGGAGAAGATTAACTCTCGAGTGGATCCAGAATTGGGCATGAGGTAGCGTAGAAATCCTGAGCCATAAAAGAAGATCACTGCAGTGAGGTGGGAGGAGCAGGTAGAGAAGGCCTTGCTTCTGCCTGTGGTGGAGCTGATGGCCAGGATGGTGGACAAAATGCGAACGTAGGAGAAAAATATCAGGAGAAAATTTCCAAAGAAATGCAGGATGCTGGAACAGAGCAGGGCTGTAAAACTTGCAGTCACATCAGAGCAGGACAAAGGGTAGAGAGAGGGCAGCTCACAGCAGAAGTGGTGGATATTTTGAGCCTCACAGAAGTCTAAATTGAGAGCTACAAGGATATTGATGAGAGCATCCAGAAAAGCCAAACCCCATGAGGCCCACACTAGCCCCATACAGAGCTGTCTGTTCATCACCTGGCCATAGAGCAGAGGAGACCTGATGGCAACATAGCGGTCATACGCCATCACAGTGAGTAGGCAGGACTCAGTGCCCCCAGAGGCAAACAGAAAGAAGACCTGAGCCAGGCAGCCTTCTACTGAGACAGTTTTCTCCTCAGACAGCAGATTCTCCAACAGCTTGGGCACAGTGACAGAGGAGTGGCAGAGATCGAGGAAGGACAGCTGCCTCAGGAAAAAGTACATGGGGATGTGAAGATGAGAGTCAAACCCAATCACCAGCAGCAACATCAGATTGCCCATCAGGGTCAGGAGGTAAATAACAAGGAACAGCACGAAGAGCAGAGCCTGGGTCTGGGGGTCCGCAGACAGCCCCATGAGGATGAACTCAGAGATGACACTGTGGTTCCTCATTGCCTTCAGCATGTTCCTGGGAATGTCAGAAATAAACTGGGGGAAGCCTCTGCTAATGTCTGATATCTCAGTGTTTTAACCCTATTCTCCATTCACAAAGTTTCATGCCTACTCAAAAGTGTATTTCTGAAATGCTAAGTCTCTAGATTTCCTAAAACCTGTTATAATCTTTTCTACCAAACCCCAACGCTAGATCAACTCCCTGTTCACACTTATTGTTCTTTCTGTAATGTCTTAGAGTTAACTTGTTGTTATTTTATTGTTAAATATACACAAGGACATTTGTAAACAGTTGATAATAATCCAGTAGAAAGAGAGAAATTCCAGAAGGAATGAGATACAATTGCAGAAATGGTGTCTCTCGAGCAGGTGAATGTCACAGCATAAGCAGAGCATGGACAGCCTTAAGTGAGAATAGGTTTTTTCCATCCATCAAACATGCATGAAGTCAGTAGATTTGGTGTTAGGAAGGAAGCTTCTCATCTGATGGCTTATGTTATTCACTGAGTATTTAAATGAGACCATTAATGGAAAATGAAGAGGGGTAGTGGCTGGACATTTGCCCAGTGAAGAGAAATGGGGTTAATTAGAGACAAAGCAGCACAGAGCTATCCCAGATACTAAGTAATTTATCACAAAAAACTGCTGACAGATTTGAAAACATACTCTGGTCATAATCTCCATGCCCGTTTGTATGATCTGTTCAGAGTCAGCTCTTGTCAGAGCCTTCATGCCACTTGTAAATATAGACTACACTCTAACTTTCAAATGCTTGACCCTTTTTTCCAACTGTGATCTGACAGCCGAGATTACATCAGCTCGGGATAACCCTTCAACACTATTAACACACCATCTTGAGTCAAGATTCTTGACCCTAATGTCTTGCTCTTTATCTTGTGTTCATACTACAAGACCAGCACATTCAGTTTCTCAAAAACCATGATTTCTTCCCCACTGTTTATCCAAACAACACACAGCACTAAAGCTGCTCTTAGGAATCTACTCCACAGTACTTCCACTTCTCGCCTCGTTGAGCAATAACTAACACTGAGTTAAAGAAAAACCTTTGAAAATCCAGTAGTCCAGAAGATAAATAAGTTTAAATATCAGTGTGAAAATATTATATTAAGGTGGAGTTTAAAAATTCCTGTTGATATAGATCTCCTCCTTGATTTCTAAAAGAGGAAAATACATGGATAAATTGTAAAAGCCTAAATACTTCCAGTCATCTGGCAATTGCATTATCTTTTGTTATTATTTTATTTTTCTTCTTTTACTCACCACTCATGTTCTAGCTACGTGACTGGATTCATCCGGAGAACAGTATGCCAGTGGCAGAAAATGCTGGAAAAACAAGGAAGCAAACCATGAAATACAGACAGAGAACCGCCTGTTATCATTTCAGAGGGCACAGAAAGCAAGCTCCCCTCTGTTCTACTCATCTCCAAATGGGGCCCCACTACTAGCACTAGAAATTCCCTGATCTCTGAGGAAATGTCCCCTCTTAGAAATAAAGGCCAAAGCAGGAAACTCTTGCAGAGGATAAACCTGGAATTGCATCCTGTCGGGCCAGACTCCCTCACAGGTAGAGGTGGACTCTGTTAGCTATTGGAGGGGCCACAGAAGTAAATTAAATCATCACTTTCACCTGCTGCTACAATTTTACTGTTCTCGATGCTTCTTACTCAGACTGGTGAGTCCAGATGTGGAATGGAAACAGCTCTGAGAATGCTGCCACTTTATGTTTTCAGTTCCTGTCACAATTAGGTGGAGTTAGCTGGCTAGGTCATTTCCAAAGAAAAGCCGTCCAAGATGAGTTAATCTCAGATTGAGAAATGCAGAAGCACCTAGAATTGTAACTGCCTCAAAGGAGTTGCTCGAAAGTGTTGTTTAAAAACAGAGTGAATGTGTGGACGAGTAAGGGAATGGATGAGACTCAGGAGAAGAGGAGTCACAGAGAACAGATCTGATTAGAAACCAGGAAGGGATTTGGATGTCCTAGACTCCCATGACACCAGGTGTAGAAAGGATACTGGATAAAAATTTCACCCACTGGAAAGGTATGTACCAAAGCTGTGTCTTTTGCCCTGCTCTGAACTACCACATACTACAGAATACCTAATTAGGAGGGATAACTATAATGAAAGATTTGTTTCTGGACCCTATATGTTTGAAGAGCTTATAGAGGGTTATTTTTTAGTCACGAGGTGCCCAAAAGCTATCTCTGGTATTCTGATCTCCCAACCGTAACAGTCAGCTCTCAGCTCTCAGCCTTCCCAAATCCCCAGGTTTCTGGTATCGATATAATGTGGGCTTTCAGCACAAGAAACAAGGAATACAGCACACAGACTTATCTCAGTTGTCCCACGTGTAACATGAAGACTAAAAGCAATTACTTTGGAAAGTTGTGAGTTCTTAACTTACTAACTTAAGTACAGTACTGAAAACAACTGAGGTGCCAAAGAATTATTAGATTTTCTTGTCCTCACCCCCAATCCAAGTGTGTAATTTTCCCAAAAGGAGAAAAAGAAGTGGTTTTGAGGAGCAGATCAAAACATTTAAGGTAACAGAAACAAATACTCTGTCAGAGAGAAATGTTCTCCTCCTCCAGACCAGGAGAATAAAGGTAAGTTGAGAGGACTGAGGGGGAACCGAGTGCCTGATGAGGAATGACGAGAAGTGGTGGGAATGAGGGTGAAGGGGTGCTACAGGGAACACAGAGAAAACCATCAGAGAACAGAGAAAACATTACCTGGTTTCTGTCTTTTCCTGTCACTGAGTGCGTCTTGTTTTTCCAGTTGGTGGACATGACTCTGAGCTCAGGAGAAATTCACAAGACAGAAAATGTTCCACAACATTGAATCATGTGAACTGACATTGCTTTCTCTATGGGAGACTTTTTGTGCAAAAATAGAAATATGTAAGCACAGTTCTCAAAAGCCTCTGCAAATAAAGGCTTCAGCAAGCTCTTCTAAACTTTGACAGCATTTTTACCCTTATCCCCTCATGTCTCCACAAACTGACAAAGAAAAGCTTGAAAATTTCAAATGACTAGCAAGTAGTACAGCAACTCTTTCATACCTCCTCCAGCACAATCACACAGTCTGAGACTGTTACTGCATTGCTGAAAGCACCTTCCTAAGAAAGGCGGCTCAGGTGTAGCCATTCATACGGGCTTGCGGTGAAGGTGCCCAATAGGTTGGCAAGGTAAGACCTGAAAGCCCAGGGGAGGTCTAGGTCCATCCTGATTGCTGGGAAGCTCAGCCCAAAGCACACTTTGTGCTCATTAGCCAAAAATGAGTGCCGGAAGATCCCAGTGCGAATTCCCACTGAAACTCAGTGACTCACAGCTTAACTTTAGATCATGTTAATGCTGTCATGGGTTTAATTATTATATATTGTAACGAATTACTATTATAGAAACACTATTAGGTCACTAGTAATTTAAATTTACCTACACATTTGACTTTTTTGCTCAATTTTTCCCCCCCTATATCTGCAATTGCAAATTCAAAAGCTTAAACTGGATTTCAGTGGATGAGTTTAGCATAAATTAGACAAAGTTAAAAAGTATTAGCGAATCAGGATAGGTCAGAAGAAAGTAAGAACTTCCATCTGTGAGCATTTCTTTCTCCTTTTACTTTTCCTCTAGTTCAAGCCTTCTAGTGATGTATTTGTCTCACCTTCATCCTTAAACATCATCCCATACACTAGAAATAAAATCATAATGGCGGGGTGGTTTTTTTATTCAGTACTTTTAAGATATCTCATTATCCTCTGTCTCCTTGTTCATCTAATGTTTCTCCTGAAGTCAACTGTTAGTTTAATTCAGTGATTTTCCACTAGTATGCTGCAGCACACTGATGTGCCACAAGTTTTTAAAACTATCAATACCTGACTTTTTAGCCAGGGTACTGACCTCTTTTCCTTTTTATTGTCAAACAAGAAAATGACAATAGCCAGCCAGTATGAATTAATCTAAATTATACCTACTTTTGTCAGCTTGTCAAAAATATAATATATTTTTGGTGTACCGCAGGATTATAGTAATTTTTTTATATGTGCCATGAGATGAAAATGGTTGAAAATATCTGATCTACTTGTACTTCTCTGGAGTTAATTTGTCTTCCCCCCCCCCCCCCCCGCTTGCGTTTTTAGCATTATCTCCTTTGATTTAGTAATTTTATTATTATGTGAAAATGTGTGACTTTCACTTTATTTATCATATATGGGATTTATTTATAGGACTTCTAGCATTTGTAGTTGGTATATAGGGTGTCCTCAAAAATGTATACACATACATTGAATAATTGTAAAGGTAGTGTTTATTGAAATATATTTCATTTTCAAAATTAAGCTATCAACTGTTAAAGTGTGTATACATTTTTGGAGGCACCCTGTAATTTTTCTTCAGTTTTAAAAATTTTTCAGCCATTATCTTACATATTGCCCCATTTTCTCTTCTATTACAATTTTTATTTCTCTCTTCCTTGGAACTCCATGTATTGATACATGTATGGTGCCTGCATTCTATACATAATGTATCTCATATTATCTTTTTTTTTTTCCTGTGCATTGCTCTACATATTTTCTTCTTATGTGTCACTAGTATACTCTCAACAATGTCTAATCTCCTTTAAATTTATACTTTAAAATCTTAATTTCAGTGATTAAGTTTTTTATTTCTAGGCTTTTTACTAAGGTTTTATTTTTGTAGTTTCCAGAAATATTATGCCAAAATTCTCAATCTTGTCTTAAGTCTCCATAAATAGTTTAAATTTTAAAGTAGTGTATCTGGGTCTATTTCCAACTTCCCTAGATTTTGTTTCCCCATATTCTTGTTTAATTTTTTTCTATTAAAAACAGGATATTATTATGAAATTATGGAAATCACTCAAGACTCTGGATTGTAGTTTCTTCATCCAGAGAGAATTTTCCCTTGCTTACCATGGGCATCATCAGTTCTGGATCATTCTGTGTAATCAGGGGCTGAGATGAAAATGGGTTTCAGCCCATGCCAAGCCAGCCTGCTTCCAATCCAACTTTACTTCAAGCTGTTGTCCTTTGAGGTTCTATGCACACCTTGGTGATTCCTGAAATCCATTTTTCCCATTAACTTTAGGAAACTGTCAAAATAATTTCTCATATCTTCAACCACCTCTTAAAGATAACCCAATGGGGAAAAGAGAGCCCCAAAAGCTGAGCTTACATCCCTGGATTTTCTTTGGGAGGATGACTCCATAATTCTTCACTGCTTTCTTAGCTTTCCGATATCTTCAGAGCACATCTTAGAAATATGCTGCTCAGCTTTTTGTTTTTTTAAATGCATATTGGTCCAAATTACCTAATTAATAGTTTCCAGATGTGAAAGTCCCCGATGATATTGTTTCAGTACATGCCCTTTATATTATTACTAGAGGCCTTGTGCACGAATTCGTGCACCAGCGGGGTCCCTCAGCCTGGCCTGTGGGATTGGGCCGAAACTGGCTCTCCAACATCCCCCAAGTGGTCCCGGGTTGCGAGACCACTGGTTCATGATAGGAGCCGGGGAGGGACTTAGGAGGTTGGCCAGCCAGAGAGGAATCACAGGAGAGCTCCAGCCTGTCTTGCTCAGTCCTGATTGGCCAGGCCCCAGCAGCAAGCTAACCTACTGGTTGGAACGTCTGCCCCCTGGTGGTCAGTGCATGCCATAGTGAGTGGTTGAGTGGCGTTAACATATCATTAGCATATTATGCTTTGATTGGTTGAACAGATGACTGGACACTTAGCATATTGGTCTTTTATTAAATAGGATTAGGTATTGCTAATTTACATATTAATTTACATGTTTTATAATACTGATTTTTTTCCCCCAGGCCTTATTTGGTTTACATTACTATTTTTGTCTGACTTTTTCTCCAATCCCAATTTTTATCATTTTATTTTTCCTCCCAACCCATTTTAAACAAATGTTCGTATTACATATTTCTATCAAAAGAAGCATAAGCAAATAATTTAAAAATTTTTAGTTTATTTTCCTCTTAGCTGGTTTTCTTCTTCTATGTTTGCATTGCATATCAGTAATAATGCATTTGGCTGAAAATAAGAAAAAAACTAAATATCCATAATTTAACTCATAAGAAAGTTTATTTTCACTTGAGAATAATTATGGCTGGGGGGGGGGGGGGTCTGGCCAGATAACTGTTGGTTGGAGCATCATCCCATACACCACATGTGTCAAACACAAGGCCCGCGAGCCAAATCCGTCCCGCCAGGCCTTGCAATGTGGCCCGCACCGCGCTGTCATCACTGCACTCCGCTGCGTTTCCATCACAATGGCAGTTTATGACTGCTCAGTAAACCATTCGGCCCGCGATTTAGGCTGGATTTTAGATTTTGGCCCCTTCTCTGATTGAGTTCAACACCCCTAGTTTAGACAATAATGAAATTCCCCTGGTGCCGGGTATCTAAATAAAGTTAGTGTTGTTAGTAAGTAAAAGGGTACAATAACAATAAAATAGGTAACCACAGTGTCCATCCGTATGCTATGTTTCTTTCCTTACTAATTTTGACTTTCTTTTCCACAGTATGCCAGAGTTCTCATTGTTCCCCTTACCTTGCTATTTCTCTTTTCTTTTTGCTATAGATTAAGAGTTTGAAGATTTCACTCTATGCATTTATGGCCGATATATAACCACATGTTAACTTATCATCCTACCTGTGATCAGATACCCTTGTATACAAACACCTATTTTTACTCCGTCCTTCAGTGTGCTACAAGCTATGGACTAAATTGTGAAATATGGTAGCACTCATACTTGGGTAAAAACTGCTGTTTGAATTTTAACCTTGCTATCTGACTTCGACCTTCGATTACTTGCTTGAACAATAGGGTAGTTGCAGGAGATTGACTCCCACTGACTCAGTAGCTTCAGGGGTAGAAACTGTAGATAACCTTTAGTTCTGCTTTTGTATTATGGGCAAGATAGGGCCACATCCAATGTCAAGCAGGGTGTGACTGGGAACCAACCCTGCTGGCTGTCCCCAGTCTTTAGAATTTAGTCCTGAGGGGCCAATCAGGGTTAGCCGAGGCAGTGACATCACCGACCTGAATAAAACTTCTGGACTGGGCGAAATTCGCTCTCTTCCGCCATGCTGCCGGCATGAGTGGAATAGCCCATGCTAGCATGGAGATGGCTCTTTTGTTTATTGCATCGGACTCGGCTCCCTGGTGGTCCTTGGGGATCATGACTGGAATCCCCAGCCAGGACCATGAGGGACCCCCATTCCGAAGAGCCTGACTGGCCGCGGTAGGTGTGTGTTTGTCTGTGTTTTTGTGTGAGCGCTCTGGAGGGACTGCCCCTCCATCGGGGCTCTTACCTGGGTGTTTACCGGCTGCTGCGTCAGCCATGGTTTGAGTCCAGATTCGAATCTAATAAATTCTAGCATGCTTAATCAAATTGGCTCCGGTGGTCCATCTCTTGGGGACTCGCTTCGTAACAAATTGTGCTGCCCTCTCCCGCATACCCCCCCCGCCCCCCCCCCACACACAAATTTATATGCTGTAGTAAAGACTACCAATGTGATGGCATTTGGAAATGTGGCCTTTGGGTGATAATTAGGTTTACCTGAGGTCATGAGGGAGGGGCCTCATGATGAGATTAGCTCCCTGATAAGAAGAGGCCAGAGAAGCTGCTTTCTCTCAATCTTCGCCATTCAGTCTATGGTATTTTGTTATGGCAGCCTGAGCTAATATACTACAGGAGAGGTTCCATCTCAATCCAAGATGAATGCCTCCACCTGTGCTTTAGATATTATTTCATTCTGCTTCCTCTGGGACTTAGTTCCCTCAAACTTGTTATTTTTCTCATCGATATTTTTCTTCTCGCTTTGTGTTTAGAACATAGCACATTCAAACTAGTTTCTCCATTTGTGTGTGTGTCATAACATTGTTTTTTCCTGAAAACAATTTTTCATTTCCAAATACCCTATAGCTTTTGACTAAATTCTCTCATTTTCTCACACCCAAGTATATTAAAGTAATAATTGTATTACCTGACTATCATTTCTGCATCAACAACTCTTCTGAAGCATCTCTTTGGTTTACTAGTGATCTCTGAAACCAGTGTGAATTTTCTGTACACCCTGAGATGCATAAAACACTATTTTCTGTATTTTCCAATGTCTTTTGTTGCTTACTTTTTAAATGTTTATATTATGTGATTTTTCAAACATGCATAAAGTCTTGAAATATATCATTCATACTTAGCAATTTTAACTTTTACCATATTTGCTTTGATTCATTAAAAAAAAATGGGACATTATAGATTTGAAGTCTTCTTTATACCATTAGCTCAACCTTTTTTCCACCATAGATAACAACTACCATAAAGTCAAACATAGCCCCCTATAATAAACAGAATGGCCCCCTAAGGATGTCCCCTCCCTAAACTTTGGAACCTGTGATTATATTACTTTACGTGGCAAAAGGGACCTGCTCAGGGTGGGTGTACTCCCAGACCATGAGCTGTGCACCCTTCTGCAAAAGTAAAGATATCTGCCTTACTGCCTGGATCCCGAGTATGCTTTGTGTTTTACTAGGACCCTTGAATTTGGGGGCTTGCTTTATTCCTTGCACCTGGGCAGGCTACTTCTCTTTCTCCCATTTCCTTGCCTGGAAAATGAATTTGGTCTTGCCCCCATCAGACCTTGATTGTGGTGATTAAATGAAATGTACACATATTTAGCATATTATTGGACCCATTAGTACTTGCTTATCCTATCTAATAAAAAAGTAATATGCAAATTACCCATCACTCCACTACATCCACAAGCCATGCCCACCAGCCAATCAGGAGAGAGTATGCAAATTAACCCCAGCCAAGATGGCTGCAGCCATGGAGCAAACAGGAGGAGGTTTGGGTTTCCCCAGCAATGGAGGAAGCCAAGCTTTCCATACACCCTGGTGGGCCCAGGCCTCCACTCAAGGCTACAAAGTTTCAATTATAGAAGATAAATAAATCCCAGATACCAGGGCCTTTGCTTGGGTCGCCAGAGGAGCATGGCTGGCCTGCAAACCACCACAGGCCCCTTGCCCAGACCACCCCACGCCCCAAGGGAACCCCCAGCCTGATCCGGTATACCCTTTAGGGCAAACCAGCTAGCCCCCACCTGTGTACCAGGCCTCTATCCTATCTGAGAAAAGAGTAATATGCAAATTGACTGTAACTCCTACACTCAAGATGGTTACCCCTATGTGGTTAAATATCCTGCCCTCTTGTGGACACAAGATAGCCACTACAAGATGACCAGCAGGGGAGGGCAGTTGGGAGTGACCAGACCTACATGGAAGGACATTGGGGGGGGACTAGGCCTGCAGGGGAGGGCAGTTAGAAGCAAACAGGCTGGCAGGGGAACAGGTAGGCATCAATCAGGCAGGCAGGGAAGTGACTGAGGGATGATCGGGCTAGCAAGCAGAAGCGGTTAGGGGCAATCAGGATGGTAGCCAGGCAAGCAGTTGGGAGCCAGCAGTCCTGGATTGTGAGAGGAATGTCTGACTGCTCATTTATATAGATTGGGCCTAAACAGGCAGTCAGACATCCCTCGCGGGGTTCCAGATTGGAGAGGGTGCAGGCTGGGCTAAGGGACACCAACCCCCCTGTGCACAAATTTCGTGCACTGGGCCACTAGTTCTATATAATACAAGGCTAATATGTAAACCAATCAAACAGCAGAACAACCAGTCGCTATGATGCACACTGGCCACCAGGGAGCATATGCTCAATGCAGGAGCTGCCCCTGGTGGTCAGTGTGCTCCCACAGGAAGAGCACTGCTCAGCCAGAAGCCTGGCTCACAGCTGGCAAGCACAGCAGCTGTGGTGGTGGGAGCTTTTCCACCTCTGCAACAGCAGTATGGATGTCCAACTGACAGATTAATCCGTCAGTCGGACATCAGCCAAGGGCTCCCAGACTGTGAGAGGGCACAGGCCAGGCTGAGGAACCTTCCTCCCTCCCCCAAATTCATGAATTTCGTGCCCTGAGCCTCTAGTTGTTAATATATTTCACTTGTAAGTTGTCATTTACTAAAAAGAGTAAACCATCTAGTAATTGTAGATTTTTTTCCTTTTCTTTTGTCAAGCACAATAAACCATATTAAACTATAAGATACATCTGAATTTCAGAAACACTAAAATATGAAAAATGTGCATCTTAGAATCAAAGGAAAGTATATTATCATTGGCAGATACATATAGATATATGACATTTCACAAAAGAAAATATGTTATCCTGGTATTACAGATTCTTTGCAGAGCACCAATCAGCAAAGAATCTGTAATACCATGCTTAATATTTAGATTTGATCCTATTATTAAAACCCTTCCCCTCACCAAGATCAGTTTTGCTCAGTGGATAGAGTGTTGGCCTGTGGACTGAAAGCAATGTTATGACACACACACAAATGGAGAAACTAGTTTGAATGTGCTATGTTCTAAACACAAAGCAAGAAGAAAAATATCAAGGACATGTACCTTGGTTGTGGGCACATCCCCAGTGGGGTGTGTGCAGGAGGGAGCTGATTGATGTTTCTCTCTCATAGATGTTTCTAATTATCTTTCTTCCTTCCTCTCTGTAAAAAAATCAATAAAATATATATTTTTAAAAACCTTCCCCTCTTGGTGGTTTCCAGGCACTGTTTATAGTTCTTAACTCACACCTTAAGGTTAATATTTAGTTTTCTTTCTTATGTGGTCTTTAAAAAAAATCTTCAGCACATACAAGACGTTCCATAGATGATGGAATTAGATTGAGTCTGACCAACCTGGGGCTGGGTTAGGGTGAGAGCTGATCATCAGGGTCTCATCCTAGAAGTCAAAGAATGAACCATAAACTTAAATGAATGCAAAGAGAAGCAGTTTTTGGTTTGTTTGTTTTTTTCCCCCCTGAGCGTTATAGTTGATAGATGGCTCTCCTCCTCCCACTGTGTGTTTGGTAATTTTTTTAAAAAAAAAACAACAACCACAGGTGTGGCTACCAAACTTTAGCCGGCATCTGAATCACATGTTAAAACATTGCAGTGTTGCTGGGCCCACCCCCAGAGTTTCTGATTCAGTAGGTCCAGGGATGAAGCCTGAAACCTTGACTGCAACAATTCCCTAGGCAGCCTGATACATCTTGTTTGAGGATTACATTTTGAGAACTAGTGCAGTAGAGAAAACTGTGTCTCCAGAGTCTCCGCTAGCGACATTATTCTGATAGCCCTTGGCTCATCTGATCCTATCTCTAGGGGAATGCCTAAGTCAGCCTCAATGTCCAGAAGGCTGTGAGCCTCCCCAGTCCACTGCCATCTCTGGCTTTGGGTCTTCTTTGTGTTTGGCATTCTCTACATTCACAATGGCACTGAAATATTGTCCTGGGAGAAGCAAGTGTGATCCCTTTGAGCATTGCCAGCCCTTTGAGGGAATGATTACTGGGGAGTAAGATTCTGCCAAGTGTCTGGGGGTCTTGTTACGGCACACTGAACTGTTGTCTCTTCAGGACCCAGCAATTTCAACCTCTTTCAACAGATCGCAGTAAGTTGAGTTGAGAGGAGTTTGCGGAAGCAGTTCCCCAGTGTCTGAGCCTAGGAACAATTGCTTGACAGCAAGGATGTTAGCCTCCTTCATCTAGAGACTTCTGAAGAAATTGGCCAGATGCCTACTTTGTCTTCAGCTTTCTCTCCACAAAAGAATCAGAAATGCACAAAAGAGAAAAAATGCCCTTGAGGCATGATTTGCTCCAGCCAATTATATCTACAAATTGCCTTCAGCCTCACTCAGTGCAATTGTTCAGAAGCCAGCTGGGTGAATATTCTAGATTTAGAAAATATTTGTTGACTTATATAGGATAGAAATCAAGCCATCAAGACATTACCTATTAATACTTAAAACACTTAACTTGCTTGGCAGGTTTGGCTCAGTGGCTGAGAGTCAACCTATGAACCATGAAGTCATAGTTTGATTCCTGTTTAGGACACATGCGCAGGTATTGGGCTTGATGCCCAGTGAGGGATGGGGTTGCTTCTCTCTCATCATTGATGCTTCTCTCTCTCTCTCTCTCTCTCTCTCTCTCTCTCTCTCTCTCTCTCTCTCTCTCTCTCTCTCTCTCTCTCTCTCTCTCTCCTCAAAGTATTTTTGGGTTAAGGTCACAGTTTTTCAGACTTCATCTCCATTTAGCAAAAACTTGGATTACAAGGCAATGGTCTAAGGAGGAGTAGATGACAATCTCAATTACCCGCACTTGCTTTTCCAGTTTGCCACATCTAAAAATGGTATTTGCCTTTCTAGCAAAATATAAAAGAACTTCAGCCCATAATAAGTAAAAGGAGATTTAGGAACCCTAATTTGAACAAATGGTTTTAACAGGCAACATAATGGAGAAAGGGAAAAGATCAGAGATGAAGCAAAAGAATCCCAGTTTGGGGTGCAGTAGATTCCATCACAATTGGTCACATACAGTGATGGAAGACTAATTCTGTGCCATTGACTATCCATTTTAAAAGGCCAGAGTCTCAGAGTTCAAAAATGGCAGCAGAGAAAGGGAAAGCTATACTGACACTCTCCCCAGACCAAACTGGAACAACTAACATGAAAAAAACCATCTTGAATTATCAACTAAAGACTAGCTGGAGAGAATCCTGATAACAAGGATCTCCTATGAATCCTTGGATCCATGAATTAAAAGACAGGGGAGGAAAAAAATCACACAATCAGAGGCGCCCCCCCCCCCAAAAAAAAACATTGATAACTGGAGACCACAATGAGATTGGTAGAAAGTGTGGAAGTGCCAAAGTGTGGAAGTGCTCCCAAAGACAGCAGCTGAAATTCCAGAGGAATATCTCAGCTGTGGGGGGTTCCCACTAAGAACTCTGGGGTCTAAACCCCAAGCGTTGCTCCCCATCCCAGAGTACCAGAACTAAGAAAGCCCACATAACATCTGGCTGTGAAAAGCAGGGAGAGATGGCTGGAAATATAGGCTCTCTCTTAAAGCATCAACACTCAAAATTTCATGTGCAGCCACTCACCTTGAGCTCAGGCAGAGGGAGGGCAGAATAGACTAGAACTGTGTGAGGAGAATCTAAAGCTAGGGTTCTGAGGTTAGAGCTCAGAGGGAAACCACCCTGGGTTCCTGTGCTGAACCATTTCCTCATACTGAAGAGGACTTCTTTCTCCAGTAGACCTTTACCATCCAGGTAGCTTTTGCCTGGGGCAGAAGCAACTTCCCTACCCTATTGGAAAACCTCTCACCTTATCCTGTGGACTCTGTGCCTTGCTGTGGTCAATAGCCCGAGACTAATGAAGACTGAACAACAACCAGACAATAGGCAGAGGCAGGTCTCTGAAGGCTTTGAGTCTTTGCCTGATCTAATTTGGGTCCCCATGCTAGGAAAAGCAGACCTTGTTGCACATCTTAATCCTTTCCAAAGGCACCCAGCCCCAGCAGACAGCCACAAACTATTGGTTGCTGATAGCTTTGAACGGTACTCAGGGCCAATTATAAACAGTGTTTGGCATTGTCTTGCACTAGGAACTGGGAGTCATAGCAGATCTACCTAATACATAGAAACAAACCCAAACAGGCAGGCCAAAATGGGGAGACAAAAAAAAAAAAAGAAAAAAAAAGTCCCAAATGAAAGAACAAGAGAATTCTTCAGAAGAAGAGATAAATGAAGTAGAGATAAATTATCAGCTATAGAGTTCAGAATAATGATTACAAGGATTCTCAAGAGCATAAGAAAAGATAGAGAAACTATGAAAATGGCTAGTCAGAAATGAAGAATGACATAGCACTAAGAACACAATGGAAGGAATACATAGCAAATGAGGGGAAGCTGAGGATTGGATCCATGAATTAGAAAACAGGTTATAAAAATTATGCAATCAGAAAACCAATAAGAAAAAAAATACAATTAAAAACAGGAGGACACCAATCAGAAAGGATATATGCACCCCTATGTTCATAGCAGCACAATCTACAATAGCTAGAATTTGGGAACAGCCTAGGTGCCCATTAGCAGATGATTGGATCAAAAAACACGGTACATCTACACAATGGAATACTATGCTGCCATAAAAAAGAAGGAATTCTCATCATTTGCAGTAACCTGGATAGAATTGGAGAACATCATGCTAGGTGAAATAAACCAGTCAATGAAAGAGAAATACCACATGACCTCACACATTTATGGATAATAAATAACATTATAAACTGATGAATCAAAAGATAGATATAGAGACAGTAAAGCAACAAGCAGACTGTCAAATTACAGCAGGGAGGGTAGGGAGATCTGGGGAAGATAAGAGATCAATCGAATGACTTGTATACATGCATATAAATACAACAAATGGATACAAAACTCTGGGGAGGGAGGGTATGTATGGGAGGGGGGGCAATGTTAAAATATGTACACAGATAATAATTTAATAAAAAAGAAAAAGGAAAGAAAAGAAAGAAAGAAAGAAAGAAAGAAAGAAAGAAAGAAAGAAAGAAAGAAAGAAAGAAAGAAAGAAAGAAAGAAAGAAAGAAAGGAAGAAAAACAGGAGGATAGCTTAAGGGAGCTGTTGGACAACATGAAATGTAACAATGTTCACATCATAGGAGTATCAGAGGAAGAAGAAAGTGAGCAAGAGATAGAGAAAGTTTTTGAAGAAATAATAGCAAAAAACTTCCCTAACCTGGTTAAGGAAAATGTCACACAAGTCCAGGAGGCACAGAGACTCCCAAGCAAGAACTCAAACAGGCCCATACCCAGACACATCATAATTAAAATGTAAAAAAAGTAAAGGCAAAGAGAGAATCTTAAAGGCAGCTAGAGAAAAGCAATTTGTTACCTACAAAGAAGCTCCCATAAAGCTATCAGCTAATTTCTCATCAGAAACTCTAGACACCAGAAGGGAATGGCATGAGGTAATCAAGGTAATAAAAAGCAAGGATCTGAAACCAAGATTACTATATCCAGCAAGGCTATCACTCAAAATAGATGGTGAAATAAAGAGCTTTCCAGATTAAAAAAAAAAAAAAAAAAAAAAGTCTAAAGGATTTTATCACCACCAAACCAACACTGTAAGAAATGCTAGAGACTGCTGTAATGAAAAGAAAAAAAATGAGAGAGACATATAAAATTAAATTGGCGATAAATAATGACCTATCAATATTAACCTTAAATGTAAATGTATTAAATGCTCCAATCAAAAGGTACAGGGTGACTGAATAGATACAAAAACATGACCCAACTATATGCTGTCTACAAGAGACCTACATCAGAACAATAGACTCACACAGGATGAGATGAAGGGATAGAAAAAAAAAATGTTTTCCATGCAAATGAAATTGGGGGGAAAAAAGAAGCTGGAGTAGCAATGTTCATATCTGACAAAATAGACTTCAAAATGAAAGCCATCACAAGAGACAACAAAGGTCACTACATGATACTAAAGGAATTGATCCAGTAGGAAAGTATAACACTGGTAAACATATATGCACCCAATATAGAAGTTCCTAAATGTATTTAAAAAAAACTTCTGAAGGACTTTATGGGAGAGATCAACAGCAATACAGTCATAGTAGAAAACTTTAACACCTTGTTGACATCACTGGATAGATCTTCTAGATAAAAAATTAACCAAGAAACAGTGACTCTAAATGACACACTGAATCAGATATATTTAATTGACATTGAAAGAACATTTCACTCCAAAACTACAGAATATATGATACATTTTCCTCAAGTGCACAGGCATTATTCTCAAAGATAGACCACATGTTAGAACACAAAACAAGTCTCTATAACTTTAAGAAGGCTAAAATCATATCAAGCATCTTCTCAGATCACAATAAAATGAAATTAGAAATCAACTATAGTAAAAACACTCAAAAACATTCAAACACATGGAGGCTAAATATAGTTTGTTATTAAACAATGAAGGGGTTACCAAAGAGATGAAGAAAAAAGTCAAAAACTTCCTGTAAACAAATGGGCACCCAGCCCATAACCTTTAGGACACAGCAAAAGCAGTCCTGAGAGGGAAGTTCAATAGCACTACAGGCCTACCTCAAAAAACAAGAAAAATTGCCCTAACCAGTTTGGCTCAGTGTATAGAGCATCAGTCTGCAGACTGAAAGGTCCCAGGTTCAATTCCAGTCAAGGGCATGTACCTTGGTTGAGGGCACATCCCCAGGATGAGGTGTGCAGGAAGCAGCTGATTGATGTCTCTCTCTCTCATCGATGTTTCTAACTCTCTATCCCTCTCCCTTCCTCTCTGTAAAAAAATCAATGAAATATATTTTTTAAAAACAAGAAAAATTATTAATGAGCTATTAAACCCTACAACTCATAGAATTAGAAAGAGAACAACAAGAAAAGCTCAGAGTAAGGAGAAGGAAGGAAATTACAAAGATTAGAACAGAAATAAATGACATAGATTCTAAAAAACAATAATATAAAATAATCAGTGAAACCAAGAACTGGTTCTTTGAAAAAATAAACAAGATTGATGAACCTTTAGCCAGACACATCAGGAAACAAAGAGAGAGGACCCAAACAAATAAAATCAGAAATAAAAGTGGTGAAGTAACAACTGACACCACAGAAATACAATGGATTATAAGAAAATACTATGAATGATTATAGGCCAAGAAGCTGGACAATGTGGATGAAATGGACAAATTACTACAAAAATACAATCTTCCAAAACTGAGTCAGGAAGAATCAGAAAACCTGAATAGGCCAATAACAACTGAGGAAATAGAAGCAGTAATCAAAAACTCCCAGCAAACAAAAGTCCTATCCTGGATGGCTTCACAGGGGAGTTTTCCAAACATTTAAAGAACTAGCACCTAGCCTCCTCAAACTATTTTTAAAAGTCCAAGAGGAAGGAACATTTCCAAGCTCTTTTTATGAGGTCAGCATTATCTTAATTCCAAAGTCAGCTAAAGACACTACAAAGAGAAAAATTTATAGGCCACTGTCCCTGATATATATATATATATTAATATCCTCAACAAAATATTAGCAAATCAGATCCAGCAATATATTTTTAAAAATCATACAGCATGATTAAGTGGAATTTATTTGAGGGATGCAAAGCTGGTACAATATTCCCAAATCAATAAATGTGATTCATCACATAAACAAATTGAAAGACAGCAATCACATGATCACATCAATAGATGCAGAAAAAGCAGTTGACAAAATCCAACACCCATTTTTGATAAAAATTATCAGCACAGTGGGAATAAAGAGAGCATATCTCAACATAATAAAGGCCATAGATGACAAACCTACAGCGAACATCATACTCAATGAGTAAAAGCTAAAACCATTTCCCCTAAGAACAGGAACAAGACAGATATCCACCACTCTTACTAGTATTCAACATTAGAGGCCCAGGGCAGGAATTTGTGGACAGGTGTTGTCTAGTGAGCCTGCCTTAATTGGGGCCTATCAGACCAGGTAGCAGGAGAGGTTGTGGGCGGTTGTTGGGCTGGCCCCACTCCTGATCTGGGGGGGGGGGGCTGGTCGGTGGCGGGGCCAGGTGGGGGTAGGATCATGGGTGGTTTACAGGCTGGCTCCACCCCCTGGTCCAACTACCAGTCAAACTCCCAGTCAAGGGGATAATTTGCATATTTTAGTCTTTTTATTATATAGAACAGTACTGGAATTTCTAGCCACCAGAATCAATAGAAGAAAACATAAAAGGCATCCAAATTGGAAAGGAGGAAATAAAACTCTCATTATTCTCAGATGACATGATAGTATACATAGAAAACCTAAGACTCCACACAGGGAAAAAACTAGTAGATTTAATAAATGAATTTGGCAGTTTAGTAGGATACAAAATTAATACCCAGAAATCGATGGCTTTTTTTATACACCAATAATGAATTCTTAGAAAGAGAAACTAAACAAACAATCCCATTTACCATTGCAACCGAAAAATTAAGAGAAAAAAATAAACTTAACCAGAGGTAAAAGACTTGTATTCAGCAAACTACAGGACCATGAAAAAGAGATAAAGGAGGATATAAACAAGTGGAAGAATATACCATACTCATGGATTGGTAAAATTAACATCATTAAAATGTCCAACTGACATCTTTACAATAGTCATTCTACCTGTCCATAAGCAGAATATATTATTCTCCATATATTTAGAAGTTTTTAATGTTTGTCAATAGGCTGCTATTATATATTTATATTTATTAATTAAGTAGATGCAAAGGAGTAGTTTATTAATCTTTTAAATTTGCTTCTATAATTATTCACTTCTATCCCACATTCCATAAACTGTACCTGATTCAAATGTACCTGGGTCAAATGCATACTCTGTATTTTAAAACGTAAGGCCTCAGGTAGGAGAGCTTAGGAAAAATAAAATAGGAACAATATACTGATTTCCAATCTGACTGAACTGCATCCGGCACGGCCAGTGGTGAACCTGAGGAGGGGCGGTGAAAGATTAAAGAAGACAGACGAGCATCTGGTTGAGACCAGATGGATTACTGTGTCTGGATGAGGAAACAGTGACACAGTCTGTAAGCCCAGGCTTTATTTTATAGTCAGATCACACAAAACAAAGCAAGGGCAAGATGTTTTCAATGTTCTTGTGAGTTTCAAATCTGCTTCTTTCCTATTGTTGCCATTCTCTGAACTCTATCAAGCTTCGTTTAGGCAGCACTTGCTGCACCTCCCGTAGCCCACATTCCTTAGCTACCTAGGGATTACAGGGTCGGACTATAAGGTCAGGCTTACAACCACAGCCTTTGGCTACAATTGTGCTGGGAGGGCTGTGCCCTCCACGCTGGGACTTGTACGTGGCTTTGCCACAAGTCAGTCTGAGGCTTGATCCTGTCCAAACGCTGTAGCCGCTCTCCACACCTGACAATCTATTCATTTTTCTTTTCCTTGCTATATAGGTCATGGTTCTCCAGAAAAACCGAACTAGAAAAACAGATGACTAGTAGATAGAGATGATAGATTGATAGATGATAGTTATAGATATACCGTGTTTCCCCCAAAATAAGACATCCTCCCAAAATAAGACCTACTTACAGGTTTCCTTCTGAGTGAAATATAAGGCATTCCCCCCGAAAATAAGCCCCCTCCCCCCCAGGCCCTGTCTTAGAATGCTATTGCTAAACATGAGAGATTTAGTCCACTGATTCTGAAAGAAATGGAGTCACAAGAATTTCACCAGGAAATTCAGGAATTGGATTGTTATGATGCTGTTCCAGAAGATGATGACATGATTGTCATTGAATAAATGAGTAAAGTCTTGATACTGTGGGATTCACAGTTTGTCTGGTTTGTGTGGACAACTACCGTACTACCGTACCATACACAGGTAATAAATTTCCTTTATTTTCATTTAACAATAAATGTGTACCGTATTCTTCATTGAAAAATAAGACATCCTCTGAAAATAAGACCTAGAGCATCTTTGGGATCAAAAATTAATATAAGACACTGTCTTATTTTTGGGGAAACAGGGTAGATATACATATACATATACATATACATATACATATACATATACATATACATATACATGTACATGTAGATATAGATATACAAGATAGGTAGGTAGGTAGGTAGGTAGGTAGATGATAGATAGATAGATAGATAGATAGATAGATAGATAGATAGATAATGTATTATGAGAGATTGATTCACATGACTATGGAGGATGAGAAATCCCATGATCTGCTATCTGCAAATTGGAGGCCCAGGAAAGCCAGTGGGATAAGTCCCAATCTGAAGAACCAGGAGCACAAAATCTGAGGGCAGGAGAAAATGGGTGTTCCAGCTCAAGCGGAGAAAGCAAATTCACCCTACCTTCACAGTTTCATTTGATTTGGGCCCACAACAGATTAGATAATATCCACCCAAATTGATGGGGGGTAATCTCTTTACTCATTCAAATGCTAATCTCTTCTGGAAAAAACCTGATTTCTAGACACACCTAGAAATAATTGTTTTACTAGCTATCTGAGCTTCCCTTAGCCCAGTCAAGTTAACACACAAATTAACCATTGTACCACCCCATCTGCAGGCATACTTACCAATTTATTCCAGTAAATAGCACAAGATCAGGTGAGTGACTAGCTCCTTCCTACTAGCTCCATTCTGGAGCATTATCTATAACTTATTCCTTCATTCTTGTAGCCCTTTCTTTATTATGTTCCTTTGTGAAAATTCCAAGAAAAGTCACCAATTTGGCCAGGACCCTGTGCTGCTCCAGTACATTTAATCTGTGTCAGCCCTGCTACCTCCAAAGATGGAGCCAAGATTCCACTCTCAGTCTATTTTTGCAAAGGGCTGCTGGATAGGAGTCATCATATCAAGGTTTTTTCCTCTCAGCGTCTGCTTTTGTGGAAGCTTATTTACTTCTAAATCCAGACAAAACATTTTAATTTGACTAAAATGTAATTTCCCCAAGTGCTCTGTGCCTATAATAATCTTTCTCCTCTAGAGGTAATTTTTCTTTTCTGAGAAGAATATCACAGCGTTTTCTAAGCCTCGGGCACCTTCTGTGGCCTCAGCTCCCTCTGCAAAGCAGCTCCACCTCCCGGCTCTTGAGGATGTAGACGAGAGAGCTCAGCAAGGACATGATCACACTGAACTGAGTGCAGGCCACTCCCTCCAAAACTGAGACTGGGTGGGGACGGATGTCCCTCAACAGAGCTATCCTATACAACAAGCGCACCACAGTGAGGTGGGAAAAAGCTTTGTCCTGGCCCTCAGAGGAGCAGATGCTCAG
The DNA here is from genome assembly GCF_014108245.1 of Pipistrellus kuhlii. NCBI lineage: Eukaryota > Metazoa > Chordata > Mammalia > Chiroptera > Vespertilionidae > Pipistrellus > Pipistrellus kuhlii. The sequence goes on from NW_023425529.1 coordinate 41,309,696, forward strand.
CAAGGCAGACATGATTTTGGAGTAGGAGAAGAGGATAAGGGGGAGGGTCAGCAGCCGCAGAAAAGCACTGGACCCTGAGAGAAGGAATTCTTTGGAAGTGGAACAGAGGGGCAGGATTAGAGGGAAGAGCCAAGGCAGCACACAGCAGAAATGGGAGATAATGGTGGACTCACAAAAAATGTAACTTGAGGGTGAAAAGGTTATTCCCTAGTGAGTTTAGAAACCCCATCGCCCATGCCACACTGGCCATGGCAGTGCAGAGACCTGTTCATGACCATGGTGTAGAGAAGCAGGTAGCAGACAGCAGCATAGGAGTCCTAAGCATGGGAGAGAGAAGATGGGTTTCAACACACCCAAATAGAGAAAAAGGATACTTCCAAGCAGGCCTCACTAATTCTGTCAGTGCAGTTTCTCAGGAGACTCTGAGATACCTTTTGTATGAGGCAGGAAGTTCTATAGCATTTGGGGCATAATAACTGAAAGTAGATATCTAGGATGGACAGGTGGGCAAAGAAGAAATACATGGGTATTGTTGTGGGGTCAAACCCTGGGTTCAAAATAAGACCACCGGAGGCTGATTAATTAACTAAAAAGAGGAGGCAAGGATTTATTGAACTGGCCAGGACAGCCGCGAGAGCACCACACGCAGGTGGTCTCACAGGGCTGCACCGTTTCAGGGGTAGGCAGTCCCTTTTAAAGGTTCAAATCACAGGAATTTTCCTTTGTTCTAAATCCTAAATCCTAAAGACTAAATTCTAAAAACTGGGGATAGCCCGCAGGGTTGGTTCCCAGTCATATCCTGTTGGACATTGGAATGTGGCCCTATCTTGTGATAGCCAATAACACAGAAGCAGAGCTCAGTGGTTAGTCTCTAAAGGTTATCTACAGTTTCTATCCCTGAAGCTACTGAGTCAGTGGGAATTAATCTCCTGTGGTCCTGGTCCCAGGCAAGGGAAAATTGCCTTAGCCTCCAGGTCTCCACCTGGAAGCTGAGGTAAGTACCCAGTATTTTTTTTTTTTTTTAATAAGTTTTTATTGTTCATATTATTACAAATGTTCCTTTTTCCCCCCCCCACCATTGCTCTCCTCCACCAGGTTCCCACCCCACCCTCTGCCCTTTCCCCTCTCCCCATTGTCCTCATCCATAGGTGCACAGTTTATGTTCAGTCTCTTCCCACGCCCCCCTCTCCCCTTTTCCCCAAGAATCGTCAGTTCACTCCCCTTCCATACCTCTGATTCTATTATATTCAACAGTTAATATTGTTCATCAGATTTTTTTTTAATTTCCTTGGTTTTTAGATTCACTTGTTGATAGTTACGTATTTGTTGTTCATAATTTTTATCTTTGTTTACCTTCTCTTCTGAAAGAACCCCCTTCAGCAATTCATATAATTCTGGTTTGGCAGTGATGAACTCCATTAGCTTTTTTTTATTAGTGAAGCTCTTTATCTGGTCTTCGATTCTGAGTGATAGCTTTGCTGGGTAGATTATTTTTGGCTGTAGGTTCTCGCTATTCATCACCTTGAATATTTCTTGCCATTCCCTTCTGGCCTGCATGGTTTCTGTTGAGAAGTCAGCTGACAATCGTATAGGTGCTCCTTTATAGGTTACTACCTTCTTTGCTCTTGCTTCTTTTAATATTCTCTCTTTGTCTTTTGCTCTTGGAATTTTAATAATGATGTGTCTCGGTGTGGTCCTCTTTGGATTCCTTTTGTTTGGAGTTCTGTGCGCTTCCTGGACTTGTAAGTCTAATTCTTTCACCAGATGGGGGAAGTTTTCTATCACTATTTCTTTCAGTATGTTTTCGATATCTTGCTCTCTCTCATCTTCTGGGACCCCCATAATTCTGATGTTGGTTTGCTTGAAGTTGTCCCAGAGGTTTCTTACATTATCTTCAATTTTCTGGATTCTCTTGCCTTCTAGCTTCTGTGGAGGAGTGTCTTCTGGCTCTTTATGTTCCAAATCTTTGACTTGATTCTTGCGATCTTCCCTTCTGTTTTTAGGACTCTGTAAAATATTTTTTATTTCAGACAATGTATTCTTTATTTCTTGTTGATCCCTTATCATTTCTTGTTGACTCCTTATTAATTCTAGTTGATCTCTTTTCATATCCTCATAGGCCTTATCCATCTTTTCTAGGAAATTCTTGAAAAACCTTGTAAGCGTAGATTTGAACTCTATATCCAGACGCTTTTTGTCCTCCATTTCTTTCATTTGTGATCTATTTTGTTGTCGCATTTCGCAGTTACAGATGGGGCGGGGTTTCAGGGTGGAGCCTACAGCCTTGGCTTCTGTCAGCCCCGCCCTATGCGGAGTACCCAGTGTTTTAATCAGATGCAAGAGCCAGACTTAGCAGGGTTAAAATTCAAACAGCAGTTTTTACCAAAGTATGGTTGCCACTATATTTCAGATATGTGGAGGTGATAGTCCCCTCTGATCACCAGGATCAATGTCAGCAGGTAAAACCCTAGGAGCAGCACAAAGAGCAGAGCCTGGATGAGGAAGGAGGTAAATGTGGCACTCAATGCCTTCCATAACCACATCAAAATTACAACTGAAACACAGAACAACATCATTCAGAAATACCTGAAATCCAGCTGAAAGGAGGCAGGGATGAAGTTGAGGAGCCAGCTGGGCAAGCGAGGACACACACACACACACACACACACACACACACACGTGGTGGTTTAAAATCTGGAGGGATAGCTTGACTGTGGAGGTTTTCCTGAGGAGCGAGGGGTCCCAGCCCCACACCAAGGCCCCCAGCCCAGGGTTCCAGTTTTGGGAAGAGAAGTCCCCACAACTTCTGGCTGTAAAAACCAGCAATATTTGTGGCTGAGTGGCACAGAGACTGCTGGAGCCCTAGGCTGCTCCTCTTAAAGGGTTCTCACACCATTTCCCTCCCTCAGAGCTCTACCACTGAGGAAGCAGCTTGAAAGGAACATGGGACATCTGGGAAGGAATTAACTTGTCTGGAAACAGAATGAGAGCTATAAGGGCAGCTTTCTCCCAGACAGAAGTGCTAGCAGAGGCCATTGTTCCTTTGCTGAGCCCTCCCCACCACAGAGGCAACAGGCATTGCCATATATGAATCTTCATCAAATTGGCTCATACTTTTCACCCCACCTTAGTGGGTCCCTGAAACCCTGTCCCTCGCTACTTGTAGGCTCAACCAAGCCATTTTCAGTGTCTTTTCCATAAAATCTGTCTCTCTTGCCTCATGCTTCAGACTTTCCTAAAAATCTCTCAAACAAGCAGGAGCCAGCTCCAGCATGCCCCAGACCTCTCAATAAGTGGCCCAGCCCCAGCACTATTGGCAGCGTGCTTTGGTCCACAGCTTGGCCTCTCCTGAGCACCCCCAAGCCCAACACAAGAAGCAGCCATCTGCAGATTGCTTTGTAGTTCATACTAGGTATCCCTGAGCAAGTCAATGGGAGTGACTGACTTTACACCTTCCAGGAGACTCCAGAGTCAGTGCACCTGGTGGTCAGCTTTGACCATGCCAAACTACAACCTACCACCTTCATGAGTGACACACTCAAGAGGCGAACTCAGTGAGCACCAAAGTTCCACTCAAGCAAGTCCTACTCCATAGGGTCAGCTCCTGCACAGCAGTTCTTCTGCTATAGTTGTAGACAATCTTTTTAACCTGGAGATCAATCCCTCCTAGTCATGACAATATCAAACAAGGCTCAACTTTAATAGGACTGCACTCAGCTCACACATGGGTGCACCTGAAGCACCCAACTCACAAAGGGGTGCACCTGGAGCACCCAGCTCAGATGACTGAGGAGGCTGAGCCCCTGGGCCTTATAGGATACTTTCTACACAAGGCTACTCCATCAAGTTCTGGAGACATCACAGATCTACCTAACACATAGAAGCAAACACAGGGAAGCAGCCAAAATGCAGAGACAAAGAAATGTTTTACAAATGAAAGAACAGTAGAAATCTTTAGAAAAAGAACTAAATAAAATGGAAGCAAAAAAAAAAAAAAAAACAACAAAAAAAAAACCCTACCATATACAGAGTTCAAAATAATGGTTATAAGGATGACCAAGGAACTTACTGAGTACTTCAAGGAACTTAGTGAGAACTTTAAGGAACTTAGTGAGAACATCAACAATATAAAAAAGGACCTGTCAGAAATGAAGGATACACTAACTGAAATAAAGAATAATTTACAACCCTAACCAGTTTGGCTCAGTGAATAGACCATTGGCCTGCAGACTGATGTTTGAGTCCAGTCAGAGGCATGTACCTTGATTGTGGGCACATCACCAATAGGGGGTGTGCAGGAGGCAGCTGATCGATGTTTCTCTCTCATTGATATTTCTAACTCTATTTCTCTCTGTAAAAAATCAATAAAATAAATAAAAAAGAAAAAGAATAATTTACAGGGAATCAACAGTAGAATAGAAGGTTCTAAGAATCAAAGGGAGAATTCGGAATATATGGAAGTAAAGCACACCCAATCAGAACAGCAAAAATAAAAAAAAGGAATCCAAAAATATGAAGATAGTGTAAGGAGCCTCTGGAATAACTTAAGAATACCAATATTTGCATAATAAGGCAGGGGAATGCCAGAAAGGAAAAAGGAGGGACCAAAAAATTGAAAACCTATTTGAAAAAATAATTTCAGAAAACCTCCTATACCTGGTGAAAGAAATAGAGATGCAAGTCCAGGAAGCACAGAGATTCCAAAAAATAAAAAAAGATGAATCCAAAGAGGCCCACACCAAGACACATCATAATTAAAATGCCAAAGGTTAATGACAAAGAGAGACTCTTAAAAGCAGCAAGAGAGCTTTAACCGGTTTGGCTCAGTGGATAGAGTGTCGGCCTGTGGACTGAAAGTCAAGGGCATATACCTGGGCACATTCCCAGTAGGAGGTGTGCAAGGGCAGCTGTTTGATGTTTCTCTCTCATCAAAGTTTCTCTATCCCTCTCCCTTCCTCTCTGTAAAAAATCAACAAAATATATATATGTTTTTAAAGAGCAGCAAGAGAAAAGCAGTTAATTATCTACAAGGGAGTGCCCATATGATGCCAGCTGATTTCTCAACAGGAACTTTACAGGCCAGAAGGAGTGGCAAGAAATATTTAAACTGATGAAAAGCAATAATAACCTATAACCAATATTATTCTACTCAATACAGCTATCATTTAGAATTGAAGGTCAGCTAAAGAGCTTCCAGACAAGGAAAAGGAGTTCACCACACCAAACCAGTATTATATGAAATGTTAAAGGATCTTCTAGAAGAAGGAAAAGGAGGTGGAGGAGGAAGGGGGCCGGGGGGAGGGGAGGGGCACAGAGATGAAATGGGAAAAGGAAGAGGAGCAGGATGAGAAGGAGAAAAGGAAGACAAAATGGGAAGAGGAGGAGGAGAATAAGAAAAAGAAGCAGAAGACACAAAAAGTATGAACAATAAAATGGCAATAAATACATATCTATCAACAATTGAATCTAAAAATCAAAATAAATAAACAAGCACAACAGAACCAGACTCATAGATACAGAGAACATTTTGACATTTTTTAGATAGGAGGGGGTGGGAAGATGGGTGAAAAAGGAGAAGGGATTTGGCAATACAAATTAGTCATAGCTCATGGACACAGATAATAGACAGGTGAAGGCCTGGGATGGGTGAGAGATAAGTGCAGGGGGCCAAGGGAGAAAAATGGGGGACACGTGTAATACTCTCAACAATAAAATAAGATTTAAAAAATATCAATGAAGTTTAACACATTATATGAATAATAGACAAAAATTACAAATAACTAAAATTTATTCATGAACAAATATCAAACCCAAATATAACACTAATCATTAAAGGAATTAAGTTGTCAATCAAAATTTTCCCTACACAACAACAAAAGACAAGAAGTATTCAAAATTTTATAGATGAGTTTTATAAAGCCTTGAAGGAAATAACCCATTTTTACTGAAAATATTTGAAGGAAACACAAAGATGAAGTAACATACTATTGATGTCAAGGTCAGATGTCTGAAATGAGCAAATCTACAGTATATGGGCAAAATACAGATTAGTGATTGCTGAGGGGGAGGGTTTGGAGTGTTACTGCCTTTAGTTATGGGGATGATGAAAATAATTTGGGATTGGCTTGTGGTGATGTTTGCACACTCTGTGAATGTGCTAAAGACCATGGCATTGAATTGAACAGATAAACTCTGTGATGTATGAAACATAATTTCAATAAGCTGTTAAAAAGAAAAGATCAGATGAATGCAAGAAAAAATTATACTATCTCACCTATGAACATAAATAGGAAATTCTTAAGTTAAATATTGATGAAAGTTAATTCACTTTTTACTATTCTAAGTAGCATTATTTCTTTCTTTTTTTAAAATCAATCTTTATTGTTCATATTACAAAAGATCCTCATTTTTCCCCCCTCCACCAGTTCCCATCCCACCCTTTACCCTTTCCCACCCCCCATTGTCCTCATCCATAGGTGCACAGTTTATGTTCAGTCTCCTTCCGCACCCACCATTCCCCTTTTCCCCGAGAATTGTCAGTCCACTCCCCTCCCATATCTCTGATTCTATTATAATCAACAGTTAATATTGTTCATCAGGTTTTTTAATTTCCTTGGTTTTTTTTAATTAATAAACTTTTATATTTTTAAGAATAAATTTTAAAATCTAATAATTTTAAACCTTGTTTTTTCTGCTCTGGGAACTGAAAAGCAAACTTGTTTACACTTAAACTTGCCCTTGGGCTATCAAAAGGCATAGCTATTCAAATGTAAATGAACACGTTGTTTAAAGATAACTGCTGGCTGGAATTGGATTACCTGTTCTGGGTGGGAAGGGCATGTCCTCCCCTTTCTCCATTAAAATTAAGGTGTTAGCTTTAAAACCTCTTTTTGGCAAAAGACCTTAAACTTTCAGAACTTTAAATTTTTCAGGTAGCAAATCAATTACTTAGCATTTTCTCAAATCAATAATACCTCCACATTCCCAAGTATACACTTCAAACAAAAGACACATCCAAATAGATCAACCAACCTCATCCAGACCCCACACAAGGCACTCACAGATCAACACCCCAGCGCTACAACAACTCAAACACATCCAGATCTAAGCCTTCATCACTTGATTCAGCAGACCCTCAAGTTCCCCCAAAAGTTTCCAGTCAGGTCTGAGAAGCAGCCCTGGGGTGGGGGCAGGCAAGGAGCAAGCTGTTCCGGCCTGGTTGCTCCGGGTCTGGCCGCTGTTGCTCTGGGCCTGGTTGCTGCCACTCCGGGCCTGGATGCTGCTGCTGCTCTGGGCCTGGCCGCTGCTGCTCCGGGCCCTGCTGCTGCCATTCCAGGCCTGGCTGCTGAGTAGCATTATTTCAAGAATGCAGCAATTGTTCAACCAGAACACCTACTGTAACAATTTATTATTTTAAAAATCAAATAATAAGAACCATATGACTATTTTGATAAAATTTTTTTATTAAACAGGTATTTATTCCATGCTTAATATGTATAGACACTATATATTAGTAAACAAAAAAGAAAAAGTTCCGGTAATCAATAGAAATAAAAAACACACATATGAGCCCACCTGGTGTCACTCAGTGGTTGAGCATCTACCTATGAACAGAAGGTCCCGGTTCATTCCTAGTCAAGGCACATGCCCAGTTTTCAGACTCAATCCCCAGTAAAGGGTGTGCAGGAGGCAGCCAATCAATTATTCTCTTTCATCACTGATGTTTCTCTATCTCCCTCACCCTTCTTCTCTGAAATCAATAAAAAATATATATATTCTTAAAAAATAAAAACAACACATTTGATAAAATTTTACATCAGTTCTCATGTACTAAGTCAACAGTATTGATCAAAACCAGAACAAACATTCTTAATGCTGAAACATGAGAAGTTTTCTCACTAACCCAATAAAAAAGATGTCCATATTATAGACTGATGTCCAATAAATTAACTTTACAATATGAAACATAAAAATTGGGATGAAAAATAAATTATTTTCCTTATTTAAGGTAAAATAATTAGACTATATTTTAAGATAAAAAATTAAAATGTAATTTTCCTTTATTTATTATGAAGTAATTAAAAACCCAATAGTATCTTAAGCCATTAGAACTAAGAAAATAATTCAACAAACTTGACAGGTACAAGATCAGTGTACAAACCACCAAGCAATCCTACATACTAGAAATAACAAAGTAATCACTGTAGTTGAATTTTAATTCATAATGAGAACAAAAATTAGAATGTATTTGGTAATATAGCTAACAAAGTAGTGTATGACCTTTATCAAAATAAAATTCTTCAGTAGCAACAGCAGAACATCCTTCATGCATGAAAATCTTGTTGAACTTTTGCATAACCACCACATTGCCCAGCCATGACCAAACTGTGAGTCCATAGCCCAGAACTAGGCTCACAAGGAAGGAAGAGATTTGCATTCACATAGTAGGCTATTCTACTCATATAATTATTTCCAACTTCTTTGGCAGTGAGGTCCCTCTGGTGAGACTCCATCCTAGATATATTCTCATTTCTTTGCTCATAATTGACATATTCAACATTTATTTATTGTACAGCAAGCATATTTTTTAAAAAATTATTATTAAAAATGTAGTGCGGGTGCCAAAAAATGTCCTTGATCTCTTTGAGTTTATATTCTCTGCAGCTGAGAATGCAAATCGAAGGGAACAATGACAGTTGATAGGTTGTAAATAAGCAAAAACCAAAGATAATTTCAAAAAGAAATAATAATTAATTTTTACCACAATTTTCACCCACACATCTCTCACAAACTTCCTTTTCACTAATTCTCCAACTGTGTTTCATGATCTAAGAGACCTCTGCTGAAATTCTGTTGGCTGCTTTTTGAAGTTGCTACAGGCCTTGTGCAGCAGTTGCTCTGCTATTGATGCTCTCCTGTTCTGCCATTTCTACCGCATCACTGGGCTGAGTGCCAGAGCAGGTTGTCGAGCAGTGCACACGAGCTGGGGAATCTTTTTTTTTCTTCCTTTTATCATGGGGCCCTCACAAGATTTTTGGCTATTATTAATTGGCTTGAAGAGGATAAACAAATGTGCTATTTGTGGTCTTTATTGGACATGCATAAAGTCAACAATCACTTTCAAATTCTCCATTGTCTATACCTGCAATGCCATCCATGCTGGCACCAATATATGTCTTTTAGGTCATTTCCTTGCAAATGACAGAATATAATTCTGACTTGCTTAAACAATGAAAATTAAGACAACAACAATAATTAAAGAGGGAATTCATGAATTTGGTTTGGGGTAGCTCACAGCATCCAGGGGAGAGTCAGAGTGGCAAGTTGGTAAAAAAAAAAAAAAAAAAAATAGACTTGGTGTAAGTCCATTTGGTTCTAAATTCCAACCCCACCACATAGCCCTCTGAGTCAGTTTCTTCCCTCTTTTTAAAATAATGATAACTGAAGCCTTTACATAAAGCACTTGTGGCTAAATACACATCATGTACATAAAATGCTTGGCACATTCCCTGACATCATACAAATATCTGATCATGTGTTCTTATTACAATTCATGTTTATGTCTGCCTTGAAAAGGAAGAAGCTAGGATAACACTAGTGATCTTATCAGTGGGCCGCGGGGATTGGCTGTCAGAGTACTGCAAACAGAATGGCTGACCTCTGCCTCTCTGAATCTCTCCTCATTAAAATTCCTACAGAGTGAATGGTTTGACATTGACCATATACTAGACACTGTGCCAGGAAGAATGAACGAATAATGAGCAGGGACAGGGAGAACTAGGGGTCACCATGGTTAACAAAATCTATAATTAACAGTCTCTCTGGAACCATATTGATCAAGTGGAATTTAGCTGCTAGAAGCATGGCAAAGATAGACGGAGTATAATAAAAATGTGTACCATACTGTGTGTAATATTTTAAATATTTTTCTAGGAAAAATACCTAGGACCACTTATCTCTGACTCAGACTCAACTGATAACATTCTAAGAAACTTAACTCCACCTCTGCTTAAGTATTCTTAAGAAAAGCTGTAGGGAACCTTGCAGATCCTGACATCAGAAAATTCTTCTGAATATCCAGGCACTACTTATTGCACTTCTACCAAGAATCCTCATCATTCTGGTGCTATTATTTGAAGCACCAGAAACATTTCCTCAACATTCTTTTCACAGCGTCCTTCATCTCCTTGTTCTTCAGGCTGTAGATGAGGGGATTCAGCATGGGGGTGATCACACTGTACTGCAAGGAGAAGAATAACTCTCGAGTGGATCCAGAATTGGGCATGAGATAACGGAGAAGTCCCGAACCGTAAAAGAAGATCACTGCAGTGAGGTGGGAGGAGCAGGTAGAGAAGGCCTTGCTTCTGCCTGTGGTGGAGCTGATGGCCAGGATGGTGGACAAAATGCGAACGTAGGAGAAAAATATCAGGAGAAAATTTCCAAAGAAATGCAGGATGCTGGAGCAGAGCAGGGCTGTAAAACTTGCAGTCACATCAGAGCAGGACAAAGGGTAGAGAGAGGGCAGCTCACAGCAGAAGTGGTGGATATTTTGAGCCTCACAGAAGTCTAAATTGAGAGCTACAAGGATATTGATGAGAGCATCCAGAAAAGCCAAACCCCATGAGGCCCACACTAGCCCCATACAGAGCTGTCTGTTCATCACCTGGCCATAGAGCAGAGGAGACCTAATGGCAACATAGCGGTCATACGCCATCACGGTGAGTAGGCAGGACTCAGTGCCCCCAGAGGCAAACAGAAAGAAGACCTGAGCCAGGCAGCCTTCTACTGAGACAGTTTTCTCCTCAGACAGCAGATTCTCCAACAGCTTGGGCACAGTGACAGAGGAGTGGCAGAGATCGAGGAAGGACAGCTGCCTCAGGAAAAAGTACATGGGGATGTGAAGATGAGAGTCAAACCCAATCACCAGCAGCAACATCAGATTGCCCATCAGGGTCAGGAGGTAAATAACAAGGAACAGCACAAAGAGCAGAGCCTGGGTCTGGGGGTCCGCAGACAGCCCCATGAGGATGAACTCAGAGATGACACTGTGGTTCCTCATTGCCTTCAGCATGTTCCTGGGAATGTCAGAAATAAACTGGGGGAAGCCTCTGCTAATGTCTGATATCTCAGTGTTTTAACCCTATTCTCCATTCACAAAGTTTCATGCCTACTCAAAAGTGTATTTCTGAAATGCTAAGTCTCTAGATTTCCTAAAACCTGTTATAATCTTTTCTATCGAATCCCAATGATAGATCAACTTCCTGTCCACACTTATTGTTCTTTCTGTAAAGTCTTAGAGTTAATTTGTTGTTGTTTTATTATTAAATCTACAGAGGGATGTTTGTAAACAGTTGATAATAATCCAGCAGAAAAAGAAATTCCAGGAGGAATGAGATACAATTGCAGAAATGTCTATGAGAGCAGCTGGGTTTCAGAGCAGAAACAGCATGGATGGTCTTAGGTGAGAGTGGGTTTACTTCATCCACAAAACATTCATGAAGTCAGTAGATTTGGTGTTAGGAAGGAAGCGCTTCTCATCTGATTGCTTTTGTTATTCACTGAGATCACTAATGGAAAGTGAAGAGGGGTAGTGGCTGGACATTTGCCCAGTGAGGAGAAATGGGGTTAATTAGAGACAAAGCAGCACAGAGCTATTCCAGATACTATGTAATTTATCACACAAAAAAACACACACATAAAAAACTGCTGACGGATTTGAAAACATACTCTGGTCATAATCTCCATGCCCCGTTTGTGTGATCTATTCAGAATCAGCTCTTGTCAGAGCCTTCATGCCACTTGTAAATATAGACTACACTCTAACTTTCAAAAGCTTGACCCTTTTTACCATCTGACAACCCAGATTGCAACTATCAGCTCAGGATAACCCTTCAACACTATTAACACACCATCTTGACCCTAATGTGTTCATACTACAAGACCGGCACATTCGGTTTCTCAAAAGCCATGATTTTTTCCCACTGTTTTTGTTTTGTTTTGTTTTGTTTTTAAGGTATTATATGTGTACATATCTTTCCATTGCCCCCTTTCCCCACTGTTTATCCAAACAACACACAGCACTAAAGCTGCTCTTAAAAAACAATTCCACATTACCTGCATTTCTTGCCTCATTGAGCAATAACTAACACTGAGTTAAAGAAAAACCTTTGAAAATCCAGTAGTCCAGAAGATTTAAATATCAGTGTGAGAATATTATATTAAGGTGGAGTTTAAAAATTCCTGTTGATATAGATCTCCTCCTTGATTTCTAAAAGAGGAAAATACATGGATAAATTGTAAAAGCCTAAATACTTCCAGTCATCTGGCAATTGCATTATCTTTTTTTTTTTTTTTAGATGTTTTCTTTGCTTTATTACAGTTTGCAAGCAATAGTATATATACACATATATATGTGGCATTTTAAAACAACCAGGTGTGCTAGAAAGGTGTCTTTTTCTTTGCACCCGGATTTCCTGAGCCCTTTATATTAACTGTATTATTGGGCAGGCACTAGGCAAACATTTAAAAACCTTTGAGCTTCCTACTCACACTTCCCCAAATCCCACCTTCTCCATTACATGAGATATTAATATTAAAAACACGAGGGAAATACATATTCATCTCATTTCCTGTAAGTTCCTTTTCTCTGTTTTTTACATAACCAAAGATGATGGCTCGGTTATGAATTCAAAAATGCTCCCAACGTTCTTGATGATGATTCGTAGAGAAATCTTTCCCTGCTGTCCTCTTCCAAAGTGATCTCCATGAATGTCTGCAGTTTCCTGTGAACGGCAGCTGCAACATCCTTCACTCGGGAGCTTTTATGCTTACCTTTATTGATAACCAAAATAATATGCATAACAGCCGTGAGACACACAATTCCTTCAATATCGTCAGAAGTAACACACATCTTTAACTCATCTAAAAATGACCTGACCACATTCGGAGATTTTATGATTATTCCTATTAAACACCTTGAAAATGGGGGCAGGTCTGAAAGATACTCTGGGGGGGAAAGGTCTTCTACATCAGAAACCCGCAGGCCTTCTTCCGGTTTCTTCTTAAAGCTCCAGGCCATACACTCCAACATTTTCTGAAAGACTTTCTGGATCATATCAAACAGCGTTGCAACTTCTTCGTCTGAATCTGTTTTCTGCTTTAAGGAACTTTCAGTTACCTCTTTTAGAATGCCAAGAAGTAATGAAACATAAAAGAATCCCTTCACTGTGTGCATGATTCTGAGACTCCAATGTAAAAGCTGTATCTGAAACTTGCCATCTCCAAGGCCGACCATCACCACATCTTTGCCCACAGTCAGGTAGGTCTGGATGATCTGCTGATAAATAAGCCGATGGCGTTTCAGATAGTCTTCCTCTTTGTGGGATCCCTTAACACGACCCGCGTGGTTCAGGGCCCACTCAGGGTCCGGTTTCTGGAGAAGGCCGCACACTAAAATGAAGAGAGAGACTGGAAAAGAGTTAATTTGGGAAAATGGGGGCCAGGCGGGAAGTCTACCTCTAGTGGGAAGACTAACCGCTCTTTGGCCTTTTACCATTCCTTTTATTGAGATTCTGAAACAAAGATATCTCTTAAGGAGGAAGTTCTAACAGCAGAAAATCAACTTACATTTACATATGATTAACAGATTAAAGTTGCCTCAAGCACTACTATCTCAACTATACAAAGAGTTAATGCCTCTGACCATTCAGAGCCATCAAGGTCGCATAGCTCTTTTTACATTTTATCTCCAATGACAATGCTAGGTTTTGGTTCCCTGTTCCTGGTTCCTGGTTCCAGGTTCCCGGCATCTCCCCCCAATTCCTTCCTTTAAAAAATCTTGCATTTATGTACCAGGAATAAAACATATAAGAACAAAAATTGTTTATGAGTCCCAATTTCAAAGTTCAAGAGTTCTAAGTCTAAGTTTCAATGTCTAAAAGTTTTGAGTCCAGGCTTCAATGTCCAAAAGTTCTGAGTCCAAAAGTTCTTCACGTGTACATGTCACCAATGGTATCTGCATGGTGGACAAATGGTGGTGATACAGGTCTGATCGTCTCTAGTTTGGTCCTGGACATCCTGCAGGACACACAGCTGCTGACTGCTGGCATGGCAAGGTGTAGTCAGCATCTTCCATGTCTGGACTGTTTCTCCTCCTGTCTTCATGGCTGGAGCATTCCTGCTAATTACTCTGTTGCAGGAATCCACATGGTCTTGGAGTTTTCTGAAAATATACAAACATATCTCGACCAAAATTAATAAAGGAATCTTTTCTATAAATTTTACTTGGGATCCTTTTAATTTTTTGCCCAAACAATTTTTCTTTGACTTATTTTGATACTATGTGTATTTTTCATGGCTGTCTTACTGTTATCATTACAAATGAAAATTGGTTTTCAAAAGAAGAAAAATTTTTCTAGATGTAATTTACTCACAGGACATTTTTTCTTACATGGTATTTTCCACTATCCCCCTTTTTTCTATTTAATTGTTAGGAGGCTTTTGAAAAAATTTTTATAATGCTGTTTTGATAACTTTTAAATTTTAATTCTTTGTACAAAAACTATGACTGCTTTAGGGTTTATTGTATGTTAAACAATTTTACCATGAAATGGACTACCAATAGAAATTTTGGTTAATACTTTAGGAACAGCCTGTTGTACAATTAAATTTTCTTGAATATTAACTCATTTCATTTAACCAATTTAAATTAATCTGAAAACTTGACTATTTTACTGTAACAACAATTTTAGTAATTACTCTGTAAATATTAATGGAAAAGATTATATGCATCCTTGAGGAAGCCCTGAGCACTCATAGATTTAGGCTGGATTTAGATGTAGGACAGTCGCCATCAGCCACTTCTCTGTTGCTTGGGTCTCAATATGAGCTGTGCTAAGTCTCTTGTTTGTAGCTGGGTCTCAATCTGAGCTGGACCAAATCTGTTTGTTGCCTGGGTTCCAATCTGAGCTGGGTATGGGAAGCATGAAGCAGCCATGGGGCAGGAGACATCCCTCAAAAGGGCAAGTGTTCAGCGTTGGGGGGGTGAGGATCTGTGCCCCACCTCTGTTGGCCCCCAAGTCCTCTCCTGATGGCCCTCTGCGGCTGTGCCTGTCTTAGGTTGTCCCTCCCTTGAGGAATCTTACCCGTCATTGGCTAACCAGCCATCCTCCGGGGCCAAGCAGGGTGATGTGAGGTTCAATTCTGTCTCCTTGGTAGCCTATGCCCTTATGGCCTCCATGCCCAGTATCTGCCTTGGGATCCCCTCACCTGCTGGCGGGGCCCCGGCATTGATCACATATCTTGGGGAACCCAGGTTTCTTCTCCAGGGAGGTCCCAGCTCACGCCATTGTGCGAGAGACGGATCCATGGTACCAGCCACCACGAGGCTTTAACCTCAGCATGAACTGAAAAACTCAAGCAACAGCTGTGGGCGACTGGATTGTGACAAGAGGGTCCCTCCTTGCAAATAAGGCAAGAAAGGCCAATATAGAATCCTCAAGTGCCTTCCCAGTGAGGCTTTCCACACAGTGGAAGGGATTAAATCTTTTCATGTCCTTTTAAATTGCTGCCAAACATTCAAAAATTAGATTTTTAATTTTGTTTGGAATAATTGTACAATATGCTGTTGTAAAATATCAAAAATTATAAATGACATTGTAGAATAATACCATGCAAGGATATTCTTTGCTCGAAGCCAATGGCAATTCAAATTCAAACTGGCTGTCAATTTCTTTTTGTATAGACAAGGTCTTAGTTACATTCTCTGCACCTCTCCCAGGAGCAAGTACTGATATTCCTAATTATACTTCCTTGCCCCACCCATTTTCTTCCTGGATGACCAACGTGCTTAGTATTATTGGTGACTACATTGGCAAGGGATCAGCCCACATAAGGGCTTTTACCCATGAAGGATCAGGAACATAAGTCCTAAACACTTCCACATTTGTCCCAGGTAATATTACTGTACAGATGATTACCGCTAACATGGCAAGAAAGACATTCTCAGGGGTCAGGCATCTATACCGTCTTCTTTACCATGCCCCAGGTGTTCTCCGGGCTGTTTGCTGTCCGGCTCGTCCTCCTGCTCATCTTCAGTGGACTGCTTGGAGTCACTGCCCTCTGTAGCTGGAGTAGTTGATTGTCTGCAGCTGCATGGTGTGGCTCCAGACGCAAGGTCCTTATTAGTCTGGCTAGTTTCTCTCCTGGATCCCTGTTGCAGTTTAATATTTCTAGCAGGAATCCACACTGGTTTGGAAAAATTTTCTGGGAATATACAAGCATACCCTCTGCCAAACGTTAACAATGGATCAGGTCCCTTCCATAAACCAGATTCGGGATCCTTCCATTTAACTAGACCATTTTCTTTTGTTTTACTCTGATGCCAATGTATTTCCATAGGCGTCCTTCCTTCATCATCACAAGTGAAAAAGTTTAAAGTAATTAAGGCTTGGTGCAGCCTACCTGCAGGTGATTTCTCCATCATCCCACCTTTTTGTTTTTCAAGTTGGGATTTTAGCCGCTGATGCTGTCGTTCAATAATGGCCTGTCCTTGGGAATTATATGGTATTCCTGTAATATGCTGAATTTTCCACCTTTTACAAAATTCCTGGAATTGACAGCTTGTGTAAGCAGGCCCATTATCAGTTTTAATAATTTTTGGAATTCCCATGACGGCAAAAGCAGCTAGGCAATGATTAATAACCTGTTTTGCCGTTTCTCCTGTAGCTGCAGTAGCCCATAGGACTTTTGAAAAGGTATCTACGGAGACATGTAATGCCCCAAGGCGTCCAAAGGAATTATAATGTGTTACATCCATTTGCCAGATATGGTCTTTTAGCAAACCTCTGGGGTTGACTCCTGTGTTAGGTCCTTGAGGTAGATGTAACATGCAAGTTGGACACTCCTTAATAATCTGTTTTGCCTGTTGTCGAGTGATTGAGAATTGTTTAGACAACATTTTGGCAGGCTGATGTAAAAGCTAATGAGATTCTAAAGCTTCTTTCAATAAAGCAACCAGTTGATCAGCCTGTGCATTTCCTTTTGTTAAAGGACCAGGTAAGACACTATGAGCCCTGATATGAGTGATATAAAAAGGATATTGTCTCTGTTGTACAATCTGCTGAACTTGTTTGAATAGTAAAAATAAACTTTGGTTACTAAGCCATTTCAATCTGGCAGTTTCAATTCTATTCACTAAGTTTGCAGCATAAAAGGAATCAGAGACAATATTAAGAGGTTCTTGGAAATCCTGCAATGCAGCCTTAATAGCTTCTAGTTCAATTCTTTGTACAGAAGTATGACTGGTCAGTATGACTCGGTCTGAATCTATTGTATGATAGGCAGCTTTCCCATTTGATGATCCATCAGTAAAAACAGTTAAAGCTCCAGGAATAGGTTCCTGCCTAGTATTTTTTGGTATAATGATGGAGGTATTATATAAAAATTGTAATAATTTATCTTTTAATAGATGACAACTAAGTTCCCCTGAATATCCACTTAACCCAATTTGCCAATTTATATCAGTCTGAAATAACATTTCTAATTGCTTCCCAGAGAGGGGGAGGTAGATACACTGGGGCTCATCTCTTCTAAGCTGTTTACAACGTTTCCTAATTTGAAATAATAATTGGGACAATAATTCTACATATGTAACTGCAGTTTTAGAGGATTGATGTCCTAGGTGGACCCATTCAATAATGGCAGGAGAATTTTTATTTTGAAAGATGACTCCAGTGGGACTATTTGCAGTGGGGTTAATTTGTCCCAATAAAGGCAATTCGGGCTGTACCCGTGCTACTTGAGCTGAGGAAATTGCCTGCTCAACCCTTAGCAATTTATTCCTAGCTTCATCAGTTAAAGTTCGGGGAGAAGAAAGATTAGAATCACCTCTGAGTAAACTAAATAAATTTGTCATTTCTCCTGTAGATATCTTCAGATAAGGTCTTAACCAGTTAATGTCTCCTAATAATTTCTGAAAGTCGTTTAAAGTTTTAAGACAACTTTTTCTTATCTCCACCTTCTGAGGCCTAATGCTTTGGTTTTCAATTATGGTTCCCAGATATTGGAAAGGCACTTCTTTTTGTACCTTCTCTGGAACGATTCTTAAGCCCCATTTAGGGAGCTCCTCTTCTAACTGGGAGAACATGGCCAAGGTCTGTTCCTCCTGTGGGCTTGCTAAGAGCAAGTCATCCATGTAATGAATAATGTAACACTGGGAATATTTGTCTCTTAAAGGCTGAACAGCTTGAGCCACATATTTTTGACACAAAGTAGGGCTATTGGCCATTCCTTGAGGTAAAACCTTCCATTGATATCTTTTCATAGGCTCTATATTATTAATAGATGGCACTGAAAATGCAAATCTCTTTTTATCTTGAGGTGCCAAGGGAATTGTGAAAAAACAATCCTTAAGATCTACTACTATGAGGGACCAATTTAAAGGGATTTGTGAAGGCGCTGGAAGTCCAGGTTGTAAGGCTCCCATGGTATGCATAGTAGCATTAACAGCTCTAAGATCATGTAACAATCACCATTTTCCTGTTGCCTTTTTAGGGATTGTAAATATAGGCGTATTCCAGGGACTATTGGAAGGTTCTATGTGGCCAGCCTCTATTTGTTCTTGTATTAATTCCTGAATTTTACTTAATTTCTCCTTGGTTAATGGCCACTGATCCACCCATACAGGTCTATCATCTTTCCACTGTATAGGATCAGCATGAGGGTGAAGAGACTGAGCAGTGACCACTCCTAAAAAGGTTGATATCCTATTTGAGTTACGAGCTTCTTTCCTTTGCCAGTAACAATACATGCTTGTAAACCTTCTAAAATATCTCGGCCCCATAAGTTGACTGCAATTCCAGAGATGACGTAGGGCTGAAACCATCCTGTCTGTCCTTCCTCATCTTGCCACCTTAACACTGCTGCACTACGTTGTGTGTCATTAGGAATTCCTACCCCCTTAACTGAGCCCATAGCTTCTACCGTAGACCAACTTGGAGGCCAGAACTCTTTGCTGATAACACTTACATCAGCTCCAGTGTCCACTAGACCCTTAAATTGTTTTTCCTCTATCCTTAAATTAATCATAGGACGGTTTTTGCTAATTTCATGTATCCAATAGATGTCTGAACTTGCCAATCCTTGCATTCCTCTTTTTCTATTTAAAGCCTCACCTTGCTGAACATAAGGTAGAAGTAATATCTGAGCAATTCTTTGTCCTACAGTAATTTGCACAACATGATTACATTCTAATATAACTTTAACTTCTCCTTTATAGTCTGAATCAATGACTCCAGGCAGGACAGTTAGTCCTTTTAGAGTGTTTCCACTCCTCCCTAAGATTAATCCTAAAGTTCCCAGTGGTACAGGTCCCCAAATTCCTGTAGGAATAGCTTGCCGAGCCATGTCAGGGGTCAAAGTGACCGCTATAGTGCTGTTAAGATCCAGGCTTGGGCTTCCTGGGGTTGCTCGGATGAGGGAATCCACTGTGGGCCTTGCAGGGCAGATTTCCCCTATTGATGACGGGGCTGGGGGTCGCCCCTCTGGCCGTTTCCCGGTAATTGACCATGCCCTCTATCTTGATCTAGAGGCTGCCCGTTTCGATGAAATTTTGATCTACACTGACTGGCCCAGTGGTTCCCTTTCTGACATCTAGGACACCGAGAGACTGAATCTGGAGGCTGAGTGTTTATGCCTCTCCCAAGCCTTCTCGGCTGCCTACATTCCTTCTGAAGATGTCCTCCTTTTCCACATTTATAACACCTCTTATTTCCACTTGTTACTGCAGCAGCAAGTAAATTCGCTTGAAAAGTGCTTGATCCTACATTCTGACATGCTTGGATCATTTCTGTAATGGTACTATTTTTTTCTCAAAGGCATCAGGCATTTTTTACAATCAGCATTGGCATTTTCATAAGCTAATTGTTGAATTAAAATATCTCCTGCAGCCTCATGTTGAATCTGTCGTTTCACTGCTAGAGTGAGACGAGCCACAAAATCAGAAAATGGCTCTAAAGGTCCTTGCATACATTTAGTAAAAGATCCCTGTGGATCTCCTTTTGTTGGTAAAGCATACCAGGCTTTTCTACCACAAAGTCTAATTTGCTCATACGCCTGTTGCACATAATGTAGCTGACTTTGTATATCCATATACTGTCCCAGTCCTGCCAGCATTTCATGAGTTATTTGAGCATTTGGCCCTCCGTTTGCGCGGGCTTGCTCTTGACATTGTTCCAAAAATTCTCCTTTCCATAGTAAATAATCTCCTCCATCCAGAGTTGCACGAGCCAGAGAATACCAATCATAAGGAGCTAAGAATGCTTCAGAAATACTATTCACAATTTCTCTTGTAAAAGGAGCCGTTGGACCATTTTGAACAACACTTTCTCGCAAAGCCTTTATCATTTTAAAGTCAATTTTTTCATGGTATCTTATTATCTGATTTTGGACCTGTGGGTCAGCTACTTGTACAACAGGAAAAGCAAGCCTTTCTTCCACAGACATGTCCTTCATTCCTTTTCTGATGGCTCTCTGTATAGATGATTCTATTGGTGGTGAATTAAATGTTCCAGGATTAGGACATGGAGGTGAAGGGGGCCGTAAAGGCCATTCCTTCAAGTTTTCTTCCTTCTCCTCTCTAGGAGGAGCAGAGGGAAGCAGGCGAGGAGCTTCCTCCTCAGCCTTTCTAAAAAGCTCTAATAATCTAGATACTGCGTTCCCCATGGAAAAACAGTTTTTCTGAGGTGCCTTTTTTCCTGCTGCTAAGCCCCTTTTCTTCAAATTTTTTTTTTTTACCACCTTTTGCTAAACACTCAAGATCTAATGTACCTTCTTCAGCAAACAAAGGGTTATATTCTAAAACAAAAACTATAAAAGAATACCTTCTGAAACTTTTAATTCTTTAAGCATACAAATCAAAATTTTATAATAAAACTTACTTTAAATTTATAACCTAATTCTTCCCCATTAGCCTGGTTAAAAAGGACGTTCCCACCCTACTTACAGTTCGCGACTCTGCAGCTGGCCGTGGGCTTTTGAGTGCGGTGAATTTCCCTCACCTTTTTCTGGTGAATTTCCCTCACCTTTCCTCGGTGAATTTTCCACACCTTTTCTCGGTGTATTTTTCCTTCTTCGCTCTAGGCGAAAAATACCTTCTCCTCCAGAAGTCCCGCGTTGAAGGCGCCAGATGTGGGATCCCTTAACACGACCCGCGTGGTTCAGGGCCCACTCAGGGTCCGGTTTCTGGAGAAGGCCGCACACTAAAATGAAGAGAGAGACTGGAAAAGAGTTAATTTGGGAAAATGGGGGCCAGGCGGGAAGTCTACCTCTAGTGGGAAGACTAACCGCTCTTTGGCCTTTTACCATTCCTTTTATTGAGATTCTGAAACAAAGATATCTCTTAAGGAGGAAGTTCTAACAGCAGAAAATCAACTACATTTACATATGATTAACAGATTAAAGTTGCCTCAAGCACTACTATCTCAACTATACAAAGAGTTAATGCCTCTGACCATTCAGAGCCATCAAGGTCGCATAGCTCTTTTTACATTTTATCTCCAATGACAATGCTAGGTTTTGGTTCCCTGTTCCTGGTTCCTGGTTCCAGGTTCCCGGCACTCTTGATCATGAATAAAAGATAAAACCTTGCTTTCTAACCAAAACCCAGTGTCTTCCAAAGTAGTCAGGTAAACTTTTCCTTCTGTGCAGAACTTGTGCTGAAGGTGGATGCTCAGCCGGCAGTGCAGGCTGAAGGCTCGCAGGGCAGCCGTTTCACCGAAGTACTCAGCTTTCCCACCAGGCGGCTGAAGAATTGATTCCAGATCCATCTTGGACATTCCAAGTGCTCTCAGAAGGTGGCTTAGCTTCTTCCGGGGCGCAGAGAGCAGGCATTCTCGGTTCTTTGGGTGGGTCAGCAAGTACTCTATGTAAACCAATGCCAATTCGGGCTTCAAGGGGCGTGGGTCATGGATTTGAACCTTCCGCTTAGATGCTGAGTTAGTCTTTCCCTGGGGGGGCTCCTCTGGCAGCCAGTCGCAGACCAGTTCCAGAACGTGCCCGACGTGTCCCCAGGAGCAGAGACAGTCCAGCAGCGTGCAGTAGCTCCTGTCCGCAGCCCCCTGCTCTTGGTTTCTCAGGGTGGAAATCACGCCGCAGCTGAAGGCGGACACGGAGGAAGGCGGCATGAAGGACATCAGCATGAAGAGAGGGATCTTGCAGCGGTCATCCTGGAACACCTTCAGGTACTCAGGGAGCACAGAGGCGAACTTGTCGATGGTGTAGAGTCTGGCCTCTTTGTTCTTCTCCATGCTTCTGTGAATGCTCTTCCAGAGAATCACGATGATTTCTAGCAAACCTGCCATGGAGGCAGCATCGCTAACGGACAGGGTTTTATCCAGAACACTCACGTTCTCCTTCTCCCGCTCCTCGTCCTCCTCCTGGCGCTCTCGGATTGTCTTCCGGATGCAGGCATTTAAGCAATGGCGAATCACATGAATCAGCTTTGCTATGTTGGTGCAGGCGGTGTGCTCGTGGGCGTACTGGTAGAACCTCCTGGCAGCAGCGTGGTTCATCTGCAGCAGCGTGACGCAGCGCTCACACCACACCTCCTCCGGCAGGTTCACGGGCAGGAAAGAGTTAAAGATGAGGCTCACCAGGCGCCGACACACAGGCCTGGAATCTGATTCCAGACGAACCAAAATATGCTCCATGGGGCATATCTTCCAAAACTTGGCAGCCCTTACGGCTTTAACTTTCAAGAGCATTTCCACAAAAGCCACTCTCACTTTCTCCGAATTGTCATGGAGACTGTATTTTAGGGCTGGCAAAAGCTGTTCTAATAATGGGTGGCTTAATTTGTTATCCAAAATTATCGGTAGACACTTAAAGACAGAACAACGCACATCGGCTGAGCTTGCATCAAACGCCAGATCCCCCATCACTTTCTTGAGGAGGTCAATGAGAATTGTCGGAGGCATCATCTCCCAGTATCTGGAAGTTATCTTACAAACTCCAAGGATCCCTGCGGATCGGACCATTGGATATGGATCTTCTAAAAGGCTATAGAGCTCTTCAAACTGCTTCTGAATTTCACTGTCCATTTCAATAGCATTGAAGTTTGGATCCCTAATAGAAAATGCTTCCACGAACAGCAGTGCAGCATTGGAGCGAACCTCTGAGTTCCTGGCCTTCAGGCCTCTCCAGAGGATGGGCTTGTACAGCCGGTAGAGCATCTCCTCCACGCCTTGCCGAACTCTCTTCTGATGGTGAAAGTAACTCAGCACCTCCCGCACTCTGGCGTGCACTGGAGACCTCCGCGGGAGGTGAATCCCGTGGTACATGAAGACCTGGATGCAGTCACTTTCGATCGTCTCCAATATCTTCCCGGAAGCCTTTCTCCAAGCTCTGAAATAGACTTCTGCAATGTGTACCATCAAGGATTTCTGTAATCCCTGTAACTGATTTTTAATGGTTCCATGGATCATTTTAATAAAATTTGAATTCCAACTGAAGAGAGAACTAAGAAATCTTCTTCCCTCTTCTTTCTTGATATAATTAACACTTATGAAGCACTCAAGTAGCATATTTTTAATTTCTCTACTTTCCTCCAAATTATAATCAAAGCAATACAAAGCTTGATGAACATGCCAAAGCCGACTTATGTCTGCACCGGTTTTCGTCTGGAGGCTCTTCCTGAGCAGCAAGGTGAAAGCGGTCTTCCCCATGTCCTCTTTGGCAGGCAGGCCCTTCTCCCACCACGTCACGCACAAGCCCTGGATGGAGCTCTGCAGCTTTCGTTCCGATTCAGGTAGTGCATACAAAATACCATTCAGTATAACAGCACACTCCAGCAAGGCCTCATAGTTCTCACTCTCATTGATGACAGACACAGAAGCAAGAATCACAGATGTAATTGCATGGGTTATTTCTAGGGTTTTTTTCATTTTTGAATGGCGGTCTGTTTCCATACTGCCTTCCCCCTGGGCTTCCAGGGCCCCCCATCCCTCCACGGGGCTTTCTAGCAGCACATCTGTTAACAGAGTCTTGAGCCTCTTCCAGAGCTCCTCTTTCTGTTTCCTTGATAATTCATCTAGTAATTCATTTAGGCTGAAAGGGTCAGAAGCATCTTCATCAAGTTGAATGAATTGCAAAAATTCTCCAATCAGCTCCTTAGACACAGCATGCACAAATATTTCACGTTTTTCCATGACAGATGAAACGGCGCATTTATTCTGTGACCCTGCCCCTCTCGCGAGAGCCTCGCATTATCTTTTGTTATTATTTTATTTTTCTTCTTTTACTCACCACTCATGTTCTAGCTACGTGACTGGATTCATCCGGAGAACAGTATGCCAGTGGCAGAAAATGCTGGAAAAACAAGGAATCAAACCATGAAATACAGACAGAGAACCGCCTGTTATCATTTCAGAGGGCACAGAAAGCAAGCTCCCCTCTGTTCTACTCATCTCCAAATGGGGCCCCACTACTAGCACTAGAAATTCCCTGAACTCTAAGGAAATGTCCCCTCTTAGAAATAAAGGACAAAGCAGGAAACTCTTGCAGAGGATAAACCTGGAATTGCATCCTGTCGGGCCAGACTCCCTCATAGGTAGAGGTGGACTATATTAGCTGTTGGAGGGGCCACAGAAGTAAATGAAATCATCACTTTCACCTGCTGCTACAATTTTACTGTTCTTGATGCTTCTTACTCAGACTGGTGAGTCCGGGTGTGGAATGGAAACAGCTCTGAGAATGCTGCCACTTTATGTTTTCAGTTCCTGTCACAATTAGGTGGAGTTAGCTGACTAGGTCATTTCCAAAGAAAAGCTTCCCAAGAGGAGTTCATCTCAGAATGAGAAATGTAGAAGCACCTAAAATTGTAACTGCCTCAAAAGAGTTGCTCAAAAGTGTTGTTTAAAAACAGAGTGAATTTGTGCACGAGTAAGGGAATGGAAGAGACTCAGGAGGAGAGGAGTCACAAAGATCTGATTAGAAACCAGGAAGGGACTTGGATACCCTAGACTCCCATGAAATGAGATGTAGAAAGGGTACTGAATAAAATGTTAACCACTGGAAAGGTTTGCCCCAATGCTGTGTCTTTTGCCCTGTTCTGAACTTCCACATACCACAGAATACATAATTAGGGGGGATAACTATGACTAAAGTATCTAATATGTTTCTGGACCCTATATGCTTGAAGTGCTTGGAGAGGGTTATTTTTTAGTCACGAGGTGCCCGAAAGCTATCACTGATATTCTGATCTCCTCCCAACTCCTACAGACAGTTCTCAGCAATCGGCCTCCCCAAATGGCCAGATTTCTGGTATAATGTGGGCTTTCAGCACCAAAAACAAGGAATATAGCAAAAAGACTTGCCTCAATTGTCCCATGTATAAAATGAAGACTAAAAATAATTACCTTGGAAAGTTGTGAGTTCTTAACTTAGTGCTGAAGACAACTGAGGTGCCAAAGAATTATTAGATTTTCTTGTGCTCACCCCCAATCCAAGTGTGTAATTTTCCCAAAAGGAGAAAAAGAAGTGGTTTTGAGGAGCAGTCCAAAACATTTAAGGTAACAGAAACAAATACTCTGTCAGAGAGAAATGTTCTCCTCCTCCAGACCAGGAGAATAAAGGTAAGTTGAGAGGACTGAGGGGGAACCGAGTGCCTGATGAGGAATGACGAGAAGTGGTGGGAATGAGGGTGAAGGGGTGCTACAGGGAACACAGAGAAAACCATCAGAGAACAGAGAAAACATTACCTGGTTTCTGTCTTTTCCTGTCACTGAGTGCGTCTTGTTTTTCCAGTTGGTGGACATGACTCTGAGCTCAGGAGAAATTCACAAGACAGAAAATGTTCCACAACATTGAATCATGTGAACTGACATTGCTTTCTCTATGGGAGACTTTTTGTGCAAAAATAGAAATATGTAAGCACAGTTCTCAAAAGCCTCTGCAAATAAAAACTTCAGCAAGCTCTTCTAAACTTTGACAGCATTTTTACCCTTATCCCCTCATGTCTCCACAAACTGACAAAGAAAAGCTTGAAAATTTCAAATGACTAGCAAGTAGTACAGCAACTCTTTCATACCTCCTCCAGCACAATCACACAGTCTGAGACTGTTACTGCATTGCTGAAAGCACCTTCCTAAGAAAGGCGGCTCAGGTGTAGCCATTCATACGGGCTTGCGGTGAAGGTGCCCAATAGGTTGGCAAGGTAAGACCTGAAAGCCCAGGGGAGGTCTAGGTCCATCCTGATTGCTGGGAAGCTCAGCCAAAGCACACTTTGTGCTCATTAGCCAAAAATGAGTGCTGGAAGATCCCAGTGCGAATTCCCACTGAAACTCAGTGACTCACAGCTTACTTTTAGATCATCTTGCTAATGTTTGTCATGAGTTTAATTATTATATACAGTAAAGACATGTATTATTATTAGAAACACTATCAGGTAAACAGTAATTTAAATTTTTCTACATATTTGACTTTGTTGCTCAGGTTTTTTTTTCCATCTGCAATTGCAAATTCAAAAGCTGAAACTAGATGTCAATGAATGAGTTTAACACAAGTTAGACAGACTTAAAAAGTATTAGTGAATCAGAAAAGTATTAGCGATAGATCAGAAGAAAGTAAGAGCCTCCATCGGAGAGCATTTTCTTTCTCCTTTAAGAGCTCTTTTTCATTATTCCTTTAGTGAAAGTCTTCTGATATATTTATCTCACCTTTATTCTTAAAGGACATAAAATCTTAATTTGTTTAAATCCAGTGCTTTAAAGATAATATTTCACTGTCCTCTGTCTCTTTGTTCATCCAATGTTTCTCCTGAAGTCAACTATTAGTCTAATTCAGTGATTTTCAACTGATGTGCTGTAGCACACTGGTGTGCTGCAAGAATTTTGAAACTAGCAATACCTGACTATTTAGTCAAGGGCACTGACCTTTTTTCCCTTAGATTATCAAATAAGAAAATGACAACAATAGCCATCCAGCGTGAATGAGTAAAATTATATTAATTATTTGTCAGATTGGCAAAAAATATAATAATTTAGAGGCTCAGTGCATGGATTCATGCACTGGTGGAGTCTCTTGGCCTGGCCTGTGCCCTCTCAGAGGATGTCTTATAGCTGGTTTCAGCCTGATCCAGACAGAAGGGAGCCTGATCCCTTCAGACCCAATCCAGACAGGGAGGCAGCCCAATCCTGTACATTGAACATGTGTTTCCTGATGGTCAGTGTGCATCATAGCAGCGGGTTGTTCAGTCATTTGGTTACTTAGACTTTTATATATATAGATGTTCTATGTGCTACAAGATGAAAAGGGTTGAAAAATCTCTGGTCTAATTGTACTTTTCTGGAGTTGTCTTTTTTTTCTTGCCACTTTCAGTATTAATGTCCTTTGATTTAGTAATTTTATTATGATGTGAAAATGTGTGGTTTTCTTTTTATTTATCATATTTGGAATTTATTTATAGGACTTCTAGCATTTGTAATTGACATATAGTATGTCCCAAAAATCTATACACACACTTTGAATAATTAAAAAGGCAGCATTTATTAAAATACACTTTATTTTTTTATTAAAATACATTTTTAAATTGAGCTATCAGCTGTTAAAGTATGTATATATTTTTGGGGACACCCTGTATTTTTTTTCAGTTTAGAAAAATTTCACCCATTATCTTATATATTGCCCCATTTTCTCATCCATTACTCATTCTTTCTCTCTTCCTTGGAATTCCACTTACACGATGGGTATGACTCTGATCTCAGGAAAAATTCACAAGACAGAAAATGCATTCTATACATTATGTATGTCATACTGTATTTTTTTAAAATTTTCTCTATGCCTTGCTGTACTTATTTTCTTCTTACCTATCTTACATGTCACTAGCATACTCCCAACAATGTCTAATCTCCTTTAAATGTATACATTGAGATATTAATTTCAGCCATTGAGTTATTTCTAGAATTTTCACTTAGATATTTTTATGGTTTCCAAAAATAATATGCTAAAATTCTCAATCTGTTTTCAACCTCCATAAATAGTTTAAACTTTAAAGTAGTTTATCTGGATCTGTTTCCAATGACTCTAGTTTTTGTTTCCCATAATCTTGTTTAATTTTTTTCTATTGAGAACAGGATATTAGTATGAAATTATGGAAATTAATCAAGACTCTGGATTGCAGTTTCTTCTTCCAGAGCAAATTTTCATTTGACATGGATATCATCAATTCTGGATCATTATTTGTAACTTCAGGGGCTGAGATGAAGCTGGGTTTCAGCCCATGCCAAGTCAGCCAGCTTCCAATCCATTTGTACTTCAGGGTGTTGTCCTTTGAGTTTCCAACCCATACCTTTGGTGGTCCCTGAAATCCATTTTTTTCCATTAACTTTAGGTTTATATAATTAGGTTTACATGAGGTCATAGGAGTGGGTCCCTCATCATGGGATTATCTCCCTTACAAGAAGAGACCAGAGAAGTTGCTTTCTGTCAATCTTCACCACCCAGTCTATGGTATTTTTTATGGCAGCCTGAGCTAATGCACTACAGGAGATGTTCCTTCTCAGTCCAAGACAAATGCCTTCATCTATGCTTTAGATATTATTTCATTCTGCTTCCTCTGAGACCTAGCGTCTTCAAACTTGTTATTTCTCCAGTTGATATTTTTCTTCTTCCTTTGTGTTTTGCATTTAATAATTAGCACATTCAAACTATTTGCTCCATTTGTGTGTATCATAACATTTTTTTTTTCTAAAAAGACTTTCCCATGCCCTAGCTGGTTTGGCTCAGTGGGTCTGCGGACTGAAGGATTCAAGGTTCAATTCCGGTCAAGGGCACATGCCTGAGTTGAGGGCTCAATCCCCAGTGGGAGAGTGTGCAGAAGGCAGCCAATCAATGATTCTCTCTCATCATTGATGTTTCTGTCTCTCCCTCTTCCTTCCTCTCTGAAATAAATATATTAATTAATTAATTAATTAAAATAAAAATACTTTCCCAGTCCCACATACCCTTGTAGCTTCTGACTAAATTATCTCATTTTCTCACACCTAAGTATATTAAAGTAATAATTGTATTACCTGGCTATCATTTTTGCATCAACCACTCTACTGAAGCATCTCTATGGTTTACTAATGATCTCTGAAACCAGTATGAATTTGCTCTCAACCCTGAGATTTATAAAACAGCATTTTCTATATTTCCCAATGTTTTTGTTGTTTATTTTTAAAAAGTTTTTATATTATGTAATTTTTCAAACATGCATAAAGACTTGAAAATATAAAGAACCTCCATTATACCATGCATACTTAACAATCTTAACTTTTACCATATTTGCTTTAAATTCCTTTAAAAAAAATAGGACAGTATAGAATTGTATTCTTGAGAGCTTGTTTTGAGGTTCTGACAGGGGAGCACAACTACCTGTATATGCTTGACTGAAGACTGGTCTTCTTCTCTGGGGGTAAGGTAATCCTCTTCGACATGCTGAGTGAGCAGCTTTGGGAGGAACACACATGGATCAGCGAAGGAGGAGAGGGAACACCTGGCGAGCCAGCCAGATCAGCCTAATAAACCCTGGCAATCAGTGGGGTGACAGATGTCACAGCCAGATCACCCTCACATCCTGAAGTTTTCTTTATACTATTCCCTGCCTGTACCCATGGAAAGCCACTACCTTAAAGTGGGAACATAGCCTTCTATGACAGGCCGAATGGCTCCGTAAGGATGCCCACTCCCTAATCTTTGGAGCCTGTGAATATGTCACTTTACATGGCAAAAGGGACTCTGTAATGTCGTCAAGGTTACAGACTTTTAAAAATGGGAAATTATCTTGGATTATCCAAATAGACCCAACTTAATCACATGAGCCCTTAGAAGCAGAGAACTCCCATTGGTGTGAGAGAGATGTGGCAGAAATGGAAGTCAAAGAGATTCAAAATATGAGACTTGATCCATAGTTGCTTGAAGAAGGAAATACAGAAAACATGAGAAGTCATGCAACCAGCTTCTAGGAGCAAAGCCCAAACAACAAATGATAGGCAACAAAGAAACAGGGACTTCAGTCCTACAATTTCTTTTTAATTATTTATTTGTTTGTTTGATATTTAAATCTTTATTGTTGAAAATATTACAGATGTTCTTTTCTCCCCTCAATGACCTTCTAGCCTGCATCCACCCCCGCCCCAGACCTTCACCCTGGATTATTCATATATGCATCAAGGTCTTAGGTTAACCTCTTCCCTCCCACCCACCCCTGCATTCCCTCTGCGATTCTGCAGTCTGTTCCATGCTTCAGTGTTTCTGGATCTATTTTGTTCATCAGCTTATTTTGTTCTTTAGATTCCAGGTATGAATGAGATCATGTGATATTTGTCTTTCTCTGACTGGTTTATTTTGCTTAGCATAATGCTCTCCAGGTCCCTCCATGATGTCTCAAAGGGTAAGAGATCCTTATTTTTTACTGCTGCATAGTATCCCATGGAGTAAATGTACCTCAGCTTTTTTTTACCCACTTATCTACTGATGGGCACTTGGGCTCTTTCCAGATCTTAGTTATTGTAAATTGTGCTGCTACATTATTTCTGATTGGCATTTTGGGTTTCTTAGGATATATTCTAAGAAGTGGTATCACTAGGTCAAAGAGAAGTTCCATATTTAATTTTTTGAGGACCCTCCATACTATTTTCCATAATGGCTGCACCAATCTGAATTCCCAGCAGCAATGCACGAGGGTTCCCTTTTCTCCACATCCTCGCCAGAATTTGTCATTTGTTAATTTGTTGATCGTAGCTATTCTGACAGATATGAGGTAATACATCATTTTTATGTTTTATTTTGCATCTCTCTCTAATGCTTAGTAACTTTCAGCATTTTCTTTCATATGTTTCTTGGCCATCTGTATGTCCACTTTGGAAAAGTGTCTATTTAGGTCCTTTGCCCGTTTTTTAAAATGGGTTGTTTGTCTTCTTTTTGTTAAGTTGTGTGAGTCCTTTATATATTTTGGATATTAATCCTTTAGCAGATGTATCATTGCCAAATATGTTCTCCTAGACAGTGGGCTCCCTTTCATTTTGTTGATGGTTTCTTTTTGCTGTGCAGAAGCCTTTTATCTTGATATAGTCCCATTTGTTTATTTTCTCTTTTGTTTCCCTTGCCTTAGGAGATGCATTGGTAAACATATTGCTATATGGTCTGAGATTTTGCTGCCTATAGTTTCTTCTAGGATTTTTATGGTTGCACGACTGACATTTAAGTTTTTTGTGGGTTTTTTTTTTTTTAATCCATTTTGAGTTTATTCTTCTGAATGGTGTAAGTTTGTGGTCTAGTTTCATTTCTTTGCATATTTCTGTCCAATTTTCCCAGCACCATTTATTGAAGAGACTATCTTGACTCCACTGTATGCTCTTGCCTCCTTTGTCAAATATTAATTGAGCGTAATGGCTTAGTAGATTTCTGGGGTCTCTGTTCTGTTCCATTGACCTATATGTCTGTTCTTATGCCAGTACCAGGCTGTTTTGATTCCAGTGTTTTTGTAGTACAACTTGATATCTGGTATTGTGATTCTTCCATGCTTGTTCTTCTTTCTCAGGATGGCTGTGTAGGGGGTGGCTATAGGGCTAAGCCTAGGACTGACCTGTTGGCAAAGTCACAAACAAGTCACAGCTTAGAGGGCACAGTCCTCTTAGCATAATTAAGCTTGACCTTTTGACACTCCCTAGATCCTTCCTGGGTAATTAATGGGCTGTGGGAGGTGCAGCAAGTGCTGTCAAAACAAGTATAACTCACAAGAACATTGTAACTATGTTGACCACCAGCTTGTTTACCTTTGACTATAAAATAAAGGCTCAGCTTGCCTTCTGGATCTTTTCTCTGTGGCCTTAGCCAAGCATAGGAGATCCAACTATATCCAGCTTATTCTCTTTGTCTATCTTTTCCACATCCTTCGCTGCCCTCCCTCAGGCTCGCCGAACCCTTGGCTGTGCTGGCACAGCATATGGCTGTAGCTATTTGGGGGATTTTGGGTTCCATATATCTCTGAAGTATACAGTTGGTATTTTAATAGTAATCACATTGAACCTATAGATTGCTTTGGGTAGTATGGACAATTTAATTATGTTAATTCTACCAATACATGAACATAGTATATTCTTCTACTTGTTTATATCTTCTAACTGACCTTGCCTGGAGGGTAGAAAGTTGCTACTCCCTCCCCCTCCTGGAGCTGAAGGCCAAATCAACAGTCTGGGTTAGTCAAGGCTGAAGATATCAGAACAAACCAAGAAGGGAGATTAGGCCATCTGGCCGAGAAACTAATCAGCTTCAGCCCCGTGGACCTCCACCCCCCCCCCCCCCCCCCCTTGTTTGGAATGTGCTTGTTTGAAGAATGCTTAAAAAGGAGACCGCTTTGTAACGGCTGCTGCTTCTGGCTGCGCCATTGCCGCCGCGGCAGCCCAGATTCGAATCTGCAATAAAGTTTGTTATTTGACTCCGCAATTGGCTAATTGGAGTTATTTCCTGGGTAGGGGTCTCTGCCTCTTGGGTGGTTTCGTCTCCATTCAACATCTTCCTCTATCTCTTTTTTCAATGTCCTGTAGTTTTCCAAGTATAAGTCTTTTACTTCCTTGGCTAAATTTATTCCTAAGTATCTTAATTTTTTTGTTGTTGTTGCAATGGTAAATGGGATTGGCTTTTTCATTTCTTTTTTTGAGAATTCATTATTGGTGTATAAAAATGCCATCCATTTCTGGGTGTTAATTTTGAATCCTGATACATTGCCAAATTTATTTATTAAATCTAGTCATTTTTTGGTGGAGTCTTTAAGATTTTCTACATACAATGCCATATCATCTGAGAATAATGAGAGTTTTACTTCCTCCTTTCCAGTTTTGATGCTTTTATGTTTTCTTCTTGTCTGATCACTGTGGCTAAGACTTTCAGTGCTATCCTATATAATAAAAGGGTAATATACAAATTGACCCTAATGGTAGAATGACCAGAACGACCACTTGACTAATCATTATGAGGTTCACTGATTATGAGGTCCTTTCCCCGGCCTGCAGACTCTGATCACCCAATGGTGAACGAGGAACTGAGGTGGTGGTGGGTGGCGAGGCTGGCGAGTGGACGGGGATGGCCAACATCTCAGTCCCTTTGCCCGGCCATCAGACTCTGATCACCGGATGGCTTACAGGGAACTGGGGTGGGTGGTGGCAGGGGATGGAGCCAGCTGCACGCCACTGGGGAAGATGGCCCTGATCGCAGGCTAGGCCTAGGGACCATAACCATACACGAATTTCGTGTGCTAGGCCTCTATTGTGGAATAAGAGTGGTGAAAGTAGAAATCCTTGCCTTGTTCCTATTCCTAAGGGAAATGCTTTTAGCTTTTGCCAATTGAGTGTGATGTTGGCTGTATATTGTCATATCTGGACTCTTTATGTTGCTGAGAGATTTTAGAAAAAATGGGTGTTGGATTTTGTCAAATGCTTTTTCTATATTTATTGATATGATCATGTGATTTTTGTCTTTGAATTCGTTTATGTGATGTATCACATTAATTGACTTGCAAATATTATATCAGCCTTGCATCCCTAGAATAAATCCCACTTGGTCATGGTGTATGATTTTTTTTAATATATTGCTGGATCTAATTTGCTAATATTTGTTGAAGATTTTAGCATCTATGTATACCAGGGATATTGACCTGAAATTCCCTTTCTTTATAGTGTCTTTATCTGGTTTTGAAATTAGGATAATGCTGGCCTCATAGAAAGAACTTGTTAGTGTTCCTTCCTCTTAGATTTTTTTTTTTAATAGTTTGAGGAAGATAGGTGTTAGTTCTTCTTTGAATGTTTGCAAAACTCCCCTGTGAAGCCATACTGACTAGGGCTTTGTTTGCTAGGAGGCTTTTTTTTTTTTTTTTAATTGCTGCTTCGATTTCATCAGTTATTATTGGCCTATTCATGATTTCTGATTCTTCCTGATGATGTGTCTGTGTATGGGCCTGTTTGGGTTCTTTTTTCTTGGGGCTCTCTGTGCTCTCTGAACTTGTGTGACTTTTTTCTTCACCAGGTTAGGAAAGTGTTCTGCCACTATTTCTTCAAGCAGGTTTTCTATCTATTGCTCACTTTATTTACCCTCTGATATATAGTTAGGTTTCATGTTGTCCCACAGCTTCCTAAAGCTGTCCTCCTGTTTTTTAATTGTCTTCTCTTTTTGGTTCTCTGGTTAAGTGATTTTTTTCTACCTTGTCTTGTAATTCACTTATCCTATCCTCAGATTCTCCTAATCTGCTGTGTGTTCATTCCAATGTGTTCTTTATTAATACTATGTCATTCTTCATTTCTAACTGGTCATTTTTTTAATAGTTTCTGTATCTTTTTCTTTGCTGTTGAACATCCTTGTAATCATTATTCTGAACTCTATATCTATCATATTCTTAACTTCATTTCATTTAACTCTTCTTCTGAGAATTCTTTGCTATTTCATTTGGGACTTGTTGTTTTTGTCTCCCCATTTTGACTGCCTGTTTGGATTTCTGTCTGTGTATTAGGTAGATCTGCAACAACTCCCAGTCTCTGATGCAGGACAATTTCAGATGCTGTTTTTGACTGGCCTTGAGTACCATATAGAGCTATCAGCAATCTACAGCTTGTGGCTCTGTATGTCTTCTGGGTCTGGGTGCCTTTGGAAAGGACCAAGATGTGCAACAAGGTCTGCTTTTCCTTGTCCCTGACCCCAAATTAGATCAAGCAAAGACTCAAAACCTCTAGAGACCTGCCTTTGCTTCCTATCTGATTATTATTCAGTCTTGATTAGCCTCAAGCTATCTACTACAGCAAGGTTTAGACTCCACAGGGTGGGGTGAGAGGTTTTCCAAGCGGGTGGGGAAATTGCTTCCCCACAGGCAAACACTGCCTGGATGGTAAAGATCTACTGGAGAAAGAAGTCTTCTGTAGTATGAGGGAATGATTCAGCACAGGAATCCAGGGTGGCTGCTTTCTGAGCTTTAACCCCAGAGGTACCAAACCTACTTTACCTTCACACAGCTCAGTCCACTCTCCCAAATGTGAGTGGCTTCATATAAAATTTTGAGTGTTGGCCCTCTAAGACAATGTCTGAATTTCCAGCCATCTCTTCCTGGCAGACAACTAGATGTTATGTGGGAATCTCTCTTAGTTCTGGTGCTCTGGGCTGGGGAAACCAGCTTGGAGTTTAGATCCCAGAGTCCTTTGTGGGAACCTCCCCACACACACACACAGCTGAAATGTTTCTCTGGAACTTCACTTCTGTCTCTCTGTGGTCTCTGCTTTCTATACTTGGTTATCAGGGTTCTCTCCAGCTAGTCTTCCTTGATAATTCAGGATGGCTTTGCTGTATGTTAGTTTAATTCCAGTTTGGTCCTGGAAGAGTGTCAGTGTAGCCTCCACTTAATCTGCTGCCATTTTGGAACCTGTCTCAGTCCTACAATTTCAAGAAACTGAATTATCCTGTCAATCTGAGCTCGGAAGTAGACTCCTCCACCAGAACCTCAAGAAAGGAATGCAGCCCTGCTGACACCACAATTTCTTTCAGTTGAGACTCTAACTGACTTACAGAACCTTGAGATAACAAATAGGTGTTGTTTATTGTTTCAATTTGCTAAATTTGCAGTAATTTTTTAGACATAAAGCCAATTTTTTGGTACCCTGTTTTGAAATCCAAAGTAAAAAATTGGTTCTTTTTCTGGGCTTATTCCTACTGTGTCACAGAAGCAGTGTGTGTCTAACACAATGGGTGGAGGTCAGTGAAGCAGCAAACATTTCCAGAAATTAACATTTCATAACATTATCTCATTATTTTACCGTTATCATTTGGATTGAATGGAGCCTGGCCTGAGAGAGTGGGAGGGAGAACCAGTTGTTCAAATCTATGAGGTCACAGTTGAAATCACAGAAGAGTTGAAAAGGGCAAAGTTGATAGGGAGCAAATGAGATGGGGCTGTTGTGAGATGTGACTCAAAGAGAAGTTCTAGGGGGAAAGGGATGGGGTTCAGTGGGATGGGGCACCTAACTGGTTAAGTTTCTAGGCATAATTGCTTAATTTGTGACGGGTTTGAAGGTGGGGAAGGACTGGAGGAGGAAACTGGGAGGCAACTTCTCATATGTCACTGCTTTGACCTCTCAACCTCGTGGGTTTTTGACAGTCAACTATGGGGTTTCTCTCCTCTCCACAAAGCACTTGAAAGCTGGAGCTAACATCCATCAGCCTGTAGTACTACACTTAATTGACCATGAAGATTCTGTGCAGTGAGACAGGATGGGGCATTTGTCATTGTGACTTCATTATACTCTGTTTCCATTCCTTGCCAGACAGCCCTCCTCCACCTCAAGGAGCCTTCGGCTGACTCCCTAGCCCCAGTCTCAGCCAGCTATTATTTTTTACTTAAGATTCTCTCTTTTTTTTTTCACCCAGTACCTTCTCACTGGAATTTCTGTTCTTACTGAAAAATAGGACTAAGACTTCACCTGGGGCAAACACTTTCTTCTCTCACCCTATTTTTCTTTACATATATATACACACACACACACACACACACACACACACACACATATTCAAAACACAGATGCTTCCTGAACTACTGAGACATCAGTCCTGGTAATTCTCCTGTGGGTAAGTGCTTCTCTTTTTACTATTAACCTTCCCTCTCCCTATTCATTTATGCCTCCCCAGGGTCTGGAGGCACCTCTATCTTTAGCTCCAGAGTCTGGTTTCTGCTCAAGGACAAATGGCACAGTATCCTTTCCATGATTGAGAACAAAAAGCAGGAAGGACATTCAAGCAACAGATTAGGTAAATGGGCTATTATTACCTTCAAATGTCCTTAGATTTGGATATGCTTTATGGAAGAAAAAACTAGAGTCACCTGTTTCCCATCCTCTTCCAGCTACACCTAATTCCTGGATGAGTAAGGTGGGGTCTTTCATGTGTCCTCTATCCTCTCCACCTCCTCAATGGAAGGGACAATAGAGAATATTTATCATTCTAATTTAGAGGGTGGGCATCAATCTGAAATTCCTCTAAGAGTTAGTTGAATATACAACCCAGGAACATTTGTTTATCTGAGGGTCAACTTTCTAAGAAGTCCTTATGTCCTCTACAGTATAAATCAACGCCAGCAGTCCCAAACCATGCTTCCTTTGGACCAGTTGGAGAGGGGGACCAGAATCTGTTGCTTGAAACTGAATAGTAGACCCAGACAGTGTTATCCATAAACCAGAAAAATGGGCTTACTATGAGCTTATAGGACAGGAAAGTTTCTGAAAGGAATTGGGACTTTGCTTGAGGTTTTGGAGTATGCAGTATGTTCTAAGAGTTTATAGGAATTCAGGAATAAAGAGTTAGGAAAATCAGAGGAGCTGAAAAAAAGCCTAAGGTATGGAGACATGCTGCGCGCCCGCACGCATGTGCGCGCGCGCGGAGAGGTAGCAGCCGGAGAGGAGGAGAGGGCTGGGTGCTGCCTGGCGTTCCCTAGCAGGAAGGAAATAAAACCCCCAGCCTGGGCTGAACCCCCGAACCGGCAGCGCTGAGCCCCAGTTATGGGCCAGACACTGGGGACCCAGGCTCGGGCCGGGGGAGATGGGGCTGTGAGGCAGAATCCCAGGGGAGCGACAAAAAGCAGGGCCCCCGGAGTCGCGTGCACATTGCGCGCAGAGGACGGAATGTTGACTCTGATGCTGGATTACCCTGGAGGGAAGGAAACAGCAGCCCCGGCCGTGTTGGGCCCCAGTTTCAACTGCTCTGAACCCCAGTCCGAGGCCAGACCCTGGGGACCCAGGCTCAGGCAGGGGGAGACGGGGCTGTGAGGCGGAATCCCAGGGGTGCGGCGAAAAGCGGAGACCCCAGAGTCACACACACTGTGCACAGAGGACAGTCTGTTGACTCTGATCCTAGACTCCCCTAGCGGGAAGGAGGAAAAAAGCTCCAGATTGGAGGAACGCGACGAGGAGCAGGAGCCCCTGCCGGACACTGGCCAGCCGGGCACCAGCAAGGAGCCGGGCGACGGGGCCCCCAGGAGGGGGGGTGCCCCTGAGCCTTCGACTGCTGAGCACGGGCAATGGAGCCAAGGCCGGGGGCTGCTTCCTGGGCGGCGCCGACCCCGGCAACAGGCTGAAGCAGCGCAGGAGCCCGCGGAGAACAAAGGGGTGCCACAGGCCAACCTGCTGAGCTCCCAGGACAAGGAGGAAGAAACCAAAGAAGTTCTCAATGTGAATTAATCAAGTGAGAGCAAAAGATAGTAAAATTACTTAAGAAAGAATACAAAGAAGATCTTGAAAAATCAAAGACTAAGTCAGAACTCAATGTTGCCAACATTGCAACATAAATGCTTTAAAAAAAAAAAAAAAAAAAAAAAAAAGGACAGAATGTTGGAACAGCGGCGGCCAAGCCTAGAGTGGCCAGGCACAAGGCAGTGGCAGCCAGGCCTGGAGCAGCAACGGCCAGGCCCCAGAGCAGCAGCAGCCAGAACCAGAGCATCAACAGCCAGCACTGGAGCAGCCAGACTCGGGGCAGTGGCAGCCAGGCCTGAGGCAGAGGCGGCCAAGCCCAGGGTCACCAGTCCAGGAACACCCAGACCCGGAGTGGCCGGGCCCGGAGAAGCCGGGCCCAGAGCAGCCAGGTTGGGAGCAGCCAGGCCCAGATCAGCAGTAGCCAAGCCCGGAGCATCCAGGCTGGGAGCGGCCAGACTTGGAGCGGCCGGGCCCGGGGCAGCCAGGCCCAGAGCAACCGGGTCGGGTGTGGCCAGGCCCGGAGCAGCAGCTGCCAGGCTGGGAGCGGCCAGGCCCGGAGCAGCGGCTGCCAGGCTGGGAGCAGCCAGGCCCGGAGTAGTGGCTGCCAGGCTGGGAGCGGCCAAGCCCGGAGCAGCCGGGTCTGGTGCGGTCAGGCCCAGAACAGCAGCTGCCAGGCTGGGAGCGGCCAAGCCCGGGAGCAGCGGCTGCCAGGCTGGGAGCAGCCTGGCCCGGAGCAGCCGGGTCGGGTACGGCCAGGCCCGGAGCAGCAGCTGTCAGGCTGGGAGCGGCCAGGCCCGGAGCAGCCGGGTCGTGTGCGGCCAGGCCCGGAGCAGCAGCTGCCAGGCTGGGAGCGGCCAGGCCCGGAGAAGCAGCAGCCAAGTCCAGAGCAACTAGGTCGCGAGCGGCAGTGACCAGACCCAGAGCAGCTGGTTGTGGAACGAACCAGAGCAACAGAGGCCAGGCCCGGAGCAGCCAGGCCCTGAACAGCTCGCTCCTCGCCTGCCCCTGCTCCACAGCTGCCTCTCAGACATGGCTGGAAACTTTTGTGGGAACTTGAGGGTCTGCTGAATCAAGTGATGAAGGCTTAGATCTGGATGTGTTGAGTTAGTATAGCGCTGGGGTGTTGATCTGTGAGTGCCTTGGGTGGTGCCTGGATGAGGCTGGTTGACCTATTTGGAAATGTCTTTTGTGTGAAATGTATCATTGAGCATGTGGTGGTATTATTGATATGAGAAAATGCTAAGTAACTGATTTACTATCTGAAAAGGGATTTACTATCGGGGAAAAGGAGGGAGGAAGAGACTGAACATAAACTGTGCACCTATGGATGAGGACAATGGGGGAGCGGGAGGGGGCGGAGGGTGGGGTGGGAACCTGGTGGAGGGGGGAAGAAATGAGGAACCTTTGTAATAATATGAACAATAAAGATTGATTTTTTAAAAAAAGTATATTTCTTCCTTAAGTTTTGCTAATACAGGGTGGAGCAAAAGTGGGTTTACAGTTGTTTGTATAGAAAAATAATACAATGATTAATAAATAATAATGCAAGAATAGACTGTTTCATACACCTAAACTGTAAACCTACTTTTGCCTCATCCTGTGTTCCAATATTGGGTGTATATATTTTTAGAATTTAAACCATCAGTTTGTTCTCTGTAGCTATGAATTTGTTTCTGTTTTGTTTATTTTGTTTTTTAGATTCCACTTATAGGTGAAATAATATGGTTTTTGTCTTTGCCTAATTTATTTCACTTAGCATAATACTCTTAAGGTCCATCCATATTGTCAAAAATGGTAAGAGTTCATTCTTTTTCATGGCCAAATAATATTTCATTGTATATATGCACCACATCTCTTCATCCATTTATCTTTTGATTGGAGCATTTAATCCATTTGCATTTAAAGTAATACATTAAGTATATATAATAGTTATTACCATTTTATTGTTTTCTGATTATTTTTATAGTTTTTCTCTGTCCCTTTCTTATTCTCTTGTAGTGTTGACTTTCTATAGTGTTGTGTTTAGATTCCTTTCTCTTTATTTTTTTGTGTACTCCATGGAGTTCATGGGCGGGCCTCTTGGTGGAATCTGCAAACCAGCTAATAGAATCTGCAGCTCGTTTCTAAGATCCATGTAGTGGTTGCTATGAGTGCCTACACCCTTTTCTCTGCTGCCAGCTCCCCTCTATGATTATTCAGCTGTGCTGATCACCTCTGTGATCTGAATAGGGTGAGGCAAAAGTGGGTCTCTTGGGCAATGTCTTAATAGGCTGGGAAGCAGGGTGTTCTTTTCACTCTCACTTTCCCTCAGGGGAGAACCACTGGCTGAGAGGTTCTCTCTTGGCACTGAGCCATGCTGCCTCTGAGGAGGGATGACATGGGTAAAGTGAAACTGTTCATTCTTACCCTCTCCAATGCATCTATTCATGGACAATTTTGCTTAAACGAGGTGATTGGATTTCTTCACTGGACTCCTGATTTCCTACACAGGTATTCCCATCCACAAATAGTTGTCAAAATTAATGTTTCCATGGGGAATATGAAGATTGTAACCTCCTTTTCTGCCATCTTGCTGATGTCACTCACTCAGTGCCTCATCAGAATTATATCGTCCTTTCTTTCCAGAAAATCCACAGAAGGAACAATGGAGCCAAAGGTTGGTAAGACTTCCAAATACACTGGTTCCTTTGGGGCTGATTCCTAGGGAAAATGGAGGAGAAGAAGCTGTGACTAGAAGGCAGGAAAGCTGCCTAATAAGGACTATGTATTGAAGGACTTGGGCACTGTAATTTGAAGTGCTTTTGACTAGCTGGTGGGTCACTGGCTACAAAGACTAGTAATATCTTCAATGCCCCTACACTAGAATCCATGAGAAGACAGGCTATGTGGATATTGATAAGGTAGGTAAATATATGAATCTTTTTCTATCTGTCATCCACCAGATAGATCAAGAGATGACAAGAGATGTGGGCTGAAATTGACCCAGTTGGGCTTGAAGGAGTCTTGGGGCTACCTGACAAATGAGGTTTCTATCTCAATTCGAAAAATGCCTTGTATTCTATCAGTTTCACATGTCTCAGTTCAGATTCTGGGAGAATTAAAGTAATATTACCAAGATTTGTCTCTTATTTTAATAGGAAATATAGGTAACGCTCACCGAAACCCTGTGGAACCAGGTGAGTACAGCTGTCACCAGCTTGAAAGCATGGTGAGAAATGGGAGGAGGGAGAAAGGGCTTAAGAAAGGAGCAAGTTTCTTTCTCTCCCCTTGAGTAATTCACTGACTGATGGTGAAGAATTACCATACTTTGTCCCATCTTGTTCTATTACTCATCCAGTCTCAGAGATTCCTAGTGTCTACAACTCAGCACCCCTTCTTGACATCTACCAGTCCATTAGATATTTCCCTGTCAAGCATGTTTTCTCTGCCAGCCTTTTAAAAAACACTGTATAATAAAAAATAAATAAATCTGACCCACTAGCCAAGTACCTTAGGGCACGTACCAAGAAAGCATCTATTGTACTTTAACTCTTAGATGAGAAGGCAAAGTTACAATTTTGTTATGAAAAGTAAAGACCTTAATTCCATTTCTTATTGGAAAGAAAGTTATTTTACCTCTGGTGCCATTAAAATTGTCTGAAAAATACTTGGCTGTGATTCTTGATTCCTGCATCCTAAGACATAATTTTCTGAAAGATTTCATCCCTCCAGAATGAGTTAGCTTCAAAATAAAGCTCTCAAAAAAGAAATGAATCAACCTAAAGAGTAGACGTATTTAATTTCATCCATTTGGATACCAAATAAGTTGATAAAAATTATCAATTTTTGTTTAATTGCTAGTGAATTGTTGTTTCTAACAGTAATATGCCAAACAGTCCCTTTGCTTCTGAAAGTCTTGCCTGGGACCTGATTAGGATCCTGTCATTAGCACAGAGGAGAATTGTTTTCTTTCACTGGCTATAGCTGACAGTCTCTATCAAGACATTAAAAGACATAAAAATTGGATTAAGTTATTCAGATATAATTCCAGCATAATTTTAATAGTTGGAACACCATTCTGCTTTGCATTATTTATAATGGGAAATTGTTTTGTTAACAAGGCATTTCTATCTATCTGAATTTCTTCAGGGTATTTTAATGAAGATTCTGAATGGGCATAAATGCCATATTTCCTCTGTGGCATCACAGGTTGCCAACAACGTTTTTTAAGTGCTTCAAGATATCCTACATCTTCCCAAATTTATTGACAACAGTTTAAATGAGAATAACAGCTAACAGTATAAAGTATGGCTTGGGTTTCCTGTTCTTTAATTTATTAGGTTTGAGAGACTCAGAACTGCTATTTGTTGGAGAGTCCTAAGTGTTGAGAAGAAAATAAAAGAATAATAATAATCTGTACTTTGGATATAAAGAATTGTCCTTCCTGTGGTTAAGAA
The DNA here is from genome assembly GCF_014108245.1 of Pipistrellus kuhlii. Classification (NCBI taxonomy): domain Eukaryota; kingdom Metazoa; phylum Chordata; class Mammalia; order Chiroptera; family Vespertilionidae; genus Pipistrellus; species Pipistrellus kuhlii. The sequence goes on from NW_023425529.1 coordinate 41,352,384, forward strand.
AAATATAAAATTTTAATTTCAAGGAAATTAGATTAAATCATTTAAATTGGTTTAAAGAAACCTAGTTCCAAAAAAAAGTCTTCCTTTGCAGAAGACAGTTAAATTAGATGTTTGATAATGAATAAAATTGTTGAATCCTATCAAGAGAGTATTCTGAGATCTGAAAAACTGAGTTGAAAATGAAAAATAGATTCATTAGGTCACCAATGGGAATTTGTTACCTTCAGACATCTAACTAAAGCAATACTATGAGAAGTAAACTTCATAATCTATATGATTAAACCGTGCTTTTTGAAATTGTTTTAAAATACACAAATTTAATGAATTTGAAATTAGCTTCTTTTAATTCTATAAAAACTGATCTTTTACATTTTGACAAAATGTCCTTGGTTTTCCAGGTACCTGAAAATGACAAAGTAGCCAACTCTCAAACATGAAAATGCCTGATTTCACTTATTTTAATGGTATATCAATGCAGAAGCTAGTTATGCCCATAAAATAACCAAAGCAAAGTGTTGCGAATTTTCACAACACAGACATTTACTTAGTTTCTGAAGCCTTTCCCAAAACATTAGCTACTTCAACTTCTCAATCTTAGCATTTTCATTGCATGTACATTTAAACTCTTGGGTAAGAGTAAACAAGAAATACATTATAACTGATCACTTCTGAACCCACAATATCAATTTCCCACATGGAGTCAAGCAAGGAAAGTCCGTTTATTAAATCAATTACTACAATTTTTTATTAAAGATGAGGGAAAGTCTCCACAGCCACTCCTGCAAGCCCTCATTGAACAATACTATATGAAATGAGTAATGTACTTCTTAATTTTCTGTGATTTTCAATGACTCTTCCTATAAGTTTTATAGCAGAAAATAGTCTTCTTAATTAAAATGCTATATTAGAATAACTATTTAATGGTCTTATAATTATTTTATTAGCTAAAGAGTGAATTGCTTATGTAAGGGTCAGAAAACCATTCTTTTGGGAATCAGCACATAATTGGACACTTATGACATAATAAAGGGTGGATATGATATAACAGAGTGAACGAAAGGTGGCGGAGAGGCAATAAACTGATAACTGATACTGTCTACCCCACTGACTATTCTTCCATATGCACCCTTATACACATTAAAACTCCTGAATATCAACAAAAATAACTCTATTTCCACCAAAGAAGATACAGCTATCTGTCTTAAAGTCCTCATCTTTTCCTCAATGAGGCAACTGAGGTTTCCAAATGTCACTGTTTTCATATTTTGTTTTACAAGAGACTGCCAGAGCTTCTCCCAGAGTGATCATACAATTCTACACTCCTCCCAATCGTGTATCAGAGCTCTAGCTACTCTATATCCTTGCCAACATTTGGTGTCTTCTTGTATATTATACTCGAAATACAAATATGTCTTTAATAGCTATGTTTAGCTTCAGAACAAGAACCAATTAAACAGAAGTGAAATATAATAGTGGGTTTCATTTACATTCCCTTTACAACTCAGCCCTCTTTAAACAACTTTCTGTATTTCACCCATTTCTCACATGAAGAAATGGTGGCCCAGAAACACATGTAGAGTGAAAGTCAATGGGATTTACTGCTAGGAAGCCATAGTCTCTGGGCATTCACACTCTATAACCTAATGACTGGGAAATTCTATTATCTAGAGTCCCTTTGTAAGAAAGTCTATAATATTAATTTTTCCATTATATTTTGTCTTCTTTCAGGTAATGGTGGCTTTTAGGGATATACAAAAGGAGGTAAGATTAAATATCAATTCTCTAACTTCACTTTCCTTTGCTCCCGTTTTTTTCCATTACCTACTGTGATGTTGACTCTGATCAGGTTTTCATGTCTTCGTCCAGTCCAGGAAGTTGAGGCAAGAAGATGCCTAAGCATTCCCTTGTGGAAACATGATCACATAGAGAGAAAACTGTTTCTACCAGAAATCCTCTCAGCAAGAATACCCTATGTGGTTATAGGAAATGCTGATAAGTGACTGAGTTGGGAGGAGTCCCCAGGTGGCATGGTAAATTGCCTTATTAAGAGAGTACATCTGTTACCTGCAGGGAAGTGCAAATTAAAAGCCAGAGCTAAATTTCTTTGCTAAACAGAAACAACCCTCCTCCTTCTGCTGCTCCTCCATACAGATTTCAGTCTTTCTTCTATATAAATCCTGATAAAATATTTTAAAATATAGTCAAACATGCACTAGATTACTGGCCTGCCCAAGCACTGAGTTATAATATTAGCTTGCTCACGGTATTGCTATATCTTGGTCCTATCAAGTCTTGCCTTTTTCTTTTTCTGTTTGGTACAGTGGAGAGCAACAGGCACTTTCTATACAATGGGCTTGTATTTTATACAAAACTTAGAGCAAGTACTAGTATCATAAAATGGGAAACATCTGCACAGATTTCTTCACTTGTGTTCCTCTGAATAAAAATATAGCTTCATTTAAATTAAAATATAATATAAGCCTCTTGTGGTCTTAAAAACAGTAGTCCCCTCTTCCTGATTGGGGAAAATGATAGATAAAGAGATTGAGAAGCCACTGAAAATAAACTCCACTATTTCACTATCTCAATCACTCTTGGCCTTACACCTGCATCCCTTTCTAAAGTTCAAGAAGCCATGTCATTGTATCCTGTTACTGTGTCTGGGACTTACTCTAGGAAAAATTATAGCAGCCTTCTCTCCATATGGCTGCAGGTAAGAGTGCAGTAGGTAGCGATCAGAAGCTTCATATTTCACCCAAGTTTTACCTTGGGGTTAGGCCACCTCCAATCTACCCAGCACTTTAGTCCCCTGAGTCATGAGTCTCCTCCAGGAAGGACTTGAACTAGTGGAACTTGGGTGTGTTTGATTCCTATCCTCAGGGCTTATGTAGCAATGAAAAGTCCCATCTGGCATCCTCAGTGCTGAAGCGATCTTCTGGTGCTGTTTCATAGAGTCCATCAGATACAACCTCTACCCTCATAGGTCCTCCAGGCAGGTGCAGACAAAATAGACACCCCAACCCAGACTTATAAGGGCAATTTTGTACTTAAATACTAAAAGAATGGAAAGCAAAAGATAGCAGGGAGAGGCAAGTACTTTCTTTCTGATGATGTAAACATTAAGACCCAGCTCCAGAGCACTGCTATATAGAAAGACCATCCAGCTGGCTCCTGAGAGCTAGGGGTCCCAAAGTGTCTCATAAACAGCAATGTATTGGGATGAGTAAGAAGGATTTTTTAAAAGGTCCTTCACAGATACTTAAAGCTTCGCCTCAGAGAACCACTGGAGACCCAACGGGGAGGGTAAAAGGGCCAGAGTGTCTCCTGCCCCTGAAGAGGCCAGGGCTCATCCCATTTCTTTATCCATCATTCAACAAACTTTCTGACCATATGCTGTATACAGGGCATTATGTCAAGTGGTTTGGTGCGAGAGAAGCAAAACAACACAAATTCTGCTTTCTGGAAACAAGAATTTAATTCCCTTCCCAGGAAGCCCATATCTCCCACACAGACACCTCTGTGTCTAACCAAGTCTATAGCCAGAGGAAAATGGCCCCTGAGTCTCTGACTGACCTCCTCTGAATTCTCATTATTTTTCAGCTACAAGATGCTCGGACTCGAGGTATTAATAAAAAGGCAGAATTTCAAGGTTTGGATTAACCAGGAGTGGTGGGAAGATATAAGGAGGAGTTCATCCCAAAGTATCATCATTAGACCTTCCACTAGGCTGAGAGCTAGAGTCCAGGTCCACTTTTCCTTTCCCCCTTTAACTAAGCTTGACATTGGCTTTCCTTGATCTTTCATGATCACTGCCAGTCTCTCTTATGTCCAGGCCAACTAGACAGGCACAGCAAGAACCCTTTCTCCCTTGGGATGGCTGTTGAGGACCTGGGGACACTCTCAGCCTTCAGTCAGACACGGGCTTTTTCAGTAGAGGCAAGGGAGCAAACACAGAGGTGAGCAGCTTCCCAGCTCTGCTATAAGGACTGAGCAGAGCTGGCATAGGGACTGAATAGTGGGAAGGTCACAATGGAATGATTATTCAAGATGGCCAAGTTATAGTTCTCAAATGCCCAAATGCAAATTCTAGTGTTTCAGGGATATACTCAAAATACCCAGGAGCCTACAAGGTCATAGTTGTATCACCTTCCTTCACCCACCGAAGAAGGTACTTATAAATCAGGGCTTTTCAAACTTTTGTATGTATACAAATCCAGTTAGGGTGGATTTCTAAAGGGGCAGGAGTTGGCCTTCCATCACTCTGAACAAATAAACTACAGAGCCAGGGCTTCCTCCTCCAGCCTCATCCCCAACAAAAATCCCTGGAATTGTAGAATCAGTCCTGGATTTCACCATAATAAATACTGGGAGATCCTCTTCATTCAAGTCAGAGAATAATGGAATAAAAAATGATGGATGAGAAAAGAAAAGCCATGAAAATGGAGTTAAACATCAGGGACTTAGAAGAAGAAAATCAATAAAATGAGAGTCCAGTGCCCCAACATTGGGAGATGTTTATTTATTTACCATAAGAAAAAAGACTAAAAGAAGATCAGGCTACAACACTAAAGATTTAATTTAGACATTAGAAATGACTTTCCCATTAGTGACTACTGAGAAGCAGAGGTCTGGGTAGTCCAGAAAGATAGAAACACCACGTTCTGCAGAGGACTTTGGGAACAGTTTTTTTAAATCCCTTTGATGTGTTTCAGGAATGGTCCCACCTGAACCAGGAAATGGAGAAGGTGAATTCCCTAGACCCCTGTTGGAACCAAATTTGATCCTATCTTAGAGAGTTGGCCCTACTAAAATAAAATCCATCCCTCATAAAGAGATAAACCTTTATACTATATTTAAATTGATCAGTGTTGAAATCATCAAAAGAATGATGACAGAAAAATGTCATATTTACATAAATTTTTAATTTAATTACTGTAAACCTTTGCATTTGAGGAACACTTTTGATTGCTTAAACTATATTAGATTTATGCTTTTACTTAATTTTAATATTCCTCTGAGGCAAGCATTAGAAATATTCCTGACTTTCCTCATGAAAACACAGGAAATTACTTTTCCTCTGAAAAGCAATGACACTATGTCTCCCAACACTCAGCAAGAGCTCTTTCCTTCGGGCCACATGATTATCAGGGAATTGCAGCTCCCAGAGCCAGTAATGCAATTCCAGGTAGAGAGTGATAACAAGATTCCTAAGGACAGGGGAGGCAAGGCAGGGGAGCCCCAGTGGTGGGGTCTCTCTCCTTCATACACTCACAACCTCCTCTTCTTTGGTACAGAAGCATCAGGCCTCCAGGTTCCTGGACATCCCAAAATTTGAGAATGTTACCGCCCAGCACTGAAGAACAGCCATAGAAGTCCAGGCCCACAACCTGAAAAGCCAGCACTCTGATTAACCAGCTTGCTACCCTGGACCCTAATCATACAATAAAGGAAGAAGACCTCCTTGGCTTCTGCCAGGTGTTTCACCCCGATGACCTGTCCCCTGAGCTCCAGTCTGCCCCACCTACTGTAGTCAGGAACCCAGGCTCCTTGGATCATCACTCCAACTTGGTAGAACAGCACCACCAAGCAGGTAGGATCCAATACAAGGAGTGAAAAGATGGAAGAATGAGGGCAGGGCCACGCCAGGATCTTTAGGGCTCTGGGATCAAGGCAGAGAGCCAAGCGAGAGTGTCAGCTGTGGATAGTTCTGTATAGGGAGGAGCATTCAGGAATCAGAGAGAGACAATTATGGGATAGAAAGATGAAAAGGTAGAAATTTTAAAAACACACTAAGAGCTGTGTGGCCATTATTCCCTTCTGGAAAGTGTTCTGGAAACTTACATTACCCGTGGGGCTTAATTCAGAATCAAGAGTCAAACACAATAGGTTCATAATAAACTCCATTGTCAGAATTTTCATTAATACAGTACTTGAATGTGCTGCTCTCAGAGTAAGTGATGCGCTATTTCTTCCATCTTTTTATTAGGTCTAGTAATAATTAATGTCGTTTTCTAATACTTTTTTAAATCGAATTTATTTAAACAATACAACAAAATTTAATCAACAATATAGTTGCCGTTGTTTTCTACTACTTGTGCCCAATGCAAGGAAGCATTTTAATCCCCCTGTTGAAAAATTCTTGTGATTTTGATGCAAAAAATTCGGTCAATGCATTTTTGAGGCATTCTTCATTATTAAATTTTTTTCCAAAAAGAAAGTTTTGCAAAGAGAAACAAATGGTAATCGGAAGGGGCAATATCAGGAGAATATGCAGGTTGAGGGAGAACTTCCCATTCCAACTGGCGCAGTTTTTCAGCAGTGATTCTTGCAGTATGCGGTCGTGCGTTATCGTGGTGAAGAATTACGCCCTTCCGATTAATCAGCGCGGGTTCTTTTTCTATTAAAGCTTGGGCTAACCTTTCCAATTGGGCACTATACACTGCACTTGTAATGGTTTGGTTAGATGGTAAAAGTTCATAATGAAGAATTCCTTTAAAATTCCACCAAACACACAACATCACTTTTTTCGCATGCAAGTCAGGTTTTGGCGTGGGCTGCGGAGTCTCATTTTTGTCCAACCATTGAGGCCGCCTTTTCAAATTAACATACAGTACCCATTTTTCATCTCCAGTAACAATTTGCTCTAAAAACGGCAAACGGTTTTGACGAGAGAGGAGCGAACTGCAAATTGTGACTCTTTGATTACAGTTGTTGTCGGTCAACTCATGAGGAACCCATTTTCCAAACTTTTGGACTTTGCCAAGTGCACGCAATTGATTGGAAATTGTTTTTTGTGAACAATTTAAAGTTGTCGCAAGCTCTTGGGTAATTTGAGGATTATGCACCAAAAGAGCTTGAAGAGCTTCTTGATCAAAATTGGACACACGGCCTCGACCATTCTTGTCATCTAATGAAAAATTTCCCTCTCGAAATTTCTCAAACCAACGCTGGCATTTTCTGGCGCTAACTGCATCTTGACCAAGAGCACTTGACCAAGATGTTTTTTGCAGCCTCACTTGCTTTTCTTCCTAATTGAAACTCGTAAAGCATGCAGTGCCGAATATGCTCTTCATCCGCCATCTTCTTAGCCCTAGTTTTGCAACAAAAACCAAACCAAACACAAACTTTTTCAAGCAAAACTTGTTAATTGCACTTCACACGTTCTGTAGATACCACGTGTTTGAAGGTTATGTCAATACAAGTCAACGCCAAGCAAGATTTTAAACGAATGTTTAAAAACGACATTAATTGTTACTAGACCCGATATATAAAGGTTGGTTAAATACTGAATGGCTAAGTTTCCAAGCAAAGTATCTGCAGTGTTATGGTCTGTGAAAAGAGAACAAGTAATCAGCAAAACCTTTAAAATAGTCAAGGTGGTACTCCAGTTATATTTAATCAATTCCCTGACTGTTGATGTTGCAGATAAATTCTGGAGAGAAAAATAACCTTTGGTGACTTACATGCATAATTGGATGAAAATGTAATATCCAGAAAATACACACCACTTACATATACTTTCTACTTCTGTATATATCTAAATTTGTTCATAATAAAAAGTTTTTAACCACAATAAAAATTTTGTTTTAAAGTTTTTAATGTATTTGGATTTTATTTGAATTGCAATAAATTATGCCACATTTTTATTTTCTCCTTTTATCATTAAAGTATATTTAATATTTTTTTTTAGGTTTAAAGTATCTTCATTAACTTTTTTTCATGTTTGTCTTTTATCATTATCTTATTTTTATAATGACAGATATAAATTTAAAACATAAGAAAATGGGAAGGGAAAAGGGAGAAAAGAAGAGAGGAAGGAAGGGAGACAGGTAAAGAAGGTGGGGCCAAAACTGGTTTGGCTCAGTAGTAGAGCATTGGTCTGTAGACTGAAAGGTCCCAGGTTCGATTCCGATCAAGGGCATGCACATTAGTTGTGGGCACATCCCCAATAGGGGGTGTGCAAGAGGCAGCTGGTCAATGTTTCTCTCTCATTGACATTTCTGTCTCTCTATCTCTCTCCCTTCCTCCTCTCTGTAAAATATCAATAAAATATATTTTAAAAATAAAAAAATAATAATTTTTAAAAAAAGAAGGTGGGGAGGGAAATTCAACCTTTAGAACTAAAAGGCCTTAGAATACTATATTCTTATCTTTAGAAATTACTGGCCATCCCAGGGCCCCAGTTATATGATGCAACCCACTGAAACGAGAGTGATACAGGAGAGGAATGGCCCTGGAGAACTCATTCAGACTCAGATCAGACCTCCTGCTAAAAGCCTCTCCAGGGACCTCCCAGACTCCCTAGATCAAGTCCCTCCGGCCATTGTTATTTGGGCAGCAGTCTAAAAGGCTTCCCTTTGGCTTTCACCCTGCTCAGAAGTTCCTCTCCGCATCTTCTAAGGAAGGACAAGGTCAGGAAAGCTGCAGCGCTCTGACCACTTCTCTGGCTTTGGTTCCGGTGTTGGAACAGATACCATTCAGGTACCCTCCGCTGAGAGCAGCTCTGGTTGGTCTGTGAAGACAAATCTCCATCTCACTGAATGCATCTTCTTCCAAAACTACCCACTCTGGGAACCTGTGAGTGCACAATTCATGACCAGAAATCAGATGCTCGCTTATCATCTTCCTGTTATCTCTCAGGAAGGGAGGGGTGACCAGTTTACCTCCCTCTGATTTAGACTAAATCCCATAACTGTACGTTTTTCCAGGTGTCCTGGGAGTTCTTTTTATGTTTTGTCTCTCCTTTTTTATTTTGGCTTTACCAGCCCTGTGATGTGGAGGAAAGGGTCCAAGTTTGGCTTGGCTCTATCCAAATCTCCTGATACCAACTCAGAGAATAACCCAATCTTTGTGGACCCTCATGTTAAATCCTGAGATTACAGTGCAAACAGTGGACGTTGTAATTTCACAGAAACTCTGACAGGAAGCCTTGGAGTAAGTGATGTGCACAGCCCTCGTTTCCACTCTGAGGATTCCTTCATGCCGGGCTTCCATGAAACCAGCAAGCACCCCCGTGTGCCACTTCTGCTTGGGTTGACACGGAAGGGGAGAAGGCATTTCTACTTTTATGTTTCTTTTTTTTAAAATATATTTTATTGATTTTGTACAGAGAGGAAGGGAGAGAGATAGAGAGAAACATTGATGAGAGAGAGAGTCATCAATCCGCTGCCTCTTGCACACCCCCTCCTGGGGATGTGCCCGCAACCAAGGTACATGCCCTTGACCTGAATCGAACCCGGGACCTTTCAGTCCCCAAGCCAACGCTCTATTCATTGAGCCAAACCGGTTTCGGCTCATTGATGTTTCTAACTCTCTATCTCTCTCCCTTCCTCTTCGTACAAAATCAATAAAATATATATATTTTTTAAAAATCATTACTTAGTACCAGAAATACACAAGAAGACCATTCCTCAGTGGTTAGGATTTCTAAGCTGAAATGGACTTTAGAAACCACATGGTTCTCCCAGATTGTTTTTTATTTTTTATTTTTATTTAGTGAGGCTATTTTGTTGTTTTTTAATTCACAAATTGTGGCAGGAAAGGTCTTGTACCATCATCAGGTATCCAAATGCCGCAGCAATCATTCAAACATTCATCATGGTCTGTCAGCCGGATGCCAGCCAAATGTTTATTACTGACTCACTGTGCCAGCCAAGCCCTCCTGTGGTTCGAACGCGGTTCCTTTAGGAGTGGGAGAATAGCACTTCCCAGTTCTTGGGCATCTGTTCCCAACTCCCTTCCTTTCCTTTTCCAGTCTGGATAATCGCTGCTCTCTTCTCTTTCCTTCCCAGGTCTGATTCTCTACACGCCTCCTCCCCACCTCTCCACCTTAGGCTGGGAAGGGCTGATGAGATCTCACTCGGCAGGGTTGCCTTTGCTGCACGGTCTGTTCTGTGTTAGCCAAGAGGCTTTACTCACAATGCCTCACCACCAGGCATGTTCCGGGACTGGTAAGCAGATTCAGCATTCGTTTCCGTTCTTGTCCCTCTAAAGGAAAACTTGACTGCTCCATGGAAATTGGCAACATAACCACAGTCACCGAGTTTGTTCTCCTAGGACTGTCCCACAACCCCCAGATCCAGGAAGTGCTCTTTGTGCTGTTCCTGGTGGTTTACCTCCTGACCCTCACAGAGAACCTGCTGCTGCTGCTGGTGATCAGAGCTGATTCCCACCTCCACACCCCCATGTACTTCTTCCTGGGTCACCTCTCCTTCCTGGACGCTTTCTATTCCTCAGTCATCGTGCCTAAACTGCTGGAGAACCTTCTTTCCAAGTGGAAGACTATATCCCTTCTTGGGTGTTTCACCCAGATTTTCTTGGTCATATTTTCTGGAGCCGCTGAAGCTTGCCTCCTTTCAGTCATGGCCTACGACCGGTTCCAGGCTGTGTGCCACCCGCTGCTGTACATGGTGACTATGGACAGGAAGGTGTGTACTGGCCTGGTGGCAGCATCCTGGGCCGTGGGAATGGGGAGCAGCCTCGTTAACACTCTTCTCCTGGCTCAACAGAACTTCTGTGGCCCCAACTTCATCCACAGTTTTGTCTGCGAGCTTCCTCCAGTGCTCCTCTTGGCCTGTTCTGACTCCTACGTCAGCATCGCCTCCATCCTGACAACCGTGGGGGTCCTGGGCTTTGGCACCCTGGTCCTATTGCTGGGTTCCTACACCTGTATCATCATGACAGCCCTGAGGATCAACTCTGCCACGGGTCGGAGCAAGATCTTCTCCACCTGCTCTTCTCACGTTCTTGTGGTCACCGTCTTTTACGGTTCAGGAGTTTTCAGGTATGTCATACTCTATCACCTGAATAGAAATGCAGGATATTCCATGTGGCCTTGGTCTGTAGAACAAGCATTGCAAAAATAGCAGGGTAATAATCGTGATGTGATTAAGAAGTCTGGGCTCTAGTCCTGGTTCTGCTGTGAACAAACCATATGAATTATGAAAAATCCATTTTCTTTTTGAGTCCCCAATGGCCTACGCTGAAAAATGAGCTTATTCAAGGACTAATCCATGTTCCTAATTACTTTAACCTATGATCTGGGAGTTCTCAAAGGGAAATCAGGGAGCCTTTTGTAGATTTTTATTCAAAAAATGAAAACATATTCTTGAAACAGATCCCATCTTTCTTTCCTGCTGAAAAGTGATGTCTCCAATGCTTATTTATGTTATAACTATGTATTAGGCACCTACAAGACACAGGGTGCTTTACATGATTTTGGGCATGTATCATACTACAAGAAAAATATTGGTATCTCCATTTTTATATAAAAAACCCAAGTTCCTTGGAGTAACCAGGTAATTTCTCAAAGGCCCCAGAACAAGTTAGTCAGGGAGCCGCAATTTAACACAAGTCTCCCTGACTTCAAGCCTCATGCTGTTTCCTACCATGCTTCTCTCAAACATGAACAGCTACAGCTGATGAGTCCTTACTTATGGGAGACACAGTAAGGACAGCCTGAGCTCTCTGTTAGTGAAATGCAGATGAGTTTGCACAAATGGCTCTGTACTCGACTCACCTGTTTGTGACTTGGAGAGAAACCAGAGGTGGGGGGAAAAAATGATAAAGAATCATCTAGGAGAGCTCACCTGAGCCTGTGGACAAATCTCCTCATTTCTCTCTGTCTCTGTATCCTCATGTGCTGTAAGAGGACAATAAGATTTCTCCTGCCTTCCTCACAGAAACGTCAGGAGAGATAAAGTAGGTGATGAAAATCATAGTAAAACAAATGCCTTTTTTAACCAAGCATACCAGAACTCACAAAGAACATTTCAATGATGATGGTACCGTTGCTTAAAAATAATAATAATAATAATAATAATTAATGCTATTGTGGGGAATACTCCCAGTGGCACTTTAACAGGATACAGCCAAATTTTTAATCTTGTTATTTTAAACTTATATATTGTGCTTAACACATTTTTATCCTCCACTTTATGTACCAAGCTTGGGAATGTTGGGAACAACCACAGTTTTATTGGATTAAGCTTACAATTTTGCAAGAAACAATGATCACAGGATGAGAACATGTTCAGGCAGTCCTCGGGTTACGGTGGACTCAATGCATGTCGTTTCGAGGTTACATCACCATCTCCCATTTATTTATTTTAAAAGAAAAAGTTCCAACATTTCATAGTATGTACATATGTGCTTTATGTTTTTTATTATTTATTTACCACAAGTAAAGGTCAGGAATTGTTCTCTTTCTTTTAATTTTTTTTTTTTTTTTTTTTACTGTTTCACTTCATTACTGCTGTGTTTGTGCTCCATGTGAGTGATGTATGTGCTTTGGTAGGTAGATTTCGATTTACGGTGAAAATCATGTTACATTGGGCCCCGCCTTAGGAACGGATCTCCGATGAAACCCGAGGACCTACTTTAGTTGTATATATAGGGAAGAGAAGATAAAAATTCCTCACATTATCATCACAGCTATTAAAGAAGGCTGCTTTGGGGAGTATGAAGTGCTATGGAAATGCATGCAATTGTCATTAGTTCTACTCTAACCTGCAGCACTTGATCTGCTGCAGAACTTTTTTGCCCAGGGCAGTTCCTGCAATATTCTGCATAAGATCACTCATATTTGGCCCTGGCTAGTGTGCTAAATGGTTAGAGCATCAGCCCACACACTTAAGGGTCATGGGTTCGATTCCTGGTCAAGGGCAAGTTTGATCCTCAACCCTGGTCAGGGCACTTGCAGGTGGCAATTGATGGATGGTTATTTCTCCCCCCCTCCTCTGTCTTTCTCCCTCTTTCCTTTTCCCCCTTCCTCTCTCCCTCCCTCCTTTCCTTCTTTCCTCCCTCTTTCTACTTTCTTTCTCTCAGAAATCAATGGAAAAAATATCCTCAGTTGAGGATTAATAAAAAAAAGATCACTCGTGTTTGAAGGCATTCGAAGGCAGAAATGCTCAACTTCTCACTCACTGACCATACAGTTATTTCTAGGTGCTGCCACCAGTGACAGTTGGCTCAGCCCGGAGGACCCTTTTCACAGCGCCTCAGGGGTGGGATAGACGGTGGCTGCCAACAGTGCCGTGACCATTGTCCTGAGCTGTTTATCCCTTTGTGCACTTGCCTTCCAGGTACATGACCCCAGCCTCTGGTTCAGTCCTGGAGCAGGTGCTCTCCCTGCAGTACAGTGTGGTGACGCCTCTGCTCAACCCCCTCATCTACAGCCTGAAGAACCAGGAGGTGAAGGCAGCTCTGAAGAGGATGCTGGCCAGGCAGCCCAGGCTGACCTTCTAACCCGGGCCCCGCCGCCTCACCCGGAGGAAAGGTCATGGGAGAGAAGAGGAGGCAAAAGAGCTGCCACCACTCAGTGATCTCAGCATTCATTTTTTTCCAAAACAGAAGTCTGCGCTTTTCTCACCCCAGTGCCCTCCCCAGGCAAGCGAGTTTGGGAAACTTCCACAAACCAGAAGACACCATCCACAGGGGCCCAGTCACCACACCAGAAAGTGCTCACCACTTCACTGGCCATTTCTACAATGACCACTTTCCCCTCTCAATTCTTGTCCTTTCTACCCCTCCCCTCTCTGTTTCTTCCTCACTCTTTAGTTCACAGGCTGATGCTCTAGCCACTGAGCCAAACTGGTAAGAACTCTTCCTCATTCTTTTATTTTTGTCTATGCACAAAGTGTAAATCAACCTAGCTGGCCACCAGCAAACATCCCACTGCATTCTGGGGAAGTCCAGTCTTGGAACTGTGAGACCCACCTTCTCCTTTGTTCCCTTCCCACAAAATTCCTGGCAAGATCTACAGCTCCATAATAACTCAGAAAGAAAGAAATAAAATACATGCACCTCCTCTTGTCTTTGTTCTTAACTGACATCTAGAGTAAAGCCTAAAAAAAATAATAATAATAAAGCCCAGCAAATAACAAATCCTCAATAACTACTTGTTGACAATTTAAGGAATGAAGGTTAAGTTCGTCTGAGGAGTCCTTTCTCTTAAATGACCCTTGAAAATGGGAGGAGGTGAATATTGTCCTCTGACATGTAAGTCTTGAGAGCAAAGCTCCTGTCTAATAGTTTCTGTATCCTCGGTGTCTAGAATAGTCCTGTCATCTAATAGATGTTCAGTTAGCATTAGATAAGTGGGGGAGATGAATGAATGAAAGAGAAGGGGGAGTGAGATAAGGAACATATTAAAAAGAATATTTAATTTTATTCAGTAAAATTCTTGCATTCGCAACAATATAGATATCAGAGGAAAAGTAGCAGAGAGAAAAAAAATTGGGATAAAAAGAGAGGAAAAATAATCCATATTGCTGAAATTGGTTTGGCTCAGTGGATAGAGTGTTGGCCTACGGACTGAAAGGTCCCAGGTTCGATTCCAGTCAAGGGCATGTACCTTGATTGCGGGCACATCCCCAGTCGGGGGTGTGCAGGAGGCAGATGATAGATGTTTCTCTCTCGTCGATGTTTCTAACTCTCTATTCCTCTCTGTAAAAAAATCAATAAAATATATGTATTTTTTAAAAGAATCCATATTTTGGGCCATTGTCCTGAGTCCTCCTCACATAGAGCTCTGTGAATGGCATGCACAGTGACAGCCCTGCCCTGAGCCTCTTCACAGCCCCCCATAGCCTGGACCACTTCAGCTCCCTGCCTCTTCAAGACATCCCAGCCTAAAGGAATGAGAAGGAGTTGGAGAGAGCTGAGCAAATGCTCAGCTGCCATCCCATCTCCCATTCAGCTAGCAAGAAAGTTCTCAGGAAGAGAACAATAGCTGTTTCCCTCTTGTTTCTACCTAAAAGTCAAAATTTCTACATCAGTCCAGACTACCTCCATGCCAGCTCCGTCCTTGACCCTCTGACCCCAGGCTAAGAGCCTCTCTGAAAATAAATGTATTGTCAGTTTCTTTCTGCAAAGGCCTCTGAAGATTGTGGCCTTATATATAGTAAACCCACAAGTGAGATTTCTTAATATAAGGAAAATATAAGGGCCAAGGCTATGGGGCTGAGCCAGCCTCAGTTTTAGTTGTATTTCTGCTCTGACCACTTGATGGAGCTGGGCCCTTATATTTTCAAGAGCATATGGCTCCCTGAGCATGTAACTGAGGCAGAGTAATAAGTAAGTAGATGTGTGAGCTCAATGGGAGGAATGGACATCCAATCCTGCCCTTACATATACCCATACATAGGGATTATTCCTAAAACTCTGTATACTTGGGGGAAAGTTTTTGTCCCATAATTAGGAGGAAAATAACATGCAATGCATTGGAAGATTCATCACATTGTATTTAAATTTACACAAAAACTTGATATGAAGAGTATCAGGTTATTTTCTGAGAGCTTGTTTTCATTAAGTATAGAGGAGGGATGGTCTCCCCACCCCTGCTTAGCCCCATAGGTCCCTAAGTAGGCCTATTATGGAGCTGTAGATCTTGCCAGGAATTTTGTGGGAAGGGAACAAAGGAGAAGGTGGGTCTCACAGTTCCTCATTTGGAAGCTGCTAGTCTTTGAGATAAGTGAAGTCAGATTGCCTAAAGCCCAGTGGGTAGAGGGGGTGGAGGCAGTATAATTATTAGATATCGGAGGAAAGCAGGAAGAAGAAGACAGGAATTAGAAGATAACTCAGCTAATTCAAAACTGTGGTAGATTAAATTGGAGTTTTGGAATGTTGGATTGTCAAAGAAGGAAGAGATTTCTAAAAAAACCACCGAGGTCAAAACCCTCATTTTAAGAGAGGAACTTGGGATACAGAGGACAGAGGTAACCTGCCCAGATTTGAACCATCAATGAGCAGCACAAACAGACATTAGTACTCAAATCTCCTGATTTTCCTTCTTTCACATTTCTCATAATCATTGGCATAAATAAAGTTCTGTGAAAATCCTCCTTAAAAACAAGTGAAGCGGCAAGGAGGGGTAATGGAAAGCAGGGTCCAAACCCAAAGGCCCCGGTGTCGATTCTTCTATTACTGAGCTGACTGTAAGGGTCCTCTGTTTTTAGCTCTAGTTTCCAGAAAGACTTCCTCTCAGCTCTTTGTGAAGAGGATTTCCTTCTCTCAAATACAAAGAAATCCCTCAACCCTTTTCAGATGCTTGAAGCCCCTGCCCTTGCTGTCTTTTTCCCACCCCACATTTCCATCTGTCAAAATCCCACCCACATACAAAGCCAACTCAAATGCTACTCCTTTCATGAATCCTTCCTTGATCCTTTTTCCCATACATACCCTCAAATATAAATGATCTTTCCTTTTATGGATAAAAGGGCACATTTTAGGGCACATTTCTAACCTTACCCATGATGTTCATGATACTATTCCTTGTATATTATTATTTATTAGTGTTTATTCCATCTCTCTTACTAGTTCTTTTAGCCAATTTTGGATCCCCTCTATAGTTCCTTGAATATTCTAGGTGATCCATAGAAGTTTTTTGACTGAGTTGGCACAGAAAGTAAATCCATCTTTCTGTTATAAGTGCAGCCTATTTCTTTTTCGGCAGAGAAAGAAGGTAGCTATGATCTATGGCTTCAGTATCCACCCAACACCCTAGTCCCTCTCCCTCCAGGAAGAAAATACAGCCAGCCATTCAAAATCAGACCCTTTATTTAGGACAGAGGTAGAATCCATTCTTGTAGTGAAAGTGCCACCAGGGGCATTCAGCATGGGACAAAAGTCTAGTGCACCAGTCACATATCCCTAGAGAACTGTCCTCACGTGTCCAATGGTGTTACTACCAGGCCCAGGTCTCAAAGACAAATTAGCTTCAAGTTGAGTACAAAGATGCAAACTGGGGTATCTATGAGGAGTTCCAGGAGCAGAATAAAAACAGAAGCAAGGACAGTCGGTGTTCACAACTTCTTGCAGAGCCACTGTTCCAGCTTCTCAGAGCAGAGTGGCTTATGCGGCAACCTGATAATGGAAAGGAGACAGAGCAAGTTGGCTGAATGGGTCTTAGCTTAACCTTCCATCTAGCTTTATCCCCAGGAGAGCTAAGATATAACAGTATGAGTGAAAATTACAGAAAGACTTTTCTAGCCAGATGAGTCACCTTGTAGAATAGAGTATATTTTTAAAACTAAAAACAATAAAATAAAATAAAAAACTTCAGGGCTAGAAAAGGTATACAGAGGTACTGAGGGTTCACTTCAGGGTCAAGGACTATACAAGTCAAATCAGATGTGCAAGTCTAGCTGACAGGAGGTTGGGTCTCAGCCTTCTATGGGGAATTCCTATTAGAACAATTGCCAAACAGGAGTGGAGTGATGGAGGCTTAAAATTTGGAAACCTGAATCTGCTCGATGAGTGTTGCTTTGGAGACTATAGTCTATTAGGGGTGTCGAACTCAATCAGAGAAGGGGCCAAAATCTAAAATCCAGCCTAAATCGCGGGCTGAATAGTTTACTGAACAGTCATAAACTGTCATTGTGATGGAAACGCAGCGGAGTGCAGTGATGACAGCGCGGTGCGGGCCACATTGCAAGGCCTGGCGGGGCAGATTTGGCCCGCGGGCCTTGTGTTTGACACATGTGGAGCCTCTAGATTAAATGGCCAGAAGATAGAGAGGGGAGAAGTGGTGCAGGAGCTAAAGGGGTGAGAAAAAGAAAGGGAATGGGGAGTAGAAAATAGAATAGGGGCTCACCAGTAGTCAATTCCTTCACTATCCAGGATCTTCTTGGCACACATCATGTCATCAGTAAGGTCATCATCCAAGAATTCTGGAAATAGTTAGAGGGAACAAAAAGAGAGCTGAGTATTATCCAGAAAAGTAGTAAGTGTTTCTCTTCCCTGTATCTAGTAGGTCTGGTCCTTCTCTGGAGGCTTATGCCTATTTCCTTTCTACATAAGAAACCCAATACAGAAATCCAATGCCTCCCCTAGTCTGGAGGAATTATCAACCTCATCAACTGACTTACTCTGAAAATGTTAGGTATCAGACTTCAAGACTCCCAGACAGCTCAGATCATCTACCCATAAACTTGATGGGACTGTTCGGGGATTTGATGATGATGAAAATTTTTAGCAGCCTCCTACATAGTATTCTCAATCCAAGTCCCCAAAGTTGATGTGGAGTCCAAGGCAGTGAATCCAGAGATCATAAAGGAGGAGGCTCAGAAAAACAGAGAAATGGGATAAAAGAGGCTACTCACTATCACAGGAGATGTCACAGATGTTCTTTGACTGTATCTGATTGTCCCTGCACCAAAGTTTATTATTGATCTGGAAGAGTCCATATTCTGTC
Organism: Pipistrellus kuhlii; assembly: GCF_014108245.1. Classification (NCBI taxonomy): domain Eukaryota; kingdom Metazoa; phylum Chordata; class Mammalia; order Chiroptera; family Vespertilionidae; genus Pipistrellus; species Pipistrellus kuhlii. Next base: position 41,370,577 of record NW_023425529.1, read on the forward strand.
TTGCCATTGTTATTGACTATGGTTTGTGTGTCGAAACCACTGACATGAAATATGTTACAGATCCCTGGTAAAAGAAGAGAAAGGTATCACAAGAATGTCCAGGCATCGCATAAATGAGGACCTGTATTCCTAGAGAGAAAATGGCTCTCCAGCAAGTTCCCAAATATGGCAAAGCAACAGAGTATCTTGATGAGATAAAAAGAAACGTTCCAAAAAGATCAGACAATGGGATAAAGAAAATATAGGAGAATAATGTATTAAACATGTAAATAGATCAACAATAGGGTTATTAGTTTGATGAAAGTAAGGATAAAGGAGTGAGAATAGAGAAGAGAAACTGATGAAGAATAGGATGAAGCAAGGCAGCAAAAACTCACATTCAGGTAGAGTGACTCCTCCATAGCCATCCATGTCTTTCAGCACCTGGGACAGCTCACATTTTGTAAATTCCTTGGCCTGAAGGGTAGGGAACAGAATGCCCAGCAGGAGCAGAGACGCGAAGGACATCATGTTGGCTTCCCCTAATAATTTGAAGTGGACGCACCACTCGTTCTCCACCTCCTTTTATTCGCGGAGAAAGCCTGGCACCAAGCCCTACTTCTAGGAAAAGGTTGAAGAACAATGAGTTGTGCCACACAGAAACACTGAACCTGCCAACTTCCTTCCGTAATTTCACCCCACTTTTCCTTCCCCTTCCCTAATCTCTAGTCCATACCACGTATTGTTTTTCCTCTGTCCAGAGAGAGTTCCAAGCATGATCCTGTTCCCCAGTTGGCTTTATTTATACTTTTGTTTCTTGTGGGGTTGGTTCTAGGAAGGAGGATGTCCCCAGCCAACCTCAAGAACAAAGGAGACCTCACAGGTATTATGAGTGAGGCAATCAGAACACGGGATAAAAGTCCATGGCCAATGCCACTTTCCCTCCACAGACATACAGAGTAAGTAAAAGGAGTATATGTTAATATACGCCATGGTCCCAGGATTAGAACTCGCACTTGTCCAGTCCACCCAGTACAAAGCCAAGGAAGAATCCCTTGGTGTAGTGATTTATGGCTGAGGGCTCAGGAATGGTTATAAAATATGGCAACACAGACTTTAAGAATCAGATATGACTCGGATCTAGAGACTTACTACTTCAGGAAAACAGAGAACTTGAAAAGTGTGTGTGACGGTACATATTTATATATCCTATGCACTATTATCAGGCTCCCACCTCCAATCCCCAAACCTGATTCTGCACTGAAAATAATTGAAACATTATGTAAATCCAAAACTAATAACTTGTAGCAGATTTGTTCATGGGTATACTAGTAGAAACTTGTAGACACCCTCAGAATTGGCTTCTGTAGATTAAAAATAGAGTGACCCAAGCCAATAAAAAAAATTTAAAAAATTAAAAAAAAAACTGAACTTTAGTCAAAATCGGTTTGGCTCAGAGGATAAAGAGTCAGCCTGCAGACTGAAAGGTCCTGGGTTCGATTCCAGTCAAGGGCATGTACATTGGTTGCGGGCACATCCCCGATAGGGGGTGTGCAGGAGGCAGCTGGTCAATGTTTCTCTCTCATCAATGTTTCTGGCTCTCTATCCCTCTCCTTTCTTCTCTGTAAAAAAATCAATAAAATATATATTTTTAAAAAACTGAACTTTAATCACTTTAAGATTAGGCTAGGATATAAATGGATCCTATAAAACCAGATTCTACGTCTGAGCTTTAAGATCAGTGCCTCTGAGCAAGTGGAGGTGATGGTACTAACTCTGAATAATTCCTTCAACTTGTTGGCAACAAGCTTCATGTGCCAATAGCTGTTAGCCTCCTTCATGCCATGGCTCATCCTCTAAACATACTTTCTTATATTGCAGAGAGGTATCCTTCCCAACTAAACTAGTTAAAGACTTCCAAACTTAAGGCACTGCAAACTGTTATATTCTACAACTCTTCAGAATCAGGGAAACTCTTCTTGGTTTTATTCCATTTCTGTACATGGATAACCAGTATACGAAGTAGCAGAGTGAAATGAGTATGGAAATCTTGGAGTGCCAAGAGAGAGGAGGAGAAAGTCCTGATAGCAAAGAGATACATTTTCAGAAACAGAAGAAATGCTGCTACTGAATTTCTCCTCCACTCCACCCAAAGGCATTGGGGGAGGTACATGAAGGACAGGAACAGGAATTCTATACACTAGTAAGCAAGTATGGTTGAGAATGTGACTGGGAATGAGAGGATGTGTGATAGGGACTCATTTAAAAAGCTAGTCCTGCCCTGCTGGTATGGCTCAGGTCACGGTTCGATTCCCAGGCAGGCACATGCCCAGGTTGCAGGCTCGATCCCCATTGTGGAGTGTGCAGGGGACAGCGGATCAATGATTCTCTCTAATTGTTGATGTTTCTATCTCTCTCTCCCTCTCCCTTCCTCTATGAAATCAATAAAAATAAATTAAAAATTTTTAATTTTTAAAATCTAGTTCTGAGGACTAGTCTTTCCAATAGTGGAGTCTAGTGTAAAATGCCTTCTGTCCTGGGCAATGAACTAAGTACTTGCGATAGAATAAACAAGTGGGTCAGGAATCACAGGGACTTTCTACACATCTAGTCAAGTCAAGACTTATGGCAGTAGCCTGCTTGCCTATAATTTGACTAGAGCCTGGTGCACAAAATTCATGCATAGGTGAAGTCCCTACACCTGGCTGGCAATCAAAGCATAACCATCTGGAGTGAAAGGGCAGGTGCCAGCTGACCTCTGGGCCCTGAGCAGTACACTCTGAGTGTGACCGGACACTGTGGGCTGGGGCACAGCGTGGGCCTCTGGGCCACCCAGCAATGCCACACGGAAGCCAGGTGGGCAGTGAGCTCTCTCCGGGCCAACCTTGCAGACCAGCTCCTGCGTGAACTCACAGGGAGCCCGACCAGCCCCTGCAGTCCTGACAGCTGTGGACCAGACTCACTCAGAAGAGGCCGTGTGGGTGTGGGGTGGGCTCCGCATAGGTGCCTGGCACCTGAGCATAGGGGCTTCCCCAGCACTCGAGGCCTGGCATCCCGGGGGCAGGGGGAAGTAGCAGAGGGAGTGAAAGCAAGCTCTGCAGACACCCTGCATTCTCACCACACCTTCGTCCCCATCACTCCCACCACCAGGTAGCCGGTGAGAGATTGCAGTGCATCACCGACACCCACCATGTTCCACGCCACCGCCTGGTGGTCAGCACACATCATAGCAAGTGGTCGAATGACTGCCCACAGGAACAATTTGCATATTAGGCTTTTATTACATAGGATTACCTCTGTCCTTTCCTATGAGCAATAAAAAGCAGTGTTCAGATCAGAAATCACAGCCAAGTGCAGGGGGGTAAAATATGACTCAGATAAGAGGAACCATTACTTTCCTAGAAATGTTTATACAATAGTGTTTCTTGAGGTCATCTGGAAAAGATCGATATCTAATGGCTACAGTCACATTCAGAGAAAGATGTAGATTCTTAGAAGTAGACCAAAGAAGGACAGCAAACAATGATCGCAGCCCTGGAAGAGAGAGTGTATGGCATGATGTGCACAGGTCGTGGAGAAAAGCTCCTGCTAAAATCTCCCTCTCCAGAGAGGCTGAGTGAGGTGGTCTGCTTGCAGGCTGAGATCTGAGTCAAGGCAGTGAAGGGGCATTTACAACACACCAGATTTTTCAGAAACACACTAGGAAGCTATGCGCAGTCTCTCAGGGGCTACAGTAAAAACCAGGGTTTCTCAAACTGTCCCTTTTAGAGAATGTCTGGAGATGAAGGAATCAGAAGCATCTATTTCAAAGGACATCTGGCAGTAGCCATCCGAAACTATGGTTTGTAGGTGAGCAGTAGTTTAGAGACAGAACCAAGGACAACCCTTTGGAAGGACACCCTTGGAGCCACAATGGTATTGAACATGACTTCTTCTAGTTAATATTCTCACCTTGGTCTACTTCCTCTCATAATTCAAGTAAATTATCACTAGATGAATAAAGCTAGATCTTGAATTTAAAATCCAAATTTCGGACAAAATCTTACATTAGAGAGTTATTTAAATTAAAGAGTTATTTAAGAGTCTCATGCTCTACCGACTGAGCTAGCCGGGCACCTAAATTAAAGAGTTATTTAAAGCAAATAAAATGTGCAGAGGGGGTGCTCTCTACTGGCACTTTCTGACCTGGTTTCTTAATCAAATGTCCTTGCAAAGTCCCTTAGCACTATTGATTCACATCCTATACCCACACCAAAGGTCTGCTCTCCATTTACATGGAATTATTTTAAATTGTTGTGCTGCATTACTATATCTATACCTGCTTTTTTGCTTATATGAACCATTAATTAATTTATTTTTTATTATTTTGTGTGTGTATGTTTTAATTCGCACCTGTGAATATTTTTTCATTGATTTTTAGGGAGAGTGGAAGAGAGAGGGAAAGACCAAAAGAAATATGGATGTGAGAGAAACACATGAACTGGTTGTCTTCTGCATGAGCCCCAACCAGGGCCCGGGACAGGGAGGAGCCCGCAACCAAAATCTGTGTCTTTGACAGGAACTGAACCTGAAACTCTTTGGTCCACAGGCTGATATTCTATCCACTAAGCCAGACCGGCTAGGGCCATTAATTTATTTTTTGGATTGAGAATACTATCAACAAAAAATGCAAATATACAAATGTAAATCAAAACACAAATGATTTTCAAATGCTAATTAAAATTACCTTTTAATTTAATATTAGCTTAAAGAAATTGATATGCATGTAATTACCAAAATGTAGTAAAATATCTATACATATATCAATAGATTTTTCATTCTTAATTTACAAAATTTCTATTTTTAAATAAACAAATATTTATATAACTACATCAACACTTTTGATAGAATCTTATATCCTGCTTTTTGTTAATATGGTTCTTGTTCTTCTTTCATTTTTTGGATTGGTTTTATCTCCTTTCATATCCTCCCTGCCACACATTGTCCCATTAATGTGTATTAACAGGTTACCATATACCCACCCATATTTTTATCAATTATTGTACATATATATATATATATATATATGTTTTGCTGTTCATTTTTAAACTATTAGCCCATCTGAAATTATATCTGGGTTCTCTCTTCCATTCAACTTACCATATTTGTATATTCTGACATAAATACCTGTTGTTTTCATTGTAGTGGCTTTTTGGTATGTTCTGATATCTGGTATGACAAGACTTCCTTCTTATTCTCTCTCTTTTAGGAAATTAATCAAACTTTTTAGTTTCAAAAAGAATTCAAACCTATATAAAGTTGTAAAAATAGGTATTTTCAATATCCTTTTTAAAGGGTTAATGTAATTCAAGGAAAAGTAGACATTTAAATTGCTGATAATATAAGCATTTAATGCCACACATTCTCTTCTAAGCGCTGCATTTTAATTTACATACAATTAAATGACTTATTTTAATGTTATATTTTTATTTAGTTCAAAATATTTCTTAATTTTCTTTAAGATATCTTCTTTGACCAGTTGGCTATTTAAAAGTATGTTCTCTAATTTCAGAATATTTGGGGGGATTTTTCATACATCTTTCTGTTATTTTTTAAGTTTGATTCTACTATAATATTTTAATTCTATCTTTGCTTACATGTAAGTTTATTATTCTATTTTGTTTCTGTTGAAATTTATAGAATATATTTTTATTTTTATTAGTCAAACTGAAAATATTACTAATACATTTTAAATAAAGTTAATTAATATCTTTTTAAAATATATATATTTTATTGATTTTTTTACAGAGAGAAAGGGAGAGGGATAAAGTTAGAAACATAGATCAGCTGCCTCCTGCACACCCACTACTGGGGATGTGCCTGCCGGCAACCAAGGTACATGCTCTTGACCGGAATCAGTCCGCAGGCCGACGCTTTATCCGATAATTTTAGTTTTGAATAGCTAACCGGACAGACTAAATGTTGTTATTATTATTTTTTGTTACAGGTCAGGTTCCCTAGGAAACAGCGTCTGAAATGGAGATTGATACGCAGGAAGTTAAGGGAGAGTGCTTTTGTGTGTGCATATGTTGGGGTGGGGCGAGATGGGAAGCAGTAGGGAGGAGGATAGATCAGAGGGACAAGCCGAACTGTGGTGCAGTCACAACAAAGGGTTCTGCCAAATTCATGGGAAGTTGGAGCTGAAATGGCCCTGAGTTCCTATTCTTAGAAGTGATAAGAGCATCTTTAAGAATTGCCAGGCTGGTGTGGGTCAGTGGGTGAATGTTGACCCATATACCAAGAGGTCACCTCTGAAAACAGCACCCAGTAAGGGATTAGTTGCAATAGTGCTCTCCTGAGGACATTCTGAGAATAGCACTCTAGGGGTTCAATTCCAGGGAGGGCACATGTCGGGGTTTTGGGTTTTATGCCCAGCAGAGGGAGTACTGGAGGCAGACAATCTATGTTGATGTCTCTCCTCCCTTCTCTCTAAAATCAATAAGAACGTATTTTTAAAAAAGAATAAATAACAGTGATAGCTCTGACAGGTCAACTTTTCCTCTATCCAGAAGACCCTACCATACATTGGCAAATACTTTCATTGAGGGAAAATTTACATACAATTAAGTGACTTATTTTAAGTGTACAGTTTGACAAGTATTAATAAATATATACTACACCCATGTAACACCACAATCAAAATACAAAATATTTTTCTCACTCCAAAATTCTCTCATATCCTTAGCAGTCAGTGCCTCCTCCCCAGCACCAGGTAAACTTTAATATTATTTCTATAACTACCGTGTTTCCCCGAAAATAAGACATCCTTCGAAAATAAGACTTACTTACAGGTTTCCTTCTGAGTGAAATATAAGGCATCCCTCGAAAATAAGGCCCCCCTAGGCTAAACATGGGAGATTCGGTCCACTGATTCTGACAGAAATGGAGTCACAAGAAATTCACCAGGAAATTCAGGAATTAGATTGTTATGATGATGTTCCAGAAAATGATGACATGATTGTCATTGAATAAATGAGTAAAGTCTTGATACTGTAGGATTCACAGTTTGTCTGGTTTGTGTTGACAACTACCATACTACCGTACCATATACAGGTAATAAATTTCCTTTATTTTCATTTAACAATAAATGTGCACCGTATTCTTCTTCATGGAAAAATAAGACATCCCCTGAAAATAAGACCTAGCGCATCTTTGGGAGCAAAAATTAATATAAGACACTGTCTTATTTTTGGGGAAATAGGGTAGAAGTGGGCTTGCCTATTCTAGAAATTAACATAAATTGAATCATACAATATTATGTTTGGTGCCTAGCTTTCTTTTTTTATTATTTTTATTGATTTTTAGAGAGGAAGGGAGAGGGATAGAGATAGAAATATCAATGATGAGGAAGAATCATTGATCAGCTGCCTCCTGCACACTTCCCACCCCCACTGGGGATCGAGCCCACAATCCAAGCATGTGCCCTTGGCCGGAATCGAACCTGGGATCCTTCAGTCCACAAGCTGATGCTCTATCCACTGAGCCAAACTGGCCAGGGTGGTGCTAGCTTTCTTTACTCAGTATATGTTTTATATCCATCAATGTTACCATGTGTAATTATAGTTCATTCCTTTTTACTACTGAGTAGTTTTCCATTATATGAACATGCACAAATATTATTTACTTGATGGTGGACATATGAGTTATTTCCACCATGGGCTACTATAAACAAGGCTGATTTGTACATTCGAGTGCAAATCCCACTGTGAACTTATGCTTTCATTTCTCTTGGATCAATACCTAGGAATGAAGTTAATGTGACATTTGAAAGTATATGATTAGTGGGGAAAGGGCAGAGGGTGGGGTGGGAACCTGGTGGAGGGGAGCAATGGAGTGGGGGGAAATGAGGAACATTTGTAATAATATGAACAATAAAGATTTATTTTTTTAAAAAGTGTATGATTAATTTATTTTTAAATGTCAGACATTTTTGTCCAAATGCTGACTCATCTTTGCATCCCATCAACAATGAATGAGAATTGCCATTGCTCCACATGCTCAGCAATGCTTGGTATTATCAGTCTCTGATTTTGACTGCTCTATATAATGACATCTCACTGCTCCTGAATATCTCTATATGTAACAACTGGCTGATCCTAAATCATCTTTTGTAAAACTCCTGTTCAAATCTGTTGTCTATTTTTCATTATATTTTCTATTTATCTTTTTTTTTTAAATCCTCAACCTAGAGGATTTTTTTTCCCATTGATTTTTTTTTTTTAGAAAGTGAAAGGAAGAGGGGAGAGGGAGTAAGAGGAGAGAAACATTGATGTCAGAGAGACACATCCATTAGTTGCCTCACACATACCCCAACCAGGGCCATGAATCGAACCTGCAACCTTCTGGTGCACAGGCTGGCGCTCTAACCAATGAGAAACACCCAGCCAGGGCTGTGTATTTGTCATTATGTTGTCAACTCTTTCAAAGTTAGAGAGTTTTTTGTATATAATAGATACAAATTATATTTCAGATACATTTATTGTAAATATTTTCTCTCAATCTATGGCTTGCCTTTTTTTATTTATAGTAGCTTATGAGTAGCTTAATTTTTTTTTTCTTGCATAATGAGAAATCTAGAAGCAAATAGTGCAGATTTGGTGCTTTGAATAACAACCAAAGGCTAAATTGTGTGAAACGTCAGATTTGAATTCTGACTCCACAGTTTAATAACTGTATAACCCTGGCCAGTGTATTTGCCCTCTCTGTGCTGTAGTTGCCCGATACAGATATAAATTGTAGATCATGATAATAACTACCTCCTAGGATTCTTGTGAGGCTGCAGTGAGATAATTTTATAAAACTCTTATATCAGAGTGCCTAGCAGAGTGCATATTCAGCAAATGGTCTCTTTTGAATTGTTATTTTACTACATCCTCTTCTTTATAGCCTCTCCATTCATTCTTTTTTTTGGGGGGGGGGGGGGGAGGTGAAAACATTTATTGATGAACAAGGTGAAGCAGGGTTCAGAGGCATCAGATATTAGCTGCAGGAATATGGCCCAGGTTCAAGGTCAACAACAAGTGGAAAGTTTAGAGTCAGCTAAGAAGATGGTTCCAACAGTCTCTGGGGGGAAGTGGGGATTCACAGGACATGTGTGGAATCAGCTGGATGACTGTAGGACTGTAGCTGGGTCTCCAGAAACAGCCCAACTATAGCTGGGATGCTAGAAAGTGTTGTACAATTGTAGCTGAGTCTCTGAAAACTGCTAGGCAACAGTGGCTGGGTCTCTGGAAACAAGTGTTGTATGAGTGCTCCAAGGAGCTGGTGGATTGTAGGAGGGGCCACCTGGTTAATGAACCTCCTCAGTGTTGCGTAGGGGTCCCCAGACTCCAGCTCTTGCCTCCAGGAGAAATGAAGAGATGACTGTCAAGAAGGGGATGATTCCACGGGGAGGCCCTCCTAGTGGTGCTTCAAGCCTTTGCAAGAGTGCCTTGTGTTGGGAGTGGGGGTGGCTGGGGAGAGGTCATTGGGGGAGGGGGAGGAAACTTATGTAATACTTTAAACAATAAAGAATTTACTTTTATTTTTTTATTTTATTTTATTTTTATTTTTAGAAGGAAATTTCTTTATTGTTGTAAAGTTACTTATTTCAAACCCAGGCCATCTCCCCCACCTACTTTTATTTTTTAAAAGAGTGACTTGTGTCTCTACCCTGTTTCCCCGAAAATAAGACAGTGTCTTATATTAATTTTTTTCTCCCAAAGTTGCGCTAGGTCTTATTTTAAGGGGATGTCTTATCTTTCCATGGGCTAGGTCTTATTTTCGGAGGATATCTTATTTTCGGGGAAACATGGTAGTTGCAGAGGCCAGGTGGTCCCGAGTCAGCGTCTGGGAAGTTCTGCGTATGTGCTGGCATCAGCTGAGGGCTCCGTGGGCTGAGGGGACACAGCTTGGGCTGCTCTGAGGGTGAGGGCCGGCTGGTCCAGCTGAGGATATGTCACCTCCAGGGCGTCACCTGCAGCAGGGCTTGGGCCCTGCATCTCCCTCTCTTTCTCAGGAAGTGCACAGACTGTGGCCTCATCTGGTGGGCTCCCTGTGATGGCAGCAGCCGGGCTGAGCCTCTCCTGGGGCCTCTGCTCCTCGCCTTTGCTGTGGAAGGACTCGTGTTTTCTCTGATGCTGACGATGGACTTGGATGCAGGCTTCGCATCCCCTTATGCCCCCTCCAGCGGCCCGGGCCCTGGTCCTGGCTTGTGTAGGAGGTAACCAATTAGTGTGTTTCTCTCACATCGTTATTTCTCTGTCTCTCCCTCTTTCTTACATTCTCCCTAAAAATCAAAGGAAAAATATCCTCTGGTGAGGATTAACACAAGAAAAGAAAAAAAGATTGCTCTGTCATTTCATTTCAAGCAAGCTTTTATACAGGGTTGGGGGATGCAGTAAAAAGCTCCTGGGAAGGCATATGACAATAATTTCTTTAATTATTCTCAGGGGAATCCAGTGGCGTTGGCAAAGCCATGTCCTGGAAACACACTTTGCCAAAAGGCAAGAGTATTGTCAGCTTGACCTTCAGCCCATGTGCCAGAGGGTGAGTTTTGTCATTTAAGTCCAGCCAAGCACCAGGAATGAGTATGACTCAGGCCCACCCAAGAATGCACATAAGAGAGAGGAGACAAGATGGCAACCGAACAGACGGACTTGTTCTGACCCTGGTCCCAGAACAGATAAAAGCAGCGTCTGAGTCGCTCAGGGAATATTGATTGGCAGCTAAGGGGCAGCGGAACTCTAAAGGAAGGTAAGGAAGAGTCCGCTGGACAGGATTTCCTGACCAAGCAGCCAGCACTGCGGTGGCGGAGACCTCTCCCGGAGCTACGGGCTCAGAGGGAAGGCTGCGCCATCTTACCAGGAAAGGAGGATCTTCTCTGAGGCCTGGAGTGCCCACAGCGGAGGAGACTATCGAGCAGCTGTGATGCCCCAATCGGCGCAAACACGTGGATTCAGGGGAGTTCTTCCGTCACCCACGGAAAGGTCAGAGTTTGCGGGGATAGTGTGAGGGTTCTGGGTCCCCGCTGCACCAGCAGCAACTGCAGCCGTTGTGCGCCTGAGCGGCCCCCACGCCGAGCTGCCAAAGAAAGGCTGCGGCTGCAGCGAGAATCCTGCCCTGCAAAACCCAGTGCTGGGTTTGACGTAATCTTCCCCAGAAGCGGGACTTTTTTTAAAACGCCAAGGGACACGGGACAGATTGTTAAGAATCGGGGCTGTCCCACCAAAGGCAGAACATCTGGACACCTTGGTGTCTGATCCCCTTCACCCCCTTGCTTCTGAATACTAGGGAAGGACTGCTCAGTTGGGCATATCCTGGGGACTGCAAGGGGAAATTGCCTTCCTGGAAATGGGGGATCGGAGCCAGAAGAGATAGTCTGAGAGCCAGCCGGCACCCTGGCAGCTAGAGCCATAGAGAAAGAAGGCCAGAGCAACTAAAAAGACTGGGAGGTCAAACCAGAAACACTGCCACCTAGGGGCTGAATTACAAACTGCCTTTTTTTGTGTTTTTTTATTTTTACTTTTAATTAATCAAAAATAAATGGACACAAATAACTAAGATATAGCCTACTTAAAATTAAGGACTACCTTACAAAACTGAGGTGCAGTGGAATGCTGGGAACTGCAAGACTGTCTGGTCCGAGAATCAGGCGTACCAAATACAATAACAGGAAGTGAATGACCACTACTGGACATTTTTATGCTAATTTTACTATTCTTTATTTTATTTTCATTTTTTACATCTTTTACTTAAGAAACAATTTTTTTTCTTTTTTCCTTACTTGATTTTACCTTTTCAATTATTACATTTTTCAATCTCAATCATCACTATTACTACTGCTATTTTGCATTTTTTGTTTCTTTTTTCTTCTTTTTTTTTTCTCCAGTACCATTTTATTTTCTCTTTATTTTACATTGGGATTAGTCTTCATTCTATTTTAATCTCTACAATAGCATCGTTCAACCCTATCTCTACTCGACCTTTACATCATCACTCTCTTAATAACCTTTACCTTTTTTGTCTCCTGTTTATCCTATCCCTTTCAGGCTTTAGTTTTTCCCGTATTCTTTATGTATACCCCTGCTAAAGCTCTCACCATACTTATAGATCTAATTTCCAACCCCCTGATCAAGTGTATAAATACCACTCTCTTCACTATATTAACTAGTTTAAAAAAAACAAAAAACTGTTCTCCTCTCTATTTTTTTGTCATTGTTTGCATGAATGTTGATTATAGTGAATTTTTATGCTTTTTAGTGAAATTGTTTTGCTTATTCTTGTGTTCTTATTGTTGCTTTGTATTTTTTAAAAATCCTTTGTTTTTGTTTGTTTTTTACTTCTGTATATCATAGCCTTACTTAATAATAGTGGATATTGTAGTTTGTATTAATATCCAAGTATTGTTGCTGGCATTGGCTGGGATTAGTGGTTGTTCTAGGGGAATTTTCTCCACATATATATATAGTTTGTTTCCCCTTTCTCTCTTAGTCTGCCTTCTCTCTCTCTCTCTCTCTCTCTCTCTCTCTCTCTCTCTCTCTCTCTTCTTTTCTTTTTCCCCTGTTTTCCAACTTCATTTTGTCATTACTTATTTTCTTCTTTTTCTATCTCTTTATTTATCCCTCTTCTTTTTATTTTTTTTATTTTTCTTTATTTTATTTTTACCTTTCTTCCTTCTCTCCTATCCCCTAATTTGCCTTTCTCTAGTGGTCACCTTTATTAGAGGTTATTAATATCGTAAATACATTCCTGTTAAGTGCCTCTTGTGTTGTACCTGGTAGTGTTGTATTTTGTGCCTTTAAATCAATGCAGGAGAAGGAGTACCACATAACCAGAAAAGAGAGGCCATGGGGAGACAAAGAAATAGCCCGCACATGAAAGAAAAGCAGGCATCACCAGAAAAAAGAAGTAAACGACTTAGTGGCAAGCAACCTACCAGAGCAAGAATTCAGAGTAATGATCATCGGATGGCTAAAAAGAATGGAAGAAAAATTTGACAATAACCAAAAAGAAATGAAGAAGAACCATGAGGAATTGAAGAAGAACCAAGAGGAATTGAAGAAGAACCAAGAGGAAATGAAGATGAACCAAGAAGAAATGAAAAATGACATCGCTACCATGAAGAACTCAATAGAAAGCATCAAGAGTAGACTAGATGAAGCAGAGGACCGCATCAGTGAGCTAGAAGACAAGATGGAAAAAAATACCCAATTAGAGCAGCTTCGAGAAAAAAAAAAATTAAAAAGCAGGCGGAGAGCCTATGGGAGCTTTGGGACAATACAAAACAAAACAATATTCGAATAATAGGGGTTCCATAAGGAAAGGAAACTGAGGGAGACATGGAAAAAGTATTTCAAGAAATAATGACAGAAAACTTTCCTGAGATAGAGAAGAAAAAACCCACACAAATCCAAGATGCTCACAGAGTACCAAGCAAAATGAATCCCAGAAGACCAATGCCAAGGCACATTATAATTAAATTGGCAAACACCAACGACAAAGTAAGAATCTTAAAAGCAGCCAGAGACAAAAAGTTACATACAAAGGAACCCCCATCAGACTAGCAACTGATTTCTCAACAGAAACTTATCAGGCCAGAAGGGAATGGGATGAAATATACAAAGTCATGCAAAGGAAGGGTCTGAATCCAAGAATACTGTACCCAGCAAGGCTATCGATCAAAATAGAAGGGAAAATTAGGAGCTTCACAGACAAAAAAAGACTGAAGGAATTTATCTCCACCAAACCAGCAATGCAAGAAATGCTAAAGGGTCTACTGTAAAAATAAAGAAATAGGAAGCAAAGAAGGAACACAGGGGTATAGAATAAAAATGGCGTCAAATGAGTACCTGTCAATAATAACATTAAATGTAAATGGATTAAATGCTCCAATCAAAAGACAAAGGGTAACAGATTGGATAAGAAAACAAGACCCATACATCTGTTGTCTACAAGAAACCCACCTCAGAAAAAAAGATGCACACAGACTGAGGGTGAAGGGATGGAAAAAGGTTTTCCAGGCGAATGGAAATGAAAAAAAAGCTGGGGTAGCAATACTTATATCTGACAAATTAGATCTCAGAGTGGAGGACATAACAAGAGATAATGAAGGCCACTTCATAATACTAAAGGGAGCAATCCAATAAGAATAAATAACCCTGATAAATATATATGCACCCAATACGGGAGCACCCAAATACATTAAAAATAAAAAATAAAAAATAAATAAAAAATAAAAAAACCTGCTGGAGGACATTAAGGGAGAGATTAATAGCAATACAATCATAGTAGATTTTAATACCCCACTGTCACCCTTGGACAAATCATTTAAACAAAAAATCAGCAAAGAAATATCAATCCTGCCGAAACCGGTTTGGCTCAGTGGTGGAGTGTCGGTCTGCAGACTGAAAGATCCCGGGTTCAATTCCGGTCAGGGGCATGTACGTTGGTTGCGGGCACATCCCCAGTGGGGGGCGTGCAAGAGGCAGCTGGTTGACGTTCCTAGCTCTCTATCCCTCTCTCTTCCTCTCTGTAAAAAATCAATAAAATATATATTTTTAAAAAAAAAAAGAAAAGAAAAAAAAAGAAATATCAATCCTAAATGACTCACTAGACCAGATGGAATTAATCGACATCTTCAAAACATTCCACCCCAAAGCCACAGAATATACATTCTTATCAAGTGCACAAGGGACATTCTCAAAGATAGACCACATTTTGGGACATAGGCAAAGTCTCTTCAAGTTCAAGAAGATAGAAATCATATCAAGCATCTTCTCAGATCATAGTGGCATAAAACTGGAAATTAACTACAATAAAAATAACCCAAAGAAATCAAACACATGGAGACTAAACAACATGTTATTAAACAAGGACTGGGTTACCAGAGAAATCAAGGAAGAAATTAAAAACATCCTAGAAACAAATGACAAGGAAAACACAACAATCCAAAATCTATGGGACACAGCAAAAGCAGTTTTGAGAGGGAAGTTCATATCTCTACAAGCCTATTGCAAAAAACAAGAAAAAATGGTAACAAATTATCTAACTCTACAACTCAAAGAGTTAGAAAAAGAGCAACAAGAAAAGCCCAGTATAACCAGAAGGAAGGAAATAACAAAAATCAGAGAGGAGATAAACGACATAGAGACCAAAGAAACAATACATAAGATCAAAAAAACCAAGAGCTGGTTCTTTGAAAGGTTAATCCAGATAGATGAACCTCTAGCCAGGCTAACCAAGAAACAAAGAGAGAGGACTCAAATAAACAAAATCAGAAACGAAAGAGGTGAAATAACAAAAGACCCCACCGAAATACAACGGATTGTTACAAAATACTACAAACAACTCTATTCCAACAAAATGAACAACCTGGAGGAAATGGACATATTCCTAGAAAAATACAAACTTCCAAAACTCAATCAGGAAGAACCTAAAAATCTCAATAGACCAGTGACTTGGGAAGTCATCAAAAAGCTTCCAACAAACAAAAGCCCAGGGCCAGATGACTTCACAGGAGAGTTTTGCCAAACATTCAAGGAAAAACTAAAACCTATCCTCCTCAGACTATTCCAAAAAATTCAAGAGGAAGGAACACTTCCAAACTCCTTCTATGAAGCCAGCATCACCCTAATACCAAAACCAGATAAAGACAACTCAATGAAAGAGAATTACAGGCCAATATCCCTCATGAACATAGATGCCAAAATCCTCAACAAAATCCTAGCAAATCGGCTCCAGCAGAGCATCACAAAGATCATACACCATGACCAAGTAGGATTTATTCCAGGAATGCAAGGATGGTACAATATCAGCAAATCAATAAACGTGATACATCACATAAACAAATTGAAAGATAAAAATCATATAGTCATATCAATTGATGCAGAAAAAGCATTTGATAAAATCCAACACCCTTTCCTGATAAAAACTTTCAACAAGGTGGGAGTACAAGGATCATACCTCAACATAATAAAAGCTATATATGATAAACCCACAGCCAACATCATACTCAATGGGCAAAAACTAAAACCATTCCCTCTAAGAACAGGAACAAGACAGGGATGCCCACTCTCACCATTCCTGTTTGACATAGTACTAGAAGTACAAGCCATTGCAATTAGACAAGAAGAGAAAATAAAAGGCATCCAAATTGGAAAAGAAGAAGTAAAGTTATCCTTATTTGCAGATGACATGATATTGTACATAAAAAAACCAAAAGACTCCATTAAAAAACTAATTGACTTAATAAATGAATTTGGCAATGTAGCAGGATACAAAATTAACACCAAGAAATCCATGGCATTTCTATACATCAACAGTGAAATTACAGAAACAGAGACTAAAAAAGCAATTCCATTTACATCGCACCAAAAAAATTAAGATACCTAGGAATAAATTTAACTAAGGAAGTAAAGGACCTATATGCGGAAAACTACACGACACTGAAAAAAGAGATAGAGGAAGACATAAACAGATGGAAGAACATACCATGTTCATGGATTGGTAGAATCAACATCATCAAAATGTCCATACTTCCTAAAACAATCTATAGGTTCAATGCACTCCTCATTAAAATACCAACGGCATATTTCACTGACCTAGAAAGAACTCTCCAAAAGTTCATTTGGAACAATAAAAGACCCCGAATAGCCACAGCAATCCTGAGAAAGAAGAGTAAAGTATGAGGAATCTCAATACCAGACTTCAAGCTGTATTACAAAGCCACTGTTCTCAAAACAGCCTGGTACTGGCACAAGAACAGACATATAGATCAATGAAATTGAATCGAGAACCCAGATATCAACCCAAATCACTATGCTCAATTAATATTTGACAAAGGAGCACGAATATACAATGGAGTCAAGACAGTCTCTTCAATAAATGGTGTTGGGAAAATTGGACAGATACATGCAAAAGAATGAAACTAGATCACCAACTTACACAATACACAAAAATAAACTCAAAATGGATACAGGACTTAAACATCAGACGGGAAAACATAAAAATACTAGAAGCATCCACAGGCAGCAAAATCTCAGACGTATGCCAAAAGAACTTCTTCACTGATACTGCCTCTAGGGCAAGGGAAGCTAAAGAGAAAATAAACAAATGGGACTACATCAAAATTAAAAGCTATTTTACAGCAAAAGAAACCATCAACAAAACAACAAAAAAGCCCACTGTGTGGGAGAACATATTTGCAAACATTACCACTGATAAAGGTTTAATCTCCAACATCTACAGACAGCTTATACAACTAAATAAAAGGAAGATGAATGATCCAATTAAAAAATGGGCAATGAACCTAAATAGAATATTTTCAAAAGAAGACAGAAGGAAGGCCAAAAGGCACATGAAAACATGCTCAAAGTCACTAATTATGCAAGAGATGCAAATCTAAACAACAATGCGGTACCATCTCACACCTGTCAGAACAGCTAACATCAACAAATCAACAAACGACAAGTGTTGGCGAGGTTGCGGAGAAAAAGGAACCCTCGTGCATGCTGGTGGGAATGCAGACTGGTGCAACCACTGTGGAGAAGAGTGTGGAGTTTCCTCAAAAAACTGAAAATGGAACTCCCATTTGACCTAGTAATCCCACTCCTAAGAATATATCCCAAGAAACTAGAAACACCAATCAAAAAGAATATATGCACCCCTATATTCATAGCAGCACAATCTATTGTACAATAGCCAGAATTTGGAAACAGCCTAGGTGCCCCTGAGCAGATGATTGGATCAAAAAACTTTGCTACATCTACACAATGGAATACTATGCTGCCATAAAAAAGAAGGAAATCTCATAATTTGCAGCAACCTGGATGGAATTGGAGAACATCATGCTGAGTGAAATAAGCCAGTCAATGAAAGAGAAACACCACATGACCTCACTCATTTATGAATAATATAGAACATTATAAACTGATGAACCAAAAGATAGATAATAGAGACAGTAAAGCAACAAGCAGACTGTCAAATTATAGGAGGTAGGGTAGGGAGATCTGGGGGAGATAATAGATCAACCGAAGGACTTGTATACATGCATATAAGTACAACCAATGGACATAAAACTCCGGGGAGCGAGACAATGTATCAGGGTGGGGGGAGAGGGGGGGTGGGCAATGTTAAAATGTGTACACAGATAATAATTTAATAAAAAATGTAAATAAATAAATAAAATAAAATAAAAGAAGCACCCTGCGCCATATGACTTGGAGATAAAACTCATTAAGGTCCCTTTTCACTTATAATGAGGCCCGATACAGAACACTTAATCATTAGTTATGTCTCAATAAAGATGAACTGTGCTCTTTGCCTCCACTGATCAATCACAATAAAAGTCTTACAAGTAAACCTTAAGAAAAGAATGCACATAATCTCCTTTGTCTTGACTTTTAGTAAAACTTCCTGGTTTGGGGGGGGGGGGGTTTGCTGTAGAAAATAAACATGCTGTGTTGGCTCGGGGTCACTGTTCCTGTCCCTGTCCATGTCAGAGGACAGTGGCCCCACCGGCCCAAGCTTTTTCCTTCGAACTGTGTCTGTCTCTTTTTTTTCTTTTCTTTTTTTTTCATTTTCTCAATCCCCAGCTGCCCCTACTCAGGAACTGGATGGTTCTCTAGCTTCGATGGACGAAGAAAAGAGAAAAATATTTATTGGGGGGGGGGAGGGGGAATCTACAGTTGGTGATTTCCCAGGTTCTGCCTTCTTTCATTGCCCTTTTAAAGATCTCCATTCATTCTTGATGCTTATACCAGTGAGTTGGAGATGAGGATACAAGAAGCTAGTTCTATGAAGGTGAATTTTTTCCCCAGGCAGGATTTTTGCATTCAGAAAAGCCAGCTCTGAATGAAGGGGGTATCTGATCATGGTAATATGGACCCTTCATTAAGATATGGATAACTGAAAGTAGTAGATAGATAACTCTACTAACCAAATTTTGTTTTTTCACTGCTATATTCCTACCTAGAGTCTAGACCAGTGTCTGACAGGTTATAAATCTTGATAAATATTTCTTTTTTGCCGGGACCGGTTTGGCTCAATGAATAGAGCGTCGGCTTGGGGACTGAAGGGACCCGGGTTCGATTCCGGTCAAGGGCATGTACCTTGGTTGCGGGCATATCCCCAGTAGGGGTGTGCAAGAGGCAACTGATCGATGACTCTCTCTCATCGATGTTTCTAACTCTCTATCTCTCTCCCTTCCTCTCTGTACAAAATCAATAAAATATATTTTTAAAAAAATATATTTCCTTTTTTTCTGATCCTCACCTGAGAATATGTTTATTGATTTTTTTAGAGAAAGGGGAAGGGACAGAAACATTGATATGAGAAAGAAACATTGATCAGTTGCCTCCTTTACATGCCCCAACCGGTAATCAAATCCACAACCTAGGTATATGCCCTGACTGGGAATCAAACCTGTAACCTTTTTGGTGTACAGGATGATGCTCCAACCAACTGAGCCACCCAGCCAGGGTGATAAATGTTTCTTAAATTAAGGTCATGGCACATTTTTATACAAAAACTAGAGGCCCGGTGCATGAATTTGTGCATGAGGGTGGCCATCAGGGTTGGGCCTAATGGAGGCCATCGGGGCTGGGCAGGCTGGGGGGGAGGGGCTACTGTTGGGCAGGGGAGGGCCAATCAGGGCCCCCATCAGGCCAGTTGGCCACTGCAGTATAAGTCATTGCAACCGGTTGT
Organism: Pipistrellus kuhlii; assembly: GCF_014108245.1. NCBI lineage: Eukaryota > Metazoa > Chordata > Mammalia > Chiroptera > Vespertilionidae > Pipistrellus > Pipistrellus kuhlii. The sequence continues at coordinate 41,390,278 of NW_023425529.1, forward strand.
TCTGGTGCTCTTGTCACTTTGTGTGTGTGTGTGTTGTGTGTGTGTGTGTGTGTGTATACACTTAAAATATATATAAAACTTAATACCAAATATATATATATCACTTCCTTTAAATTCACAGATACCTCAGGAAAAAAGCTAAAATTTAAACAAATTTTTAAACACAAGTTGGATATTTTTATTACTATTATCATAAACTCTAAGTCAGTAAACACTGGCTTTCCTTTCTACCTAGAAAAAAACTTTTATTCTTCCCTTTCTTATCTATTATCTCACCCAGGCTCTTTACACAATCCAAGACCTAGGCAGCCATATTTTATTCTCAGCTACTGCCTCAAAATGAGTAACTTCATTTTTTCTAGTTGGAATGGAGTAGGGATCAAAAATTGTATGCCTGGTATAGTGCTTAAGTACTATAGGCACTCCATAAATATTAGTTGAAAAATGGGTTAAGTAAATAATACTGAAAAGAATGCAAGAGGGAGCAGAGCATAACACGAAGTGGGGAACAGTTGCAAACCATTCATCTAAGGTGGCAAGGACTGAGGCTGGCAGATTGAGAAAGGAGGGCTAGGGAGATGGTAATAAGAAGCATTAAGACTGCAGACTCACTCTGCACCCGGCTGCAGTCCCAGGCGGGTGCTTTTTCTGTCTGCCACAGAAACATTCCGGGGGCTGCGACCACCTTGCCCTGTGTAGGGTGATGCAGCTGCCTGGGGACATGGTAAAAAATAAAAATTTAAAAATTTAAAAAAATAAAAAAAAAAAAAAAGAAGCATTAAGAGTCGAAGCCGGTTTGGCTCAGTGGTAGAGCATCGGGTCTGCAGACTGAAAGGTCCTGGGTTCAATTCTGGTCAAGGGCATGTACCTTGATTGCGGGCACATCCCCGGTAGAGGGTGTGCAAGAGGCAGCTGGTCGATGTTTCTCATCGACATTTCTAGCTCTCTAGCTCTCTCCCTTCCTCTCTGTAAAAAATCAATAAAATATATTTAAAAAAAAAAAAGAAGAAGAAGAAGAAGCATTAAGAATTAAGGTATCTTTACCTGACTGGTTTGGTTCAGTGGATAGAGCATCGGCCTGTGGACTGAAGGGTCCCAGGTTCGATTCTGGTCAAGAGCATGTACCTTGGTTGCGGGCGCATCCCTAGTGGGGGGTGTGCAGAAAGCAGCTGGTCCATGTTTCTCTCTCATTGATGTTTTTATTGATTTTCTTACATAGAGAAAGGGAGAGGGATAGCCCTCTCCCTTTCTCTATGTAAGAAAATCAATAAAAATATATTTTTTTTAAATTACGGTATCTCAAGAAACCTTTGACAAAACAACCAGAAAGACTGCTGCATGGGAGTACATTTTTGCCAATATTATCTCCGATAAGGGTTTTATCTCCAAAGTTTACAAGGAACTCATAACAAAAGTAAGATAAATAATCCAATCAAAAAATGGGCTGAAACTGGTTTGGCTCAGTGGATATAGCGTCAGCTGGGGGGTTCCGGGTTGGTTCCGGACAAGTGCATGTACCTTGGTTGTGGGCACTTCCCTAGTGGGGGGTGTGCAGGAGGCAGCTGATCCAATGGTTCTCTCTCACCGATGTTTCTAATTATCTCTCTCCCTTCCTCTGTGTAAAAAAATCAATAAAATATATTTTTTTAAATGGGCAAAGGACCTAAATAGACACTTTTTGAAAGAGGACATACGGAATGCCAAGAGACATATGAAAACATGCTCAAAGTCACTAATCATCTGAGAGATGAAAATAAAAATGACAATGAGTTCAGAATGGCTATCATCAACAAGTCAACCAACAACAAGTGCTGGAGAGGATTTGGATAAAAAGGAACCCTTGTGCACTGTTGGTGGAAATGCAGATGGGTGCAGCCACTGTGGAAGACAGTATGGAGTTTCCTCAAAAAATTAAAAATTTAACTCCTATTTGACCCAGTAATCCCACTTCTAGGAATATATCCCAAGACATCAGAAACACCAATCAGAAAGGATATATGCATCTCTATGTTCATAGCAGCACAATTTAATAGTTAAGATTAGAAAACATGCTAAGTGCCCATCAACAGATGAGTGGATCAAAAAACTATGGTACATCTACACAATGGAACACTATGCTGATATAAAAAAAAAAGAAGAAACTTTTGCCATTTGCAACAGCATGGATGGACCTGGAGAGCATATGCTAAGTGAAATAAGCCAGTGGGAGAAAGATAAATACCACATGACCTCACTCATTTATGGATAATAAATAACATTATAAACTGATGAACCAAAAGATAGATATGGAGACAGTAAAGCAACAAGCAGACTGTCAAATTACAGCAGCTAGGGTAGGGAGATCTGGGGGAGATAATAGATCAACCGAAGGACTTGTATACATGCATATAAGTACAACCAAATGGACACAAAACTCTGGGGAGGGAGAGTGTGTACGGGGAGGGGGTGGTCAGGCAATGTTAAAATATGCACACAGATAATAATTTAATAAAAAATGTAAAAGAAAAAATAAAATAAAATAAAAGAAGCACCCTGCCCCATATGACTTAGAGATAAAACTCATTAAGGTCCCTTTTCACTTATAATGAGGCCCGATACAGAACATTTAATCATTATTTATGTCTCAATAAAGATGAACTGTGCTCTTTGCCTCCACTGATCAATCACAATAAAAGTCTTACAAGTAAACCTTAAGAAAAGAATGCACATAATCTCCTTTGTCTTGACTTTTAGTAAAACTTCCTGGTTTGGGGGGGGGGGGGGTTGCTGTAGAAAATAAACATGCTGTGTTGGCTCGGGGTCACTGTTCCTGTCCCTGTCCATGTCAGAGGACAGTGGCCCCACCGGCCCAAGCTTTTTCCTTCGAACTGTGTCTGTCTCTTTTTTTTTCTTTTTTTTTTCATTTTCTCAATCCCCAGCCGCCCCTACTCAGGAACTGGACGGTTCTCTAGCTTCGATGGACGAAGAAAAGAGAAAAATATTTAGGGGGGAGGGGAGTATCTACAGTTGGTGATTTCCCAGGTTCTGCCTTCTTTCATTGCCCTTTTAAAGATCTCCATTCATTCTTGATATCAGTGAGTTGGAGATGAGGATACAAGAAGCTAGTTCTATGAAGGTGAATTTTTTCCCCAGGCAGGATTTTTGCATTCAGAAAAGCAAGCTCTGAATGAAGGGGGTATCTGATCATGGTAATATGGACCCTTCCTTAAGATATGGATAACTGAAAGTAGTAGATAGATAACTCTACTAACCAAATTTTGTTTTTTCACTGCTATATACCTACCTAGAGTCTACACCAGTGTCTGACAGGTTATAAATCATGACCATGTTGGCAAGAGAGGGCAGTTAGGGACAACCAAGGGAGGGCAATTGGGGGCGATCAGGCCAGCAGGGGAGAGCAGATGGGGGCAACCAGGCCAGCAGGGGAGGGCTGTTGGGGGCAACCAGACTGGCAGAGGAGGGTAGTTCGGGGTGACCAGGCCTGCAAGGGAGGGCAGTTGGGGGAGATCAGACCAGCTGGGAGTGACCAAGCCACCAGGGGAGCAGTTAGGCATCAATCAGGCCAGCAGGGGAGTGGTTAGGGTGCAATTAGGCTGGCAAGTCGAAGCAGTTAGGGGCAATCAGGCAAGCAAGTGAGCAGTTATGAGCCAGCAGTCCCGGATTGTGAGAGGGATGTCCGACTGCTGGTTTAGGCCTGACCCCTAAACCAGCAGTCGGACATCCCCCAAGAGGCCCCAGATTTGAGAGGGTGCAGGCCAGGCTCTCCTCCCCTCCCCCCAACTGTGCACAGATTTCCCGCACCAGGCCTCTAGTGTGATATAAATGACAGAGAATTCAAAATGCAACAAAATGTGAAACGATACAGACAGGCAAAGTTCCACAAAGCATGTATAATAGGACAACCTCCTTTGGGGACACTCCAACAAAATACAAGCCTTGAAAATCACACTTCTTTCTCTTATCATCTCCTTCTTTCCCCTTTCCACCCCCACCCCTTACCACCCTGCACTGGCCCAAATCTAGGACTGCCTGCTTCCCCATTGAAACTTTATTTATGGTACCATTCTTGGTTACATTCCCTTCCTTGAAATTCACACTGGCAAGATCAGCTTGGGTAATTAGCCTTGGCAGCCAAGTCTTTCTTCCTGGCACAGATGCCAGCACAACTGTTCACTCAGAGACACCTTTGTGTCTACAAGGTATAAGAGATAAGAGTGCCCTGGACATACCAGTTCTTGGGTTGCACTAGCTGCAAAAATGAGCGCAATCCTGATCATCTCTCTCTTCAGCTGCTTCTTTGCGGCTTACAATGCCAAAGGCTTCTCCAAATGTCAGATGGCCCACCAGCTGAAGGCTCATGGAATGAATGGCTACTATGGCTATAGCTTAGCAGACTGTGAGTATGAAGTATTCATTCATCGCCCCCAAGTGCCCTCTTTTGCAGGCCCGGTCACCCCCTACTGCCCTCCCCTGCTGGTCTGGTCACTCCCAACTGCCCTTCCCTTCTGTCTCTGTTCAAAGTGGCTCTCTTCTCCAACCCAGCAAACTTTTCCCAAACCAGCTTTCTCCCACTACCCTGTCTGTTCTTCTTGTCTCTATCTCCTCTGTCTTGTAATTCCTATTTGGTTCTCCTTTTCTCTCTTTCTACCAGGAGTTATCCTATCATATATTTTCTTTAGCTTCTCCCCCAAATCACCTTCGCACCCAATGGCTTGGAATATTTCCTTGGACATACGCAAAACCTAACCTACCTACTTTTAGTTTTGCAGCCATCATCTTTGCTTTCCCCTGCATTCATTTTAGTCCAAGTCATTGTAGCACAATAGGTGTTGCCTCCCACCCTCTCCTCTACCAAAAATAACCTACATCTGCTGGGTTTATCTAAGGTTGTTCTATTAGTGTCACAAGGGAGTTAAATGGGGATCATGAGAATAGAAGGCGAGGCAATGAAAAGGATTGAGAATCATCACATTGAGAATCATCAACTATTTTACCTTCTCTTGAATAGCTTCAATTTTCTCCATGCCAAACCTTTTCTTTCTTATTACCCCCAAATATAGTCTGTCTAGAATTCCTTCCTATACCTCTTCTCTTGCATATACCTTGGGATATAGAGCAAAAGTGCATATACATGACAAGAATTAGATATTTGGCTGGAAGGTGAGGCTGGAAAGGTTAGATTGTGGAACAGACCGTGATTAATGATTGGGCATTCCAAATATTTAACAAATTGTTATTACATGCTTACCATGGCCTCATTATTGCTTAAGCCTGGGGATACACCTGGATTACAAATGACCTCTAACATTGAGGGTCTCATAGTCTTTGCATTTCAGTCTTTTAAAAAAAAAAATATATATATATATATATATATTATTGATTTTTTTACAGAGAGGAAGGGAGAGGAATAGAGAGTCAGAAACATCGATGAGAGAGAAACATTGATCAGTTGCCTCCTTCACACACCCCCGCTGGGGATGTGCCCACAACCAAGATACATGCCCTTTACCGGAATCGAACCTGGGGCCTTTCAGTCCGCAGGCCGATGCTTTATCCATTGTGCCAAATCGGTTTAGGCTGCATTTCAGTCTTAATGGACTTTTCTTTCTGGTAGCTCTAGTAAAGCACAAGTTGAATCTTATTATGGAGATCTCTTTTTTATCCACATCTTTTGCTCTCTCTAACACAGGGGTCTGCATGGCCGAGTATGCGAGTAACCTCAACACCCTGGCTTTTTATGGAACAAACTCCAATGGCAGTCGTGACTATGGGATCTTCCAGCTGAACAACCAGAGGTGGTGCCAAGACAAGAACTATCCCTCAAAAAACGGCTGCAACATAAAGTGCAGCGGTAAGGACACTATCCCCTCTGAGGGCCGGGTGGAGCGGGGGCAGATCAAATAAGTGCCAAATTCAATGCACTACTCCCTCACACCTGACCCTCAGCATGCACTGTGGGAGCTGAGTATACAAAATAAAAGGGCCCTGAGTAGTCCTCACACTAAAACAGGATTCCACAGAGACCCTTCTGCTGAAAAGCGGGGAGGGAGATACACTGACCCTTGACTAAGCCTCGCCTTCATGAGTCCCCATCTCTCAAGATATGCTACCCCACTCCTGACAGGACACTCTGCACCACCATTCCACAAATGCACATAGCACCCGGGACACACTAAGCAGATGCCTGAAGCAACGTCTCTCTCTGGTCCACCAAGTCCTGGATGCCTTCTGGAGAGAACAGGACCAAAAAACCCAGATTCTTAGCAAAGGCACCAGATCCCGGCAAATGAAAGGCAAACCCTCTGAAAGGGTTTCTGAATCTCAAGTTTCCTTTGGGACTCTTCGAAAAATGATTAATGATGAAAACAGGAAAAGGGATTTTTCTCTCTCTCTCTGCACTCATCCCCTTTTCCTTTCAGAACTTGTGGATGATGACATCAGTGATGACATCAACTGTGTCAAGAGGATTGTGAGCGAATCCAAGGGGATGCCTGCTTGGTAAGGAGACTGTGCAGGGCAGAGACCTGCCCTTCTGCCGAGGATGGGTCCGCACTGTGTCTAGGATGCTGATGTGAGCAGCATCTCTGTGGTAGGGTTTTCCCTGGGCTTTGTAAGGAGTCGGGACTATTCTGCTGAGGTGAAATGAGGCAGAATAATATTGTGATGTTTTCACCCCAGGTATCCCTGCAGCACCCACCCACTTGTGCCTCAGGTGGGCATGCCTTCAATGCCTAGGACTCTCCCACAGCATAAACAGACTCCAGCCTGCAGGCCCTGCATTCCCTCTCCATCGAGCCCTTACAGACTTCTGACTCTGGCTTTGATCTATGTCTTATTTCTCTATCCTTAGGATGCCCTGGGAAAAGAACTGCAAAAATAAGGATTTATCCAAATACCTGGCCAAATGTGCGCTGTGAGACTGTCCTTGAACGTGGCTCATGGAGAAGGTGGCCCAGAAGGCAGGGCAATTCTTCAAGGTCCTAGGAAGCTGTGAATGTTCCCCCATCTTTGCATCCAAAATAAAAAATTACTGAAATTCAGCTGTCTTTCAAGTAGCTATGTTTAAAGGCTCGGTCATGATGGAGATTTGCTACATGGAAATCCTGTTCTCTCTAAGCCCACCATATCTCCTCTGGAAAGATACTTGAGGGAAAATCCTCGCCTGAGAAATGGGTTACCCATCTAAGCGAATTGACAGCTGAATATAACATTCTAGATGCCAGCTTCTTTGAAATTCATTTAGTAGAGGTGGCTAATCTTATTCTCCATAACCATGAAGGGAAGTTCAAGATAAAACAGAAGAGAATTGTGGGAGAGATTTGGTTTAGACATGGGGAAGAATTGGCAGAACGTCAGGATGATTATGTTGGCTAGGGTAAATGACCAAGCTATTATAATAGAGTCCCAAAAATATGATCCTCTCACAAAATAGCCCAAGATCGGTAGAAAAGCTCCCTTGTCCCACACAAGACATTCAGAAACCCAGATTTTTTTCCCCCTGCATCTCCACCGTACTCTGCAGTGGTACACCTCCAAGTGTGGTCTGAGGACTAGCAGTATGAGCTTCACTTGGGAGCTAGAAATGCAAATTGTTGAGTCCACTGAAGACCTACTGAATCCTAGTTTTAACCTCTGTTTTATTGAACTCCCTGGGTGATTCTTATGCAGAGAAACATTTGAGAAGCACTGCCCTGGGGTAATATCTTTACCTACTTGAACAAAGCTGGATTGAAGGCACTCCCTACTCTAAATTTCAGGAAGAGGAATAAGTGTGGAGAAACACATATGCTATGTTTTAAGGCCTAGAAAAGGCACATGTCACTTCCATTTATAGAATTTAATCACATGCCATTCCTAGCTGCAAGGGGGCCTGGAAAACATAGTATCTACATAAGTACTACTTTTGTTCTACTGCAGTGGACAATTAGCAATTTCTGCCATAGTAACTAATAAATCACTTAATAAAGTAAATCATAATCACATTCCAGTAATGTGTTTCAAATATTCAGTCTGATTCATGGGATATAACCATATAAGAGCATTTTTTTTTATTTTTGTCCCATCAGACCTTTGCATTTATTCTGTGGGGTGGGTTCCTCTCTTGCCTCTGGATTAAAAACTCAGGCAACTACCATGGCTTCTCCAGTCACCCTCAGATCATGAAAGTACATGAACTCTGCCTCAGGAAGCCATCCCTCTTCTCTCCAGCACTTTTCCTTAACTCTCCCACATCTTTTATAAACTGACAGTGGAATATCAACTAAAGATGCAAAAGTATCTTTCTCTACTCTCCTTTTGTAAATATGTGTGGTCTTCCATTTCGCTTTGAAATGTGGCATGTATTGTCTTAAGGCTTCAGCTGAAACTAAAACGAAGAGTCTCCCATTTAATCTCCTATATAGTGTCTTTTAACCATTTACAAAGTATTTTGGAGACTGCTTATTTGGCCACACTCTGTGTTATGGGAAGCAGGACCCTGAGGTCTCATTCTCTGATTGCCTCTGCCATGGCCTTGCTGCTCCTGCGGTCGCCGGCTCTCTGAATGGATAGCCACACTCCTGCAGCTGTTGCTACAGCTGCTGGCTGGACCCCATTCCTTGTCTGATTGGCATCACCATGGCTGAGCCCCAGTTGAAGAGTGCTAGGTAGGAGAAGAAGGGAACAGAGGAACAGGAAGGTACAGCGAGGAGGAAATAGAGAGGCCAGCTTGTGTCCTGGCGCCAGTATAACACAGCTCCTTATCAGGACTCATCCTCCCCCAGTTTCTTTTGGAGCAAGTTCTCTGTCCCTCCACTTCCCAAGAGGCGGCAAGGTAAGTCCTCACAACCACCCAAGAACCCTGTGGCTTCCTGAGGTAGAGTGAATTACGCCTTCATCTGTCATGTGATCTTCCAGAGCACTGCAGTGGACAAGGATTATTTCCCCACCACATGGATGTTGAAATTGGCCATGGAACTTGCTTTGCCAATGGGATGTTAGCCCGTGTGACAGAGTAGACGCTAAAAATGTGCTTGCATAGTCTTCTTTGGCATCTTGTGCTCCAGTTATTGTCAGAAGAGAGCATGCCCCGGGTAGCCCTGCACCTCCACCCCCGGGCTCCAGAATGAAACATATGGAACAGATTCGAACCCTGTCTAAGTCCTGGCTGCTAAAGTAGATCCTCCCACCCATTTAGTCAACCGACAATCCACCAGCCCCAGGAGCACGTACCAGGTTCAATCCCTGTTGGGGAGCATGTGGGAGGCAACCAATTAATGTGTCCCTCTCACATCAATGTTTCTCTGTCTTTACCCCCTCCCTTCCACTCTCTCTAAAAATCAGTGGAAAATGTCTTCAAATGAGTACCACACACACACACACAAAAAGGAGAACAAACTATTGATACAAACAATAATATGGTTGAAGCTCAAAATAATTATACTGAATGAAAGCCAGGCAAAAAACAAAACAAAAAAAATAGAGTACATACTGTATAATTCCATTTATATAAAACTTTAGAAAATACAAACTAATCTACATATAGCAAAGAAAGCAGATCAGTGTTGTTTGGTGTGGTTTAGTGTTTGGGCATTGTCCTATGAACCAGTTTGATTCCCAGTCAGAGCACATACCCAGGTTGCAAGCTCGATCCCAGTGGAGGGGTGGGGGGTGGGGGGGTGCAATGTGCAGGAAGCAGCCAACCAATGATTCTCTCTCATCATTGATGTTTCCATCTCTCTCTCCCCTTCCTTCCTCTATGAAATCAATAAAAATATTTCTTTAAAAAGAAAGGAATGTGGGGGTAGCAGGAATGGGAAGGAGGCACTTCACAGGAATACAAGGGAAGTTTCCATAGTACTAAAGATGCTTACTGTATTGAGGTTCCATGAATTTATACATATGCCAAAGTCTACAGGGGACTCTTTCTGCCCCCCCAGATGGGAGTCCGTACTTGTTCTTCAATAAATTTCCACCTTTGCTACAAAAAAATCTACAAAATTTCATACTTTAAATATGTACAAAATATTGAACATCAGTTAAGCCTCATTAAAGCTGTTTAAAAAATAAGACTGGTAAGGGTCAACCATAAGCAAAACAACAATATAAATCACTATAAACTACACTCTCCTAAAAGAAAAGTTCAACTAAAATTTAGAGTTATATCCAATGCATGTGAGATAAATGCATTATAAGAATACAGACTAGCCGAAGCCGGTTTGGCTCAGTGGTAGAGAGTCAGTCTGCGGACTGAAAGGTCCCAGGTTCAATTCCAACCCATGATGGATGGAAGTCTCTGGGACTAGCCCAACCCATGATGGATGGAAGTCTCTGGGACTAGCCCAACGTTGGTTGTGGGCACATCCCCGGTGGGGGGTGTGCAAGAGGCAGCTAGTCGGTATTTCTCTCTCATCGACGTTTCTGGCTCTCTATCTCTCTCCCTTCCTCTCTGTAAAAAATCAATAAAAAATATATTTAAAAAAAGAAAAAAAGAAAAAAGAATACAGGCTTGTTTAGGGCACCAAGTAAAGGGTTCTTGCACCAGCTCTGACACTAATTACTTGGTGTTAATCGATTGAATTTTGACCTCCCAGAAAAATACGTTGATGTCATAACTCTCAGAATGTGAGCTAATTTGGAAGTTGGGTCATTGGAGATGTAATTAGTTGAGGTTATGACGTTGCAAGCGAAGAAATACCAAAAATTCCTGATAAACCTTCAGAAGCTAGGAAGAATCAAGGAAGGAATTCTTCCCTTCAGGTTTTAAAGGGAGCGTGGCCCTGCAAACATGAACGTAGTGATTACTTATGACCACCAGAAGGCACTAGAGAGACAGTGTGAGCTTCCTTTTCAATAGTGAAGAGGTGAAAATGGAAAGGGGAGGGAAAAGGGAAGAAAGCAGTCAAGTGGAAGTGTGGAGAAGGAACAGAACCCATGATGGATGGAAGTCTCTGGGACTAGCCCAACTTCATCAGCACTTTTCTATCCATTTCTTACCAAGTTTATAGTCATTCTAATTCATGACACTATCTCATCTCACCTGAAAGACTACAATACCTTTTCATTGTCTCCTTATGGCCATGCCTATCTATCCCCTTGTCTATTTTTCACACTGCCACCCAGGGAATCTTCAAAAAATGGAAAACTTATTACTCCTTCACTAAAAATTCAAAATTTAAAAAGCCTCAGAAACTCTTCCTCGGACTTAGGGTAAAGACCATACTCCTCACTTTGGGCTACAGTGGCTACACATTTGTACCACCTTCCCTCTGCTCCCGGGCTTTGCATATGTCTTCCTTCTGCCTGACATGTTTCCTCCAACTTCTCTTCAATGCTCTCATTCTTAGTTAACTTCTCCTTGTCCTGCAGATCTCATCTCACTTCCCCAGGGAGGAGGCATCCCTGAGCAGTGGGATGGGTTCTGTCTTTGTCTCTGTAACAACCTCACAATTGTAGTGTGAGTGTTTGTGAGTGTATTTAATCTTTTTTTTCTTTCTTTCTTTTTTTGTGTATTTAATCTTTTTCTCCCCTTTTAGACTCTAGACCACACATGTCAAACACAAGGCCCGCGGGCCAAATCCGCACCGCGCTGTCATCACTGCACTCCGCTGCGTTCCATCACAATGACGCTCGGTGACATAGGAGGCTTGTGATCTCGCCAGCTGCCTCGCCGGCCGCCGTACTTGCTATCTATTACGCATGCGCATAGATAACAAGTCACGCGAGATTCAGGAGGCGTGACCTATAGTCCGGCATCCGATGTGGTTGTGCGGGTGGCAGAGCAGAGGAGAGAGTGAGTGTGCGGGCATAAAAAATACACAGCAGAAGCTGCCAGTTCCTGGCATAAAGTGCAGGCATAAAAATCGCAACAGAATCTGCTATCTTACCCAGTCAGGCATTTATTGACTGACTTTTTTTTTTCTCCACTCCATCTGCCAAATCAAGCTATCCCTGTGCAGTTTTCAACTTTTTCCTTCTAACGCAGATTTCCAATAAACTACATCTTTTACTGCCAATATTGATCCCAAAATGTCCAGGAAAAGAAAAGTTGATGGTGAAGGCAGACAATTTAATGACAAATGGGAAAATGAATACATGTTTGTGCTTAGAGAGGGCAAACCAGTGTGTATATTGTGTTATGAGACAGTGTCGGTGATGAAAGAGTACAATATACGTCGTCATTTTGACACCAAACATAATGTTAAGTATGGCAAATATACTTTGGAAGAAAAGCATAAAATTGTTAAAGAACTAAAAGGCAAACTACAATCACAGCAGCAAATGTTTACAAAGGCTACAGCGAAAAATGATGCTGCAGTGAAAGCAAGCTTTATAGTGGCTGAAGAAATTGCCCGTACTTCAAGGTGTTTTTCAGAGGGTGCCTTTTTGAAGCAATGCATGCTAAAAGTGTGTGAGCAAGTATGCCCAGACCAGATACAGAGTTTTCAAAATGTCAGTTTGTCAAGAAACACCATTGCAGATAGAGTTCAAGAACTCTCAGGAAATCTATCATCACAGCTGGCCGAACAGGCATGCAGTTATCTTGCTTTTTCACTTGCTATCGATGAAAGCACAGACAACACTGATACAGCGCAGCTGTCCATCTTTATACGTGCTACGAAGACCGACCTCTCTGTCACTGAGGAACTTTTGGATGTAGCTGCCATGCATGGGACGACAACTGGTAGAGATATATTTGAGGCTGTGGAGAAATCTATAAATAATTTTAAATTACCCTGGGAAAAGTTGGTGGGGCTAACTACCGATGGCGCACCTTCAATGTGCAGAGAAAAGAAAGGCTTGATTGGACTAATGAAGGAAAAAATGCAAAAAAGTCACTGCCACACACCCTTGATCATTGCATTATCCACCAAGAGGCTATGTGTGGAAAAGTTCTGGACATGAATGACATAATAACCACAGTCATTAAAACTATTAACTTTATACGGGCACGTGGCCTGAATCATCGCCAGTTCCAGCAGTTTTTACAGGAGGTGGGTGCAGAGCATGGAAACATGCCATACCACACAGAAGTAAGATGGCTGAGCAAGAGCGCAGTCCTCAAAAGATTTTTTGAGCTCAGAGAACAAATTGCTCTTTTCATGGAAAGTAAAGGAAAGCCCTTGCCTGAACTGTCGGATCCCACCTGGCTATGTGATTTTGCTATGATGTGTGACATATGCGAGCATCTCGCCCAACTGAATCTGAAGCTGCAGGGACGCAAACAAGTCATCACGAAGATGTCTGACATGATCACAGCATTCCAGCATAAACTTCAACTATGGAAGTCCCAACTGGAACAGGACAATCTTGCCCACTTTCCCGTTTGTTTGAGTATCTCAACCACTATTTCTGGTACTTTTCCTTGCAGTCGGCTGGCTACCAAAGTTAGCCGTTTACTAAGTGAATTTGAGCGGCGCTTCTCTGACTTTAGAACACAGCACTCAGGCTTTGACATCTTTGCCAATCCTTTTACAGTTGATGTCAACAATGTGCCCCATCACCTTCAGATGGAGATAATCGAGCTTCAGTCTGACAGTGGCCTGAAATCAAGGTTTCAGGATGTTGAAACTGAGGACTTCTACCCTCTACTGCCCCCTTACTCAATGCCAGAGCTCCGACTTCATGCTGCCCGTATTCTATCCATGTTCGGGAGCACCTATCTTTGTGAACAGATGTTTTCAATAATGAATCTGAACAAAAACAAGCACAGATCACGCATTACCGATAACAACCTCCATGCTGTTTTGCGGGTTGCTACAGCTCAAGAAATAAAACCGAACATTGACTCATTGATCCGGGGAAAACGGTGTCAGACATCTAGCCAGAAAACAAAACAATGAGCATTTTAGGTACATTCCAATATTACTGTTTTGCTTGATACCAATATTACTGTTTTGCTTGATAGCATGTGAGTTGGTTAACAGCACTGTTAAGGAAAAGATTGTTCCACTCATTTTAAATTCACATTTCTGGTTAACATTGTCAGTTTATGACTGTTCAGTAAACCATTCGGCCCGCGATTTAGGCTGGATTTTAGATTTTGGCCCCTTCTCTGATTGAGTTCGACACCCCTACTCTAGACTGTAAGAATAGGGATTGTTTCTGTTTAACTCACTGCTATATTCCTACCCCTCCATAGTGCCTAGAGTTTATCTGCATTTGATAAGTAACTCCTATTACCAGGAAAAGTGAGTAAAAGTGGGTGGCACTAGGAGTCCCCAGGTAGTGGCTGGAACCTGGGTGGGAGGTAGTGTTCTGATTCCTAAAGGGGAATTGCCAGGGTTGAGATAGACTTACAGTGACATATAAAGCATTAGAGGGGATGGGAGGATCCATTACTCTAAGGATAACCCTTCCTATCTCTGTCTGACCCTTTGTCACAGCAAGTTAGGAATTCGTTTGGCTTATTCTGCCCTCACACCTGCTAAGTTCTCTTTCTAGAATTCATTGGATACTTAAATCCCAAATCCTTTGAGTTTGGTTATGCACCATAGACTGCAGAAATGGGAGAATTAATACCGAGAAAAAAAGAAAGACTGCATTGTTAACCAGTAACAAAAATTAAAAAAGAGAATCACTAAATACAATTCAGTCTTCAAGTAAAGATTATAGTATAAACAACTTTGTAATAAATTTGAAGATTTATGTGAAAGGAAAAATTCCTAGAAAAAATATAACTTACCAAAACTGACACAAGAAACAATAAAGTATAACAATCAGATACCATTAAATAAATTGAATCAGAGCCTAAACCGGTTTGGCTCAGTGGATAGAGCGTGAGCCTGTGGACTGAAAAGTCCAAGGTTCAATTCCGGTCAAGGGCATGTACCTTGGTTGCGGGCACATCCCCAGTAGGGAGTGTGCAGGAGGCAGCTGATTGATGATTCTCTCTCATCGATGTTTCTAACTCTCTATTCCTCTCTCTTCTTCTCTGTAAAAAATCAATAAAATATAATAAAACAAAAAAAAACAAAATATATTATAAAAAAAATAAATAAATTGAGTCAGGAAACAAAAATAAAAATAAAAACACCCTCCAGCCCCATATGACTCCATAGGCAAATTTTATAAATATTCATTGAAGAAATAACTTTAATCTTACACTAGTCCAAAGAATGGAAAGAGATGATAGAAATTCAAGTTATTTTCTGAGAATAGCATAACCATGACAACAAAACAATAAAAGAAAATTACTGGCCAATTTCACTTGATAAACCCAGATGCAAAAATCCCAATAAATACATACATTTACAAAATTGGGAAATAGGTTTACATATAATACAAATAAATAATGCAATAATAAGTACTAATACAAGAATAAATTCTAGCCAAGACTGGTTTGGCTCAATGGATAGAGCGCGGCTTGGGAACTGAAGGGTCCCGGGTTCGATTCCAGTCAAGGGCATGTACTTTGGTTGCAGGCATATCCCCAGTAGGGGGTGTGCAGGAGGCGGCTGATGAATGACTCTCTCTCATCAATGTTTCTAACTCTCTATCTCTCTCCCTTCCTCTCTGTACAAAATCAATAAAAATATACTTTTTAAAAAAAGAATAAATTCTATTTCATATACTCATAACTGTAAATCTACTTTTATTCAACCCTGTATATTACTTATACAACTAGCGGCCCAATGCATGAAAATTCATGCACTGGAGGGAGGGGGTCCCTCAGCCCGCTTGTCCCCTCTCACAGTCCTAAAGTCCTCAGGGGTGGGAGGTGACCCAGGGATCAGGGGAAGACAACGCCCCCATCACATCTCTGCTGCTGCCACTGACAACAGCGCAAGCTTTGGCCAGCCCTGGTTACCTGAGTCTCAGGCAGCCCTGGGCAGCTGGGCAGCCACCATCTGAGGCTTGTCTGCACGTTGGGCATTGGCTGAGCAGTCGCCATATGAGGCTTGTCTGTGCCTTGGGCTAGCTCTGAGTGGCTAGGGGGCTGAGGGGCCTGGGCGCCACCAACTTGTGGCTATGGGCCCCACCATCTTTAAGGGTGTGACAGTCAATTAGCATATTCTTTCCTCATTGGCTGTGGGCATCGCCATCTTTTTGATGGCATGAGGATCAATTAACATATTCCCTCTTTATTAGATAGAATAAAGCAACTATGCAATTAGATTATTTTTTAAATAAATATTTATTGCTCAGATTATTACAATTGTTTCTATTTTTCCCCCCATAGCTCCCTTCCACCCAGTTCCCATCCCACCCTCTGCCCTTACCTCCCCCCACATTGTCCTCAACCATAGGTGTATGATTTTAATCCAGTCTCTTTCTGCACCCCCACACCCCTTTCCCCCTGATAATTATCAATCCACTCCCTTTCTTTGCCCTGCTTCTATTATATTCACCAGTTTATTCTGTTCCTCAGATTTCTAATTCACTTGATTTTTAGATTCACTTGTTGATATATATGTATTTGTTGATCATAATTTTTATCTTTTTTTCGTCTTCTTCCTCTTCTTAAATAATACCTTTCAGCATTTCATATAATACTCGTTTGGTGGTGATGAACTCCTTTAGTTTTTTCTTATCTGTGAAGCTCTTTATCTGCCCTTCAATTCTGAATGATAACTTTGCTGGATACAGTAATCTTGGTTGTAGGTTCTCGGTATTCATCACTTTGAATATTTCTTGCCTCTCCCTTCTGGCCTGCATAGTTTCTGTTGAGAAATCAGCTAATAGTCATATGGGTGCTCCCTTATAGGTAACCAACTGCTTTTCTCTTGCTGCTTGTAAGATCTTCTTTTTGTCTTTTGCCCTTAGCATTTTAATTATGATGTGTCTTGGTGTTGTCCTCTTTGGATTCCTCTTGTTTGGGGTTCTGTACTCTTCCTGTACCTGTAAGTCTATTTCTTTCACCAGGTGGGGGAAGTTTTCTGTCACTATTTCTTCAAATAGGTTTTCAGTATCTTGCACTCTCTCTTCTTCTGACATCCCCATAATTCTGATGTTGGTACGCTTGAAGTTGTCCCAGAGGCTCCTTACACTATCTTCAACTTTCTGGATTCTCTTTTCTTCTTGCTTTTCCAGAGGAGTGTCTCTTGGCTCTTTGTATTCCAACTCTTTGACCTGATTCTTGTGTTCCTCCATTCTGCTGTTGTATCTCTGCATAATATTTTCCAATTTAGTCAGTTTATGTTTAATTTTTAGTTGGGTCTCATGAAATTAATCGACCTTTTCTAGGAAATTCTTGCATAACCTTAAAACCATGGTTTTGAACTCATATCCTCCATCTCTTTCGTTTGAGATCTATTTCCTTTTGTCGGCATTTTCGCTGCTTCCCAGAGTTGGTAGGATGGCTTTGTGTGTTTGGTGTCCTATGTGGCCCAGTGGGTCAGCCTCCTCAGTTACCTGAGGTAGACACTCTTGGTGCTCCCCTTTGTGGACTGCATATACAGCCTTGTTGTAGTTAAGACTTGATTGTTGTTGGTATCTCTGAGAGGAATTGACCTCCAGGCCAACTGGATGTATCAGTTGCATCTACTCTGGAATACCTTCTGTATTGGAGACAGTTTTATAGGATCAGACTTGCAAAGTTTCAGAAGCCTCTGTGCTCAGCTTGGATGGAGAGGAGTCTCAGAGCTGAGCTGACAGTCTTGGCTTCCCGTCAGCCCTGCCCTCGTGCGCGCACCTGTTACGTTAAGGTCAGGGCCTGATTGGAAAAACTTGGAACTCTAATATACGGGATAAAAACATCGGAGTGGAAGCCCCTAAGAATATTGGCACTGCAGACCTTCCTGAACTCTTATAGTCTGCAGGGTGTCCCAAAGTGCCAGCACTAACCCCATGTAGGAATTCACTAAGCATGTGCTGTAATGAATTCCTCAGTTCTTACCATTTACTTTTATGACTGTATACTGAGGGAAAGGAAATAGTCTTTTCAAGGATTATTGGATACTAGAGGCCTGGTGCATGGGGGTGGGGTGGGGAGGGGTCCCCCTCAGCCCAGCCTGCACCCTCTCCAAACTGGAACCCCTCAAGGGATGTCTGACTGCTCGTTTAGGCCCGATCCTGGCAGAATCAGGTCTAAATGGGCAGTTGGACATCCCTCTCACAATCCCAACTGCTCACCTGCCTGCCTTCCTGATTGCCCCTAACTGCTTCTGCCTGCCAGCCTGATCACCCCTATCCACTCTCCTGCTAGCCTGATTGCCCCTAACTGCCCTCCCCTGCAGGCCTGGTCACCCCTAACTGCCCTCCCCTGTAGGCTTGATAGTCCCCCAACTGCTCTCCCCTGCCCTCTCCTGGTCCCTCCCAACTGCCCTCTCCTGCTGGCTATCTTGTGGCAGCCATATTGTGTCCACATGGGGACAGCCACCTTTGACCACATGGGGGCAGCCATCTTGTGTGTTGGAGTGATGGTCAATTTGCATATTACTCTTTTCTGGGTTGACCCTGAAGTATCATCATGGTCCCACATCATACTGGGGGCCCTTTCACGAGCTCATTGAAGATGGGTACCCATAAGACTAATTGAAGGAGAAAAATACCCAGCCTGAGCTCCTAATAAGGCACTATTCCTCAACTGCTTCAATGTCTTCTTGTTAGCAAGTAGTTTATAATTATATTAGGTGACTTCCATCCTAGAAGAGTGAGGCGTAGATACATCCTCACAGGGATGCCTATTTCAGGTACAGGTTTCACCTTTCCTGTTCACAGAACAGGCATGAGATTTCACACAACATAGCACCTGACCAGCAATTCACTGCACAGCAAAGGAGGTCCACATGCATCCTCCCGAAGCAGTAGGCCTCAGAGAGCCCTGGAACAACCCACTGACAGTACAGCTGAAACACCTGCTTGGAAGAAATACTTTGCAAGGATGAGTGCCATCCCTTAGGACACAGTGCATGCACTCAATCAGAACTCTCTATAAAGTGCTAATTTCCATTCATTAGAAAGAATAAATGGGTTTAGAACCAAAGGCTGAAAGCAGAGAAGACCTATTTATCACACCCAGTGACCAAATGGGGTATCCCACCTCACAACTTTAGGCTCTGCAAGGTCAAGGTCCTAAATGGGTGCACTGTTGCCAGGAGACATAGCAAGGACCCAGTTGAACTCTAAGCTACAGCTGTTAAGAGGCCATTTTACATTGTGTCCAGGAACTAGCAGAAAAGAACCTCCATTTTTGTTTCTTTTTTTAAAAAAATATAATTTTTATTGATTTTTTTTTTTTTTACAGCGAGGAAGGGAGAGGGATAGAGTTAGAAACATCAATCAACTGCCTCCTGCACACCCCCTAATGGGAATGTGCCCACAACCAAGATACATGCCCTTGACCGGAACTGAACCTGGGACCTTTCAGTCCACAGGCTAATGCTCTATCCACTGAGCCAAACTGGTTAGGGCAGAACCTAAATTTTCATAGGGTAACTGATCAACAGAAGTATGGCTTCTTTTATACAAAAAAAAAAAAAAAAAAAAAAAAAAAAAAAGGAAAACCCCAGGTCATCAACTTGGGTGTGATATTGGTTTTCTGTTGCTGCCATAACCAATTACCATGAACTTATGGCTTTAAAAAACCAATGTATTATCTCAACTCTATGTTACAAGTCCAGTACAGGTCTCTCCAAGCCAAAATTAAGATATGGGTAGGTTGTAGTCCTCTCTGCAGGCTCTGGGACAGCCTGTTTCCTCAGGTGTTGGCAGAATTCAGTCTCTTGCAATATAGGACTGAGCAGGCTGTCAGCTGGGAACAATATTTAGAAACTAGAGACCTCTCCCCAGTCCCCCTGCATGTCAAAACCACCATTATCCTTCTCACACTGTCATTTTTCTCTGATGACAGCTGAGAAACACTTTTAAGGACTTGACATCAGCTTGGCCCCACTGGAATAATCCAGGATACTTTCTTTTCCCATCCAAAGATTTTAACCATAACCATGTCTGTACAATCCCTTTTGCCAAGTAAGGTAGCATGTTCACATGACCCAGGGATTAGGACATGGACATCTTGGGAGATGTTTATTCTTTCTACCATAGGAACAGCTTAGCACTACACTGTCTACTGTAACGGGGCAGGCGTGGCAACCCTGGCCTGAGAAAGGTGTGATTACCAAAGGCTCAAGACAGGAATGAGTTAGGTTCATACCATCAAGCTACATGATAACCAACGATGAAGGGAATTGATCAATTTTAGTGAAGGGAGGTGACAAAGTTGTGGCCCAAAGACGAACTGCAGCATTGGGGATTATAACTTGCCACCCTAAGCTATCTTAAGAAGCCCCTCAGGAATTGTGAACATACATGGAGAAATGAATCTGGCACAAGGCAGAATGCAGTGGCCATTAGAGTATGCCACCCAAATCTCGAGAGCATGAACTGCAGTTAACAGCCCCCAGCTCCCTCACCTTTAGGTGTCACACTAAGGCCACACTTCCCTCAGGCTGCTACATGACTGAAAACAGAAGGGATTCTAAGTCATTACTTCCAACAGGGAAACGTCACCTAGAACTCATCAGCACTCTTATATAGATAGGATGCAGTCTGAGGCTCTTCCTACAAATCCTTTTCCTTGTGCCTAACAGAACCCAAGTCCTTGGAATGGCAACTATGTGTGGCCTTCTCAAAACTCAGCCTTGTTGCTGGGTTTCCAAGAGTGACCATCAAAAATTTCTAGAGTATTAATTCCTTGGCCTCCACTTCCCCTCCCCTATCCCAGAAAAGTGCTCATGGGCCTGTTAATTTACTATCATCTGGAGTGATGGGTGGGTGCTAATGGTTTGTATATCACTTCTTTAAAAAACAGGAATTCGATAGTCTAATCTTGTTGCAAAATCATATTCTTGTTTATGGCTGCATAAATGCTTCTCCTGTGTTATGAGTATACTACAGGACCTATTAAAGATGGCAAAAATAAATTCGATGGGCCTTCTGAGCTACTTTCACATTCTCTGGATGTAACTTAAACTACTGTGTTTCCCCGAAAATAAGACCTACTTACAGGTTTCCTTCTGAGTGAAATATAAGGCATCCCCAAAAAATAAGGCCCCCCCTAAGCTAAACATGAGATTTGGTCCACTGATTCTGAAAGAAATGGAGTCACAAGAAATTCACCAGGAAATTCAGGAATTGGATTGTTATGATGATGTTCCAGAAGATGATGACATGATTGTCATTGAATAAATCAGTAAATTCTTGATACTGTAGGATTCAGTTTGTCTGGTTTGTGTTGACAACTACCGTACTACCGTACCATATACAGGTTAATCAATTTCCTTTATTTTCATTTAACAATAAACATGTACCATATTCTTCTCCATGGAAAAATAAGACATCCCCTGAAAATAAGACCTAGCGCATCTTTGGGAGCAAAAATTAATATGAGACTGTCTTATTTTTGGGGAAACAGGGTAGTGCCAAAGTGATAGAATAACTCAGCTACAGTATTTTGGACCAAAATAAAAATTTATCCTACTACAAGAATTTTTATTTATTTATTTTTAATATATTTTATTGGCCGAAACCGGTTTGGCTCAGTGGATAGAACTTCGGCCTGCGGACTGAAAGGTCCCGGGTTTGATTCCGGTCAAGGGCATGTACCTTGGTTACGGGCACATCCCCAGTAGAGGGTGTGCAACAGGCAGCTGATGGATGTCTCTCTCTCATCGATGTTTCTAGCTCTCTATCCCTCTCTTCCTCTCTGTAAAAAATCAATAAAATATAATTTAAAAAATAATTATATATATATTAAAAATAATTATATATATAATTTTATTGGTTTTTTAGAGAGGAAGGGAAAGGGATAGAGAGCCAGAAACATCGATGAGAATCATCGACCAGCTGCCTCCTGCACACCTCCTATTGGGGATGTGTCCGCAACCAAGGTACATGCCCTTGACCAGAATTGAACCCGGGACCCTTCAGTCCCCAAGTCGACGCTCTATCCATTGAGCCAAACCAGTTCCGGCTCTTTAATTCAGTTCTTATAGTTGATCATTTAGCCTCCTTGTCATAATGCATCTCAATAAACAATTTCTAGCATAGGTAACTTAACCCTAAATTTTTATCTTAACTCTACTCTTTCAGATTCATCAAAATGATCTTGATAGCCTTGGCAGGTGTGGCTCAGTTGATTGGGCACCATCCTGTGCACAAGGTTGCTGGTTCCATTTCCAGTCAAGGCATATGCCTGGGTTGTGGGCTCTATCCCAGGTAGGGGGTGTGCAGGAGGTAGCTGACTGATGTTCCACTCTCACATCAATGTTTCCCTTTCCTCATTCCCTCTCCTTTCCCCTCTCTAAAAAAATAAAGTAACTTTTAAAAGATCTGGACAACTCTGTGATCCAGTACCAGACCCAACTTCTCTGGGAGTTTTATGTGTTTACATATATCGGGTCTAGTAATAATTAATGTCGTTTTTAACATTCGTTTAAAATCTTGCTTGGCGTTGACTTGTATTGACATAACCTTCAAACACGTGGTATCTACAGAACGTGTGAAGTGCAATTAACAAGTTTTGCTTGAAAAAGTTTGTGTTTGGTTTGGTTTTTGTTGCAAAACTAGGGCTAAGAAGATGGCGGATGAAGAGCATATTCGGCACTGCATGCTTTACGAGTTCCAATTAGGAAGAAAAGCAAGTGAGGCTGCAAAAAACATCTGTAGTGCTCTTGGTCAAGATGCAGTTAGCGCCAGAAAATGCCAGCGTTGGTTTGAGAAATTTTGCGAGGGAAATTTTTTGTTAGATGACAAGAGTGGTCGAGGCCGTGTGTCCAATTTTGATCAAGAAGCTCTTCAAGCTCTTTTGGTGCAAAATCCTCAAATTACCCAAGAGCTTGCAACAACTTTAAATTGTTCACAAAAAACAATTTCCAATCAATTGCGTGCACTTGGCAAAGTCCAAAAGTTTGGAAAATGGGTTCCTCATGAGTTGACCGACAACAACCGTAATCAGAGTCACAATTTGCAGTTCGCTCCTCTCTCGTCAAAACCGTTTGCCGTTTTTAGAGCAAATTGTTACCGGAGATGAAAGATGGGTGCTGTATGTTATTTTGAAAAGGCGGCCTCAATGGTTGGACAAAAATGAGGCTCCGCAGCCCACGCCAAAACCTGACTTGCATGCGAAAAAAAGTAATGTTGTGTGTTTGGTGGAATTTTAAAGGAATTCTTCATTATGAACTTTTACCATCTAACCAAACCATTACAAGTGCAGTGTATAGTGCCCAATTGGAAAGGTTAGCCCAAGCTTTAAGAGAAAAAGAACCCGCGCTGATTAATCTGAAGGGTGTAATTTTTCACCGCAATAACGCACGACCGCATACTGCAAGAATCACTGCTGAAAAACTGCGCCAGTTGGAATGGGAAGTTCTCCCTCAACCTGCATATTCTCCTGATATTGCCCCTTCCGATTATTATTTGTTTCGTTCTTTGCAAAACTTTCTTCTTGGAAAAAAAATTTAATAATGAAGAATGCCTCAAAAATGCATTGACTGAATTTTTTGCATCAAAATCACAAGAATTTTACAACAGAGGGATTAAAATGCTTCCTGAGCGTTGGGCACAAGTAGTAGAAAACAACGGCAACTATATTGTTGATTAAATTTTGTTGTATTGTTTAAATAAATTCGATTTTAAAAAGTATTAGAAAACGACATTATTACTAGACCTAATACATATGCAATTTACATACAGAAATTGACATAGAAGACAGATGGTTAAAGATACGTATTTATGGATATACATTCCTAGTCCTAGAGAATTTTAAAATGATAGTCAGGCATTGTGAGGGAGAAATGGGAGAAGTAGGGGGCACAGAGGAGTGAAAAGGAAAATATCTGGAACTGGTAAGCTTTAATAGGGAGGTCCTACTCCTTTCCGTTTACTTCTAACAAATCTTTATCTTATCCTGCAAACCAAAACTAAAGTATGTTACTGAAAGTATATTTACTTCTTGGGATGGAAATATATCTTGTCCTATTTTCCCTTTCCCATAAGAAACAGCTCCCTAAGGATCACCACCCAAATGTGTGTGTGTGTGCACTCTCAAATACAAATAACACATACATTCAAGTGATTTATATTTTCATAACATTTTAACATTTAATAGAAACTATATACAATAACTTTTTATGGCATCTTACATTAGGATAGTCACTGCAGAAATTTACATAGTTTGAAGATGGACAGTTGAGGACCCAGTCCTGTGGGCTTATTTTCTGAAGTTACAGTAGAAGGGAGTTCAGATTCCCCAGTTAGGTGAGAGGTGAGAAAAGGCTAAAACACAAGCTGCTAGATAGCAATGGCCAAACATTGGGTCCATCAATATCCACTTAAAGACTTTGGAAACCCCCTTACCAAGATGTCTCTCCTCAGAGCACAGAGTCCCAAATACTTGCTCGATCTCAGCAGCTCTGACAAGTATCACCTATCTTTCTTACTTGCCCAGAGTGGGAAGACACAACTTTTAGACACTACTACTGGTCCCTTCCCCCAAAGTTTGGTGTATGTTTGACTATAGCACTCAGTAACCCAGAAGGAAAACATAGTAGTCTAGGTTGTCCTTTAGAGAGGTCAGAAATACTTGTTTAAATAACAAGAAATTCAAATCCTCCAAAGTCAAATGGTTCCCAAAACAAACTATCAACTCATAGAACTGTGTTCTGGCTTCCCATTTGCAGTAGTCACTCCACTCTGAGGCAATGGTGCAGAGGCTTTTTCAGAGTTTCGAGATCCCTGCAATCTGCACCCATCTCCAGCCATCTGCATCTGGCCCTGTTAAAAGAAAGTTACTTTGGTTACAAATCCATTTGTTGTGATCTGAAAAGCATGAATCTGACTTATCAATGCCCATATATCATAGCAACAAGAACAAGACAGCAGAAATAAAATAATACTGGGCAGTTGCTCTTCCCCATACTTGTCATTACTTGAAGCATTCCTAAGA
Source organism: Pipistrellus kuhlii (assembly GCF_014108245.1). Lineage (NCBI taxonomy): Eukaryota > Metazoa > Chordata > Mammalia > Chiroptera > Vespertilionidae > Pipistrellus > Pipistrellus kuhlii. Next base: position 41,415,143 of record NW_023425529.1, read on the forward strand.
TTCTCCCAATGGGAGGGAGAGCTGTGGGTTGTTTCTTCCAAGTGAAACAGCCATTCTGTGCTGAATTTCCAGAACAGCCAACATATCAAAGGAAGATGGTCCTTTGGGCCTCTGCTTGAAACCAACAGCTATAGTGTAAGTGCTGGTCTTCAGTCAGGGCCACTTGTATCCCACCCAAGGCCCAGAGAAAGAAACCAAATCACATTACTCATCCTTACCCTATGATGAAAACAATTCCAGTGCTGAACTCTGCCTTAAAAGGAACAATGTACCTAGATTCCTTGTCAAGCTAATTAACTGTGTGTCCTGCTCTGAGATATGAGCACCAGAGGTTCTAAGAGCCTATCTAGAGAACCATCTGGGACACCTTTACAGTCTCCGTGTGATGACAACCCTACTCACGCTCTGGCGGTACATGTCAGCACAGCCAGCGGGGAAACCTCTGCCTGGCTACATGGCTACATGGGGGAAGCCTGGCCGGGTTATTCTTCACTTGCCAAAGTATCCACTGGGCCTTCAGCATTGTCTTTGACTGAATGATCTTCAAGGGTTAGTGAAGGATCAAAAAGCAAGGGTGAAGGAGGACACTGCATACCATCACCCACAACATCCAAGTCCTAGGAAAAGAAAGAGAAATGCCTATCAGCAATATCAAATGAACCAATTAGCTAGTTAGCATATTTTTCAGCAAACCTTAAAGCACTTCTCCCACACTTCCCTTACCCCTTGCCTACCTTAAGTCAAAAAAACTTTCCCAAAACGTCCAACAAATGGGATAAGATCCAAAAGCACTAAAATTTTTTCTTTGCTGCCAAGTATAAAGCAGGGACCACCAGTTACTTAAAAAGGAGTATTTTTCAATCAGTCTAATTAAAAATTAAACTGAAATACTGCCTTAAAATATTGGGTAATATGAGATTGTTTTATTAATGTCCTCACAACCACAAAGCAAGTCAGTGAGCAAAAGAGGGAAGGGAGAAAAGAGAAATGAATAAGTAAAGAAACTCAAAGTCTCTCTTAACAGCTACAAAATACTATTTTGGTTAAGTCCTTATCCCCACAGAATTATTGAGTTCCTGATTCTTAAACCTAACAACTAAATGTAAACAAACATCTGTATAAAAATCAATAAAATATATTTTTAAATGTAAACAAACAAAAAAATATTATATTTACAGACTATGTTTCTTCCAATTGAATTGGCTATTCCCACTGGGTCCTGAATGGCCAACAAACCACAGGAAGGCATTGCTCTTGGCTCCTGTTTGAAACCAACAACTACAAAAAAACCACTGGTCTTGATTCAGGGCCTAAAGCATTGCAAAGGCTCAGACGAGGTGTCAAACAGACTTGCATGTCACCCCTTTCTAAGAGGCTATCCCTAACTTCTCCTAAGAGTGAAAATTACCCAAGGGTTTGTACTCCCTTATGTCCAAACCACTCTATAGAGGCTCTATGCTTTCAGTAATCTAATTTCACAAGAAGCACACTTAGTTCTATGCTCTTAAACAGGTCTTAGCGAGTCCAAAATTATTTCCCTTTCTTTGGTGTGTGTGTCACAAAAAACAAGAATCACATCTTCAAAATAATTAAGGTTGAAAAAAGTAAGTAAAGAACATTGGACTTAAAGCTGGTTAATTTAAGCAGAAACACAGAGAAGAGGATAGTCAGATACCTAAAAGGATATATTCACTTCAAATATGTAATATCCACAGAAACCAGTGTTCTCATATGGTTAAGACAACAGACTATTTTCTTCAATTCTTTTACTATGCACATTTATTATACAAATAATTAACTTGGAATTTAAAAATACCCATTTAAGTAGTGAGGCAAAAGGTTTCCAAGTCTCAAGAATGAACAAGAACTAAATTTGGAGAAAGGAACCTAAAATAAGAGGAGGGGGGAAGAATCAGCAGGAAAGCCTACCATAACAAGAATATTTAATCGCAAAGTATCAAACATTGAGAGAACCCATTTTTGTTCTAATCTCAAAACCACAAACAAACAGAGAAAACTCAAAATAGGAATAAGTTATGAGGTTATTATTTGCAAAACATCTTTGGATCAAAAAAAACATAGAAAACAGACAAGTGTAATACCCAGAATGACAGGCTCATCGTGCCTTAGCCTTTTGTGCAGAATTTTTACCCATATTAACAGCTCATACCTGGCCCTCCCCTGAATTAAGTTATAAAAAGTTATTAGTAATTTATAGAAATTTATCTAAAACAATACAGGTGCTGAAACTGGTTTGGCTCAGTGAATAGAGCGTCGGCCTGTGGGCCGAAAGGTCCCGGGTTCGATTCCGGTCAAGGGCATGTACCTTGGTTGCGGGCATATCCCCAGTACAAGGTGTGCAGGAGGCAACTGATCAATTATTCTCTCCCATCGATGTTTCTAACTCTCTATCCCTCTCCCTTCCTCTCTGTAAAAAATCAATAAAATATATATATTAAAAAAAAAAAAAAGTTTAAAACAATACAGGTAACAAAACTGTTTAGTGAAACTCATATAATTAAGAAATCATTTTTTGCCCTAGCCAGTTTGGCTCAGTGATAAAGCACCAACCGGCCTGTGGACCAAAGGGTACTGGGTTCAATTCCGGTCAAGGGCACATACCTCAGTTGCATGATCCTCTCTGGCCCGGGGCCCTGGTTAGGGTGCGTGCAGGAGGCAACCAATAGATGTGTTTCTCTCACATCAATATTTCCGTGTTTCCCTCTCTTCCCCTCTCTAAAAATCAATGGAAAAATATCCTCCGGTGAGGATTTAAAAAAAAAAAAATCATTTTCCCCCCAGCAAAAGTTTATACTAATATATCCAGAATTTGTGGGAAGACAAATTATTTTCTAAAACTGCATTTTATTTCAAATTTTCTGGAAAACTTATGTCTAAAGATTAAAAATAATAACCACATTGTCTAGTGCACCAAATCTATTATGAACACAATAGATTATCAATTACAAATAGCTATCTTAAAAACACACTGGGATTCTCAAAAGTAAAGTTTTTTTTAATATATTCTTTAAGAAATCTGTGCCAAATATAAAGATGGACAGATCTGATGGCATATATTAATATCTTTTAAAATTAAGATTTCTTAACTATCAGGTTTTTCCTACCATCACATCTTACAATATTTTTTTTTTTTTTTTTTATTCATTTCAGAGAGGAAGAGAGAGGGGGACAGAGAGAAACATCTATGACGAGAGAGAATCATGGATAGGCTGCCTCCTGCACACCCCTCCACTGGGATGGAGCCTGTAATCCAGGCATGTGCCCTTGACGGGAATCACACCCAGAACCCTTCAGTCCATAGGCTGCCTGCCACTGTATCCACTGAGCCACATCTTTAATATTTTGTTCTCACATTTCATGGATCTGTGTGAAATTTTTTCTTTTTAAAGAGCAATTATAGCTGAAACCGGTTTGGCTCAGTGGTAGAGCGTCAGTCTGCGGACTGAAAGGTCCCAGGTTCGATTCCGGTCAAGGGCATGTACCTTGGTTGCGGGCACATCCCCGGTAGGGGGTGTGCAAGAGGCAGCTGGTTGATGTTTCTCTCTCATCAACGTTTCTAGCTCTCTATCCCCCTCTCCTCCTCTATGTAAAAAATCAATAAAATATATTTAATAAATAAATAAATAAATAAATAAATAGCAATTATAATCAGGATTATAACAAAAATATTATTATAAATGAAATAATAAAAACCATGTTTACTACACCTATTGACAGAATATAATTCCAAAAAGGAAGAGAAATTATGGAGAAAAAAATTGCAATCAGTTTCTTTTCTTTTTTTTCTTTTTTTAATATATTTTATTGATTTTGTATAGAGAGGAAGGGAGAGAGATAGAGAGTTAGAAACATCGATGAGAGAGTCATCGATCAGCGGCCTCTTGCACACCCCCTACTGGGGATATGCCCGCAACCAAGGTACATGCCCTTGACCAGAATCAAACCCGGAACCCTTCAGTCCCCAAGCCGAAGCTCTATCCATTGAGCCAAACCGGTTTCGGCCAGTTTATTCTTTTTATATATATATATATATATATTTCCCCCTCCCCCCCAATTGATTTCAGAGAGGAAGCAAGAGGGAAGACAGAAACATCAGAGAGAACCACTGACTGGCTTCCTCCTGCACACCCCCTACTTAGGATCAAGCCCACAACTGGGGCATGTGCCTTGACTGGGAACTGAACCAATAACCTCTTGGTTCCTAGGCCAGTGGCTCAACCCCTAAGCCACCCCAGCCAGGTCATTTTATTCTTAATGCTATTCCCCCCCTTCACATATTATCTAGTGTATCTTTTTTAGTAAATTTGGAGGCTATCCAAACCTTACTTCCACCTAATTTTCCATTTAAATTTGTCCCCTTAAACATGCCATGGTTAGACACAAGACACCTTTATTATGAAATTCAAAAAACTTTCTTTAATAATGAGGATCTTTATCCAGAAGGCTAAAAATTAATAAGCAAAGTGCCAAGAGAGAGGTGGAATGTTAACTGCTCCCTAAAGTCAAATAGTAGGATACTGCTAACTAGGGAAACAAAATCTGAGCCGGATTTATGTCCTATGGCCAATCAAACAAGCTGAAAAAGTGTACATATTTCAAAGGATATATAAAAGTAAATACTCAGCCCTGACCAGTTTGGCTCAGTGGATAGAGTGTCAGCCTGCAGACTGAAGGTTCCCAGGTTCGATTCCGGTCAAGGGCACGTACCTTGGGTGCAAGCACATCCCCAGTGGGAGGTGTGCAGGAGGCAGCTGATCGATATCTCTCTCCCATCGATGTTTCTAACTCTATCCCTCTCCCTTCCTCTCTGTAAAAAAATCAATAAATAAAGTATTACTGTTCTAGTCCATTCACAACAGGATTATGTAATAACATCAAATTTGAAAAAACAGTAACCAAGTTTACAGTAATTTCTTGTGATACACATTAATCTGAAAATGAAACTCTTACTATGGAGCCAAAACACAAGTTCACAATGTCAGGAGTAGATTATCAGAACTCAGTATTAAGATGCTGGTGAATCCACTCACCTTGTATAATAGATGGGTAGCATATTTCCTGCTACACTAAATCCAACCATAATCTTGACTTTCTAACTTCCCTTAGTTTACAATTTTCCTTACTATTCCCTCAGAAAAATTTCTGCCAATCTAAACTGTCTCTAAATGAACATACAACCATGCATATATCATTTCAAAAACTTTATCAACTCTCCTGAGCACAAAGGTCTAACCTATACTCAACATCCTATATAAAGAAAGCCTAATATGCAAATGGCAGAGCGACCGAACAGCAAAATGGCTGGTTGGCAGAACCAGCAAGCAGGCAGGTGCCAGCGGGTAGAGGGAGGGGACAGCGACAGGTGGAATTGGAGGGGCAATTGGGGGTCCATGCCATCCCCTGATCACTCCAATGGTCACCTCCTACAGAAGGAGGCCAGACTGCAGCTTAGGCCCGCTCTCTGCCATCAGTCGGACTTCCCCAAGGGCTCCTGTTCTGCAAAAGGGCGCAGGCCAGACTGAGGGACTGCCCCTCCCACCCCCACCTGAGTGCATGAATTTCTGTGTACCAGGCCTCTAGTTAATAAATAAGGCCTTGCCTCAAAGGCCAACCAGAGTAGACTTCTCTAACTTACATCACTGAACTCCAGAGGTAAACTCTCAGTGGGCTGAAGCTCAGCAGCACTCAAGTACAGATCCATGGGGCCGGCTTCCAGATCGTCTGGCACAGACAGTACCTGCTCGGGCTTATACATCTGAGGAGGCAACTGGAAATGCAGTGGGCAGCAGGGATCTTCAGAGAGGCTTACAGGAACTGGTTTGTTGCAGGGTACCTCTTCAGACCCCTGGCAGCATTTGAAGAGAACCTGATTCGTGTCCTGACAAATATCTGCAGAAAAATGGTCAAGGGAAATAAAATGGACCTATGGGAGGTACAAAATACAGGTAGCTGCCATGTAAAACTCAAGGTCTGCACTACAAGATAATTGGTTACATTTGACACAGAACAAAATGCAGTTAGCAATTTTTCTAATTCTAGCTCTATCAGTAATTTAAAACTAGTCCCCAACCTCCATTTTAAGATCCTAGCCATTTAAACTAATCTTGTTTTCCCATATAAGACATCTAAAAACACAGTGCTGAGCAAACAGCAATAACAATCCTAGGAATCTACCCTTACTCAGAAGAGACAAATGTAAACAGTCTGCAGAGGCCTCTACCAACCCCTTCCAAGACTCGTGAGACAAAGCTGTTTCTGCTCCATTAAGATGGATAAAGCCGAAACCGGTTTGGCTCAGTGGTAGAGCGTCGGTCTGCGGACTGAAAGGTCCCGGGTTCGATTCTGGTCAAGGGCACGTTGTGGGCACATCCCCGGTAGGGGGTGCGCAAGAGGCAACTGGTCGATGTTTCTCTCTCATTGACGTTTCTATCTCTCTCTCTCCCTTCCTCTCTGTAAAAAATCAATAATATATATATATATATATATATATAAAAAAAAGATGGATAAAGTTTTTAAACTTTATTTCCAAAATGCTTACAAAATGCTTTGTTTAAAGCAGCAGAGTACTGGAACTGGAGAAAATGGAAGCAAAATAATAGTGACTAGCTATTATATCCTGGAAGTAAAAATATATTTCCATACCCCCTTTTTTTTGGGAAGGGGGGGGGGGAGGGTAGGTAGTGCTGGGGAATCCTTTTATTATCCCAAAGAGAAGAGATGATAATTTTAGGAAAGGCCGGAAAGAAAGTAATCTAGGAATGCTCCTAGGAGCTCTAACAGGACAGTCAATGTTAAGGCTAAAAGCAGAAAAGGATTATTATTTCCAAGTTGACAAAGAAACTCTGTAGGATGAATCAAAATTGAAATCATATCAGATAAAATTCCAGTTCAAGTTACTCTAGAAAGCACATTTTACACAAGTGTTATCATTTCTGAAAATCCTAACTGTATGGTTATTCTCCTATTATTTTAAATTTAGACTTATTTTTTGCCGAGACCGGTTTGGCTCAATGGATAGAGCATCGGCTTGGGGACTGAAGGGTCCCGGGTTCGATTCCGGTCAAGGGCATGTACCTTGGTTTCGGGCATATCCCCAGTAGGGGGTGTGCAAGAGGCAGCTGATTGATGACTCTTTCTCATCGATGTTTCTAACTCTCTATCTCTCTCCCTTCCTCTCTGTACAAAATCAATAAAATATATTGTATTAAAAAAAAAGAAAAAAAAGAAAAGAAAAAGAAAACATAAATTTAGACTTATTTTTAAGAAAGCAAGCACAATTTTCTATAAACTGATTGTATCCAGGATTATTGAATGTCAAGTGTAATTAATAAATTGGGGGGAAAATATTAAGGTAATTTTTAAAAACTAAAAAATGTAATGCACATTGTAATTTTTAAAACAAAAACTTTTAAATAAAGCCATTTCTTTCATTATGCTAAGACAGGATTTCACAATCTTGGCACTAATGACATCACTGGCTGTTCTGGGCATTGTAGAGTGTTCAGCAGCATTCTTGGCCTCTACCCACTAGATGTCAGTAGCACCTCCATCTGAGTCATGACAAGCAAAATGCCTCCACACATTGCCAAATGGGTCAAATGACACCCCCCCCCCCCCCCAACAATCTCTACTCTAAAGGAATAATGGTACAAAATAAATATTAAATGAAAATTATTAAATGAACAAACAAATGAATCTAATGGGAACAGACTTGCAGCCTCTATGTGCTTCAGAAAAACCCAATCTAATTTAAATTATTAATATTTATAATGTTAATCCATTAAATGCTTTAATCACAATATTTTTCATGGAACTTAAAGGACTTTCATAAGTCTCTTATTTAATACCACATATCCTAGGAAGATCCTTCCCCCATCCTCATCCACCCCCCTTCCTTTCAGCTGGGGACAACAAAGACAAAGAGAAGGGAATGGTTGACCTATCTCCTTCACTTTCATCCAGGGCTGTATCCATTAGACCAGGGTAAAGACTTAACAGGTCACCAAGGCAGTCGCATCTTTCTCTGGAATAAGGACTTAAGGAAGGGTAAGTGACTTAGGCAACTATGAAATGAAAAAGAACACAAAAGAAAAAATACTTTCCTTCTCTTTTCAAATACATTTCATTTTCAACTTTAAAATATTAATATTCTAATAAACTATGAGTATAGTACTATAACGAGTGGGGAGCGTCCGGTCCACAGGCCATAAAAGGCCCACGAAAACATTTGGTCTGGCCCTGCCAAGGCATTAGGGGTGAGTTAATTATATACTTGACCAAATATAGCAGGCAAATTTTTAAGTTGATAATTTTATATAGCCCATGAATGATGTTATAAATATACAAATAACCCTTAGCAGACAAAAGGTTCCCCATGCCTGTATTATTATACAAGAAAAATCTAAACTACTTTAATACCTGTAAATTGGCTTTTTGCCTTATAATCAAACTCACTGAAGAAAGCCTGAGAAGTATAAAGCAGAGGGAAAAGGGCATTCATAACCCCACCATCCAAAAAGTCACATTTCTATTAAACTTCCTCCTAGTATTTAGTTCCATGTAGTTAAAACACTCTACAGAATCTTATATTCTATTTTTGTTATCAAATGTTTTCTCATATCATTCATAAAGTTTATTAAATGTTTAATGACAACATATTACTATTTATGTTGTATCATAATTTTCTCCTCCCCATCTCTGAAAAATTTAAGCCTCAAAGTACAGAAATTTTATGGAATACTGGTCCTATATTTAATTATCTCCTTAAGTAAGTTCACAGAGGTGATAGTAACATAGTAAAGAATATAAATAGTCAAACTGCTTTCTAAAAAGCCTGTAACACTTTATATTCCCACTAGCAGTATTTAGAGGGTCCATTTCACCACAATGTCACCAACTTTTGAGATTCACTCATTAAAAATATATATTAGCATCAAATTTATGGATTAAAACATGTTTTATTTCCTATTTCATTTATTTTCAGTAATAGCACTATTAAACTATCAGCTATTTCTTTTTAAATCTGACCAGATTGCCTTTATTTTTTTTAATTTACTTATTATTTTTTAAATATGTTTTTGATTTTTTTTTACAGAGAGGAAGGGAGAGAGATAGAGAGTTAGAAACATCAATGAGAGAGTCATCAATCAGCTGCCTCTTGCACACCCCCTACTGGGGATGCACCCGCAACCAAGGTACATGCCCTTGACCTTTCAGTCCCCAAGCCGACACTCTATCCATTAAGCCAAACCGGTTTTGGCCAGATTGCCTTTAACCAACTAAGTGTTGAGCATTTAATTTCATTTATTAATTACTTTGCACAAGCATTTTACATTAAGGACAACAATTCTTTAGCAGATATTTGTTGTTGCAATAATTAATAAATTGGTAAAAGATTTGACAAAAAGAACAGAAGTCAGTTTTCCTTTCAAAAGACCAGGGAAGGTTCTCTTCTTCCTATTGAAAAAATATTTTACTTTCCAATATTTTTTCTTTTGTCAGGGAACTGAAATCCAGCAAGATTTATGCTTTTCATCTACTAAACATCATAATACTTAACAAAGGCTTTTATAGTAAAAGGCACTTTCTCAATCAATGTTCATATAAAGATGTACTTGCACAATAAACAGTTCAAAGTTTAGTAGCCTGATAAATATAGTCCAATAGCAGAATCAAAAGATGCTCTGATGGTTCAAAGGCAAATTAACTGGAGAGTAATTATCCCATTTTTGGAAACAGTTAAGTTTCCAGTTTAAGTTTCCAATTTGAAAATACAAGTTAAGAGCACTAACCGTACAAAAGGGTAATACTCAAAGGAAGCTCACATTTCAGAACTGTCCTTGTTACTGGTAGAAAACACACAACTTTTTTTTTTTTTTTTTTTTTTTTTGTAACTAGATTTAACAATATAATTCTAATAAACAAGTTAAATCAGGAACTTCTTATATCTGGAACCCCAGTGTTGACTACAAATAAATATTAGCCCACATCTATCACCAATTACTCAGATGTTTCTTTCTAATGAATTGACCATTACATTTCCTAAGTTCTGAAATGGCCAACAGACCATAGAAAGACATTTCTTTAGGCTCCTGCTTGAAACCAGCAGCTTCAGCAAACTGCTGGCCTTGATTCAGGGCCAAAGGATAACAAAGACCTCAATTAAGCAACTATCAGTGTCTCCCACTAGCCTTTCGGTCTAGCTAGCAAACTGAACAAAGTAAAAAGATACGAGTAATGCAGTGTCTGGTCATTGGAAGAGACTGATTAGAACAACGAACATCATCCACAAAGGCCAAGCACCTCTGACTGGAACGAGTGGTATGGGCCTAAAATGGGGAAAAACAGATTAAGTAAAAAAACACAACCAATACGCCCACAAAAGAACGTACAACCAATTATGTATGGGAGTACTTAGTTATAAAATATATGGTACATCTTTAAAAGTTAAATATTCAACATTTATATGTATACTCCAATGCTATGTAAAAATCTCATGTACAAATGAATCAACTCTAATTTGAATCTTATCCCTCCATATTATGAAAGTGCAATGTAAACTAATAATTTTCAAACTATTTTATCTTTCAGCCTTCTCGAAATTGTAAACTTATGTGAAACTTCAACAAATAAAACAAAAAATAAAATTAATCTTATTGAAGCAGAGACCAAGGGCCTGAGAAAAAAATTTAGTGATCACTTACTTCTCCTATCAACCTTTCTTCCCAACATTCATTGTTCCTATTATTCTACCTATTTTCCTGCCTTCTAAAAGAGGATTCCCAAGAAAAATGGGCTTAACCTGTACCTATTTCTGAACCGATGAACTTCTGAACCAAAGAATGCGGCAACCCCTCAATTTGCAGATGGGAATAGAGGCCCAGGGAGGCTATCAGTGCAGGCACAGTACTAGTCAGAAGAAAACCGAGGCTGGAACCTCTGTCTATGGACTTTCAGGTAAGTGCTCTTTTCAATATACCCCACGTCCAGTCAGTCAGATATCAGAGCCAAGACTACACAACAGTGCTTGGACAATTACCCTAACTTTACAAAGAAAGCAAATTTATAAATCTTAGGAATTTATGCACAAATTACCTGTTGGGCAGCACCATCTGTGGCGAGCATTCTACGTTCCTTCAGCTGCCTATGTAGTAGGGCTTCTACTCCATAGCGCTGACGATACCTCCGAAGACATTTTAGACGCTTTAAGTTATCTCGTTCTTTGGCCATCAGTCCCTCTGGGCCAGTCAGGAGACTACTACCTGTAGAGTCACAACATCCAAGATGTTATCTGACAAGCAACCAAACAAGGGCTAGCCTCAAAATTAACAAGTAAACAGAAAAATATTGGGCCATAAGATAGGCAGTTTCAAAAGCAAACTCTCCTCCACTCCAGATATCAACAGAGATAAATGTAGCTACTACTACCAACATGTAGGTTCACATGTTGAACCTACAATAGGTTGTTGCAACTTGCCTAGAGCTTCATGTTCCACTTTCCGATTATGTAAGTAACGTCGCTTCTTCTCTTTGAGCAGATGCTGAAGTCGTTTAAACTGATCAATGTACAAAGACTGTAAACGAATTAGTTTCTCACGCATAATCAGGGCCACTTCTTCGGCTGTGTAGACACCAGCATGTCTGGAATAGAAAATTCCCAGCAATGCATAAAAAAGCACAATAATAAAACCCAAGTTTAAAAGGAGAAAAGGCTAGATACTAGACAATATTTAATAAGCAATCAGTGTTTTTATAATCTTTTTTAAAAATATATATTTTATTGATTTTTTTACAGAAAGGGAGAGAGATAGAGAGCCAGAAATGTCGATGAGAGACACCGACCAGCCGCCTCCTGCACACCCCCCACCGGGGATGTGCCCGCAACCAATGTACATGCCCTTGACCAGAATCGAACCGGGGACCTTTCAGTCCGCAAACCAACGCTCTACCACTGAGCCAAACCGGTTTCGGCAGCAATCAGTGTTGAGACAATCACCTTATTAGTAGAAATCTCTTTATACATTTTACCATTCAAGTTGTTACATAAAAAAATAATCTCCAAGAATGGACACTAATGTATGATCTAGCATGATCTCACCATATGAGGAAGGGAAGAGGTTTCATTATTTTCCCCAGTTATTTGTATTATGTTTAAAAAGTAGGTACAGCTGGGACCGGTTTGGCTCAATGGATAGAGCGTCGGCTTGGGGACTGAAGGGTCCCGGGTTCGATTCCAGTCGAGGGCATGTACCTTGGTTGCGGGCATATCCCCAGTAGGGGGTGTGCAGGAGGCAGCTGATCGATGACTCTCTCTCATCGATGTTTCTAACTCTCTATCTCTCTCCTTTCCTCTCTGTATAAAATCAATAAAAAACATATTAAAAAAAAAAGAGTAGGTACAGAATGCTCAAAATTTATTAATCTACATTCTTATTCCATCTAACAATATGGAAAAACCTCTTAATAGGACAACCTAAAAGTGCTCAATTTGTTGTAAAATGATCTTAATATATTTTAATTAGAGTACAAAAAATAGGGAGAAACCAAGATGGCAGCATGGGTAAACACCTAAACTACCTCCCATAACTATTTATTTTTTTTTTGCTTTTAAATAATTTTTATTGTTCATATTATTACAAATGTTCCTTTCCCCCCTTCTCACCCCACCCTCTGCCCTTTCCCCCCCCCATTGTCCTCATCCATAGGTGCACAGTTTATGTTCAGTCTCTTCCCACATCCCCCTCTCCCCTTTTCCCCAAGAATAAACAGTTCGCTCCCCTTCCATACCTCTGATTCTATTATATTCAATAGTTAATATTGTTCCTCAGATTTTTTTTTTTTAGTTTCCTTGGTTTTTAGATTCACTTGTTGATAGTTACGTATTTGTTGTTCACAATTTTTATCTTTATTTACTTTCGCTTCTGAAAGAACCCCCTTCAGCAATTCATATAATTCTGGTTTGGTGGTGATGAACTCCTTTAGCTTTTTTTTTATTAGTGAAGCTCTTTATCTGACCTTCGAATCTGAGTGATAGCTTTGCTGGATAGATTATCTTTGGCTGTAGGTTCTTGCTACTCATCACCTTGAATATTTCTTGCCATTCCCGTCTGGCCTGCATGGTTTCTGTTGAGAAATCAGCTGACAATCGTATAGGTGCTCCTTTATAGGTAACTACCTTCTTTGCTCTTGCTTCTTTTAATATTCTCTCTTTGTCTTTTGGTCTTGGAATCTTAATTATGATTTGTCTTGGTGTGGTCCTCTTTGGATTCCTTTTGTTTGGAGTTCTGTGTGCTTCCTGGACTTGTAAGTCTAATTCTTTCACCAGGTGGGGAAAGTTTTCTGTCACTATTTCTTTCAGTATATTTTCGATATCTTGCTCTCTCTCATCTTCTGGGACCCCCATAATTCTGATGTTGGTTCGCTTGAAGTTGTCCCAGAGGTTTCTTACATTATCTTCAACTTTCTGGATTCTCTGGCCTTCTTGCGTCTGCGGAGGAGTGTCTTCTGGCTCTTTATGTTCCAAATCTTTGACTTGATTCTTGCCATCTTCCATTCTGTTTTTAGGACTCCATAAAATATTTTTTATTTCAGACAATGTATTCTTTATTTCTTGTTGATCCCTTATTATTTCTAGTAGATCCCTTTTCATATCCTCATAGGTCTTGTTTATTTTATCGGCCTTTTCTAGGAGATTCTTGAACAACCTTATAAGTGTGGTTTTGAACTCTATATCCAGTTGCTTTTTGTCCTCCATTTCTTTCGTTTGTGATCTATTTGGTTTAGGCATTTTCGCAGGCAGCTTTCCTGATGGGGCGGGGTTTCAGGGTGGAGCCCACAGCCTTGGCTTCCGTCAGCCCCGCCCTATGCAACTCCTGAGACTCAGGGTCCTTCAGTACTTGTTGCGAGCGCCTCTGAGAGAAAGGTGCCCTCGATTTTCGCCTGCTGCCAAACTGTCTATGCTCTCCCCCTATGAGTCCGGTATTGGGGTTCAGTTCAGTTGGTAATGGGATTGGAGGTGGCGTTCAGAGCAGTCTGGAGCCCCTGTCTCCTTCCCATCAGGGCAATCCCTCAGCACAGCCAGCCGGCCCTTCTCTGCGCGCAGTGTGCACGCCTCAGGGACCTCCTTTCGCCGCTTCCCCGGAGTCCCGCCTTACAGCCCGGCTCCCTATGGATGAGCCTGGGTCCCCGGGGTCTGGCCTAGAATTGGGGTTCAGAGCAGTTGGAGCTGGGCCCAGCACAGTCGGAGCTTTTCTCTCCTTCCCGCTTGGGACCGCCAGCCAGGCACTCGGCCTCCCTCCTCTCCGGCTCTGTCCTCTCCGCGCGCGCCGCGTGTCTCCGTACCTTGGGCTTTTACAGCTCCTCCGCGCTTCCTTCTGGTTTTCTCCTTGCTTCTTGTTGTAGAATTTCCAGTCAGTCGACTTTCCTGTAGTTCTGGGTAATGTCCATTTTATATTTTAGTTGTATTTTGTTGAAATTGTTGTGTGCGGCTGCGGCTAGTTGCCTACCCGAGCAGCCATCTTGGATTCTCCCCCACAACAATTTCAAAACTACAACTAAAAGACAAAATTAACATCATCCAGAACCACAGGAAAGCTGCCTGACTAGAAATCCTACAACTATCATAGAATTAAAGAGGAAAGCACACAAAGACTCAGAGGAGCTGCAAAAGGCTGAGGTTCGGAGATACAAGTGCAGGCAGCTGAGGGCCTGGCTGGCTTTCTCTAGCAGGAAGAAGACAAAAGCTCCTGACTGCGCTGAACCCCAGTTCTGACTGCACTGAACCCCAGTTCCAGGCGACATCCTGGAACCCAGGCTTATAGGGGGGGAATATGGACTGTCAAGCGGAAACTCAGGGGTGCCACAAAAGGCAGAGGTCTGGAGTCGCACGACTGACTGCTGAGTGCACTGCTGGCTTTCTCTAGTGGGTGGGAAATGGAAGGTCCCCACTACGCTGAACTCCAGTACCAGGCGAGAATCTGGGAATCCAGATTCATTGGGAAAGAAACTGAACTCTCTGGCAGCAGGCGAAACTCGAGGGTGGCTTCCTCTTAGAGGTGCTTGCAGCGATGACCAAGGGACACTGAGACCCAGGGGCCTCATAGGGCAGGGCTGACAGGAAGCCAATACTGTCTGCTCAGCACTGAGACTCTGCCCCATCCAAGCTGAGCCCAGAGGTTTTTGCAATTTTGCAAGTCTGATCCTATAAGACTGTCTCCAATACAGAAGGTATCCCAGAGTAGACACAGCTGATACTTACATCTAATGGGCCTGGAGGTCAATTCCTCCCAGTGATACCAACAACAATCAAGTCTTAATTACAACAAGACTGTTCACGCAGTCCACGAAGGAGAGCACCAAGAGTGTCTACCTCAGGTAACTGAGGAGGCTGACCCACTGGGCCATGTAGGACACCAAGCATACAAAGAGATCCTACCAACTCTGGGAAGCAGCAAAAATGCGGAGACAATTCAGAATTGAAGGTCAGATAAAGAGCTTCACAAGTAAGAGAAAGCTAAAGGAGTTCATCAACACCAAAGCAGTATTATATGCTGAAAAGGTATTAAGAAAAGGAAGAAAAAGGTAAAGATAAAAATTATGAATAACAAATGCATATATACCAACTATAAGGTTCTCCCTCCACCCAACTGGTGGGCAGAGTTATGACACTACTGGCACCTGTCACAGAGACATCTCCAAGACATTGAGCCATCAATCAGCGCCTGCTAAAGTGCCCTGGAGCCCACCCTTTCCTATTCTGCCCTGGGTCCAACCCTCTTCTGTTCCTCCCCTTAAAAGGACCCCCAGACCAGCTACCTGCTGCTGATCCTCCATGTCCAGGTGGCAGCCCGGCTGGGTCCATCTCCCCTCCCAATTCCTTCAATTCTGACTTCTCTACCTCCATAATGAGTCCCGCTCATTACTGGGGAATAAACTTTACTTTAAAACTCCTTGGTGATCAGTTTCCTGCGCCTCAAACCTTACACCAACTAGAGAATTAAAAATCTGAGGAACAGAATAAACTGGTGAATATAATAGAATCAGGGGCATAGAAAGGAAGTGGACTGAAAATTCTAAGGGGAAAGGAGTGTGGGGGGTGCGGGAAGAGACTGGACAAAAATCGTACTCCTATGGATGAGGACAGTGGGGGGAGGTAAGGGCAGAGGGTGGGGTGGGAACTAGGTGGGAGGGGAGCTATGGGGGGGAGGGGGGGAAAGAGGAACAATTGTAATAATCTGAACAATAAAGATTTATTAAATTAAAAAAAATAAAGTACAAAAGATAAACAATTTTAACTTCTAACTTAAAAATACATTCCTAAAAGAGCTCTAAATTTGTGAATAGAAAGAAAAGCCTGGACCCTTTGCCTTTCAAGGATATTGTGGTACATAAAAGGCAAAGTTTGTGGTGAATGAGAGCAGCTAAATTGAGGTCAGACTTGCTTTTGTAACGTGGAATTAAAATAATAATAATTAAAAACAAACATTCCTGCCCTAGCTGGTTTTGCTCAGTGGATAGAGCACTGGCCTGTGAAATAAAGGTTTCCAGATTCAATTCCAGTAAAGAGCACCTGCCAAGGTTTCAGACTTGATCCCCAGTAGGGGGCGTGCAGGAGGCAGCCGATCAATGACTGTCTCATCATTATTGATATTTCAATCTCTCTCTCCCCCTCTCCCTTCCCTTCTGAAATCAATAAAAGTATATTTTTTATATAAAGACATTCCTGCCATGGCTGAGAAGTTCAGTTGGTTGGAGTGTTGTTCTATACATCAAAAGGTTGCAGGTTTGATTTTTGGTCAGGGCGAGTACCTAGGTTGCACATATTTTAATGAGCCTAAAACTTATTTTGGATAATGTTCCTCACAGAACTTAAAAAAAAAAAAACCTTGTCCTATCTGGTTTGGCTCAGTGGATAGAGCACTGGCCTGTGGACTGAAAGGTCCCAAGTTCGATTCGGTCAAGGGCACAAGCCCGAGTTTTGGGCTCAATACCTAGTAGGTGGTAGCCGATCAATGACTTTTTCATCATTGATGTTTCTCTCTCTCTCTACCTCTCCCTTCCTCTCTGAAATCAATAAAAATATATATATTTTTAAAAGCCTTATATTTCATCGCCTAATCGCTGCCCTGACCTTTGGATGTTCCTTTTAGGATAAACTAACTTTGAGTGTCTAGTCCTTTTAACACTTATATTTCTCATATAACTGATATTTTGGTTGCTATAGTAGTCTCTTGTAAGTTATATTCATATGACTGTAGTATCCCCTAGACACTGATCTCAATTACTAATAATAAAATCAAGTTTCTGGACCTTTAAAAAAAATTGTGACCCGCCCTAATCGGTAGAGCTTTGACCTGCGGACTCAAGGGTCCCAGGTTCGATTCCGATCAAGAACATGTACCTTTGTTGCGGGCACATCCCCAGTAGGGGGTGTGCAAAAGGCAGCTGATCGATGTTTCTCTTTCATCTATGTTTCTAACTCTCTGTCCCTCTCCCTTCCTTTCTGTAAAAGATCAATAAAATGTATTAAAAAAAAAAAAAATTGTGACCCTACAGAGCACACACCTCTTCAATGCAACAAGTTTGGCATTTGTAGAAGTACAATGAAAAATAAAATTAACCCTTTGCACTCCAAACCATTCTGGACATTGGCTACCAGCTACTCGACGCTAACGGCGGAAACGTGCGTTGAATTAACTCAATTCCCCGTAATCACTAATAAACTGCAATGTCCCCTGAGAGGGGACATCCGAGTGACATGCTAGAATTCCGATGTCCCCTGAGAGGGAACAGCGGAGTGCAAAGGGTTAAAAATATGCTTGATATAAAATTACTGTGAAAGAATCTTGCTAGAAAACAAATATTCCTTCTCAAACTACCAAGATGGACTTTCCAAAAAAGTATTTTAGAGTTGCTAACTATACTGAAATTACTCAAGAGAAATAGATTAAAATCTACTTAGAAAAATTTAACCTTAAATTAAAATAAACCTCAGAATCCAAGGTAATGAAGAAAATTCTAAGAATTGAAGTTCAACACACTCTAGTCTAGAAATTCCTTACTCTATTATTTACATCCTTCTACCTAAATTGTCAGTGGAAGTGCTAAGAGACACAAGTCAGAGAGAAGGAAAAAAAAAATGCAAACTAAACTAAACCATGAAACATAGCAATATGAGACTTAGGAGTAGCAATGCTTAACGGTTTTTGTTTCTACAACTCCTAACATGAATATGGGTTCCATAAAGAGAGAAACCACAAGATATAATTAGGCCGATTACTCACTCTTTGGTTTCTATTATAAATCAGTTTCTTTCTCCTAGACATGAAACCAAAGGATATTCTTGAAATATCTTTTATTTTTCTTTAAAAAAATAAAAAACCCTGATGTAACTTTGCAAAGGTAGTTTTTTAAATACAATCACTTTATTATTCCTGAGTTTTATGCCAAGAATGCATCCATGCCCTCGTCAGTTTGGCTCAGTGAATAGAGCGTTAGCCTGCGAACTGAAAAGTCCCAGGTTCGATTCCGGTCAAGGGCAACATGCCAGGATTGTGGACTTGCTCCCCCCTGAGGGACTTGTAGGAGGCAGCCGATCCATGATTCTCTCTCATCATGGATGTTTCTATCTCTCTCCCTCTTCCTTCCTCTCTGAAACCAATAAAAATATATTTTAACAAAAGAATGCATTCACATTAATTACTTCTTCTCTAATTGATTTAAGCATTTCTCAACCCTCCTATGTCCAACAAATTTCCTATTTTCTCTCCTATACTTACTCAGGTGTAGAATTAAACATACAAACGTTTTCCCAAAGTACAAGACTTCTAAAAAAAGAATCAGATCCCTATGGGGGGGGGGGGGGGGGGAGTTAAAATATGTACACAGATAATAATAAATAAATAAAAAGAAGCAGATCCTGCCTCAAAGTGAAATGATGAATAATCATAACCCTTTTACAGAATCTCTTTCTGCTCACAAACAGCTAAGCTTTCTTCAACCCTTTTAGGTTATTAATTTTATAACAGTACACAGTACTACATTCCACATACTAACTACATAAAATATTTAAAAGCCTCTGTGAAATTACAACTTACTTCAAGGGATCTTCTTGATCACTGTCTATGCTATCAGCTTCACTGTCAGGGTCACCTCTCCATGTCTGATCCACAGTAATGGGTTCCTGCTCCCCATCACTCCAGCTGTCTTCATCTGAGGCAAGGAAGGGACAGCAGCCATTAAGACTTCCCACCTCTGTACCTTCACCACACAAAACTAGGTTACTTAACAAATCAACCCAAATCTTAAAACTGAGTCAACCATGCTCTCAAAAGGACATGGTCCAATTCAAAATTATTTTTGTTTCCTAAAATTACCTTCCATAGCAAAGATAGTATTATAAAAACAGCAATGAAGAAAACAGTCATAAACTCAGGCAAGTAAACCTAAGCACACACTATATTTCAAACTGAAAAGAATTGATAAACATAGCAATCCTGGAATCTCAACAATTTGCCAATGAATTAATAGTATTGTATTATCAAGTACCATATACTGGTATGTTCAAAGCACTGTGCTAAAACCAGCAAGTACTTTGTTACCTTTCCTCCTCCTTTTTCATTCTAGGAGAGAATATCCTTACCCAGAATTCGGCTGGCTTCACTGCGACTACTTTCTGGAGTCTGAGACCCCAGCTCTGACTTAGCATACGAGCTCAGCTGGCACAAGAGTGTTTCTCCCATCGGCCCTGGAGTGGTCTTCTTCATTTGAGCATGCAGTGCCAGTGCATTCCTACGGGCATGTTCAGCACAGAAGGACACCCTAAGGAGACAAATAATTAACATTTTATTTATTTATTTTTAAATATATTTTATTGGTTTTTTTTTTACACAGAGGAAGGGAAAGGGATAGAGAGCTAGAAACATCAATGAGAAAGAAACGTCGACCAGCTGCCTCTTGCACACCCCCTAATGGGGATATGCCCGCAACCAATGTACATGCCCTTGACCGGAATCGAACCCGGGACCTTTCAGTCAGCAGGCTGACGCTCTATCCACTGAGCCAAACCGGTTTCGGCAAATAATTAACATTTCATATTCAGATAAGTTCTTTCTGGAAAAAGTTCAATAACTTTCATTACTCGCTGATCTTTAGATCACTTTTAGGAAATTAAAATAACCGTTATCTCATCCTAGCTAGTTTGGCTCAGTGGACAGAGCTTCGGCCTGCGGTCTGAAAGGTCCTGGGTTCGATTCCAATCAAAGGCACATGCCCAAGTTACAGGCTTAATTCCCAGTAAAGGGCGGGCAGGAGGCAGCCAATCAATTTTTTACTTTTATCATTGATGTTTCAATCTCTATCTCCCTCTCCTTCCTCTCTGAAATAAAAATATATTTTAAAAAATAAATAAAATAAATAACCATTATCTTCCTTTACAAATATTTAAAAGTAAGGTGAAGCAGAGTAATTTATCTGGTCCAAGATCAACTCATTTGGTTTTACTGAAGGGAAATGCAGGTAGCATAATCTAGTGCTCTATCCACCAAACAAAACATCCTGACTACAAAATGCTGACATCTCAACAAATCAAAAAAATCCACTTTTATCTTTCAAAATTGGTTCTGGAAGGCAACTCTACATTTTACTTCAATATTACACATATTAGGTAATAAGATGTCGCACACAATTTTAAAAAGGTATATGAAGAATTTTCTACCCACGTTATACTCTACATGGATATCTTTGTATGTAATGAAAGCTATGAAGCCTTTCCCAGAATACACATTTTACATGTTATTTAATAAGGTTCAAAAATGGCCAAGAGTCAGGGACCCCAGGTTAAGAAAAATCTAGATTATCCCTTTAAAGATAAGAGCAAAAGATCCAAAGAGAAGATCTGAGTGATCCAATGGAAAATAGTATCATCCCAATTTTCACCAATTTGTCCCAGTTTCTACCAATTTTTTTTTTCTTTTCCAAGGATATATTATTCATAATCCCAATTCTGGAAGCATGTGGGCTTAAAAACTCAGTAGCTACATCCCAGCCCACATGATACCGCATTCCACCCCAACTTTAAAACTGAAAGAACAAACAAAAATATCTATACATATATACCCATCTTTCTTCTCAGGCTTTGGGGCAGCACTGGGGCATCTTTTTCCATTCTTCGTCGATATGTAACTACATTGCTTGAAAGGTGCATTCTTGTCTTCAAGGATATGCTTAATGCAGAACTCCTGTCCCTCCAGGCGAGGTTGCGAGCACGGGCGGGGAGTGAAGGAACAAGAGAGGGACTCCTGAGACCTGGGAACTGGGGTGATCCTCCCTCGATTGGTCGGCAAGACGTGGATCCGAATCCTGTTCATACCAAACCCTGCAGGATCACACAGAAGATCAAAAGGCCCTTACTCTTGTCAAAAATTCCTCCTCCACAATGGCGGGGCGGACCGCGAGGAACTTTCTAAAGGACAGACAGGAGACACTCTCCCTCTCTCTCCTCAGGCAATAGGGAGTCAGCCTCACCTCCTCTTCTCCCTCTACCCCATCCCAGCCACACCCCTACCCCACCACCACCCCTCCTACCCCTACCCCCACCCCTACCCCTAGCCTCACTCCCACCCCCACCACCACCCTACTCCATCGCCATCACCACCTCTACCCCATCACTACCACCCCTACCCCCCACCCCTACCCACCACCATCTCTACCCCACCACCCCCACCTCTACCCCATCACTACCGCCGCCCCTGCCCCCTCACCGCACCCCCGCCCCCACCCCTGCCCCACCGCCGCCGCCCCCGCCCCTCACCGCCATGCTAAAAGCAGTGCAGGGACTCGCACCTCCGCAGCACGAGGGGGAAGCCTCAGCGCTGGCCCCCAGCGGCGGCAGCCACGCCACAGAGCCGCGTCCCTCCTCCGCCTCCCTCCACGCCGTCTTTGTCCCGACCCGCCTCAGAGCTCGTCCTGTTCCAGCCCGTCCTCGGCAGCCCGGGAGAGCGCCATTTTGTACTAAGGTTCCGGGCACCGGAGCATCTGGGTCCGGGAAGCCTGTAGGAGGAGAGCCACCCCGACGCTGACAGAGTGAGAGGAGCAGCCCGGAGGGGGCAGAAGGGGCAAGGCCGCAACCTAACTGCGAAGACCTAACGTGAGCACCGCCGCCATCTTACCTCCGCCTCCGCGCCGCACCGTGCCGCGCGCCCTTCTGGCCCCGTCAGCTACTCTAGCTCAGCCCCGCGCCTTTCCGGGCTCCCAGCCGCTGATTGGCTAGCGCTCCTACGGCGGTGTGCCGCCATTGGCCAAAGTCACTACCTATCACGCCTGGGGGCGGGGCCCCAAGAAAATGTGCGGCTGAGGTAGGAGAGACGACCTGTCTGTCAGCAGCTCCGCCCCGCCCCGCCCCGGGGAGCGTGAGGCGGCCGTGGGGAGCGTAGAGCTGTAGTTCCACCTCAGAGCGGAGCGGGATTCAGGCCGTTTTGGGGCGCTCTGCCCGTGGTCTTTGCTTGTCGCTACCCCAGCACATCTACATAACTAGCAAAAAAATCAGACATTTGACGCTTTAGGAAAAGGCCTTAGTTTTCTTTTGTGAACAGTTTACTTACTGAAACACTTTCTGAGTATTTACTGAGTCTGAGCGATTACATACATAAACATTTAATTTCCCAAGCAACCCTATGAGGTAGAGGCTATTACCTCCATTTTACAGATAACTTAGAAACAGAATGGCTAAATGAGGGAGAGAGGCAAATCTGAAACCA
This sequence comes from Pipistrellus kuhlii, assembly GCF_014108245.1. Taxonomy (NCBI): domain Eukaryota; kingdom Metazoa; phylum Chordata; class Mammalia; order Chiroptera; family Vespertilionidae; genus Pipistrellus; species Pipistrellus kuhlii. The sequence continues at coordinate 41,437,918 of NW_023425529.1, forward strand.
GCCCTCATTCTAATTATCACCCCCTTTTGCCTCTCAGAGAGGAAAGAGCATGGGACGGAGAATAAGGAAATACTACAATAGTTGTGGTTGAGACCCTGACTGAAATTCTCTATCGTTCCTAAATAACGCGGGTATATAGAAAGAGCACACACAATCCCAATTTTATAATCCTTTAAGGATTTTTTTTTTTTTTTTTTTTTTTTTTTGTAGTTGAAAGCATCTCTTTTTTTCCCTTCTTGTGGAAATGAACTAACATCTTCCACATAAACTTCCTGGATCTTTTTTGCACCCAACCTCCCCAAGCACTCTTATCTGCTATCAGTTTAAATTTAAATAAGAGATTTCTCCACTGCCAAAACCGTTTTGGCTCAGTGGATAGAGCCTCGGCCTGGGGACTCAATTCCGGTCAAGGGCATGTACATTGGTTGCGGGCACATCCCTAGTAGGAGGTGTGCAGGAGGCAGCTGATCGATGTTTCTCTCTCATCGATGTTTCTAGCTCTCTATCCCTCTCTCTTCCTCTCTGTAAAAAATCAATAAAAATATTTTTTTTAAAAAAGAGAGATTTCTCCACTACCAACGAGGAGGTGAGCATAGAGAATCCACAAGAACAGCAGTTTAGCCACAAGAAATTATTAAAACAAAAATTGGAGAGTGGTGGGACAGGTGAAATGCTGTTTCCAGAGAGTAGGGTAGCCCTGAAATGTATTCAACAAATTATTTACTGAACACCTAAGTGCCAGACACTAGAGAACAAGGAAGACAACCCTGCTTTTTTGTTTTTTTTGTTTGTTTGTTTGTTTTTAAATATATTTTATTGATTTTGTACAGAGAGGAAGGGAGAGAGATAGAGAGCCAGAAACATCGATGTGAGAGAGTCATCAATCAGCTGCCTCTTGCACACCCCCCACCGGGGATATGCCCACAACCAAGGCACATGCCCTTGACCGGAATCGAACCCGGGACCCTTCAGTCCCCAAGCCGACGCTCTATCCATTGAGCCAAACCGGTCCTGGCAACCCTGCTTTTTTGAAGTAAACATTCTAGAGTAGCTTGGATTGTGGATGCAATACTAACATATGATTTATATACACTCCAATCCTCAAAGGGTACAAAGAAGACATGTTATAAATACCCTATAACTCGCTGACCGGCTCAATGGATAGAGGGTCAGCCTGCAGATTAAAAGGTCCCAGATTCGATTTCAGTTATGGGCATATACTTTGGTTGTGGGCACATCCCCAGTATGGGATGTGCAGGAGGCAGCTGATTGATGTTTCTTTCTCTCTCCCTTCCTCTCTGTAAAAAAATCAATAAAATATACTCAAAAAATATAAAAGTGGCAGTGTTCACTTATTAAAATAAATAAATAAATAAATATACCCTGTAGCTGAAACCGGTTTGGCTCAGTAGATAGAGCGTCAGTCTGCGGACTGAAAGGTTCCGGATTTGATTCCTGTCAAGGGCATGTACCTTGGTTGCAGACACATCCCCAGTAGGGGGTGTGCAAGAGGCAGCTGATCCATGTTTCTGTCATTGATGTTTCTAACTAACTCTCTGTCCCTCTCCCTTCCTCTCTGTAAAAAAATCAATAAAATATATATATTAAAAAAAAAAATACCCTGTAACTCAAAACTAGCCAGAGGCAGTCACATTACAGAAAAGTTTGGAATCAGAATCTGCAATCAAATGTGGCCATATAAAAAAGGGAGTATTGCCAAAACCGGTTTGTCTCAGTGGATGGAGCTTCGGCCTGAGGACTGAAAGGTCCCGGGTTCGATTCCGGTCAGGGGCTTGTACCTTGGTTGTGGGCTCATCCCCGGTAGGAGGTGTGCAGGAGGCAGCTGGTCGATGTCCTCTCTCATCGATGTTTCTAGCTCTCTCTCTCTTTTCCTCTCTGTAAAAAATCAATAAAATATATTTAAAAAATAAAATATAAAATAAAAAATAAAAAAAACATTGAGGTTCTCGATATTAAAAATAAAGAAGTAAAGGAGTATTAAAACTATAATTGGAACAGTGTAAAGAGGAATTAAGAACTAGATAGAGATGCAACAAAGATTTTGTTTAATTAGAAGGTTTTAGTTAAAAAGAAAAAAAAGATACTTCTGCTGAGCCCAGAACAGACAAAAAATCCTATTTAGAACCACTTCCCTCTAAATTGAAGAGGGGACAGATTTTATTTATGGGTCAAGATAACAAAATTTTTGTGCTGTTTAACAAAGTAGATGGCTGTTTTTAATCCATTGCACTCTTTGTTAGCTATTGAATAGGTTAAAGTGGACTGAGGGTGTTTGTTGAGGTTGGGAAAGATGAATTCTTTTCTTTTTTATTATTAAGAGTACCTTTTTAAAGCTAGGGACAGTGAAATAAAGCAGGGCTTAGGAGAGAAGCAACAAGAGAAAACTGGGACCTTTCAGTCCACAGACAGACGCTCTACCACTGAGCCAAACCGGCTTTGGCGAATGTCAAACTCTTGCTCTTTAATGTTTTTTTATTTTAGAGAAAGGGAGAGGGATAGAGAGGTAGAGACATCACTTGGCTGCCTCCTGCATGTCCTCCCCCGCTGGAGATTGAGCCCACAACCCGGGCATGTGCCCTGACCAGGAATCGAGCAGAACCTCTTGGTTCATGGGTCAATGCTCAGCATTAAGCTAGACCAAACTCTTGCATTTTCTATAATCCTCTTCATCTCAGTATATGACAACTCCATCCTTCCAGTGGGTCAGGGCAAACAAGTGGCAGTCATCCTTGACTTCTTTTTCTTCTAACCTTATAGCAAACACTACAGGTTCCAACTTTAAGATATGTAATTTCTCATTATCTTTAGCACTTCCAACCTGATTCAAGCCACTCTTTTCTCTCAATTATTGTGAGCCTCTTTACCCTTGATTCCTACAATCCATTTTGAACAGAAGCCCAAATGAACATTTAAAAAATTTTTTTCCAAATGAACATTTTAAAACCTAAGCTAGAGCATGTCACTTCTCTGCACAAAATGTTTCATTGGTGCCCTATTTCACTCTCTCTATAATGGCTTACAAGACCCTACAATATCTAGCCTTTTATTTCCCCTCTAACCACATATTCTACTTTCTCCTCTCCTCACTTATTTTCATACTGGCTTCCTTGCTCTACTACCTCAGAACCTTTGCCATTTGTTTCCTGGAATGCTCTTACCCCAACTATTTCCATGGCTTGCTCCCTCACCTCTTCAGATCTTTGCTGAATTGTAATTTCATGAGACCTTCCTCCCTAGCCATCTTTCCAATTTCAACACTCTACTTACCTGCTTGCTCTCTCTCTACCTGCTTGGTTGCGCGCGCTGTGTGTGTGTGTGTGTGTGTGTGTGTGTGTGTGTGTGTGTACGCGCGCGCTCCCCTCCTTCCCTGCTTTACATTCTCCAAAGTACTTATTATTGAATTGTTTTACTTGTCTTCCTACCACTAGAATATAAGTTCTACAAGGACAGGATGTTTTTGTTTGTTTACTGCCATACTCCCTAGAAGAGAGTACACAGTACTTGGTAGGTACTATTTTCTAGTGAAGGAATAAATGAAAGGTAAGGAAGTGCCTGAAACTATTTTTCAGAAAAGATGTCTCTAGTACAGCAGGTCCTTCAATTAATTTCCTTGTGTTCAACATCGGTTATAACTTTGAGAACAAATCCCTTCCCCACCAAGGCCACTGTGTGGAGTTTGCACTTTCTTCCCATGTCTGTGTGGGCTTTCTCCAGGCACTCCCACAGCCCAAAGATGTGGAGTTAGTTTTGTGTCAAGTATCCGAGTATGGGTGTGTGATGAGTCCTGATGGGTATCCTGTCCATGGTGGGTTGAAAAATCATTATCTTACTTGTTTCTATTAATCTTGCTTAAGTGAATGTATAGTTCACATCTATTTCAGTGTTTAATATTAGGTTTGGGGTCTTTATTTACAAGTTTGGTAACTTTTTTTTCTCACCGGAAATATGCTATAGCAGTGGTTGGCAAACTCATTAGTCAACAGAGCCAAATATCAGCAGTACATCGATTGAGATTTCTTTTGAGAGCCAAACTTCTTAAACTTCTAACGCCACGTCTTCAAAACAGACTCACCCAGGCCATGGTATTTTGTGGAAGAGCCACACTCAAGGGGCCAAAGAGACGTATGTGGCTCGTGAGCCACGGTTTACCGACCACTGTGCTATAGGAACTTAATCTTGTTAATGTCTATTAGCTTATAGTAAAATTGGTTTCCTTACCCATCGTTTCACTTAAAATGTCAGTTTCCAAGAATCTATCAATGACATTAAGACTTACTATATTTTTTTTAAGAATGCTTTTACTTGCTTTTAGAGAGAATGGGGAGAAACATGGATCAATTGCCTCCCTCACACACCCCAACCAGGGGTCAAACTCACAACCTTTTGGTGTACAGGATGTTCCAACTGAGCCACCTGACAAATACTATATTCAAGTTTTACTTGTTTTCATTATCTGTTGGTTTTGAGTATTACGTGAAACAATACTTATCTCCCTACCCTGAGATTCCACAGTGCAAAAAGGTAGAACAAGGACATGTGACAATCCACACATCAAATTAATTCAGTAGACCTTAGAGCTAATAAATACAGGATGGGGCAAAAGTAGGTTTATAGCTGTATGTGAAAGTTTACTCTTATATTATTTACTATTGTATTCTTTTCCATCTTAACAATTGTAGATCTACTTTTGCCCCACCTTGTATAAATTTCTGATGGAATCCACAGAAGTCATAGAAAAGGTTTCAAACTTTCTAAAGAAAGTTGAATGATAAGGATCAAACGAATTTATTTAGGTCTCAAAAGTGTGATGAGCTCTGGCCAGTGTAGCTCAGTTGGTTAGAGCATCATCCTGTACACCAAAAGATGGAAGGTTTGATTCCTAGTCAGGGCACATGCCCAGGTTTTTGGTTCAATCCCCAGTCGGGGTACATGCAGGGGGCAACCAATTGATGTTTCTCTCTTACATAGATGTTTCATTCTCTCTAAAAGTAAAAAAAAAAAATTTAAAGTGTGAGGAAAACTTATAAGCCTACCTCTGCATCAGTTAGCTTAACGAACCCTTTAATTGAGGGTACAATTGTACGCAACCTTTATATTGATTTGTCTCCATCTATTCCCAAGGATGATACAATTGATATTAACTCTATTAAAAAAGGCAAATCACTGTTTTTTTATTCTTCCATTCAACCTGACCAGAATTCCTAAAATGTCAGCAACTTACAGAAGTTTCAAATGTGCACAGTAAACAAAACTCTTGTCTTAATTTTTAAAAATGGAATGAACAGAACTCAAATGATTTTTCAGAAACATAAATAATTCTGCTCAATTTATTTTTTTCCTTTTAGAGCTTTTAAACTATAACTATTGCTAACTGTATTATAATTCTGGAGTACTTTAGCATAAAAATTATTTCCCTTTAAATGTGTAATGAACAAGATTTACCTGTGTATATGGTCTTTATTATATCCCAGGAAAAGAGTATTCACTATTAATTTTTCCAGGTACCACCAAGAATGCTATTATTTTTTCCTTTCAAATGCACTCCTTACCTATCCCATTTCATTTTTTTCAAAACCACATATAAAATTATGAATCACGTTTATAGTGCTTGCTAGATTAAGGAGTACATGTTGCTACCATCTGTTAGAGCTATATATTTTTTGTGTAGCAGTTACTCTCCCAAGTATCCACACAATATTAAATGAGGGTTTACTACATCATACTTTATACTCTCAGTTCATGTGATGACCAAATTTTAGGCCTTTCCAATGGACTCAATTCCCATAGGATCTTGTGTAGTAAGAACTAGCAAAAGTAAAACAAAACTATTATACAGTAAGAGCAATAAAATGACAGTTAAAGACTAACTGAAGACTCAATATGCAAAAATAACAATGAGTGTTTTATAATTAACATTTATTGATGGGATGGATAAATACAGATTGAGAAACATACTTGACAGCAATATATCAAACTGATAGCCAGACTATAAAATGTATACAACATCCTTTTTTTAAATTTAAAAAAACAATTTTTTATTTTTTTTACAAAGAGCCCTTACTGTAATGGTCACTTACATCCTATCATTCACATAACAACAATAGAGATACCAGGGGTAGCATCCAGAAGTGAGATGCCCCAAGGAGGGAAGAGGCAACAGCAGAATAATATGCTGCGAAAGAATTCTTAAGAGCAATACAAAGAAAACAGACAAAAATATCACCACAAAATTGTACCTGAGTGACATAGATTGGTAAAGTGTTTTACTTTTCTTTTTCATTCTTTGCTCTTTGGTCTGGTAAGAAAACGGACAATTTTAGGTGTGTGGAGTTCAGGTGGGAAAAAGGTCAGTTTCAAATCAGAAATCTAAGTTAACACTAAATTAGGCTGCTGCATTCTTTTCTTTGAGAGCTTAACCCAGCCAGCATCTCCATCTTGTAATCAATTTCAAAGTGATTAACCACTAATCAGTTAGGTCCTCAGCTTTCAAATGAAGACTTCCTGATAACCTGATGAATACATATTTGCTCTGGCTTCAATTAGCATGCTGTCAAGCATCCCTCTCCACACTTAACATGACAAAAACTCAATAATCTTTCTCTTCGTTTCATTCAACCATGAATACACACACTCATAAAGGGGGAGAGTAGACACAACTTTTTAATAAACATTCTTTTTCTTTTCATCCCTTTCCAATGCCAAGTTTATATTAAATACTTTAGAAACATTAAAATGGAAAGCACTCCCATTAAAAAATAATTATCATCCTAGACCATTCTATCAGGCAGGATTACAGTACCATGCTTGTTTAAAACTCACATCCAGAAGTATAAAAAGATAAAATAAAACTTGACAGGGTGATACCACATAACAGTTCCTAAACCATCAGGAGCAAGTAGTTAAAAGCTGTGTGTTAGTTAACAAGCAGCAACATGAGAAATTTGGGGAGGTATCAAAATCACTGAAGGTTTAAATGGGACTGCAGAGGACTTATTTCTCCACATGTGAGGGGTTGCATAGACTGCTAAAATTCTCCCAAACCCAAGAGAATAGTATTTGTATTCTAACTTCAAGATGGTCTAGAATTTCCCTTTTCCTAGCATTAGTATCAAAACAATTCATCAACGAAAGAATAATCCTCTTAAAAAATGATTTCCCAAGGTCCCAGGTTTCTGTGGGGAACACAGATGTGTTTAAAATCCAACCGTTCTGGGATAAGACCACCCCTCTAGTTGCCTTTGTCCAAGAAGCAAGGTGTCAGGGGTATGCCATTTCCAATATGGGGAATTAGATAGCATAGGCTTAAGGAAATCCAGCACTAATGTTACCATGATTTTATTTCTGTATCCTAATCCAATGCTGTTTCTAACTGGAAATTTTATTTCTATTTGCTCAGGTGAAGCCAGTAATACCAAATTATAAAAAAGAATGCATTAAATCAAAACACTAAAATCATTTTTTTAAAAAGAAAAAGAAGCCGAGGGTCTCAGATATGGAAACACATTGATTCATGAGTGAAAAGACTAAACTAATTCATAAGTGTTTTCTAAACCCAAAAGCATAACTGATACTTCAGAAGACCAATTTAGCTTTAGATTAATGCTTCATTAAGAGTTCAGCTAAGAGCAACACAGGTATTGATTAACAACCTTAAGGACAATCCACAGGTATTTGTTTTTACCAACATGAGACTCAATCCAAGTTTAGGAATGAGATTTATAGAACTTGAGGTTCTAGGCCTGCTTACTACCACTTATCCTTGATAGTTTACATTAAAGGGGGGTGAGGAGAAACCATGTTTACTGGACTAACTTTAATGTATAAATCTCATTTCTCACCCTTTGAAAGTGTGAGGGGAGAGAAGAAATCACACAACCCTCTGAAGCCTAAGTTTGCGAGAATTTGGATAATATGCATGCTACTTCACAGGCACACTGCTAATCCAAAGACAATGCAACAGCTTCATGCACAGCCCATAAGCTGGTTCATGACATATAAATAGATCTAAAAGCAGACATGGTAGGTATCTTAAAACAGTATCAGGAGGCATTAATGTAGAAAAGTCTCTAAACTGATCTATACCAGCAATGATCTAGTAGTGCATAAGCCAGACTACACAGCATAAAGCAGCTCTTAGGCTTCAGTAAGCACTTTTTTCTAGTTCACTCCTGACAAAGTTTTAAGGAACTAAGTAGGCTGCCATAGGGAATTGCAAATGAAGCCAAGCGGATATGTATGTTCTGTGGTGAAGGAGTACATGTGATTAGAAAATATGCAACATTTGATGAGAAAAATCAAAAGTTGGAGAAGACATTTTCATAATTAAGTCAGTGATAATCAATTCCACAAAGACACAGAACCAAACTAAATAGCCTTCTTGGAAGGCCAAGAAGGAAAGCAGAATCCACCAAACAAAATCTAAACAAATAGCCTATATTTAGTAAAGACACCACACATCTACCAATTAGCACAACATACACTGTATGAAGGAGAGAGAGGAAAATGTCATCTATAAAAGTGAAGTGACATTCCATGTAAAAAAATACTAATTTATAGACTGGCAGAGAGCTCATTTTACACAGTAATGGCAGGCACTCTAGACAGTTCAAATATGACAAGATGCTGGATACTAATGCACCTTCGGTTAAGTATACTGTACAAATAAATTCCTTCCTACATTAGGTCAGTGCACCGTCAATTCCAACTGCTTCAGTATTCTCCCCAATCTGTTCCTGGCAAGCAGCAGCACATGTACAACTCCTGTCTCCCCATGATTTCCAATAAAAACATTTCAATTTGTCCATAAGGAATATTTGGTATGAAGGAAGCTCCATTAAAAAACAAGACAAATTCAAATTGTATCTTTTTTCCACAGCAAAAAATAAAAATAAAAATGCCACAAAGACCAAAGAATATCACATCAAATTATCTATAGCTAGGTGGCATTTTCAGTTAGACAACTTGGTTTATTAGAATTCTTCTAGTCTCTTAAAAGATTTCTTTCCTCAACAAAAACGTTCACTCTTAAAATCTGGGAGAATCAAGCACCCATAAGAACAGACACCTGGTCCATTTTTTAAAAGGATTCTTAGAAGTCTGAAGAACTTCTGCCTAGCATCTAAAGTCACCAAGAATGGACTATCTACACGTAACAGTATATGTGGGCTAGGCTTGCTCACTCTCATGGCACCAGTACTGTTAATTCACAAGCTCCAATCTCTGAAGACATATAGGCTACAAAAAAAATGAGGATGCAGCGGTTCCCCTTCAGCTATACAGATAAAAAGCAAGTCTCACATTTATAATATAATTTAAAATACAATGTCCTAACAATTCCCAAATCACAATTTCACTGTTTTCAGGATCCTCTAGCTCCATGGCTTTTCCCAGAACTATTCTCACATATGGTCTGGGCTTTCACAGGTAGGATGTACAGCACATACCCCTTCCCATCTGAGACCCTGAGACTGCTCTCACTTGAACACTTTCCCAAAGGCCCAACTTGGAAAAAGACACACCCAATTCCATACAGCAGAAGCCAGCTTTGCTCTCCAAACCTTCTTCCTCAACCCCACCTTGGTTCTGATCAAAAGAAAAGGGGGTTAAAAGGAAGTTTTTATAATGGAGTCCAAAATCAGGCCATTGGCTGCACTTGCCCAACTTGAATTTAGAAGGCTACAACTCAATGACAGCATAAAGAAAGGGGTTAAATATCATGTCAAATACATGCATCTTCCTTTATGTTCTAAAGGCCACACCGTAGTCTCTCTAGTAGACTGTTGGGAAGTGAAAAATGGAGAGGGATAGGGAGGGAAAAAGAGAAAACATGATACTTAAACACACACACTCTTAAAAACATACATACCCACACTTGCATACACACTTACAGGTCTCAACACTTCAAGTGGCCAAAGTCTATCTCAGAGATCAAGGCCAAAAAAAGCCTACCCTCCCGACCCCCTTCACACCCTCCACCCTCCAATCCCACCCCCAGGATTCATTGCTATGTATTTCATACACACAGCAAAATCCCTATCCCTTTCCCAATTATATATAAAAAAAAGAAAAACTAAACAGATAACTTACTTTCTTTAAATTATTTTTTAAAGTCTCTTAAAAGATTTTGACGTTTAAATACTTCCTCTCTTCTGACATATTAAACACCAAAAAGATCCACAACTGTCTGATATAACAAACCCTCCATATTTCAGTCCTGGCAAGAAGAGGGAAGATATCAACTCTAATTTACCTAATTAAGAGGTGGAGAGGCCAAGAATAGAGAAAGTATTATTTTTCTTTCACAGCTTCAACATCTTCTCACTTTTCTAATACCAATAAAAACTATAAAATAGTTACATTTCTGAGGCAGCAGTTACAATAACCAAGGCCCTCTACCATCCTCCCACTTATGTCTCAATATTAATTTATTCCCTAGTCCAAGAAGGGAGACATATTTCATTAGGGAAGTAATTTTCTTAGTTCAGAATCAGTAGTTTAAAAAAAAACCAAAAAAACCAAAAACAAAAAAATGCGTTTTTAGTTTTTCTTCTCTTTTTTTTCTTTTTCATTTAGGAAGGGGTGGAAGTGGTGGAGGAGGTTCTGAAGGTAGAGGTGGTAGTCGGGGTTTGTCCGTATTGCCAGATCTGGAGGACATTCCACCAGCCCGTGGATTTAGATATTCACCGTAAGAATGAACAAATTCAAATGCAGGTGGCGGAGTGGGCTGAACACCCTGGGCACTGAGAAGGGAATGAAGCATATTCACAGTATCTTGATAGTCTATTGTCTGGGTTGTATTGTGACCATTGGCCCCAGCAGGGCCCTTATCCAGTTTCATATGAGGAACTCGAGTTTTACAGCTAGGCTGTGAAAAATGAAGGCCACTTGTGTCTGAGCTATGCCCAGGCAACTGGGCCATTGCAGGAAGAGGAGGGAAGGAGAAATTTATGGAAGAGGATTTAGTACTCTTGGCAATCTTTGCCGGATGATCAAGCACTGCTCCTCCAATCTCTTCAGGGGGACCCCTTTTACGAGCAGAACTGGAAGAGGAGAAAGAACTAGACAAACTATAGGCTTTGTGTCCTAGGGAGCTTGCCTGGCTACTATGTTTTGGATCACCTGGCCGTTTGTTCCCAGTACCAGCTGGAAGCTGTGAGTGAGAGTGCTTGTGTGAGTGGTGATTATGATGATGATGATGATTAGATGGATGAGTCTTGTGCTTTTCTTTGTGCTCTCTGCTTTTTGTGATACTATCATCCACAGAATTGTGCTTGTCAGATGCTGCGTGGACTTTAATGCGCATTTTTATCTCCTCAGGTTTCAAAGAGGCAGCTTTATCTCCACTTGCCACTGGAATTCTCATTTTGAGAGCTGTTTTGTCAGCCTTTTCCAAAAAAGGCCGCTCAGGATTTTCTGAGCCCTCTATGGGCATTTTCAGAATGACTGAAGAATGGCTATCATGTTGAGACAGGAGATTCTGGGCAGCATATGCATACTGTGACTTCACATTGGCCTCCATGTTCTCCAGTTGCCTCTTCTGGGCAGCCAACTCTTCTGCATGCTTTGCACGGTATTCTTTCAGTGATACTTTAGCTGATGGCACGCTCTTACTGTTCTGCTTCTGAGAAATAAATGCATTTGAACTATCCTGTTGCAAGGAATGATCAGCTCCTGTAAGTGCTACATTCTCACTAGTCCGATGACCCTGAGCAGGTTCCAGTTTAAAAGGTTGGGAGGACAGCCAACGCTCGCCCTGCAATATATCCACATTGCTTATGTTGCTGGATGACTCTTCAGTGGCTGGAAGGGAAGGCACTGAACTTGTGGTAGAAGAAGTTGACATGCTCATTAAACCGGCAATAGTTGTGTCTGAAGAGCTTTGGGAAATCATATTGAGGATTGTCTGCTCGGAAGTGTTTGCCTCTGCTCCTCGGTCTGCTGCCTTTGTTTTCGTGGCAGCCGGGCATGCCTAGAATGAAGCAAATGATATCTCTTCACTTCAGGTAATTTATTATATGGAAAAACCACTGAAATGAATAGACTGTGCTTGCTTTGACATTGAATCTTTTCGTAACCCATAACCAAGAGACTACTGTAACATGAGATTGATAATTACCATCAGGAGACATAAGATTTTAAAAACCTTCAATCAAGAGTCATGCAAACAGGATCTCAAAGAGATATCTGAACTCCCATGTTCATTGAAGCATTATTCACAATAACTAAGACATAAAAGCAACCCAAGTTTCTATCTATGAATGGATTTTAAAAATGTGATATATGAACTATTATTTAGTACTTAAAAAAGAGGAGAAGATTTTGGGAAGATTACAGAGTAGAAGCACCAGTAATCTATCTCCCCACCAAACATCTGCACTGGCAGAATCTGTCTGATGGTAACTATTTTGGAACTCTAGAGTCTTTTGAAGGCTTGCAACTTCCATGGTAAGCCTGGAATAGAAATTGGGGTTAATTTCCATCAATTTCATTTCTCAGCACAGTAGAAACCAGCCATTGCCGACCTCCAGCCAGCAGCTGTGTATCCATTTCTGGTGTAGTTTCACAAACCTTGGGAAGTTTGGGTTAGCAAAAATGATTCCATCCTTCAAATACTGGACATCTGTGCTATGATCAATGAATGCTGCTTCAGATCACAGAAGCACAAGCCAAGAAACAGGCAGTCATTGTTGTTGCACTTCCCTCCATTGTTTCAAGTCCCTCCTCCCGCCTCTGGCTGAAACAACTTCCAGGGGATTTAAAAGACCACCATTCCCCCCTATCACTTTTTTGTTTTTCCCCCTTATAGGAGCCAGACATTAAAGAATAGCACATTCAAAAACAACTCCATATACAAGGAAAATTAGAAAATGACCATCTATATCCAGGGAAAGGCTCTGAATGTGGTGGCAGGGGGGGCCAATCAGGGGTCAGTGGCTGGGGGAGGGGCCATGAGAGGTTGGCTGGTCAGCCCCACTCCCGATTGGTGCAGGGGCAAGCGATCAGGGGCAGAGCTGGCTGGGGGGAGGGGCCGCGGGCAATCAGGGTGGTGGTGGCTCACTGGGGGCAGGATCGGCCAGGGGAAGGGATCGCAGGCAGTTGGCTCGCTGGCCCTGCCCCTGATCAGGGTTGGAGGGCTAATCTGGTGTGGGGTCAGGTGGGGGGAGGGACTGCAGGAGGTTGGCCAGCTGGCCCCACCCCCCAATCAGGCCAGTTTGCCAGCCGCAGTGGGTTTCATAGCAACTGGTTGTTCTGGTCATTATGGTGTTCTGATTGCTGGCTTTTTATATATTTAGATTTAAAAATGACCTACATGCTCTCCAGCACTTAAAAAACATTTTTTAAAAATATATATATTTTATTGATGTTTTACAGAGAGGAAGGGAGAGGGATAGAAAGTTAGAAACATATTATAGATGAGAAAGGGACATCGATCAGCTGCCTCTTGCACACTTCCCACTGGGAATGTGCCCGCAACCATGGCACATGCCCTTGACCGGAATCGAACCCAGGACCTCTCAGTCCGCAGGCCAAAGCTCTATCCACTGAGCCAAACCTGTCCTGGCTTAAAAAACATTTTAATAACGTACTAACGTCTGTAACCTGAAGTCAAAACTTCTTGGTAAGGGTAATGCCTTACGCAGTGGTCGGCAAACTCATTAGTCAACAGAGAGGCAAACCACGCTCGTGAGCTGCAGTTTGCCAACCAGTGCCCTAGGCAAACTCATTTTCTGCAACTTATTCAACTCAAAAGAAAATTAAGCTTATCAGTCTGGATTTCTGAGAAATGCAGGTAATATTTTGCTTTTGTTTTTTGTTTGTTTGTGTGTGTGTTTGTGTTTTAAGTATTTTTATTGAATTTGAGAGGAAGAGGAAGAGAGAAAGAAAAACACCTCTGCTGCTTCCTGCACATCCTCTACCAGAAATCGAACTGGCAACCTGGGTATCTGCTGACTCAGAATCAAACCAATAACCTTTGGGTATACGGGACAAGACCAACCGAGTCACACCAGCCAGGTCAGGAATGTGTTCCATTTGTTTTTTAAATTTGTTTTTGTTGATTTCAGAGAGAGGAAGGGAAAGGGAGAAAAAGATAGAACATCAATGAGAAAGAATCACTGATCAGCTGCCTCCTGCATGCCCCATACTGGGGATCGAGCCTGAAACCCGGACATGTGCACTGCCCAGGAATCAAACCGTGACCTCCTGGTTCATAGGTCAATGCTCAACCACTGAGTCATGCTGGCTAGACTCAGGAATGTTTTTAAATAAACTTTCTGACACTGGATAAAAAGAGGTATTATTTCATTATTCATAAGACTTTGAAAAATATTTGAAAGACAACATAAAAACAAAGTTCTAAAATCCATTGCAAAAGTAGGTAAAATAAAAACAAAGTTATGGTATCAGCTCTAACCTTGTAGAGCTCTATCAGAAGTCAACATTCTATGACTCAGAGAAGCCATGTTTCTCCCCTTAACAGTCTCCACACAGAAGATACTCAACCAATGTTGCTTACCAAATGACTGTATCACAAGAGTTGTAAAACAAAAGAAATTCTACTATCACCAACCGTCATTACCTCTGGGCCAGTACCCCAAGATATGAAGTTGGAGTTATGATAGCTGCATAACTACAAAAAGGGAAATTCCAAACCTAGGGTATATATCCACTTCTGGTGCAGTCAAAAGAAGAAAATAGTTTGTCCTGTTCCATAAGCTGACAGCAATAATTCTTACCCTCCAATTCCGAATTCGTTTGAGCCTGTTGGGGGTTTTCTCCAGAATCTGTAGAAATTCATGTGTCAGTTCTACAAATGAAATAGAGCATTTAAGAAAAACTCACAGAGAGACAAAGTAATGAAACAAGATTTACCTCAACTAACTATTTTCATCTGAATCAAGTCACCTTTGGCCAAATATGTGACAGATCAAGATGAAGTGCTTTTCAAGGACCCTTACTCTAAAACTTACCATCTAAAAGTTCCAAGGTCACAGTGGCGTCAACATACTCCCACCAGTGCTTCCCATCAGTTGAGACTGGGATCTCCCAGTTGGACCACTTGCAAGCCAGATGAATGCAGACACAGGCCACTACAGGAGGTGTGTACTGCAGGCTAAATGTGGTCAAATGCAGGCTGACATCAGAGGGAAGGAAACAAGAGAGTATCATGAGCTCTCAATTCTGAACCCAAAGTTAAAACTCTCCATTATTGAAAAAAAAGTAAAAAACAAAAAAACAAAAAAAAAACCACCACTGGCAAGCAAGTAGGGTAAGAAATATCCAGTGCTCTGATTCAGCACTAAACATTATTTTCCATTAACCCACCTGCTCAGTTAACATTTATAAATTTTCTGACTACACATCATTCAATTCACATAACTGATGGACTAAAAACAAAAATAAAAATCTAAAACAAACTGTGTACTAAATTTTTTAAAACAAGCATCAATTATTCTGAAAATAAGCTCAGAACTTAAGGAAAATGATAAGATTTTTGATATGTATAATTTCTAAATCAAATACCTAAGAAAATATCCTAAAAATTATCTTGTCTTTTGCCAATCGTACGTCAGGTCTATTTAAAAGAAAAATAGACAATCAGTCTCTCAAGTGTGAATATGCTCAACTGCTGCTTTATTTTTAAAATTTCTCTTATCAGTCTATTAAAATGAACTTCTTAGCCCTGACAGTCATTAGGAATATCTTTGGTTTCCATGAACAACCAATAGATTGGAGATAAGAATGAGTAAGTCATTTGATAATACAAGTTATGTATTAATTTTTTCTTTAAAAAGAAAAAGTATTAAAATTCTTTACACATATATATGACTATTTATCTGGGAGTATGAGAAAAAACAAAGTCTTTTAAAATCCTTCAACTCATATTTTCAATCACTATCAATGAATTCCAAGTTTACCAACTTTCAGAACTATGCTCTTGGATATTTTAAAGCTAAGTAACATGCAGAATTAAAAATGTTATCAATTAGTAGTATACAATTACATCAACTTAGCAAATTATTCTAGTTTACTAAGTGCCAGACCTGCCATCTTTCCTTATGCCCTTCAAAAAAGTGACAATCCCAACTCAAGTAAAGTCCTATCCCAAAAATATAAAGGAAAATATTAAAATATAAACCTGTTGGTTGCCATGAAGTAAGAAGTCTGTGCTAAGTCCTTGCTTGCTAAAAAAAAAAAAAAAAAAAAAAAAAAGTGAGGGGGGAAGGAAAAAATTATTAGTTCCATTTATTCTCAACAATAAATTAGTAAGCATTTAATATTTGCAAGGTAAATAATATAATGGTAAATGAAGTTGACATGGTCCCTGTACACCTGAAGTTTACATTCTATCAAAAACAGATTAGCAATTTTTAATTATAAATAACTGGATTGCTTCCAGACCTAAGAATTCAAGCTTTATCCTTTACACTAAGTATCTGACACTTGTTTAAAATGCAATCTCTGGACATCCTCCTTAGAGTTTTGACCAGTATGTTTGAAGAAGGACACAAACATTTTTAACAAGTACTCAGATTCTGATGCGATGGTTCACTGAGAAATACTAAATAAACTAGAGGATGAACTAATGTGGAGGCAAGATCAGAATTTAAAAGACCTTGATATGTTTTGGGAAAATGATTTGTGCTTTAAAATAATAAGTTTAAATTAAGTAACCTGTGATTTAATCCTAAAATAATCAAATAACAAGTTATTTAATATATTACCAAAAGAAAGTTCCTTCTTCCAAAACAAAAAAAACTGCTCTGAATGACAAAACAAATTTTAATATTCCTTAGATTAAATATTAGCATATATCCATCTCTAAGCCTATCCTTGCTCAACACAAGCCATTTAATGCTTTCAAAATATCAAAAACTCAGGGGAAATTTTTGGTATTTTCAGATAAAACACACATAAGCAAAATTCAAAATAAGCTAATTATCAGTTTGACCTACACAAAAGGTACTGAAGTGCACAATGATACGTTGGTATTCCTGAAACTATTTAAACTGAGTAAGAGAAACTAGGTTCCATGCAATTATCGATATTCAAGTTAAAAAGGACTGTCAATCAAGGAAATAATTTCAAATAACTTCTAAATAACCCTCTGGGTGGTCTTAAAGAATGCATAGGACAATCAATCGTACAATCAAATTAAGAGAGCCTACTCCCAAAATATCCTTAAAATTGCTATTAGTTATGATTTGATGACTTTTCAAAATCTACCCCCAGCTTTCACAACTAACCCTCAAGAGACTGACTCTTTAAATGGATATCACCTAAACACATTAATTAGCAGCTGTGTTACGTATTTGTCTACAGTAATTTGAGCCTCTAAATGGTAAAACAATTTTAGAGCACTGTCTCAAGCTGGGATTCCTTACCTCGAACAAGTTGAGTGCACTTTACCACATGTGTATGTGGGTGATCAATTGTTAGTTCAAAGCCTAAAAAAAGGTAACGCATTAAAAACAAAACTAAAGACATTTTGTACATCTGTTATCTGAGTCATCATTTAAGGCCTCCCTTGTTTTCCTTCCCAAATTACTGTTCAGAGGCTAATCCCACAGAACAGGCAGCACACTCCTCTCTAAGAAACATTGTCTCCAATGCTGCTTATAATATTTAGAGCTAGAAGATACCATTAAGATAGTAAAACTAATGCAATCTCAAGACCCTTGAAAACCAATAACCTCTAAACATAAAACACATTTTAGGTACAACAGAATGTAATAATATATGGTTGAAAGATATGGTTGAAAGGAGCAGTTTTAATCAAGTGTTGACATTTTAAAACCTATTCTCTTACCTCAATTTTGTTCCTTTTCATCATTTTAATTAAAAAAAATATATATGTATTTTATTGATTTTTTCTACAGAGAAGAAGGGAGATAGATAGTTAGAAATGTCGATGAGAGAAACATCAACCAGCTGCCTCTTGCACACCCCCTACTGGTGATGTGCCCGCAACCAATGTACATGCCCTTGACCGGAATTGAACCTGGGACCTTTCAGTCCGCAGACCGATGCTCTACCACTGAGCCAAACCGGCTTCGGCCATCATTTTAATTTTAATAGGTACTAATCATTTCATCCAACCCTAATGATCTTTATTAAAACTACTTGAGAAGGATCAGTGTTGTCCATAAAAATTTTCTGAGTTGATGAGACAAAAAAAATTTTAGATCAAGAAATTCTATTGAGAAATTTACATGATGTAAATTATTCTATGCAAGTACATATACATTTTTGGGAAGTGTGTGTGTGTGGGTGTATGTGTGGGGGGGGTGTGTGTGTGTGGTGTGGTAAGCAATAAAATCTTTATTTTCCATATTTGCTTATAAACTTTTTAAGGCAATATCTCTGATGAAAATAATAATACTAGATTAATAACAAAGTATCACCAGGATTTCCAATGAACTGCTATACAGCAGATCCTCAAGTAACTTTGTTTTGTTCAATGTCATCTATCTATATATATAAAAGCCAAGCAATCAGAACGATGGAATGACTGGATGACTAGAACCAGATCTCTATGACATGCACTGCAACAGCCAACTGGCCCGATGGGGCCCCAATCAGCACCCTCAACTGGCAGCAGCTCCTCCCGCCCCTGCTGGCACCCATTGGGACAAGACAGCCAAATCCCATCCATGCACAAATTCATGCCCTGGGACTCTAGTTTCATTATAATGTTGATGAGAAAAAGAAAAAAAATTGATTCCCAGCTGGGGCCACTGTCTATGTAGAGTTTGCACATCCTCCCCATGTCTGCATGGGTTTTCTCCAGGTAATCCAGTTCCCTCCTAAAGCCCAAAGATGTGCACATTATGTGAATTGGTGTGTCTAAACTATCTCAGTCTGAGTAAGTGTGAGCACGCCCAGCATGGAAGGCACCTTGTCAGGGTGTTCCTGCCTTGTGCTTTGAGCTGTCGGAATAGTTTTTCAGCCACCCTCAACTCTTGAGCTAAAATACTTGGATTGAAAAATAATTATCTTACTTGGCTTTTTTAATTAATCTTTCTTAAATGTATGCAGAGCTCACATTTATTTCAATGTGTAATATTAGAAGTATTTGGATCTTTATTTACAAGTTTGGTGATGTTTTTGTGACCAGAACTATGCAATATGAACTTGACTTTTATTTATATCAATTAGCCTATGATAAAATTAGTTTCATAATATATAGTTTCACTAAAGCCAGTTTCTAAGAACCTATTGATGAAGTGAGGACTTAATGTAGCTTGAATTCTTCCACCTACACTCTGCCATTCTAAACTCTGATTTCCAATTTAAAAACAAATGTTGTTATCTAAATATGATAGACTATAAAAATCCATGGAAGGAAAAGAGTCCTTTAAATAGTTGCTGCCATTAGTTATCAAAAAATTAAAAACCGCCAAACCTTAAAAAGCAAATCATGAATCCCAGAATGAGGAGGGGAAAAGGACTGCTAACTGCTATTTCAGAGGTCAGTGTGTCTTTATCATTTCTTCTATATAGGTAAAACTGGGCTCAATAACCTCTAAATTTGCAAAACCTTTCCAAAAATTTGTCCTCCTGTTTCCTATTTTGCAAAAGTTAAAAACATATCATATTATATGAATGTTTCTTTAATGTGTTAAAGGGAAATAAACTTACCTAAAGTCTGCAGAATTATGCTTTCTAATATCACCAGATCTTGAACTTGTTGCAGGTAAGCCTGCAGGTGAGAAGACACGTAAGGTACAATATAGTAGCATAAAGTATAAACAATTCTTTTTTTTCTTTAAATATATTTTATTGATTTTTTACAGAGAGGCAGGGAGAGGGACTGAGAGTTAGAAACATAGATGACAGAGGAACATCGATCAGCTGCCTCTTGCACACCTCCTACTGGGGATGTGCCTGCAACCAAGGTATAACATATGCCCTTACCCAGAATCGAATACGAGACCCTGGAGTCCGCAGGCCGATGCTCTATCCACTGAGCCAAACCAGTTAGGGCTAAAGTATAAACAATATTAACACCCCTCCCAGAGAAAAAAACCCACAGAAGACAGGGGTGGAGTTATGAAATAGAGTAAGAATTGAAATTAATCTTTATCCCTATTCAGTACAGATTCTCCTTTTAAAAGAAAACAAAAAAAGGAGTATACTGAGAGAAAACACTTTATTCATAAATAGCTACAGAAAAAGCACATGAGATTTGGTTCATTTTCAGACTGACATTTTAGGTTTTATAGATCATTTGATATAACTTCAAGAAAATTAAAAATACAGCTTCTTCAACATCATCAGAATACATTTGCAGAGCCTTCTTATAGGCCAGCGTTTTTCAACCGCTGTTCCGTGGCACACTAGTGTGCCGCGAGATGTTGCCTGGTGTGCCGTAGGTGCAGACAAGAATTTTATAATTTTTCACTATTTTGTTTACTTAATATTTCATAATAAAGTAATTATAAAATACTTTCTTTGTGTTTATTTGATTCCTATTCAAGAGAATTACTTTATATATAGTCAATATAGGCACAGAGTTAAATTTTTTAACATTTTCTAATGGTGGTGTGCCTTGTGATTTTTTTTCATGAAACAAGTGTGCCTTTGCCCAAAAAAGGTTGAAAAACACTGTTATAGGCAATGTCAAACATTTGACTCCTGTTAAAACTTCCCCTTTGGGCCGAAACCGGTTTGGCTCAGTGGATAGAGCGCCAGCCTATGGACTGAAAGGTCCCAGGTTCAATTCCGGTCAAGGGCATGTACCTTGGTTGCAGGCACATCCCCAGTAGGGAGTGTGCAAGAGCAGCTGATCGATGATTCTCTCTCATCGATGTTTCTAATTCTCTATCCCTCTCTCTTACTCTCTGTAAAAAAATAAATATATTTAAAAAAAAAAAAAAAAAAAAAAAACTTCCCCTTTGGGGTAATGCTAGATTTCTAAAACTTCATAGGAGAGTTCAAAGAAGAGGGAGCAAACAATAATGGAAGCAACCTCACTAATAATGTTTTAATATTGATTATATGCTAAAATAACACTTATGATTAAATAATTATACAAAATATATTGAAATTGTTTTTCAACTAGTGGTAGTGGGGGAGGGGGTGTCCCTCAGCATGGCCTGCATCCTCTCCAATCTGGGACCCTTTGGGGGATGTCTGATTGCTGGTTTAGGCCCAATCCCACAGGCACTTGGACATCCCTCTCACAATTCGGGACTACTGGCTCCTAACTGCTCACCTGTCTGCCTGTCTAATTGCCCCTAACCACTCTACCTGTTGGCCTGCTTGCCCCCAACTGCCCCTCTCCCCACTGCTGGCCTGCTCACCCTCAAGTGCACCCCATCCCACTGGCCTGATCAATCTCAACTGCCCTGCCCTCCTGGCCCAATCACCCATAACCACCTCTGCCTCAGTCCAGCCACCATGGTTTTGTCCTGAAAGACATCAAAAAGGTCTCCCAGAAGGTCTCCTGGTCTAATTAGCATATTACCCTTTTATTAGTATAGCAGAGGCCTGGTGCATGGGTAGGGGCTTGCTGGTCTGCCCTGAAGGGGGTCCCAGATAAGGGTGGGGGTCCCCTTGGGGGGTGGGCCAGCCTGAGCGAAGGGCCTGGGGTGGTTTGAAAGCTGGCCAAGCCCCAGGCTTGGTCCAGAAGGTCTCCCAGTCTAATTAGCATATTACTTTTTTATTAGTACAGTGGTGCCTCACACAACGAACTTAATTCGTTCCAGGAGCAAGTTTGTTATGCAAAAAGTTCGTTATGTGAAACGCGTTTTCCCATAACAATACATGTTAAAAAAAATAATTCGTTCTGTAGCATAAAATATGCTAAGATGACATAAAAAAGATAAATTTTTTGTTATTATTTTTACTTAGATACATCTAAAAACATAATTTTTTTTAAAAAAAACACACATTTTTTTAATTTTAAGACAGACTAAGTAGAGTCTACCGAATCTTGCACATCTTCATCCATTTTCTGCTTTTTGGCCGATGGTTTCATGAAAAACCTGTCCAAAGTCGTTTGTTTTTCTCTTTTCTCCAACATCTGCCGGAAATAACAGACAAGAGTATCGGAGTAAAGATCGTTGATCCTGTTTGCTTCAGCTGAATCCGGATAGTGGGCATTGGTAAACTCCTGAACTGCTTTCCATTTGACCAGGATGTTCTTGATGTCAGCAGTTGGGATTGGTTGTTTGATTGTTGCTCCTCGTTATCAGATGACGCTTCCCTTTGAGCATTGTCCTGTTGCTAGACCAGAAGTGCTTGGAGCTCTTCAGTTGTCAGCTCTTCTTCGTGTTCCTCAATAAGCTCCTCTACATCCTCTTCCTCTACCTCTAATTCCAACCTTTGGACCACTGTGATGATGTCCTTCACCACTTCTGTGTCATCAACTACTGCTTCTTCCTGGGTCCACGAAGGCACAAGCATCTTCCAAGCAGAAATGAGGGTCCTTTGTGACACTTCTTCCCAGGCCTTCTGTATAAGTTGTATTGCCATAAGGACATCAAATTTCTCCTTCCAAAACTTTCGGACAGTCATATTGTCTTCACCAAACTCGCATTCTTCAAACACCTTATTAAAGAGGGCTCTAGTGTAGAGTTTTTTAAAGTTCGCAATAACTTGCTGATCCATTGGCTGAAGAATGGATGTGTTGTTTGGTGGCAAATACTGCACCTTGATAAAAGGGTAATTTTCCTGCAATATTTCCTCTAGGTCTTTTGGGTGAGAAGGGACATTGTCAAGTATCAGAAGGGCTTTGAGCGGCAGTTCTTTTTCCAGCAAGAATTTCTTCACGGCAGGAGCAAAGGTTTCCAGAATCCATTCGTTGAAGATAGTAACTTGGGTCACCCAGGCTTTTTGATTGGACTTCCAATGGACGGGCAGTTTGGACTTAATAACGTTATTTTTCTTGAAAATTCTTGGATTTTCAGAGTGATAAACCAATAGAGGTTTGATCTTGAGGTCTCCGCTGGCATTAGACGAAAACATAAGGGTAAGTCTGTCCTTCATGGCTTTGTGTCCTGGCAATTTCTTCTCCTCTTTTGTAATGAAGGTTCTGCTCGGCATTCTTTTCCAGAAAAGACCCGTTTCATCGGCATTGAACACTTGTTGTGAGCAGTATCCTTCATCCTTAATACATTTTTGAAAGTTAATAGAGAACTTTTCTGCTTCTTTCTTGTCAGCACTGCCAGCCTCACCATGCATAGTAACGCTGTGGATTCCACACCTTTTCTTAAATCTAAAAAACCAGCCCCTGCTGGCTTTGAATTCTTCTTCATTATCTTGATTGCTGCTACTTCCAGGGACGTTTTTCTTTAGATCGTCATAAATTCTCTTGGCTTTGTGACAGATAATATCTTGGGTTGTTACTCACCTTTCACCTGCCTGTCCTTAATCCAAATCGCTAATAGCCTCTCCATTTCCTCGTGGATTGAAGACCTATGTTTTTCATGAAATAGTTTTGATACTTCTTTGGCTACCTTGGCTGATTTGATTGCATCCTTATTTGTCAAAATGGTGAAAATGGTGGTCTTGCTGAGGCCAAACTCTTTGACGAGGTCACACTGTTTTACCCCACATTCACTCCTTCTAATTATTTCCTGTTTCATTTCAACAGAAATCACTTTCCTGCTTTTTTTAGAAGCCATGATATAAAAAAAATATTGAGTTTAACTTAAAAGGACTGCCGTGATACGTGCGTGATTTAATTCGTAATGAAGAACGATTGCTGCGATACGTGCTTAAGTTAAGCGCAGTGACTAATGACTGCCTGCAGTGCCTGCGCGGAAGGATGCAATACATCGGCAGCGATCGTGGAAGCTCGGGCGAAGCAGTCGTGGAAGCTCGGGCAAAGCGGTCGTGGAAGCTCGGGCGACTTCGTTGTGTGAAACGAAGTTCGTTGTATGAATCATGAAATGAAGTTCGTTGTGTGCAGCGTTCGCTGTGCGAGGCGTTCTTTATGCGAGGCACCACTGTATAGTTTAAAAGTTTTAAATGAAGTTAAAATATTTTAGCTCTCTTCCGACATGCTGTCGGCGTGAGTGGGACAGAGCCCATGCTCTCATGGAAGAGGCTCTTTTGTTTATTGCATCGGACTCGGCTCTCTGGTGGTCCTTGGGGATCACCAAGTCTGGGCATAACATTTGGGGGCTCATCCGGGCACCCCAAGACCCTGAGGGACTCTGATCAGGAGAGCCTGACTGGCCGCGGTAAGTGTGTGTATCTGTGCTTGTGTTAGCACTCTGGAGGAATGAGGAAACCCCTCGTGTCGGTAGTGCCCAAAGAGGTCTAGATGGACGCATTGCTGGAAGACCATGGGCCGGAGGATTCAGATGTTCCGACCTCCCAGGAGAGCCCCTCACAGGCAGGAGAGACGTGGAATCCTCTCCTAGAGGGCCCCTCACATGTGGGAGAGGGATGGAAACCTCTCCCGGGATGAGGTGAACAGCGTGAGCGGATGTCTCAGAGGCAGGAGAGAAGTGGACCTCTCCCAGGATGAGGCGAGTTGCATGAGCTGACGTCTCACAGGCAGGAGATGTGGAATCCTCTCCCAGTTTTAAGTTGAAATGTTGATGTTGGGCACCCTCTTGTTGGTTGTGATTTTCTGTGTTGTGGAGGTTCAAAAGGACCAATGGCAGAGTTGTTGTTTTAGTGAGTGGCCAGCTTTCAATGTTGGAGGGCCACTAGTTGGCATGAGGCAGTCGTTTGGTTTTGCTTCCACAGTTGGAAGACTGTTCTCAGGAGCCCTCTGTCTGATTCTTGTTCTTTGTTTGTATGTTTGTTTCAGTTTGCTCTGGTTTGTAAATTTGCTACTCTCTCCCCTCAGAGCAGGCAGGAGGTGGGGGAGGGGAAACACGTGGCAAAGCCACTCCCCAAGAAAGTTTTTATGCATCGGGGATTTCTGTGCTCATGTAAAGCAAAAAGGCCAGTTCAAAACAAGTGTGCATAGTTTTGGGCTGTGCTTAAACTCTTTTCTGTGTACAGAATGAGCTTCAAAGATGGTGGAGATGAACTGGGAGATAAATTAAAGCTGGTTTCCCAAGGCATTTTAAGCAGCTTTTGAAATTTCCCCCCTGAGGCAAGTAACCAGTAGGAAGTAAATAACTGTTTATTTAAGTGTTGATCTAAGTATGCCTTGCATGATTTTTTTTAAATTGATTTTTTACAGAGAGGTAGGGAGAGAGATAGAGAGCTAGAAACATCGATGAGAGAGAAACATCGACCAGCTGCCTCTTGCACACCCTCTACTGGGGATGTGCCCGCAACCAATGTACATGCCCTTGACCGGAATCGAACCCGGGACCTTTCAGTCCACAGACCGATGCTCTACCGCTGAGCCAAACCGGTTTCTTCTGAGAAACACTGAAGTGAGAGTGCAACACTGACCAGCCACCTCCACTTTCATCCCCACAATGGGGGATCAGACCTGCAATCTGACATGTGCTAGGACCAAGAATCGAACCTGCAACCCTTCAGTGCATGGGATGTCCAAACAACTGAGCCACACCAGCCAGGGCTTTCTGTTTTATTTTGTTAAAATAAAATTGTCTTTTTTTTTTGTCAATTCTATAGACAAATGACATTTAGTAATTAGTCTCAAACCTAAATGAAAGTTCAGAGCAATAACTCTTTTCAATAGGAACTACTGGTGTAGCCCAAAGAGAAAATGAAGGAAGTCAAATTCACCTAATTAGGGACTATTGTCAACACACACAAAATAAATATCCCCCCTCCAAAATCCCTTTTTCCAATGAGAACACAAAATTCTATTTTATCTATTTGATAAATGATGACTCATGTATCCACTGTAAGGGACTTAAATAATTTAGCAAAAGTAATCCATAATTTTTCTGCAAGCACTTACAAATGTCAGACCTCTCCAATTTTCACAACTCACCACACCCTAGTCACTGACTTATAAAGCCAAGAGAGTTTTCCCTTTATTAAGAAAAGCAAGGAAGGATGGGAGAGAGAAAAAAAGCTGTACATATATGCATAGGATAAAAGTTTAAAAGAATATGCCTTGACTGGGTGGGTCAGCTGGTTGGAGCATCATCCCATACCAAAAGGTTTGATTCCTAGTCAGCACACATACCTAGTTGAGGGGGAATAGGGGAGGCAACCAATCAATATTTCTCTCTCACACTGATGTTTGTTTCTCTCCGCCTCCTTCTGCTCCGTCCCCCACACACAAAAATCTAAAAGAATATAGTATACCGAACTGTAACCAGCAGTCTCTTCCTA
This sequence comes from Pipistrellus kuhlii, assembly GCF_014108245.1. Lineage (NCBI taxonomy): Eukaryota > Metazoa > Chordata > Mammalia > Chiroptera > Vespertilionidae > Pipistrellus > Pipistrellus kuhlii. The sequence continues at coordinate 41,464,165 of NW_023425529.1, forward strand.
GGAGGAGGAGAGGAGATGCTTTAACTTTCACTTTAAATGATTGTTTCGATTCTCTTATAATGAACATATAAAACTTTTGTAGTTTCTTAGAAAGTTCTCTTAGAAACAGCAAATGATTAAAATACACACACACACACACACACACACACACACACACACACACGTATATAATGAAATATTACATTTAAAGCAAGTAGAAAATTGTCCTAGCCGGTTTGGCTTACTGAATACTGTTGACCTGCAGACTGAAGGGTCCTGGGTTGGATTCTGGTCAAGAGCTTGTACTTCAGTTGCAGACTCCTCCCCAGCCCAGACCATGGTCAGAGTGCACAGGAGGGAACCAATCAATATCTCTTTCTCACATCAATATCTCTCTCTCTCTGTCTTTCCCCCTTCCACTCTCTCTAAAAAATCAATGGAAAAATATCCACAGTGAGGATTAAAGCAAGTGGAAAATTTAAAAAATGGAAAAATATTTGGGATTTAGTAAGTAAAAAACACGCAACATCTTATATAATAAAAGCCTAATATGCAAATCGACCAAATGGCAGAATGACTGGCGGAATGACCAGTCACTATGATACGCACTGACTTCCAGAGGGCAGATGCTCAATGCAGGAGCTGCCCCCAGCCTGCAGGCCCCAAATGGTGGCAGCAGCGGGGAGGGAGCGGGAAGCTGCGGCCTGTGAGCGGGGCTGTGCCAGGCCAGCCATGGTGGGTGCCAGCGGCCAACCCCTCTCCCCCAATCGCCCTGCTGGTTGCCCTACAAAATGGCCCTGATCACCAGCCAGTTATAGGAACCCTACCGGTGCAGGAATTTCCTGCACTGGGCCTCTAGTACATACATATGCAGCTACTCAGAAAAGAAGCTGGAAATAATGATGGTTAACTTATAGATCTGTGGTCCAAATTATAACTAAGTGATATATTTTCTTCTGTTTTTCTACATTTTCCAATTTTACTACAATGAATACAATTAACTTCTGCCATAAAATTTCCATGTTTTTGTTAAGGAAAAAACAAAAACTAAAAGATTCCTTTAATAGCCCCCATTAGGACTTCAATAAATCAAAGTTATAAAACTAAGTTATAATGAAATTTAAGAAAAAACATATGTGTAATTAATCCCTTACCTCACTCCTGGTATCGGGAAGTGAGTCCTGTGGATGGAGACAAGCATGTGCTACTTTGATGACGTGTTCCAATTTTTTTGGCTGCTCCTCTACTTTAGCTGCTAGAAACAAGGCCGCTGGAGCCACAGACTAGATGGAAAAAAATAAATCATATTTACCATTTGTTTATTTCTAGATCAAGGTACAGATCTAAAAATGAACTAAGTCTCAAGCCAAGTTCTTTGCTTACCTCGACTGCATCATCTCGTTTATACTTTTTCCTGTACTTAAAAGTCCTCCCCTTGCCTATCCATTAATCCATATCCACTTCTAAAAACTGATCCTGCAACAAACTCTCATTAAAAGCTACCTATTCAAGAAGCTACTAAATATAAATAGAGAGCTTTCTTTATTAAGTTTGTATTAAAACAGTGAAATGTCCAGAAAAGGTAAGTCCATACAGAAAAAAATAGATTGGTTGCCAGGAGCTGGGAGGAGAAAGGAATGAGGGACTGCTAAAGTGTGAAGAGTTTCTTTTTCTGGGGTGATGTAAATGTTCTGGAATTAGATTGTGGTGGTAATGGCAAAAGACTGAATATACTATCAATATAAAGTGAATTGTACACTTTAAGATCATTTTATTGTATGAGAATTATCTCAATTATACTTATACTAAAGGCCCGGTGCACGAATTCATGCACAAATGGGGTCCCTCAGTGATTGGGCAGGCCGGCTAGGGGGAGGGACTGGGGGAGGTTGGCCGGCTGCGGGAAGTTGGCTGTGGGAGTGCTCTTGCCATCAGGGGGCTGCTCCTGCGTTGAGCATCAGCCCCCTGGTTGTCAGTGCACATCATAGCTACTGAGCATTCATCCGGTTGAAACAGTTGCTTAGGCTTTTATATATATAAACTAGTGGCCCGGTGCACAAAACTTGTGCCCGGGGTAGTGGGGGATGTCCCTCAGGCTGGCCTGCATCCTTTCCAATCTGGGACATCCCTCTCACAATTCAGGACCACTGGCTCCTAACTGCTCACCTGCCTGCCTGATTGATCACCCCCAACCACTCTGCCTGCTGGCCTGTTCGCCCCAAACTGACCCCCTCAACCCGCGCCAGCCTGTTTTCCCCCAACTATCCCCCCCCACTGGCCTGATAGCCTTTAACCGCCTCTGCCTTGGCCCCACCACCATGGCTTTTTCCGGAAGGTCTCCCGGTCTAATTAGCATATTACCCTTTTATTAGTATAGATATGGAGGATAAATTTTTTTAAAAAAAGTAATTCAAAGCATAATAGTATATTGAACAGGTTATGGAAGGCACTTAAAGGGGGGAAATGCCTTAGCTGGATTGGTTCAGTGGTAGAGCTTCAGCCTGCATCTTGGTTACACCTCGGTCAGGGCGCATGCAGGAGGCAACCCATCGATGCTCCTCTCTGTCTTTCCCTCTCTCTTCTAAGCTCTCTAAAAGATCAATAGAAAAATATCCTTGAGTGAGGATTAATCTAAATAAGTAAATGAGGGGAATTCACAAGTAGATATCAAACACTGACACTAATACAAGAGATCAGAGCAATATGACATACATGTAGCCTGCTGATCTAGGGAACCTCAGGAAGTAGAGCATCTCTAGAATCTTAAGACTATTTCAATGAATCAAAGATGGGAATGATAAGAGCTAGAATTCACCAGGAATAAAAAATTTTATAGAGTTGAAATACCTACTTCACTATAATAAATATTTTGCATTCTAATACAAAAATCCACCATTATAATCAGGGGATACATTCCAAGACTTCCAATTGATGCCTAAAACTTAGAATAGTATGATTTTTCCTTGCATACATACCTATGATAAAGTTTAATTTATAAGTTAGGCACAATAAGATTAATAACATTAACATAATAAAACAAAATAATTATAACAATATATCAAAATAAAAGTTATTGTGAATATGGTCTGGCTCCTTTGCTTCTTCCCTCCTTCCCTCCATTTCTTTCTCTTTTATAACTGAGATGGCTACTCAGGCAAGACTGCAAAAGGTTTTATGTTACTCAAAACAATGTGCAATTTAAAACTTAGCAATTGTTGCCCTGGATGGTATTTCTGTGGTTAAGTGTCAGTCTGAGCACTGAAAGGCTTAAGGTTCAATCCCTGGCGCCAATTGAGGCATGAAGGTGAGACAAACAATTGATGTCTCTCTCTCTCACATTAATGTTCCTCCCCATCTCCCCTCCCTCCTGCCTCTCCACTTTCTCTAAAATTGAATGGGGGGAGGGGGGAGGAATCCTTGGGTAAGGATTAACAACAACAAAAAATGATCAGTTGTTTATTACAAGAATTTTCCATTTAATAATTTCAACCACAACCACTGAAAACACTGAAAGCAAAAACTTTGATGAAGGGGAAATACTGTGTATTCCTGCTGTTCTGTTAGACTTTGATATGAGACTTTTCTCCACAATTCAATTCATATCTATTTCAGTTGTATATGGAACTTTGCTACATGTACATTCCTAGAGTTTAGGGTAAGGACAGAACTAGAGGAAAATGGGGATGAACAAAGGAATGGGGTATCAGGGCATGAAGCACATTTTGAATACTAAAGTGAGTAGGTTAAGTGATACAGATAACTTAACTAAAAATTATTGACAGTATTACAGATGTCTCCCATTTCTCCCTTACTTTGGCCCCACCATCAAGCCCCCACCCCACCCCAAGTCTTCACCACACTATTGGCTGTATCCATGTGCTATGCATGTAAGTTCTTGGGTTAATCTCTTCCCATCCCTCCCACTCCCTGAGATGTGTTATTCTGCCCCATGAATCCATGCTTTTAGACCTATTTTGTTTGTCAGTTTATTTTGTTCATTGGATTCCATAGTTAAGTGACATCTCATATTTGTCTTTCTCTAACTGGCTTATTTTACTTAGCATAATAATCTTCAGGTCCATCCTTGCTTGCAAAGGGTAAGAGCCCCATCTTTTTGACAGCCATATAATATTCTGTGTAAATGTACCACAGGATTTTTACCCACTAATATACTAATAGGCTGTTTCCAGCTTTTAGATATCTTACCTAATAAAAGAGCAATATGCAAATTAACCATCACTCCACTGCGCCCACCAGTCACTCAGAGCAAGTATGCAAATTAACCCCAACCAAGATGGCTGTGGCCACAGAGAGCAGGAGGAAGGTTTGGGTTTCTCTGGCAATGGAAGAGGCAAGCTTTCCACCTGCCCTAGCCAGCCTAAGCCTCCACTCAAAGCTACAAAGTTTCAATTATAGAAAGTAAACAAATCCAAATAGAAATGGCAGCAGCCACAGTGTAAACAGAAGGCTTGGCTCCGCTCCAGGCTACAAAGTTTCAATTGTAGAAGGCAAATAAATTCCAGATACCAGAACCTCTGCTTGGGTCACCAGGGGGCATGGCCAGCCTGCAAACCACCACAGGCCCTTCACCAGGCTGCCCCATGCCCCAAGGGAACCCTCACCCTGATCCAGGACACCCTTCAGGACAAACCAGCTAGCCCTCACCCATGCACCAGGCCTCTATCCTATCTAATGAGTTAATATGCAGATTGACCATCACTCCAACACACAAGATCAAGATAGCTGCCCCATTGTGGTCAAAGATCCTGCCCCATGTGGACACAAGATGGCTAGCAGGGGAGGGTAGTTGGGAGGGACCAAACCTGCAAGGGAGGGCAGTTGGGGCTGATCAACCCTGCAGGGGAGGGCAGTTAGGGGTGACCAGGCCAGCAGAGGAGGGAAGTTGGGGGCAAACAGGCATCAGTTAAGCTGGCATGGGAGTGGTTAGAGGGTGATCAGGCTGGCAGGCAGAAGGGATTAGGGGCAATCAGGAAGGCCGGCAGGTGAGCAGTCGGGAGCCAGCAGTTGACATCCCTCGAGGGATCCCAGATTGGAGAGGGTGCAGGCTGGTCTGAGGGACACCACCCGCCTCCCCACCCCGCACCAATTTCGTGCACCAGGCCTCTAGTTGTAAATAATGCTGCTATGAATAGGGGTGCATATATTCTTTCTGACTGGTGTTTCAAGTTTTCTTAGGACATATTCCCAGAAGTGGGATCACTGGGTCAAATAGCAGTTCCATTCTTAAATTTTTGAGGAAATTCCAGTTTTCCATAGTAGCTGCACCAGTCTGCATTCCCACAAGTAGTGTACTAGAGTCCCTTTTCTCTACATCAGCGTTTTTCAACCGCTGTTCCGCGAGAGATGTTGCCTGGTGTGCCATAGGTGCAGACAAGACAAGAATTTTATAATTTTTCACTATTTTGTTTACTTAATATTTCACAATAAAGTAATTATAAAATACTTTCTTTGTGTTTATTTGATTCCTATTCAAGAGAATTACTTTATATATAGTCAATATAGGCACAGAGTTAAATTTTTTAACATTTTCTAATGGTGGTGTGCCTCGTGATTTTTTTCATGAAACAAGTGTGCCTTTGCCAAAAAAAAGGTTGAAAAACACTGCTCTACATCCTCACCAGCACTTGTTGATTATTGATGGTAGCCATTCTGGCAGCTGTGAGGTGATACCTGATTGTAGTTTTAATCTGCATCTCTCTGATTAGTGACATTGAGCATTTTCTCATAATTGGCCATCTGCATGTCCTACCTGCAGATGTGTCTATTCAGGTCCTCAGCCCATTTTTTAATTGAATTATCTTCTTGGTGTTGAGTTGTAGGAGTCCTTTGCATATTTTGAAAATTAATCCCTTACCAGATGTATCATTAGGAAACCCAATAGTGGGTTTCCTTTCCATTTTGTTGACAGTTTCTTTTGCTGTGCAGCTTATTTTGATATAGTTCCATTTGTTTTTGTTTCTCTTGCTCTAGGAGATGTATCAGCAAAAATACTGCTACATGACATGAAATTTTATTGCCTGTTTTCTAAGATTTATATGGCTTCATGACTTACATTTAAGTCTTTTATTCATTTTGAGTTTATTCTTGTGTATGGTATAAGTTGGCGATCTAGTTTCATTTTTTTGGTGTGTACCTGTCCAACTTTCCCAACACTATTTATTGAAGAGACAATCTTTACTCCATTTTATATTCTTACATCTTTTGTCAAATATTAATTGACCATAATGGTGTGGATCCACTTCTGGGGTCTCTGTTCCATTGGCCTATAACCTGCTCTTGGTCAGGCTGTTTTGATTACAATGGCTTTATAGTACAGTCTGATATCTGATGCTGTGATCTCTCCAACTTTGTTCTTCTTTCTCAAGATTGCTGAGGCTATTTTGTTTTTTTTTAGTTCCATATAAATTTTTGGAATATTTGTTCCAGATCTATGAAATATGCCAAATGGTATTTGATTTTCTTTTTAAGCCTTCACCCAAGGATATTTTTTCCATTGATTTTCAGAGAGGGGGGAAGGAGAGATACATTAATTAGTTGCCTCCTTTAAGCACTCCAACTGGGGCCAGGGATTGAACTTGCAACCAATGTACATGCCCTTGATTGGGAATTGAACCCTTTTGTGCCTAGGTCAACGCTCTAACCACTGAACCACATCGGCCAAGGCACCAATGGTGTTTTTTTAAGAATATATTTTATTGATTTTTTTTTTTTTTTTACATAGATGAAGGGGGAGGGATAGAGAGTTAGAAACATCAGATGAGAAAGGAACATCTATCAGTTGTCCCCTGTATACTCTCTACTGGGGATGTGTCCACAACCAAGGTACATGACCTTGATTGGAATTGAACCTGGGACCCTTCAGTCCAGAGGCCAATGCTCTATCTACTGAGCCAAACTGGTTAATACCATTGGTATTTTAATGGAGATTACACTGAATCTGTAGATTGCTTCAGGTAGTACAGACATGTTCAATTATCTTAATTCTTCCAATCCATGTAGTACATGGTATATGTTTCCACTTGTTTCTATCTTCCTCTTTTTCCAATGTCCTATAGTTTTATGAATAGTTCTTTTAGCTCCTTAGTGAAGTTTATTCCCATGTATCTTATATTTTTTTGTTATTGCAATGGTAAATAGGATTTTTTTTAGTTTCTCTTTCTGAGAGTTCATTATTGGTATATAAAAATGCCATCAAGTCTGGATGTTAATTTTGTATCCTGCTACTTTGCCAAAGTCATTTATTAAATCTGGCAGTTCTTTCGAAGAGTCTTTGGATTTTTCTATGTATATGTCACCTGGAGTTTGTCCATTTCACCCAAGTTGTCCAGTTTGTTGGCATAATTATTCATATTATTTTCTTGCAACCCTCTGTATTTCTGTGATGCAGTTGTTTCTTCATCTCTTTCATTTCTGATTTTATTTGGGTGCTCCTTGTTTCTTGATGAACCTGGCTAAAGGTTCAGCAATCTTGTTTATCTTTTCAAGAAACCGATTCTTGGTTTCACTGATCTGGTGAATTATTAAAGTCTTTATGTCATTTATTTATGCTATCCTTTATTATTTTCTTCCTTCTTTCATTCTTACTATGAGCTTTTCTTGTTCTCTTTCTAATTCTTTTAGTGGTAGGATTAGACTGTTTATTTGAACATTTTCTTGTTTCTTGAAATAGTTCTGTAATACTATGAACTTCCCTCAGAATTGCTTTCTGTGACCCATAGATTTGGAGTTGTGTGTTCATTTTCATTTTTTTCCAGGAAGTTGTTTATTGCTTTCTTGATCTCATTGGTAATCCATTCATCTTACCTAATAATAAACAAACATGTAAATGGACCATACCTCCGCTATACCCACCAGCCAATCAGGAGTGATATGCAAATTAAACCAACAAAAATGGCGGTTAATTTGCATACACAGCACTGAGGAATTGGGAAGCTTGCATCAGCAACAATGCAGGCATTTAACCCCACTCCTGGTCTCTCAGGGCATCTGGGCAGCATGTAAAGGTGGGGCTGGAGCAGAAATAGGCAGCTCAGGGGCTAGGCTGGAGTGGAAAAGCGGTGCCGGCAGCCAGGGAAAGAAAGGCCCATTCTAGCACGAATCTTCATGCATCAGACTTCTAGTTATTTAATAACATGCTACTTGAATTTTTTTGTTTTTTAATGTAGTTGACTTCTATTTTCATCATTATGATCCAAAAAGATGATTGAGTTTTTCCAATCTTGAATTTGTGGGACACAAAAGAAAGAGGGTTTTTTTTTTTTTTTTTTTTTTTTTTTTTTTTTATTGATTTTGTACAGAGAGGAAGAGAGAGAGATAGAGAGCTAGAAACATCAATGAGAGAGTCATCAATCAGCTACCTCTTGCACACCCCCTACTGGGGATATGCCCGCAACCAAGGTACATGCCCTTGACCGGAATCGAACCCGGGTCCCTTCAGTCCCCAAGCCGACGCTCTATCCATTGAGCCAAACCAGTCTCGGCAAGAAAGAGGTTTAACAAGAGTGACACTTCAGATTTTAGAAAAATATGAAAATAAATAAATGTTTAGAAAGTTTAGTCCAGTGGTATGTGGAACTAAAAGAAAAAAAGGATAGAATATATTTTAAGCTATTTTTTAAAATATATTTTATTGTTTTTACAGAGAGGAAGAGAGAGGGATAGAGAGCCAGAAACATCGATAAGAGAGAAACATCAATCAGCTGCCTCTTGCACACCTCCTATTTGATTCCAGTCAAGGGGTACATGCCCTTGACTGGAATTAAATCTGGGACCTTTCAGTCTACAGGCTGACGCTCTATCCACCGAGCCAAACCAGTTTTGGCTATTTTAAGCTCTTTTTTAAAAAGAAAATATTGAGCCCTAAACAGTTTGGCTCAGTGGATAGAGTGCCAGTCTGAGGACTCAAGAGTCCCAAGTTCGATTCCGGTCAAGGGCATGTACCTTGGTTGTGGTCACATCCCCAGTAGGGGGTGTGCAGGAGGCAGCTGATTGATGTTCCTCTCTCATATGATGTTTCTAACTCTCCCTTTCCCTTCCTCTCTATAAAAAAAATCAATAAAATATATTTTTTAAAAACAATATTGAATAACTCAGGCATTAGAAGTAAAATTTAGAGTAGATACTAGCAGTAGAAATAGGAGAAAAATACAGATATCACTTGGAAAACTAATAGAGCTTCACTAAATATATGTATGTATTTTCATGTAGAGAAAAAAATTCTAATGAGATATACTCTAAAACGTTAACAGGATTATCTCTGAACAGTATGCTATAACAAAATTATCATTTTCTCTTTTATTCTGTCTTCTTTTAATTTTATGATGGTAATATACATTTATAAGGAGAGAAAAACCAGTTAACAGTATAAAAAGTAAAAGAACTTTAAAATTGAATAGACAGAGTGGAAAAAGAAAAAGGACAACTCAGAGACAACACTAAGATTTTTAAGCCTCAAATTTGTCTTTGAGGGGCTAAATATGTGTTTGAAAGGAGATAACTAAATATGGTATACAAACAATGTCTAACAAGGCAAGATAATACCTCAGTCAGTAAAAGCCTGCAAAAGTTAAATTTTAATCTGAGCCAGGACCGGTTTGGCTCAGTGGATAGAGCGTCCAGCCTGCGGACTGAAAGGTCCCGAGTTCAATTCCGGTCAAGGGCATGTAGCATGGTTGCGGGCACATCCCCAGTAGGGGGTGTGCAAGAGACAGCTGATCGATGATTCTCTCTCATCGATGTTTCTAACTCTCTATCCCTCTCTCTTCCTCTCTGAAAAATCAATAAAAGATATTAAAAAAAAATTTTTTTTAATCTGATTACTTACCAAGCTGGCTTATTGAAACATTTTCTTATCAAAGGCAGTTTCTCAAAGAAATTTTTAAAAATATGATTTTAGGAAGGGAGAGAAATATAGAAACATCAATGGTTGAGCATCAATCTATGAACCAGTTTGATTCCAGGTCTGGTCACTTGCCCAGGTTTTGGACTCAATCCCTAGTGTGAGACTTGCAAGAGGCAGCCAATCAATGATTCTCTCTCATTATTGATGTTTCTCTCTCTTTCCTCCCTCTCTAAAATCAATACAAATATATTTAAAGAAAAAACATCAATGAGAAACATCGATTGGCTGTGTCTCCTGACACCTTCTACTAGAGATAAAGCCCGAAACCCTGGGATCCTTTAGTTTCTAGGATGACGCTCAATCCACTGAGCCACACTGGCAGAGCCTCAGAGTAATTCTTATAAGATTTTACTTCATTTTAAAAGAATAATAATGCCAGCTAATATTTGTTTGCTATGTGAAGACACTCTATAAATGAATCATTTAAATCCTATTAACTACTCTATGAGGTAGGCACTAATATTGACTCCAAATAGATGAGAAAACTGAAGCTTAAGGTAACTTCCCAAAGCAATACACCAAGGATCCAAATCTAGACATTTCTGACTCCAAAGCCCATTCTCCTAACCTCTAAGAGTCAACTAATGAGAGTAAAATGTACCTAATTAAAATAAAAATTTGTACTTTTAAATATTTAAATATAGCATAGCCATAGCTGGTTTGGCTCAGTGGATAGAGTGTCGGCCTGCGGACTGAAAGATTCCGGGTTCGATTCCGGGCAAGGGCATGTACCTTGGTTGTAGGCACATCCCCAGTGGGGGGTGTGCAACAGGCAGCTGATCGATGATTCTCTCTCATTGATGTTTCTAACTCTCTATCACTCTCTCTTCCTCTCTGTGAAAATCAATTGTATATATGTAAAAGACGCCAAAACTTAAAAGAAAAAAAAATTCAGAAATTTTAATCATATTCAGTAAAGTTATAAAATTTATTTCAGTCAAAAGGCAAGTTCGCTACCTTCACTGAAAATATACTGTATCTGGATCTGAACAGTGGTTACATATCTACACTAACAAAAAAGTTATGTAAATTGACTGTACTCCCATGACACCCACCAGCCAATCAGGAGAGAATATGCAAATTAGCAGGACAAAGATGAGGGCAGCTGGGCAGGATGCCTGCTAAGGAAGGGAGTGTGGGGGGGTGGAGGGGCAGAGCCAGAGCAAAGCAAAGATTCCAGCTGAAGTCAGCGAGAAGCCTGCAGACTTCCACTAGAGTGAAGGCAGAAGGTGGCGGCCAGAGCCAAGGCCTGGGTCCTGGATGCCAGAGGAAAACCGGTGCTGGCGGCCAAATGAAGGAAAGCCTATTGCACAAATCTTTGTGCAATGGGCCTTAATATATAATAATGCAAAAAGTAATTGAGTTGGACATTTTTTTGTGCTTTACTGTATGTTATAGGGCATTAAAAATAGTATCTACAAAAGAGTAAAATGCAAATTAACCACTCCGCTACACCCACAAGCCATGCCCACCAGCCAATCAGAGCAAGTGCAAATTAACCCCAACCAAGATGGCTGCAGCCAGAGAGAGCAGGAGAGAGGCTTGCGTTTCCCTGGCAATGGAGGAAGCCAAGCTTTCCACCTGCCCTTGCCTGCCTAGGCTTCCACTCAAGACTACAAAGTTTCAATTATAGAAGGTAAACACATCCAAACAGAAGTGGCGGCAGCCACTGAGCTGGAAAGAGAGGGAGGATAGAGTTGCCACAGGCAATGGAGGAAGCCAAGCTTTCCGCACACTCTGGCAGGCCCAGGCCTCCACTCCAGCTACAAAGTTTCACTTAGAGAAGGTGCATAAGTCCCAGAAGAAATGGCTGCTGCAGGGAGCAAGCAGGAGGCTTGGCTCCCCCCCAGGCTACAATGTTTCGATTGTGGAAGGTAAATAAATTCCAGATACCAGGGCCTCTGCTTGGGTCCACAGGGGGTGTGGCTGCTCTGCAAACCACCACAGGCCCCTCACTCAGGCTGCCCCATACCCCAAGGGAACCCCCACCCTGATCCAGCACACCCTTCAGGGCAAACTAGATGACCCTCACCCATGCACCAGGCTTCTATTCTATCTAATAAAATAGTAATATGTAGATTGACCATCACTCCAACACATAAGATGGCTGTTCCCATGTGGTCAAAGATCCTGTTCCTATGTGAACACAAGATGGCCACCACAGGAGGGCCATCAGAGGAGGGCAGTTGGGAGGGACCAGGCCGGCAGAGGAGGGAAGTTAGGGGTGACCAGTCATGCAGGGAAGGGTAGATGGGGGAGACCCAGGCCTGCAATGGAGAGCAGTTGGTGGGGACCAGGCCTGCAGGGGAGGGCAGTTAGGGATCACCAGGCCTACAGGGGAGGTCAGTAAGGAGCAAACAGGCTGGCAGGGGAGCAGTTAGGCATCAATCAGGCTGGCAGGGGAGTGGTTAGGGGGTGATCAGGCTGGCAGGCAGAAGCAGGATCCCTCAAGGGATCCCAGATTGGAGAGGGTGCAGGCTGGGCTGAGTGACATCTCCCTCTCCCTCCCTGCACCGGGCCTCTAGTAAATAATAAAACAAACAAACAAACAAACAAATAAGGAAGAGTTCTAGGCTCCTAAACACTGTCAGTGAAGAGATACAACTAAATGAGAAAAGTATTCACAACATGTGACATACAGATTTCATGCATAAAAGTGCTCATATAAATAAAACAAAAATAAAACGAATAGACAATTTTTAAATATATTATTCAATTTCCTGAGAACAATAGCCAATAGTCATGAGCAGCTTAACCTAATTGAAGAAATGTAAATTAAAAAAAAAAATAATTTAAGACTTCCTATATCTTGTTCAACACTGTATCCCCACTGCTTCACAAGTACTTAGAACTTAGTATTTCCTGAAGTAACAAATATTTGTTGTTGGTAAGGATGTAGTGAAAAGGACCCTCTTCTACAGTGCTGGAAACAACGTATACTGATGTAATCTTTCAGTAGGACAAATTGACAAAACATAACATTTTTAAACACATGTTCTTTGGCACAACAATTCCACCTAAAGGAATTTATATTAAAATAGTCATATGAAGCCTAAACCGGTTTGGCTCAGTGGATAGAGTGTCAGCCTGTGAACAGAAGGGTCCCAGGTTCGATTCTGGTCAAGGGCATGTACCTTGGTTGTAGGCACATCCCCGGTAGGTGTGCAGGAGGCAGCTGATCGATGTTTCTCTCTCACTGATGTTTCTAGCTCTCTATCCCTCTCCTTTCCTTTCTGTAGGAACTCAATAAAATATTTATTTAAAAAAATAGTTATATGAATGCATTATATCTGTACCAGACTATCTTACCTAACGTTATTTATAATATGATAAATTACAAACTACCCAAATACCCACTTAACAGGGAGCTGATGAAATAAATTATAGCAAAAACACAAAGAAACTGGGGGAGAAGGTATCAATCGGGTGGAAAGGAGACATATAAAACTTTAGACAATAAATTAAAACTCTCACACAAAGAAATATTATGTGGTCATTTAAAATAATGAGAAACCAATATGAAAAGATGTCCAATTTATACTGGTAAGTAATAAAGGCAAGTTGTCTAAGAGTAGTATAGTAAGAAGTGATTTTTATAATACATAAATGTTAGTATATGCACAGAAAAATGTCTAGGACACCATATGCTTAAACATTTATCAATGGTTACCTCTGTAAGGTGGGATTACATTTCTGTATTATACATATTTATATTGTTTTCATTTTTAATACAAGCATTTATTACCTTTGTGATAATAAAAAAAGAAACACATCTATCCAGTGTAACTCAGTGGTTGAGCATCGACCTATGAACTAGAAGGTTATGGTTCGATTCCCAGGCAGGGCACATGTCCAGGTTGCAGGGCTTGATCTCCAGTGTGGGGTATGCTGGAGGCAGACAACCAATGATTCTCTCATTACTGATATTTCTATTTCTCTCTCCCTCTCCCTTCCTCTCTAAAATCAATAAAAATATATTTTTAAAAAATGCATGAGAGCCTGATAGGACATGTAACATATAAATGCCACAATAATGTATTAAGTCCCCTTAAATATGAGTTTGAATTTACCACAGCCAAAATCTTCAAATTAGCATACTAAAGGTGAAATATTGTATTTTTGATCTGTTAATTCTAAAATGTGCCCTAAATCAGTTCTCTAGATCAGTGTTTCCCAAAGTGTGGTACTCGTACTCCCAGGGGTACGGGAAGAGTTTGGTGGGGGTATGCGTTGCACCGGAGTTTGGTGGGGATATGCACTGCGCCGTGCTTAGCTGTGCCTAATTCTACATTCTCATGAGTACAAGGGGTACTCAGCATTATGAAAATTATAGAAGGGGTACACATATGTCAAAAGTTTGGAAAACACTGCCCTAGATGATCAATAATCCCAAATTAAAAGTCACTTGTTTTGAAAAAGGTCACAATATCACAAAGAATTTCTCTATACCAGATTATCACCATTCTTTCATTCAAGAAGTTTACTGAAGGTTCTTTGGAGGATACACAGAAAAGTGAGTTTCTGTCCTTCCTAAGTTTAATACATAGGAAATAAGGAAGGATAATTTAGTAACAAATTGATTTGAAATTTTATTTCACCCTGGTTTTCAAATCTTTACCATAATAGTACTGAATAGTTTCCATCTTCGCAGCACCCCTAGTGGGGATTCCTGTTGGCACTGAATTGGTTGGCATAATGGAAGCCAGACAAAAAGATGACAGTGAATAATTTTATTTATATGAAATGTCCAGAACTGAGAAATCAATAAACATGGAGTAGATTAATGGTAGCCTATAGCTAGTGAGATGGGAGAATGGTGGGGTGAGACATAAGGAGCATAGGGTTTCCTTTTGAGGTAATGAAATGTTCTAAAATTGACTGCAGTGATGTCTGCCTTCATCTGTGAATATACCATATACCAAAAATCATCAAATTGTGTAATTGTATGGTATGAGAATTATATCTCAATAAATGTTCAAAGAAAAAAATCTTTACCATAACAAAAGGGAAGAAATGCAGAAAACTTTCAGAACTGGCGAAATAACTATGGATTTCCTCTTTGTTCTTTATCCATTACCTTCTATTCTAGAGCTCTCAGATACCCTCACTAAATGCTTCTCTCTCCCACCCTAGCCAATTCTGCTCAGAGGTTAGAGTAGGGGTGTCGAACTCAATCAGAGGAGAGGCCAAAATCTAAAATCCAGCCTAAATCGAGGGCCGAATGGTTTACTGAACAGTCATAAACTGTCATTGTGATGGAAACGTAGCGGAGTGCAGTGATGACAGCGCGGTGCGGGCCACATTGCAAGGCCTGGCGGGACGGATTTGGCCCGCGGGCCTTGTGTTTGACACATGTGGGTTAGAGTGTCGACCCACATACTGAGGGGTCTAGGGTTCCATTCCAATCAAGGGCATGTATCTTGGTTGTAGGCTTGACCCTAGCCCCGGTGGGGGCACATGTGGGAGGCAACCAATCAATGTGTATCTCTCTCACATACGGTAGATGTTTCTCTGTCTCTTCCCCTTCCTTCCACTTTCTAAAAATTAAAAAAAAAAAATTTTTTTAAATCAATGAGAAAAATATCCTCGGGTAAAGATTAATAAAAAAAACTGCAGCTTCCCTCTCTTAATAAGGGTCTGCTCCTTGCCATCAGAGATAGAGCATAGCTGGAGGTAAGGAGAGTAACAGTAGGAGAAAGCCAAACTGATTGGATAATGAACAAAATTTGGGAATACAGTACTTAATCCACAAATCCAAAGGATTTCCTGTGCAATTATTCCCAATACTGAGTCCATAGATATCTTACAAGAACAATATCTAGCTTCACAGAGCCTTTTCCTATGGCATTAGGGGGGAAAAACCTCAAAATCCATCATCCTAAGTCTGAAACACCTTTCCTCAAAACAATCTAAAAAAGAAAAAAGAAATATGTAACTCACAAATCCAAATGTGTTAATCAAGTTTAGCCTAATTACCCGTGAGTTTACTAAACAAGTATAGTTTTACCTACAACTGAGATATCACTACGAATTCGCTTTCAAGTCACTTATAAATAATGCTAAATAAGGCCGTTTCAGGAAAACAGCACTAATTTACAATTCTGTTCAGAAAAGAAAAATCGCTTTATTACTTTATTTTCTTTTTCCTGTCTTATACAGGAAATCCTCAAGTCATCACATAACGTACCTGTACCTTCCTCCTCCAACCTGTCATTGACTGAAATTTTATCAAAGGCTTTAAATACATCTAAATAACTTATATTCATTTGTTTTCCTATGACCTTATTATTTACCACTTCAAAAATTACGGTCCTGGCCATGTGGCTCAGTTTGTTGAGCATCGTCCCTGCACCAAGAGGTCACTGGTTCAACTCCCCATCAGGACACACATCCTGGTTCCGGGCTCAATCCCCAGTAGTGGGTGTGCGGGAACCAGCAAATGGATGTTTCTCTTTCCCTCTCTCTTAATCTCTCTCTCAAATCAGTAAAAACATTTTTTTTTAAATTACACTTAAAATTAAACAGTTTTCCTTTAATTCTATTCTCCCAACCCAAATGTTAAATGTTCAATAACCTACTTCTTTACTAAAGATTTCACCTATTCTAAGGATGCACTGAACCTACTAAATAGACAATTCAAAGGAAATTTGAAAGGCTGGATTCAGAATAGTAGTACGGCACATAATGAAAGTGACCAACCCTAAATTCTAAACTTCAAATCACAGTTCAGCAGCAAAGATCAACCACAAAAGAAAAATTAAGTTGGAATTAATCATAAAAGGATTAGACCATATAAAAAAATACTTACATATCGATGGAACTGTGTGAAGGACTGAATCATGTAGAATCGATGCATATATACTATAGCAGTGTTGATAGTCAATTGTGAGCTTAAATATTCAAGTTAAGGCCCCAAACCAGGCAGGCAGTACAATTCCCCAAAATACAAAATCTATATCTTCCCAGAATAAGCTGAGCATAGCAGATGCTCCCAAATAAAATCATATTTACGTCTCCACCAAATTATTAACTACCAATTAACGACCAATTAGCATACCTATACATAAGTTATTCATTACAAATTTACTAAATAAACAAGCAAGCTTCTTAGCATGTGTGAATAAAGAAGGAACATAAACAGAATTATCCAAGTCCTAAACCCATCACTTGCCTACTGAAAATCCTGCAACGGTGATTCATTAGCTCAGGATCTCTACTCGAATGATTTGTAATACTCTCCCTGCCTTAGCCCTAGAAATGTCTCAACTTCTTAACTTTAGCAATCAATTTTTCAGTTCTACTTCTCTCTGCCAACCAAGCCTTCTCATAAGGTGATCCTTGGGACCAAAAACAGTGTGGAATGATTTTATATTCAATCAATGACAAAATATGTTAAATACCTTATTTCTAAAGACCTAAGAAGACAATGTGGGATATACAGAATGAGGCCATCTCATAATGGCAACTACCTTAATAACAACACACATATAAAAAAGGTAAGGGCTAGGATGCAATGAGACAGAATTTCAAACAAAATGATTAACTCAGTACACTGACTGGGTGCTTAAAAACACACTGCATATTGGCAAGAAAGAGAACACCTCTTTTGAAGTGAGCACTTAAAACATTTTATTTTTATTTTTTAAAATATATTTTAATGATTTTTTATTAAAAGGAAAGGAGAAGGATAGAAAGTTAGAAACATCAATGAGAGAAAATCATCGATCAGCTGCCTCCTGCACATCCCCAGTAGTGCAACCAAGGTAAATGCCCTTGACCAGAATCGAACCTGGGACCTTTCAGTCTGCAGACAGATGCTCTATCCACTGAGCCAAACCGGTTTCGGCTCAGCAACACATTTAAATGGAAGGTGTACCCAAGGACAATTTTTCACTTTCAGAATGAAAAGAACTTTAAAAGTATTTTAGCGTTTTCTGCTGCAAATGAGTATATTTTCTGACAAAAATGCTAGAATTGACTCATTCTTTTTGGGCGCATCCCTGCACAAGGCCCTACCCATGGACCAGGTGGCCATAGCAAAGGTGCACGCTGGTACTAGCACCTTCATTTGCACCGTGGTGGCAGGGGTGGTGCTGACCCAGTACATATTCACCTTCAAGAGGAAGACAGGGCAGATGGCCAAGATCAAGATGCCTAGACCCAAGCACTGCATCTCTGGATATTGCTTACCACCTATGCTATTGTTCTAGACCAGTGGTCTGCAAACTGCGGCTCGCGAGCCACATGTGGCTCTTTGGCCCTTTGAGTGTTCTAACGCGACTCCTTCAAAATAGACTCGCCCAGGCCGAAAACCGACTTCTGTGCATGAGCCACGAAGTTTCAATCGCACTGTATATGCACACCCGCACGTGGTATTTTGTGGAAGAGCCACACTCAAGTGGCCAAAGAGCCACGTGACTCACAAGCAGCTGTTTGCCAACCACTGTTCTAGACGAATTCAAAGACAGAAAAACTCAAGAATGTCCTAAGACTGGGTAACGAAGAAATGATTAAGATTCTGCTACACATGTGAAAATGATGCCAGAATTCTTGAAAAGTTCAGTTCATGTGAAGACCCCTACAAGAGTAGAAGAAAATTCCAGAAGCCAGTGTATTTAGTAGTCAGTGTGAGACACCAGATTTCAACTCCTCACATTCATAAGTGACACATTTGAGAGGTAGACTCAGTAAGCACCAAATCCCCACTGAAACAAGGCCTCCTCCATAAGTGTGTCTCCAGCACAGCAGTTCTTCCATTATATACACAGCGGGTCCTCACAGCCAATTGGCCTGGAGGTCAATTCCTTCCAGTGTACCAACCGCAGTCAAGGCTTAACTACACCAAGACTTTGCACTCAGCCCACAAATAAGTGCACCCAGAGCAACCACTTTAAGTGATTGGGGAAGCTGAGCTACTGTCCCCTTTGGTCACCTACCACACAAAGCCATTCCATCAACACAGAGAGTCAACAGAAGCATGTCTCGAATGGGAGAGATGGAGGAAAATAAACTACTGGACAACACAGAGTTCAGAATCACATTTATAAGGTAACTCAAGAATCTTCTAAAACCCGCTGAAAAACTTGAAGAGACCTTCAAGGACCTTAAGAATACAAAAAAAAAAAAAAATGGAAAAGGACCAGTCAGAAATTAAGCATACACTGTCTGAAATAAAGAATATACAGGTGTCAAAACCGGTTTGGCTCAGTGGATAGAGCATCGGCCTGCGGACTGAAAAATCCCAGGTTCGATTCCGGTCAAGGGCATGTACCTTGGTTGTGGGCACATCCCCAGTGGGGGGTGTGCAGGAGGCAGCTGATCGGTGTTTCTCTCTCATAGATGTTTCTAATTCTCTATCCCTCTCCCTTCCTCTCTGTAAAAAAACAATAAAATATATATTTTTAAAAAAGAATATACAGAAACTCAACTGAAGATCAACATACCCCAAGAGTCAAACCAAAGATCTGAAATATGAGAAACAAAAATACCCAACCAGAGAGGCAGAAAGAAAGAAGAATCCAAAAGTATGAGGATAGTGTAAGGAGCCTCTGGGACAACTTCAAGCATACCAACATCTGGATTTTTGGGGTACCAGAAGGAGAGAGAGAGCAGGATATTGAAAGCCTATTGAAAGAAATAACAGAAAACTTTCCCTACCTGGTGAAAGAAATAGACTTACAAGTCTAGGAAGCACACAGAACCCCAAACAAAAGGAATCCAAAGAGGACCACACCAAGACACATCATAATTAAAATGCCAAGGGCAAAAGACAAAGAGAGAATATTAAAAGCAGCAAGAGAAAAACAGTTGATTACCTATAAGGGAGTACCCATATGACTGTCAGCTGATTTCTCAACAGAAACTATGCAGGCCAGACAGGAGTGGCAAGAAATATTCAAAGTGATGAACAGGAAGAACCTACAACCAAGATTACTCTACCCAGCAAAGCTATCATTCAGAATTGAAGGTCAGATAAAGAGCTTCACAGACAAGAAAAAGCTAAAGGAGTTCATTACCACCAAACCAGGATTACATGAAATGCTGAAGGGTATTCTTTAAGAAGAGGAAGAAGAAAAGGTAAAAGTAAAAACTATGAACAAAAAAAAGACATCAAATACATACCTACAACAAATCAATCTAAAAATCAAGTGAATAAAAAATCTGAAGAACGGACTGATGAATATAATAGAATCAGGAACATAGAAAGGGAGTGGACTGACAATTCGCAGGAGGAAGGGGATCTGAGGGGTGCGGGAAGAGTTTGGACAAAAATCTTACACCTATGAATGAAGGCAGTGGCAGAGGGTAAGGGCATGAGTGGAGTAGGTAATCCGGTGGAGGGGAGCTATGGGGGGGGAAAAAGAGAAACACCTGTAATAATCTGAATAAAGATTTATTATATTAATGACAACTGCTAGCTGGTTTCAGATGAATGTCGAAAGTTACTGTAACTAGAGAAAATGTTATGCTATTGATCTTGTTCTGCCCAGCCTGCTTGGCTCAGTGGTTGAGCATTGACCTATGAACCAGGAGGTCAAGGTTCAATTCCTAGTGAAGGCACATACAGGCTCAATCTCCAGTGTGGGACGTGTAGGAGGCATTCAATCAATGATTCTCATTATTGATGTTTCTCTCCCTCTCCCTTCCTCTCTGAAATCAATAAAAATATATTTAAAATAAAAAGAAAAATTGATCCTGTTCTTACCATAGTAGAGTAATAACCTTATGTTATAGAATGGTAAACTAAATGACATGATTTGTTTGTGTAACATGTTTCATCAAAACATAAACTGTGACTGATATTGTACTCAAAGAACATGAAAATTTCTCTAATAAGCTTCAACATAATATACCTGTGTCCATATTTTTGGCTGATATCAGTATGTTCTAAAGATTATTCATCAAGTTGGTGTTTATTATCCAAATGTGAAACTAGTGCCCAACTTCATGGATTTTAATGACAATGGGGTACTCAAAGGATTTAAAGGAGAATGAATTCATGTACTTAACAAATATGTCTTCAATTCAGAATATTTCAATTAAAAGACAATAGCAATATAATTTGTGTGAGAGACTCTCAGGGACACTTAAGGCAGATAGGTAGCCAATGTTGAATACATTCTGAAAAATGGATTATCTAGTGGATGCACTTTTAGAAAAGCACGTGGGCTCTGATGATATTGTACCAATAGAAGATAAATCATTAGAGGGGGCCAACTCCAACTTACAAAAAGATTCTGTAAATAAACATTCTTCAAGAAGACCTCTTTCCTCTGGATGAAACTGATGCAAGAACTGTTCATTTGTTCACCTTGCTGAAAGATTTTTATTTATAATATATTCTTGCTCTACAAGTTTTTCCTCTACATTACTGAGTTATTTTCAAACATGTGGAATCCCAACAACTGGAAGCTCCTTTTTCTCCACTTCTCTCTACACTAGTGGTTCTCAACCTTCCCAATGAATGTTGCGACCCTTTAAAACAGTTCCTCATGTTGTGGTGACCCCCAACCATAAAATTATTTTCGTTGCTACTTCATAAATGTAATTTTGCTACTGTTATGAATCGTAATGTAAATATCGGTGTTTTCCAATGGTCTTAGGCGACCCTGCTAGTGGTTCTCAACCTGTGGGTCGTGACTGTAGAGCATTAGAAAGGTTGAGAACCACTACTCTACACACCCCTCACCATATTTTTAACATTAAAAAAAAAAAAAAATCTTCCTTTTTGTCTGACATCTTAGCAGCCTTGTAACAGTTGGTCTTCAAGTTTGGCTATGCCACCCAAGGTCAACAATAAAGATACTGGAAAGTCAGCCAAGAAAGACAAAAACCCAATGAAAAAAATCTGGGGGCAAGGCCAAAATTAGACGGGTCTAAAGGCAAAGTTCAGGACAAGTTCAATAACCTAATCTAGTCTGACAAAGCAACATTATAACAAACTCTGTAAGGAAGTTCCCAACTATAAGCTTATAACCCCAAGTGTTTCCCCTAAGAGACTGAAGATCCACGGTTATGAAGTAGCAAGTTCCCTGGCCAGGGCAGCCTTTCAAAAGCTCCTTAGTAAAGGACTTATTAAACTAGTTTCAAAGCACAGAGCTGAAGTAATTCAGAAACACCAAAGTTGGGGACGCCTCAGTTGTTGAAGATGCATAAACAACAGGTCCCAGCGGCTTGTGTATTTTGAAAAATAAGCTATTAAATCAGGGAAATGGGATATCTTAAAGTAAATATTTTAAAAAGAACTCTCTATTTCCAAAGAGTATTTTGTGGTTAATGTTATGATGCTTTTAAGGAATCTCTCTACACTGGGAAAGTTTGTAGAAGTTTAGAAAGTTTTATGAAATGGTGAAATAATGTGTATTATTTTTAAGGATAGCCATTTTTGTAATTTGTGTGAATTATGCTGATGGTATCTCCATCTACTAAAATTGTGTTATTTTGGTTAATCTGTTTTAGGAAAATTGATAATTACCAAAAAATACTGATACTTGATGTTTGAAAAAACTGTTATCCACATGTCACTAATTATGATTAAATGTTTTGTAGTGAAGTACTGATTATAAACATGAAATGAAAAGCCAAAAAATGCTTGGAGAAAAAAAGATCACTCTATTACCTCATCTTTGAAATATGAGAAAAACAAATACAACTTTTTTTTTAATCTCTTGAGAATTTTTATAAGAATTTGAGCCAGGAAGTAAGATCTCAACGAGACTCAGAAAAATTGTTTCCAAAACCCAGTATTTTTCAACGTTTTTTAAACCGTTAGATCATTAAGTCTACATCCCTACAAATCTAAACTGGCATCCCCTTCCTCTAAAATTCTATGAAACTCTAACTGAATTCCATGAAACTACTGAATTCTAAGAAACTGAATACTATGAAACTCTAACTGAATTCTATGAAACTCTAATTGAATTCTAGTGAAGTATTGTGTGGGCCATTGAAATTAAACGCAAGAAGTATCACCCCATTTTACAGAGAACACCAAGAATTTGACAGCTTTCTTAGATAATAACTGGGAAGAAGGAACTTTGAACCAAAGTTGGGCATTAATTCTAGGCCATCCTTTATGGTAATGAAGTTCTCAAAATTCTCTATACACTAAATTCAAGACGCAGTCATCAACGCTAAAACCTCCACTAGGGACTAGGACATAGCAGAACAGCATAATCTCAAAGTCACCAGAACAGACGATCATTAACACACTGAAAATGGCCTAATATTAAGAACGATCGGTTAAAACATAAAGCCGGGAAGCATACGAATTACCGGCAAGGTTGGTGGCACCGGTGAGCGAGCGGGAAATTAATTCCGCCTCGCCTCCCTCGCGCGAACACTGAACTTTTAGCCGGCCCCACCGCAGTCTCTCCCACCCGACATCCAGCCTCTGCCCACCCTCTTCCCCACTTCCGTCCCCTCAGAGAGCCTGCGGCCTGGACGCGAGAGCAAGGCGGGACTGATTCCAAGACCGAAGGCCTAGGCCGCAAGGATACACGTAAAGACGTTGGCCCATGTCCTGGAGCAGATTGGCCGCCTGCTGACGATAAGAAAGTTCTTTATCTGGGTCCAGCCCAAAGCGACGGGATGGGCTATTTTCCAGCTGTTCTCGAGTAAAATACCACCGTTTGTTGTTCTTCCTCTCTTCCTCCATAGTGCTTCAACCAGAAGGCAGCGGCGAAGGCTGCAAGCGCTTCCCAGCGTCACTTAAGCGGCGACACACATCCGCTGTGCGGAGGAAACTGCGCCGTGACGAACTTCCGCTAAGGGTGGGCGGGTAGGTTGTGACACGCTTCCGCTGAGGAGGATAGTTGAAGGGTCTACTTCCGTAATGGATCACGCGACAGCCAGTAGCCAAATAAATAGCCAATAGGCGAGCAGGAAAGACCTTGGGTTGGGGGACGCGAGTGCCCGTCACGTGACTCTTGGAGGTAGGGTGAGGTTAAAAGTTTTCGTTCAAAACCACGTCCCCTCTCGCGAGAACTAGGCTGAACATTCGCGCCCTGCGCGAGAGGGTGAGGCAATGTTTGTGGCGGGATTAGGCGCCCGCCCACGCGCCGCTCGGCGGCTTCTGGGAGAATTTCGTTTGTGGCCGGAGGTGGCGATATAAAATGGGGCAGATGGAGGGCTTAACAGAGAAAAAATAGGTGAGACTGACAAAAACTGTAAAAAAGTAATCGTAGTGGCCCTATCGTACATATATCGTGACGTGAAGCCACTAGAAGCTCTCACATTATTGATAATGTAGATTTCGCATTTGAGAAGCTAAAGCCTTGAATGCATTCCTAGCTTCTCCACAGTGATCCAACTTAAAGGAATAAAGTGAAATTAATAACATTAATTTAGTGCTTAATACGTTCCAGGCACAATACTGACTCTTAATTTACTATTTAATTTAATGGGCACAACCCCAACAGGTAGTAATATTTTAATTACTTTTTTGCGAAGGTGAACTAAAACTGCGCCTTCAGTGTGGGGAGCTTTACCACCACCCTGCGCATGCAAAAATTTGTAAATTCCTGCTCCAATGCTTGATGGTTCTTTGATCCAGGGCAGGATACTTCTCTGTACCTCTTATACAAATGTAGATTATAAAAAATACCTACGTATTAGATTGTAAGAAGAATCTTAAATGAAGATGTAATGAGTTAAAAACAATAGCAGCTGACACAGAAGACATTCAGTAGATGTTATTGTTGTTATCAGATTATATTGATACCGAGGTTGTATCCCTAGCACCTACCTAATACAGTACTGGCTCTAGTAGTTAATAAATGTGAAATAAATGTTCACAATACCCTACAATAAAGAATCTGAGAGTCAGGGAGATTAAGTAGTTGACCCTACAATGTACAGCTTATAACGGTAGATTTTAAAAATAAGTCTAATTGTTTTTTGCATTTTAGCAAACTGTAGTCTTGCTTTTCTGGAACACTCAGTTTACCTTGATTAAGAGTGAGTAATAGTAGAATCATTTATCTTTTATAATGTAATAGAACTAAATAATCAGTTTTTCTGATTCCATCTTGCTTCGACCTGACATGTCATTTTAGCTACTTCTGCTTAGTTCTGAAGGTAGATAATGCTAATCATTAGAGGAATCTAACATACATCCAAGAAATTACTGAAACAACCTCCCTGCTCAAAAGTACCTCCCCAAAAATATAAGGAAAGTGTGTACAAAAATAATGAATTATAGGAACTTCCTGACTGAGTTTGAAGGTTCCCCTTTGGATCCTTGCTGATGTCCAGATGGCTGCAGTCATTAGTCACCTCCTATCCTCACACCTCTGCTGTTCCTCCCTTCCCCTGACATAAAAGAAGTATAAACTCTGTACTTTCTCAAGATGGTTCGTTAGAACGCTCATCTGCTATCTTCTCTGCTTGCTGGCTTTCTGAATAAAGTCACTTTCCTTGCATCAATTCCTGTAACTCATTGGCTGTCATGTAGCAACGCAGAACTAGTTTTCATTCAATTACAATAATACTTTGAGTTTTGTTTATTTCTAGATATAGCTGTTCCAATGCATTAAATTTAGTTCATTCTCAGAATTATTTCCTTCCATTTCAGGCCCTGTCTGCCATATACTGCCTATAGTAAGCTTTAGCTCGGTTTTATTCCAGAGAAATTGAGGTTCAGAAAGATGTAAATTATTATATATCAGGTTATATAACATTCAAGAAAATAATTATTTCAGACTCCTTTCATCATATACTTTTTTCTTTTAATAGAATAAGCACTTTTCCAATTATGTAGTCATGTATGTTATTTTTTTTAAAGTCAAATTTATTTCTTCCAGATCCCTCTTGCCTATTTCTCTGACCTGTGTTTGGTTCTCCACTTAACCTTTTGGATCACTGATTTTCAAATGATATGTTGCAAGAATCTTTAAAACATGCAATACATGCACTGGCTGCTTTTCCCTTATATTGTTAACTAAGAGAATGACAACAGCTAACACAACAATAGCCATCTGGTGTAAATGAATCAATTATACCTTTTTTGTTAGATCAGCCAAAAATATTTTTTTGGTGTGCTACAGTCAATAAAACAACAAATTAAATCTTTGTCCGTAGCATTTGCCAGTTTCTGTAGTGTTATCTCCCACCATGGCCAATTTCAAGCTACCAGTGTTACATCACTGATCATGAAATTGGAAAGATAGGAACACACAATTGCATAGTATACTCACCATGCAGGTAAAATAGGCAGGGACTTCTCGTTTCTAGTCTGACATGTTAAGAGCTTGGAAATCACAACCAAACAAAAAGGCTGAACTGCAAATCAATAAATCTTAAATGCATCAAAGAATTGAAGTAATAGGCAACCTCTACCACAAAAAGTGGAGACACAGGCAGAATCAGCAGGCAGAACAGAGAATCGTGGCTCACTAGGAGCAAAAAATACTTCTGGAACCAGCAACTGGTAGGAATACTTAAAGGGGAATTGACCAATTGCTGATAAATGAAATTGGACTATTGAAAGATTTTTAAAAATCTCCTGGGGCCCTGTGCATTTTTGTGCATTTTACCTCCAGGAGCCCCATATGTCTTACTATGCAGATTGGAAAAAGTTATCCTCATCCTTCTGGCAAGAAAAGGGAAAGTAACCATTCTGAAATACAGAGCATTCAGTTCTTTATTTATTTATTGAGTTTGGGAAGGGAGAGAGAAGAAGCATCAATCTGTTGTTCATTGGTTGATTCTTTTCTCCCCATAGGTTGATTCTTGTATGTGCCCTGATCAGAGATTGAACCCACAACCTTGGCATATTGGGATGACACTCTAACCCAGTGTTTTTCAACCTTTTTTGGGCAAAGGCACACTTGTTTCATGAAAAAAATCACGAGGCACACCACCATTAGAAAATGTTAAAAAAATTTAACTCTGTGCCTATATTGACTATATATAAAGTAATTCTCTTGAATAGGAATCAAATAAACACAAAGAACGTATTTTATAATTACTTTATTATGAAATATTAAGTAAACAAAATAGTGAAAAATTATAAAATTCTTGTCTTGTCTGCACCTCCGGCACACCAGGCAACATCTCGTGCGCGGAACAGCGGTTGAAAAACGCTGCTCTAACCAACTGAACTATCCGGCCAGGGCCAGAGCATTCATTTCTTGACAAAGATCAATCCTCAAGGAAAACTAAGAGCCTAATCAATGTGGGAGAAGGAAAACAACCAACTCCAGTCTCCTCTAGCTTGTTTCATCTAGGAAGAAAAAAAACAAGCATTTGTGAAGGTCAAAATCCAGGAATACAAGCTCATTGAAAAACTGAGTCCTAATAGAATTAGAGAATACTTCTCCCTTCTCACCCCATCATTTTACCAACACATCAGTAGGGATCCTCTGTAATAAAAGGGCATTACAACTTGGAAGAACTACAAGCTCAGATTATTTAAGGAGTCACTAGGGAAACCCAAAGACAAGGAAATTTATCCTCTGGCACCTATAGCTATAGCACATGGAAAACAACCTAATTCCCAGACAGATAAACATAAAATCTCAGTTTCTTTTACCCAGTATATTATACCTTTCTACAAAAAATTACAAGGCATGCTAAAAGACAGAAGAAGAAGAAGAAGGAAAAAAAAAACAGTCTAAAGA
The DNA here is from genome assembly GCF_014108245.1 of Pipistrellus kuhlii. Classification (NCBI taxonomy): domain Eukaryota; kingdom Metazoa; phylum Chordata; class Mammalia; order Chiroptera; family Vespertilionidae; genus Pipistrellus; species Pipistrellus kuhlii. The sequence goes on from NW_023425529.1 coordinate 41,491,687, forward strand.
GGCAAGACAAGCATCAGAACCAAACTCACGGCAGAAATTTTGGAATTATCAAACCAGGAATTTAAAATAACCGGGATAGCCAGGGTTCCAGTGGCGCAATCGGTTAGCACGCGGTACTTATAAAATAACCAAGATTAATATGTTAAGGCCTCTAAAGGGAAAAGTTCACATGTACAAAATCAGATGAGTAATGTAGGCAAAAAGGTGAAAACTCTGTAAGAATCAAAAGCAAGTGCTAGAAATCAAAAGCACTAGCAGAAATGAAGAATGCCTTTGATGGACTTGGTAGATTGATCACAATCAAGGAAAGAATCAGTAAATTTGAAGATATGCTGATAGAAACTTTCCAAGCTGAAAAGAAAAACAGAAGAGAATATCCAGATAGAATAGTTGTAAATAACCTCAGGAACAAATGAAATAATAAAATGTAAGAGAAATGTTTTTTAGTATTTACTACTTTTACATTTTTAATGTAATTATTGTAATTTTTAGAATAATAGTTGTTTAAAAATCAGCTCAAAAAATTGCTTGGCTGGCCATTGTGGCTCAGTGCTTGAGCATCACAGTTTATAGAACCAAGAGGTCACAGTTTAATTCCTGTTCAGGGCACATATCTGCATTGTGGGTTACACCCCTAGTGGGGGATACGCAGGAGGCAGCTGATCAATGATTCCCTCTCATCCTTGATGTTTCTATGTCTCTCCCACTCCTGTCCTCTCTCTGAAATCAATAAAAACATATATATATTTTTAATTCCTGAAAGTTTAGCAAGTGGTTCTCAAAAGTAAATATGAACTGGCACAGCACTGCCTGAAATGAAGACTCATTGGATGTACCATCTTCAGATTTAAATACTGTTTGCTAAGGTTCCATTATATGCTGAACATCCTGCTAAGGAAATTTGCATACATTATTATCTCATTTAATTCTCATACCTCTCCATTTTTTTTAAGTTAAAAAACAAACAAACACAGAATTATTATATTCAAAGTCAGGTGCTTAGGATATAGTGAAACTAAGATTTGAGCCCAGGTCAGTGCTCTTTCTACCCATTGCCTTCTGAAGCTTACAGTATAATAAAACTAGGCGCAAATAAAAAGATAACTGCCACTTGATTACTCCATTTTCCTGAAGTTCTGTAGCCAAATCCAGTTCCACTATGAACCCATAAACCATATGCCTCTTTAGACAAAAGGAATGTCAGTCATCATAATTCTTCAGAACATTGCCATGATTACCAAACAGTTTGGTGCTCCAGCCTGGACATTCCAGAAGAGAACAGGGAAGAGCTAAGATGGCCTTCTTCAACTTGTATCTACTTGGATATCAAAATTCCTTTCAGCACAAGAAAAGGGACACAACTGAAGAAACAGGTAAGGGGAATATACAGTAAAGGATTAGAAGGTCCACTTGTTAGCCATTTACTTTTCCTACCTTGGGTTAGAGATTTATCCCCCAACATTAACAATTACACTAGTAAAAAGTAATGGAGTAGGCAGGGTATCCATTCATGTCCCACTTCTGTCATTTAATAGCCTTTTTTTAAGATACCAAATTTGTTCAAATAAATGTATTCATTTGCTCATTTAGCCAACATTTAAGCACCAACTTTATGCCAGGCTTTATCTTGGTGACTGGGGTTACAAAGATAGATAGAATAAGGTCTCTGCCATAAAGTGGTTGACTAGCAAATGAAAATAGGTATGCAAACAAATAATGTGCAATATTGTATGAGATTAAATTAAATATGGAATGCTATGTAGACACAAAAGAGGTAGTATCTGATACAGTTGGAATAGGGGGATACTTTAGAGCAGCGTTTTTCAACCGCTGTTCCACGGCACACTAGCGTGCCGCGAGATGTTGCCTGGTGTGCCGTAGGTGCAGACAAGACAAGAATTTTATAATTTTTCACTATTTTGTTTACTTAATATTTCATAATAAAGTAATTATAAAATACTTTCTTTGTGTTTATTTGATTCCTATTCAAGAGAATTACTTTATATATAGTCAATATAGGCACAGAGTTAAATTTTTTAACATTTTCTAATGGTGGTGTGCCTCGTGATTTTTTTCATGAAACAAGTGTGCCTTTGCCCAAAAAAGGTTGAAAAACACTGCTTTAGAGAAGACCTCATACACAAAATGCTTCCAGAAATGAGTGTTAAAGGATGGTTGAAGTTAAGTAGACAAGAAGGGAATATAGCACAGACAAAGGAACAAACTTGAGAGAGAGAGAGCCAAATTAAGTGAGCACTCAAGTCCTTGGGTACAGATAGGTGGTAAAATAAACAAATGCTGGGGAGCAGGCCTGAAAACTAGGCAGGGGCCAGATAATTAAAGATTATGTTAGTCGTGCTAAGCATTTTTCCCCTTTAAATATACATACATATACAGATATATGTATGTGTGTGTATATATACACTGAGTGGCCAGATTATTATCTCTGAACACATAATAATCTGGCCACTCAATGTATATCCTATATAATAAAAGGCTAATATGCAAATTGTCCCTTCAACCAGGAGTTTGACCAGCAGGCAGACGGGCCAACTCTCCCATGTCCTCTCTCCCTGGCCAGACCCCACCCATGCACGAATTCATGCACCAGGCCTCTGTGTGTGTGTGTGTGTGTGTGTGTGTGTGTGTGTGTGTGTGTATATATGTATATTTATATATATTTATACTGAGTGGCCATGTGTTCAAAGATCATAATAACCTGGCCACTCAGTGTCTATATCAGCATATATATATATATATATATATTATATATACACATACACACACACACACACACACTAGAGGCCTGATGCATGAAGATTCATGCAAGAACGGGCCTTCCTTCCCCTGGCTGCTGGCACCACCTTCACTCTGGCTGGAACTGCCTTTCCACTCTGGCCCAGAGCCACCTTTCTGCCTTCCCATGCTGCCCAGAGGCCCAGAGTGGCTGGGGGCAGTGCCGAATGCCTGGATTGTTGCCATGGTTAATTTGCATACTTGCTCCTGATTGGCTGGTGGGCATCTCAAAGGTACAGTCAATTAACATGTTACTCTTTTATTAAGTAGATATAAAATTATTTTTTTATTTTTTTAAAATATTTTTTATTGATTTTTTACAAAGAGGAAGAGAGAAGGATAGAGAGTTAGAAATATCAATGAAATAGAATCATCGATCAGCTGCCTCTTGCACACCCCCCACTGGGGATGTGCCCACAACCAAGGTACATGCCCTTGACCAGAATTGAAACTGGGACCTTTCAGTCCACAGGCTGACGCTCTATCCACTGAGCCAAACCGGTTTCAGCCGTAGATATAAAATTATTGATAGTATTGCAGATGTCTCCCATTTATCCCCCTCCTCCCAGTCTCTACCCACCCACCCCCAAGTCTTCACCACCCTATTGCCCACAGCTATGCATATAAGCATGCTAAGCATTTTATTATAGAGGGAGACATGGAAGGATTTTTAGTTGGCAGTGAGTACTTATCAGATTTGTACTATATTCACAATGCCTAGCAGTGCCTTATACATAATAGAGGTTTAATAAATACATATTTGTAGGGTAAACGAATGAATAAATAATATAGAATAACTAACCAAAACAAGTTAGGGGAGGCTTTAAAGGAGATGTGACAATTAAGATCTTAAAAGGTGACTTGTTTGAAAGCACAGAAGTGGAGAAGGCTTTTCTGGGCCAAATAGCACATGAAGGAAATTAAATATAGGCAAGTACTAAAGCAAAAGTAATGTTGAGGTAAGTGATGGGGATTACCGGAAAAGTATAAAGCACAAGTTAAGACTGTGAAGGATTGATCTTCATTGGACACTCAGTCCTCTTTCTAATTCCATCATTGAAACTGTTTTACATATCCAGCTTTCAGGTAAGACTTCTACAAAGGATCCCACTGATGGGCTCTAGGAATCCCTTAATAGCGCTACACCAGCCCTCCTCACTTGCCCCCAACCATTTGAGTCCCAACATTATCCCATGGGGCTATTATTGTCTCGAAATAACTTTTTCATCCTCTCTCAGAGAAACAAATTTCCCTTGTTCCAGGCCAAGAGCAGGCCTTTCCTGCCTGCCCCTACTAGAAGGACTTCTCACCATGAGATAATTAAGCTTCAAGCCTGGGATTTTCCTACCCAAATAGCCACTTAAACACTGGTGGACAAGACTCAGTTCCAAAAAGGCCTGGGTCTCACTACTGATGAATTACTTTGTAGGCTAGCCGGCAAGATTTCACTTTATAAAAACTGAAGTCCCCTGTGGGATGATAGGGAAGCATCCTGATATCATCTGCTTACCCAAATTTTTCATTCCAATGGCAGGAGGCTTGACTAGCCTGTTGGCCTAAAATGTAGAGGGAAGACTGGACATCAAATTTGCCTCCCCTTAGCCTCCACTTGGTTCCCTCACCCCATTCAATTTTATACCCTCTGGTTATCTCTCAAGATTTGGATAGAGGAGGTCTACTTGCTAAATTAAAATTCCTAATTATGTTGATTCAGGCATTTAAAAATAACTTTAGCATGTACTGTGTTCCAGGCATTGTACTGAGAACTCTATGTGCATAATTTCATTTAATACTGTCAACATTCCTGTGAAGTAGAAGTTACTATTCTTTTATCAATAAGGAAACAGACTCAAAGAGGTCAACTTACTTAACCAAGGTCACAGTGATAGAAGTTAACTTACCCAAGGTCACAGTGATAGAGCCAGAGTTTGATTCCAAATTGTCAAACACCTATGCCTGTGCTCATTTTTTAAATATTTCTATTAATTTCAGAGAGAAAGGAGAAGGGATAGATAGAAACATCAATGATGAGAGAATCATTGGTTGACTGCCTCCTGAAGATTCCCCCACTGGGAATTGATCCCACAACCCAGGCATGTGCTCTGACCAGGAATCGAACTGTGACCTCCTGATTCACAGATTAACACTCAACCACTCAACCACACCAGCCGGGCCCTGTGCTCATTTTTAGACAGTTATATGGGCAGACCACTGTACAAATGATTGATAGTCAGCCTTTTGCTGTGGGCAGACCACTGTACAAATGATTGATAGTCAGCCTTTCTATGAAAATCTATTAATCTCTAAGCCCTGAAGTTCAAATATCAGGTTGGCTTTACCTATAGTTACTTATTCTCTGTTCCACAACAGGTGGTTCCCACGAGTGTCAGGAGCCACCATTCACTGGAGCTGAGTGGTAACTTTCAGCCAGAATTGCTGCCTTGAGGACTTCTTTATGGAGTCAACACCTATAACCTTCTCCTAGAGCCCTTGGACAACTTCCCAAGAGAGTTACAACATTCTACAACTTCACAGTAGTGTTCTGCAAGCCCAGAAAAAAAGTAACTGGGTTAGTTCCTTCTGACATTTTTTAAAAAAACACACACATATGCATATTCACTACCGAATCATTATTACTATGTGATCTATCTATTTCATGCAGGTACCAAAACAATAATTTGATTTTGTTTTCTGTACTTAAAACTCAAACTTTGCTTGAATTATTGGTGGAAATGCAATGCTAACAGGTCAATTATATTTTATTTCTTCAAATAAAACTAGGCAGTTTCATTTCCAGGACAAGAATTTAGTGAAATCACTATTTGACAAGGCAACCGGTTACCATGGATCCCATTTTTCTAGGAGGAATCTTGAAGTTAATGTGTCCCATCGGACCCTGGAGTGTGGCTAACCTAATACCACAAACTCCTAACCACCAAGTAGGAATCCCTGGTATAAACCAGCCACTAGACATCAAGCTAGCATGCTTGGATCAATTAATAAGTCCTATATAATGAAAGTTGAATGTAATTACAGTAGAATCTTATCAGACAAATAGTTGGTTAGTTAATTTAAAGGAAGAGTACATTGGAAAATTGAATGTAATTACAGTAGAATCTTAGACAAATAGTTAATTTAAAGGAAGATTACATTGTAAATTAGGGATTCAAGAAAAGGTACATTCCTTATATTTTTTAGTTTTACTTAATACTCACCAATTTTTTATACAGTGCCAATTCCTTTTCCTTGAAAATGTGTTCAGAGAAACATCGGACAGTCAAACCTCATAGGGAAGGCAGGGGAGGGGAAGAGGAGGTAGAGATCAACCAAAAGGCTTGTATGCATCCATATAAGCATAACCAATGGACACAGACACAAGAGGAGTGAGGGCATGTGTGTGTGGGGGGGGGAAGGAAGGGAGGGAAGGGCAATGGAGGGAAAGGAGACATATGTAATACCTTAAAGAATTGGAAAACATATTAAAAATGGAGAGAAAAATCAATTTTAATATGCAGAAGGAACCTATATTTGCCATTATAATTAATGAAAAACACAAGAATCATGATTTTTTTTTCTCTATAAGTGATATACTTGTAATAGCCTCATTTAATAAATTTTTCTCTTGGTTTAACAAAAACAATAAATTATTGGCCAAGAAGAAATGTTGAAGCAAAAATAAAAGCATTAGATAACATGTTAAAAATGAAAATTACATACATGCATATAAGAACAACCAATGGACATAAAACTCTGGGAAGGGAGGGTATGTATGGAAGGGAGGGAGGGGGGCAAAAAAAATCAATAAAATATATATTTTTTTAAAAAGTAAAGCATTCAAAAAAAATAAAAATAAAAAAATAAAAAACACACAAGCACAAAAATGCAAGGCAAAAAAAAAAACTACAATAAAATCACCTTATCAAATAAAAAAAATGAAAATTACAGAGATACAGTAGCCAACTTCTATAATAATTGTCATTATTAGGGTTTTATATATGAATTAGTGGCTATGAAAATAGTATACTGGTGATGTGTAGTATAAAAAAATATTTGGAGCCCTGACAGGTTTGGCTCAATGGATAGAGCATTGGCCTGCAGACTCAAGGGTCCCAGGTTCGATTCCAGTCAAGGGTATGTACCTTGGTTGCAGGCACATCCCCAGTAGGTGGTGTGCAGGAGGCAGCTGATGGATGACTCTCTCTCATCGATGTTTCTATTTCTCTCCCTTCCTCTCTGTACAAAATCAATAAAATATATTTTTTTTAAAAAAAGAAAAGTTACAGTTTAATAAAATATTCAGCATAGCTATTTAAAAATAAATAAATAAATAAATAAATAAATAAATAAATAAATAAAATGAGATAAAGTATCAACCTCCTAATATTGTATTAGGTTTAATTGAGATAATGCAGTTAGCAGATGTCTAGCCCTTTATAGGAGCTCAATAGATAAAAGATGAAAGGATGTCTGTTAACTAGAATGGAACATTTATAGTTATAATAATAAAAAAAGTAAGTGATTCTCTGTCTATATGTTAAAAAAAAAAAAAAGGGGGGGGGGGAGAAGAAACAATGTGTCTCTTGATGATTTTCCCCCTTTATGCATCATCTACAATTTCCATTTGGGTTTATTTAAAGTAGATTCAAAAGTGGATCTGACTAAGTAGCTCTATTGGTTAGAGAATCATCCAAATATGCCAAGGTTGCGGGTTTGATCCCAGTCAGGGATAATACATACAAGAAGCAACCAGTAAATACACAAATAAGTGGCACAAAAAATTGATGTTTCTCTCTCCCTCTGTCTAAAATAAAAATTTAGAAAATAATAAAAAGAAAGTAGATTTGCAAAGCAAACTTATTTTTTAATGATTTTTCTCAAATCTTTTAGTTGTCCCCCTCATGTCTAATCAAGATATATCTAATAGTTATTATTTACTTTTTTCAAAGTATTAAATATAAAGAATAGTGCTAAAAAAGGCTTATAATGAAAAATAAGTTTCCTGCCTAACCCTCTCATCTCCACTCTTCAGAGATAATCATGTTCAGTTATTGTTTCTTTTGTTACTTACCTTCCTACTTCTAAAGGAAAAGTTTACATGCATGTATTGATTTATCCATTTGTGGTTATTATATGTTGCCTTCCTATTTAAGACAGTTGAGAATTTTTTTTAATATATATTTTATTGATTTTTTTTTATTTTTTATTTTTTACAAAGAGGAAGGGAGAGAGAGAGCTAGAAACATCGATGAGAGAGAAACATCAACCAGCTGCTTCTTGCACACCCCCTACTGGGGATGTGCCTGCAACCAAGGTACATGCCCTTGACCGGAATCGAACCCGGGACCTTTCAGTCCACAGACCGATGCTCTACCACTGAGCCAAACCGGTTTTGGCTAAACTGTTCACTCTTTAAGCCTTGTGTATAGCTCTTGTTCTGAAGCTTGCTTTTGCCTCTAAGGATTTATTCCCTGTTTCCTAGAACCCATGTTTTCTTGCTTAGTTTATTCCCTTTCTTTCCTGGTATATATTTTCAAATTGCTTTCTAAGAATGTGTAGGACAAGCATGTCAAACTCAAAGGCTAACATGGGTCAATAAACAAGGTTTAAGTTTATGTGGGCTGCAAAAAAACCAAAAGCTTCGATTTTCTAGAAACATAAGTTTATTTAGATAGAGACATGCTGAATACAAAGGGCTGAAATAACTGAGTAATTGTTAACATAAAATATTAGAACATTTTGATAAAAATATTTTTTCTTGAACAGCAACTTACCAGACACTGAATAACTGCACAAATTAATAAGCATTATACAAATAAACCTATTTTTCTTGTTCTCCGAAAGCGAAATATGTCCTGTTGTGCACATCAAACAAGTCAGTACAAGACTAATGATGTGGCAACCTGCTGCTAAAATATTCGCTGCTAGTATTAGTGGAGAGAAATGGTGCACCTGTGCATAAGGCGCGTAAGGGAAATGAATGCAGCACGATTATAGTAATCGGTCATTAGTGAACGTTGTAATTCGTTATTAATAATTATATATAACAGGATGTTATAAAAATTAAGTTACAAATTTTTTATTAAAACGTTTCTTACATCCATTATATTGGTTGGGCCAGAGAAATATTCATTGTGGGCTGCATGCAGCCCAAGGGCCACGAGTTTGACATGCTTGGTGTAGGAGGATATCATCACATAAAATCTTAGGAAAAGGAAAGATCACCCTACCAGGAGTGAAGAAAGCTCTGGGCAATTATGGCCCTGCTAATGTGGCAAACACCACAGGACCTGGAGCTTACAAATAGTAAAGATGACGATGACATTGATCTCTTTGGATCCGATGAGTAGGAGGAAAGCAAAGAAGCTAATAGAAGAACACCTTGACAGTATGAATCAAATAAATTTAAAAAACAACAACACTGCACTTATTGCCATCTTCCATCTTATTAGATGTGAAACCTTGGGATGATGAGATGGATATGGCAAAATTAGAGGAATGTGTTAGAAGCATTCCAGCAGATAGCTTGATCTGGGACTCTTCTAAACTGGTTCCAGTGGGTATTGAATTTTAAAACTTCAAATATAGTCTGTCGTAGAAGATGATAAAATTGGAACAAACATGCTGGAGAAATGAATCGCTACTTTTGAGGACTATGTGCAATCCATGGGCAAGGCTGCTTTCAACCATGGGTCACCATCCTTAAATAAAAGCTTGAAAGATTTTTTAAAAAAACAAAACAAAAAAAAATGTGTAGGAGGTATATTTTTGAGTCCAGAATGGTTTTATATTACCCTCACACTTTACTGTCAGTTTTCTGGACATGTAATTCTAGGTTGAAAATAATTATCTGAGAATTTAGAAGGTGTGTCTTGATTGCCTTTTAGCTTCCAGTTGGATTCCTATATGTAACTTACTTCACTCTGGAAGCTTCTTAAAAAATATATTTTTATTGATTTCAGAAAGGAAGAGAGAAGGAAAGGGAGATAGAAACATCAACGATGAGAGATAAATATTGATCAGCTGCCTTCTGCATGCCCCAAGCTGGGGATGGACCCCGAAATCCAGGCATGTGCCCTGACCAGAATCGAACTGTGACCTCTTGGTTCAAAGGTCAACACTCAAACTCTGAGTCACACTGGCTGGGCTCTCTAGAAGCTTTCAGTTTTTTTGTTTCCTAGTTTTCTGAAATTTCATAATGATGGAACTTGCTGTAGGTCTTTTTTTATTCATTATGGTAGATAATCCATGAGCTTTCTCAATCTGGAAATTTGTGCCCTTCATTTCTGAGAATTTTTATTTTTTTTAATTAACTTATTCTCTATTTTCTCTCTTCTCTCTTTTTGGAAATTCCATTTGTCGACTATAAAACTTCCTGAACTGATCCTTTAACTTACTATTCATTTTTCTTTATATTTTCTTTGTTTTTAAATTTTTACTCTGGGGGAGTCTTCAATTCTATCTTCTAACCTTCCATTGTCTATTGCTGTGTAACAAATTACCCTAAAACATAGAGGCTTAAAACAACAAACATTTATTACCTCACAGTCTCTGTGAATCAGGAATCCAGGAGCTGCTTAGCTAGGTGTGGATCTGGGTCTTTCTTCAGTGCGGTTGTGGGCAGCATGCCCAGCAGGGGCTGCAGTCATCTGGTGGCTGAAGCCTTAGTTCATCTCTGACTATTGAAAACACCTCAGTTTCTCGCCATATGGGCCTCTCCATAAGCTGCATGAGTGTTGTTCTCACATGCTCTGAGTTTTTCCTCAGAGCAGGTGATCTGAGAGAGAGGGAAAAGGAAGACACAGTGCCTTTTTATGACCTAGACTCTACAGTGACTGTCACTTCTACTTTTTTCTATTTGTTAGAAGAGAATCACTACCAGTCCACACTCAAGGTGAGGGGAAATAAGCTCTATTTCTTGAAGAAAGGAAATAGCAAACTGTGGACATATGTGAAACCACATACACTTTGTTTTGGGTTACTATATTATTTCCAATGGCAATTTTTGATCCTCTGGTTTTCCCTTTGCATAACCTCTCTCTTTTTTTTAATATATATATATATATATATATATATATATATATATATATGTATATATTATTGATTTTGTACAGAGAGGAAGGGAGAGAGATAAAGTTAGAAACATCGATGAGAGAGAGTCATCGATCAGCTGCCTCTTGCACACCCCCTACTGAGGATATGCCTGCAACCAAGGTACATGCCCTTGACCGGAATCGAACCCGGGACCTTTCAGTCCCCAAGCCGACGCTCTATCCATTGAGCCAAACCGGTTTTGGCCATAACCTCTCTTTTATTCGGGGTTATTATACATTATTTAATGTTCTGTTCTGTTCCCTGCATTAGTTCTTTTTCTTCTGGGTCCTTTTTCCTCTGAGTTTATTCTAGTCTCTATTTTTCTTTTTCTTCACATTTATTTTTTTTAATGAATCTTTATTGTTAAGATTATTATACTTTTTCCTCTTTTTCTCACCCTTATCTCCCTTCCACCCGGTTCCCACCTCACCCTCTGCCCTTATCCACATCTCCACACTGTCCTCATCCATAGGTGTATGATTTTTATCCAGTCTCTTCCTGCATTCCCCACTCCTTTCTCCTCCAAGAATTGTCAGTCCACTCCCTTTCTATACCCCTGATTCTTTTTTTTAAAATACATTTTATTGATTTTGTACAGAGAGGAAGGGAGAGAGATAGTTAGAAACATCGATGACAGAGTCATCGATCAGCTGCCTCTTGCACACCCCCTACTGGGGATCTGCCCACAACCAAGGTACATGCCCTTGACCGGAATCGAACCCGGAACCCTTCAGTCTCCAAGCTGACGCTCTATCCATTGAGCCAAACTGGTCCCGGCTATACCCCTGGTTCTATTATGTTCACCAGTTAATACTGTTCATCAGATTTTTTTTTATTCCCTTAGGTTTTAGATTCACTTGTTGATAGATACGTATTTGTTGTTCATAATTTTTATCTTTATTTTTTTCTTCTTCTTCCTCTTCTTAAAGAATACTTTTCAGCATTTCATATAATTCTGGTTTGGTGGTGATGAACTCCTTTAGCTTTTTCTTGTCTGTGAAGCTCTTTATCTGACCTTCAATTCTGAATGATAGCTTTGCTGGGTAGAGTAATCTTGGTTGTAGGTTCTTGCTATTCATCACTTTGAATATTTCTTGCCATTCCTATCTGGCCTGCATAGTTTCTGTTAAGAAATCAACTGATAATCATATGGGTGCTTCCTTGTAGGTAACTGTTTTTCTCTTGCTGCTTTTAATATTCTCTCTTTGTTTTTTGCTCTTGGCATTTTAATTATGATATGTATTGGTGTGATCCTCTTTGGATACCTTTTGTTTGGGGTTCTGTGTGCTTCCTGGATTTGTAAGTATATTTATTTTGCCAGGTGGGGGAAAGTTTTCTGTCATTATTTCTTCAAATAGGTTTTCAGTATCTTGCTCTCTGGCACCCCCATAATTCGGATGTTGAAGTAGTGCCAGAGGCTTCTTACACTATCTTCATATGTTTTTTTTTCTTTTTTCTTTTCCTGTTGGGTGTTTTTTGCCTTTTTATATTTCAAATCTTTGACTTGATTCTTGCAATCCTCTAGTCTGCTGTTGGACCTCTGTATATTATTCTTTATTTCAATCACTGTATGCTTAATTTCTAGTTGGTCCTTTTTCATATCCTCGAGGGTCTCACTAAATTTATCTGCCTAATATAGAACATTCTTGAAAAACCTTATTACCGTGGTTTTGAACTCTGTATTCAGTCTTTGCTTTCCTCCATTTCTTTCATTTGTGACCTGTTTCTTTGCCTCGGCATTTTGGCTGCTTCCCTGAGTTGATAGACTGGCTTTGTGTACTAGGTGTCCTATAGGGCCCAGTGGCTCAGCCTCCCCAGTTACCTGAGATGGACACTCCTGATGGACCCCTTTGTGGACTGTGTTTACAGTCTTGTTGTAGTTAAGCCTTGATTGTTGTTGGTATCACTGGGAGGAATTGAACTCCATACCAATTGGCTGTGAGGATCAGCTTTGTCTGCACTGGGAGAACTTCTGTGCTGGAGACACCCTTACAAGATAAGATTTGCAAAAGCCTCTGTGCTCAGCTTGCATGGGGCAGAGTCTCAGGGTGGAGCAGACAGCAATGGCTTCCTGTCAGCCCTGCCCTAAGAGGCCCCTGGTTCTCAGTGTCCCTTGATAATTGCTGCAAGCACCTCTGAGAGAAGGCTGCCTTCGAGTTTTGCCTGCTGCCAGACAGTCCAGTCTCTCCCTAAATGAGTCTGGATCCCCAGAGTCTCACCTGGAATTGGAGTTCAGAGCAGTCGGGAGCTTTTGTTTCCCTCCCGGTTGAAAAAGCCAGCCGCATACTCAGTTGCCAGTCTTCTCCACACTTGGGTCTCTGAACTTCTGCCTTTTGCAGTTCCTGAGTCTCAGTGTGCTTTTCTCTTTCCTGACAGTCCAATTTCTCTCCGTATGAGTCTGGGTCCCCAGAGTCTTGTCTGGAACTGGAGTTCAGAGCAGCCGGGAGCTTATGTCTCCCTCCTGATTGAGAAAACCAGTTACGTACTCAGTTGCCAGCCTTCTCCACGTGCTCACTTTCATATCTCTGCCTTCTAAAGCTCCTCTGAGTCTCAGAGTGCTTTTCTCTTTCCTTCTAGTTGTAGAATTTACATTCAACCAGCCTTCCTGTGGATCTGGATGATGTCCGTTTTGTTTTTTAGTTGTAGTTTTGAAATTGTTGTTTGAGACAGCAGTTTAGGTGTTTACCTATGCCGCCATCTTGGTTTCTCCCTCCACCTCCCACTTTAATGCATTGCTTTTACTGCATCCCAACCAGATGCATTGCTTTTACTGCATCCCAGAAGTGGAACTTATCTCCCACTTCTGACATGCCATTTCATTGTGCTCACCTGAAGTATCTATGCACTCTGTTCATCATCCCATTACCTTAGAACAATATTTCTGATCATACTATCCTTTCCACAAAGATAGCCAAACAAGTTGGCTACCTTCTGTGAAATTCGATTGCAACTATGTCATTGAGACTTTCACCTGAACATTCCATTCAATAGAAATGAGAAACACCACAATGGGAAATGTCTCATATGTATCTATTACTTCAGAACTGGTTTGAGAAATTCACAAGGAGGGTGGGGAAATTATGGATAAAAGACAGCATTTTATTTAACTCCTGGCAAGGCCACATATATTTTACCCATCTTTCTAATTTCTACATTCATCTACTCAATTTCTACATTCATAAGTTCAAGGAACACACAGTTCCTAATTCTACACTCACCCTTAGTTATACAACCCAAATAATCTTGCAGGATGATTGTCTTGGAATGATTCTCTGGCCCCACTCTCTGTCTGGCTGATTTCACCTTGTTAATACAATTACTCAAGTGGTTTGACCCTTTTTTGTCCACCAGTGCTAGCACTTCAACTTGTTCTCTGTGCTCAAATCAACCACACTCTCACATAGCTCCACCTAAGGCTTTAACAGCAACCATAAAATGAACCTGTTAATACAGACATTCTTAACATTCTTACTATAATGATATTTTGAATTCACAATTTTTCTTTGAAGATAGGTTTTTTTTTATTTCAGTAGGTGTGAGTGTATTAACATTCAACTCAAAAAAAGCCCACTCAAGCTTTCCTTTATTATAGTCATAATGAAAACTCATAGAGGTGAGTCACTACATGTAACTAAATATTCTGCCAGTCCCTGCCTCCTTTTCTTTTTTTCCCTAATAAAGAACCAAAATAGAAAAACCAAAGAGGAAAACTGGGTGTGGGAAGCATACTTTGGTCTATCATCAACTTAAGAAACTCAGTTTTATCAGGTATCCAAAGTTGTTCAGATTCAGAGGCTAAGTCACAGTAAGTAAATTCAGAGTGCTTCCATTTCCTTATGTACAGATGGACATAATAATGCCTTTATCATAGATTTGCTGTGGAAATTAACTAAAATAATGTGTTTAATACTTCTAAGACCTAGCACATCAAACTCTACAATAGATGATTGAAAGAAAAATTATAAATCATAATATGTAAGTTCCTATTTACATGTGGAATATATATATACATATATATATATGTATATATATACATATATATATATGTGTGTATATATATATATATACATCTTTCCTATGACTGGAATTTTGTTGTCTACTTCTCAAGACATACTTACCAGGATAAACCTTGGAAGCAGTATTTTTAACCATGATATTCCTGAAGAAAATTATGCTGGCTGGCTTCAAAGTATATTTCTTTTAAAATATATATATTTTATTATTTTTTACAGAGAGAAAGGAGAGGGATAGAGAGCTAGAAACATTGATGAGAGAGAATCATCGACCAGCTACCTCTTGCACACACACACACACACACACCCCACTGGGGATGTGCCCACAACCAATGTACATGCCCTTAACCAGAATCAAACTTGGGACCTTTCAGTCCGCAGACCAATGCTCTATCCACTGAGCCAAACTGGTTTCGGCTTCAAAGTATATTTCATCCAGGCCCTGAAAAAGTCTGGTGGCTACAGCTACCACAGAAGAGCACCCCTAACCATTGACTAGAACTCTCATGTCTACCAATCAGTGGATTTCTCCTCCTCCCAGACTCATTCTTCCTGATCCTAACACTGGTTACTCCTGCAAATTCAGCCTAGCTTCCGGAGTTTATTCACCTTATGCCCATATTTCTTATATGTAAGCTTTCCCTTCTTTGTCTTGGTTTCAGACATATTAACTCTTATCTGGCCCTTTGCTGAAACAACTCCCTTGCCTTGTTTACATGAAACCCTAGTTCAATATAGACCTTATCATAACACAAATCGACACTCACTGTTCATTGACAGAAATTTCAGAGGCAAATTGATGGGGTTGGGTGGTAAGAGAAATTATGCTTGTTCTTGTCGAGAGACAAATGACCTTCCCCTGCCAGACTCTCCAGTGACAGCCCTCTAGCCACAGACACAATGACATCCACGCTGTGCACATCCAAAGGACCTCCCTGCATCTTCCTCCTTTATTATTCCTCCTCCCATAGGAGTTCACTAACTAGTCCTCAGAGTTGCTCTTATTTCCAATTCCAAATGAATCTCTTCAAAGAAAGACTACATCTCAAGTCTTTGGTAAAAACTGAGCACATCTTATTTGCACTGTCATTTTCTGGATCCTGTCAGAGGATGTAATAGGTAGTTTTCACCACCGTGGCTGGAATGTCCTCTTCTCAATCTCCTAGGTCTCCTGTTCTCTCCAGCTGCCTGTTCCATCACTCATCTGCTGGGAAACAGATGTGGTGTCATGCTTAGACTCCAGCAGAGGGCACTCTAGTTCTTGATTTTCAAAGTTTCTGCCTGAAACTAGAGGGGAGATGATACTCAAGCTGCTCATAACTGCAATCATCCAAAACCTAGGGAATGGGCACCTCTAAGGTGGGTGGCTGTGCTGCAGCAGACAGCCACTTTTTGAACATTGGCCCAGCCTTTCCCCGGTGGTCTTCCCCACTGAAACTGACCCAGTCCACTGCAAAGCAACCACCAAACTGCAGTAACCTTCCCCCATGTTGGCCATAGGAAATTATATTCCACATTTCAGTGGAGCTCAGGAAGCCAGGACTCTGCCTCTGGATCAAGGTAACTATCATTTCCCCCACACACTCCTCAAGACTGACACCCTCGACAAGACTCCCAACGAGCTGTATATAAATTTTCTGTTTATAGATTCAACGCACTCCCCATCAAAATACCAATGGCATATTTCACAGACCTAGAACAAACTCTCCAAAAGTTCATCTGGAATAAAAAAGATCCCAAATAGCTGCAGCAATCCTGAGAAAGAAGAAAAAGTAGGTGGGATCTCAATATCAGATATCAAGCTATATTACAAAGTCAGTGTTCTCAAAACTGCCAAGTACTGGCACAAGAACATACACACAGACTAATGGAATAGAATAGAGAGTCCAATCAACCCAAACCACTATGCTTAATTAATATTTTATACAAAAGAGGCAAGAGCATACAATGGAGTCAAGACAGTCTCTTCAATAAATTGTGTTGGGAAAATTGGATAGATACATGCAAAAAAATGAATCCAATTAAAAAATGGGTAATGGACCTACATAGATACTTTTTGAAAGAGGACATAAGGAAGGCCAAGAGACATATGAAAACAATCATCTGAGAGATGCAAATCAAAACGACAATGAGGTACTATCTCACACCTGTCAGAATGGCTATCATCAACAAACGACAAGTGCTGGCAAGCATGGGGAGAAAAAGGAACCCTCATGCACTGCTTGTAGGAGTGCACTGCAGACTGGTGCAGCCACTGTGGAAAACAGTATGGAGTTTCCTCAGAAAACTAAAAATGGAACTCCCATTTGACCCAGTGATCCCACTTCTAGGAATATATCCCAAGAAACTAGAAACACCAGTCAGAAAGGATATATGCACCCCTATGTTCATAG
Source organism: Pipistrellus kuhlii (assembly GCF_014108245.1). Classification (NCBI taxonomy): domain Eukaryota; kingdom Metazoa; phylum Chordata; class Mammalia; order Chiroptera; family Vespertilionidae; genus Pipistrellus; species Pipistrellus kuhlii. The sequence goes on from NW_023425529.1 coordinate 41,508,980, forward strand.
CAGCACAATTTATAATAGCTAGGATTTGGAAACAGCCTAAGCGCCCATCAGCAGATGAGTGGATTAAAAAACTGTGGTACATCTACACAATGGAATACTACACTGCCATAAAAAGAAACTCCTACCATTTGCAACAGCATGGATGAACCTGGAGAGCATTATGCTAAGCAAAATAAGTCAGTTGGAGAAAGATAAATATCATATGATCTCACTCATTTGTGGAATATAGTGAATAACATAAACTGGTAAACAAAAACAGATCCAGAGACAGAGAAGCACTGATCAGATCATCAAACCTCAAGGGGAAGGCAGGGGAGTGTGGGAGGAAGGGGTAGAGATCAACCAAAGGATTTGTATGCATGCATATAAGCATCACCAATGGACACAGACACTAGGGGGATGAGGGCATGAGTGGAGGGTTGGGGGGGGTAATGGGGGAATAAGGACACATATGTTATACCTTAATAAAGAAAAGAGAAAAAGGATAGTTCTGCCTAACTGGTGTGGCTCAGTGGTTGAGTGTCGACACTTGAACCAGGAGGTCATGGTACGATTCCTGGACAGGGCACATGCCCAGGTTGCAGGTTTAATCCCCAGTAGAAGGTGTGCAGGAGGCAGGTGATCAATGATTCTCTCTCATCATTGATGTTTAACCTATCCCTTTCCCTTCCTTTCTGAAATCAGTAAAAACACATAATTTTTAAAAAGAGGCTAGTTCTATCAGTCGACATTTTTCCTTAGTCCTTGGTCTTTCCTGGATGTTCTGATTAGATTATTTCAAGTCAGTTTGGTGTGGTGTGTTAAGAGCATAGGCCAAACTGCTTGGGTTAAACTCATGTCTCTTCCATACATTAATTATGTGACCTTGGGGAAATTTATTAAACTTCTCTGGGCTTCTGTTTCCCTGTTTGTAAAGTAAGATGATAGTACCTACCTTTTATAGTTCTGCTGAGCACAGTCACTAAGTATTAGCTCTTTTTGTTGTTACCTCTCTAGAAGATCTACATGATCCACTTTATGTCAGCAGTCTGCAACCAGGACTAAGCCTTTCTGTTACCTCATGCTCACCTTCTTCCCCTCTGTCCGGGATCCTGAGCAAGTGCACCATATTGAGGAAGATATTTCTGGACATGGAAGCAAAGGAACTCCCACCACATGTGAAATGTGTCCTGTGGATTTGTCTGGTTCCCTGGGCTCATGTTCCTGTTCACTTCCTCCTGAAGCACTGGCAATTTCCTTGTATCAGGGAAGACAATAAGTCATAGTATGATAGCCTTCCAAACACAAATCAGCCCATTTCAGTCAGTTTTAATGCCCCAGCCAACTTCAAGAAGTTAATACCCAGCATTGGGTATTACCTTCTGGGCAGGAGTCATTTGTTATGTACAGTAGTAAGTACCACGGTATTTTTCTCAAGCTGATCTTAGATGATTTTCTAGTCAAGGTTGGTATTACTCTGCTAGAAGTAACACCAAGTCTAAGACAACTGCAAGTAATGAATGTTAGATATTATCACCGCTGTGTAGTAAGCATCTGGAACAGGCATGCAAGAACCACAACCTGGAAATCAGAATTCTTTGAGCCTCTGAGGCACACACATTCTAAAAATTCTTCAACCTGAAAATATTGTGGCAAATCAGCCCCAGTTCCAACTAACCAAGAGGCAATGAGCAAAGTAGTGGATAACTAAAAATGTTGCAAAAAAAAAAAAAAAAAAGTTGCAACAACTTCATTGGCCCTGGGAAGCTTATAATATTGTGAAATTTGTAATATTAAATTGGATAAAGATTCATCCATGTACTTTTGCATCACCCCAGAAGTCCTTTTCAGTCCATTCCAACTATTAAAGGTGTTCTTATGGTAACTCCCATTTTGTGGCCCATTTCTAGAATAAACTGTCCAGGGTACTCGATATCTATTTAGCCCCCAAACCATATGAAGCATGGTTATTAACTGGGTGGATGAAGAACCTCCTCTGTTTACCTTCTACCAACAAAATGATGTAGTCTACTACCTTGCCACAGTGACGCTTGCTTATAAAGAGCTCGTTGCATCCCTCTACCTTAGGGGTGTCGAACTCAATCAGAGAAGGGGCCAAAATCTAAAATCCAGCCTAAATCACGGGCCGAATGGTTTACTGAACAGTCATAAACTGTCATTGTGATGGAAACGCAGTGGAGTGCAGTGAAGACAGTGCGGTGCGGGCCACATTGTAAGGCCTGGCGGGACGGATTTGGCCCGCGGGCCGTGTGTTTGACACATGTGCTCTACCTGAAACATGCCCACGCCTTCTCACAGTCTGTGGCATGATTCTTACCTACCCGTCACCACTCTTCACCTCAGGTGGCTTTCAAACTTGGAAGCTTCGAGAAACTAGTTACCCAAAATATCTTCCAGCCTGCAAAGACTGATGTGAGGAGTACGTCAGTGGGTGCTTGATTCAGGAAGGCACCCATATGGGTGATATTGTCCAGCACATCTCCAAGCACATTATAACCATCCATATGGGAACTTGGGAATCTACTATTTGGAAACCTATAATAGAGAATATCATCTGGCTGTACCCTTAAGGAAGATCCGTCTGAGGCCTTAGGACCAGATGAAGAGCTCCCACTTGTCACCTGCATCCAGACCAATAGTTACTACAGCCCAGATCCCATTGCTCACTAGCAATACGTTCCTGCTCTTTCTCTCCAGTTTACATCTGCTTACTCCCATTCCCTACTCTCCCAAAGTCAAACCACCAAACTCAAATGACACTGCTCCCATGAACTAGCCCCTCTCATTGCTGTCAACTGTGATGAAGCACAGATCAGCACCCTGGGCAGCCCAGGCTTCCAGAACTCTAGAGAGGGGATTCAGACAGTGTCCCACCCTGGCTGTGTTATCATCTCAGAGAATAATAGAGGCACTTCCATAGGAGTGCAAAAGGGAGGGAGGAGAGGCAGAGTAGATGGAGTGGGGCCAAGCCATGATGAAGGGGGAAAGCAGGAGCGGGGGAAGAACTTCAGAAAAGAAGTGGCATCCTCACCCTCCACCAGAGGTGAGGCAGCAATCTCAACAATTTTCAGAGAGAATGGTCATTTTCATCCAGTTCCTGACGGCTCAGGATTCAGAAGGGTAAGCCAAAGTCTACTTAAGCAGAACATGAATTTGTTAAAAGAGTATTGGTGGGATTATATCAAACGAAAAAGCTTCTGCATGGCAAATAAACAACAAAATGGAAAGACAACCTGCAGATGAGAGAATATTTGAAAACCATGTATTTTGATAAAGGGTTAATACCAAAAAAAAAAAAATAAATAAGAAACTCTTATAACTTTAGGAGGGAAATCTGATTATTATAAAAAATGGGCAAAGGAATTCAAAAGACATTTCTCCAGCGAAGACACAGAAATGGCCAACAAGCATTTTATTTTTTTTAAATATATTTTATTGATTTTTTTACAGAGAGGAAGGGAGAGGGATAGGGAGTTAGAAACATCAATGAGAGAGAGTCATCGATCAGCTGCCTCTTGCACACCCCCTACTGGGGATATGCCAGCAACCAAGGTACATGCCCTTGACCGGAATCGAACCCGGGTCCTTTCAGTCCCCAAGCCGACGCTCTATCCATTGAGCCAAACCGGTTTCGGCCCAACAAGCATTTTAAAAGTTCATTAATCATAAAAAAAAAAAAATGCAAAATAAAACCACAATAAAATAACACTTCACATGTTTAAAAACAAACAAACATGAAAGATAAGTGTTGGTGAAGATGTGGAGAAAAGGGAACTCCCGTACACTGTTGGTGGGAATGCAAATTGGTGAAGCCATTATAGAAAACAGTAAGTTCCTCCAAAAATTAAAAATAGAATTACCATATGATCCAGCAATTCTATTTCTGGGTATATAGACAAAGGAATTAAAATCAGGATTTCAAGTTGATTTATGCACTCCCATATTCACTGCAATGTTATTCACAATACCCAAGACATGGAAGCAACATAAATGTCCACAATGCATGAACAGATCAAAAAAATGCAGTGTATGTATACAGTGGAAATCTGCCATTTGCAATAACATGGATGAACCTGGAAGACACAGAAGGCCAAATTCTACATGATACCATTTATATGAGGAACTTAAAATTATCAAACTCAGAAGCAGAGTAGGATGGTGTTGCCAGAGGCTAGGCCAAAGGACATGGGGGTGGGGGGGGGGCAGTAGTCAAAGGTTCCAGTTCCAGCTCTACAAGATGAGTAGTAAGCCCTGGAGATCTAAGCAGCACAGAGCTTGTAGTTCCATTGTATTACAGATTTAAAAGTTTGCTCAGAGGGTAAATCTTGTTCAATGTTCTTATCGCAAAATAACACTAAAGAGGGTGTGAGGAAATCTCTGGAAGGAGTATAAATGTTTATGGTATAGATTTTAGTGATGATTTCATGGGTGTGTACTTACCTCCAAACTCATTAAGTTGTATAAAATATGTACAACTTTTTATGTCAATTACACAACACAGTTTAAAAAAAATAGTTTTTTAAAAGTATTTGAAAATAAAAATATATTTTTAATTTTAAAAAGAAGCAAAGAATATTGGGAAGCACATAAAAGCTGTAGAAGGAACAGAGAACCAAGCCTGATGGGTAGTAACCAGGAACACTGTTCCAAATCATGCTGCAGACCTGGCGGGGCACAACTACTGCACTCAACGCTAGGGTCAGCACCGCTGGCACCAAGGACTCTGAGCCCTCCATGCTGCTGCTGCAGACAAGCCCTTTCACTGCTGCAACTTCCCATCCATAGAGAAAGGCTTTACATACCCCTGCTTTTTTGCAACTTCATCTTTGATTCAAAATATGGAACAGATGTATTTGATTGGCCTAGCCAAACCCTCTGCCCAGGCCCTAGCTGTAAGAGCGGCTAAGTACCGTAGCCCAGCGATTTTCAACCTTGTTCGTCTCATGGCACACAGAAATTACTAAACACCTGCGACACACCAAAAAATGTATTTTTTTGCTGATCTGACAAAAAAAAAATGTATAATTTTGATTCATTCACAACAAACAGCTATTGTTGTGTTGGCTGTTATCATTTTTGTATTGGACAATCTAAGGGAAAAGAGGTCAATGGCCCCGACTAAATAGTCAGGTATTGCATGTTTTACAAACTCTTGCAGCACACCAGTGTGCCTCGTGTCCCCCAGCACACTGGTTGAAAATCAGTGTCTTAGTCTGTTCAGGATGCTATAACAAAATACCATAGACTGGGTGGCTTATAAACAACTGAAATTTATTTCTCATTCTTATGGAGGCTGAAGTCCAAGAACGGGGTGCCAGCATGGTCGGGTGAGGGTCCTCTTCCAGGTCGCAGACTTTACTTTGTGTCCTCACATGGCGGGAGGGGTGAGGGAACTCTCTCAGGCCTCTTTTATAAGGACACTAATCCCACTGATGAAGGCTCTGTCCTCATGACCTAATCACCTCCCAAAGACCCCACCTCCAAATACCATCACTTTGGGCATTAAATTTTCAAAGTATAAATTTGGAGAACACAAACATTCAGGCCATTAGCACTGGGTAAGGAAGATCTGGTCTTTTCAGCTTAGTGATATATAGGTTTTGCCTTATAGGGGATTCCCAAGCCCTCATAAGAATACTGGATCTACACTCTACTACTCTGTCCTACCCCCGCCCCCCCTACTCTCCACTAGCCCCATCCTGCCCTTTCCACTATACTCAGCACGAATCAGGCTCCAAATCAATAGCAAGCTGAGCTCTCTCTCATACTTTTAACACTTGCTGTCCTGCTGCCTAAAATGTTCTTTCTGATTCTACCATGTCTCACAGACTCCTCCTTACCCTCCAAGACTCAGCTCAAACAAAGCTTTCCCTATAAAGCAAATAAAGCTCTGCAAATACGCCAGTCCCCAAAACGGACTGTCTAGCCAGATTAAGTGCCTTTTTCACCTGCACTAATCCTAAATATCTATACCTTGATTCCAGCAGGAAGCCACTCAGAGCCCAGGAGATAGGGAGGAGCAAGAAAGTGGGGAAGAAGGTCTCTTTATCTCAGGATTCTCTCACCCTCCCCTCTGTCATGGGCATTGTGACTTGACTCCTGAGATGACAAAAATGGAGAATCGGATGTGTGTGGCTGGGAGAGAACCCTGCCATGTGTGTGGATGGCATGGAGAGTAGAGGCTCAGAGAATCAAATAGTCCCATTTGTCAAATCTGATCTCGTTTCAGACCACAAGGAACTGGTGCCCACAAAGCTTCCCCCGATTATTTCAAAAGATGGGAATTATTCTGTGCACCAGAATAGCCACACAAAGTACCACGAAGCTGTGCGGAAGGTGTTGCTAAAGACATGTAAGTATCCCTGGGTGGGCTACGTCTTAAGTTCCTAAAAAATGGTCGGGATGAGGTGGGGCATGTTATAAGGCAGGGAATAAAAAGAACCAAGGTGAGAGACTGAGAAGATGAGGGAGAAAGTAGATCTGAGTGGTGGAGTGAGCAAGATAAAATAAAAATTGAATCAGACTTGAAGGCAGAAGGTCCAGGTTTGAGTCCAGTTCTGCCTCTCTTAAATGTCTCAACTTGAATAGTCACTTATTCTTAAGTAACCTGTTTTCTCATTCATAAAAAAAAAAAAAAAAAAAAAAAAAAAAAAAAACCACCACAAGAAACGGAAAATACCTGCTCTACTAATCTTACAGAATTGCTATGAGGATCAAACCAAAAGTGTGACAATTTAGGAATAGTAGTTGTATATTATTATGTGCTATGCCTCCGAGGAGTGGTAGACCAAGCTCTAGCTTTGGAATCTGAACTGAGTTGAAGTTCCAAACAAGTTGTGTAACCTTGAGAAAATTCTTTTAAACATTTAACTGCTCCAAATCATCTGGAAATGGGAACAATACTCTAGCACTGTGTGAAAGTTAGAAAAGATGTACACTTCAAAAAGCATCTAGAACAAACTACTGATACATTTGATAACTTGTAGGAATCTCCAGAAAATTATGCTATGTAAAGAAAGGTGATCCCTGAAAGAGCACATACTGTAGGATGCTGATTACATGAAATTCTTTTTTTCTTTCTTTCTTAAAAATATGGAATGCTTCACAAATTTGCATGTCATGCTTGCTAATCTCTATATCATTCCAATTTCAGTATTTATGCTGTGGAAGCGAGCACTGTAACATTCTTTTAAAAAATATATTTGTAGCTGAAACTGGTTGGCTCAGTGGATAGAGCATTGGCCTGCGGACTGAAGGGTCCCAGGTTCGATTCCGGTCAAGGGCATGTACCTTGGTTGCAGGCACATCCCCAGTGGGGGGGTGTGCAGGAGGCAGCTGATCGATGTTTCTAGATCTGTCCTTCTCCCTTCCTCTCTGTAAAAATAAAAAAAAAAAAAAATCAATAAAAAATATTTTAAAAAAATAAAATAAAATAAATTTGTATTGATTTCAGAGAGGAGGGGAGAGAGGAGATAGAAACATCAGTAATGAGCGCCGAAACCGGTTTGGCTCAATGGATAGAGCGTCGGCTTGGGGACTGAAAGGTCCCGGGTTCGATTCCGGTCAAGGGCATGTATCTTGCTTGTGAGCATATCCCCAGTAGGGGGTGTGCAAGAGGCAGCTGATCGATGACTCTCTCATCTATGTTTCTAACTCTCTATCTCTCTCCCTTCCTCTCTGTACAAAATCAATAAAATATATATTATAAAAAAAAAAAAAAAAGAAACATCAGTAATGAGAGAGAATCACTGATTGGTTGCCTCCTGCACACCTCACACTGGAGGCTGAGCCCGCATTCAGGGAGCAACCTGGGCATATGCCGACCAGGAACCAAACCATGACCTCCTGGTTCATGTTGATGCCCAACCACTGAGCCACACCGGCCAGGCAAGCACTATAACATTCTTTTAAAAATTACGTAAATGAAGAAAAGATCATTGATTACCAATGTCGGGGGTCTGGAGGTGGAGGATGTGGCTATACAAGGGCAACTTCAGGATCATGTAGTGTTATATTATGTTAATACCATGGCTGTGATATTGTACTAGATCGTTTTGCAAGATGTTACTATTGGGGGGCAATGGGTAAAGGATACACAGGATCACTGTGTATCGTTTCTTCCAACTATGTGAGTCTATAATTATTTCCAAATTAACATCTAATTTAAAAAACTGTAAAGCTTTCAGAAATTAAAAAGGACATCCATGGCTGGTATAGCTTAGTTGGTTGGGCATTGTCCCATGCACTGAAGGATTGTCAGTCTGATTTCTGGTCAGGGCACACGCCAGGTTTCAAGCTTGATCCCTGGTAGGGCATGTGCAGGAGGCAACTGAAAATGTTACATTCTCACACTGATGTTTCTCTTTCTCTTTCTTTCTCTCTTTCCCCCTCTCTTCCTCTCTCTTTAAAAACCAATAGGAACCAAATTATTTTAATGACATACATGGCCCAGCCAGCATAGTTCAATGGTTGAACATCGAACTATGAAACAGGAAGTCACAGTTTAATTCCCGGTAGGTTGCAGGCTTGATCCCCAGTAGGAGGCATACAGGAGGCAGCCGATCAATAGTTCTCTCTCATCATTGATGTTTCTATTCCTCTCTCCCTGTTCCTTCCTCTCTCTGAAATCAATAAAAATTTCTAATAGCAAAACTTTTAAAAAGCTTATTACAATTAATAGGAAAAGAATTAAGTAAAAAATGTAACATCTACTCAATGGTATATTAGCAATTTTTTAAAATGATTATAAAGACTATATACTCATAATATTAGGTTACAATTCTAATTTTTTAATATATAATTTATACACTAGTATAATTAGAGTTATCCAATAGTGGAAATACTCCCAAAAATCTAAATAGGTCTGACATCCTTTCAAAATTTTAAGAGCACCTCTAATATGACATTTACAACATGATAGTTGATAAATGATACCTATTAGCAGTATGATCTATTAGCAGTATGAAAACTTGAGGTAACATAATTGCTAAAGTTCAGAGAATTACCTGGAATGAACAAAGAAAGGAACTATTTCAGAGAAGAAGGAAGGGAATGAGGATGATTAAGCATTTAAGAAAAAACAAAAACAAAAAAAACCCTGGCCACTTAATCAGTGGTTCGAGCATGTTTGCAGACTGAAGGGTCGAGGGTTTGAACCTGTGGACCTATCCTGCGTATTTCCCAAGTGGGCTGACCACCTGCTTTTCCACTATCTTAGCACGTGGGGGAAGCTCTCTAAGAGATGGGCTTAGTAGCAACAGGAAGAACCAAAACTGATTCAACTGACCATGAAGGGTGTGAGATGCTGGAATCCGGAAGTAAAGCTGGGTGTGGTGACCAAACTCCTAGGACTTCTCCGCACCTGGTCAGGCCCAGCGCTTGTGCTGCCCTGAGCCACGGAAGGGAGTACAGAACTAAAAGAAATCGGATAACGTGTGCTTCCCAAAACCTTTCAGTCCCCAATCAAGTCTTTAGAGTCCCCTTGACTGATGCTCAGAACTTCAGCTTCTGGAGGTCCCACGATCCAGGAGTGCGCCCGGAAGAAACCATGCCGTGGATCCGGAGCCCTCGTCACTGCCTCATTAAAAGCCCAATGACCAGGTCAGAAGGAGAGGGGGGAGGAGGGAGGGGGGAGGGGGAGACTATTCCCTCCACTCAAATCCTTAGGGACTGTTTCATCGCTATTCAGAGTTAGGGAATAGAAGAGGTATTTTGAGTCCTACCAGGGAAAGTAAGACTCAAAAATTGGGCAGTGGTGGCATTCAAAGGAGGTAAAGATTTGTCTGTCTTTGTTTCGCCATGTGGATATGACTTCTGAGCAGGCACAAGACAACTGTCTTTAGCATTCCTGAGGGAACCCTCCCTCTGTTGCTGTCTCCCGCCCTCCAGCCACCATCCATCGGCAGTAATCCTACTTCCTCATCACTGCCCCTGCCCATTCTGCCGAGGCAGTCTTGAGCTATATTTAAGAACCCCCACCACACACACACACACACACACACACACACACAGATGCACATTCCGGCCTAGCCTGACTGAATACGAGACCCTCTCTTTTCCAGGTTTATGGATCACTCTCTCCTCAGTGACAGACTATTCAGTCTGTATTGAGCAAGATGTGCTTGCAGAAAGACAGGATGGTCCGTGGAAGGAGGACAAAGAAGGGGAAAGAGGAAAAAGGTGCCCTGGCCCTGATGGCTGACTAATGGGAGGAGGAGATTGAAAAAGTGGAGTAAATTTTAGATTGGACCAGAAGTCACTTCTATGCTCTGAACGAGAGGGGGAGGGAAGTTAATGATCTCAGTGCCCAAATTCCTGAGGTCAGGTATGTGAGAAGTTCTTGAAGCAGCCAGAACGTGGTGCTTGCTTTGGGAAGACCACCACAGGGGGTCCTAACCCCACCCGCAGAAGAGGTCAGAGTTACAGATCTGGGAAGTCTCACGGGTCCTCACGATGCTCAGGGCCTGGAGTAGTTATGCTCTCGGAAGACACTGCGGCCTCACTGTGTGTGTTGGGGGCGGTGGGGGGAAGGGGAGCAGAGGAAGTCCTCTGACCACAGGCAACCGAGGTCCACCCAGCCTTCAGGCAGGAGGCTGCCTCCACACCAGGCTCTGCTGATTCTGACCCAACCTGGGGGCCCAGGGCCCGGAACAGCAGCAGAGAACAGGGATTTTACAAAGAGTTTGATTTTATTGATATTTAAATATATTAAATATTTCACTGAAATACATGGTACATCCCCCTCCCCCTCCCACAGTGGTTACAGTATAAAACCAAGTCCCTGGGCCTCCTTTCCCCTGGTTTCTCCCACCAACCAGTGAGGAGGGGACAGGATAGCCCGGGAGAAGAGCATGGCTGGCACTGTGGTACAGGGAGCCGGGGAGTGGACAGGCCCTTCCCGCCAAGCAAGAAGCAGAGACAAGTCACCCAAGACTGCGGTCTTCCCACCCTGGTCTCCTTACACCCTCACCCCCACCCCTTGTCTCCAAGCAGTCCCTTCCTATCCAGGGATATGGCTGGACGGAGGGAGGCTGACATTCTGTCTGGACCAACTGGTCTTTCCCCCTCTTCCTGCCTTGTCCTAACTAAGTGCCTAATGGCCTGTTTGGTTGATGCATGGAGAGTCCCCAGAGGCAGGCAGTTCAAATCAGAAACCGGGCCTCTACCAGGGGCTAGAGACAGAAAGCGCATCAAGAAGGGAACTTGCCCTTTCTACTCCCAACCCGGCAACTCTGGAACCCACTCTCCTTTGCCTCTGATCACCGCCAAGGCAAAGCAGTCTTTAAGCAAAATTCAGGCTTAAATAGGTACAGACAGAGAAACCAAGGCACCAACTAATTCGGGCCAGAGGCAAGAGGTTGCAGGGAAAGGGATAAAAAGAAGGCAGGGATAGGACAGGGATAGAGAATCCAGCCTCCTCACCCTCCTGCCAGCCCTTGCGGGCTTCGTGGGGGTTGGGGAGCCAGAAACATGCTCAACTTTGGGCTGAAGGCCGGGGAAGGCCAACTTCCAGGTTCCCCTCCCCCACCCCCTAGTACCAGTATCCGGGTCCTCAGAAGGATCCCATGTTACCCCAGTACCAAAGCACACCTCACCCCAGGACACCAGCTGGGAAACCCAGGAGAGCCCTGAGCCTCTGCCCACCAGACCCCAGACAGCTCAGGCTGGCCTCTGCCCAGGCAGGGAGATGGTTATGCTGCACACATGGCCCCAAATGGCACTTAGGGATTTGGCACAAAAAGGACTCTTCTCCCCAGGGACCCCTTCTCTTGCCAGGACACCAAGTCCACTCCTGTGCAGCCCGGGTGTCTCTCTCCATCCTTTGAAACCCGACACGCCGCCTTTTCCCAGAAGACAGAGGCCCGCAGGAGAGAGGCAGCCTGGGTGGAGAGCTGAGGAACGGGAGCACGAAGGACACAGTCCTGGACGACAAACACGCACACGAAGACCGACATGCACACACACGGCACAGACACACAGGCCCTCCCAGTGCCAAAGGCTTGGGAGGACAGTTTGGGATCAAGGTCATCTTCCTCCACGCCCCGGCCCTTTCCTAACTTGGCAATGGACGTGGTGGAGACGCTCCAGCCCCCCTTGCCAGCAGGCAGCGAGAGAGCACAGGGGCAGGGTGACCTGGTCCTGACCGCTGGGCCCTCAGACCAGAGTCCGGCCCCACCCCCCTCCCTGGCCAGCCGGCTCTCTTTGGCACCTGCAGGTGAATTTCCAGGCCCTGCTCTGACATCCCCACACACATGCCTGCTCTCTGGCCGGGCATTTTCACAGTACCAGTGAGGCCAGACGCCCCTTTCCCTGACGCTTTGCAGGAACTGGGGCTACGTCTGAGCTGTCAGAAGTCCCTTTGTTCCCCTTTGGGGACAGATCGTGGGACTAGGATTTGGCAAATGGAAACATTCCCCTGAAATATGGACAGAACTGGGTTCTGAGAGCATCTCCCTTCTCTGCCTGTGCCTAGGAGGGAGACCTGGCTGGGGTCAGGGGGCCCCAGGACCGTGCTGGGGGTGCAGGCATAGCAAAGGCAAGCATGGAATAGGCACTCTTCACACCTGCCCCAGTCTTCGTACAAAGTATTCCCGGGAAAAAGGGAAAAAAGGGCCCAGCCCTGAGCCCACTGCCCAGACGGGGAAAGGGAGGCACGGTAAGCTGTCATTTCCACCTTTCCGGCAGGAGGGCTCCCACCGCTCCCCGCTCCCCTGCTCCCAAAAGCTGGAAGAAAGGAGAGAGAGCAGCCCTGCCTCAATTTAAAAAGAAAGTTACTTACAAAACCCTCTTGGTATCCCCTCATTCTCCAGCCGGAGGGCAAATGAGCATGGTCCAAGCACAGCCTGCTGGGTGTTCCCTTTTGTGGTCAGCAGGGCCTTGAGGTACAGCGCCCCCTGCCACAGCTTCATCCAGCAAGCACAGAGTCCACTCAGATGCCCACCTTGGTCCCTTCAGCTAAACTAGTAGCTGGGCCCTGCTAACTGCTGGGGCCCCCATTGAGGAAGTAAGTGGTCATCTCTCCTTTGCCTTTCACCTTGACCACGCCTCGACACTCCAGCTGGTAGCCCTTGGCAGCTAGAACCTGGTATAGGTCCGTGGTCACCTAGGAGGAGGGGAAGTGAGACTGCTTAGCTGGGATCCTTCCTGCTACGTTTGTAGGGGCCCAGGGGTCCTCTCATCACACCAGCTGTCCTCCCTCAACCCCCACCCCACCAACCACCCTATCCCTGTCCTAAGGATTGCAGAAAAGGACCCACAGACGCCCCCTGGACCCATACCTGACCAAGCCTCTGCTCACATGCCCCTCACCTGGATCCGGTCAGGAACCCCTGTGCTGTCCATCCGGCTAGAGACGTTCACTGTGTTCCCCCAGATGTCATACTGTGGCTTCCGAGCCCCAATGACGCCTGCCACGACAGGGCCCATGTTCAGACCTGGGGTGGAGAGAGCAGGAAGACATTTGAGATGAGTGGCTTTCCAGGGTCAGCCAGGAGTCATGTCACCTCCTGGCACCTTTAGAAGGACCCAGAGAAGCAAAGGGACAAGTGTCCTGGTTGTAAAGAATGGTCCTGTCAGGTGAGGAGCTCCCCGGAGGCAGGACGGCCCTGCTGGGACAGCAGCTCACCCACTGAAGGTGCGCTCTGTGCCAGCCACTCTGGTAAGCATTTCCATTAGTAAACACTAATGGAAATCCTCTCAAAAGCCCTCAAAGGTAGGTATCAGAATCCCCACTTTCCAGATAAGGCAAGTGAAGCTAAGAGAAGGTGGATGACTTGCTAAATAAGCCAGGAAGTGAAATATCCAGAATTCAAACCAGACAGTCTGACTACAGGACCTATGCTATTAACCACTGCCATCCTCAGTTCATCACACTGGCGGTAGGGAAGGGCACAGGTACTGGAGTCGACATAAACCTGGTTTGGAATCCCAGTTCAACCACTGACTAATTTCTTAATCTCTGAGAGTCAATTTCTTTATCTGTAAAAGGGGATGACAATGTGAGGATTAAAGTGTGGAAACGGCCGGGACCGGTTTGGCTCAGTGGATAGAGCGTCGGCCTGCAGACTGAAAGGTCCCGGGTTCGATTCCGGGCAAGGGCATGTACCTTGGTTGCGGGCACGTCCCCAGTTGGGGGCTGTGCAAGAGGCAGCCGATCGATGATTCTCTCTTATCGATGTTTCTAACTCTCTATCCCTCTCTCTTCCTCTCTGTGAAAAATCAATAAAATATATATTAAAAAAAAAAAAAAGTGTGAAAACGGCACATAGTTGGCCCTCCATGAATGGTTTTTGTCCTTCATATCAGTCAATGAAGAGAAAGGAAACTGACAGGTGTCCCGATGGGGGATCTGTGATGCATCCTGCCTGGTCCCTAGGCTTTCCCCAGAACCAGCCCTGGGAATCCCCCCAGCCACCAGGCGCCCTCACCAATCTTCATCTGGAAATTGTTGAAGGAGTGCTCATTGATGTGCTTCATCTGCTCCATCAGCCGCATGGCGTAGTCTGCGAGGGCAGTGATGTGGGAGCGGCCCACCTGGTCGTAGGTGCTGGCGTTCAGCCCCGAGGCAGCCATGTAGGTGCTGCCAATCGTCTTGATCTTCTCCAGCTGCCGGAACCGCTCCTCACTGATGATCTGGACAGCACAGGGGACCCCAGTGCCAAAGAGGGTCAAAACCAGCCCTGCCCCCAGTGCCCATTCCTGCCCCCAGTGCCCTTCCCCACTGCCCTGTCTCATCAGCTCCCCTCTTTTAGTGAGAGAGCCTCCCTCGCAGCTGCTGGTCTCGGAGCAGGACTGAGGGGCCAGGAAGGCCGGCCCCCTCACCAGGCAGCCATCAGAAAGAACCCAGGCCCGGGCTTGAGCGCTCAGCTTCAGGTCCACTCAACAGCTCCCTCACAGAATCCAGACCACAGAGGGGGTATCAGGCATCAATTATTCCAACCCTGACCTCGGGGAAACCGAGTCCCCGAGTGGGGAAGCGTCTCCCCTCCAGAAGAGGGGAAAGCCCGCCCCTGGCCTGGGTGTTAGGACACTTCCTCATATTTTGCTTCTATTTCCTCCATTTAGGGGACCATCTTGCTTACTTGGCCTCATCGGGCTCTGTCCATAGACTCTTGCTTTCCTCTTCAATGACCTTCACCTGGTTCCTATCCTGACTCCTCCAGATCCTCCTGTCCTCCTTTGCTCCCTAACAGTGATGATCCTACCCCACAGGGGCTCCCCTCTATGCCGCCTCGTAACACTTCATGGGTCCCTATCTTCCCTCCATGCTACCCCTAACATCTCTGGGTCCCATAAAACCTCCCTCCCTTCTCCAGCCACCCTGCCAACCCAGCCTTCTCAACCAGAGTCCCTCCCACTCTGCCAGCACCAGCCGACTAGACAAGCACCTCATCGAAGTCAGCGATGATCTCGTTGAGCAGCCGCAGGCACTCCACGCCCTCGTTGTTGGCCTCCAGCTCCACGTAGAACTCGGAGAAGTTGGCGATGGAGGCGAACATGACAGCCACGCACTCGCAGGACTGGTAGTAGAGCTCATCGTTCCGGCGCTCCCGGGCCAGGAAGTGGGCGGCCACGTCCTTGGGCAGGATGTTGTGCAGCAGCCGCCGGTTGTAGGCCTGGAGCTCCTCCATATCCTCCTTCTCCCCGGTTGCCTGTGGACACCACACCCATCACCCAGTGCCCACCATTCACAGGGGGCGGGCGCAGCAGCCAATGCCTGAAGGTGGGCATAAGAGGGAACCATGTGGGAGAAGGAAGGCACGGACAGATGAGGCCTAAAGAACAGGCAAAGGGGTGAAGAAGGCAGGAACAGAGAGACAGAGGAGGCAAGGAGCCAAGGTGGCCTTGGGGCGGCCAGAGCCTTCACCAGCTAAGGAGATGCATTTCTGGTTTGGCCCAGGCTCTGTCCCCCAAAGCCTCCCCCTTTCCCCGGGCCCATGCAGTCACCTGCAGTTTCCAGAGGAAGTCCAGGCGGGCAGTCGATTCCACCTGCTGAGCGTGCAGATACAGCGCCAGTGCAAACACCAGCAGAATCACGGGGGTCATGTATTTGAGTGCCACCCTCCCTGCAGCTGGGCTGTGGGTAAGCAGAGGCATGCTCAGTGTCTGAAGGAGGTGTCTGGCAGCCCTACCCTTCACGGCCTCAGAGCCCTTACTCACCAGTCCAGCCCATCGATAGTTTCATTGGAAGCAGCCCTGGCAGGAAGACACAAGAGACAAAGTCATCGGTTCTCCCTGGGATACTGAGGAGGGGCAGGGAAGGGGAGACAGAAACTGCATCTACTGAGCACAGACTGCAAACCAGATAATGGGCCAGGGCTCTCCTTACAGTCACTCATTAAGAGGTCCCACTCCTGGCTCCTCCACGTACCAGCTATGGGACCTCGTACAAGCTGCCTAACTCCCCAAGCCTGTTTCCTCATCAACAAAAGAGGGATGAGATCTAAATAATGCACGCACAAGGCTTAGCATGACAGTGTTAGTTACTGCCACCTTCACAACCTCCCTGGGATACAGGTGTCATTCTCATTTAACAGGAGGAAACTGGGGTGCAGAAAAGTTAGTCACCCGTTCAAGGTCACACAGCTAATGATCGGCAGAGCAGGGATTCAAACGCAGTGGACTCTGGGGCTTTTTCAACTCCACCAAACTATGGCCACACATCACAGGGGGTGGGGTTTTACAGAGGAAAAGCCAGAGTGGTGTCCCAGGCAAAGCCCTCAGACAGGAGTCAGAAGTTTTGGTTCCTAGCCACGGCTCTGCTACCAAGCAGCTGAGTGACACAAAAGTGGACATGAAAGCATGCGAATTCGAAAGGGGATTTTTTTGTTTTTTAATGTCTAACCTAGACACAGGGATTTCCCAGCCCCGGTGTTCCCCTGGGGTGACAGTCTGGGGTTATATGCTGGGAGCTCCCCCCACCGCCTCCTTTCCCTGCACTGATGAGGGTGTGTGGTGGCATTCCAAGGGCACAAGGGGCCTGGGCACCAGAGAGAATTCTGGGGGATGAAAGGGCCTGAGGAGGAACTCACAAGCCATGGACGCCAAGCAGCAGATCATAGTTGTCAAAGATGGTGGCTGGGGGGCCCAGCAGAAGCAGCACCAGATAGATGAGCCCCAGGACGAAGATCATGGCCAACTTCCCGATGCTACTGATGTGCAGGAAGACAGAGCTGGCCAACAGACTCAGCAGCATGTTCCCGACGAAGTACTGGGGGCGACAGCGGAGGAGGTGTTGGGTGAAGGCAGGAGCCAAGGTGCCCCCTGCAGAGAGAGGGGCCTCTCCCTGCCTCACCTGAGCTCCCCTGCCTCTCCTGAGCTCCCCTCCACAGCCTCAACTCCGAACCTCTTCCACCCTCCAGTCATCCCCTCAGCACACCAGGGCCCTGGCTGCTCCTGAGTTGGTGACTTTGGTGAGATCCCAGTGCCCGTCACCAGGTCTGGCACCAGGTCAATAAGCGGTGCTAATCAGGAGGCCCCTCCCCCTGCCTGGCTAAGCACAGCGTGGTCACCTCAGGGAAGCTGCAGGCGGGGGCGGTGCCCTCACACAGGGGAGTGTCAAGACCCAGGGAGTAATTGAGCTGCTGCAGGTGGCAGGCGGTGATGTCGGCAGGTGTCACGTTCAGCATCCTCGCCGCGCAGGTTCGTATGGGGGTGTGGTTGCAGGTGAACTGTGGAAGTGGGAAGAGGTGTATCAGGGTAACCAAGGCACAAGGGCCCAAGTTCTCCCTGAGGGATGACACGATGGGGAGATCAAGGACGGAGGACTGGAATCGGCCTCAACCCCTCCTTGCGGCAAACAGGCTCCCTGAGGGCAGGAGAGGTGCCCCAGAGCCCGGAGCAGGGTTTGCCATGCAGGAGGGAGGACCTTTACCATGTTGGCGATGGCGGTGGTGAACACAAGCAGGACTGAGAAGATGCCCACTGCGGTGCTGTGAGCCCGCGAGCGGACAATGCTGCGTGACAGGCGTCGCAGGGCCTCGGGGAAAAGCTGCGGGTAGGAGACAGAGGAGTTGGAGGCCATATCAGCCGGGGGGTACGGCCGCCCAGGGTGGGGCCCAATGAAGAGACACGACCTTCTCCTCCCTCTCCCCATGTGACCACCCCTGGCCCAGCCTGCCCTCTCGCTCCAGCCCTGGGAGGCCCCTACTCACAGAGCCACAGGAGTACACGGCGCAAATCAGCACGGTGATCAGCAGCAGCAGGAAGATCCCGATGTAGATCCCAAGCATCAGCGTTGAGCTGGGACAGGCGAGAGCCCACGAAAACGTTACTCTGGAGGGAGGGGTGTCCTTGTCCCACTCCCCGCTCCCCAGCTGGGCAGGGCTTGGGCTCCCGGGACTGTGGGCTTCTGCAGATGTTTGTTGGGTGTTCAGGAAGGTTTGGGAGGTGCTGGAGGGGAGGGAGGTGCTGGAGGGGAGGGAGGCTGAGCAAGGAGGGGCAGGGCTCTCACTGTGGGAAGACGAGGAGCTGGATGAAGCAGATGAAGCAGAAGACCAACAGGGCACAGGCCACGTAGGCTCCGAAACGGGGATCCACTTTCTGCGAATACTGAGGGGGAGGAGGCTGAGCTGGCACTGGGCTCTGCCCTCGGGAGGAGCATGCTACCAGGCCTCAAGGGGGAGAAGCCGTTGGCCCAGTTGATAGGAATCCCCACCGTGACCTGTGGTCACCTCCCCATTCCCCCAAACCCTCTCCTGTTCCCTCACCTGTGCTTAGACTTCCCTGCCAGGAGCTGCCTCCTCCCCCTGCCCTCCTCCTCCCGCATCCCCCAAACCTTCTTCTCAAGATCCTCCCTCTGGAAGGTGAGCAGGAACCGGCGCACGTGGTCCTTGCGCAGCTGGTCGATGCTGCGGGCGTCGATGGCGCGGCCCAGGAACTCGTCCACCTCGTCCTCGGGGTTCAGAGCGTCTTGAGCTCCTCGGCTGAGGGCAGAGGACATGGCTTCACCAGTGCTTGGGCATGGCCATTGAGAGGCCATGCAAAGAGAAGGACACGGGCAGCACCCAGACTGAGTGTGAGCAAGTGTGTGGCACCTGCTCTCACACAAAACATTTAAGGCCCAGGAGAGGGGGACCTCTGCTCCCCACAACCCTGTCCCAGGTGCAAATGCTGCCCCCCACCCTCCTCCTCGGTCACCAAACTTACTTGTCTTTGCTGGAATCATCAATGCCCTAGAGAAAGAGACAGTGTGCAAGTGAAGAAAAAGCTGTCTGCCCTGCTTCCCCCTCCCCAACACTGCTGAGAGTTTCCCCCCCATATTCTTTGGGAATCTTGGGACCCCTGGGATGATATCATCTCTCCCACCCCCAATACCAGAAATCATTCATAGTGATGGCAGTTACAACAAGGCAGGAAGAAGAGGGAAGGGGGACACAGAGTATTAAGGGAGACAAGAAAATGAGGCCTAATTCTATGAAGCCAGCATCACCTTAATACCAAAACTAGATAAAGACAACATAAAGAAAGAGAATTACAGGTCAATATCCCTCATGAACATAGATGCCAAAATCCTTAACAAAATTCTAGCAAATTGAATCCAGCACTACATCAGAAAAATCATAAACCATGACCAAGTAGGATTTACCCCAGGCATGCAAGGATGGTACAATATCCGCAAATAAATAAATGTGATACATCCCATACACATATTGAGAGAGAAAAACCACAGAATCCTTTTTACAAAGATGACGTCAAAAGCGAAGAAGGAAGCCCCTGCCCCTCCCAAAGCCGAAGCCAAAGCAAAGGCTTTGAAGGCAAAGAAAGCCGTGTTGAAAGGCGTCCCCAGCCACACAAAGAAGGAGATCCGCACGTCACCCACCTTCCGACAGCCAAAGGCACTAAGGCTCCGGAAACAGCCTAAATATCCTCAGAAGAGCGCATCCGGGAGAAACAAGCTTGACCACTATGCCATCATCAAGTTCCCCCTGACTACCGAGTCAGCCATGAAGAAATAGAAGACAATAATGCACTTGTGTTCTTTGTGGATGTCAAGGCCAACAAGCACCAGATCAAACAGGCTGTGAAGAAGTTCTACAACATTGATGTGGCCAAGGTCAACACCCTGATCAGGCCTGATGGCGAGAAGAAGGCATATGTTCAACTGGCTCCTGACTATGATGCTTTGAATGGTATTGGGGGTGGGAGAGATGAAAGACATGGGCAGCACTCAGACTGAGTCCTTCATCTCTCCCACCCCCAAAATTGGAATCATCTAAACTGAGTCCAGCTGCCTAATTCTAAATATAAAAATCTTACACTATAAAACAACAACAACAAAAACACAGTCATATCAATTGTGCAGAAAAAGTATTTGACAAAATCCAATACCCTTTCTTGATAAAAACCTTCAACAAAGTGGGAATATAATAAAAGCCTTATATGATAAACCTACAGCCAACATCAGATTCAATGGGCAAAAACCTAAAACCATCTCACCTAAGAACAGGAGCAAGACAGGAATGCCCATTTTCACCACTTCTGTTAGACATAGTACTGGAAATGCTAGCCATAGCAATTAGACAAGAAGAAGAAATAAAAGGTATCCAAATTGGAAAAGAAAACTGCCATTATTTGCAGATGACATGATACTGTACATAGAAAACCCTAAAGACTCCATCAAAAAATTATTAGACTTAATTAATTTGGCAATGTAGCAGGATACATAATTAACATAAAGAAATCTATGGCATTTCTATATACCAATAGTCAACTTACAGAAAGAGAGATTAAAAAACAATCCCATTTACCATTACACCAAAAAAATTTAAAAAGCTAGAAATAAACTTAGCGAAGGAGGTAAAAGACCTATACTCGGAAAAACCACAGGACACTGAAAAAAGAGATAGAGGAAGACATAAACAGATGGAAGAACATACCGTGTTCATGGATTGGTAGAATCAACATCATTAAACTGTCCATACTACCCAAAGCAATCTACAGATTCAATGCATTCCCCATTAAAATACCAACAGCATACTTCACAGATCTAGAACAAACTCTTCAACAATTCATCTGGAATAAAAAAAAAAAAAAGACCCCGAATAGCCACAGCAATCCTGAGAAAGAAGAACAAAGTAGATGGGATCTCAATACCAGATATAAAGCTGTATTACAAAGCCAGTGTTCTCAAAACTGCTTGGTACTGGCACAAGAACAGACATATAGACCAATGGAATAGAATAGAGAACCCAAAAATTGACCCAAACCACTATGCTCAATTAATATTTGACAAAGGAGGCAAGAACATACAATGGAGTCAAGACAGTCTCTTCAATAAATTGTGTTGGGAAAATTAGACAGATACATGCAAAAAAAAATGAAACTAGACCACCAACTTATACCATACACAAAAATAAACTCAAAATGGATAAAGGACTTAAACGTAAGAAGGGAAACCATAAAAATCTTAGAGGAATCTATAGGCAGCAAAATCTCAGACATGTGCCGAAGCAATATCTTCACCAATACAGCTCCTAGGGCAATGAAACTAAAGAGAAAATAAACAAATGGGACTACATCAAAATAAAAAAACTTTTGCATAGCAAAAGAAACCAACAAAACAAGAAAGTCCACTGCATGGGAGAACATAATTGCCAATGTTATATCCGATAAGGGCTTAATCTCCAACATTGAGAGGGAACTCTTATAACTTAACAAAAGGAAGATAAGCAACCTGATCAAAAAATGGGCAAAGGATCTAAATAGATACTTTTCGAAAAAGGACATAAGGAAGGCCAAGAGGTATATGAAAACATGTTCAAAGTCACTAATCATCTGAGAGATGCAAATCAAAACGACAATGCAGTACCATCTCACACTGGCCAGAATGACTATCATCAACAAATCAACAACAAGTGCTGACCAGGGTGTGGAGAAAAAGGAACCCTCGTGCACTGCTGGTAGGAGTGCCCTGAAGACTGGTGCAGCCACTGTGGAGAACAGAATGGAGTTCCCTCATAAAACTAAAAATGAAACTCCCATTTGACCCAGTGATCCCACTTCTAGGAATATATCCCAAGAAACTAGTAGAAACATCAGTCAGGAAGGATATATGCACCCCTATGTTCATAGCAGCACAATTCACCATGGCTAAGATTTAGAAGCAGCATCACCAATGGACACAGACACCAGAGGGGTGAGGACATGAGTGGGCGGGGACAGGGGGGCAATGGGGCGATAAGGACACATATGTAATACCTTAATCAATAAAGAAAATAAATAAACGTTTTTTAAAAAAAAAATGAGGCCTAGGTGGGCCCTCACCATCTGGCGGAAAGCCTTGGAGTCCTTGGTCCGGGAGAAGGCTCGGTCGGGCACCCAGCGTGGCACCAGCCCCTCCATGGAGTTGGCCCGTGTCCGCTGCAGCTTGGCCAGCATGGCCTTCTCCTCTTTCTGTGTGGGCAGCATGGGCACAGGCTTAGGAGAGGGGCCCAAAGAAGGCCTCTGCCTGTCCCTCTCCCCGCCTGTCCCTCCCCTGACCCACCCTGGCCTGACCCGTTTCTGGCTGGTGCCCAGGATGAGGAAGGTCTCGATGTGCTGCTCCTTAAGGTACGCGTTGCGCTCGCCGCCGTGGCCTGGCTCCACCTCGTAGTCCCCGTTCAGGTACTGCAGCGTGGCCCGGGTGATGTGGATGCGGCTGTGCGGGTACGAGAGGGTGAGACCTGGGCCCTCCCACCGTGCTCCCATCCTCACCACCTGGACCCAAAACTCACCCGGCCCGGCCCCCCGCCTCCATGTGGTTGGCCAGAGTCACGTCATTGGACCACACATCGAATTGCCATTTCCGCAGGCCAAGGACACCGCAGTGCACGCGCCCGCTGTGGATGCCCACGCGCATGTTCACGTTCACACCTGTCACCTCACGCACCAGCCTGGGAGGAGGTGGCTCTGGCTCAGCTCCTGGCATGGTCTTCCCTACGCCCATCCCAGAGCCCAGGCCTTCTGCTCCCCTCGGGGCCAGGCGGGCAAGGACAGGCCCGACACAGGGCGAAGGAGCACAGCCGTGGCTGGTTGTGGGTAGAGAACTGAATGGGGCTCAAGGACAAATGTTTGAGAACTGGGTTCACCAGCAGGGGTCCAGCAGCATCGGTGGAACTGAGCTAGGAGAGGAGGGATCACGGTTCTCCCCCGGGGCCTGTTCAGCTGGCATTCTCTCCAGCCCTCGACCCCCTCCCCTTGGGTCCCGCTACCCCATCCTCACTGGCCAGAGTCTCAGGGGCCTCCACAGGAGCTGGAGAAAGACCCATCCTCCTCCCCAGGGATGGATCGATCTCAAAGACAGAAACTGGCCCACACTAAGGAGAAACCCTGAGAGCACATCAAAGGGTAGCAGCAGTCTGGGGCACCTTCGGTCCCAGGAAGCCTGGGAGGGGTGCTGCTTACGAGATGGCCTCGATCATGTCCACCCCCATCTCCACACAGCAGTGGGCGTGGTCTGTCCGGGCCTCGGGCAATCCTGACACGCAGTAGTAACAGTCCCCTAAGATCTTGATCCTCAGGCAGTGATTTTCCTAAAAGAGAACAGAGTTGGGGGAGAGTTACCTTACCCTCCTGCCCACCCCGCCTCAGGCCCACCGCCCTCCCGGCAGTCTCTATCTGCCTCCACGCCCCAGGCTGCTGCCAGCCAGGCTGTGCTCCCACCACAGGCCACCTGCCCCAAGCCCCAGCACCCTCACCGCAGCCAGCTTGTCAAACCGGGCAAAGAGCTCATTCAGGGTCATGACCAGCTCCTGCGCAGTGCACTGGGATGCCAGGCTGGTGAAACCTTCGATGTCCGCAAACAGGATGCTGTGGACGATGGGGGAAGACAGGAGGTGCCACATGACCCTCCCAGACTCCCAGACACACACCCCCTCCCTTTTCCTGGCAACCTTCCACCCCACCCTACCTGACGTTGTCATGCTTCTGGATGTAGATCTTATGGAACATCATGTCTTCTTTCTTTGTGTTAATGTCTTCTTTCATCTCCATGGCAACGTGCTGGGGCAACACTGATAGCAGTAGCCGCTCCTAGACCGGTGGTTTTGACAGGGCACCACTGTTTTCCTGGCCTCGCTTTTTTAATCCCTCCTGGTTCCACCACCGTCCCAGAGCCCTCCAAGACTTCTCTGTAGACCTGCGCTTCTCCTCTGGATGGTAAGCCTGCCCATCCTCCGACACAGCCCTCAGCAGACGGACAACCCAGCCCTCTCCGACCACCCTCATTCAACCACACCTCAGACTGCTCCCCTCCACCCTCAGGACGGACACCCCAGGGTCACAGGGCCTCTGAGACACACAGCCATAGAACCATTCACACTGTCCACAGAGCTGTGTGGGGCAGCAGGTCCAACCTGCACGTTATGCAGGTGGAGGTGGGGGAAGGCCCCTCGGGGAGGACAGTCCCACCTGCTGCCGGTTCTCATGCTGCAGGTGCAACCGGGCTTGGATGTAGCCGCGCGTCTCCTGAAAGGCCTGTCGCTGAGACACCTCCGCCGGGTAGTGCGTGCAGATGCCGATGACGTTGGTGCAGAGGAACAGCAGCATGTTGGCACCGAGCTGCAGGAGGGCACAGGGGCCTGGTGACCACCCTGCTCACGCACGGGGGTGACTAGGTTCTGCAGATGAACTCCCTTGGGGAGGAAGGCAGGCATCCTGTGCCATCTGTCCCTAAACTGTCCCCACCCTGCGATACATCTGCCCTACTCACCCCTCCCTTTCTGGATCACTGCGTGGCTAGAAATGAGACCATTACACAGCTCCTGGGAGTGGACGCACAAACCTGGGCAGGCAGATCACGGGACTGAGCCCAGCACACTACGCTTTCCTACCCCACAAAAGTCCTAATCAAAAGACAAATGCTGCCGGGACCGGTTTGGCTCAGTGGATAGAGCGTCGGCTTGGGGACTGAAGGGCCCCGGGTTCGATTCTAGTCAAGGGCATGTACCTTGGTTGCGAGCATATCCCCAGTAGGGGGTGTGCAAGAGGCAGCTGATCGATGACTCTCATTGATATTTCTAACTCCCTATCCCTCTCCCTTCCTCTCTGTACAAAAATCAATAAATATATTAAAAAAAAAAAAAAGACAAATGCTGCTGCTGCTGCACCTGTTTCTCCCTGCAGGACAACGCCCAGGAGGCTGAGCCCTCCATCCTTCAGTGAGTGCCCAGGACCATCCTCTCCTCTCTCCGGGCCTCTGTCTGCTCATACAGAACCCGGAGAGGGAGAAGAGGAAGATCTCTAAGGCCCCTCCTGGCCCTGACAGAATAGTAATCACTGTTATTGTTACAGGAGCTCATTTGTTTGCTACCTACAATGTGCCTAGATATGTGTCTTCTATACATCGACATATGTATTTCTTACAACTCTATAAAGTAACAACACTATAATACTTCATGTGAAAGGTGAGGGACTGAGGCACAAAGAAGCTAAGTATCTTGCCCAAGATCACACAGCTGGTAGTGACTGGTGTGGGACTTGAGTCCAGGGCAGTCAAGACTCAAAAGCTTCTGTCCTAACCCTACTGTACAGTCCAGTCCCAGTGTCCAAGGTTCCCCCTCACTCCATCTACCCAAGCTCTTGAGTCCCAGCCTCAAAGTCCAGGCTTGGAAGTCATGGATTCTACAGACACAAAAAACCCTTCCTAACTGGGATGGGGCGCCACCACGCCCAGCCACCCCCAACACTTGGCCCCATAACCTAGGGCCCCAATCTCAGCATGTCCAACCCTCAACCAGCTTTAGCAGCACGGATTGGAAGCTGGTCTCGGTGCTTCTGGAAATTCAGGGGTTAACCTGGCATTTGCGGCTCCACCCGAGAGTTGGCTGAGACAGGGCTCTGGTTTGGGGCGAAGGGAGGGAAAGAGCACCAACTGGAGGCCGCAAGCAGACCTAGTCTTGCAAACTGGGCAGGTCACTTAATCTCTGGGGCCGCAGTTTCACTTTTCTTGGGTCAGATGGAGGAGGGTCTGGCTAACCCCTGAGCCATTTCCAGCTCTGACCCTCTGCCATTGGCCTCCTGGTCTCCCTTCCCAGTGCAGATTCCAAGCCCGCCCCCTCCCAGCTGCAGGGGTGAAGAGGGGGGCACACTATCTCCCTCAGGGGTTTCTAAGAATAGCCCCTAGTGGAGGAGAAGTAAAGGGGGGGGCCCCCCCACAAACCAAGCAACTTCCCTTCCTGGCCCCAGGAGCCCAAGAGGAAAATGTGAGTCATGATAGAGGGAAGGGGAAGGGGGACGAGAGACCGAAATAGATCTGTACACAGACCCCTATCGAACTGTGAGAAGAAATGGATGCCAGGGCACTGCAGGAGACGCCAAGTGGGGCGGAGTTAACTGGGTGAAACTCTCAGTGTGTCTGAGTGAGGGGGTCAGAGACTCAAGGCTTCTTCCCGGGACTATGAGCGAGGCTGGATCTGGGAAAGGGTTTCCTAAGAGCCTAGAAAGGAGGCCACATCCCCACCCTACTCAGAACCCACAGCCAACTGGGTGCAGGGAACGGGCCTCAGCTCACAGAGGAGGTAGGGAAACCCTAGCCCTGGCACCAGCACAGGGGCAGGGCGCCTTTCTCCACTCCCCCGAAGAATGTGCTCGCTGGGCCCCCCGGGTGAGGCTGCAGCCAGGTGCCCCTGCGGAGGCCGGCGGGAGGCTGGCATAGTCCTGGCCTTCATGGGACTGGGCCTCCCCAGTCAGGCTCTGGGCACCAGTCCAGCTGAGAGCAGAAAAGAGGCACCCACCCACCCAGAGATGGGTGGGAGGGGAAGGGAGGCACCACCTCCGAGCTCCTCCTCCCCCAGAAGGCAGTCCAAGTCCAACGCTATCTTGGAGGGAAGTAGGGGGCTAGGAGGGGCACAAGGACCCTGGCCCTTTAAGAGGCCTGACAGTGCCCTGCAGGCACATGCTCCACAAACAAAAGGGCTATAAAGTTACTTTTAAAAAGGTACACTCTGTTCTGGGAGGCAGGCTAGGCTGGGAAGGGCATCAGGCCAGAGCACCCAGCTTCTCACCCTGGGAACCCCAGGCAACTTCCTCTTTGTGGGTGGGGCTTAGGGTGGGCTACGGGCCACAAGCCCTGGGCCAGGTGGAGGCCGACTCCCTCACACCTTGAACACAGAGGTCTCCACCATCAAAATCAGGGTGCCAACGGCAGGGTCACGAGGTGTGCTGGCTGGGGGGCTGTGCCCATAGCAGCCCCTTGAAGGATCACCTGGCAAGACCGCCTGGTCTACTCCCTGGTCAAGGGGACGGCACGAGACGGCCGATTCCGCACGCTCACGTCTCTCTGACAGGGACTTCCTGGATGCCCCTTCGCCGGGTCCCCGCACCTGAGGCGTGCCCCACACCTCCGTGCCCCACGTGAGAAAGCTGAGCCGCCCTGCCCTGCCGTTAGAGTCACTCTGGGAGAGGGTGGGGCCCGAGCAGCAACACCATGAGGCAGACACTATTTTTATCCCTGTCTTATGGACTGGGAAACGAAGGCCGGGAGCGGCACGGTTAGCTGTCCAGGATCTCACAGAGAAGAATGACCAGGTCCTCCTGCAGCCAAGCCTTTCTCACTCAACTCCATGTCAAGCCCACCTCATCGACCGCTCAACTCCGAGGCAGCAGCCAGCACAGGGGGAAAACCTGAAGGCAGAGCCGCCAGACCCTTGGTGCCCAGTGGGAAAGGGAGGGCGAGAGGAGCTCAGACCCTCACACCTCTCTTCTCCAGTCCAACCCCATTCAGACCACCCCAGCCCAGGAGCTAGCTGACCCACTCTTCACCTTCCCTGTCCCCCCAGAGAGCCCTGGTCCGGGAGAGGGGCAACTCCGCCCTTGCTAACTCCATCAAAACCTGCCCGCTTCCTCCAGATCGCCACCTGGAGCTACATTTCGGAGATGGCACCAGGGACTGAGTCTCAGGTGTCAACTGGGAGCCAGACATGTCAACGCCCGGATGGTCACCTACACTGGCCTCCGGGCCTGAAACAGCTCCCCTCGAGCCTCCCATTATGTCACTATGGGCTACGTTACACTGTTTCAAGGGCCTTAGCCAAAGAGCTGTAGACTGGGGCCCACAAAGAGAATACAGGCTTGGGTATGGGAGGCCTCCCTCCTCTCAAGACTGGCCTCTTGCCCTAACCGGTTTGGCTCAGTGGATAAAGCGTCGGCCTGTGGACTGAAGGGTCCCAGGCTCGATTCCGGTCAAGGGCATGAACCTTGGTTGCGGGCACATCCGCAGTAGGGAGTTTGCAGGAGGCAGCTGGTCAATGTTTCTCTCTCATCGATGTTTCTATCTCTCTATCCCTCTTCTTCTCCCTTCCTCTCTGTAAAAAAAAAAAAAATCAATAAAATATATTTTTTTAAATGTGGTATATATTTTAAAAATATCTGGCTGCCTTGGAGGACAAACTTCCTTGTCAGCTCTCTTAACAGAAGTTTATTTAAATAAAAAAAGAGTGCCCTCTGCCCCAGATCACAAGGGAGGCCAACCCCTGAAGCTTGACCTCCCATCACTCGCCCATCTTCCCAGACGTAGCCAGACATCCCTGTGCCCCACCGCCACCCATGACTCACCCACCCGCGGTTACCAGACCCCTTCTCATTCTCAGCCTGGTGCCCCCATACCTGTCTTCCCGGCCACCCACCTGCTTCCAGAGGAAGGCGTCACCACGGTTGAGTTGCCAAGCCAAGATCAAATGCAAGACGGAGAGGCCCAGGCCACTGAAGACAGCTGCCCGCATGCGGATGGGCAGGAGCGTGTAGGTGATGTAGACGAAGAACACGGGGCACCAGAGGCCCGCGGACGGGCTGTGGGGGTTGGCTGCCAAGGCGCCCCCAACCTGCACGGCCGCCAGGATGCCCAGCACCACGTAGCTCACCACCCACATGGAGTCCTGGCGGAAGCTGTGCTGGTTGCACACCACCATGAGCACCACGAAGAGGACGGCCGCGCAGGCCAGCAGGGCCACGTAGGCAGGCTGAGGGCGGGCGGGCGCAGCGTGGAAGGCCAGCAGCACGGCGGTGAGCAGCACGAGCACCGCCATCAGCAGCGTGAGGCTGCTCTGGTTCATCTGGAAGAAGTACCGCTGGTACAGGCGCTCCAGCTTGGCCGAGCGGAACTGCTTGGACTGGAACACCTGCACCAGCCGGCGCCAGCAGGACCGCCTGCTCCTGGGTGCTCCCTCGGGCGCCACCTCGGCCGCCCCGACCGCCACGGTCGTCTCAGGGTCCTCAAAGCCCAGGGCCACGGCCCGCAGCCCCAGCTCAGTGCCCTTGCCGGGGCCACCCCTCGGGATAAAGGGCTCCTCCTGCCAGGGGCACTGGGGCGGGGCTGCGGGGGGCGGGCTGGGCGGCTGTGCATCCCGGAGGCAGCTCATGTAGCGGGGTGCGCAGAGGCCACCGGTCCGAGTCCTGTGACGAGGGCGCTTCTGCCCATTGCGTTCCCCCCAGGCCGTTTTCCGTTCGTCCACTTTGGGGACCAGAAGGCCGCTAAACCATGACATGCTGCGGGGAGGAAAAGAACGGGACAGTGTTAACACCATCATCACGGCCAGCCACCACCAGAAGCTGTGATTAACCGAGCATTTCCCATTGCCAAGGGCAGTGCTTCAGACACACCATCCTCACAAACTGACCCGGAGGGAGACCTCGGTATCCCCCCTCAACAGGAAGAGAACGGAGACAGAGGGAGGTGCGGTCACTTGCCACATCAAGTGTGAGGACTAAGATTGTAACCCAAATCTGTCTGATTCCAAAGCAGTGCGTTCACCTCTTCCCTAAAAGGCACAGATTTCCTGGTGATTACAAATGGCAGCGCCCGTGTCAGCGAGCAAAGCTACCCTGGGCCCGGGGACAAGCACCAGCCACACCAGCACCATGTGGCCCGTGGCGTCCCAGTGGAGCCTATCCCAATTTTTTCAACAGAAGCTGAAAACAAGCATGTGGATTTCAATGAGAAATCTCCTGATTTTTAAATGTTGGCAAGTAACTCACATTTTTCAATGCAGCAAACCAAATAAATCAAGTCCATGGAATGGGTTCCGCCTGGGAGCTGCCCGTCGGTGTGACCTCTGTACAAAAGGGAATCTCTCCACATCCTTCCCCATCGCCCTCATGCACACACTCGCGCACACAGAGGCACACCTCGCCGAGCGGAATCCAGCTTCACCCTCAGGTCACGGCTTACATGGGACTTCCCCAGGAAAGATGTCCCAGCTGAGTTTGGTTCCCTGTTCACCCTCCGTGCATTTCCTCCATGCTCCTTGTCGCAATTGTAATTAAATCACCCTTTAACGTGTGTATCCTCTGACGATACATAGAGCGCATCTACTTTGCTCAGTGTTTTAGCCCCAACACCAAGTGCTACCCTTGGCTCGTAGGAGGGACTCAATAAATGGATGTTGAAAAGATAGAAAGCTCAAAGGCTTTGGTAGAGAGCAGCTGACGTGAAATAATGATAATATTATGATCCTTCATCTCCCTCACGCACTCCAGCCCTCTGAGCTGGTCCCCGGTACACGACGCACAGGCCAGCCTGGGACCTTGCTGCTTGCTGTTCCCTCTGCCCGGGATGAGAGCTCCTCGGCTCACAGCTCAAATGTTCCCTTATCATGAGTGTTCCCTGACCACTCTATTAAAATAGCAACCCCCTTCCCGGAGCCCCTATCTCTCTTCCTAGCTTTATGCCTTATTTTTCTCGGCAGCGCTTATCAGCAACTGCCACTCTATACACTCCTCTTATGTGCTTGTCTGCAACCTCCCAGGGTCCAAATACATGTTCGTTGAGTAGGTGAATGGGCGGGTGGGTGGATTGGGTAACACTCCCATGCACTTTCTCTGTGCCTTAAACTTTTCAGGGTCCTTTTTATAGCCCTAATTCCATCTCATCTTCACCAAAACCCTATGAAGCTGCCCTGTGGCCACCTGGGCACAGGACAGATTTGACAGGGGGAAAACTAAGTCCCACTGCAGTTCTATAGGGCTGGCCCACGTTACAGAGATCGTGAGTAACCAAATCAGCCCCCGAGCTCAGGTCTCCTGGAGTGAAGTGTCTTAACCTGGGTAGGAGGACTCCATGCCAACCCCCTCCACGTGTCTCCCAGCTGAGCCTGGCTCCAGAGGTGAGGATGAAAGCACTGCCATGCAGGATGCCTGTGTGCCCACCAGTGCTACATCCTCCATGCCCACAGGGCACCCGGGGAGTCCTTGAACTTAAACCTGCCATCAGCAGCAGGAGATTTGTACTCACGAGGGGACTGACACAGGGAGAGTGCCCAGGGCTGGCCCTCGGTGGCCACAGGACCGGCCCCTCCAGCCAGACAAGCTGTGCTCCAATCAGACACCCAGGGGCCCACAAAGCAGAATGCAAACTGCGATCTCTCTGCACAGAGGACACCCCCACCTCTGGCTCACCCTCAGCCCAGTGTTCTTGCATCCCTTCTCCCACACCCCACAAGCGCGCGGCGCACTCCTTAACATCACCAGCAGCACCGTATGGAGAGGCAGTCAGAGACCCAAGACTTCCGATCGGGGTGTTATTCGCAAAAGGTCACCAAAGCCTAGCTCTCCGAGGCACTTCATGAGAAGCGTGATCTTTGGAGAGAGACCAGGTTTCGGACCTTATTGCGATTAATTGCTATCTTCACCGCCTCTGGCAAGTTGCTTAATCTCCCTGGCTCAGTTTCTTCCTCAGTGCAATGGGAACGGCTTGAGTTGTGAGGAAAGACTCTAACAGTACCTGTCACGTAGCACACACTCAACAAATAGTTCTCCTCTCGCCCCACGCCGCTTTGAACCCAAAACACCCCGTGTTCGACAGACGGAATGGCAGGAAAGTCATGAACAAGAACACCCATCTCCCCAGCCAGTCAGACGCCCGGTTCTGTCCGTCCCTGTGACCCCAGCTGTCAGTCCCCGGAGCTGCTGGAGACAGAGCCCAGAGTGAGCAGGTTTCCCACCCCACCCCACCCCATGATCCTTTGCCTTCGTCTCCTCCCCCTCACCCAGTCCCTTGACCTGTGACTATCCCCACCAGCACCGCGGGCCCAGAACTCTGCTCCCAAAGGACCTGCTGCTGGCCGCCTTCCCAGCCCCTGGAAGCGCATCCTCACATCTGCTCACCCCCCGGGGGACAGGGCAGAGGCTGTCCAGGGGAACACATGACCCTCCCCAGCACACACTGCCTCCCGCGAGGGGAGAGCTTCGGAGCTCTGTAATTGTCCAACTGCAACCATCCCGCCCCGGCTCCGCTCCAGGCACTGCCCATCTTGGAGAACTCGCCCCGTGTCAGGCTGGCATGGCAGGGAACAGGGGAGGGCACTGTTTAAAGCCACAAAACTTCCCTATATGGTCCCTCCGTCCTCCTTGTCCAGGAACCCATCACGATGAGCCACAGACCACCTCCCTGTTCCCCAGAGACAGGCTCCTGAGCGTGTGCCAGCAACGTCCTCCTCCCCTGGCTCTTCACGCTTACAGATCTGCCGCTCCAGGCACCGTGGGCTCCCACACGTCCATTCAGCCCCGCGGGCAGAGGCCCAGTGCTTCCCATACCTCAGGTCCCTCCCAAACCTTGATCCGCCAGCCTGAAACTCAAAGTCTACAGTGGGCCAAGGCCCAGCCCCAAGGATGGCTCTCTGTTCACCGCTTTGCCCAAACCTTCTCCCCGGCCACTTCCTGTCCACCCTCTCTCCAGGGCCCCTCTGCCCCTGCCCTCCTTGGCAAAAGGAGGCCCCAAGGGAGTTCATATGACTTCAGAAAGTTCATGGCAGAAGGCACTGCCCGGGCAGGGCCCTCCAGGGCCAGCACCACCCACCATGCTGGGACATGGGCCTCAATTCCAGGCCTTTCCAGATGGAGAGGAGCAGGAGGTCCAGCATTGCCTCCGCCTTGCTTCCCCAGCCCTTGGTCTCCCTAAAGACTGCAGAAGGCTCCCACCTCCACTCCCAACCCCACCAGCCGACCCAGCGGCCCCACCTCGCAGGACAGTCTGGTGTGGGGAGAGCCCCACCGCCTGACCGGCTCTAGCTTTGCACTAAGGCCCCAGAGCCGGCTCTCCGGTCCGCTCGGGGCCCTCGGTGCAGCGGCCCGGGCACCTCCCCTCCCTTGCATTCCAAGATCTGGGGGGAGAAGAGGGAGTCTTTGCAGACCGAGGCATCCCTCCCTCCGCCCAGGCTGCCTCTCCTTCCCCGAAAACCCGAACTCGGAGGCTCGCCGCGCCGCTCCAGCCTCCGGACGGCGCCTCCCCAGCACGCCTCTCCCCGGCCGGGAACCGGCTCCGGTGGAGGAGGAAGGGACGCGTGCGGCGGGGTGTGGGGGCCGCGAAGCCGGAGCCCCCCATCTCCTCCCCGGCCGCCTTCCGCCCGCCCCCCGCGGGCTCCGGGCTCCCCGCAAACACTCCGACGTCCGACCACCCGCTTCCGCGCCCCCCGAGACACTCGGGGAGCCGCCGCGCGGGAGTCCCCCCGCCGCCGCCGAGCGCCGCTGCCCCCGCGCCCCGGCGGGCGCGCCTCACCTGCCGGCCGGGGTCGGCGCCTCCCCCGGGCCCCCGCCCCGCCGCCCCCGCGGGCTCCGGCCGGCGGGCGGGGCGCCCCGCGGTCCTGCTCCGAGCCCGCGCGTCCCGGCCGTCCCTCCGGCCGCCAGCCGCCCGCACGGCCCGCGCCCCCTCCGCGCTGTCCAGCGCGGCCGCCCTCTACCCCGGATCCAGAAGTCCCCTCCCCGCCGCGCCCGGCTCCCGCCTTAAAGGCGCAGCGCCTTTTGTCTGGCTCCCCTCCCCCCCAGACGCCGGGCCGGCGGCCGCACCGGCTCCCGGGAGCGGGGAAGGGGCGGTACCGACCGAAGGAGGCGCCCCGGCCTCCCGCGCGCCCCCTCCTCGCCTCTCCTCTGCTCGCTCCCTCCCCCGGTCCCCGGAGAACAAGCGGCCTCTGTTCTGGGATCAAGACCCCGGGGGGCAGGGGGCCGGCTGGCTCCCGGCTGCTTCCACCCACCAGGGGCTGCATTCTGCAGCCAGCCTTCTCCCGCCACCCTCACTCGCCCCTGGGGTCTCCCCGAGCCCGCACACACACACCCGCGCAGCGATCCCTTCCCCGCCCCCCTGCCCCTGCCCTGCACAAGGGGGGTCGGCTTCTGGGCTATCGGGGACCCTTGGGCCTGCACCGGCACTGGGCGCCCACCCCTCACCCCATCCCACCGGCCTCCCCTGCCGAGCCCCCACCCCCACCCCCACCCCCGCCGGCCGCGGCCCCGCTCCCTCCCGCGGGAACTCTGTTTAATAATTAATTAAGATTTCATTCCACTAGGCGCCAGGTGTGCGCAGTCTGCTTCCCCGCTCACCGCTTTCTCCCTCCTCCCCCAGCTCCCTGGGGCACCGGCCGCCGAGCGAACCCACTGCGCCCAGGGCCCAGCAGGGGGACTGAGGGACTGGGCACTCTCCGAGCTGCCCGCCCGCGGGCTGCACTCAGTCTGCGGAGCTTCTCCTGGCACCTGGCAACCTGCATCGTCCCTCCCCCAGCACTTTTTACCCAAAGGGTAGTGCTCCCCTGCTTGGGGGAGGGTGCGGGGGGAGAGGAGTGAAGAGAGGGTGGTGAAAGGCTCGGGAACTGAGAAATTGTTTGGGACTTTATTTTCCACGTTTCCAAGCACGGAGGAGTAACCCAAGTTACCTGGGTGATGGGGAAATCTTGTGCAAGCTGCTTTAACCCTTTGAAGGTTAAACCAGATGTGGGAAGAGGGTTGCATTCGCGGGATGTAGGTAAGTCTGACACGGTAGAGGGGGTGCCATGCTGCCAGAGCTGGGAAGGGGGCAGCTTTCCTGACATTCCTTGAAGACCACTACCATCACCCCTTTGTCTCAGCCGGACCTGTAGCTCCTCCCCTGGGAGTCCCTTCCCCACCCAAGGTCACACAACCTAGATATCTCAGGAGATTGCCTCCTCAGACCCAGCTCTCCCTACATTCTTGTCCTTCAAAGTCCAGTACCCATGTCCAATACCCACTGGGATTCTTAAACCCAGGACACAGCTTAAGGCAAGCAAGAGGGGGAAAGAATTAGGAAAATGCATTTCCCTCAATGAGCAGGCATATACTGTATAACTGCCTACTGTATACACTTACTCTCTTGGAGACTGGTCTATGACATGGGGCTGAAACTACCTGCCTCGTCTTTCTTACAGGATTTTGAGGAATCGACTAGAAAAGCGTTGGTTAGAAAGTTTGAGAGAGGGATCAGTTATTCTACCATGTATGGTTCTCAGTTGTGCAATTTATTTATTTATTTTTTAAATATATTTTATTGATTTTTTTTTTTTTACAGAGAGGAAGGGAGAGAGAGATAGAGAGCTAGAAACATCGATGAGAGAGAAACAGCGACCAGCTGCCTCTTGCACACCTCTTACCAGGGATGTGCCCGCAACCAATGTACATGCCCTTGACCGGAATCGAACCTGGGACCTTTCAGTTCGCAAATCGACGCTCTACCACTGAGCCAAACTGGCTTCGGCATCAGTTGTGCATTTTAACCTTTGGGGCCTTTTTGCCTGACTTCTTCCTTCAAGTGGCCAGTGCTCTCACCGCTATTAAAATGTCCTCCCTAAGCTGA
The DNA here is from genome assembly GCF_014108245.1 of Pipistrellus kuhlii. Lineage (NCBI taxonomy): Eukaryota > Metazoa > Chordata > Mammalia > Chiroptera > Vespertilionidae > Pipistrellus > Pipistrellus kuhlii. Next base: position 41,544,528 of record NW_023425529.1, read on the forward strand.
ATCCAGTATCTGCCATTTACCTCTTAGAGTAGAGGTGTCAAACTCAATCAGAGAAGGGGCCAAAATCTAAAATCCAGCCTAAATCCCGGGCCGAATGGTTTACTGAACAGTCATAAACTGTCATTGTGATGGAAACGCAGCGGAGTGCAGTGATGACAGCGCGGTGCGGGCCACATTGCAAGGCCTGGCGGGACGGATTTGGCCCGTGGGCCTTGTGTTTGACACATGTGTCTTAGAGACTTAGACTAATGTGTTTATGGGCCATATGGGGGAAATGCAGTAGACAATTAAGAAAAAGAAATGTGTGCCCTGTGACATTTATGTTTTGGAAAGGAAGGATCAGTCCTTTGTTTATTTTAGAATGAAAAACATTTTGGACGCCACTCAAGTAAGCTGGATAAATAAATATGTTAGGGGTCCACCTCTGAGCAATTTAAATCACACTGGCTTCTTCTACCTTAGAGTAGGTGTGAGTCCTGTCTCTTGAATTCCATTTCCCGTTACTGAAGGGCAAACACCATGGGGACCTTACCCTATTGGCGGTTCGGGCCTTAAAAATGATTCTAGTCTCTTACTTCATTGATGGTGCTAGGCACATCGGAAATACTCAATTACTGAATCTTTAAGTGTATAGGATATTAGAGCCGAAGAGGTCATAAAAATGACCTAATTCCGCTGCTATGCGATTGGTAATTATATAGCATGTCCTATGTGCTGAGTATTATTCTAAGTCCTCCTAATTCAGCTTCACAATACTATTATTATCACCCTCCTCAGGGATGGGAAAAGGGAGGCACAGAGAGGGTCAATAGTTTCTCCAAGGTCAGAGAGGAAGTGGTAGGTTCAGATTCTGAACGCTGCAGTCTCGCTTCAGAGTCTGTGTTTATGACCACTATGCTAAACCGAATAAGGAAAACCAAGTCCCTGAGTTGGGGGTGACGTGCCCAGGTCACATAGCTGGAAGGTAGCAGAAGCAGGACCAAAACTCATAGCCACTCACCCAACTCACTCTCTTTCCACTCTGCCTCACTATGTGTCTGTATATATCACAGACATGAGTTGTGCCAGGCCTTCCCTGACGTCTCCTCAGAAGCACATTCTTCTGCCGGTGGGAGGACTTTATCCCCATTTTGCTGTGGGGAGTGTGTACATTGAAGGATGGGGACAATGGGCCCTGGATCTCCAGCTTCATGACCTAAATACTGGGAGTACTGCTGCTACTTACCAATTGCAAAGGGCCAATCCCCTCGAAAAGTATAAGCCTCCCCCCGCCCCCTCCATGATGGAGAATTGCACACGGGGAACATATTCAATATTTCACTCAAGTCATCTACCTCTGAAATGTAGCCAGGCTGTTTAAAAAAGCTCCCAGGTGAGTAGCTTGGTGGGAAACATAGACTCTCTGAGAAACAGACGTACTCTAAGTCCCTAAAAAAAAAGGTACACTTAGCAGAACATCATGAAATATTAATATATTAAAATAACTAAATACAAAATGTTGTGCTATGCCAGAGCTAATAGAGGCTAGAATAGCAGGCACCAAAGTTTTAGGGAAGAAAAAAAAAAATATATATATATATATATATATATATATATATATATATATATATATATATATATTATATATATATATATATATAGTAAAAGCCTTAAAAATTGAGAAAATCCTATCTTTTTATTTTTCTTTGAAGTGGGACAACCTGGCTATTACTCAATTTTCATGGCAGAACACCTTGATCCAGCTTGTGGCACACCAGCCCTGCTTAGTTTGAGAACCACTACAATAAGTAAAATATTCAGAAAGAACCTCGTTATCCCAGCATAGAAAATAAACAGCAAGGCAGGGATCAACTGGAAGGTGTTAACTCTGACCAACGAGAAGAAAAAAGAGAGAGCGAGGCAGCTGGCCTGAACTATTTCTGTTTCTCCAAGTCTAACTTGGTCTCGGTGACCTTGGTTTTTCTAATACAGACCACAGTCACAGAGAGATGCAGTCTCAACCCCTCATTTTCAGGAAGAGGAAATTCCTACCAGGAGAGTGTATTATATGTAAATGCAAGTTCCATATAGCCCTAAGTGCATCTGGACAACACTATAAATATCCAGTGCTGGAAACACCCTGAAGCGTAACAGAGGGACAGGCCTGAGTCCCCTGAGCCTTCCCCGGGTTGTTTGGGAAACAGCTAAGCGAGCCTCTGCCTTCTCCCTTTACAGAGCAAGGATCCTTTTACAGTGCACAGAACCACTTCCTAGCTTTCCTGTCTTAAAGATCAGATTTCTGCAGATTACATTTTCTCAAAGTAGGAAAGATGTGTAAAGACAGCTCACATCCATTCAATCCGGCAATTGTACACTGTCTGCTTCATCGTCCCTAACACGGCTGCTGCTCCCACCGCTGCCCACAGACCCATGCTTCCTCTAGGTCCCAGGGGTAGAGCGAGTGTGGGCCACCACCAGTCCCACAACCACCAACACCCACAGGAGTGGAATTACTGACTGCAGACTCCAGAGAGATACAAACTTCCCTCTCCGTTCCTTAGTTCCCTGTCATTCATCCATTCATTCTTTCCACAAATGTTTATTGAGCGCCTGCAATGTGCCAGGTACTGTTCTATCAGCAGGTGCTTGGGATACGGTCATTGAACTCAGCAGACTGGCTTCCTAGTCTCATGGAGCTTGTCTTCTAGTGGGAGGAGACAAGAAAAAGGGAATAGTTGAAAAGATAGTTGATAGTGATAAATGCAATGATGACAACTAGAAGTGAGGACGGATAGAAAATGACTAGGGGAGAAACCTAGGTTCGGTTGTCCAGAGGCCTCTCTAAAGAAGCGACATTTACAAAGAGACCTAAATGACAAGGAATCGGTCATGCAAAGAACCTGGGTAAAGAACATTCCAGGCAGCCGGGACCGGTTTGGCTCAATGGATAGAGCATCGGCTTGGGGACTGAAAGGTCCCAGGTTCGATTCCCGTCAAGGGCATGTACCTTGGTTGCGGGCACATCCCCAGTAGGGAGTGTGCAAGAGGCAGCTGATCGATGACTCTCTCTCATTGATGTTTCTGACTCTCTATCTCTCTCCCTTCCTCTCTGTACAAAATCAATAAAATATATTTTTTTAAAAAGAAAAAAAAAAGAATGAGTTAGGGAAGTAGTTTCCTGCTCTTAAGCAGGACAACCAATTAAAAAAAAAACATTTAAAAAATAAAAAATAAATAAATAAAATAAATAAATAAATAAATAAGAACATTCCAGGCAGAGGCGACAGCTCTTGCAAAAGCACTAAGGCAACAGGCAAGCCCACTGTGTGCAAGAAACAAAGAAAGTCCGGGAGGCTGAAGCCCGAGTGTGTTGGTGGCAGATGAGGTCAGAGAAGGAGGCATGCCCGAGCTAGTGCACTGCTCAGAGGCCAGGGTGAGGAGTTTGGATTTCATTCAATGTGAAAGGACAAAGCTTTAAAAGATGCTAAGCTCGGAAGTCACATAATCTGATTAATGATTTTAAAAGCTCATGTTGGCTGCTGGGTGGACAATAAATCCAGGGATCAAGAGATGCAAGGGAGACCACTTAGGTATTACAATATAATGGTCCGGGTAGAAAGAGGATGACAATAGGGGACTGATGAGAAGTAGGATTCAGGAAATATTTTGTAGTTGGAATAACCTAATGACTGACATTGGTTCCCTCGGCATGGCTCATCTATATCAAATAATTCTAGAAAACTGACAATATTTATCGAGCACCTACTGTATGCTAGGCATTGGAAGTTACAGAAGACAAACACCAACTCCTCTTGCCCTACTGCCATAGGGAGCTCTAAGTTGGGGAAACTACTGCCCGTTCCAACCCCGCCCCATTTTCAGGGCCAGAGGCACACCCTTCACCCCTCTGCACTCTACTCCACTGCAGAGCTGCGGTTGATGGTGTCTGAGGAGTGTTTACAGCTGGAGAATTGATGCCATAAAAAAAAGAGTCCAAAGTTCTCCCAACATCTCAGAGCGAAAACCAGGGTAGCCCAAAGCTCTAACACTGGGGAGATGGTGCCGCAGAGCCTCAAGGACGAGAGAAACCTGTTGGTGCCCGCACCACTGTCCATCTTTTTCTGGGTGTCCAGAGACTCGCCTGCCAGAGCTCCAGACAAGCCAGACTTCCTCTACTACCCTGTCTTCATGCAATTCCCCCAAGCTTCCTGCATCGATTTCTGGGTCTCGTGTGCCCTCTGATGGCACCTCCCTGACACTGCAGCCCATTGTTAATCTCAGCTTTTCACTACTCAGTCTGCAAATCTCTCTGGCTACATGCTCCCAGGAGCCATATGGGGAATTCCAGAACTTGTCAGGAGGGCTGGAAATGCCATTAAGGCAAAGGGCCACATAAGTTTCTGAGTCTTTAAAAAAATTTTTATTGATTTTTTACAGAGAGGAAGGGAGAGGAATAGAGAGCCAGAAACATCGATGAGAGAGAAACATCGACCAGCTGCCTCCTGCACATCCCCCACCAGGGATGTGCCCACAACCAATGTACATGCCCTTGACCGGAATTGAACCTGAGACCCTTCAGTTCGCAGGCCGATGCTCTATCCACTGAGCCAAACCGGTTTTGTCGGTTTCTGAGTCTTAGAGGCATGAGCTAGCTTTCCATCTATTACCAGGTTCATCTTTTGCTTGTGAGTTAAACAATTTTTGAGCACCTATTGTGGGCTGATCCCAGACAACATGTGCAAAGCTCAGAGCTTTAAGTCACCAGGGCTTTGAGTCTGGTGGTGGTAAAGTAAAGGAGCTAGAGCAATTTAAAATTCATTCTATATCGTCAAGGGCAGTGTATCCAGTGACAGTGGCCCCAAATCAGACTTATCCATGGTTCCGGCTGCCTAATTTCCCTTTGTTCCCGCCCTTTCTTAGAGCCTGATACTTTGGCCTTTTTTTTTTTCTTTTTTTTAATATATTTTATTGATTTTGTACAGAGAGGAAGGGAGAGAGAAACATCGATGAGAGAGAGTCATCGATCAGCTGCCTCTTGCACACCCCCTACTGGGGATATGCCCGCAACCAAGGTACATGCCCTTGACCGGAATCGAACCCGGGACCTTTCAGTCCCCAAGCCGACGCTCTATCCATTGAGCCAAACCGGTTTCGGCTACTCTGGCCTTTCTATCAACTACGTGAGCAACTATCCTTCCAATACATGTCTTTTCTGCTTGAATTAGTTGGAGTCTGTTTCTGCAATCAAAAAAATCACTGGTACATTGAACAGTTGATCAAATTTCTCTGAACCTTAGCTTCCTCCTCAGCAAAATGGGTTGATAACAATGACTTCCATGTGCAAAGCTGTTTATTATATGTGTATTAATTATCTATTGCTGCATAACAAATTACCATACATTTGGCCGCTTAAAACAGCACACAATTTCTATGGATCAGGAGTCTGAGCATGGCTTGGCTAGGTGCTCAGGATCCCACAAAGCTGCCATCAAGGTGTCAGGCAAGGTTGAAGTCTCATCTGAAGCTCGCATGAGGAAGAATAACTTCTAAACTCAGGTGGTTATTGACAGGACTCAGTACCTGCAGGATGTTGGACTGAGGATCTCAGCTTCTTGCCACATGGGTCTCTCCAACACAGCAGTTCACTTCATCAAAGCCATCAAGGGAGAGTCTTGCTGGCACGATGAAAGTCACAATCTCTGGTAACCTAATCACAGAAATGTCATTCCATCTAGTTCATAGAACTTATGCTGCGGTCTATGAATTAGAAGCAAGTCACAAGGTCAGCCCATAGGTAAGAGGAGGGGATTACCCAAGGGCATGAATACCCAATGATAGGGATCATTGGGTGTAGGGAGTGGCTATAGGGTTAAGCCTCGGATTGACCTGTGGCAGGGCCACAAACAAGTCCCAGCTGGGAGGGCAGAGCCCTCCTAGCATATTTAAGCCTGACCTTATAGTCCTCCCTAGTTCCTTTCTAGGTGGCTAATGGGCTGTGGGAGGTGCAGCAAGTGCTGCCAAACAAGGTGAAACTCAGAAGAACATTGTAAACATGTTGACCACTTCCCTTATTTTGCTTTGTGTGCTTTGACTATAAAATAAAGCTTCAGCTTGCAGGGTGGGTCTCTCTGTGTCCTCATCCAGGCACAAGAGATCCACCTAGCCCCAGCTGTATTCTCTTGTCTTCTTTAATCCTTCACTGCCCCTCCTCAGGCTCACCAAACCTGGCTGGGCTGAGTGTGGTTCAATTGGGACTATCTTGAAGTCAGCCTGCCTCAGGAGATAACTGTTAGTCATCATTCAAGACCTTGTTCAAAATCTCACTTTCTTCCTGAGGGCTTTTCAAGTCTCTCCTCAATCCAAGCCCCTCTTACAAATGGGGAAACTTGAAAATGTACTGGTTATTAAATGAGATTTTTTTTTTTAATTGTGTTAGGAGGGATGGTGTTAATTTGGTGCTGTGTGACATTCTTTTCAAGAAATACTAGTGGGAGAGCTCTGGCTAGTATGGCTCAGTTGGTGTCACCTGGACACCAAAAGGTGGTGGTTTCAATTCCTGGTCAGAGTACATACTCAGGTTGGGGATTCAATCCCTAGTTGGGGCATGAGTGAGAGGCAACCAATTGATGTTTCTCTCTCATGTTGATGTTTCTTTCTCTCCCTTTCTCTTTCTAACATAAAAATTAATTATTATTATAATAAATATTTTTTAAAATATATTTTATTGATTTTGTACAGAGAGGAAGGGAGAGAGATAGCAAGTTAGAAACATCGATGAGAGAGAGTCATCGATCAGCTGCCTCTTGCACACCCCCTACTAGGGATGTGCCTGCAACCAAGGTACATGCCCTTGACCGGATTCGAACCCAGGACCCTTCAGTTCTCAGACTGATGCTCTATCCACTGAGCCAAACTGGTTAGGATGGTGCTCACTTAAAAAAAAATACTTTAGAGTAGTAAAGAGAGAGTCATAGGTCATTCTTCCTTTTTTTCCCAATCCCCATGACTAAGTAATTGCCATGGAAAAAGTTGCTTTTGCTCTTACCAAAATTGTTCAGGAAGCCAACGTAAGGGGTGAGCTGAACTGAAAGGAATAATATTTAACAAATATCATACTCCCTCATCTCAGGTTTAGAGGGCTCCCATTTTAGGGTTGTGTCCACAGATATATAATTCAAGAAAGGTCTTCCGCCACCCCTGAACAAAGACTGTGGGTGGAGATGGTTGTCGTTGATTATTGTCATCAATAAAAAAGTGGTATTCAATATGTGGCATTTCCCCTTCAGATCAGGAAGAGAAAGGATCCAGAGAAATCCCAGGGTGGAGAACCAACTCCCAGAAATTGGTTACCACCTTGCTCGTTGCCAGCCCCATCACAGAGACATGGGGGACCGACCCTCAGAACCAAAATTCTCTTTTTTCTTTTTTTTCCCCTTATTTTTTTTTATTAAGGTATAATATGTGTACATACCTTACCAGTCCCACCCCACCCTCACTCCCATACATGCCCACCCTCCCCAGAGTTTTTTGTCCATTGCTTATACTTACATGCTTGCATACAAGACCTTCGGTTGATCTCTTATCTCCCCCATATCTCCCTCCCTCCCCGCAAGATTCTCTTTTGAATTGGTTTTGATTCAGGTGGATCTCAGCCCTTAGTTCAAGACTTGGGTTTAGGAGGAGAAGGAAAGGGAGTAGAGTCAAACGCTATGGGCTTGGCTCAGGCTGGATCCAAGACTCATGAGCTCTGGGGCAGGAACAGACAGCACCTAGTTGCTTCATGCATTCTTGGCTCCAGGAAAAAAGATGACCAACCAGAACTTTCCTTTCTGAGCCTCATCTCTTTGGTCTTCTCCATTTTCCTTCCAGCTCTCCTCATTTCTCTCCTCCTTTCTAAAGTAACATCCTCCCCAGTCAAGAAAAATGCCATGAACACCACTTTAACCAAATAACCAAATTTAAGCTCACCCAAAACGGTACAAACTGACGATTATACGCCCCCAGTCAGATGCATTGGAAGGATGGACACAATGCACCTAGGTAATAATCTTAACAAAAAATGTTTAAACTGAATCTAATCACAAGGAAACAAACTGAGGTGCATTTCTAGAAACAATTGGTGCCGAAACCCATTTGGCTCAGTGGATAGAGCATCCGCCTGCGCACTGAAGGGTCCCGTGTTCGATTCTGGCCAAAGGCATGTACCTTGGTTGTGGGACATCCCCAGTGGGGAGGTGGGGTGCAGGAGGCAGCTGGTTGATGTTTCTAACTCTCTATCCCTCTCTCTTTCTCTCTGTAAAAAATCAATAAAATGTATATTATTAAAAATAGATAAATAAATAAGTAGCTAGACATCCCTGCCAAGGATCTCACAGAGGAAGGCGTCACCACGGTTGAGTTGCATTCTTCAAAAATATCAATATTATGAAAGAAAAAACCAGCTGGGAAACTGATATAATTTTAAGGAAACTGGACAGACATAACTAAATGTAACACATGATACTTAATTGAGTCCCAGAAATTTATTTTTTTAAGTCATAAGGGCGTTGTTGGGGCAATCAGGGAAATTTGAAATGGGCCATATATTAGAAATATTGCATAAATGTTAAATTCCCTGAGTGTGATCATGTTTTGTGATTAAGTAGAAATGCCTCTGATCTTAGTAAATACATGATGAAATATTTAGTAATGAAGTTGATGTCTGTAACTAACTCTCAAATGGCTCAGTAAAAAAACACACATCTACATAGAGATAAAGCAAATGAGGGGAAATATTAATAACCAGTGAAACTAGGGGGAAGGTATATAAATTCACTGTATTATAGTTCTTGTAACTTTAAACCTAACAAAAGGCGTAAAATTGTTCAAGATAAAAATTTGGGGAAATGCCAAACCTTCATAGTTTTAATGCCAGCAGAAAAATACTCCCGATGAGGGAAGTGGCAAGGTACTGTGGTTCCCCTAAATTTCCCACAGAGGTGAGGGTGAGGGTGTACAACAGTAGGCACACTGGGTGCTAGATGCCAGCAAAGCAGGAGCACTGAAAAAAATTTATTTGGAAATAATTTGGTATTTTTCCCAAAACATCAAATTTGTCATGGAAAATTTCAGAATTTTCCTTTTTTTTTTTTTTTTAACATTGAATTGTTTTTCACTGTGCAGGGATTGTCACAATCTTTTTTATACTTAAGGTGTCTAACGTCTTAAAGTGCCTCCACCCACCCACCAAGGCAAACAGGCTGGGAGCCAGCAGGCAGGGGAACCAGGAAGGGGACTGAACTATTATAAAAACCCCTTTGGAATTAGGTAGCCCAAGTCTGGGAACCCAGTGATAAAGCTAGCTGTAACGAGGATAGAAGCTTTATACTTCAGTTCGTCCTCGACTGTTTTAGGGGTCATTGTTTATTTTCTTTTTGTTCTTTCTTAATATTAGGTAAAGCGTTTTGTTTGCTTAAAACATGTATGAGCCTATCTCAGATATGCCCAGAGGAACCAAGAAAAGGGGCGTATGCACCCCTCCCCCAGCCTTGGGCAGAGTTCTAAGGGCAAAGGAAAGCCTTTCAGAGCTGCCCCTTGGCCACGGATGTTTCGTAGAAAAGATTTTTGCCCCCTGGCCTCCTTCTCCCTTCCTTTCACTCCTCCTGCCAATTCCTTTCTCTGCCACACCTCCCCACCACCTTTTTTCCTTTCCAATGATGGACTGATGGGTTGACGGATAGATGTGATGAATAGATTAGAGGCCCGTTGCATGAAATTCATGCACGGGGCTGGGGCGGGGGGGTGTTCCTTAGCCTAGTCTACACCCTCTCCAATCTGGGACCCCTCGAGGGATGTCCGACTCCCAACTGCTTGCCTGCCTTCCTGATTGCCCCTAACTGCTTCTGCCTGCCAGCCTGATCACCCCCTAACCACTCCCATGCCAGCCTGATTGATATCTAACTGCTCCCCTGCCAGCCCATTTGCCCCCAACTTCCCTCCTCTGCCAGCCTGGTCACCCCTAACTGCCCTCCCCTGCAGGGTTGATCTCCTCCAACTGCCCTCCCTTGTAGGCCTGGTGCCTCCCAACTGCCCTCCCCTGCTGGCCATCTTGTGGTGGCCATCTTGTGTCCACATGGGGGCAGGATCTTTGACCACATGAGGGCAGCCATATTGTGTGTTGGAGTGATGGTCAGTCTGCATATTACTCTTTTATTAGATAGGATAGAGGCCTGGTGCTCAGGTGTGGGCCAGCTGGTTTGCCCTGAAAGGTGTCCCAGATCAGGGTGGGGGTTCCCTTAGGGCATGGGGCGGCCTGAGCGAGGGGCCTGTGGTGGTTTGCAGGCCAGCCACGCCCCCTGGTGACCCAAGCAGATGCCCTTGTATCTGGAATTTATTTACCTTCTACACTTTGTAAATTTACCTATTTACCTTGAAACTTTGTAGCCTGGAGCAGAGCCAAGCCTTTTGCTCGCTCTGTGGCCCGCAGCCATTTCTGTTTGGATTTGTTTACCTTCTATAATTGAAACTTTGTAGCCTTGAATGGAGGCGTAGGCCAGCTAGAGCAGGTGGAAAGCTTGGCTTCTTCCATTGCCTGGGAAACCCAAGCCTCCCTCCTGCTCTCTGTGGCCCTAGCCATCTTTGTTGTGTTTATTTGCATACTCACTCTGATTGGCTGGTGGGCACAGCTTGTGGGGGTAGCAGAGTGATGGTTAATTTGCATATTGCTCTTTTATTAGGTAGGATTAATTTTTTTTTGAATTTTTTAATGAGATTATTTGAGCCAAAACAATTGCCGGGAAGCAAACCTCAATGAACTGAGATAATGCTCCCTAGGTAGGATTAATTTGAGCTATGAAATCCAAGAGAACTGAATTCCAATCAATTGTGACATAGACAAACCTCAAAATGTGTTCTTCCTTTCAACAAATATTCATGAATGCCAAAGAGGTAAGAGGCACAATTCTAGGCACAGGGAATACAGTGGTAAGTAAAGAAGACAGACAAGGTTTCTGCCCTCATGCTACTTGCATTCTAGGCCAGCGAGGCAGATAACAAACAAGCAGACAAGTAAGTACCACCCAGCCTGTGTGGCTCAGTTGGTTGAGTCCTCCTATGCTCAAAGAAGTCACTGGTTTGATTTCCATCAGGACACATGCTGAGGGTTGTGGGCTCATTCCTGGATGGGGGCATGTGGGAGGCAGCCAACCATTGTTTCTCTCCCTCTCCCATCCTCTCTCTCTAAAATCAATATTTTTTTAAACTATTTTTAAAAAAGTAAAGTAAATACCATGAAGATTATTGCAGAATCTAGCTACACATTGTCTGAATTCAACTATAATCCATTTTGGAAAAGGTAAAACTGAGACAGTACAAAGATAAGTGGTTGCAAGGGATTTTGGGGAGAGGGGATGAATGAGCAGTAAAACTTTTCTGTGTGCTACTACAATATAATGACAGATATATGTCTTTATACATTTGTCAAAACCCATAGAACGGGCAATGCCAAGAGTGAATCCTACTATAAACTATGGACTTTGGATGACTATAATGCGTCAATATAGGTTTGTACTGGATTGTAACAAAAGTACCACTCTGGTAGGGAAAGTTAATAGTGGGCGAGGTTGTGCATGTAAGGGGTAAGCAGGACAAGTGGGAACTCTGTACTTTAGGCTCAACTTTGCTGTGAACTTAAAACTACTCTAAAAAAATAAAGTCTATTTTTTTTAAAGGTGTTTTGTGGGAAACTAACATGCGATAAAAAGTAACTAACAGGACCTACTTTAGATAAGGTGGGAAAGGAAGCCCTCTCTGCGGCTGTTTTTCTCAGCTATAAAATAGAAGTAGGAGTGCTTGTCTTCATATATATGTGTGTGAAAGTGCCCTTTAAATTGTTAGGTATCTTCCCATGTGATGAAGTTTACAACAGCACCTCTAATATATTGTGAAGCAGTTCTGAAATGGCCCCCAGCCAACCTTGCCTTCAAGTCCTTGTGCCATCCCCACCTTCTGATTATAGGATGGACTTAGTGACTTGCTTCTAAGGAATAAAATGCAGCGAGAGTGATGAAAAGTCACGTCCAAATCCCATAAAGACTGCAACTTCTACCCCCACCCCTGCCTCCACCAGCTCAGAAGTAAGCTGCTCTGTTGGTGTGACCCTATGTAGAAGAACCGATGTATCCAGCCAGACCAGCAAAGACCTTTGGTGAGATCATACAGGATGCAACTACCAGATGCAATGTGTGGTCCTTGACTAGTACTGATTGGGACTTATCAACTGTAAAAGACATTTTGGGGGCCTACAGGGGAGATTTGAATATTGACAGAGTTTAGAGAAAATGAAAATGAATGAAATAAAAAGGTGAAAATTGTTAACTGAGAAAAAGAAGATTCAAAGTAGCATGTTCATTATGATATCATTTTGCTAAAGAGAGAAAAATCATTTGATCCAGCCAGTGTTGCTCAGTGGTTGAACCTCAACCCATGAACCAGAAAGTCATGGGCTCGATTCCCAGTCAGAGCATATGCCGAGGGTTTTGGGCTCGATCCTCAATAGGAGGCATGCAGGGGAAGTTAATCAATGATTATCTTTTACCTTTGATGTCTCTATCTCTCTCTCCCTCTCCTGTATTCTTTGAAATAAGTAAAAACATAAAATATCATTTGTGTGTTTGTGCACTAAAAAAAAAAAATACAACCCATCCTATAGCCCAGCAATCTCATATATATATGAGTTCCTATGTCTACCAAAAGGCACACATTTGCCCTAGCTGGTTTGGCTTAGTGGATAGAGGATCAGCCTGTGGACTGAAGGGTCCCGGGTTCAATTCCAGTCAAGGGCACATGCCACATGCAGGAGGCAGCCTATTTTTTTTTTAATGTACAGTGGTGCCTCGCATAAAGAACGCCTCGCACAGCGAACGCTGCACACAACGAACTTCCTTTCATGATTCATACAACGAACTTCGTTTCACACAACGAAGTCGCCCGAGCTTCCACGACTGCTTCTCCCGAGCTTCCACGATCACTGCCGATGTATTGCATCCTTCCGCGCAGGCACTGCAGGCAGTCGTTAGTCACTGCGCTTAACTTAAGCACGTATCGCGGCAATCGTTCTTCATTACGAATTAAATCACGCACGTATCACGGCAGTCGTCCTTTTAAGTTAAACTCAATATTTTTTTTATATCATGGCTTCTAAAAAACAGGACAATGCTCAAAGGGAAGCGTCATCTGATAACGAGGAGCAACAATCAAACAATCAACCAATCCCAACTGCTGACATCAAGAACATCCTGGTCAAATGGAAAGCAGTTCAGGAGTTTACCAATGCCCACTATCCGGATTCAGCTGAAGCAAACAGGATCAACGATCTTTACTCCGATACTCTTGTCCGTTATTTCCGGCAGATGTTGGAGAAAAGAGAAAAACAAACGACTTTGGACAGGTTTTTCATGAAACCATCGGCCAAAAAGCAGAAAATGGATGAAGATGTGCAAGATTCAGTAGACTCTACTTAGTATGTCTTAAAATTAAAAAAATGTGTGTGTTTTTTTTTTTAAAAAATTATGTTTTTAGATGTATCTAAGTAAAAATAATAACAAAAAATTTATCTTTTTTTATGTCATCTTAGCATATTTTATGCTACAGAACGAATTATTTTTTTTAACATGTATTGTTATGGGAAAACGCGTTTCACATAACGAACTTTTCGCATAACAAACTTGCTCCTGGAACGAATTAAGTTCGTTGTGTGAGGCACCACTGTATATTTTATTGATTTTTTAAAAATCTATCTTTATTGTTCATATTATTACAAAGGTTCCTCATTTCTTCCCCCCTCCACCAGGTTCCCACCCCACTCTCCGCCCCTTCCCCATCCCCCATTGTCCTCATCCATAGGTGCACAGTTTATGTATGTTCAGTCTCTTCCTCCCTCCCTTTCCCTGATAGTAAATCCCTTTTCAGATAGTAAATCAGTTACTTAGCATTTTCTCATATCAATAATACCTCCACATGCCCAATGATACACTTCACACAAAAGACATTTCCAAATAGGTCAACCAGCCTCATTCAGGCCCCACCCAAGGCACTCACAGATCAACACCCCAGCGCTATACTAACTCAACACATCCAGATCTAAGCCTTCATCACTTGATTCAGCAGACCCCCAAGTTCCCGCAAAAGTTTCCAGCCATGTCTGAGAGGCAGCCGTGGGGCAGGGGCAAGCAAGGAGCGAGTTGTTCCGGGCCTGGCTGCTCCGGGCCCGGCCACTCCGGGCCTGGCCGCTCCCAGCCTGGCAGCTGCTGCTCAAGAGGCAGCCTATTAATGATTCTCTCTTATTATTGATGTTTCCATCTCTCCCTTCCCCTCTGGAATCAATAAAAAATATACATTTTTTAAAAGGTACATGTTCAAAAATGTTTATGCCAATTCATTATAGACAAAACTGGAATCATCCTAAATGTTCATCAACAGGAGGACGGATAAATAAATTATGATATATTCTAACAATGGAATATTACATAGCAGTAAAAATAGCAAACTGCTGATAAATGCAACCAGAAAGATTCTCAAAAATAGACTGCTATGAGAAAGAATCCAGACATAAAGAAGCACACACAGTACAATCCTTCTTATATAAAATTCAAGAGCAAATTATTCTAATCTATGGCTATAAGAGCCATGGGAGGCTGGATACTGACCATGAAAGGGAATAAGGAGTCCTAGCCGGTCTGCCTTAGTGGATACAGCTTTGGCCTACAAAGTGAAAGGTCCTGGATTTGATTCCCAGTCAGGGTATGTGCCCAGGGTTTCAAGCTTGATCCCTAGTAGGGGGTGTGCAGGAGGTAGCCAATCACTGATTCTCATCATTGATGTTTCTGTCCTTCCTCTTTTCCTCTCTGAAATCAATGAAAATTTATTTTTTTTTTTTAAAAAAGGACATGGAGAAAACTTCTCTGGTGAGGATAATGTTGTAGACCAGCAATTTTAAACCTTTTTCATTTCATGACACACGAACTAATTACTAAAAAACCTGCAGCACACCAAAAAAATATATTTTTTGCCAATCTGACAAAAAAATAGGCATAATTTTGATTTATAATACAACTATTAATAATAGTAATAGTAATTACCTACTTTTTTAAAAATTGGTTTCAGAGAGTAAAGGGGAGAGAGAGAATGAGAGAGAGAAAGAGAAATATTAATGATGAAAGAGAACCATTAATTGACTGCCTCCCGCACGCCCCACACTGGGGATTGAGCCTGTAACCTAGGCCTGTGCCCTCATCAGGAATCAAACTGTGACCTCCTGGCTCATAAGTTGTTGCTCAACCACTGAGCCACACCAGCCAGGCAATTACCTATCTTTTTTGCTATGAGTTTTTTAAAAATCTGGTGCCTATCTATAGATATAAAAGGCAAATATACTAAGTGTCTCTCTGATCCTTGACTGGTCGCTATGATGCACACTGACCACCAGGGAGCAGACATTTAACTCAGGAGCTACCATGATGTGCACTGGCCATTTACAAAGAAACAGCACCCTTCACCATGGACCTGGTGCCAAAAAAGCAACACTTGGCTTCCCCCAAGTAGAACACAGGCCCACCACCACCCCAGAGTGACAGCCCACCAAATCGCAGTGAATGCTGCCCAGACCTCCACGGTGCAAAAGCAAAATGCAGCCCACAACTCAGCCCAGCCCAGCCTGGAAGCTATCACTGTGGGCACCACATAATGACATCATGTAACAACACCTGGCTTCCTCTTCCTAGCGACTAGCCTCCTTGGAGTTTCTTCAGCCCAGAAACATGTCTTGCTTTATAGTCAGGTGCAAATGTTTTACACTTGAACCAAATGTCTGTGAAGCATTTTCCCTGTCTCATCTCATTTGATCCTCACAGAAGTCCTGGAGTACGTAGATAGAAGACTCGGTGGAATCCTATTTTCTTTTCATTAGCCAGAGAATAGAGATTTAGGAAGCTTAGAAACTTGACCAGACGGAAAAGAAGTAAGAAATGGTGAAACCTGAAAATTACTTCAGATTGTCTCTGCGCAGAATATAGTCAAACACTGCTGCAGTTAAATATTGTGTCGGCAACTAAGTAATTGCGTATTTTTAAAGAAAATCAAAGACAATTTTTTCATGGAACTAAATAACTTTATTCTGTAATGTATTGCCCATTTTGATCAATGACCTTTTGCCATCTTTCAGGCAGCATCATAATCCCACGTTAAAAAAACTTCTGGTTTTTATTAGCAAAAAACTGAATCAGGTACGATTTGACATCATCATCATTATTGAAATTTTTACCATTCAAGGAGTTTTGTAAAGATCGAAACAAAAAGTAATCAGATGGTACAAGGTCAGGACTATATGGTGGATGTGGCAAAACATCCCAACCAAGCTCCATTAATTTTTGCCGAGTGACCAAAGATGTGTGTGGCCTTGCATTGTCATGATGGAATACAACACCTTTTCGATTTGTCAATTCGGGCCGCTTTTCTTCAACTGCATTGTTTAATTTCGTTAGTTGTTCAATGTAGACATCAGAATTGATCGTTCGGTTGGGTGGTAAGAGTTCAAAGTAGACAATTCCTTTGTAATCCCACCAAACTGATAACAAAACCTTCTTTTGATGAATATCAACTTTTGATGTTGAGTTGGTTCACCTGGCCTGCTCCACGATCTTTTCCGCTTGATATTGTTGTAAACAACCCATTTTTCATCGCCAGTTATCAGTCGTTTTAAAAATGGATCATTTTCATTACGTTTCTTTAGCAAATTGCAGCTGCTAATGCGTTGCGTTAACTGTGATTCTTTCAGTTCGTGAGGAACCCATGTATCGAGTTTTTGAACATAGCCAAGTTGTTTTAAGTGATTTTCAATGCATGTATGTGATACATGAAGCTTCTCTGCAATCTCACGTGTTATACTGTGACAGTCCGAATTGATTATTGCTTTGATTAGGGCGTCATCAACTTCAACTGGACGACCAGAGCGTTTTTCATCTTTGAGTGAAAAATCACCAGAACGAAATTTGGCAAACCAATTTTGACACTGCCGTTCTTTTAAGGCTTCGTCATCATAAACAGCACATAACTTTTTATGAGCTTGCGATGCGTTTTTCCCTTTGCGGAAATAAAAAAGCAAAATATGATGAAAATGTTCCTTTTGATTTTCCATTTTTCAACGAACGCCAAACGAAAACTACAAAACAGATAAAAAAAACTTTTTTTACTGATTAACAGCTGAATAGCCAACTATCAAATAACAAAATGTGTTTTACATTTGTACTACGTCTGCAAACCTAAAAATTCAACTGAAGCCATATATGTGTGAAACCAGCAATTACTTAGTTGCCGACCCAATATTTCACCGTCTTCTCCCTCCGTGACCTACAATAATAATCTGCTTTTTGTTGATATTTACTGCTGTGTTGCTAACAATTACCTGAAAGAGGAGTCTAGGTGCTTCACTGGGCTGGAAAAAGTTTAGCTACGTCAGAAAGCAGGTCTAATTAAGCAAATTTATTCTATATCTATAAAAGGCTACATTGACAATCGATATATATAAAGCTCCTGCTGGAGCCAATCGCACACATGTGTTTCAATCTGTCATTGTCAATCTTAAATTTGTTTGACACTTCTATTATAAAGGGAAAATATTGATGTTAAAATATTTTTTAATTAATTTCCTTTCAATGTGCATAAATCCATGCACCAGGCCACTCGTGCTTGTATATAAGGAGTTCTGTTACAAAGAATTAATGAGACACAATCCTATTATGAGACATGACCAATAAGATGCAATTATATAAGATTCTATTATATGACCTATATATTTATGGTTCAACTGAAGGCATTCACACCAGATGGCTATTATTGCATTGGGTGTTTTCATTTATCTTATTTTATTTATTTTTTTATTTATTCTTACCCAAGGATATGCTTTTATCAATTTGAGAGAGAAGAAGGGAAAGAGAAACATAAATATGAGAAACATTGATTGGTTTCCTCCCATATGCGCCTGACCTGGGAATGAACTGGCAATGGAGGTATATGCCCTGAGCAGGAATTGAAGCCAAAACCTTTTTGTGTATGAGAAGACACTCCAATTCCCTGAGCCACCCAGACAGGGTTGTTGTCATTTTTTTATGTGACAGTCAAAGAGAAAAGAGGTCAGTGCCCTGACTAAATAGTCAGGTATTGCATATTTTAGAATTTTTGAAAATCCAGTTGAAAATCCCTGTCATAGATCTTGACTTGGATATTGTTACAAAGGTAGATATATATGCCCCCTCCAATAGAATTGTACTTTTAATATTTGTGCACTTTATGTAATTGAGTTATATCTCAAATTTTTTTTAATCTTAAGAAAAAAATCATATAGATTACACCCAAAAGGTGATAACTTCTGGATGGTGGGAATATTATGTTTTGATTTGTTTTGTCTTGTTGCTTATCTGTATTTTCTAATTTTCTATTTTTTTAATTGGTTTTTAGAGAGAGGAAGGGGAGAGATTTGTTGTTCCTCTTACTTATGCACTTATGATTCTCGTACATGCCCTGAACAGGGATCAAAACCACAAACTTGATGTATCAAGATGACACTCTAACCAACTGAGCTACCCAGCCAGGGCCTTGTATTTTTAAATTTTCTATAGTCCATAAATATGGCTTCTGTAATAAAAGGTTATTTTTTAAACTGCACTCCAAATAGTTGATACTATTATTCCTGCTGCCTTGGGGGAGAGTCAAGAAATGCACTTGCTGCATGATTCCTGAAGGAGATGGGGTGTGGCCACGAATAATAGGAAGGAAGTACTAATCACTTTGGCATCCGGGTGTGGGGACTTAGGGGAAGTCCCCAGGGTTGAACATGTGGAAGGACGGTGTGGACCTGCGTCTCTGGCCTACATAGTCTAATGGAAAGAACCCAGGAGGCAGAATCTAAGGATCCTAATCCAGTTCCACCATGGACTGATTGTAGCCTTTGAAAAGTCATTTAACCTCAGAAGAGGGAGGACTAAGGGCTAGTCACAGGGCCTCTGAAGATTCTCTCCACCACATGCTGCTTATCTGTTTACAAGGCTCTTACCACCTGTGATAACAACTAATTTTAACATAGCCATTCCTTTTCTTTTGAATGTTTCAGCCACTCCATTTTCTGAAACCCAGAGGTCCCTGTGGAATTCCCAGAGATCCTCAGTTAAGCAAGCGCTGTCCTTTTCCTTGGTTAACAGGTAAGAACACTCAGTAGCTGAGGTATGTGACTTCCCCACAACTCGGAAGTGACAGGAGCAGGGCTTGCCTTTTGGTTTTCAGACTCCAAATCCTTAGTCCTTTCCACCTGGCCAGATGGCCTGTCCCTGACACTCACCTGCGCCTTCTTGGTCTGTACTTGCTCCCAGAAGCTCTCCACCGTCAGAGGACACTGATTCTGGGGAGGGATGGAGGCTGTGCACACAGCATCCCTGAATGTCCTCATGCCTTATGGGGGCTGACTTCAGGGCAAAAAGGCCCTAGACTTCTCCTGGCTCTGTGTAACCCTGAAGGCATTTGGGAGTTCCAATGCTAGGGAATCACGTGGGTCAAGGGTCTTTTTAAAAAAATATATTTTTTATTGGTTTCAGACAGGAAGGGAGAGGGAGAGATAGAAACATCAATGATGAGAGAGAATCATTGATTGGCTGCCTCCTCCATACACGCAACTGGGGATTGAACCTAAAATCTAGGCATGTGCCCTGACAGGAAGTTGAATCATGACCTCCTGGTTCATGGTCAAAGCTCAACTACTGAGCCACACCAGATGGGCAGGGTCAAGGGTCTTTCAGTATCACTTTCCAGCCTGGCTCCAGGGTAGTTGCCAGCTCCCTCTGACTTCCTGACCCATGACAAGGAGCCAGGACTCTTCACCAGCCTTCTGCCCTCCTCCCTAGGAGCCTTCTTGCCAAGCCCTGACCTTCCTACCTAGGCCCTGCCTCTCCTTAACAACCCCTCTCAGGCCCCTAGGCCTCAGCCCCCTTGCGGCTGAAGGAGCAGTGAGAAGCAGAGCGAAAGGCAATGGTGGGCCCAAGGGGCAGCAGCTTGAGCAGCCAGCACTATGCTCTCTTCAATAATTCATTGCCAGCGAGGTTGAAGGCACCATGCCCTCATTCCGAGCTGGAGAAGGTTGCAACAAGAGTGTTGGCAGCCCCCCAGCCCCCACCTATAAAATGACCAAGTCCCTTCTGTCTCAGACTTCTGAAAACCCTGGGATGCTTCAACTGCCCCTGCTAGGGGAACGATTGCCCCAAAGAACTCCACCCCTTACATCTAAGTGAAATATCTCAGAAACCCTCACCCCCGGCTCCACCCCCACCTCCCCTCTTTCCAACCCTACTTCACATGTGGAAGGAAAGGAAGGATTGAAACTGACCCCTTGCTGTTATTCAGAGTCCTAAACTGTTAAGAGTTTGTCAAGAATGAAGGGTAGAAGGCAGTCAAGTCTAGTCCAGACTTCCTTCCCCAGAATCCTATGGATCCTGCTGCTACCAGCCCTTCCTCCACCTGAGGCAGCCCTGGAGTTCTGCTCCTGCACCAGCCTCATTCCAATCCATTCTGTGCAGCTGGAATCACCCATCACACTGACCTGGAAGGGAAATGGAGATCTAAGACTGAAATAAACATATATCCACCGCCTACAATGTGCCAGCATTGAGACGGACTCTGGGAAGCAAGAGAATGAGAGCCAAGCACCTCAGCCCTCTCACCTTCCCTCCTTCCCAGGCACCAGAGGACCCCCAACCCACAGAGCCGTCACACTGCCTAGCCCAGAGCGGGCAAGAGTCATGTCTGGAAGCCATAGCTGAGAGCCCAATTCCTCCAGAGAATCCTGGGGTGCGGGAAGGTGCAATCTTACTGGGCACAGTCAGCAAGAAGCTCTTCAGTATTTATAGCAAATGCTGTGTCAGGGGATGGAGCCTGAAAGTGCCTAGAAGCATCAAATATCACCATGGGCCTAGAGGCGGAACCCAGAAAAAGAAGACCGAGATTACAGCAAGAGAGACTGAGGTTTGATGTTGGAGGCACTTCCCTAGAGTAATATCTGGAGTTGGCAACGGGGATTCCCTGTGGAAGCTGCTCTGAGCTTTCTCGGACGTGACGTGTGGACCTTTTTGGTCTCGGAGGAATGGATACAAAACAATGAACATGGTGATCTTTGTTCTCTGTCCTTGTGGTTCAGTTTTCAAATGCTAAGGCCACTAAGTACCGTTGTGCAGGCTATGCCTTCCTGGGGAGGCAAATGGGAATTGATCAGTAGGGCAACCAACCCCCTGGTGGGGAGGCCCTGCCAAAGGGGCTAGCAGAGGCCCTGCCAATTATCCTGAGATCCTGACAGCCTGGGGATCCGGGAGGTCAGAGCACAGGGTGAGCCGGCTCAGAAAGAGGAGATGAAAACTGCCTGAGAAGCCCTGGGGACTGGACGCTGGCACTGAGGACCCGGAGGGGCCAGGCGAAGGCGTGGCTCCCAGGAATCTGTCCAGTCCAGAAGCCCCTCGTTGGGTGCCAGGTACTGGAAAGTCAGAGCCAGGGGTGGGTGCCCAATGGAGCGAGTAAGAGGGTTAGTCCCGCAAGCATCTCACGTGGAGGGGGCTGGGAGAGGACAGTCCTGGGAACCTGGGCTGAGGTTCCTACCTTCTCTGTTTATGGCCCAGCAGCTGGAGCGGAAATAAGAAAAAGTGACGGCTGCTAAGCTGCCCCTATGCACCTCAGAGTCCCTCTGATAGGCTGAGAGAAATCATTAATATTTCTATCTTAAAGTAGGGATTGGAGAGAGGAGAGAGAGGTGTTCTAGGCTGTGGGTTCTGGGAGAGAGGAGGGAGGGAGGAGAGAAGGAAGAGCCAGAGACAATTGTTAGCCTTGGCCAGCACACTCCACCCCACCCCACCCCTTCTCCTATGGAAACTAAAGCTGCCCCAAGGCCCAGAGGAGCCAGTCCATTAGCTGTGGTCAGCGGGGGTGCACGGAGTGGGGGGGGGGGGGGAGTAGAGGGGAGTGTCTCCCTCCAGGTCTTGTTGCCAAATGGAAGGCCAAGCTTCTGCTCCAGTAGAGCCAAATACAAAACAAAATAAAAAACCTCTGTGCACGTTTAAAACACACACACACACACACACACACACACATAACCTCTTTATCTCTGCTGAATAGTTGGAGCTAAGTAACTCGTAGGTAGATGGGTGTATGTGTAAGGGAATCCTCAGACCTACTGAACTAGACCACAGAGAGGGGGGCCCGGGAGTGCCCCCCCAAAAGCACTTTCCAGGTTAAATCCAGCCTGAGGAGGAGCTGGGAGTGGAGAGGAGAATTATCTCCCAATTTAGCTCCCTCCGGAATGAGGGCAAGTGGAGGGTCAGTTACACAGAGAGGGAGAGAAGTCTTCCAAGATTCCCAGGGGATGGGAGGATTGAGGGGAGGGGTTCTGGGCACCCCCAGGGTAAGGGAGTTGAAGAAGAAGAAGAATTAGAAGAAGAAGAAGAAGAAGAAGGAGGAGGAGGAGGAGGGAGGAGAGGAGGGGGGGGGGGAGGAGGAGGAGGAGGAGGAGGCGGGAGGAGAGGAGAAGACAACGAGAAAAGAATGAACGACCAATCAAAGAATACAAAGAGCAATATAAGCAGAAAAAAAAGAATACGAATCACTCTCTCCCATCCAGCCTCACTCCTCCACATCAGCAAGCCCCGGAGTACGAAGAGCAGTGCAGCTCAGCTCAGCAGTTCCCTCAACGCGGGACAAGTTCCCCCTAGTCGGGAAGAGTTCTAGTTGGTGCGGAGGGAGAGTTGGGAGCTCCCGGTCACTCAGCTTCAGGGTGTGTCCGTGTCTCCACAAGGGGGTCTGGTGCATCCTGCCAGTCCCCAAGCCACCGTCTCTGGTGCGGAGAAGAGTCCAGTGGGGGTGATGGGGGTGAGGAGGGACCAATGAGAGGCAGATCCGCTTAGAAGGTGCAGGGAGAGAGCTGGCTGGGGCTACACCCCTGCTCCCCCCTTCCCCCGTCAGAACTTGGGCTTGTCCTCTTTGACGTGCCCGCTGAAGGGGGCGGGAGGGGTACTGACCCGAGGATCGGCCCGAGACTCTGTACTCCCTGCTGCCCAGGCCGTGCGGGTCGCTGCTGGGCTCGGTGGAGTCGCCCCAGGAGACCAGGATGGAGGTAGGAGCGGTTTGGGGCTCCAGAGAGGCCAAGTACCGAAAAGGATACTTGGGGTGGGAACAGAGTGCAGCCTGGAATCCCATCCTAGGGATCTGGAGATGGGACCGCGGCTCTTGGAAAGAGAGAAGGGGGTTCGTCCTGGGCTTGGTAGGGGTCCGGCTCAGAGCTGTGGCCACTCCGCTCCAGCCGGTGCAGCGCCTCCTGCTGGCAGGGCCCGGCCGCTGCCGGCTGACACACAGGACCCCGGGGCGGGTACCGCCACCTGGAGGGCGTGCGGCCGCCGGGCGAGCGAGTCCAGGGGGCGCTGCAGCCGGACCGGGAGCCGCCCCGCCTCCGCCTTTCCCCTTCGCGGGCCGAGTCCCAGCTCGCCGGCCCCGGGGGGCGCGGTGACAGAGCCTCCCGGGCGCCGGGCGACCCCAGCCAGGCTCTCTCCAGCCGGATCCCGCAGAAGCCGCAGGGTCTGGATCCGGGACAGGGAGGCGGACGGGCTTCCCCGGGTCCCAGAGAGAGAGCCTCGGCGCAGGGAGATCCATCTTCTCTGGTCCAGCGTCCCCCGGCTGAGGCTGAGGTCGGCCGGAGCGGGCGCTGGCGCCGGGCGCGCTCCTCCCCGGACGCCGGGCGCGGGCGCACGGAGCTGGGCGCGGAGAGCAGAGCCTCCCCCGGACTCCGGAGCTGGCGGCCCTGGCGCCGCTCCAGCCGCTCTGCCTGCGGCGGTGGGAGCTCCAGCCCCTGCTCTGTGGAGGGGTGCAGGAAGAAATGGGGGGGGGGGGGAAGAGACTAGTGGACGGAAGGACAGCGGGAGGCACCCCATACACAGAGACCGTAGAGAGAAGGAGGAGACTGACATGGAGAGAAGAGGACTGAAAGGCGGCGGGAGAGGGCGAGAGTGACTAGAGAAGGAGAGGCGAGAACGGGAGAGGGAGGGAGGGAGGGAAGGAGGGAAGGAGGGAAGGAGGGAGGAGAAAAGGGGGAGGGGACCCGGAGGGAGGGTAGGAGCCGGCGGCGGAGCCGGGCTGGCGCAGGGCGAGGCCGGGCGGGTGGGCGGGGAGCCCTCGTGCGGAGCCGCAGCCGGGCCCAGCTCCCGCCTCGGAGCCCCTGGCTCGGGGGAGGGGGAGAGGCGCTGGCCCGGTCTATGTCTTTTTCTGACTCCAGTGCAACCTTCCTGCTGAATGAGGTAAACGCGGGGCCCCTCCCCAGGGGGTGGGAGGGAAGCCCCACTCCAGGCAAAGAAGTGGGCTCGAATTCGGGGGAATTGCAGTGACGGGGAGGGAGAGCAGAGATGAGGCTTCGGGTGGAAGAAGCCGTAAGAAAGAAGGGAGTGGCTGGAGCTGGTAGCTTCCAAGCACTTGAACAGGAATGGGAAGGGATGACTGCCTGGGGAGGCAGAAAAAGGACTAGAAAAATAGGGGGGAAAGGGGGCTCAGCCAAACTCCTCCACGCCCCTCCCTGGGTCCCCTGGGGAAAGCTAGAATGCTGGGGGCTTTGGCTCGGTCCAGCTCCTAAAGACCACTGAGGAGGGAGATTCCCCTGAGGTCCTAGTGCCTGCCTCAGTTTCCCCACTCAGTGCTCAGGGGTTGGCATCTGCCGGGCTTCCTGGTGTACTTACAGAAGCGAGGTATCCTGGAGGCTCCCCGAGAACTCCAACTCCCAAACCTGGTTATTTGGATCCCCCCCCTCCCCCCGTGTCTTGCTTCTATGCTTTGGGTGCCTGCCAGCTGCCAGTCTAGCAGCTCTTTCCTTAGAAAGAGGAGGGCGGGAAGAAGCCTCTCCTGAAATGCCTTTTTTTTCTTTTTCTTTTTTTTCCCCCCTCAACACTCTCCCCTTGTGTGCAACAACAGAAAAGAAAGGATAAGGGCTTGGGGCGACATCGACAGTGACAGGCACATGTCTGATTACAGGACAGGCATGAGGACTGGAATAAGCAGCTGTGGGTGAGGTGAGAAATGGGGGGGGGGGGGACACCCGACATTGAGTAGCAACTAAGAGATAAGAGAGAGAGAGAGATGCTCTGAATCTCCTCCTACAAGACCCAGGGACAGGCCCAGGGACAGGAACTTGGATCTGTCTCCTGGGGGTGGTTGGCATGGCAACTCGTGCTTCTGGAGCAGACTTAGACACCATTGTCCCAGAAGGGGGTGAAGACAGCAAGGTGCACGGGGAAGGAGTGAGGTTGAGGGCAGAACAGCTGTCACCAGGACCCCCCGGTGGTAGGGAGAATCCCAAAAAGAGAGGTCTGGGGATAGACTGGGCACTGGGGGAGAGGCAGGTGCCTCAGCAGCTATCTTCTTTATGAGAGTTATCTCCCAGGAGCACCTTGGGGTCTATTCTTTCATACTTCACGCCTCCTTTCTGCCCTCTGGGAGAACAGGAAGGATTGAAAGGCAGAGAATAAGAGAGGAGGATATAGGAATTCTGAAGAGCTGGAAAGCACAAAAGTGAGAAGATAAGAGTGTCTGGGAACGTCCAATACAGAAGAATTCAATATATTAACCTCCAAATCGTACTGGACGAAGAGGGACTGTGAAAGTATACTGCATCCCCACCCCGCCCCCAGTAGTGATGGGTCCCCTCGGTCATATGGGACCCCACACACCGTTGTAGCAGGAGGAAGAGGCTGGGCAGGGCTGGCCGGCACCACTCGGGGCCAGACCGGCTGAAGGCAGAGGAAAGGTGATCTTAAGAGAAGGCCCCTTCTCTCTTTTTCTTGCCAAGGGAACAGAATGAGCCGCAGAAGTGGGAGCCAGTGGGTCTGGGTGGTCTTTCTCTTCCATGCACAGTGCTCTCTCCCACAAGTTTCCTCAAACCCTCTCAGAGTCTTGGTTTTCTATTTCCCCTGTAGCTCCGAAGGTAAAGGGAGCAGCAGATTCTTGAGTCAACTTCCTGGGGTGAGAAACGGGGAAGGGAACGGAGAAAGACTGAGCTCAGGCCCTCAGGTGTAAACCTCTGTCCACCTCACACAAAGCTGTGGGTGAGTGCGGGTGGGAGGCAATCAAAATTCAAAGGAATGCTTTTGCTCAGGAGACGGAGGAAACTCCAATGGGTGGATCTTTGGGGAAGTTTGCTCCTAATAATAAAGGCTGCTGTTCGGTTCCTAACCTCAAATCCCAGCGCTTCTTTGAAGGAGACAGGCTGGCGCAGAGCGGTACACGTGGCTCCAACCAGGACATACCAGCCACCCCACCCGCATCCTTTTGCTAAGGAGGGAATCTGGCCTTAAGCTAGTAATTCTGGGGAGACTTGCCTTCCCCCACCCGCACCCCCCAAGCCCCAGTGTGGCCAGGATGCCACTTCTATCCCAGCCACAGTTCCCCGTCTCCACCCTCTGGTTTCTTTCCCATCGATTCAGGGCTCACCTACCACAGCCCCTCCCTGTCCCAGTTCCCACGGATACGCTGGCAAAGCCTGGCACAATCCTTGGCAAGGAAGTGAGGGAGGGATCCCCCATCTTGGCCAGGCTCGGATGAAATCTGCCTGCGCAACAGGTGTGCGGCTGCCAGACCCGAACCCTCCCCGGAGCGCGGGATTGGCGGCCCTTTGGTGCGGGGTCCCAGAAGCGAGGGGTACGAGCACCTAGGGGAGGGGGGGCACTTTCACGGCATTGACCTGGCGTCGCCAAACCCACCCCCCTCAGCACCGTGGCGGGGTTCGCTTATGGCGTCTCTGGCACCGCCCGGGCACCTACGGCCGGCTCACCTGGGGGCCCTCCCCCTCCCGCCGCGGCCCCCGCCCCGCCCCTCCGGTCTCCCCATTTTCCCGTCTCCCCCTTCCTCCCTCGCTTCCTATCATTTCTTCCTTCCTTCCTTCCTTCCTCACTCTCCCGCCTCCCGTACCCAGATCGGGCTCCCGGGACTCAGGTCCGGCCTCCCCGCGGCGCCGCGCCCTCCCCTCCCCCGCCGCCGCCTTTGTTCCCGGCGGAGCATTTCCTGGGCCGCCGAGCGGCTCGGTCTCCGCATCCCTCCATCGCCCCGCCTCCTCCCGCCCGGACCCGCCCGCCCGCCGTCTCCACCCCTTCCTCCCCGCGGCCCCTCCGGCCCAGCGCTGCCGGGGACCCTCCTGCCCGGCTCCGGCGGCGCCCGCTCCGGCCGGGATCCGGGCTCCCCGGGAGGCCGCCGCCCGCCAGGCCCGGGAGGGGGCGGGCGCGGGCGCTATTGTTTGGGGCGCCGGTTCCGCGGCGGCGCTCGGGGTGGCACCGGCCGGGCTGGGGGGCGGGGAGGGGGGCGGTGATGTGAGCTCCGAGCAGCTGGTCCCCGCGGCGCGCTCCCTCCTTCGCGCTCCCTCGCTCCGCGCGGCCGGCCGTCCGCCCGCAGGGCTGCGGGGCGCGGAGGCATCTTCCCGGGCGCGGCCCGCGGTCCTCGCCCCGGCCTCGGGGCCGCCCCCGCCCCCGGCGCCGCTCGCTCCCCCCGCCCGGACTCCCCCATGTATGACGACTCCTACGTGCCCGGGTTTGAGGACTCGGAGGCGGTGAGTGCCCGCGGCGGGGGTGGGGGGTGGGGACGTTGAGGGGCACCTCCTCTCCCTCGGACCCTTCTCCCCGCTCAGCACTTTGAAAAGGCGTCTCCGTGGCGGGGCAGGGAATGGGGGGGGGGGGGGGGAGAAGGCGCTCCAGAAAAGTGGGAAGATGGGTTTTCATTATCAGGGGCTCCCCAGTCCCAGACCAAGAGACCGCGGTTGTGTGCAGGGAGGGGGTGGGGGGCAGCGTGGGGGAAAGACTCGAGCAGGTGTTTCCAAAGCTCAGGAAGGAAGGCGGAGGGGAAAGGGCTGTGGAAATGGCACACACATGTCTGGAGTTCCCAGAGGAGGCTGTGTGGGGTCTGAACATAACCGCTACAGGAGAAGCGGGGTCTCTTGGTTCCTGGGGGGACAATCTTAGACCTGTGCCTCAGGTAAAGGACAGATGTAGGGAGCTTGGGAGAACACCAGAGAATCAGGTACCAGCCTCTTCAGAGGGAAAGATCACAAAACTTGAGGATCTCCATTATCTCTTCTCCTGGCCGGCCTGAGCTTGCCTTCTCTCCTAACACTCCCTCCTGCCCAGCTTCTCTAACAGGCTGGGAACTGGGCACCCCGCACACGGGTGGGCCTGCGGACTGACCCCCTCCAGCCCATGCCTCCTGCTGAGGTGTCCTGAGAGCTGCGGGCATCCTGAGCTCCTGCTCAGCATGGAGGCTGGAGGGGAAGCCAGAGGAGCTGAGGGCCTGGGGATGGAGAGGAAGCTCTTTGCTCAGAGAACCAGGCAACCGATAAATATTTAATTCTCCTCTTTGCTTTTATCTCCTGACCCACTGAGACAAATCAGCTCATTAGGCAGAGATTCCCGGAGCTCAGAGAGGAGGAAGAGTGCCTGGAAAGAGGGGGCAAGGACAGGGAGCACCCCTTCTCTCAAACAGCACAGAAGGCTCCTTAGGGGAGGACCACTGAGTGGTGGGAGGGGCCCCAGATAGGTGTGGAAGGTAGAGCACTCCAGGGTTGAAAGTGGAGTGTTGGAGTCTTCTTTCGTCTCTGGCTGCCAAACCCAGGAGTTTCGGGCTCCCAGTGGGCAGCTCTCAGTCCCTTTCTGAGGCTGGGCTCCTGCTGGGCCAAGTTGCCCATCGGGCCTCTAGGGCTAATTACATGGCAGCAGGAACAGATGACCTTTCAAGGCTCTGGTGGACACCTATTGATGATGGTTGAAGAGACAGTTGGCATGGCCCAGGGTGCCAAGGTGAGCTGAAGAAGAAACCTCTCTGGAGGCCTGGAGGGCCCTAGAGAGAAGCAAGAGCTGCTGCCAGGTGAAGCCTGGCCTGCGGCTGGTGCTGGGAGCAGTGTGCTAGCCCATCCCTTCCCTGCCCCTCTCTGGTCCTCGGTTCGCCCTCCTCCACTTTCCTTTCTCTCGCCTGGCTCCTTGCTCTCCCTGGGGCCCCCTCTGAAGCAGTGGGAGGGAGATCAGGCTCTAAATAAATCCACCGGCTCATCTCCCTCCTCTCCTTCCCCCGTGCCAGGCAAGAGTGGAGCTGCAGCCTGCCCACGCACTCACCAGGCAAGGGGGGCACGGCTAGGGCACTGTGCCAACTCCCGGCGGCGCCGAAGTGCTGAGCCTCTGGCTGTTTTGGCATAATGGGGGAGGGGAGGGAAGACCCCAGATTAGGCTGGGCAAAGGTATCCTGGCTTCCCTACGTGATACCAGGGCATGAGAGAGGTGAGCTCTGAGGACTTGGGAATAAGGAGAGGGGGTCTCATTCTGAGCCCAGCTCATTCGAAGTGTAGGGAGAGATCCTACCATCGCCATCCCAGGGCACGAGGTCAGGTAATCCAGGCACTCCAGGCAGGGATGGTATGAGGACTATTAGGCTGAGAAACTGGAGAGCAGAGACTAAAGGTTAGACTCATCTCAGCACAGGTCCGGGCTCCTAGGAGGCATCTGAAAGGTGCTTATCACCATGAGTGGTCCTCCTGCCTTGCCTCCTTCCTCCCAGCATGTTGGGCCCTATTCCGTTCACTCGGCATCTCCCCCAGATTTGTATTCCATATCTAAGACCCCTGGAAGGAGGTACCCCTCTCTGCCGACCTTCTAAAGATTCTTCCTGGGGCTCAGCCGCTCTTTAACCACCTGCCAAGCCAGCCTTATTTTATTCTCAAAGGAGATGGGATGCAGCAGGCAGACCCTGCTCCTCTGTAAAATGAGAGACTTTCCGCCCTGTGCTATCTTCATGTTGTCTACCGCAACATGGACTTAGCTTAGGCCCTAGGGCCTGGCTGGCATCAAGCTGACCAGCCCTCTCGCCCATGGAGGGGCTGGAGCAGAGGGCATGCCGGACAGCAGTCTGTCTTCCCCGCTGGGCGTCCGGCCTCTGCTGCCTTCTGTAGGCAGTCACGCGCTGTGGGCTTGAAGGAATGTTCCTCAGGCCGAGAATATCCTAAACCCCCTTCCCTGCTCACACACACATTCCTGCACGGACTCCTTATCTGGGCTCCTACCTCCTCTCTGCCACCTGCACCTCAGAATTGATGCGAGTACCACTGCAGGCCTCTGATCATAAGGAGGGGCAACTGGGGCAGAAAACAAAAGATCCCCTTTACCCTAAACTGAGGGGGCAAAGGGGACGGACGTCCTGACTTCTGTCCTGAGGCCCAGGGCTCCTGCTCATTTGTGCGTCTTCCTCACGGCCTGGAAGGTGAGTGCTGCCACCCTCCAAACGCACCCTCATTGCCCAGGGACTCACCGTGGATAAGACTCAGCCACTCTGCTGGCTCAGGTTACCAAGGACGCCCTCCCTCCAATCGCGGGGTCCTGCTCCTCCGCTGGGTTGGCTGGCACCAACATGGCCTCCTCCTGGGCTGATATCCCCCCGGGGGTGGAGCTGGGGGCTATAAGCCAGGTGGTGGGCGTGGCTCAGCCTCAGGCTCATGGAAATAGCTTTGTGTTGCCCTTAGTCTGTGCCTCTCCCCCCCCCCAATATATTTTTGTTGATTTCAAAGAGGAAGGAAGAGAGAGAGAGAGAGAGAGAGAAACATTGATGAGAGAGAATCATTGATTGGCTGCCTCCTGCTTGGGGATCGAGCCCACCACCCAGGCATGTGCCCAGACTGTGACCTTCCAGTTCATAGGTCAACACTAAACCATTGAGCCGCACCAGCCGGGCCAGCCTGCGTCTTGTTTGCTGCCCAGTTGCCCCAACACATGTGAGAGGAAAGCGGGGGTAGGGAGAGTGGAGAGGAAGGAACTCCCAGGAGTTGGCAGCTCTGCGTCCTCTTCACCCTGAAAGGATAGGGACTCGGGAGATGAGATCTAAGGAGTGAGTGGCTGTATCCTGACACTCAGGAACAGTGCCTTCCAACCAGCATCTCTTGGCTGTTCATCTGCCAGTCGTTTTAAAGGGGGAACGTCTAGGTGGCTTTGCAGGCTGATGTGAACAAGAGGGCTGGGTCGCCTGGATTCAGAATTATCTTCAATATATCATCTTCAAGACATCTTCCGTCCCTCTGCAGTGGAGGAGGACGCGGTAGAGGGGAGAAGAGGGAGGAAGGAGGGAAGTGAAAGCTCTATTCAAAGCTGCAGTATTAATAGGCTTCAGGGAGGAGCCAGATCTCAGCACATATGGATTGGGTGGCGTTCCTGCAGCCCCAGATGCACTGGGGACCTTTTCAGGGAAACTGGAGGGACTGTTGGGGCCCAGGCACCTCGGTGGACATGGAGAGGCTGGGGTTTGTGGAGGGTTCGAGGGTGCCCCTGTCTGCTCTTTCCCCGTGAGCCCGGGGATCACAGCCTCTCCCCCATGCCAGGGTTCAGCCGACTCCTACACCAGCCGCCCGTCCCTGGACTCGGACGTGTCCCTGGAGGAGGACCGGGAGAGTGCCCGGCGGGAGGTGGAGAGTCAGGCCCAGCAGCAGCTGGAGAGAGCCAAGGTACCTCTGCTTGTGAGCTGGGGGCAGAGCAGCCAGGCTGGGTGGAAGCTTGTGCTCCGGCCCACGGCCCTAGCGGTCTGTGGGCAGGATGTACGAACGTGAGTGTGAAAGGCTGTGTGTGTGATGGGTGGACAACAGGCCCCCCACCCTCTGCTGATGGGGCGGTGGGCCTGGAAGGGTGCTCTGAGGCCCCCCTCGTTGGCACTGATGGCCAAATTCTCTAGCACAAGCCTGTGGCATTTGCTGTGAGGACCAATGTCAGCTACTGTGGTGTACTGGACGAGGAGTGCCCAGTCCAGGGCTCTGGAGTCAACTTTGAGGCCAAAGATTTTCTGCACATTAAAGAGGTGACCACCCACAGCCCCCTAATAGAAGCCATTTAACGTCCCTCCTCTTGCCCCAGTTCCAATCCTCTTAGTTTAGTCCTCAGCCCATAAACAAGTTCCCAAACTCCTCAGCTTTATCCTTAGCACACACACACACACCCCTTATACCCAAACCCAGCCATCCTCAGGGTCTCCGTCCTGAGATCTGGCTTGGGCTCAGTCTTCACATGTGTGAAGTGAGCAGTTAGATTAGCTGCCTTTAGGTCCCCTGCAGGTGACAGCGTGATGCGTCACCCTGAAATCTTGGGGTGGCCCAAAACTGTCTGCCCCTCCCTCTGGCACCTTCTCCTGCCCCCTCCCACTCCCTCCCTTGTGCTGCCTTTGTCAGACCAGCTCTGTGAAGACCTCCCTGGCTCTTCAAGCTGGAGAGCCAGAACTGAGGCCCGTGACTCCTCCCCTCCCCCTTTGCTCCATCCCATGCCCAGAAGTACAGCAATGATTGGTGGATCGGCCGGCTCGTGAAAGAGGGCGGGGACATCGCCTTCATCCCCAGCCCCCAGCGCCTGGAGAGCATCCGGCTCAAGCAGGAGCAGAAGGCCAGGTGAGAGCGGGGCTGTGGCTCTGTAAACACTCCCTGCCCCCTCCGTGTGGGCACTTTACCTGAAGTCCACTTTCCTACACGGGCACGCACATCCCACCCCGCTAAACACACACACTCAGTCCCGCCTGTGCACATTGACACTGCACAGATATGCACGCAGGCACACACAAATGCACGTGCCACTCCTCCCTCACTAGCTAAACCACAAGGAAATGCATACGACTGTTAACTAATGTGTGGAACACAGGCGCACACTGACCTTCCTTTCTCCTCCCAGGAGATCCGGAAACCCTTCCAGCCTGAGTGACATTGGCAACCGACGCTCCCCTCCTCCATCTCTAGGTAGCCTCCCCACAGCCCACCTGTCTTGGGTAGGTGGGTCACTAGGACCCGGGGCAGGGAGATGTTCCCCAGGTGACCTGTGTGGGGAGGGGTTGGGGAGGGGTCCGAAGAGCTGGCAGAAGCCCATGTCTCCCCTGGGGAGGGGAATGCATGCCCCAGGGCCTTTCCCCCCCTTCACCAACATTAATCTTTTATTTCCTTTTCCAAAAAGCCAAGCAGAAGCAAAAACAGGTGAGTCAAGGAAGGGACCTGGGCTTGGGGGCTCATGGCTGTAGGAACAGGCATTGTGGAGGGGCCGCAGAACAGGGAGGGAGGGAGGGAGCCCAGAGCTTCTGAATTGTCCCCACACCAGTCAGGCAGAGGGCAGGCCACCAGGCCATGGCTTTGCTTGACCTCAGGTCAATTCTGCAGGCAGAACATGTCCCCCCATATGATGTGGTGCCCTCCATGCGGCCTGTGGTGCTGGTGGGACCCTCTCTGAAAGGTTATGAGGTGAGAGAAGGCCTTGACCCCAAAGATCGCCTCTGCCAAGCCTGCCATGGGAAGGCCCCGGAGACCATGGGAAGGGTCTGTGTGTGGAGGGGATGGGCTCCAGGGCCATGCCTGCTGCCGCTGCCCTTCTCCAAGAAGGCCCTCAGCCAGTTCCATTCCGTTCCCCTCATCTCTCCCACCAGGTCACAGACATGATGCAGAAGGCTCTCTTTGACTTCCTCAAACACAGGTTTGATGGCAGGTAAGCTGCTCTGGCCTGAGGTGGCCTGAGAACCAGGGAGAACATCATTGCCTCCTAACATATGTCTATAGCAAGGTCTTTTCTAAAGGGAAAGTTAGGAATTAGGAGGGGCCTAGAGCTCGAAATTGAGAAGTGAGCTGTGATCTCCACCGCCTCCCCAGGATCTCCATCACCCGAGTCACCGCTGACCTCTCGCTGGCAAAGCGCTCTGTGCTCAACAATCCTGGCAAGAGGACCATCATTGAGCGTTCCTCCGCCCGCTCCAGCATCGGTGAGAAGCCCCAGCTCCTGCTTCTCTGCTCAAGGCCTCTTCCCTAGAACCTTCCTCCTCCCTTTTTCTTCCCCAACTCTTCCTCTGCCCGTCCCCACGATTGGCAAGACCAGTCTCCTCAGTTCCCTGTTCTTCTGCCTGCCCAGGCCTTGATGAAGGCCCTCTCCCTCCATTACTGGGGAGGCCCCCAAACCCCGCTGGAGCAAGTGGGGGGGAGCCGCCAGTGAACACTGTGGCTCACTTGCTCCCTCTATAGCTGAAGTACAGAGTGAGATTGAGCGCATTTTTGAGCTGGCCAAATCCCTGCAGCTGGTAGTGTTGGATGCTGACACCATCAACCACCCAGCACAGCTGGCCAAGACCTCACTGGCCCCCATCATTGTGTTTGTCAAAGTATCCTCACCGAAGGTAAGTCAACAGCAGAGGTGGGGAGGCCCCCAGGGCTGCCCTCCTAGAATGCCTCACAGCTTAGCCTGGCACCTGCCCCAGGGCTCCCGAGTTCCCTTTTCCTGGTGCCAGATCACAAGCGGGGGGACATGCCCAGTTCCTTCTAGGCCCAGCTCTGCCCAGGGCCCCCCCCGAGGCTCCAGGCCGCACTCTGCCCTTTCCCTCAGGTACTCCAGCGTCTCATCCGCTCCCGAGGGAAGTCCCAGATGAAGCACCTGACTGTGCAGATGATGGCGTATGATAAGCTGGTTCAGTGCCCACCAGTGAGTGCCCGGGCAGCTGCCCCTGTGCCCAGTCTTGCTTTTCCAGGGCTGGGGCCGTGAAGGAGATGGGGTGGGGAAGCCAACATTCCCCCTTTCCCCAGGAGTCCTTCGACGTGATTTTGGATGAGAACCAGCTGGAGGATGCCTGTGAGCACCTGGCCGAGTACCTGGAAGTTTACTGGCGTGCCACCCACCACCCAGCCCCCAGCCCGGGACTTCGGGGTCCTCCCAGTGCCATCCCTGGACTTCAGGTAATCATTTCCATTTGGCACTGATGTGTAGGCTAAGCCAGCCAAAGCAATGCCCCCTCCCTGCCCAGAGGCTTGTCCTTGGCCTCTCAGGTTTGAGCTAGGGCAGATGGATAAAGGAACTTCCTGATGAGAAGGAATAAATCAATACGATGGGTAACAGGTTACTTTCCTAAGGCTCAAAAGAAACATACTCTCAAACTTCTCTATTTTTTATTTTATTTTTTGATCCTCACTGGAGGGTATTTTTCCATTGATCTTTAGAGAGAGTGTAAGAGAGAGAGAGAGACAGAGAAACATCGATGTGAGAGAGACACATCAATTGGTTGCCTCCCACACCAGGGCCAAGGATTGAGCCTGCAACCAAGGTACATGCCCTTGACTGGAATCCAACCTGGGACCCTTCAGTCCATGGGCCGGCACCCTCTCCATTGAGCCAAACCGGTGAGGGCTCTCTGGTCTGTCTTGAAGGCAGAGACCGAATTTTGCTGGAGTCAGAAGCTCCAGTTTTCCATATCTGAAGAGGAAGAATAAGCTAGTATGCTTCCCTCCCTTGCACTGTTTCCCGAACCCAGGCACTGAGAGTTGAGGGGGGAGAATTCCCCGTCCCAGGAGTCCTGGGAGACATGGGAGGGAGGCCACGGCGAGGTCGTACCGCCTCCCTTAGAGCTGGTGTGTTATCCCCAGAACCAGCAGCTGCTGGGGGAGCGTGGCGAGGAACACTCACCCCTTGAGCGGGACAGCTTGATGCCCTCGGATGAGGCCAGCGAGAGCTCCCGCCAAGCCTGGACAGGATCCTCGCAGCGTAGCTCCCGCCACCTGGAGGAGGACTATGCAGACGCCTACCAGGACCTGTACCAGCCTCACCGCCAACACACCTCTGGGCTGCCTAGTGCCAATGGGCATGACCCCCAAGACCGACTCCTCGCCCAGGACTCGGAGAGCAATCACAATGAGCGGAACTGGCAGCGCAACCGGCCCTGGCCCAAGGATAGCTACTGACCGCCTCCTGCTGTCCTACCCTGGCAGGCACAGGCACAGCTGGCTGGGGCACCCACTCCAGGCAGGTTGGCATTAGACTGGCACTAGGCTCAGCCCCTCACAACCCCCTGCCCAGCTCCAGGGCTGCCTGTGATCCTAAGGTTCTTGGAAACGCAGGGTCCCCCTTACCTCCTGGGCAGTGACCCCCCCCTAAGTTCCCATTCCAGGTACTAGCTGTGTGTGCTGCACCCCTGGCACCTTCCTCTCCTCCTGCACAACAAGCTGCCCCACTGGGCAGTGCCCTCAGGCCAGGATCCCCTTAGCAGGGACCTTCCCACCAGACTCAGGGAAGGGATGCCCCCTCAAAGTGACAAGGGGGGTGTGGGCAACATGACACGAGGAAGACACAAGGCTCCTGAGCAGACACAGTCCTGACAGTCCGAGGACTCAGGCTTTGTGCTTTGGGGTCTGAGGACCTCCACTCACCTCACTGCCACTCGAGAAAAGAGACAATCAGAGCCCGACAGGGTGGCACTCCCCTCCATCAGCTGGGGAGGCATCTACGGACGAGGCTGGAGTAGCAGGCTGGCTGGGCTGGGGCCAAAGGCCTCACAGCTGAGGGTCTGGAATCGAAGGGTCTCCTCACTCTGCCAGGAGTCTTCCTAACATCTGACGGGACCAGGGCCAGGAGCTGACCCGAGCTGAGGGTTTGGGAAGGGAGCGCATGTGTAGCAGAGACCGTGTGGAACAGCTTTGGGGGCCCCCTTGCCCCCCTCATCCTTTCGCTCTTGCATCCTGTCATTTCTGTTCTTGGCCCTCGTGCCTCCTTTGGGGCATATGGGCCCCAAACTCTATTCCCTCATTCATAGCTGCTGCTTGTTATGTTCCGGTTAGGTGGAGAGAGAGACACAGTAGACAGCCCTCAGAGGCCCTGTCTGCCCGGCTACCCTTGCCTTATGGCTCTAGTGTGTGACCTACAGAGCATGCTCCACAAGACCCTGACCCACCTCACTGTCATCACTAATAAACACCATGCACAGTCCTCCAGGCTCCTGTTCTGTCTGCTGGCACAGGCGGCCGGTTCCTCATTGTGTGGCCCAAGCCTAGAGAAGGCAAAGAAATGTCCTGGCCTCCTCCCTCTCAGAGGACCCACTGAGTGGAAAGGGACGAAGGAGAGCTGGGGAAGAAACTATTCCCAGACCCTCTCCTCCTTTGCCCTCAGGCCCAGTGCATCTAGGGGTTCAGCAGCACAGAAAGGTGTGGGGCGGTGGGGAAGAGGCTTACTCACGGCCTACACTGTCCCTGCCTCGGGCCCCGTAGCTACAAGTTGAATGTCATGTATTTGCCCAACAATTTTAGAGTAAGGCATAAGATGGCACTGAGGGAGGAATGGGGCCCTGCAGCCCTTTCTACAACCTAACTCCTCCCTCCTTGGGGCTCCTGGTACCCATCTCCACCCCTCCCACGAGCAGTGAGCTCAGCAACTGGGGAGCCACAAGCAACGAGACTAAAAGCTGGGTGTGAGGCACAGAGAATCGGGGGATGAGAGTGGTCCCAAGTGTGCCTCACCTGCCAGTTTCACAACTGCTTTCCTTTCCCACCCTGTCCAGGCCAGAGCTACACATTCAGTGAGGCTAGAGACGGGGAGGAAAGGTGCATTAGGACACTGCTGTCATGGCTTTTCCAACCCCTTCAGTGCCTCCTGTATGAGATCCTAGGATCTGCTACAGATGTGATCTCTCATCTCCCAAGTCCGTCTTCTGTGGAACCAGGGACCCCCTGGGAGATGGTTAGCTAGAACTAGACGCAGCCTTAATATTCACATTTTTATTCTCAGAACATACAAACTCATCTTTTCAGAGAATAGAAAACAGAAATTTTACTCAGTGACTTCAAGATGGACACAGCCGCTCACCCTGTCCCACGTCTAAAAAAATTCCCAGGTGAGGGACGCCTGGAGTGCACAGCACCCCCGGCACAGGGGCACGCACAGCTCTACACAAGGCGCACGCCGTTTTATCATCCAAAAGGGCAAATGCTATCAAAACGACAGTACGAGTCCGAGGTTCATAATCCTCAGCGCCGGGTCCCCTGGGTCATGTAGGGCAACAAAGCTGCCGGCGCTTATGCAGTCAAGTCTGTGCCAAAGCCCTCCCGGCAGCCTGGGAGGCAATGCCAGTGGCTGGCTGTCCCCGGAACTGGCGATCCCCGAGCCAGCTGGAGGGGCAGAGCTGGGCCCAAGCCTATGGTAATGTCTCCCTGTCTCCTGCAGCAGCTTCCCTCCTCTCGCAGCCCACACTCGGGCCTTCAAACCCGAGGGTCTAGCCACGCAGTCTGAGTTTTTCCTAAGCCCCCATGAGAGTGAGGACCTGGACAGGGAGACGTGAGGGGCCTGAAGAACAGGCTTCGGAGCCTGCCCTCAAACCGGTGGGAGGAGTGCTGTGTCAGGCAAAGATGGTCTCTTCCCGGCGCTTCTTGGTGAGGATGGTGCCTGGTTTGTGCTGGGCGTCTGGGTGGTTGGCTAGCTCTGGGGGGCAGGAAGACACGGGGCTCTCCAGGATGGCTTGCTTCAGCTCATAGAACACAGCAGAGTCCTCTTTGGTGAGGAAGGTGATGGCCACACCACTCTTGCCTGCTCGGCCCGTGCGGCCAATGCGGTGGATGTAATCTGGGGAGCGGGAGAGGGAAGTTACTCAGGGCACCAGGCCAGATGCCCTGGTGAGCAGTGTCTGAAGCCTCTACTTATGAAGGCATCGTCCTCCCCAGGCAGGAATAGAGCTCATACTACCTGAGCCTGCAGTACCCGCAGAGTTCTCCCCACAACGACTACTGATGGGGTCATCCTACCACACAGATTGAGAGGCCAAGTTCCATTACCTCCCACACCCCAAACAGTGTGCTACCAACACCCCCACGTGAGACGGAGTAGGAGCTCGCCCTGACCAGTGTGGCTCGGTTGGCTGCGTGTCATTCCGTTCACCAAAAGGTTGCTGGTTCCATTCCTGCTCAGGGCGCATGCCCGAGGTGTGGGCTCAATCCCAGGTAGGGGGCATGCAGAAGGCAGCCAACTGATGTTTCATCTTCAATTAATGTTTCTCCCCACATCCCTCTTCCTCTCTACAAATCAATTTTAAAATCTTAAAAAAAAGAGGAGGAGCTCTTCTCCCGGGGACACGCCATTTAAGAGACAGCTATGACAGCTGTGAGAGAGGGCAGGAGCACCCCAACTCGAGGGAAATGAGACAAGGTTGCAGCCACTGTCCTCACACTTACCTTCAATGTTTTTGGCCATATCATAGTTGACCACCATAGACACATCTTGGATGTCGATACCACGACCTGCCACATCTGTAGCCACTAGAATGTCCTTGGCCCCAGCCTTGAGGTTGGACAGTGCAAATTCTCGCTGCTCCTGGCCTTTTCCACCATGCAATGTACAAGCATTGTACTGTGGGGAGAATGGTGAGATGAAGGAAGTGCAATGGAATCATGGAAAGATACAGAAGTTAAGAGGGGGTAAGGACCAAGAGGTAGGGTTTCAGAGAGCAGCAGGGTAGAAGGAAAAGGGAAAGGAGGCAGGAGAAAGAACGAGTGCAATTGAAAGAAGGAGAGTACAAGTGAGCTGAAGAATGGGTGGGAGAGAACAGGATGTGGCATGGCAGAGAGCGCCAGGGCAAGGTCAATCAGGGGTGAGATATGGAGACAGATTAGAAGTAGTCAGAGAGGATGAGGGCAAGATGAGGGTAGAAAGCAGAGACCAAGAAATGTAAGGAAGTTTAAACATTGAGTATCAAGACACTGATCAACGTCTCCCTGCTGACCACACTATCCCCGCTCCCAAACATTCATAAAACCCATCCTATTCCACATCCTCAGACCCTGACAGAATACGTGTCTCAAAACCTCTTCCTAGCTGGGCCAGTGTGGCTCAGTGATTGAGTGCCGACCTATGAACCAAGAGGTCATAGTTCCATTCCCAGGTTGTGGGCTCCATCCCCAGTAGGGGGTGAGCAGGAGGCAGCCAATCAGTGATTCTCTCACATCATTGATGTTTCTCTCCTCCCTTCCTGTCTGAAATCAATAAAAATATATTTAAAAATATATAAAAAAGGAGACATATGTACTACTTAAATAATAGAAGTGTGTGAATATATATATAAAATAACAAAAACACACAAAAATAAATAAACAAGTCTCCCTGGCCCAAGCCCGCCTGGAGGGAGACCAGGGGAGCTCTGGCAGGCACTACTGGAATGGACAGCCATAGTCCTCCTATCTCCATCACACCTCCCTTTCCCCTCTGGCCCTGACTTGTTCAATACTGAAGTTCAAAAATGAGTGAAAATTGAGAGCAAGAGCCTAGGAAAAGCCCTCTAATTTCAGAAAGCAACACCAAACAGACTGGACTTTGCCCTCCCCCGCCAGACACACCCCCATCTTCTCCAGGGATTTGGCCAAAACATCACAGCCCTTCTTCTGGTTGACGAAAATGATGATGGGTGGGTCAAAGCCTTGCTCCAAGATTGCCAGCAGCTTTTTCCTAGGGAGAAGAGGAGAAAAATGAGATGCACATGACCTCCTACTTCTAGTGAAATGCCCAATCCTGATCTACAAACATCAATTCCAGGCTCTTCAATGCCCATGGCATTGAACAAGAAAACAAGGCAGAACAATTGCCCCTCAGCCACCACTCCCCTTCTCCACCCTGTTCCCCGGCTCAGCGGTCCCCATACCTCTTCTCTGACTCTGACATGAGGAAGACCTTCTGTTCCACACGTTCATGGGGCTTGCCTGCAGAGCCAATGTACACCACAGCAGGTCGCCGGAGATAGCTCCGAGCCAGACGCTCCACGGCTGGGGGCATGGTGGCCGTGAACATGACCGTCTAGGAAAACAGGATGCTCAGCCTTGGGCCCAGGAAGACACAATCAAGTGTCCTACCATCACCACAGGCGTACAGCCCAGGCTGAAGAATCTAAAATATACCACGGTGTAAACTTTCATAGCCACCACCTTAGAAAATAGTGTCCTCTGCCTTCCCACTTCTTTCCTTAGTACCTGAACTTGGCATCTCATGATGATAAGAAGGACTGAGAGCATTGGCTAGCATCTATAGTGGACAGTACCATGACTGTTTGGCATCATTTTTCCAGGGTTAAGCTAAATGGCTACAACTGTCAGAGGATTGCATCTAGGCAGGCCTCACCATTTTGGAAACGTACTCTGAGCCCATGTAAGGCAAGAAGGGCCCTAGGGCAGGTTTGCCAACTTGCCCAAATCTCCCCAACCCAGGGAAGCAGCCTTACTTGGCGGTACTTATGTTTTCCTGACTCAAAGTTGGCCAACATCTTCTCAGGGTCCTCAGCCTCATCCGTGTCCGGCTTCTGGTTGGTGACAGGCATGTGCTCCAGGATCTTCTGGACGTCTGGCTCAAAACCCATGTCAATCATCCTATCTGCCTCATCCAGAACCACGTAGGTACAGCGGCTCAGCACCAGATAGCGGTTTTCCAGCACATCGATCAGACGTCCTGGGGTAGCAATCACAATCTAGGGGGCACAGTGGAATCATATGTAGCCCCAGCAGCTACACCCTTCTTCTCTCTTCCCTGTACTATCCACTCACTTGGACAACAGAACTCCAATGCTAAGAAATTTAGACCCCAACCTCTAATTATGTTTGGCAGTGAAGGTTCCTGAGAATTGGCACAAAATTACTTGTTGCTATCTTGCATTTTTTCAAGAATGAATGGGGTCTCTGAATAAAATACAGAGGTTAGATAGAGGAGACAAACAGAAGGAATTTTTGTAGAGAGACTAAGAGATATTGTGAAAAGGATTATATAAAATAATACGCTAAGAAGTCTGCAGAAAACGCAATTCCTATATCAGACTTGTTATAAAAAGCTCTCCTTTGCCAACCTGAAAGGTGGCAACACGAAAAGTCAATGACTTGCTCTGGCAGTGATTAAGGGCACAGGATTTGGATATGAATCTCAGTTCTGCCCAATACCAGCTGTGCGACTTTGGACAAGTTATTAACCAGAGCTTCAGCTGCATCTGTAAAATGGACGTTCCTCTCTGTGCTCTCATATGGTTGTGAGAATTACTGACACGCACAGTAAATCCCTGGAGCATAAGTTCTCAATAACAGTAATACACCTATAGAAACCAGCCCTTTTCTTCATTTGATTGAATGTCTGTGGCAGAAACTAGAAGAAGAAAAAAACAAAACAGCAGAGCCCAAATGGTGGGCTGGCTGCTGGCCAGGTGAACAAACCTCACAGCCCATGCGCAGCCTGAAGCCCTGGTCTTCTCTGGAGATGCCGCCAATGACAGCCACAGTGCGGATGCCTAGTGGCTTCCCAAACTTGATGGTCTCTTCCTCAATCTGCTGAGCCAACTCACGGGTGGGGGCCAGGATGATAGCATAAGGGCCCTGGTCTGACTCTTCGATCCTGTGGTAAATGGGGCATCCCAGTTTCATGAGGTTTGGTTCCCATGCAGCCACAAACAGGAGCAAGACAAAGTCACACTTAAGAGCAGCTATGGAAATGGAGAAGGTGGTGGGAAGAGGATGCAATGATCTCCCTTAAAAATCAGAGACTCCTCTGCCGAAACCGGTTTGGCTCAGTGGTAGAGCGTCGGTCTGCAGACTGAAAGGTCCCGGGTTCAATTCCGGTCAAGGGCATGTACATTGGCTGCAGGCACATCCCCGGTAGGGAGTGTGCAAGAGGCAGCTAGTCGATGTTTCTCTCTCATCGACGTTTCTAGCTCTCTATCCCTCTCTCTTCCTCTCTGTAAAAGATCAATAAAATATATCTAAAAAAAAAAAATCAGAGATTGGAATATGCAAAACCCATGGACACAGATAATAGGGTGAAGGCCTGGGGCGGGGTGAGCTATAAGGAGTCAATGGGAGAAAAAAGGAGACATATGGAATACTTTCAACAATAAAGATTAAAAAATAAAATGTTTGAAGATTAAAAAAAGAAAAATCAGAGACTCTAGCTAAGCCAGTGTTGCTAAGTGGTTGAACATCGACCCATGAACCAGGAGATCATGTTTCGATTCCAAGTCTGGCCACATGTCCGGGGTTGCAGGCTCGATCCCCAGTAGGGAGCATGCAGGAGGCAGCCAATCCATGAGTCTCTCTCATCACTGATGTTTCTATCTCTCCCTCTCCTTTCCTCTCTAAAATCAATAAAAACTTTTTTTAAAAGAAGAAAAGGAAACCATGGGGGCAGGCTAGAGGGGATAAATGGGGCGAAAAGGGGACATATGTAATACTTTCAA
Organism: Pipistrellus kuhlii; assembly: GCF_014108245.1. Lineage (NCBI taxonomy): Eukaryota > Metazoa > Chordata > Mammalia > Chiroptera > Vespertilionidae > Pipistrellus > Pipistrellus kuhlii. The sequence goes on from NW_023425529.1 coordinate 41,587,566, forward strand.
CAATAAAGATTCAAAAAAGAAAAAAAAAAGAAAAGAAAACCAAACACTCATTTGCCACTTTCACCATCCCTACCCAGTTAAACCACTCCAACTGTTAACAGATGACCCCACCTGTCAATTTTGGGAAGAGTGGTGATCCAGACCAGCAACGGAATAAGGAAGGCTGCTGTCTTGCCGCTGCCAGTCTCAGCCACACCAATGATGTCACGATTCTGAAGCCCAATGGGAATGGCCTGACGCTGGATAGGTGTTGGTTCCTACAGTGACCAGAGAGAGTAATGGTACAGGCAGAATTATGCTACCTGGGCTAGAGTGGGCACATCTGCTAGCACAATGGGAGGACACTGAGCCTAGTTCACAGGAATGAGGACCTGAGAAGAAACACAATCACTTAAGGCCAATACTTCCACCAGGAAGTAATAGACAGTATCACCTTGGTGCCCACTGGCAGCGAAGGCACCCAACAGTCAAGGCACAAAGTTTGTATCCCCTACAACGGTGTTTCCCAAAGTGTGGTACGCGTACCCCCAAAGGTACGGGAAGAGTTTGGTGGGGGTACGCGTTGCGCCGGAGTTTGGTGGGGATATGCACTGCACCGTGCTTAGCTGCACCTAATTCTACGTTCTCATGAGTACGAGGGGTACTAAGCATTACGAAAATTATAGAAGGGGTACACATATGTCAAAAGTTTGGGAAACACTGCCCTACAACATAGGAACATGCCAGGTCTTCTGAACTTATCTGCTCCTCCTTACCTTGTAGCCACACTTATCAATGACCTCCAAGATGTGTGGGGGCAGAGAAGAGTCTTTCCATGATCGGATGGGATTAGGGATCTTGCCACCTTTGGTGGTAATGCTGTAGTCCTCACGGAAGATCCGCCAGTCCCTGTCCGTCATCTCATCTAACTTCTTCTGGGACCAATGGCGGTCATCCCAGCGCTGCTTGGCTTCCTTCTTACGAAGTTTGCGGAGTCTTGCCCTGGAGCAGGATCATGAGGAATAAGTGGGATCAGTTTCCCCAACTCCTTTCTGTACACTCTGGGCTGTGCCCAACCACCCCAGCCCTGACCACTCACTCCTCCTGCTCCTTTTCTTCCAGTGTCCTCCTCTTCTCCATGAGGTCTCCATAGAAACGTGACTGTTCTCGTTTCTGCTGCTTTAGGTCAATGCCTGCAATGAAGCCTCGCCCCAACAACTGCACCTGGTGCCGTTCTTTGTACCTGGGATTGGGACAGAGGAGGGAGGAAAGGAGCTGTTACAGGGCAGGAGGGAAGGGCAGGCTGCCAATAAGTGCGTTTGCCTTCCTAGCCGGGGTCTTTCCTCACCCAGAGGGCTGAGTTAACACTAGTTTACCAATTTCCCCATCCTGGCTTATCTTAATCCTGTCTCTACAGTCACAGTTTCTCTCTAGAACTGCTTGACAACCTACGAGATGGGAGAAGTTATTCGTTAATAATACATTTGACAAGAGGTTAATATCTAAAATATATAAAGAACTCAGGCTCTCTGCCATGTGAAGATTCATGTACAAATCAAGAATACTGTTCTCCCTAAACATTAGATACCCTGAATCCCTGATGCTAGATTTCTCAGCTTTCAGAATTACAAGAAATGTTTGTTGTTGAAAAATAAATAAATAAAATATGTAAAGAACTCATACAACTTAGCACCAAAAAGACAAACCATCTGAGTAAAAACATGGGCTAAGGACCTGAATAGACATTTCTCCAAAGAGAATATGCAGATGGCCAATAGACACATGAAAAGATGCTCAACATCATAAATCATCAGGGAATGCAAATCAAAACCAGTATCATCTCACATTTTTCAGAATGCCTCTTATAAAAAAATAACAAGTATTAAGGAGAGTGTAGACAAAAGGGAACCCTTGTAGACTGTTGGTGGGATTGCAAATTGATGTAGCCACTATGAAAAAAGAGTATGGCAGTTCTCAATTAAAAACAAAATTAACGTATGACCCAGCAATCCTACTTCTGAGTATTTACCTAAAAACTTCCAAAACACTAACTGGAAAAGATATATGTACCCCTATATTCACTGCAGCATTATTTACAACAGCCAATATATGGAATCAACCAACCTAAGTGTCCATCAATAGACAATTAGACAAAGAAAATGTCGTACACATAAACAATGGAATATTACTCAGCCATTAAAAAAAAGAATCTTACCATCTGCAAAACATGGATGGACCTAGAGGGTATTGTGTTAGGTGAAATAAGTCAGACAGAGAAAGACAACTACCATGTGATTTCACTTATATGTGGAATCTAAAAACAAAATAAATACACCAACAAAACAGAAAAAGACTCATAATAGAGAGAACTGATGGGACAGATGGAAGGGGGTTTGGGAACATGAGTGAAAAAGGTGAAAGAACTAAGAAGTACAAATTGGCAGTTACATAATAGTCCTGGGATGTAAAGTAGCGCATCAAAAATATAGTCAATACTATTGTAATAACTGTATGGTCTCAAGTGGGTACGAGACTTATGGGGGGGGGATCACTTTGAAAGTTACATAAATGTCCAACCACTATGCCATATATCTGAAACTAACAGAATATTGAATGTCAACTGTAATTAAAAAAAAAAAAAAAAAAGAGAGAGATCTAGTTTAGGCCGGAAGCCACTCACAGTGGGTTGTAGTCGATTGATGTGTCCTCAGATGCATCCCACTCAAAGACAAACTTGCGGTCATTGAGATGCCTCGTTCGGCGCCGCTTCTTAATGCCACCCAGGTAACGCTCCTGCCCAGACAACACAGAGCCCATCAGCTTCAGGGCAAAGCGCGCATGCAGAGATCAGAATGGCTAAATAATTAAAGCTCCTTTGTGTGTGGGGAGGGGGGATGAAAACAACCAGGGCCTGCACCTTAATGGCATGCAGCTCCTTGCTCTTATCCTTCTCCTCCCGGATCTTCTGCCGCCCTTCCTCGTCCTCGTTCCCATTGGTCTCCCGTTCCATCCTCTCCCTGCGCTCCCGGCGCTCTCGTTCCTGAGGGTCTTCTGCAGACAAAGCAAGCACAGCTGCAGAAGAGCTCAGTGGAAATAAAAGAGCATGGCAGGGCCCCGACAATGGACACCACATGAGGAAAAAGGGAGATTTATGAGACAAGGGAAATGGGAGATATAATAGAAAGATACTTTTTTTATAAACTTCCCCCATGCTTTCCTCTTCCAAACTACAGAACAAGTTTTTAGCTCTTCCTACCCCATCCCACCCGTTTCTATCCCATCCAAGGGCTAGAGGGGTGGGAAAACGAACCTAACATCTTCCTGCCCAAGTCTTGAAACTGTTTCCTTTTCTTCCTCTCTTCTTCGAGCGTCTTCTGCCGCTCCTCCACCTCCTGCTGCCGTCGCTTCAGGGCTTCAGCCTCTCGTTCTGCTTTGGACAGAAACTTGGGCTACAAAATAGATTGGAGCTGTAAACAAAGGATCTAGAACCCACTGGTGTTTGGGAGATGGCAGGAAGCTCAAAACTATTTGCTCAGGCATTAAACCCGTTAAAAACACACACAAACAGGCTTAGGGTCCTGTTATGGGCTGAATTTTGTCCCCTCAAGATGCATATATGGAAGCCATCACCGCAAACTGTGACTGTATTTGGAGACGGGGTCTTTAAAGAAGCATCGAGGTAAAATGAGGCCGTTAGGGTAAGTCCTGATTCAATCTGACTAGTGTCCTTGTAAGAAAAAAAAGTTTGCCCCAGCTGGTGTGGCTCAGTTGGCTGAGCATCACTCCATGCACCAGGAAGTCACTGGTTCGATTCCCAGTCAGGGCACATGCCCAGGCTGTGGGCTCGATGCCCAGGATGATGTGTGCAGAAGGCAGATGATTGATATTTCTCTCTCATCGATGTTTCTGTCTTTCTCTCCCTCTCCCTTCCTCTCTGAAATCAATAAAAATCTATTTTAAAAATATGTATTTCTAAAAATTTTGGATATATATACACAGGAATACACATGCACAGAGGGAAGACCATGTGAAGATGAAGACATTTATCCACAAACCAAGGAGAGAGGCTTCAGAAGAAAACAGCCCTGCTGCCACCTTGACTTCAGACAACTAGCCTCCAGAATGGTCAGCAAATAAATTTCTGTTGTTTAAGTCACCCAGTCTGTGGTGTTTTCTCATGGCAGCCCTGGTCAACTAATACAGACCCTCAAGTTCTTACCTTAGCCTCAGCTTCTTCCTCAGCCTTTTTCTTGGCCAGAAGTTCCTCTAGGGATAATGGCTGGGCCTGAAGATAAAACACAGGGCTTCAGTCCAGAAAAGCTCTCTCCCTTTGAAGATCACAAAATTGGGCTTGAATTCAAGAGGAAAATGAGAAACCCTTCCTCTTGCTTGCCTTAGGCTTCTTATCACCATGTTCATCGTCGTCATCCTTCCTCGAGTCTCTGTCTCTCCGAGATTTAAAATCTTTTCCTCGTCCAGGAGATAAACTTTAAGAAAAAGGAACAGAAAAGGTCTATTGCTGTCTTACCCCAGCCCCTGAATGAGGTTCAGGCTGACCCCAAAGAGAGGATGGGAGTTTTCCCACGACTCAGCGAGACCGGCCCAGGGTCCCGCACAGGACCGGACACTTCCTTTGCAGGCACGGTCACTCCGCCTGCTCTGAAACATAATGGTGGCCCTGTCTTGTCCCAATCTACCTGAATCTCCTTTTCTGAAACTAATTTCTTCTGGCAAGTGGGTCTTCACTTCAAAGTATTTCCAAGTATTTTGACATAAAAAATGTTATCCAAATAGCAGAGGCATATTGAAAGGAAAAAACTCCTGCTTTATAATACACAGTGAATTTAGTTATACAGCCACCCATAGACACCCCTCCAAGACACTGCTATATATGTCCCCTCCTCATTTTCCTTACTATCAGTCACAGCAATCCTTTCCCCACATCTGCTATAAGTTTAATCTTCAAGAGTTCTCAAACAGCAGATGATTGGATCAAAAAACTATGGTACATCTACACAATGGAATACTATGCTGCCATAAAAAAGAAGGAATTCTCATCATTTGCAGCAACCTCGATGGAATTGGAGAACATCATGCTGAGTGAAATAAGCCAATCAATGAAAGAGAAACACCACATGACCTCACTCATTTATGGATAATAAAGAACATTATAAACTGATGAACCAAAAGATAGATATAGAGACAGTAAAGCAACAAGCAGACTGTCAAATTACAGCGGGGAGGGGAGGGAGATCTGGGGGAGATAATAGATCAACCGAAGGACTTGTATACGTGCATATAAGTACAATCAATGGACATAAAACTCTGGGGAGGGAAGGTATGTATGGGAGGGAGGGGGGCAAAAAAAAAATCAATAAAATATATTAAAAAAATAATAATAAAATAAAATAAAGAAAGAAAGAAAAAAGAAGTTCTCAAACAACTTTGTTATAAGAATTCTGTCCTTTGCCCTGAATTCTAAGCAATATTAGGGGCCAAATATCTAAAAACTCTGCATAAAAAGAAGAAAGCTATCAAGATACTAAGGCATTAAGCTATTTCCAAAAACACATGCTGTATATCCTGGGTAGAAAACTGAATGGTTCAGTGGAGCTAAAGGAGTGCTTTGTAGGCTGGTAACCTTTTCAAACTCATTTCTAAATTCTAAGAACAAGCTGACCCTCAAGAGTTGTGACTTCACTAAGTGTTATATATTCTAAAGACACGTGCCTTCTAAAAAAAGACAGCTCTGCCCAGCCGGCGTGTCTCAGTGGTTGAACATCGACCTATGAACTATGATAGATCATGGTTCAATTTCCAGTGAGGACCCATCCTGGGCTGTGGGCTTGATCCCCAGTGTGGGGCATGAAGGAGGCAGCCAATCAATGATTCTCTCTATCATTGGTTTCTCTCTCTCTCTCTCTCTCCTCTGAAATCAATAAAAATATGTTTTCAAATAAAAAATAAAAATAAAAAAGGCAGCTCCTCAGTAACTGACACTAGGACCCACCAAGGGAAATTTACCGTCTTACAAGGCTGACCAAACTCAGATGCAGAGGGGAGATGGGAGCATTCCTCTGAAGCGCCCTCTCATTCCCTCAGGTACCTGGATCGCTTCCGGTCCTTGTCCCGTCTGTGTCCATCCTTATCCCGATCTCGGTCCTTCTTATTCCGATCCCGCTCCTTATCCCGTTCTCTGTGCCGTCGGTCTCTGAAGACAACAAAGTTAAGAAATCAAGAAATCACTGGATATTTCCAGAGTATCAGGCTTCACTGCAGCCCAAAGAAGATCCATGATCTTTTCTCCCCAGTAACATTTCACAAATTGAGAAATACGTTTCTTGAGGAAGTTATGAGGGGTTCTAAGACATTATAGCTCAGAGTTGTTCTGCGAAGCATTAATGGCAATGATAGGACATGGACTATATGAACAGATGAACTACCTCTGGACCTTTTGTGCTAATGAGTCTCTAGGTACAGATACCTCCTAATCTGGAGATATCAGAGGAACCAGGAATGAAGAAGTGTGAAATGTACTCTCCCACCCCACATCGCAGACATACAGTTACTCTACCTTTCCGCAGACTTGGACCGGGAACGGGAGCGAGACCGGCTGCCCCCTCGGCGCCTATCCCTTGACCGATGCCGCTTTCTGTCTTTAGAAGGGGAAGATTTCCGGTCCCGGTCTCTGTCCCGTTCCCTGTCAGGGGACCGAGATCGCTTCCTTTCCTCCTTGGAAGGTGACACATCGCGGTCCTTCTTGTCAGCCAACTCTCCTGCCATCTGTCAGGAGTAAGAGGAGTACTTGTTATGTCTGGGCACTGCTCTCAGCTGTTCATATATAAGTACTTAATCTCAAAACAACCCTATGAAGTAGATATATTAGTATGTCTATTTTATAGATGAGGAAACTGAAGCTCAGGTATATAAAGTAACTTGCCTAAGGACACACAGGTGGTAAATGACAGAGTTCCAGGCAGTGTGGCTCCAGACAACGACTTTTGCTCATTATTCTATTAGAGGCCCGGTGCATGAAATTTATGCATGGGGGTGGAGAGTGTCCCTCTGCCCAGCCTGCACCCTCTCCAATTTTGGACCCCTTGGGATTGGGCCTAAACCAGCAGTCAGACATCCCTCTCACAGTCTGGGACTTCTGGCTCCTAACCACTCACCTGCCTGCCTGCCTGCCTGCCTGATTGCCCCTAACCACTCTGGCTACCAGCCTGATAGCGCCCTAACTGCTCCCCTGCCAACCTGATTGATGCTTAACTGCTCCCCTGCCGACATGATTGTCCCCAACTGCCCTCCCCTGCTGGCCAGATCACCCCCAACTGCCTTGTCCTGCTGGGCTGAGGGGCCTGGGGGACTCCAGTTGAATGAGGTGAGGCTAAAGAAACTGGGGGACTCCAGCTTGATGAGGCGGGGCTAAGGGGACTGGGGGACTGAGGCTGGATGAGGAAGGGCTGAGGGGACTGGGGGACTGAGGCTGGATGAGGAAGGGCTGAGGGGACTGGGGACTGAGGCTGGGTGGGCAGGGCTAAGGGGACTGGGGGACTGAGGCTGGATGAGGTAGGGCTGAGGGGACTGGGTTACTGAGGCTGGGTGAGGTGGGGCTGAGGGGACTGGGGGACTGAGGCTGGGTGAGGCAGGGCTAAGGGGACTGGGGGACTGAGGCTGGATGAGGCAGGGCTGAGGGGACTGGGTTACTGAGGCTGGGTGAGGAAGGGCTGAGGGAACTGGGCGCCACCATCTTATGGCCATGGGCACCACCATCTTGTGAGGGTGTGGTGGTCAATTAGCATATTCCCTCTTTATTATATAGGATACTAGTGGCCTAGTGCACAAAATTTATGCAGGGGGGGAGGGGGGTTTCCATGAGCCCAGCCTGCATCCTCTCCAATTGGGGACCCCTTGAGGGATGTCTGACCGCTATCTGGGACCGCTGGCTCCTAACTGCTCACTTGCCTGCCTGCCTGATTGCCCCTAACCCCTCTGCTTGCCTGCCTGATTTCCCCTAACCACTCTGCCTGCCTGATCACCCATAACTGCCCTCCCCTGCAGACCTAATTACCCCTAATGGCCTCTGCCTTGGCCTCCACCACCATGGCTTTGTCTAGAAGGAAGTCGGGCCGGGACCGGTTTGGCTCAATGGATAGAGCGTCGGCTTGGGGACTGAAGGGTCCCAGGTTCGATTCCGGTCAAGGGCATGTACCTTGGTTGCGGGCATATCCCCAGTGGGGGGTGTGCAAGAGGCAGCTGATTGATGACTCTTTCTCATCGATGTTTCTAACTCTGTATCTCTCTCCCTTCCTCTCTGTACAAAATCAATAAAATATATTAAAAATATATATATATATATTAGAAGGAAGTCGAGTGTCCGAAAGATGGCTGGTTGGCCCAGTCTAATTAGCATGTTACTCTTTTAGTAGTATAGATTATATAGGATTGCTTAAATGGAAGGGAAAGCCTTTTTCATCAGGAGGGGATGCTCTTGGTAGACGAAAATACATAATCCCTATATCTGGACTGATGTGATAGCCAGCCATATTCACTATACTGCCAAACTGGTCATTAAAATATTGAACCGCTTTCTTACACCTTACACCAAACAGCTGTTGCCCTTAAAACCCTTTCTCAGTCTCCATCTTAGGTTCTGCCTTTGCAGTTCACCCAGATTTGGTTTTGATTGGTCGGTTTCTATGCCAGTCAGGGTCTCCAGGCCTGATCAGCAAGGCAGAGCTTATCAGCAGTCCAGCAGAGGCCCGAGAGAAAGAGAGGTGCTGCTGCTGGCCAGGCCCCAAGAGAAACAGAGAGGCAGGTCTGATCAACAGCTGCTATGGAGGCTACTGATCAGACCCTGATTTCCCCTCCAGGCCTCTCTTCGGGCCTGATCCACAGCCCCCTCTGCAGTCAATGCTAGGTTGCTGCGCCTGCAGCCAGCAGTCAGTGCTGGGTTGCCGTTCAGGTCGGTCAAGCCTTCGGTCGTTTTGGATGTTACAGACCCTGGGTTTTTATATATTAGGATTGCCTTTCTGTGGTTAGTTTTTTTATATATTTATTTTTAAAAGTATATAATTAAAATACCTTATTTTTAAATTTAAACTGCAAGAGTATTAAAAGAGATGTTAGTGAATGAATAGTGTACTACTACCTCTAGAAACATCCTTATTGCTTATCCTAGAGTCTACTATACCTGCTAGCCCACCTAGCAACTTCCTATAAACTTATAATTATTTCAGAAAAAAAGAAGGTAGATACCAAAAACTACAGTTCGTAGACATTCTGACTGGCATTCCCTACTCAGATTCTCACAGTCTTGATCATTACCCAGTCCCATGAATAGTCTGTACAGGAATCAAGTCCCGTTTCTTTTTGCCTGGGAAACACTGAGCACTGCCACACTGCCAACTGTCTCTCAGACCACAAAATCTACTTCACTTCACTTGCTAAAACAACAGCAAGTCTGAATCTGCCTCTACCCCATCATCATCATCATCATCATCATATCATCATCATCACCATAACCATCCCTAACTTGGGATAAATTTCTCAGAACTTATTTTAGCCCCAAATGGTTCAGCTAGAATATCAGTCCCCTAAGCTTTAGTTTACAGCTCCCATTTCCCATGTCATACCCTGCCATATATCTTTAAAAAGGGAGAACTTATAAAGAAAAATGAACAAGTAGCACTTTCAAAAGGTGGAGAAACATCCCATTTTATCTCACGACTGCCTGAGAAATGACTGAAAGTTCTATATCAGCACATCAAATTACAATGATGTCTCTACCACGTACAGCCCTAAAAACACACCCCAAAAGAAAGGCTATTTTCTCTAGAAAACATCCTAGACATCATTAATTCTTTCAAAAAATATTAATGGAGCACCTGATAGGTGCCAGAAACTGTTCTGTGTACCAGAGACATACCTATAAACAAAACGAAGTCTCAGATCTCTAACACTTAAATTCCAGTAAAGCAGACAACAGTTAAATAGTAAGAAGAACTAATGAAGAGAATAAAACATATAATGGGGAGAGGTATGAACAAGAGAAAAGAAAGTGCTGGAAAGAATTTTTTACATGGCCTGTAAGCTGAGATTTGAATGATGGGAAAGAGAGAGCCTACAAAAAAAACACGTAAAAGAACTTACTGGGCCGAGACCGGTTTGGCTCAGTGGATAGAGTGGACTGAAGGGTCCCGGGTTCGATTCCGGTCAAGGGCATGTACCTTGGTTGTGGGCACGTCCCCGGTAGGGGGTGTGCAAGAGGCAGCTGATCAGTGTCTCTCTCTCATCGATGTTTCTGACTTTCTATCCCTCTCTCTTCCTCTCTGTAAAAAAATCAATAAAATATATTTAAAAAAAAAAAAAAAAAAAAAAAAAGAACTTACTGGATAAAAGCAATTATTAAGGGCCTGGGCAGGAATTAGCTTGGCGTGTTTGCCAATTAAAAACAGACTTGTGTGAGTCTGGCCGGTGTGGCTCAGTGGCTGAGCAATATATGTACGAGGAGGCTTCGGTTAGATTCCTAGTCAGGGCACAGGCCTAGATTTCAGGCTCCACCCCCAGTGGGGGGGTGTGCAGGAGGCAGTCCATCAATGATTCTCTTATCATTGTTTCCGTCTCTCTCCCTCCTTCTCCCTTCCTCTCTAGAATCAATAAAAATATATATATATTTTAAAAAGAGTGGAAACAGAACCATTGAGAATGCTATTACAGTAGCTTAGACCAGAGATGACAGTGGCTTGTTCTAGGAAAGCAGCAATGAAGGTGAAAAGAAGTAGACAGCTTCAGGACATACTTTGGAGGCAGAGCTGACAGGACTTACTAATAATGAAGGGAGAAAGGGGAAAGGGACACAATGACGGCTCCTAAACTTATGGTTTGAGCAGTCTAGTGGTCCGTGGTGCCATTCGTGCCTGGGAAAGACTGGGAACAGGGAGTGAGGAGACTGAGGAGGCAATAACGTTTCATTTTGGCCATGTCAGTAAGAAAACCAAATGGAGATTGCAGGCAGGCAGTTGAAAATGCAATTCTGGAATTCAGAACAGAGACCGTGGAGACAAAGATTTAAGTCACTGATACATAGGTAGTTTTTAAAGCCATGGGACACTAAGTTATTCTACTTCAGTAGGCAGCATGGTTAAAGAGGAAAACAAACAAGAGAATGCTGGGCTGAGTTCTGGAACACTGTAACATTTGGAGGAAAAGCTGGACAAAAGCTAACGTCACTAAGAAAGGAGTGGGGGAAGGTAAAGTGAAAGGAGACAAGTGAAAGGAGACAAGGGCCTTCCATGATCTGGAAATCACAGAAGCCAAAGCACGTTTCAAGGAGGGAGCAGCTAGCTTTGTCAAGTGGAGAAAGACTAGGAGATAAAGGAGTGGTGACTCTTGAATTTCGAAAAATGGAGGTGGTTGGTAACCTTGACAAGAGCTATTCTGATGGCACCGGGTAGAAGCCTGAGTGGAGTGAGTTTAGAAGGGAATGAGAAGTGAGAAGACAGTAAACATAGGCAACTTTTATTATGAGTTCTCCTTATTTATCGAGGGCACAGCCTAGCCATTGCTTTCAGCAGCCTTCCTTACAAATCTCCAGATCTTTGAGTTCCTCGGTTCTTGTAGGGCAGGGGCACATTCTTTTTGTTGTTTTTGTTGTTGAAGTTTTTGTCACACATCCACTATATGCAAGGCACTGTGCTAGTGCTGTGAGAGCTACGAAACGAAGTCAGGAAGTTTGTTCTGGAGAACAATACAGCTTATGAGACACACACCAAGATGAAGGCTCAGATGAAGTACCTATTGCATGAGTTCAAAGAAGTTTCCTTTCATTTGTAACATCTGCAGAGGAAGTGGCTTTTAGCATTTAAGTATAGGTAGAATTTAAAGATGTGTAATTGAGGGTGCGGAAAATAAGTCATTCCGGGAAAAAAGGCAATAATATAGAAGGCGCAGAGGCGGGAAAGCATGACTGGTTCTGGGAGAAAAGCCAGAGTCCTAGTTTGGCTGGAGCAAGGGCTACTCAAAACAAGGAGGAGGAAGGTCAGCCGGGGGGCATCACCGATGCTGTGCCCTGGGACCTGGCCTGCGCCCCCCAGAACCAGCACTACCCTCTGGGGCCCGCGCCCCTGCGCTCTGGCCGGCTAGAGCTTTCCGGGCTCATGCCCTTCCTCCGAGGCGTTCTTCCCCGCCTGGTCCCCGAGGCAGTGGCCACCGCCGTGCCTCCACTCGCACCCTCTGTGCAAGCTCGTGGGAACCGCCACCATCGCCCGGGACTCACCACTCTGACTCTGAACCGCCCAACGCGGCCTCAACGTCGCCGAGCAGTCGCCATCTTTCCCTTTTCCGGGTCGCCGAGATGCACCCCACGACCGCGCGGCAAGCTGGGAAGGCGAGTTCCTAATACTGGGCTGCACCTGCCCCACGAGAGCCCCAGAACTACCAATCCCAGAATGCACGGCGTCGGCGTCAACCCCGGGGCGCGGGGTCTGCTGGACAATGTAGTTCTCCAAATATCTGATTCGGCCAGCGGAAGAGTTTTCTGTGGGTAGGATTCCCGCAAAAGGCTCTGTCCCAGCGCCGTCTTCTTGGAATATGCTGGTCTTACTAGAAACTGCAGTCAACGACTACCATGGCTTGTGGCTTACTTCCCTTTGTGGGAAGCGTTTTTACAAAAAAATCTGTGAGATAGATTATTAGTTCCACTTTATAGGTGGATAAATAAAAGTTAGGTTACAGGCTGAGTATTTCACAATGAAGGTGGAACTGTTCATTGTTTGGGACTATCACAGGTTTAGGAGAACGTTTTAGCAATCCACGATAATATCTCCTTTATTGTGACACCTCAAAATGAGGCCACACAACAGATTCCAAAGTTCTGGGCAGTGGCACCTGTTTTCTCAACACCCCAGATAGGACCCTGACTTCTTTCTTCATATTCCACCCCCTCTCCTACTTCAGTCTTCCACTGAGTCCCTCTAGAATGGGCTTAAATAGATACCAGGAAGTATCTAATGCCTCCTTCCTTCCCATTTTCCCATCATCAGCTTTTTAAAAATCCTCACTCGAGGATATATTTGATTTTAGAGAGGAAACCAGAGAGGGAGAGAGAGAAAGAAACAGAAACGTAATATGTGCCCTGACCAGGGACTGAGCCTGGAACATTTTGGCGTACAGGATGCCACATGAACCAAGCCACCCAGCCAGGCAGCTTTTTTGTTTCGATCCCATATAGCTGTAGGGGCTGGCTTTTCTCTCTGAATATATGTTCAGTTCTCCTCAAGCAGAGCCTCAGAATAGACGCAAATACGTCTAAAGCCCTGAGCATCATGCACAATGGCCCCAGTTCTCTCGGGAGAGGTACTCTTCTGCTCTGAGTTCTGCCGCCATTGACCTGCCACTTTTACCCCAGAGACAGAACTGAAAGGAAAGTAGCCTATCTATTATGTGCAATTCTCCCAGTGGACACTGGAGGGCTCTCCACTCACAGAATGCAAACCCAACTAATCACCAGATCAAAGCTGTAGAATAGATGAAGCTTTAACAGCTGCAGCTATTGTTTACTGAAAATCTAAGTGCCCAACTCTGTGCTGGAAAATAACTTACCTTATTTTCCTCAGTTCTAATAACAGTAGGGGATGGATATTACTTCTATTTTACTGATAAGATTGTGGCCCAGAAAAATGAATTGTATGCCTTCAAAGGCCACATAGTCAAAAGAATGGATCCAAAATTCAACTTCAGAATCCATGCTCTTTTCCCATTTCCAGATTACCTTTCCTCAGCTTTAAAAATTGATAGCCCTTGTCCGGGCCAGTATGGCTCAGTGGATAGAGCGTCAGCCTGCAGGCTGAAGGGTCCTAGGTTCGATTCCAGTAAGGGCATGTACCTTGCCTGCGGGCACATCCCTGGTGGGGGTGTGCAGGAGGCAGCTGGTGGATATTTCTAGCTCTCTATCCTTCTCCTTTCATCTCTGAAAAAGATCAGTAAAATATATATATTTTTTTAAGTGGATAGCCTTAGTGGTTTGGCTCAGTGGATTGAGCGACCGCTTGTAGACTGAAGGTTCAATTCCAGTCAAGGGCACATTCCAGGGTTGTGAGCTTGATCCCCAGTAGGGGGTGTGCTTAAGGTAGCCTATCAATGATTCTCTCTCATCATTGATGTTTCGATCTCTCTTTCCCTCTCTTTTCCTCTCTGAAATCAATAAAAATTGATTTTAGCCAAAACCGGTTTGGCTCAGGGATAGAGCGTCAGCCTGCAGACTAAAAGGTCCCAGGTTCGATTCCAGTCAAGGGCATATATCTTGGTTGTGGGCACATCCCTGGTAGGGGTGTGCAGGAGGCAACTGATCGGTATTTCTCATCGATGTTTCTCTCCCTTCCTCTCTGTAAAAAATCAATAAAAGATATTTTAAAATATATATATATAATATATATTTTAAATGGATAAATTATATATTTTTAAATGGATAAATTAAATATAAATTATATTTTTTAAATGGATAAATTAAAACCTAGAAAAGTGATGAAGTTTGTCCAAGTTCATAATAGTTCTAGTAGTTCTAGCACATCTCTCTCATGAAAGAGACATATAAAACATTGAGCTTAAAAGATATTTATTTGATCCCTGGCTTGTGTGGTCCGGTAGTTAGAAGGGTCTCAGGTTTGATTTCTGGTCAAGGGCACATACCTGGGTTGCAGGTTTGATACCTGGCCCCAGGTGGGGCACGTGTGGGAGGCAGCCAGTCAATGCACATAGCTGTTTCTCTCCCCCCCCCCTCCATTTCACTCTCTCTATAAATCAATGGAAACAATATCCTTGAGTGAGGACCAAAAGTAACAAAAAAGATACTTGTTTGTTTTAACCTGTTACTTCTTTCATAAGCATGCATCTCTGGAGATGCAGACGAAGAGACCATGTTCCAGTGAGAACCACAGGCAGAGTCTCCTTTTTAGGGACAACATGGCTAGTACTGTAATAATGGGCCAGTGGGATTACAGTTAGCATTGAGACTTGGTTTGAATCTTGTTTCCTCTACCTACAAGCAGCATAATCTCGTGCAAGTTCTGTGGCATCTCTGGCTTTCCTGTTTCCTCATTTATAAAGTAGGAACAATAATATAACTTGCCTCAGGGTAGGACTTGCCTCAGAGGAGTGAGAAGTGCATGTTCTGGAGCCAGGTTACCTGGATTTGCATTCAGCTTCTACCACTTTCTGGCTGTGTGACCTTGGGCACATTAACTAATATCTCTGAACCTGTTTCCTTGTCGGTAAAATGAAGTAGATGGTACTCCAT
Source organism: Pipistrellus kuhlii (assembly GCF_014108245.1). Lineage (NCBI taxonomy): Eukaryota > Metazoa > Chordata > Mammalia > Chiroptera > Vespertilionidae > Pipistrellus > Pipistrellus kuhlii. The sequence continues at coordinate 41,602,840 of NW_023425529.1, forward strand.
AGGAATAAATAATATATAAAGAACTCCAAAGCATCTCTGACCCACAGTAAACATTTAGCAAATGTTAGCTATTATCATCTGTAAGGTTACATGTGATGTTGGTAAAGCTACCAGCACAGTGCTGAGCACACTCAATACCTACCCTGATTCCCCGAAAATAAGGCAGTGTCTTATATTAATTTTTTCTCCCAAAGTTGCGCTAGGTCTTATTTTCAGGGGATGTCTTATCTTTCCATGCGCTAGGTCTTATTTTCAGAGGATGTCTTATTTTCAGGGAAACACGGTAGTAGCTCTCTCTTTCCAACACACTGTGAAACTTGGGGAAAAATAACTCTAAGTCACTGAAGAGAAGGGAAGCTAAGGCCCCTGAGCTGCCCTCAACAGGCAATAGAATTGGAAGGTCAAGAAGGCAGAGATGATTTCTCTCTGAACTCAGATGAGACCAGAACTCCTGCGGGCTGGGCTCTCAGCAGCCTGGACCCTTGGGCTTCACCAAACCCCTGTTTTTTTCTAGTCTCTGGGGCAATGGTTCTCAACCGGGAGTGAGTTTGCCCCAGGGAACACGTAGCAATATCTGGAAACATTCTGGTGGTAGACAACTGGGGAGGGGACTGCTGCTGGTATCCAACAGGGAGAGAGGCCAGGGATGCTAGGCCTCCTCCAGTGCGCAGGACACCCTCACAGCAACCCCTTCTCTGGTCTAAAATGTCTTTAGTTCCGAGGCTGAGAAGCCCTGCCCTCGAGCTGAGATCCTCAGTGGCTTAGTAGGACTGGATGGGGTTGGGGTGAGGAGGGGTGGGAGGAGAGGGAGCAGAGCCTCATTGGAAGTTGGGGTGGGGGGGGGACCCCGGAGGCAGGCAGAAAGGGCCCCAGGGCAGCTTTTCCCTCATTATCGGTGATCAAAGGAAACAAAGAAACTAAGAAAACAGAGCCACCTTCTTTATATGTGTTATATTTTTTTCATTAATAAATAGGTTTTCTTCTTTAAACACAGAACATGTAACAGGTTGAACACTCCCCCCTCCCCCCATTCCAAAGACAAGAGTCTATAAAACCAATGCCAGCTGCCCCGCCCTAGGGGCAGACAGAGCCTGGTGACCCCCACCCAGCCCTGCCCCTGCAGCACCACCACCCCACACTGCAAGAGAAGGGGGCCCAGGGCTTCTCCCTCGGGCCCTGGGGACTCAGGTGAGAAGCGTGTGAATGTATGATGTCACCTCTCCAGAGGCGTGGGCTGCGCGAAGAGGAGGTTTCCTTCCCATCGGCTCTGACCAGCTCCTGTCCTTCCGATGTCAGGTACGAAGCACCTGGGCTCAGCTCCCAAGGGGGCTGCCTCCTGGCTTCCCCGCTCTCCACTCCTCTGTGGCCTCCTCGGAGGGGAGGGAAGGGCTCGGGGACCCCTGCCCGCCCCTGGCCTGCATGGGAACGCTGGGTGGAAGAGGCGTGATGCTGAAGGTGAGGCTCTTGTAAGCCCCCTGAGCCCATGAGGCCAGCATGCCCCCTACACTCCCACACAATTCCTTCCTCTGGAGGGGGCGGGGGGCACGGGGCAGCCACCCCTCCACCACCTGGCGCCTGGCTTGGGGTGTGATGGTTCTTTCTTAGCGTCAGGTCCTCACGCCGGGCCTGGCTCTTTCCTGGTCCCATTCTCGTCTCCTTCCGAGCCCTCACCGCGGCAGCCTGAAAACCTCGTTGTCCAGTGTCCTACATTGCCTCATCCTCCCTCTCCCCGGGCCTCTGCAACCCGAGGGAGGGGGCGGGAGGCGGTCTCCCCTCGCCGACCCCCACTTCACATAACGGAGCAGCTCTTGGCCTTTTCCTTCTTGAAGGTGGAGGAGATGAGTTCAGAGCGGCTGGGGAGGTGGAGCAGGCGCTTCGAGAAGCTCCGGGCGGGGCTCTTGGGGGGCGCGGGGCTGGGCTTGTTCAGACACACCATGGACGCCGTCCGGAAGATGCTGTGGATGCTCTTCTCCGAGGTGAAAGCAGAGCCTTCCAGGTAGATTTCCGCACCCAGCTGCTTGGCTATTGCACAGCCCTGCGGGGGTGGGCGGAGAGGGGGGGGAGGTCACTGATGCAGCGGTCCGAATAGCTCTGAAACACTGCCTCCTGTGGCCAGTGGTTTTGGGGGCTACCCCAGAGGGGACCGGACTGCCAGTCTCCCACCATCACCCTCTGCTAGTTATTTTCTGAAGGTGAAGCCTGACAGCAACTTAGCATCACCTGGGACACTTTTAAAACCATATTGAGCCAAGACCGGTTTGGCTCAATGGATAGAGCGTCGGCTTGGGGACTGTAGGGTCCCGGGTTCGATTCCGGTCAAGGGCATGTACCTTGGTTGCGGGCATATCCCCGGTGGGGGGGGGGTGCAAGAGGCGGCTGATTGATGACTCTCTCTCATCGATGTTTCTAACTCTCTCCCTTTCTCTCTGTACAAAATCAATAAAAATAAAAATAAAATAATAAAACCATATTGAGCCCTAGCTGGTTTGGCTCAGCGGATAGAGCTTCTGCCTGTGGACTGAAGGGTCCCAGGTTCGATTCCAGCTAAGGGCACATGCCCGGGTTGCGGGCTTGATCCTCAGTAGGGGGCATGCAGAAGGCAGTCGATCAATGATTCTCTCCCATCATTGATGTTTCTATCTCTCTCTCCCTCTCCCTTCCTCTCTGAAATCAATAAAGATATGTTAAAAAACAAAACAAAACACATATTGGTACCAAAGGGCTTGTATGCATGCATATTAGCATAACCAATGGACACAGACAGTGGGGCAGTGGGGGCTTGCCCAGGGTGGGAATGGCTTGGGGAAGGGGTGAACCGGGGGGAGGCGGGGAGACTTATGTAAAACTTTAGACAATAAATAAATTTAAAAAAATAAAACAAACAACTTCATATGGATGCCAGAACAAGTAAATCAGAATTTTGGGGGGTAGGGCCTAGGCATTCGTATTTTTAAGAGCTCCCCAGACAAGTCTAATATGAAACATTGGTTTTGAAAAAAACAAATCTTTACTCCCATGTGCGTAAGAAATTATCCAGGATTTCATTAAAAATGTAATTCCATATCTTTGTCCCAAAGTGACTCTATCCATATGGAATCAGGAATTCTAATAAGCACCTCGAGTATTCTGGTGCAGGTGGTGCACAAAAACAACCTGAGAAACACAGAGGAATGCTCACCTGCCCACCTGGAGCATAAATCTGGGTGAGTACCACCCCCATCCAGGGGATTAGCTGCTGATGATAGATGGCCCCCCAAATACCAATGCTCCCTTGCTGTAGTGAGAGCCTGAACAAGGGCTACATTTCAAGTCCTTTGCATACAGCATTCTCCATCCCCACCCCCCTCTAACACACAATGGCGCGCACACACCTGCTCGTAGGAGATGGGCGCCTGCTTCTGGTGGGACAGCTCCATCAGGGTGCTCAGGTCTGTTCGCAGGTCTGTCTTGCAGCCAACAAGCAAAACACGGGTGCTGGGGCAATAATCTAGGATTTCCGTCCTCCACTGAAGAGCCAGGCAGAAAAGGACAGTCAGTGGCTGACGTACCCAGAGGAGCCCAGCTGGCAACATCACACCCCATAGAGCTTATCACCGGCCCAGCCATCCCTCTGAGTCACAGCATCGCCACTGCACAATGACATCATCTTCCAGCCCATGAGGACTTGGGGCCACAGGAATGCTGACCCAAGAGCCTGTCCCCTCTTCCAGCAGCCCAGTCACTAGAGAAAGAACTAGAGCAAATCTCTTCCCTCTCTCTGCCAAGCAGTGGAGCCTGAATCTGCTCCCTCCATCCAGTCAGAGGGCTCCACAGATTCAGAAAGCCAGAAGGAAGACGACCAGTCTCTTCCCAAGGGAAGGTGATAGTCCCAGAGACTTCTGGGAAACTAGGCTAGTTCCACAAGGTATCCTGGGACTCCTAGGACCAGATTTTGCCGCCCAGACCTAGGCATGTCCTACCGGCAGCTCCTCTGCTCTGCTCGGGCCTGCCTGGCCTGCCCAGTTCTGGTGGGCCTGGGATCAAGGTCTACAGAAGCTGCCTCCAGACCTCATCCCTCACCCTCAAACCATATCACTAGGAGGTTCTCTGACGCTCAATCCTCCGCTTCCTGGGTCTTCAACCCCACCCCCCCTTGCTGGTCCTCTGGCAGAGCAGCCTGGGGCAGGGGCAGGGCCAGGAGTGCTGGTGGCTAATGGTGTGGCCTGGGGCAGATTTCTCCCTCCCCTGGCCTCAGTGTCTTTCTGTTACAGGAGAGGGGATGAGATGACAAGGTCCTCAATGTTCCTTTTTGTTCTCGACCTGAGCTAGAGTTGGTCGAGTTTCAGACTCACCTTCTTGAGTGCACTATCCACTGTCTCCGGACGGCTGATGTCAAAGCACAATAACACTGCGTCCGAGTCGCTGTAGCAGAGTGGACGGACATTGTCATAGTAGGGGGATCCTGTTACAGGGGAGAGAGAGCTGATGATGGGCCATGGCACTTTCCCTCCCCTACAGGCCTAACCCCAATGAGCCTGGGAAGACCATTCTCGGTCCCCGAGGTTAGCTGGCCCCTCCCATCTCGCAGGGGAACCTGCTGCCCAAGGAAGCTGGGGACCTGACCACCTGCCAGAAGCATGAAGAAAAAAAAAAGGGGGAGGGGGGAAAGGCAAAATGTAAGGCCGAGTGGAACATGATTCTCCCTGCCAGGGTCGCCTGCTCTGGGCTTTATTTAAGGTGCCGGTTCTGAGTCCCTGAGGAGGGTGCTCCCGCCCCTGCAGAGACCAGGCCTTGTTAGGGTCTCCTCTCTCCAGAGTCTGCCTGCGCCGCCGCCTCTGCCCCCTTTTCCGCTCCAAGGTTCTCCCCGAGGAAGACACAAACCTGCCTGTTACATAACAGCTGCCCTGCTTGTCTGCCATGGGTCAGACTCTAAGCGGCGGGGAGGGATTCAGTGCCCTGCTCCTCCTCTACCCAAACCGGCTCACCCTGAAAAGGGCCAAAAGAAGGCTGCAGGGCCCCCCCCCCCCCATCTCAGGTGACAGTCTCAGAGTCAGTGGCTCCAGGAGCTGGGGGTGTACAGTGAGGGTCCTTCCCCGGGAGGGCCATGGGCAGTGCAGACGCAGGTGGTCTCACATGGGAGACGGCTGGGAGCTGAGCCTGCCCCCCCTCCACCCTGGGAAGGAACAGTAGCAGATTTGGAACCCAGACAATCCGTGCTCAGAATAGCAAGCAGCCCCTCTCCCTGCACCACAATCACCATGGAAACTGGGGGGAATCCAAGTGGGGAGAGGGTTGGCTGTTAAAAAAAAAAAAAAAAAAAAATGAGGAAAGGGGAGTTGGGATGGCTGCCTGCTCCTCCAGCCATCTGCCCCCCTCCCCTCCCTGAGGTGGGGTCACCTCGCCCGCCTCACCCCCAGCACTGAGCAGGGGGAGCACTGCAGCGCTGGGGAGGGGGAGGGGGAGGGGAGGAGGCCTCCATCTGGCTCCAGGCAATCCCCCTCCCCTAAGACTGAATAATGGGAACAGGTTCCACCCAGGCCCCAATGCTGGGAAGCCCCATTCCTCCTTCCTTCCCGCGCCTCTGATTGAAAGAGGGAGTTTGAGGATGACGGACAGCCAGCATCCTTTTGGAAACAGGGGGTGTAGTATGGGGTGGGGATTCAAGGTCGGAAACAGAGACCACCTCGCTGGTTTTCCATTATCTGGATTGGAATTCCAAGGCTGCATTCCGACTGCGGGAGGGGGGGAGGCTGCAGGAAGCGGTGGTGGCGGAGGGGAGTGGCGCGTTGGGGCGGTGGTGGTGGAAAGAGAGGAGCCGCGGGAAGATTCTGGGAAGATGGAAAGGTGGACAGGAGACAGCAGATGCAAACGCATACATCACGCAGCCAGCTGCGCTCTGGCGGCTCCAGCCAGCCCGGCCCGGGTCCCGGAGAGCCGGCACCCTGCCTCCTCCCAACCCCTGGAACTGCAGCTCAGGAAGCAGAGCAGGTTGAGGAATTTTTGTTTTGCTTTGTTTCGTTTTAGGAGAAGGGGGTGGGAGGGCAGGGGAAGTCTCATTTTTCTGTATACCCTCCCCTCCCCTACCCCAACCCTTCTCAGACCTCAGCATTGGATCCTGGGAACAAGGCCCTTTGGAGGAACAGGACTGCATATTTATTATATGGAACAGGAAGCCCCTAGTGATTTATAGTTCCCCCTTAAACTCAGCCTGAATATGCATTTTTAGAGAGGAGCAGATTTCATTTTCTTTCTCCTGTTCCTGGCCCTTCGTCCTTAATTACGACGCTGAACCCAGTCTGTTTAAAAAGGGCTGGGGTAGAGAGATAACGGGAGGGCGGGGGCAGAATCAATGCAAGGGGTAGCCTGGCACGGAGCGTTTAGGGTGGAGAGGCTGGGAAAATATTGCTTCCTACATCCCAGAGAGACGGGCACGGCTACCCCGGCCGGGTGGAGATGGCCCCCTCCAGCCACTGCCCACAGGGTGACTGCCCCACATCGACTGTCTCCCCACCCTCCAGAGCCTGGATGATGCATCACAGCCCTGAGCCGCAGCGCGATGACGAGCAGGGCTGAGCTGCGGCAGCGGCAGACAGCGGTGGCCAGAGCCGGAATGCAGGAGAGAGGACTGAGGCAGGAAAGGAACGCTATTCCCCCAAAGCAGGCTTGTTTCCTTGCCTTCACCGCCACTGCCTCCAGCAGCACTGCCTTCGGCCTCATTTGGCTTTGCTCTGGGGCAGTAGAGGCTGGGGGGGTGTGTGTGTGTGTGTGTGTGTGTGTGTGGTAGCAGGGTGTGAACATGGAGAAGCCCGTCTGACTGACTGCCCCCAAGAAGTATTCAGGGGTCCCTTCCCTTCCCCCTCCAGCCCTCTGAAGGATGACGCTAGACCCAGAGGAATGAGTGGCGGCTTCTGGGGTTCTTCCATTCTGCACCCCTGAACCAGCCAGCTGAGCTGACCAGGCCCTCTCCCTACACTCAACGGAGGAATCTTCAGGTCCCCTTAGTTCAGTTTTCTGGCAAGCACCCTCCTCCTCCCCATCGAAGAGGAAAACAATGTCTGACACACAGAGCTGCACCGCCCAGCAGCGGTGGGCAGGGGCACTGGGGCCGGCAGTCCTACCTGAGGTGTCCCAGAGACTGAGCTCCACTCTCTGCTCCTCCGTCTCCAGGCAGGCTGTGTAATTCTCAAACACGGTGGGCACGTACGTCTGTGCGGAGAGAGGAAAATTCACACCCGGGCCCCTGCCCGCTGGCTGCACAAGAAGCCACTCTCCCTAGTGAGGTGCTAACGCGCCAGAGGAGGGTGCTTGGGGCAGGGGGGACCACATGGGTCAGGGGGCAGGAGCAGGTAGAGGCACAGGCACTTTGCTCCATCAGATTAAGAAATGGGACTGACTTTCAGCCCAGGACGTGTCCCCATATTTTAGACGGTTGGGGACACACACACACTCCTCTCATCCCCAGATTTGTCTGTCTCCCGATGTCAGAGTCACAAGCCAATGCTAACGCTTTACTTCTCTCCACAAGCCCCTGGACCCACAGAACAGCAGAAAGGGGCGGCAGGAGATGGCCTGGAGCCAAGCTCGCAGAAGCTTAGAGGTTGGGGTGAAGGGGCAGGCATGTATTGCGTCAAGAAACCCCAGATTCTCGCATGCCCCCGTCCCCTCTCCAGAGAGCAGGCTCCCAGATACCGGGAGGTGGGAGGGGATGGGATGGGGCCTATGGGTGAGGAGGTGAGGAGGTGAGGAGGAGCCGGCTCCGGCGCGGCGGCGGCAGCAGAAGTGGAACAGGTCTCAGGGGGGAGCTGAGGCAGGGCAGTCCTCCAGCCAGAACGCACAGAGGGTGGGGAGGGGAGGGGAGGGGAGGGGAGGGGAGGGTGGGACCAGGACAGAGCTCTCCTGGGCAGGTGGGGATCCACCCCGGGAAGCGGGCCGGCGGGCGGGGAGAAAGGCTGCCGGGGGGCGGGCAGACGGCTCACCTCGGGGTAGCAGTCCTTCGCTAACACCTGTAACATCGCCGTCTTCCCACACTGCACGTCCCCCACCAAAACCAGTTTACATCTGGCCACGACTGGCTGGGGGGCCCGTCTCTCCTTCATGCCTGTAGCCTCCGTGGGACTGGCGCTCCGGTTCCGAGAGGGGAGGACTGCGACAGGGAAGGACTGCGACAGGTGCGTCTCGGCGCGAGAACCGGCTGAATTCCCTGCCTCGCTCCAACTGAGGAGAAGGCCGGCAGGGCCCCCTTTATATCTGCCTGGACGAGCCAATCACAAGAGGAGGCGGGCGCTGTCAGAGCCAATCCCTGAGGTGGGATCCCCTCCAGCAGCCAATGGTAGGAGGATCTGAGTCAGCGCCCTCGTCCTCCCTTCCCTTTCTCTTAAAGCTGCACCTTCCTCGGAAAGGGGATTCCCACGTTTTGCATTTGTATTAGGGAAGAGGGAAGGGACTTGAAGCCAAATTTATGGGTCTTGAGTGTCCACCCAAGTGTCAAAAACCAGCCACGGACGTACAAAGTGAGGTCAAGCTAGAGATGTTGTCCCAGAAGAGTAGGACCTGCATGAACTATAGACAGGTGGCACACACACACACACACACACACACACACACACACACACACACACACACGGGGTGGCGGCAGAGACCTCTGACCTCTTTGTTCCCTCTAATCCCCATCCAAACCAGTTCCCACTCCTGGCTTCCCATCCCAGAAGCTTCTGCTCTGTGCCTTGACCAGTTCCTGCTATTCCCCTTCCAATTCCTGAGTCTCTCCCTCAGGAATCCCCTTCACCAAAAATAAATAAACAAGAAAGCCTTCTCGCATCATCTGGAAAAACCCCACACAGGCCCTGACCCAGAGATGGGCAGAGAGAAAGGAATGAGAGTGGGGTTGGGAGAAAAGATGACAACAAAGCAAACAAAGTCTCTGTCTGTTTGGCCAGACAACCTCTCACCCCGTGCCTGGCAGGAGCTGCTGGGGTGTTTGTTCTGCTGCCTGGGTCCGGCTCCCGGGATGAATCAGGCACAGGTTCAGTTCCAGGTGACACCTGCTGATACCAATATGTGTCACCTGATTAAAGTCCAGGCTGGACTGTGATGAGAAAACTGAAGGGCAGCTTAAAGCTGAGATGAGCTATATAACCGCCTACATAACCTGCCCCTCCGAGTCCTTGCAACGTAAGGTGCCAATCCACTCAACAGAACCATGGGATGTACATAGCTCGGATGACTCACTGCTTCTTCGCAACCACCAGAGCTCAAACAAGGCCTTCTGGTTATCGGGCTAAAGTAAGACTGACGGTGAGCAAAAGTGAAAGCACTCCGGAATCCATCGTCAGGTCCCTTCACCTTGGCGAGCCCAGCCCTCCTGAGCAGCTCTGGGTCTTACTCCATCTGAGCTTACCCTCAACTCACCATCACTGCTGCCCCACCAAGGGATATTTCCCCTGTTATAAAGGATGCTTAGAAGCCTTCCCCAGACCCAAAGGACAGGTCTCTAAGGGTGAGATTCCCGATGCCCACTATAGACAGGAGAATGGATGACATGGTGAGGATATGACCTAGCCAAGGCTTCCCCTGTCAAATCCGGAGGCATCCAAGTCCACAGTCCATGTTTGTCTGAGAGATCTGAGGCCAAGGCCTTTACTGTCCTCTACCCATCTCCTCAGGTCCCCCTGCCAGGGACCAGGATTCAGGTAAGGGAGCCTCCAAGGTAGAAAGAGAAGTTATCCAGCCCTAGCTGGTCTGACCAAGTGCATAGAGCATCAGCCAGCGAACTGAGGGGTCCTGGGTTTTACTCCACTCAATGGCATGTATCTGGTACCTCAGTTGGTTGTGGGCTTGAGCTTCCCTGGCCCTAGTCTGGAGGCAACCAATCAGTGTGTGTGTGTGTGTGTGTGTGTGTCTGTGTCTCCCCCTCCCTTCTACTTTTTCTAGGAATCAATGGAAAAATATTCTCAACTGAGGATTAACAAAAACAAAGGGAAGAAAGAAAGGAAGAGAGGGAGGGAAGGAGGGAGGGAATGAAGAAGGGAGAGAAGGAGGAAGGGAAGGAATGAGGAAGGGAGAGAGGGAAAGAAAGAGTTATCCAGGTGCTGCCATCCTCTTCCAGGCTCTCTGGAAGTTTCTCCTCCCTACGTTTCCCCAGGTCTCAGATAATGTTCCATCTATAGAATTTGTCCTCCTCTTGCCCTTTTGGGCAGCCTCTCTGAGCTGCCCATAAGTATGGTTTGGGAGAGTTCCAGGAACAGCTGTAAGATCATAAACTGCCTCAACCTGGAGTTCTTCCCCTCAGCCTGACCTTTTCCTCCTGTTCCCACCCTCTGTCTCTTCTGGACTCAGAACACCAGTGGGTTCCCATACATCCTGTTAACCCCTAGCTGGATTACCTCCAATGGCAGCCCCAAAGGTTTTAGCTCCTGCTGCCCCATGTTCTCTACCAGCCTCCCCTACACATGCCCTCCATCAGCCACTCAAAAAAAAAAAAAAAAAAAAAAAATCAATGCAAGTAAAAACTGTTCCTGCTATGCAAACAGCTTCTCTGGCTTCTGGCTTCTTACCAGATCGCCATGCCTGAGCTCCTCCGAGATGGAAATTCTGGAGCTGGTGTTATCTCTGGTTCTTCCCTGGGTGGCTACATTTCAGGGTAGGGCAGCCGGAAGCTGCAGTGAGACAGAGCAGCCCCCATCATGGCTGACTCTCAAGATGTGTCTTTGAAGATATTTTGTGGGTCACAGGTTTATGAGTTGTGGTGGGAAAAGTGATATGGGTTTGTGTTAGGTCAGAAGTTAATGTGACAACATGAAAAGAGGGTGGCACCAGCGACCAGCAGTTCTAGCTGTTGGGCCCAGCTCGGCCCTTAACAAGCTGTGTGTATTTGGGTACATCACTGCCTTCTCTGGGCCCGTTTCCTTAAATGTAATTGCAAGGGATTTGAACTAGAGAAGGGGTTTTAGCCATTCTTTTTTAGCAGTAAGACTCCCCCGCCCCCCTCCCCCCTCCCCCCCTACCCTGCCCAAAGTCTATTTAAACCTCTTTTAAGTGTCTTTATTTTAAAGTCTATAGCCAGAGAAATACATTTACAAGATGTCTCTTTCTGATCAAGACCAGAAGAGTTTAAAACAAGGTTATACTGCCCTGGCTGGTATTGCTCAATGGTTAGAGTGTTGTCCTGCACACCTGAAGGGTCTCGGTTTGATTCCTAGTCAAGGGCATGTACCTGGGTTGCAAGTTGGATCCTGCTCCCATCCCTTTCCGCATGGGGGTGTGTGCAGGAGACAACCAATCATTGTGTCTTACATTTATGTCCCCCCCCCCTTTCTTTCTGCCCCCCCTCCTTCCATTTTCTCTGGGGAAAACAAATCAGTGGAATATGGATAATATCCTCTGGTGAGAATTAACAAAAAACAAACAAATGAAAAACAAGTTATTGTACTTGCTCCGTCCAGGGAGTTCAGTTGGCTAGAGCATCTTCCCAATACACCAAGGTTTCAGGCTAGATCCCTATGCAGGGCACATGCAAGTCAACCAATGAATGCATAAATAAGTGGCACAACAATAGATCAATCTCTCTGTCTCTCTCTGTCCCTTCCTCACTCACTCTCAAATCAATAATAAAAAATAAAGTAAGTGAAAACTTTATCCTAAGATAAAGGAAACCAGTCACAAAAGATCATACTTTAGGATTACATTTGTATGAAATGTCTAGAGTAGCCAAATCCAAAGAAAAATAGATTAGGGGATGCCTAGGGCTGTAGGGTTGAGGGGAATGGAGAGTGATAAAATGGGTATAGGGTTTATTTTTGGGGTGATGAAAATCTTCTAAATTTGATTATGATGGTGGTTGTAAAATTATGTGAATATACTAAAATCACAGTGTAAAGTAGTAAATAGCTTTTTTTTTTTTTTGGAAGGGGGTGGAAATGTGAAAGCATTTTAAAAGGTAGAAAAAATAACCAAGCAGGTGTGGCACAGTGGTTGAGCATTGACCCATGAATCAAGAGGTCCCTGGTTTGATTCTCAGTCAGGGAACATGCCTGTGATATGGGCTTGATCCCCAGTGTTTCTCTCTCATTAGTATTTCCACCTCTCTAAAAATTCAATTAAAAAAACATACTTTAACAAAAATAATATAAATAAAAGTAGAAGGAATAATACAACGAAGCCCTGTGTATCCATTATCCATCTTCAACAATTAACATAATTTTACTTCAGCTATATCCCAACCTACTTCTTCCTACTACCCCTCCTGTCCTGGATGATTTTAAAACAAACGTTGGACATTATATCATTGAATTCTTAGATATTTCAGTAGTCATCTCTAAAAGAAAAAGACTCTTTGTTTACACAACCACAATACCATGATCACAACCAAAAAAAAAATAAATAACTCAATGTCACCAAATATCCAGTCAATGTTAAAATTCCCTTAATTGTGTAATATATCAGTTTATTCAAATCAGAATCTAAACAAGGTCCACACACTGAATTTGGTTGCTATGGCTTGTAAGTTTCTTTTCTTTCATAGGTTCTACTAACCCCTTCCCTTTTTTCTTGTAATTTATTTGTTGAACAAATGAGGTTGTTTATTCTATGGTGTATTGCATATTCTGGATTTTGCTGATGGTATTTCCATGGTGTTGTTTACATGTAGTAAATTTCTTTACAACTTAAATCCTATGCAGAATCTCAACACACACACACAAAGCAACGCAAAACAAAATTGCTCTGGTTGAATCAGAATGAGAAATCTGGAGGGGGCTCATACCCCACTCCTCCTGAAACAAACCCTAGGGAACACATTTTAACTAGCCGAAGCCGGTTTGGCTCAGTGGTAGAGCGTCGGTCTGCGGATTAAAAGGTCCCGGGTTCGATTCCGGTCAGGGGCATGTACGTTGGTTGCGGGCTCATCTCCGGTGGGGGGTGTGCAGGAGGCAGCTAGTCGATGTTTCTCTCTCATCGACGTTTCTAGCTCTCTATCCCTCTCCCTTTCTCTCTGTTAAAAATCAATAAAATAAAATAAAAATTTAAAAACCACTAGCCTACAGAGCAAGAGAGAGAGAGGGAGGGAGAGAGAGAGAGAGAGAGAGAGAGGGAGAGAGGGAGGGAGAGAGAGAGGGTGAAAGGACCACATGTTCAGAGCTCAGGGCTGCCCTATCTCTTTCTGAGTCTGATTACTCTGATAAAGTCCTAATCTGGGACAGTGACATAGCACACAAAGGTGTTCAGGGTGGATACAAACTCAAATTCACTCTGAGTCTTACCAGGGGGACAGAAGCCCAGTACTTTCTGTGCCCTGGTGATCCTTACAAAGAGCTCCAGGCACCCTGCCATCCGTGTCCCCCAGGAGTCTGGCAGGGCCAAGCCCATTTTCCCTGTTCCTGTCCCTTAATGTGACTCAGGTGCTCCACTCCTGGTCCTAAGCCATACGCTTCTCATGATCTCGGGATCTGTGGCCTCTGGCACTTGGGAACACGGGACCTTTTAACTGGGCATTTTTAGCTGGAGCAGCTACTAGAGTCATAACCAAGTTTTTAAGACTCGGTCTCTGTCTTCAAGGAGTTTCCAGCTATGAGGGGAGATTAAGCAAGAGGCTTGTAGGTAAAGAAAACCAGACAAATGCAGCAGGAGTGCTGAGGAGGGAGGGGTCAGATCTGGTTAGCACGTGTGTCAAACACAAGGCCCGCGGGCCAAATCTGTCCCGCCAGGCCTTGCAATGTGGCCCGCACCGCGCTGTCATCACTGCACTCCGCTGCGTTTCCATCACAATGACAGTTTATGACTGTTCAGTAAACCATTCGGCCCGCGATTTAGGCTGGATTTTAGATTTTGGCCCCTTCTCTGATTGAGTTCGACACCCCTAAAGGGGATTGTGGAAGGCTTAGTACGTAGTATAAGAGAGTGGTTTCACCTGGGTAAAATCCTGACAAGCTTAGGTAAGGAAGAATGTGGAGACAGGAAAATGCTAATCATTCCCAAAGACTGCAGAATCAATCCAATCCTCTGAAACAGACATGGGGGTTGGGAGAAGGCAATTTGCTTGAGAACATATTTAGGAAAAAAAATTTGATGCTAAAATAGTATAAAATGCAAAATTCCAAACTACCGTATAAGAAAACCACAGGCCCAAAATGGTATTACTCATGCTAAAAGCCCATGATACCAAACCTAATATCTACAGTTTCTGGTCAAAAGCAAGAAGGCACCGAAACCGGTTTGGCTCAATGGATAGAGCCTCTGTCTGAGGACTGAAAGGTTCCAAGTTCGATTCCGGTCAAGGGCATGTACCTTGGTTGCCGGCACATCCCCAGTAGGGGTGTGCAAGAGGCAGCTGATCGATGATTCTCTCTCATCTATGTTTCTAACTCTCTATCCCTCTCTCTTCCTCTCTGTAAAAAAATTATAAAATATATTTTAAAAAAAGAAAGAAAGAAAGAAAGAAAGAAAGAAAGAAAGAAAGAAAGAAAGCAATCTGTCCCGTGGGCCCTCTACATCCCCGCCCCCCAATAGAAAAGGGGCAGCCTGCATGATACAAACCCTTCCCGTTTTCTCCAGTGGCTCCCCCCAAATAATTTCTTCTTTCTTTTTAATATATATTTTATTCGCCGAAACCGGTTTGGCTCAGTGGATAGAGCGTCAGCCTGCGGACTGAAAGGTCCCGGGTTTGATTCCGGTCAAGGGCATGTACCTTGGTTGCGGGCACATCCCCAGTAGGGAGTGTGCAAGAGGCAGCTGATCGATGATTCTCTCATCGATGTTTCTAACTCTCTCTCTCCCTTCCTCTCTGTAAAAAATCAATAAAATATATTTAAAAAAAGAATAGGATGCCAAGAGGTGGGCCAGGGCATAGGGATTGGTCTAGCAGTGTACCCCAAACTTTTGACATATGTGTACCCCTTCTATAATTTTCGTAACGCTGAGTATTTCTCGTACTCATGAGAACATAGAATTAGGCGCAGCTAAGCACGGTGCAGTGCATATCCCCACCAAACTCCGGTGCAACACGTACCCCCACCAAACTCTTCCCGTACCCTTGGGGGTACACGTACCACACTTTGGGAATGGGATGGTGTGGAAGCAAGAGATGGAGGCCTGGAAAGAGAACCTGGATTTTTGTATGAGAGTAAAAAGTGTTTGTAGGATCCTGGACGGTTTGGCTCAGTAGATAGAGCGTCGACCTGTGGGTTGAAGGGTCCCAGGTTCAATTTCCAGTCAAGGGCACATGCCCCGATATGGGCTCCATTCCTAGTAGGGGGCATACAGAAGGTGGCTGATCAAGCTCTCCCTTCCTCTCTGAAATCACTAAATTATTTTTTTAAGTGTTTGTAGGAAGAGAAAAGACCCCCTTACCCCACCTCCAATAAAGCTACCTGAGCTAGACTTAAGAATTAGGAAGAAGGTATGGAGATGGCTGAAGATGGGCAGAAGAGGAACAGAGGAAGGCAGGAGTAAAGATGCTGGTCCCGAAGAAGCAAGCCTGTGTTTGACTGAGTTGGGGGTGAGAGTGGGGGAACAGAGGAGCAGAACATAGCCAAAGCCATGTGTGAAGCCAGCACTTGGATATGGGAGACTGGCGAGACCAAGCAGATGGGCCTTCCTGTCTTCTCTTGCCAGCACCCAGGGTTTGTCAAGACCAAGGTAGCTACTTACTGAGTGAGTGGTAGGGAGTCCTCATGCTAGGGGGAATTCTAAGGGAGGAAAGGACTTCAGGGACAGAGGAGTCTGCTGGGAAATGACATGGACACCGAGCCAGACTTATTTCCTCTTCAGTTTCCAAGTCCAGACACTTCCTCATCCTCCCATGTAGTAACTCCACACCCTTTTCCCTCTCTGCTCTCTGTCCCCCTTGGCTCACCCTTCAATACAACCTCCCTGGGGGTCTTTGTGTTTCCGCTCTCCTGGGCCCTCCAGGAAGTCCTTCTTCATCTGGCACAGCTCAAGATATAAATATAACTCTCCCCTGTCTGCCCCAAATTTCTTGCCAGCAAAAGTGAAGCAAACCTATTATGGTAGGAAAATGATTGTCAGGAGATTAGTTTCTCTGATTCTAATGGCTATACTAAAAACAAAGATAAGAGCCTGAATGGCTTGGCTCGGTGGTTGAGCATCAATCTATGAATCAGGAGCTCAGGGTTTGATTCCCAGTCAGGGAACTTGCCCAGGTTGTCGGCTAGATCCCTGGTGTGGGGCATGCAGGAGGCAGCCAATCAATGATTCTCTCTCATCATTGATGTTTCTATCTCTCCCTCCCTCTCGCTTCCTTTCTGAAATAAAAAATGTCTTTTTTAAAATAAGAAAAAGATAAACTGTGAAGATTATGTCTATCCTCTGCTTAAGTCTTTCTATGGGGTCAGGTATACTTTGAATAAAGTCCAACCCAAATAATTAAGGGTGCTTGGCCGGTATGGCTTAATGGTTGAGCATCAACCCATGAACTAAGAGGTCACCAGTTTGATTCCTGGCCAGAACACATGCCCAGGTTGAGAGCTCAATGCCCAGTGGAGGTGTGGGTAGGAGGCAGCCAGTCAATGCTTCTAAACTCTCATTGATGTTCCTATCTCTCTATTTCTCTCCTTTCCTCTCTTCCTAAAATCAATAAAAACATATTTTTAAAGCCCTAGCCAGTTTGGCTCAGTAGATAGAACTGTCGGCCTGCAGACTGACGGGTCCTGGGTTAGAGTCCAGTCAAGGGCACATACCTGAGTTGCAGGTTCCCAGTCCTAGTTGGGGGCATGCAGGAGGCAACCAATTGATATGTCTCTCTCAATCAGTGTTTCTCTCTGTCTCTCCCTCTCCCTTTCACTCTCTCTAAAAATCAATGGAAAAATATCCTCTGGTGAGGATTATAAACACACACACACATCTTATTTAAAAATCCAGCTGATAATCCTGGCTGATAGAGCCATCCATGACCTGCCATTGCCCCTGGCTGACTAGTCTCCTGCTTTCTCCCACTTTCCCACTGTGCTTCAGTCATGTTGAACTGGATTCCTCCAATGAAGACTTTCGTTTTTAAAAAATTTATTTTTATTTTTTAAAAACATTATTTTCATTTTTTTTTTAAAGTATACTAGTATGTATTTCTTTATTTCAGAGAGGAACGGAGAGGGAGAGAGAGATAGAAACATCAATGATGAGAGAGAATAATTGATTGGCTGCCTCCTGCATGCCCCCTAGTGGGGATGGAGCCCGCAGTCCCGGCATGTGCCCTTGGCAGGAATCGAACCTGAGACTCTTCAGTCTGCAGGCCGACCCTCTATACATTGACCCAAATCAACTAGGACTCCAACAAAGGCTTTCAAACCTTCTGTCCTCAAGTCACAGTCAGAAATATGTTATATCACAACCCAAAACACACATACACTCACACTTTATATACATATACACATTTGTGCTAGTACATATACATACATATATACAATATATACACACACACATATATTTATACGTTAAATGAAGTTAAAGTTTTTTATGCCTACCTGGGATGGCTCAGTGGTTGAGCACCAACCCATGTACCAAGAGGCCACGGGTTCGATTTCCTGTCACGGCACATGCCTAGGTGGTGGGCTTGATTCCCAGCAGGGGGCGTGCAGGAGGCAGTAAATCAGTGTTTCTCATCGATGTTTCTATATTTCTATTCCTCTCTTTTTTCCCTCTCTCTAAAATCAATAAAAACATATATTTTAAAATATATTTTATTGATTTATTACAGAGAGAAAGAGGGAGGAATAGAGAGTTAGAAACATTGATGAGAGAGAAATATTGATCAGCTGCTTCCTGCACAGCTCCTATTGGGGATGTGCCCACAACCAAGGTACATGCCCCTGACTGGAATCGAACCTAGGACCTTTCTGTTTGCGGGCCAATGCTCTATACACTGAGCCAAACCGATTAGGGCAATAAAACATATATATTTTTTAAAGTTTCCCAAAACATTTAACTTTACTGGATGCAGTGTCCTCTGATTATACTCAGGGGCTGTTCACTGCTCTGCCTTGGCCAGGAATGCCCTTCTCCTTGGTTGTCCCAATAGGAGCCTTTTGGTCCCTGAGATCTCAGGTGAAGTGTCACCTGCCCCGAGAGGTCACCTAGACCAATGTAGCCACCTGATCATTCTCTGTCATGTTCTCTGCCATTTGCACTATGATATTCTTCTGGGTTACGTTTTGTGTTTACCTACTTCTTTGCTGATTGTGCTCCTCCACTCAACTTGGTGGGGGCGGGGCCTTATCGGGATTGCGCCCTGTTTACAGCCAGTGCCTGGAGCACAGCAGGTGCTCAGTGTCCGCAGGCTGAAGGAATGACCCTAATCAAGATCCTCCTCTCTTTGGGCCTCAGCATTCTCATCTACAAAATTCAAGGTCAGCTGAAACCATTTTGGCTCAGTGGATAGAGCGTTGGACTGCAGACTGAATGGTCCCAGGTTCGATTCTGGTCAAGGGCATATACCTTGGTTGCGGGCACATCCCCAGTGGGGGGTGTGCAAGAGTCAGCTGATCAATAATTCTCTCTCATAGATGTTTTTAACTCTCTATCCTTCTCTCTTCCTCTCTGTAAAAAAATCAATAAAATATAAAATAAAATAAAAAATTCAAGGTCAGACTCCATCTCTGAGAACCCTTCCAGTTTGACCTATTCCAGGACACTCCAGACAACCAAAGTCTAGCAGTGAGGGGAACAGAGAGGGTCAGACAGTCACCTGTTTACCTGCAATGCTGTGTACAGACTGAGGACAAATATTGAGGAAGGGCCTTGCTCCCAGTCTGGTGGAGGCCCACGGTGTAAACCCAGGCACAGAGCAGGTAATGGAGGGACAGAGCTGGAGCAGCCAGACATCAGGACTACAGCCTCGGTGCTGTGTCTCCTGTGTGCGGTGCTCTGCCTGCATCGCCTCTCCCGGCTCGGTGTTCTGAGGGTGGAAGAGCAGGTACAGAACACATTAGCATTCTGGCTCAGGAGTCGCCTGGACCAGATACAAAACCCGACACTTCCAGAAGCAGCACAGGTGGAGAGGACAGTCTGGAGCCTCGTGGTCGGTCTGATCTTGGCCCTTCTGTTAGCAGTTGTGTAACCCTGGGAAAATTACTCAACCTGTCACTGAGCTTTCTTACATTTCAAACGGGGATGGCATGAATTACATTACCTCATATTTTTCCTAGCACTTCCTGGGGACTGGGACTCTTAAGCAAACTAGGAGTCTCCACTGGGGCTGCCATCCCTCCTGACTGACCCCTTGGGGCGTCTGACCACGAGGGCTCCTGCCTGCAGGCACAGCACAGCTTGCTTCTGGAAAGCCTTGGCTCTGCAGTCAGCAGGCTGAGAGAGGGGCCCAGAGCCCAGCACTTACTAATTCGTGACCTGAGACAAGTCACAGCCTTTGTGAGTCCTAATTTCCTCAGCAGGGACTTTGGACTCCCTGAGCCAGGGTTTCATCCTCTCCTGGGTCTGTCTTCCACAGCGATGGCCAGCCGCAGTCTCTGCAGCCCCAATGCTTCTCTTCCCCGAGGGAGAGAAACCAGAATTGACAGAGAGAGTCCTGAACTCTGGCATTCTTTAGTCTTTCCTTCCCTCTTCCAGTTTTTTCCAGATTAAAGAATCCAAATCCCTTTCTTGCCCTCACAGATCTAGTTCTCAGCCCTTTCCCTATTTCTCCTTTCCGCCTCCCCCTATCACCTTCTTCTGACACCGAGAGGTCCAAGTCCAGCTCCCCAATCCTGGCAGGGGTTCCTGGCTGGGTGAGTGAGGGCTGTGCTAAAGAGGCGGAGACATCACCCTACGGTGTGTAATGGGGACCCTCGGCTCCAGAGAGTGTCCACTGCTCCCTGCTCCGAGGCCTTGGCCGGCTGCAGGGCCCTGTGCTCAGTGCCCTCCTGCCCTCGCTCACATACTCTCACTTCTCTGTCAGCTCAATTCTAGCTCACTGACAGTGAAGCCTAAACATAGAGGCGGGGTCCCTCTGGCTCCCCAGCTCTCCCTTGGAATCGGGGAGGGGGGCGGGCATCAAAGTGGGACAAGCTATTAACCGCAAATAGACCTGCCTCTTCTGAAGGAAGGGAAAATGCCACAGTGGGGGATGTTCCAGAAAGGAAACAAAATATAAAAAGGACAAAAGACCCAGAGACACGTGCAGTTTAGAATGGTGTTACAATCTTCACTTATCAGCAGTGAGGTGAGTGGGAGAGGCAGAGGGATGAGCGATGGGAGGGGTAAATCTGGGAATTTTCAACAGAAGTTAGGATATGGGGGGCTGGGCGGGGGAAAGAAATGTCCCCCAACACTAGGGGCGGGGGGGGGGGGGCGGGGACCGGGGGGGGGGAATAGGGAAGGCCGGGGAAAGGTCAATGGGGAAAACATGAGACATAGGTACAGTACTGCTATTTGTAATACTTTAAACAATAAAAAAAAAAAAAGTTCACAATTGACAGGTTAAAAAAAATGTTAAACAAACAAACAAAAAAAGTCCCCACCCATGCCATGGAAAACCAAAAGATCAGAAAGGTATTAGTGTGTGACCTGTGTTTATTTTTTTCCAAAGTCTAAAAATACCATGAAAAGGAAACACACACACACACAAACTAACCTAACCAGAAACGGGAAAAGTGGTCATGGCAACAGCTGAGAAATCGGAGGCAGGAGTTTCAGGAACTGGGATAACTCAGTGACAACGGGGCTTGGAAATTCCACCCCATGACGAGGCTCTTGAAAGGTGCCAGCTTCCGATCAAAGTCTGGAGCACTTTCCAGGAGCAGCAGCGAGGGAGGGAGGGAGGCGGGGAGGAACTAAATGTCTCCCCTGAGAGGCAGGCCTGTGGCCGTGGGGGTGGGGGGTGAGGAATGGGCAGCTGAGGGGTCCTCCATTTAGCCCCCTCTCACAGCAATCATAACTGTAACAACAACAACCCTTCCTGTGATACTAGGAATCTTTTTTTTTTTTATAGTTGATTTTCTACAGAGAGGAAGGGAGAGGGATAGACAGTTAGAAACATCAATGAGAGAGAAACATAGATCAGCTGCCTTCTGCACCCCCCTACTGGGGATGTGTCCCCAACCAAGGTACATGCCCTTGACCAGAATCAAACCTGGGACCCTTCAGTCCGCAGGCTGATGCTCTTCCACTGAGCCAGCCCGGTTAGAGCCCGATACCAGGCATCTTGTGAACCATTATTAGCCTCAGTTTACAGCTGAGGACTCAGGCAGGAGAGGCTGAGTAACTTGCCGAAGGTCTCACAGCTGGCAAGTGGCCGAGCCAGGGACCTTCAGATCACAGATCCCTTTTGTGGATCTGATGAAAGCTATGTACCCATTCCCGGGAAAGACTGAGAATGAATTTATATACAACATGTTATATTCGGTTCAGGGGGTTCAAAGAGCCCCTAATCCCATTCCTGGTAAAGCCATTGGATAGTAGGGCCGGCGTGATCCCCCGCCCCGTCTCCAGCCTGGCGAGCACTCCAGCGAACATGGCAACCGTGTATGTGAGGATGGCTTATAGCGATTGCCTGCCACCCCTCCAAACCCCTGCCACCCCTCCAAACCCCTGCCACCCCTCCAAACCCCTGCCACCCCTCAAATCCCCTGCCACCCCTCCAAACCCCTGCCCCCCCTCCAAACCCCTGCCCCCCCTCCAAACCCCTGCCACCCCTCCAAACCCCTGCCACCCCTCCAAACCCCTGCCACCCCTCAAATCCCCTGCCACCCCTCAAATCCCCTGCCCCCCCTCCAAACCCCTGCCACCCCTCCAATCCCCTGCCACCCCTCCAAACCCCTGCCACCCCTCCAAACCCCTGCCACCCCCCCAAACCCCTGCCACCCCTCCAATCCCCTGCCACCCCTCAAATCCCCTGCCACCCCTCCAAACCCCTGCCACCCCTCCAATCCCCTGCCACCCCTCAAATCCCCTGCCACCCCTCCAAACCCCTGCCACCCCTCCAAACCCCTGCCACCCCTCCAAACCCCTGCCACCCCTCCAAACCCCTGCCACCCCTCAAATCCCCTGCCACCCCTCCAAACCCCTGCCACCCCCCCCCAACCCCCTGCCACCCCTCCAAACCCTGCCACCCCTCAAATCCCCTGCCACCCCTCAAATCCCCTGCCCCCCCCTCCAAACCCTGCCACCCCCCCCATCCCCTGCCACCCCTCCAAACCCCTGCCACCCCTCCAAACCCCTGCCACCCCTCCAAACCCCTGCCACCCCTCAAATCCCCTGCCACCCCTCCAAACCCCTGCCACCCCTCAAATCCCCTGCCACCCCTCAAATCCCCTGCCACCCCTCAAAACCCCTGCCACCCCTCCAAACCCCTGCCACCCCTCCAAACCCCGGCCACCCCTCCAAACCCCTGCCACCCCTCAAATCCCCTGCCACCCCTCCAAACCCCTGCCACCCCTCCAAATCCCCTGCCACCCCTCCAAACCCCTGCCACCCCTCAAAACCCCTGCCACCCCTCCCAAACCCCGCCACCCCCCTCAAATCCCCTACCACCCCTCCAAACCCCTGCCACCCCTCAAATCCCCTGCCACCCCTCAAATCCCCTGCCACCCCTCAAATCCCCTGCCACCCCTCAAAACCCCTGCCACCCCTCAAATCCCCTGCCACCCCTCAAATCCCCTGCCACCCCTCCAAACCCCTGCCACCCCTCAAATCCCCTGCCACCCCTCAAATCCCCTGCCACCCCTCCAAACCCCTGCCACCCCTCAAATCCCTGCACCCCTCAAATCCCTGCCACCCTCCAAACCCCTGCCACCCCTCAAATCCCCTGCCACCCCTCAAACCCCTGCCACCCCTCCAAACCCCTGCCACCCCTCCAATCCCCTGCCACCCCTCAAACCCCTGCCACCCCTCCAAACCCCTGCCACCCCTCCAATCCCCTGCCACCCCTCAAATCCCCTGCCACCCCTCAAACCCCCCTGCCCCCTCCAACCCCTGCCCCCCCTCAAATCCCCTGCCACCCCTCCAAACCCCTGCCACCCCTCAAATCCCCTGCCACCCCTCCAAACCCCTGCCACCCCTCCAAACCCCTGCCACCCCTCAAACCCCCTGCCACCCCTCAAATCCCCTGCCACCCCTCCAAACCCCTGCCACCCCTCCAAACCCCTGCCACCCCTCAAATCCCCTGCCACCCCTCCAAATCCCCTGCCACCCCTCCCAAACCCATGCCACCCCTCAAACTCCCCTGCCACCACTCAAATCCCCTGCCACCCCTCCAAACCATCTGCCACCCCTCAAAATCCCTGCCACCCCTCAAATCCCCTGCCACCCCTCCAAAACCCCTGCCACCCTCCAACCCATGCACCCCTCAAATCCCCTGCCACCCCTCCAACCCCTGCCACCCCATTCAATCCCCTTGCCACCCCTCCAAACCCTGCCACCCTTCCCACAATCCCCTGCCCCCCCTCAACCCCTGCCACCCCTCCAAAATCCCCTGCCCACCCCCTCCAAACCCCTGACACCCCTCCAAATCCCCTGCCACCCCCTCAAATCCCCCTGCCACCCCTCCAAACCCCTTGCCACCCATCCAAATCCATGCCACCCCTCCAAATCCCCTGCCCACCACTCCAAAATCCCTGCCACCCTCAAATCCCCTGCCACCCCCTCTCCAAACCCCTGCCACCCCTCCAAACCCCTGCCACCCCTCCAAATCCCCTGCCACCCAATCAAATCCACCTGCCACCCTCAAATCCCTGCCACCCCCTCCAAACCCCCTGCCACCCTCCAAACCACTGCCACCCCTCCACAACCCTGCCCACCCCCGCCAAATCCCCTGCCACCCCTCCAAACCCCTGCCACCCCTCCAAACCCCCTGCCACCCCTCAAACCCCTGCCACCCCTCAAATCCCCAGATTTGGCCTAGTTGATTTGAGAAGTCTTCCCAGACTGCTCTGGTGTAAGGTGGGGACGGGGTGGCGGGTGGGAGGGGCTGGGCTGGTCACATTATAACGGGCTCTGTGGAGAGGCCGGAATGCTGCTGTATTAGAGGACAATGCTTTCCTCTCACCCCCTCAGGGTATCCTTTTCGGGTAGAGATTGGAACTGCCCGGACCAGAAGAGATGAAGGCTTCCTCCCTTAATTAAATGCCCAGGGGTTGCTATGGAAACCGGAGCTTCCAAATCCCGGCCAGACAATGGGGAGAGGAGCTGCCTCCAGCCTAGACAAGTGAAGCTTCAGGGGCCTCGTTGGGGACAGGAATGGAAGCTGGAGGGTGAAAAAAAAAAGGGGGGTGCCAACCAAGGATCTCAGCCTCGCCTCTCCCTGGAGCTGTGGGAAGGGGCCTCTCAGAACCAAGGGGTCTGCCTGAGACAGGATAGGGGTGAGACTGGGGGGTGGGGAGGAGGAGAGAGACACACTCTTGAAAAGGGAAAGGGAAAGGGAGTGGGGGTGGGGGTGGGGTAGCTGGAGTCAGGCGCGGCCCAGAACTGAACACCTCCTTTGTTCCCGGAGGAGAAAGCCAGCCAAGTTGGTAAACAAAGGGAAGAGGCCAGAGGGCAGACGGCGGCGAGGCGATAAGGCCTGGGCCCACAAGAGCTGAGTAGTGAAGCCTGAGAGAGGGAGGGGCGCCTCCCCCAGAATCCCACTGACTGACAGGCTGACCGTTGGCTTATATTGTCACACCGTCACCAGAACCAACAGGACCCACACAGACACACACCTCTACAGGAACAGCGAGCTGACGCACCTGTCACTGGGACCCAGCCCCTTGGGCAGCCCAGCCTTTGGAATGCCTCCGGAGGGAAGGCAGAGGGCAGCTCTGGAACCAGCTGAGCCGAATGTGGCGCTTCAGTAGTCATGGAGCCTGTCACCTCCTGTCAAGGAGAAAAGACCCGATTTTGAAAGCATGGTACCTGCCATTTGTCACCACTTAGGGCCAGGCACTATGTTGAAGGCAACACAAACAATCTCTCTCTCTCTCTCTCTCTCTCTCTCTCTCTCTCTCTCTCTTAAATACATTTTATTGGTTTTTACAGAGAGGAAGAGAGAGGGATAGAGAGTTAGAAACATCGATGAGCTGAAACCGGTTTGGCTCAGTGGATAGTGTCGGCTTGGGGACTGAAAGGTCCCGGGTTCGATTCTGATCAAGGGCATGTACCTTGGTTGCAGGCACATCCCCAGTAGGGGGTGTGCAAGAGGCAGCTGATAGATGATTCTCTCTCATTCACGTTTCTAACTCTATCCCTCTCTCTTTCACGTTTCTAACTCTATCCCTCTCTCTTTCTCTCTCTTTAAAAAATCAATAAAATATATTTTTAAAAAAGAAAAGAAACATTGATGAAAGAGAAACATCAACCAGCTGCCTCCTGCACACCCCCTACTGGGGATGTGCCTGCAACCAAAGTACATGCCCTTGACTGGAATTGAACCTGGGCAGTCTGCAGGCCCACGCTCTTATCCACTGAGCCAAACCGGTTTCAGCCAAACAATCTCTTTAATGCCCCCTCCAACTCTGTGAGTAACAGTGGTTGTCTTCGCCTACCAGAGAGGGGACTCTGAGGGGAAGTGAGGTAAAGCCAGCAGCCCTCACAGCCAGCAGCACTGACTGGGAGCTGACCCTGGCTCTGCCTGCCTCCGGTGCCTGTGTGTGTGCCTTATCACTCTCCCCGTCTTTGCTACTAAAACCTCTTGGAAACTTTTCTCAGAAAGCCCACTCTGTTCTCATCCCTCCACTCTCCCACTCGGTGTTACCTAAATACTTCTGTAGAAGCAGTTCCCAATTTGTAAGCTGGTTATCTAAAGGGTTTATATATAACTTGGTGGTTTGAAACCCAAACACATTTTTCCCAGAGAAAAGCTATTAAATGGGTCCAAAAAGGCCACTTGACCCAGAACGCAGCTGACAGTGGTACATCTCGTTCGGGACTAGCCTCGGGCCCCAGCCATCATTAATAATATCATTTCCTGGAGAAATACACTCTCCAGTTACTTTGGAGAAAAAGAAAAGCTTTCTTTCCTTACTTTCTCCTCCCTCTCTCCCTCACCCTGCTGGACCTATACTCCTGTTTGTGGAGTGGCTGGGGGCGGGGGGGGGGGATTGTAAATCATAATTCAAGGCTGCATGCTGGGTGCTGACTAAAAAGGCATGTTTCTGAAGGGGACCAGGGTGGAGAACGGCTCAGGAACCCAGACTTCCAAAGCAGGGAGAAGGCAGGGGGCAGCGGGGGCAAGCATGATGGCTGCCTGTAACTCTGTGAGGGCTCTCTGGTTGCACGGAGCTCCAGAGGACCAAACGAGGACCAGGAAATAACAGGCCGTCAGCGTTCTCTTTGGTGAGGAAGAACTTTCCTACTATTAAATCTCTGCAAAAGTGGGATGGGCCTCTCAGTGAGGTAATGAGTTCTCTGCCACTGGGAGCATTCAAGGAGGGGCTAAAGGACCTCCTCCTGAGCATATGGGAGAGGGACAGAAGCATCGGACAAGTGGCCCTCTGAGATCCCTCCAAATTCATAAGCTCATTTAGCAAAATGCATGGAGGATCTCTGTGTGCCCAGCGCTACGCCCAGGAGCAAGGTTCACCGTGGAGAATA
This sequence comes from Pipistrellus kuhlii, assembly GCF_014108245.1. Taxonomy (NCBI): domain Eukaryota; kingdom Metazoa; phylum Chordata; class Mammalia; order Chiroptera; family Vespertilionidae; genus Pipistrellus; species Pipistrellus kuhlii. The sequence continues at coordinate 41,629,324 of NW_023425529.1, forward strand.
AGATGGGGTCCTTGCCCTCAGGGGTATGCAGTCCAGGCTCTAGTGGGAACATCAGGCATTAAATAGATAAATACAATGGGATATGTAATTTCAAACGATGATATCATCATAAAGGAAAATAATCGGGTGCTAATGTGAGAATAACAGGGATCTAATTGAGATTGGGTTCAAGAAGGCCTCTCTGAAGAACCCACAGTCAGACTGAGGTTTAAAGGATGAGTAGGGGTCAGCCTGGGAAAAGATGTGTGTGTGTGTGTGTGTGTGTGTGTGCATGCGTGTGTGTACACACACATGCAAAGGCAACCGCAAGTAAGAAGACATGAAGACCTTGGGGGAGGAAAGAACAGTGGGACCGGAAAATGGTGGGTGGAGAATGGCAATATATAACACTGACCAGAGAGGAAGGGGGTGGGTCACCTTACTCTTAGCTGCTTGCCTCTCTCCAACCCAGGACCCCTCCTCGGCCTTGGTCTCTGGAGCTCCCCCAGGTACCAGCCCGCATCCTCTCCTGTGGCTCCTCCCACTGCCCTGGGACCTCCCACATGGAGGTATTTCTTGTATTTTATCCACTTCCCATAAGGGGGTGGATGGTAGACTTCGGCATCTGCCTGGTGTGGGAGGCCCAGGCCTAATTCTTGACCTTTGTCTTGGCTCTCGGGAGATAGCATCCTTTAGTGGTGGAGCCCAGCCTCTGGAGCCAGCCCGCCTGGGTTCAGACGGCGGCTTTTTTATTTTGCTGAGTTCCTTCACTGTGTGGGCCGCGCTTGCTCCCTGTGTAGGAAGCGGATGACCGTACCTTGCTCCGAGGAGTGCTGTGGATTAATGTTTGTTAAGTATTTAGGACAGTGCCTGCCATGTAACTCACTGGCAACAAATCATTGCAGTATCTGCTTCCCTGTCTCATTCTGCGCTCTCCCAGTTCCACCCCTGGCCCACAGCAGGAGCCAGGGACCAAACCACTTTTCCTCCCCCACTTTTCTAGCCAATGCTACCTCTGGCCACAGCTCTTTAAAAAAAATTTTTAATGTATTATTATTTAAAAATATATATATTTTATTGATTTTTTGCAGAGAGGAAAGGAGAGGGATAGAGAGCTAGAAACATTGATGACAGAGAAATCAGCTGCCTCCTGTACACCCCCCACCGGGGATGTGCCCACAACCAATGTACATGCCCTTGACCAGAATCGAACCTGAGACCTTTCAGTCCGCAGGCTGACGCTCCATCCACTGAGCCAAATTGGTTTTGGTGTGGCCACAGTTCTTAAAAAGTAGATAGAACTGCCCAGCCAGTATGGCGCAGTGGTGGAGAATCCACCCATGAACCAGGGGATCTTGGTTCAATTCTTGGTCAGGGCAAATGCCTACGTTATGGGCTCAGTGTCCAGTAGGGGGCAGCCAAGCAATGAGTCTCTCTCACTATTGATGTTTCTATCTCTTCCTCTCTCTTTAAAAAAAAAAAAAAAAAAAAAAAAAAAAAAAAGTAGGCAGAGCTGAGCTCACTGCTGCGCAGCCCTCCTCACCTCCAGAGTGAAAGATGCTCCTAATGGGAGGTGCAGGGAAATCACGGTGCACTGGTGGTTCCTCCCCGCCTTCTAAGTGGTTTCGGAGGTTCAGGGTATTCTGAATACACTGAATGTATCAATGAGACTCATTCCCTGGGCCCAGGGCCCGATCCCCAAGACTGAGTTTAAAGCTCCTCCCACATGCTCCCATTCCACCCTATGCTCATTTCCAATGTCTAACTTACACTTCTACTGCATGTTAGGGTCGCCGAAGGAGGCAAAAGGGATGAATAATTATGAATTTATTAGGTCAAAATGACGCCAGCACTCAAAGACGGGGAGTCAGGAGGGCTCTTTCTGGGCAGAGAATTCTTTGTGCAGGTCTGGGTTCTGGGAAACTCCCGAGGGGAGAGATAAAGGGGAGAGATAATAGCAGGTGGAATGTGGTCTAAGCAAGTGGAATGCCCACTGTGAAGTGGCCTAAAGGTCAGTGTCCAGGGGAGGGGGTACCGATTCAGTTATTTGATCAGACCTGACACTGCATAACCGCTGGCTTTCTTGTCCGAGTCCTCGAGGACAGCAGCTGCCTCCCAGGGCCTGCAGATGGCACTCAGCTTTCCCCTCTCCTCTCAGCAGTCCTCCTCCTGGTATCTCTGCGCGGCCACACTGGTCTGCTGTCAGCTTCTCCGGTTTGCTGTTCTCTCTCCTCGGGGCCTTAGCTTGTGCTTTTCTCACTGTCAGTGTTCTTCCTTAGGCCTTTGCCTGGCAAGATCCTCTTCCTTCTTCAGCTTCCCCGTCACTTATTCTAGGAAGCCTTCATAGGCCCCTGATCAGGACAGGCGCGTCCGCCAGCACCTGGATTTCTCCACTGTGTTTTAAGAGTCTCCCTTTCGCCTGTCCAGCTCAGTCAGGTTGATCTAACTTACTATTGTGTCCTCAGGGGCCAGCACTGGGCCCACAATAGACCGGGAGTTTATGCCCTGGAGCCTATGGATGAGCTACATCCAGGGGTTCATAAGGCTCCCAAAATCTTATGGAAATGTGTGGAGCCCTGGCCAGTTTTCTAAGTGGTTAGAGCAGCGTTTTTCAACCGCTGTTCCGAGGCACACTAGTGTGCCGCGAGATGTTGCCTGGTGTGCCGTAGGTGCAGACAAGACAAGAATTTTATAATTTTTCACTATTTTGTTTACTTAATATTTCATAACAAAGTAATTATAAAATACTTTCTTTGTGTTTATTTGATTCCTATTCAAGAGAATTGCTTTATATATAGTCAATATAGGCACAGAGTTAAATTTCTTAACATTTTCTAATGGTGGTGTGCCTCGTGATTTTTTTCATGAAACAAGTGTGCCTTTGCCCAAAAAAGGTTGAAAAACACTGGGTTAGAGCATCAGCCTGAGGACTGAAGGGTCTCAGGTTCAATTCCTGGTCAAGGGCACGTTCCTTGGTTATGGGGTTGGTCCCTAGTGTGTGCAGGGAGGCAACCAATAGATGTGTCTCTCTCATCTCTCTCTCTCCCTCTCTCTCTCTCTCTCTCTCTCTCTCTCTCTCTCTCTCTCTCTCCTCTCTCCTCTCTCTCTCCTTCCTCCCTTCCTTCTACTCTCTAATCCTCGGATGAGGACAAAAGAAGAAGAAAGAAAATGTTTGGAGGTGTTCCAGGGTGGTCAGCCGATCTTCACCTCTTCTTGCCTTCGCAGAGCCTCAGACTGACACCCAGCATTATGGAGACACCTTCTGGGAGAACCTCAAAGTCCCAGCTCCACCTGGATGGAAGAACAGTACATGCCATCCCTGCTGAGAGCCACTGGTTGTTCCCAGCATGGAGTGTTCCCCTGAGGGGCTGTCTCCCCCACCCCCCACTCACACACACCCAGAAGCTTTTCAGAAGAGAAGGAGATCATATTTGGCAGGAATGCAGGGACCTGGGGGCATCGCAGCCTGAGTAAAGGCTGTCACTTACCCAAGGAGACGACAGAGAATCCTCAGTGAGCTAAAGAAGGCCCAGGGGAGCAGCTTTGGGCCACAGCTGAGCCCCTGGTGCGTGGCGAAGTGAGCGGTGGTTCCCCAGCACCAATGAACACCCTGACCTGGGAAAGGAGGGGGCAACCTATCCACAGGGCGAAGACCCTTTCTCCTCCGGGCAGGACCAGCTGCTTTGGTCTCCCCGAGTCCCCTGGTCCAGGCAGCTGAGCTCTCCAATCCCCTGCAGCACTGTTACAGCCAGGAGGAACCCCCTTTTCAATACCTGGGGGATGGAGCTGCCTGAGGAATGAGGAACAAGGAAGAACCCCTATAAAGACTCCACAGACTAAAGAAGGCCCATCCGTGCCTACCCAGCGTGCTAGCGCTGACTCAGGGACCCTCCCCAAAGGCATTTCCTGCCCTTAGCCTCTCCCAGCGTCCTCTCTGGTCTCCGCACTGGGCTCTAACAGCCCCTGGACCTCCCTTCTCAGCCCTCTCCTCTCCGGAACTCCCCAAGGCCCGGGCTACCAGCCTTGTTCCCTGCACTGTTCTTTTTCCTATCTTATCGCTGAAAGGGAAACAAGTTTTTAAAAAGACCATGTTTGTAGATTTGTAGTGCATTCATTTTGAAAGAGAGTGTTTTTTTTTTTAATCACAACCTCAAAGGGTATGTAACATCCCTCCCCTCAAAAATGACTAAAAAAAAAATTTATATATATATATATATATATATATATATATATATATATATATATTATTGATTTTTTACAGAGAGGAAGGGAGAGAGAGAGAGAGTTAGAAACTTTGATGGGAGAGAAACATCGATCATCCACCTCCTGCACACTCCCACTGGGGATATGCCTGCAACCAATGTACATGCCCTTGGCCGGAATCGAACCCGGGACCCTTCAGTCTGCAGGCCGACGCTCTATCCACTGAGCCACACCGGCTTCAGCAAAAGGACTATAAAGGTTAAGAACCGTTGCCCAGCTGGTGTGGCTCAGTGGTTGCGCATCAACCTATGAACAAGGAGGTCATGGTTCAATTCCTGGTCAGAGCACATGCTGGGGTTTCGGACTCAATCCCTGATGTGGGGTATGCAGGAGGCAGCCGATCAATGATTCTCTCATCATTGATGTTTCTATCTCTCTCCCTTCCTCTCTGAAATCAATAAAAATTATATATATATATTTTTTTAAAAGAATCATTAAGAAATGTGTAGACATTTTGTAAACACTGGTTTTTTATTGGATGCATCCACCTATAAATATAATCATCAATATTCAATAAACAGTTATTGAATGGATGACTAAGCCTCCTTGGGGTTAGGGTGCTTTAATGTCCCCAACATATCAGGGGGGGGGAAAAAACCAACTCAGAAGAAACCTTTGCCAGGAAAAGTTAAAGTGCCCCTTGCTTCAGCCCCTCAGTCTGTGGCCCTAAATACCTCTCACCCCACTGGGGCCCATCACGCGTCATCAGACCAAAGGTTCAGAGACTCACAGCCTCTGCCAGAACCCAGATCCTGTCCTGAAATCCACCTACTGCGCCTTTGCAGCCTGTCAGCTGAAAATAATCCTGGTGAAAGCAGGGGTGGCAGGAGCTGAGGAGAGTGAGGGAGACTCTGCCCCCTGCCGGCTTCCCTGCTCCCCTCCTGCGCCCTGGCCAAGAGCCAGGTGGCCAAAGAATGAGGTCAGAGCAGGGGAGAGAAGGAGGCAAGGCAGGGGGCTGGGAAGGGGGCAGCCCCCCACGGGGCAGTCTTTCCTGTCAAGATTAGGCTTTGTCTTTAAACAAGCCTGGGGCAGTAGCTTCTGCTTTGGAGCCCTCACCGTCCAAGGCTCCTTCCTATCTTCTACTCCCAAATTAGGAGTTTGGGGAGGGGAGGGGGCGTGGTGGGGGTGGACCTTTTCCTGGAGCTTGAGGGAAGTCCAGTCAGACTCGGCTTTCTCATCTGTCTCTTTTCCTGGACCCTGGCCACTGCCGACACCTTTGGATGCTTCGCCAATTCTTTGCATCGCCTACTCTTGGTGTGTGGTGCATCAGCCTCTCCTCATCGCCATGGAAACAAGAGCCTCTGCATCCATCCCAGAGCTGATTTGTGAAGCTATGAGAGGAATCTGGATTTCAGGGTGGGGTGCATAAGGAAGGGCAAAGGAGAAAACCTTTCCCGAAATTATGGAGAAAGAAAGAGGGAGAGAGGTATGTCAGGGTCGGGGAAGGGTTGCTTTATAAGCATTATTAGAATAGCTTGTACCCTGTGAGGATGGGCCGCTTCCTTGGAAGGTCAAAAATGCAGTCCTCTCCTGGGCCACTGGTCAGACTAAATTAATAATCCCTCCCTGTCAACTGTCCTTCAGCAGCTGTATAACCTTGAGTGAGTTATTAACTCCTACAAGCATCACTTCCCATCTGAAAGATAAAAATAATAACATCACTTTGCAGTGTTATTATAAGAATCCAATGAGCCCTGTGCACCAAAAGGTTACCAATTCGATTCCCCATCAGGGCACATGCCTGAATTGTGGGCTGGATCCCAGATAGGATAGGAAAAGACTTCTTAAACAGTATACAACAAAGAAACAGTAAGCCTAAAGAAAAATGCTGATACATGTGACTACACTAAATGTCTAAATATCCTGTTGGTTAAAAACAAGCAAAACATAATTTAAAAGTAAAAAGGGCCGGGACCAGTTTGGCTCAATGGATAGAGCGTCAGCTTGGGGACTGAAGGGCCCCAGGTTTGATTCCGGTCAAGGGCATGTACCTTAGTTGCAGGCAAATCCCAAGTAGGGGGTGTGCAAGAGGCAGCTGATTTATGACTCTCTCTCATTGATGTTTCTAACATTCTCTCTCTCTCCCTTCCTCTCTGTACAAAAATCAATAAAATATATTTTAAAAAAAAGTAAAAAGGGAAGGCATAAATGTTATGGTATGTAGATTAAATTTTTTTAAAGATTTTTAATTGATTTTTATAGAGAGAGAGGAAGAAAAGGGTTAGAGAGAGAAACATTGATTTGAGAGTGAAACTTGGGCCTGGCTAGCGTGACTCAGTGATTGAGCATCAACCAATGAACCAGGAGGTCATGGTTTGATTCCCAGTCAGGACACATGCCTGGTTAGGGTTGTGGGCTCAATATCCAGTTTGAGGCAAGCAGGAGACAGCCAATCAATGATTATCTCTCATCATTTATGTTTTTATCTCTCTCCCCCTCTCCTTTCCTCACTGAAATAAATAAATTATATTTTTGTAAATAAAGTTCTATGGAGGGTAATCTCATAGATAATCTTATCATAAATTTCCAACTGAGCAGGTCATTGTGGTTAAGTTGTAGGCGCTGTGAACAGCACCCAGGTGTTAGGCCTGAGGGGCCAGATGGACCTTAATTCAGCAATCTCAGTACTTGAGTTGTGAGTAGGAAAGAATTCAGAGGCAAGACTCAAACTATAAGAGGACATTTATTTATGAAATCACAGGGGTAGAGGAAATAATTTGTAGAAGAAATGGGCTGAGGAGACAAGTTATAGAGGCAAAGGAAGTGCTCTAGCAGCTTGGGAGTGAGGAAGGTAAAGGTAACTGCCTTTAGGGAGATGGAGAAGGAGAGCGAGAAGAGAAAGGCAGGGCCTGCTCCAGGAGGGAGACCAGAGCTGGGTCCTCAGTTCTAAGGGTCTTGGGGGTGGAGATTTTAGGGGAGGCCCCAGGGGAAAATCTTAACACAATATTCACCAGCTCTCCAGGTGTGCCCTTTCGGGGTGGGGTCTCCATTAATTGATTGTTCCAGGGCAGGGGGTCATTATTCCATGCAGCTGGTCCTCAGATCTGCTGTGGCTGGTTTTGTTGCTCTTCTGGGCCTGGAGCTGAAATACAACTGAGGCCTAGATGTTATCTCTAGGGAGGAAAGGTCAGGGGGTCAGAACCAACCACCTGACTAGCTATATGAGAGGGGAGGAAAGGTAACCCTGAGGACAAAGTCCCACCCTACAATTGTCTTTGCTAGGCATCTGGGCTTTTCACCCTGGTGACCTTCTGTATTTGGCCCATCATCCTTGCTCTGCTCACATCTGTTTACCTGCCTACAGGTAGTCATGCCTCAAACATATAACTTTTTAAAATATTATATTTTTTAATTGATTTCAGAGAGGAAGGGAGAGGAAGAGAGAGATAGAAACATCAATGATGAGAAAGAATCATTGATTGGCTATCTCCTGCACACCCCATACCGGGGATCCAGCCCCTAACCCGGGCATGTGCCCTGTCCAGTAATCAAACCATGATCTTGTAATTCATAGGGCAACGGTCAACCACTGAGCCATGACGGCTGGGCAAGCAAATAACTTCCTCCGTTAAAGGCTTGTCTTTGCCCCGTGCAAGCCCTATTCATTGTCTCTGTGCATCTAGGTTAACACAGCTTTTTTTTTTTTTTTTTTTTTTTTTTTTAATATAAATTAACACAGCTTTAAAATGCCTCTTTTCAGACCCCTTCTTCTAAAGCATGACCACCTTCAAGAGAACATAGAATCTTTTTAACAGGAGTAATCTTCCTTAAGGTCCCTCCTTAATTTCAAATGCACAAAAGAAGCTGCAAACTCATTTCTTGGAAGTATTTTCCTCAATCTGTTGAGATCTTACTTCCAGGTGTATCTTCTATTTAGCTCAAATAAGTTCTTACAAAAATCTAAGGATTTAAACATTTAAAAAAATATATATATTTTTAATTAATTTTAGAGAGGAAGGGAGAGAGAGATAGAAACATCAGTGATGAGAGAGAAGAGAGAATCTTTCATTGGTGCCTCCTGCAGGCTCCCTACTAGGGATCGAGCCCACAGCCCAGGCATGTGCCCTGACTGGAAGGCAACCCAGGACCCTTCAGTCCACAGGTTGATACTCTATTGAGCCAAACCAGCTATGGCAGTTTGGACATTCTTTCTTTTTTCTTTTTTAAAAAATATATTTTATTGATTTTTTACAGAGAGGAAGGGAGAGGGATAGACAGTTGGAAAGATCGACGAGAGAGAATCATTGATCAACTGCCTTTTGCACACCCCCTACTGGGAATGTGCCCGCAACCAAGGTATATGCCCTAGACCAGAATCGAAATAAGGACCTTTTGATTCACAGGCCGATGCTCTATCCACTGAGCCAAACCGGTTTCGGCAGTTTGGACATTCTTAATCAACATTATCTACTTGAGTTCTTTAACTGATACATACAGGAATCCGGAGAATATCTGTGGGAATAGACAGTAAGAAAGAATATGGGATAATGGTGGAAGGAACATAAAATTGGATCTGTCCAAATTTATTGATATAAGCTCATTAAGCAGAGATTCTGCATTTAACGTTGTAGCTCAAGGAGTTAGAAAGGATTCTAATTGGTTGGTTGGCTGAAACATGGACCAAAAGGTGGCCCACAGTGAGCAAGCTGGAAATGCGAGAACTGCTCGGTTTAATGTAAAGGAAGGGATTCAAAGGCTTAAGGAGACTGAAATGTTCAAATGGGTTTTCCATTTAAGATCTACTCACACACACTGGGAGGTCCAGAAGACATACCTTTTACCGTGGCTGAGAAATACATTTGTAAGGAGAGCCTCAGTATCCATGAAGAGCCCTGTGATCACTCTTCTCTGTTCACCAGTCCTTATAGTGGGAACTGTAGTCACTACATTTGGAAACCAACTGGGAGTAACTGGACCTCAGAGTGGCAGGGCTCAACCACCAGAAGCCACGTGGGTATAGCTCCCATAATGCACAGGAGAGTCAGAGCATAGATTGGAATCCTCTGATTTACAAAGAACCTATGGTATTGGCTAGCTGACCGTGGCACTTCTAGAAGTAAAATAGAAAGCCTACTAAATTCTTACTTGATCTGAGTAAACAGAAAAGTTCTAGGCCAGGTGAACAAAATTCTAACCTGTAATATTTTAACAGTAAAGATTTTCAAATAAATAAATACATACATAAATAAATAAAATAAGATTTTGGTAGATATAATTAAAGGTCTTAAGATGAATCATAAAAACAGAGAGCTATACCCACTCAATCAATTCCCAGACTGAGCCACCTCATAGACCTAGAACCTTTTGAATGAAGGGGAAATGGGTCCTCTGGAGGAAGGATTTTCAGTACACTACCAAACAAACAAACAAACAAATAAATAAATAAATAGATGTATACTATTACCTGGAGGCCTGGTGCACAAAATGCATGCACAGGTACAGTCTGTAGGCCTGGCCTGTGATCAGGGCTATCTTCCCCAGCTGCTGGCAGCTGGCCCCACCCCCTGCCGCCACCCAACCCTGGTTCCCTGTTCGCCATCAAGGGATCAGAGACTGCCAGCCGGGGGGAGGGACCGAGAGGTGGTCAGTGCACCTCATAGCGACTGGTTGAGCAGTTATTCCGGTCATTCTGCCATTTGGTCAATTTGCATGTTACTTTTTTTATATACTAGTTATTATATTATATAGATCGTTCTCTAGCGTTCTTCAAAATGAACTATGGCCTTCTACCAGGATAACTGCATTAGAGAAAAGGAAAGAATCATATTTTTAGGAGCTACTGGACACTAGTTATGAACTGACATTAATTCTAGAAGACCTAAAATGTCACTGTGGTCCACCAGTCAGAGTAGGGGCTTATGGATATGGAATGATCAAGGAAGTTTAAGCTCAGGTCTGTCTTACAGTGGATCAGTGGGTCCCTGAACCCATCCTGAGGTTATTTCCCCAGGTAAGAAATACATAAATGAAATAGACATTCTCAGTAACTGGCAAAATTCCCACTATGGTGAGGAAGGCTAAGCGGAAGCCACTAGAACTGTTTCTCCCTAAGAAAATAGTAAACCAAAAGCAATACCACATTCCTGCAGGTTCTGCATAAATTAGTGCCATCATCCAGGACCTGGGAGATGCAGTTGTTGTGATTCCCACCACATCTCTGTGAGAGGGGAGTAAGCCAGGACAAGTAGAATAGGGAAACAGAGACAGATAGATAGCAGAGACTCCATTAGGGTCTTCTGTGCCAACCACACCCAAGGATGAATGAAGTCAGGAGAATACATCTCATGTTGGTTCATCAGCATAAATCTGATGAATATTCAATTGAGATCCTCCTCTAAGACCAGCTTGTCTTGGGCTTACCCCTGCGGCCTTTAGAAAACTTAAGAACCCTCAAGATGGAGACCTAGCCCTGGCTCTCTCTGGAGCACCTTTCTTTCCTGTCAGGGGTGCATCTTTACTTTTCTCTCCTAAACTCTAAGGGTCCCCTCAAGACTTGCAGCCAGGGGAGCAGGGGGCAGTGGCAGCTTGTCCTGGGCTTACCCCCTGAATCTGCCTCCAAGGCCCCCTTTTCTCTGACTTTGCAATGAGCTAATAGCAGCCCCCCTGTGGCTCACTTCTTTCCTCTAATGTCCCTGAGAGCCAAAGCAAAGCACCACCTAGGCTCTCTCCTGTTGCTTCTTCTACCCTAAACCCTTTCTTTGTTTCACTGTCCCCAACTTTATTTTATTCTTTTTCACTGTCCCCAACTTTAATAAATGTTCTTTCAAAATCACCTGGATTCGTATTGTGAAATCTATCCTGCACGAAGTCAAGAAGCCACACACTATCTGCTGGCCAGTCCTTTTCCCACAGGCCTGTGATGGGTCCGGTCCATTCCCAGTGACACCCATTCAACTCACCTGTGTGGCCTGTGCAGAAGACAGATGGATCTTGGAGAATGATCGTGGGTTATTGTAAACTTAACCAGGAGGTGACTCTAATTGCAGCTGCTATGCTAGATATTGTTCCATTACTTGAGCAGATTCACAAGTCCTTTCGTACATGGCATGCAGCTGTTGATCTGGCAAATGCCTTTTTCTCCATCCCTGATAAGAACCATCAGAAGTAGTTTGCTTTCAGCTGGCAAGGCCAGCAATACACTTTCCCTCGCCTATCTCGGGTGTATCAGCTACGTAGCCCCTGTCATAATTTAGCTCACAGGGATCTTGGATCACCTGTTGGAAAACTTGTGTTGGAAAAGGCAGGCTAATGTCCATTCGTTCACTCTTGCTCAGCCATGTAAGACTGGACGTTGAGCCCAGAACACTTTCTTATCAAGAGATAAAAAGCCCACACATTCTGTGCTTAGCTTATTACCTTGTGTGGGAATACCTTTCTCTGCTTCTTGCTCAATGTGTACGCTCTTGTTCTGCGAAAGTATGGGCTCAGTAGCCCTCAGGCATGCCCCAACTATTTCAGACTCCATGGGGGATCGGGAGGGGTGGCACCAGAGGGGTGCATATAGGCCAATTGCCATGCATTGGATTCCAGGAGAGACACCCTGGCTATGGGGGGGACAACATCCCCCTTGAAGCTGATCTAGTCAAATTTTATGGCTAGCAACCAGTGTTGTGGGGGCATGTTAAGATATTCCTTCTAGCCCTAACTGGTTTGGCTCAGTGGATAGAGTGTCAGCCTGAGGACTGAAAGATTCCAGTCAAGGGCATGTACCTTGGTTGCGGGCACATCCCCAGTAGGAGGTGTGCAGGAGGCAGCTGATCAATGTCTCTCTCATTGATGTTTCTAGCTCTCTATCCCTCTCCCTTCCTCTCTGTAAAAAAAAAAAAAAAAAAAAAAAAAGATATTCCTTCTAAATTCCTTCTAAAGTGAAGGATAAGTTGTTACATCTGGCCCCTTCTTCAACCAAAAAAGAGACATAACACCTTACTGGGCCTCTTTGAATTTTGGAGGGAACATATTCCTCATATGGGTATGCTACTTTGTCCTTTTTACCAAATGCCCTGGAAAGCTGCTAGCTTAGGGTGGGTCCCAGAACAAGAGAAGGCTCTGCAACAGGTCAGGCCGCTGTGCAAGTTGCCTTGCTGCTTGGGCTGCATACTACAGAAGATTCAATGGTGCTTGAAATGGCCGTTGCAGATTGAGGTGGTATTTGGAGCCTTCGGCGGGCCCCTACCAGTGAATCAATCCAAGCCCTTAGAATTTTGGAGCAAAGCCCCCTACCCTCCTTTGCAGATAACTACAAAACACTTATTTTGAAACACCTCTCGGCCTACTCCTGGGTCTTCGTAGAGACTGAATGCTTAACCATAGGCCACCTTGGAGAGCTCAGGTCACCAAGTTCTATGTGATCTGAGTTCTCCATCATGACCTGGGTGTTATTGGACCCATTGAGCCATAAAGCTGGGCACGCACAGCAGCACTTCGTCATCAAATGTATGTGGTATATACAAGATGGGGCCAAGAAGGCCCTGAAGGCACAATAAAATTACATAAAGAAGTATCCCAAATGCCTAGGGTCCCTATATTCCAACATACCATACACCCATAGCCTCAGGAGTATTCCCTGTAATGGAAGACAGAGGGAGAGGAGAAGCAGGTCTATAAATGGTTCTTCACGATATTCAGGCACCACCCAAAAGTGAACAGCCACAGTACTGTAGCCCTTTTCTGGAACATCCCTGAAGGTTGTTGTGAAGGGAAGTCTTCCCAGTGGGCAGAACTTTCAGCAGTGACCCTGGTTGTTCACTTTTTTTTAGAAGGAGAAATAGCCAGATGTGCAACTATATATATCAACTCATGGCTGTGGCAATGGTTTGATTGAATTCAGGGACTTGGAAGGAACATGTTAGAAAACTGGTGACAAGAAAATTTGGAGAAGAGGTATGTGGATAGACCTGACTGAGTAGGCAAAAAAAAATAATAATAAATAATAATAATAATAATAATAATAATAATAATAAAGGTATTTGTGTCCCATGTAATGCACATGAAGAGTGACCTCAGCAGAGGAGGATTTAATAAGTGATAGGATGACCTCATCTGTGGATATCAGTGTCTTTTCCCAGCCACCCTGTCATTGCCTAATGGATTTATGAACAAAGCAGCCATCGTGGCAGGGGTGGAGGTATTGCATGGACTTTCACTCACCAAGGCCAGCCTGGCTCTGGGAATCACTGAGCGCCTGATCTGCCAGCAGAAGAGACCAACACTAGGCCCCCCCTACATGGTGCCACTCCCCTGGGTGAACAGGTTGATGACACTGGGCTGCTTTCATCATGGAAGGGCAGTGTTTTGTTCTTACTGAAATAGACATTTACTCTGGGTACATATTTGCCTTCTCTGACACAATGCTTCTGCTTTTCTGGATATTTCATATAAAATTCCCTGCCAATATGTGGTCTCTTGTGTCTGGCTTCTTTCAATGAGCATGTGTTTGAGATTAATTCATGTTGTAGCATGCATCTGTAGTTAGGTATCTTAGACTGATATCTAAAAGTAAAATAGCTATATAGCTATATTGCATGGTAAATTTATGTTTAAAAATTTAAGAAACTTCTAGAGCAACATTCTGTTTACTAGATGGGATGCTGCCTGGTTCATAAATTGTTCAGTAAAACCAATTGAAAGGAAGGAAGGAAGGAAGGAAGGAAGGAAGGAAGGAAGGAAGGAAGGAAGGAAGGAAGGAAGGAAGGAAGGAAAGAAAGAAAGAAAGAAGGAAGAAAAGAAGGAAGGAAAGAAAGGTGGGAGAATAGGAGGGAGGGAGAGAGGGAGGAAGGATGAAAGGGAGAGAAGAAAGAGAAAAGAAACTGCCAAAAACTGTTGTCCAAAGTGGTTGCAACATTTTACAATTCCACCAGCAATGCACGAGGATTCCCGGTTCTCCATATTATCTCCAAAATTTGTTATCTGTATTTTAAAAGATTTCCATACCATGAAAAACAAAAACAAAAAAATATTTTAAAAGGTTCAGTTAGGAGCCTAGCGATTTTGAGGATAAAACTATCCTCTCTCAAAACAAACAAAACCCTCACTGCGGTCCTCCGGGCGGCAGAGGGCGCTCTAAGGCAGGGCCTCTCTTCCGCGCCTCACAGCGCCATTTTAGCAAGGTCCCGTTGCTAGGAGACGGAGATGCGTCTTTCGGCTTGAGAGCCCGGCCTCCCGGCTGTCCCAGGCTGTGTCTTACCTCAGGACTAAGGTCTGCGGTCTCACTGCCGTCCAGGGGCACTTCCAGAAGGCCTCCTTCTGGGGGCATTTTCCTTCTACCCGCACTAACGCTGGCCGCAGCGGGCCCGGATCCTCGCCCAGGTCCAGCCCTTAGCCTGCCATGTCTAAGAAAGGGAAAAAGTCCAAGGTGCCCCTGACGGATGAGGAGCAGCTGCTGCTGTTCCAGCAGAGGTTGCTGGCAGAGGAGGAGCTGTCCAGGAAGAAGGAGCGGCTCCTGAGCCAGTTCTTGAAGGTGATGCTTCCTCATTATCCCTGCCCAGCCCACCCGCTCCCTGCGCTGACCCTGCTGCTTTAACCCTGCCATGGTGGCAGCGACATGTTTATGCTGGCCTCCCTCCTCCGGGAATCTGGAGACCTAAATATACTCAGACTTCAGGCAACAGTGTTTGGAAGGAGGAGCGGTGGTATAGAGCGTGGCAGTCACAACTGAGTCCCAGGACTAGGTCAGTAGGTGCTCTCAGCCATCCCAACTGTTGGAAACTCTGATAGTCTCCCTGGAGATGGGTCATTACACAGGGCCCTGCTCTGATGTCTCCATCCTAAAGGAAGATCACCCTTCCCCTCCTTCCACATGGCTGTTCTGTCTTACTTGAGATGCTCCCCAAACACGAACAGGAATTACCTGAGTGATAGCCATTAGGAGCTTGGGTCCCTCGGAAAAGACAAAGGGTAAAAGTGACTGTTGACAGACTAAGTGCAGTCTTGTTGGCTGTGCTGCCTTAGGGCTTTTGACCCTGACCTCCTTCAGGTGTGTTTATTCCTTCACACAGGACAAGCTGGCCAAGGAGGAGCACAACAGTGCTCTGAACCTTAATAAGATTAACACACAGTGGAGAGCTGTTCTCCGAGAAGTCAAGACCAAAGAGCTTCTTAAGGACATTGAGATCCTCAGCCAAACATTTGAACGAGTGGTGGACTGCAAGGACAGTGTCATCAAGGTAGGTGTTCTTCTCAAGGAAATACTTGAATATGGCTGCCTTGATTTCTTCTCTTAATGGAATGGGCCTAGAAAGTTAATTAATTATTCAATCTTAATGCCCTCACAAGCAGCAGGCTGTGATGAAACTAGGCCAGTGGTCGGCAAACTCATTAGTCAACAGAGCCAAATATCAACAGTACAAGGATTGAGATTTCTTTTGAGAGCCAAATTTTTTAAACTTAAACTTCTTCTAATGCCATTTTTTCAAAATACCATAGACTCGCCCAGGTTGTGGTATTTTGTGGAAGAGCCACACTCAAGGGACCAAAGAACCGCATGTGGCTTGTGAGCCTGTTTGCTGACCACAGAACTAGGCTATTGGTAATAACAACTTTCACTGAAATGAAGAGTAGACTATTGGATGGTCACACCTCTCCATCACTTAGAGGAGCCATTGCTTTTAGTCATCTACTGCCCCAAACCAGTACTATACAATATTAGAGTTACAAGGCACAGTAGACATCACCCCAGGACTTGAACTTAGTCCTACATCTTCATTTCAATGTAAGACTACTCAGTTCCAGAGGGAGGAAATGACTACTCAGTTCCAGAGGGAGGAAATGGCTCATTCAAGGTCACACAGCTAGTCAACGAGAGAGCTGGGACTACAGCACTGGTTTCTTGATTCCTATTCTAGTGCTTTATTCAACCAAATTCTGTTTAGCCTCTTTGATTCAACTTCAGTAGCCTTGGGTAAGGCTAAGAAGATCTCAATGGGTAAGAGCAGTTCTGGATCTCTTAAGCAATTCAATCAGTCATCCTTATACTATTGGGAGATTCTTGTATCCATACCATCTTTTAAAAAGAAAGTTTTTATTGATTTGTGAGAGAGAAGAAGGGAGAGGGAGAAAGAAACATCGATGAGAGAGAGACATTGATTGGCTGCCTCCTGAGCTCCTTCCCCCTTACCTCCTACCCCCCAAACCCAGTGTGTGCCCTGACTGGGAATCAAATCAGTGATCTCTCAGGTACATGGGACAACACTCAACCAACTGAGCCACACCGGGCCATACCATCTTTTTTGCTAAGGAATTTTGCTGTGTCTTTTTTCATTCTAGTCTTAATCTCTGCTCACTGGTTCCTTCCCTTTAGGCTTTTCTATCTTAAAATCCTATATAATAAAGAGGTAATATTCAAATTGACCACCATGCCCTCACACAATATGGCCGTCCCCATGTGGTCACAAAATGGCCACCACATGATGGCCAGCAGGGGAGGGTAGTTGGTGGAGACCAGGCTGTCAGGGGAGGGCAGTTGGGGGCAATCAGGTCAGCAGGGGAGGGCAGTTGGGGCAATCAGGCTGGCAGGGAAGTAGTTAGGCATCAATCAGGCCAGCAGGGGAGTGGTTAGGGGGTGGTCAGGCTGGCAGACAGAAGTGGTCAGGGGCAATCAGGTAGGCAGGCAGGCAAACAGCTGTGAGCCAGCAGTCCTGGATTGTGAGAGGGATGTCCCAGATTGGAGAGGTGCAGGCTGGGCTGGGGGACACCCCCCACACACACACACACAGTGCACAAATTTTGTGCACCGGGCCTCTAGTATATATATAATTTATTTCAGAGAAGAAGGGCAAGGGAGAGAAGATAGAAAGAAAAGAGAATCATTGATCAGCTGCTTCCTGTAGGCCCCACACTGGGGATTGAGCCCGCATCCAGGCATGTGCCCTGACTGGGAATCAAACTGAACCCCATTGGCTGGGCTTAGGGGCATGCAGGAAGTAGCTGATCAATGATTCTCATCATTGATGTTTCTCTCTCTCGTTCTCCCTTCCTCTCTGAAATAGATGAAAAATATATTATTAAAAGATTCTCTCTTTGTCTTTAACCTTTGGCACTGTAATTATAATGTGTCTTAGTGTAGGCCTCTTATTTGGGATTCTCTGTGCTTCCTGGATTTGTATGTCTATTTCTTTTACCAGGTTAGGGAAGTTTTCCATCATTATTTTTTCACATAGTTTTTCATTCCCTGTTCTCTCTCTTCTCCTTTTGGCATTCCCATGATGCAAATGTTTGAATGCTTAAAGTTGTTCCAGAGGCTCCTTATACTATCCTCATTTTCATGGATTTTTTTTTTCTTTTTGCTGTTTTGATTGGATGTTTTCTGCTTCCTTGTCTTCCAAATCTCTAATTTGACCCTCTGCTTCGCCTACTTCACTATTGATTCCCTGTAATGTATTCTTCACTTCAGTTAGTGTATTCTTTATTTCTAACTGGTTCTTTTTCATGTTTTCTGTCTCTGTTTTTATGTTTCCTTTCTCTTTTTTGAAGTTCTCACTAAGTTCATATATTCTTTCCCTAAGTTTATTTAGCATTTTTATATAAACAGTGGTTTGAACTCTGCAGGTAGATTGCTTGTCTCCATTTTATTTAGTTCTTTTTCTGTTTTTTTTTTCCTGTTATTTCATTTTGGACATGTTTCTTTGTCTCATTTTGGTTGCCTCCTTGTGTTTGACTCTATGTATTAGGTAGAGCTGCTACATCTTCCCATCTTGGTGGAGCAGTAGGTGTACTGTAGGGTCCAGTGTCAGCCTCCCCAGTCACTTGAGCTGGTCACTCCAGTGCATCCCCCACAGGGACTATGTATACCCTCCTGTTGTAGTTGAGCCTCGATTGCTGTTGGCACCTCAATGGGAGGGATTTACCCCCAGGCTGATAGGCTGTGAGGACTAATTGCTACTACCATGGAGGATCAGCTATGCAGGGGCTGACCCCACATGGCAGGATTTACTTCAACAGGATTCTAGTGACTGCTGAGTCCACCCTTTGAATGTATCCCTTGTGGAGGAGGTTGGGTGGCACTTCGACCTGGTCTGAAGCTGTCCACCAAAGCACCGACTCTGAAGCCTCCTGGGAGGTGCAGATCAAAGCCAGCAGCCACCTGTGTCCTGCCCAGGGCCACCCTTCATGAGCTACAAAGTAATATGTAGGTGGCTGCTATTTGTGCTAGAATTGGATTTGCCCAGCAGAGGCCAAGCTGTGAACCAAGGCTGGCTGCCACTAGTGCCAGGCCTGGGGCCACTTAGTGAGAGGCATGTGGCATGCTGAGGCCAGAGGCTGATTGGTTTTTGTTTTTTTTTTAATAGCCAATCATTGTTTCTTTAGTGTTCTGGGTTTTTGTTTGTTTGTTTTGTCTTTTTTAAAAATATATATTCTTCTTGATTTCAGAGAGGAAGGGAAAGAGAATAGAAACATCAATGATGAGAGAAAATCATTGATTGGCTGCCTCCTGCACAACCCTCACTAGGAATTGAGCCCCCAACCTGGGCATGTGCTGTTGGCCAGAATTGAACCTGGGACCCCTCAGTCTGCAGGCTGACACTATCCACTGAGTCAAACTGGCTAGGGCCAGATGCTGCTTGTTTGAGAAATTTTAGGAAAGTCTGAAGCATTTACCAACATAGGTCGTTTGTATGGAAAAACCACAGGAAATGGCTTGGACTGGACCCACAAGATGAATGGAGTGGGGTCTCAGAGAATCGGCAGAGCAGGGCCAGCAGCATTAGCCAGGTTAATGGAGATTCAGATATGGCACCAGCCTGCAGGCTCTGTGGGGCAAGAGCCCAGGAAAAGAACAATGGCTTCTGCCAACACTTCTGTCTGGGAAAAAGCTGCTCCTCCAGCTCTTGCCTCAATGTCAGACAACTCAGTTCCCCCTTGTATGTCCCCGGTGCCTCAGCACTGGAGCTTAGAGCAAGTGAGTCCTAGTAAGTCTGTGGGCAGGACCTTTAAGAGGAACTGCCTGGGACTCCAGAAGTCCTGGTCTCACTTATCCATAATCCCCACTGGTTTTTATAATCACAGTTATGGGGACTTCTCTTCCTGGCACTGGAACCCTGGTTTGGGGAACTTAGTGTGGGACTGGGACCCCTCATGCCTCAGGGGGGACCTCTGCATTCACGATATCTCTCTCCATGTGGATGTGAGATCAGCCCATTCAGCAGCTCTTCACCTCACAGGACTTCTGTTCAGCTAGATTTCAGGTGATTCTTAATGATAGTTGTTCTGTAAGTTTAGTTGTAATTTTGATGTGGTTGTGGGAGAAGAATTTAAGTATTGCTTTTACCTATGCCACCATCTTGACCTGAACATCCAGATAATCTTTCTAAAACAAAATCTGATCTTGTTATTCCACTGCTTAAGTGTCCTAAGTGGCTTCCCACTTCTACAGGGAAGGGGAAAAAAATCCATACTGCATGGCAAGAATAGCAATGCCCTTCATGATTTACCCTCTACCTGTACCTTTCACAGCCTTGTTTCTTACCTGTGCCTTTGTACATACTATTTCCTCTACTTGGAATTTTATTTTCCCCATCTCCTCAGTTTTCCTGGCAGACTCTCACTCCTCTTCAAGAACGATACAAATGACATCTCTTCTGTGAAGCCTTCCCCAGTATTCTTAGTTAGATGTAGGCACTCAGTTCTTTATATCCCATTGTCAATGGTAAATCATTAATTTCATATCACTTAGCATGTTAAACTGTAATGTTCTGTTTATATAACTCTTTTCCTACTTCAAGACTGCAAGCTCCTTTGAGGGCAGTGAGGATGTCTTCCAATCTCGGAATCCTCAGTATCCAGCATAGTGCTGGATAAATATTTGTTGAGTGAGTGAACAGTCATCCAATATCAGAACCTATTTCATAAGATCCCTTTTCATGTAAACATAAGGTGAAAGCTAGTGCTGTATAGAGGTTGTGGTAGTTCACAGTGGGACTCAAGGTGCTTGGATCATATGGGAACTCAGTAAATGCTTCTTTGTTCTATTTACTTTAATTTTATTTTGCTTTTTTTTAGGACACAACGTTTTCTTTAATTATTTTTTTGGGGGGAAGGGACACCACATTTCTACTCAATGCCCAACCAACTGAACCACACCGGCCAGGGCTCACTTGACTTCTTTGAATGGTTACATTTCCATTGTCCAAAATTAAAAAGATAAAAAGTTACATAGTGAAAATTCCTTCCAGCTGCCCAATGCCCATTAGTTGCATGAATAAATATTATTTTATACAAATGGTAGTATCACATACTGTTCTTCTCATTGCCTTTTTCACTTAACAATAGTCCTGGGTGCCTGGCCGGTGTGGTTCAGTGCTTGAGCATCCACCTATGAACCAGGAGGTCAGTGTTCAATACTGGGTCAGGGCATATGTCTGGATTTTGAGCTTGATCCCAATTCGAGCTTGACGTGCAGGAGGTAGCTGATCAATTATTTTCATTATTGATGTTTCTCTCTCTCTCTCTCTGAAATATATATATATATAATTTTAAAAGCAGGACAAATTCTTGATTCCTTCTTTTCCCTGACAAAATACCCTAGGTCCAACTTGTTTATTTTTGCCTCAGATTTCGAAGCAGCCATTTCTCTACGAATCCCTGATTCCTTTTAGTGGTGGCCCCATCACTGTAAATGTTTGTTGTCCCTAGGACACTGGCTGGCTATATGGGGTTCTCTGCTGTCACTCTGACTTTAAGTTCGATAGTGAGAGAACCAGCACGCTTAGGTTCAAAGAAAAGTCATCCAGTTAACCAGCTGAATACATCTTTAGTTTTCTCACACAGAAGTCATCCAGCCAAAATGGTAACTCTGTGTTTCCTACCCAGTCTTTAGCGAAGGACCTGTCAGAAGCGGAGGAGCAGTATGCCCATGCCCTGCGCAGCCACTTGCACAACATTGACCATCTGTTGGCCTTGCAGAGGTGCCGACTCAACCTCCTGGAGGAAAATTACAACATGGAGCTGGAGACCCTCACCAAGGAGTTTGAGACAGAAAGGTATGGGGGTCTGAGTCCCCAAGGGAGCATAGAGAGCCTGTGTAAGGAGCTGTCTGTAAGCAGGTGGCCAGCACTCTCAAGCATCCCACCTGGATTATGACCTTACCTCCATCAGAAAAGACCCTGACTTCCTTCTAAACTGATGTGGGCTTAGCTTGTGGCCGTAGCCTTCCTTTGCCCGTGCCAGGTCCCTGTTTGTAATATGTCATCACCACTGTCAGCTCTCAAAATCCTCCCCATCTGGCAGGGGACAGGAATGGGAAGGAGACTTCTCACTGTAACCTTTGCACTTTTTAATTTTTATATCACATGAATATATTAACCTATTCAAAAATAAAAATAATCTTATTCATTCTTTTTGGCCCTAAAGGAAATAGATCCCTCCCTTCAAGGGAAGGTGAAAAACTTGGATTTTTATATGAAACCTCCCATAAAAATTAGTACCTAAGAGTTTGTACCATTCGTAGAGTTTTATCACATACTGCTTTGAGTTGTCATTGTTGGCCCATTTGCTATATTCCTCAGAGCAGGGACAGTGTCTTATCTTCCCTAGGAAGACTATTATTGACCAACATGAAAAAGAGATTCACTACCTACAAGATGTCTTCATGGCCATGGAGCAGAACTACATAGATTCTGAGTATGAAAGCAAGCTGGAGTTCCAGAGCATGTGGGATGATCTCAAAAACAAGGTACAGAGGGGAAGTAATGGGCAAGAGATGGGAGAGAAGTGAGAGGAAAATGCTCCAGGCGAGCAGCTCAGAGAGATTCCTTTAACCAAGATAATCAATAAAATGCCTGTTGCCACTGTAGGAACACCTATTGCCTTTTGTACTTTTGTGAAGATTGGTCGGGAGGGAGGATCATTCCGAGATGTCAAGGCAATGCCTTTCAAAGCTAATAAGCAACAAGCAGATAATCTGGCTTCACCTGGGAAAGATATGCTTTGATTTCTGGCCCCAGTCTTTTTACCTGTCTCACTGAAGACCCTCAGTTATTCAAGTGTTTCTTCTAATCAACTGTTCTTCCGGGATTCCATAATTATTTTGAAAGGTGAGATCGTGGTAGACAGCCATGAGATTTGTAATGAGGAAATGAAGGCCCTGTAAAATACAATGACCTGCCGAAGCCAGGGGGAGAATCCAGCTTCTGGCCCCTGGGCCAGAGTGCTTTCCACCATCCTGTAGGCTGCAAGCTTTAGCTAGCCTGCTGACCTGGGTTTGAGTATGAGATTTTTTGTTTTTATTTTGCCCTGAAGAGGTGTTGTTGTTTTTTTGTTTGTTTGTTTGTTTTAATATATTTTATTGATTTTTTACAGAGAGGAAGGAGAGGGATAGAGAGTTAGAAATATCGATGAGAGAGAATCGTCGATCAGCTGCCTCCTGCACATCTTCCACTGGGGATATGCCCGCAACCAAGGTACATGCCCTTGACTGGAATCGAACTCAGTACCCTGAGTCCACAGTCCGACGCTCTATCCATTGAGCCAAACCGGTTTCAGCGCCCTGTAGTATTTTGTAAAACATTTTAATAATGTTCCAAAATTTTAAAAATGGGAGGTTTCACATAAAAATCCAAGTTTTTACCTTCCCTTGAAAAATGTGAAGATCTGGTAACACCGGGTCAATGTTTCCAAATGGAGACACTCACGTAGAGCTGAGCAGCTGTGCCTTCCCCACCTCCCCACCCCACCCCCTCCGCTAAAGAGCATTTCCTCTCTGGTTCACCACAGGCCCCATCTAGCCCACAGCACTTATTTATATCATCTGCCTGGTCTTTGTAGGCATTTTCATTGGCGCCCCTGCACTCTCCTATGCTATAAACAGGGCAAGAGTGTGAGGTTACTGGTGGTAGTGAAAGGGCACTAAAAGGGTAATTCCAAGCATTGGCTATTTTGGGGCCACTTCCTAGAATATAGAAGAGAAGCACTTTCTAAGACTGCAACTAGAGAGTGTAGTAGAAGATCTGTGGAGAAGGTTCCAGGATGCACTTAAGAATTACACTGATGCCACAGAGGATCGAAAGATTGCCTTTGAGGCTTTGAAACTGAAGGACGAGAAGAGCTCCAAAGACATTGAAACACAGATGAGAAGAATACAGAGACTGCAGGTGAGTGCACCCAATCAGAAACACTCACTGCTTTACCTTCTTCTTTATCCCCTCCCTGTTCACCCCCCCCCCCGCCAACTCCCATGGGGCCTCATCACTAATTGGGGAAAGAGATGCTTTGATTTCCATCCCAGTTTTTTTCCCTGTCTCACTGAAGACTCTCAGCCAGTCAAAAGTTTCCTCTAATCTACTCCATTATTCCAGGATTCCATACTTATTTTGAAAGGCAAAATCATGGTGCATAGCCGTGAGAGCGAAGAACAGAACCAGTACATTCGTGATGACAAGGAGTTGGTCCTTATCCAACTACGAAAACTTAAGGCCCAAAGGACTCATATCTGGGAAATAGCACAGGAGAATTTAGTCAAACTCACTCTGGAGAGTAACACCGCCCTCAAAGCCCTGACAGCGATTGTTGATAAGGTGACGGGAGAGGGTGGCCCAAACCCTGTGACGTAAAAAGGGTTTGAGAATGGTAGAGGATGCTTCCTCCTGCTTCCTGCCTGAGGGGGCACTTGGAATACCTTTTTTTATTTCATATCCCCTTCCCACTCACATTTTAAGTTAAATGCATTAATAATGAATGGATTTTGTAAGAATGTAAAATACTTGCCATGCAGTAAGCAGCTCTGTGTGAGATGTGCATATTACTCGTCTCCCACTTAAATTAACAGCTTCCCTGGTTCAGGCAGGGAACCAGCTCCAATACTCCCCTTCCCATGTCTTTCCTAATAAAAGGTGTCTTCCTGCTTTCAATAGGGCGAAAAGGTCCTCAGACTTGCTGAAATATGTAGGAAACTTGAAACAGAGGAAGAAAAAGTGCTGCCCTTTTATTCATCAACATTGACTCCGGAGGAGCTGGAGGAGATAGAGGAAATTACCCCAGAGGAGCTCACTGAGGAGCTGGCAAAGGTAAAGCTCCCAGGGCCTCTGGGCGGGGATGACGGATCCGGGCTGTGTTCACTAAGGGCCCCACCACACACCTCCCTTTAAACCCGCTCCCAGGTGATAGCGGATTACATAGGGATGGATAATTTCTGGAAACGGTACAACAAAGTGAAACTAGAACAACTGAGCCTCCAACGAAGACGTAGCCAGTTGTTAGACATCAACGGGAAGCTGAGGGAGATGCTCAAGCGGTACCTGGATGGCATCTCGGTGAGCGACGAAGTGCTGAGCCAGCTCAACCCACTCTTCATCGTCAACTACCAAAGCAACTTACCCCAGACCTTGTCCAAACCTACAACCCAGCCAGGTGGCAAGAAAAGTCAACCCACTTACAACGTCATTGAGGCAGCCCACGTGGTCTCCCATATCCTGTGATACAAGGAGGAAATCTCTTTTCAACCTCCAGAGAATTTTTTTGAGAGACCTGAGGACTTTGCTATTAAAAATTCCCATAGAGCTCATGAGCCCCTTTTATCTTTGCCTTATTGGACAGAAGAGTCTATGTTTACAACACCAGGAAGTAAGCAGCCCCAGGGCATGGAGAGGATAGCTAGGCAACTACTAGGAGGCTTATTTCTCAATGAAGCATTACTCCCAGAGTCAGGTCACCACGGGAGCCAAAACCTATACCTCCCGGACCTAAAAATCCTAAAAATCCGGTGGGAATTCAAGCACAAGCCCCAGGAGTCAGTCAGGACAGGAAGAGGAGGCCGGGGGAAGAGGTGATTCAGAGCCTCTAACCACCCCCACGACAGACAAGATCCAGCCCCTTCACCTCATCCCCACTTCCAAAAGTAGCCTCAGAAAGGATCAGTTGACAAATGCCAAGAAGTTTTTTAAATTACTATTTATTATTTCTTTTTGCTCTTGTTTCGTTTCTCTTCCTTGAGCTTCTTTTTGGAGACTTTAGGACTGCTGGCCTTTTTGTACAGGTGATACCCAATGAGGCTCAGGAGGGCCGGCACCATTGCCATGCCCACCAGAGGCAAAACGCTCTTCATCAGCTTTTGCCAGTAGTTGGCTCGGATCAGTGCAATCAGCTCCACGTCAAACTGCAGCACTGCATCCGCTGGAGGCAGAGAAGAGGCGAGGATTAGGGTCTCTGTGCAGTTCATTTAGGACTCTGAATGAATGAAAACAGAGAAGGCAGGCCACACCAGAGCAACAACTATGAAGCTGGAAAGATTTAAATGTGGGGTTGAGTTCCCTTAGACAAGGCAGCGATGGGTTATGAGCAGAGTCTAGTGATAATCGTGTTTCCCCCAAATATACAAATGTGGCTTGGTTTCCATGATGGGTCTTTGACAGCACAGTTTCTGTGGATCTGAAACGTGCACACTGTTCTCCATTTATGAGTGAGAGAAGCCTCTATACTAACTGTACTCCATTTCCAAACAACCGCAAGGATATCATCTTTGCAGGGCTGAAATTAATTAGATTTAAACTAGACTTTTAAATTCTACCAACCAGTGAGCATATTCAATGAAATTATTAGAGAAGATAGGTGTTCTAATGTAAGAGCTTCAGAGAAGAAGGATGTGTCTTAAGAAAGAAGGTATGGGGGAATGAGTGAGAAGTGAGAAAGAAATGTAAATAGAAGCAGCACCAGAAAGCAGAAGGTACTAGAGCTTTGAGTAAGAGTTCATTCTCTTTAGTCACCCTATCCTCTCTCCAGGTCTCTCTCTAAGCTGGAACTGGGATAAGAACTTTTTCCCTTTCATGATTTTATAGTAAAGATATTTTTCTCTAGTACCTTAAAAAAAAAAAAAAAAGAACTTTTCCCCTGATACTCTGAGGTATAACACATTTTAGCTAACAGAACATGTGTTATAACCAAAAGCAAGAGACATACATCTTGTGAAATCTGTCTAATCCCAGGCCTTTAAGAGTAAGAATCAACAGTGACTTGAGAGGGCTTTTAAAGTTATGGGGTGGGCTTGGCTTTTAAAAGTTGTTCTTTTGTTTCATTTTGTTTTCAATTACTTGACTATGATCCTTTTTCCTGGTGAAGACTGAGAGGAAGGGTGGAGATGCAGCGAGAAGCCATGCCAACTGCACAAATGACTCCATTTGTAATTGCAGGAAAAGACAGGAAAGTAGTCCAGAGTTCTGGGAAGCAGGCCCATGTGGCACAAGCAGGTGTCTCCTTTCTGTAAAGCTGCCAGAGGACAAGCCAGGTGACATTAACAGGCTCTCTGGCCCCTAGAGAGGGCCCCAGCCACCGCTGTCCCTTTTTGCAAACTGATTTAGACCTTCTCAAGCTCCAAATTATATAGCTCTGAGAGATGGGTATTTTGATTTGAAAGAGAGCTCTGGTCCGGTTACCTGGGATAGATGGTGGAAATCCCCGTTTTCCATAGGCCAAGTGAGAAGGAATGATTGCCCTTCGCTTCTCTCTGAGGGAAAGAATGTAAGTCACAGCCAGAGGTGCGACCAGGTAGGCCAGCAGCCTCAGTCCATCTGAAGCCCCGCCAGCAAAACCCTCTAGGTATTCGTGTCCAAAAGATGGACTTTCCCACCTTATACCAAACAGGTTGACCAGCAAAGGTATATGTACATCCAGCCTCCCTCCCCTCATGCTTCAACTCCTCCAACAAAACCCACAGCCAGGGAGGCACGGGGGTCCCCGATGACTGATGCAAAGCCAGGGGCCTCTGCCCCGAGCTTTCCCGCCTCCTCTGGAAGCAGAGGCAGCAGCGAACACTTCCAGCCGTGCAGAGGGAGTACCCACGCCCAACTCTGCCCAGATACTCACCCCACACACATGTCTAGAAGGCTCTGCTCCAGACCTTGAGGAAGAAGACATGACTGAACAGGAAGCTACCTACAGTCCCAAAATCCCAGGAGAGGAGATCAGTGGTTCCCCCTGCACCCTTAGCTGAGCTCCCCGCTTCTTAGATCTCGGGCTTCCTTCTCTAGGGTGTGGGGCAGGAGGAGCATTGGAAGTGGGGTCTGACCCTCAGGAGGGCCATTTCTAAGGTGGCTCAGGGAGTGAAGGGTTAAGAAAGCACTTAGGCTGGCATGAGTGGGAGGCACAGGTCACATACCTGGGATCACCTGCTTTTGGCCAAGCTCTATAACCAGAGGGTCTCTGGTCAGGGAAGTATCAATAACACGTCCATCTACCAAGCTGCCCTGAGGGGAGAGAGCATCCAAAGCTCACACCTAGTAACGCTCCCTCCCATACACACCTGGGCTGCGGGCGGGGCAGCCCCTAGCAGCTGCAGCCTAGCACTCCCCTCCGGGCAGAAAGGAACAGGAAGCCCTGAAGGACTGGCACTTATTGGAGATCTCTCCTCCCTTCACTTCTCGGTGCTCCGGAGGAACTGGGGGGAGGAGGGGGGATCAGAGAGGGGAAATGGGCTGGAAGAGGAACGTCCTCCCCCCCTCCCCCCCCTCCCCCCGCCACGTGCTCCAAGACCCCAGAGCCCAGTCACTCCCCTAACCACTCGCCACGTGTCCAAGCCAGAGCTGACGTGTTGCACCGGGGCGCCGCCCCCTCCCAGGCTCCGCCCGCGCCCCCCGCACCCCTCACCGTGTAGTGTATGTGCAGCGTGTCTCCCAAGGCAGCGGGCTCCGCGCACGGCTCGGGGGGCTCCACCTGTGATCGGACTGCAGGAGTCACGGAGGATCCTCCAAAGATCCCATTCTTGTCCCAAACCCGACACCCCCAGCTCAGTCCCCGCGCTTCTCCTCCCGGCTCGCACGTTCACTGAGACCTGGATTCGCGCTCCAGACCTGCCCCGCGGACCGGACAGGGGCAATCTCCTCACCAGGGTCTCCACTTGGAGGGTCCGGACGGGACTTTCGGTTTCGAACCCAGGCTCAGCCTGGCTCGCCGCCCCACCGAGCAGCAGCAGCAGCAGCGGCAGCAGGCGGAGCGGGAGCAGCGGCGGGCGCAGGGTCATGGTCGGACTCGGTGCAGCGCGCTGGACACCAGGACCGGCTGCCTGGGTGGCGGTGGCTAGAACAGCGGTTCGCTCAGCGCCCAGGCTAGACTGGACAGGACGGGGCGGGTTGGACACACCAGCTCCTCCTCCTGCAGCCCATCCTCCACTTTGTCCCCACCTCCTGGAGGGCGGAGGCCCCAGGAGCCCTCCCTACCCTCTAAGATCCGAGACTGTGGATTCTGGTCGGTCAGTTAGCGTCCTGTCTGTCCCACAGCGAGGGCCCGGGACACATACCACCGCCCACTATTAACCTATGTGGCAGGCCCTTGTCTGTAATCCTCAAAACCACCCTGAAAAGTAGCCGTAATTGTTCCCATTTTACAGATGAGTAACTGGGTGCTCGGGTTAATTTACCCAAGGTCATCCAGCTAAGTGGTGACAGAGACAAAGTTCAAACCCAAGACTGCCTGAATCCCAGCTTGTTTGCTTTCTGCTTTTGTCTAAGACACCCGGCTCCCCACGCCTATCCGGGCAGTGTCGCGGTGTCTGGCTGGCCCATCCTACCCCAGCAGCTGTCAAAGGCAGCATCTCTCTCCCATCTCCCCCCTTTCAGTGTGAATTTTTGGAGGTCTGACATTCAGGTGATTCTGCATCACGTGTTTTCATCTCTGCACACGCCCATGCTATGCTCTTCCTTCACCTGTCAAGCTCACTTTAGACCAGTAGTTTCCAACATGGGGTATATGCTCCACAGGGGGGCAATTTGATTTTTTAAGGGGGGCAATTCGAGAATGAGTTATTAACATGATTTTTTGCATTTCTTATGGTTCTAGGAGACTCATATACAGTATATAAATATATGGCATATTTATGCATTTCAGTTCTCTATTATGTTTTGAAACTTTATTTGCTATTTTTCATATCACTTCACATTATTATTTTAAACAATTTCTTAGTGATTTCTTCCTCAGTATTTCAACTACACTTTCGTTCTTTTATTTTTCTCTTTCACGGATGACATGTTCTTTGGATGCTTGTTTAGACCAAGTTAATGAATGGCCTTTTAGACTTCTTCCATGTGAACAGTTCACTTTTTGAATAACTATTATGTCCTGGAGAGCATCAGGATTTTAGAGATGCTTAGGTGAGGCATGGCCAAGACAATTAAAAAAGGTTGGGAACCACTGCTTTAGACCAAGCTCAAATATCACTGATTCCAAGCTAGAAATAGCTTATTTCTTAACTTCAGGCATACACTCAGGACATTATTTTTCCTTATGTTGTGGTTATTTGTGTACTAGAGGCCTGGGGCATGAAATTCATACACTTGGGGGACAGGGTCCTTCAGCCCAGCATGTGCCCTTTTGCAGTTCAGGAGCCCTCGGAGGACGTCTGACTGTTCTGGAGAGGCTAGGCTCCTGCCACCACGGCTGTGCTCACCAGCTCCCAGCCTGGCTCTGGCTGAGCAGCACTCCTCTTGTGGGAGCGCACTGACCACCAGAGGGCAGCTCCTGCACTGAGCGTCTGCCCCCGGTGGTCAGCCCGCATCATAGTGACCGGTTGTTCAGCTGTCCAGTTGATTTGCATATTAGTCTTTTATTATATAGGAAGGATGCCTCCCTCCCCTAAAGAATCAGCGCTCTGATGGAGAATCATGTCTGGAGTCCCTTATGTACTAGCTGAACAATACCCTCCATATTACAGACTCTACACAAATGTTTTATTTTGATTAACTATAGCATACAATACTAAAAAGAAAAAAACACACCAAAAACAAAGACCTAACTATACTAGTATAGAAAATCTCAGACAATTGTATACATTAAGTTAAAAGCAAGAGTAATGAATGTGATGAGCCCCTTTATATTTTCACCTTTCTCCAAATATGTATAGTATATTTAAAAAAGAAACTATAAAGATGTCCCCTTTGGAATGGGAGAAAAATGGAAACAGGTTTCACATGTTGCACTATACATTTATATATTGCTTGGATGTCTTACAATAAAAATTACTGTTATAAAATTTTTAAATTAAATATTAAATAAATTAATAATATATGGTCCTGCATTACATAATGATGTTTCAGTCAACAACAGACTGCATATTCAATGGTGGTCCTGTAAGAATTTAATTTCTATAGCCTAGTGATGTCATAGATATGGTAGCTGTCCTAATGTCATAGTCCAGTACATTACTTGTATTTGTGGTGATGCTGATGTAAACAAACCATCTATACCCCTACACGTATAAAAGTAGAGCACAGACAACTATGTATGGTACATACTTGATAATGATGTTACTAGTTTATGTATTTACTACACTATACTTTTTACCAATATTTTATCTTTATTTTTCAAATATATTCTTACTGATTTCAGAGAGGGAGAGGGAAAGACAGAAACATCAATGATGAAAATCACTGTTGGGCTGCCTCCTGCACACCACATAATGGGGATCGAGCCCACAACCAGGCATGTCCCCTTGACCAGAATTGAACCCAGGATCCTTCAGTCTGCAGGCCAATGCTGTAACCACTGACCCAAACCATCTAGGGCTACCATTAGAGTGTGCTCTTTCTATGTATAATAAAAGCTTGTGTAAAACAGTATGCTGTTACACCAATAGCAGCCTCATACATCTCTGGTTACTGTGTTTTTTGATTGCATTACTTTCTCTTGTACTTGATTTAGTGTTGTATTGTTCTGCACAGCAACATACTGTACATGCTTGTAGCCACACTATATACCCTATTAAGCGGCACATGACTGCACAGCAATAGAAGGGGATGCGTGGGAGGTGTTGAGTGAGCTGTGCTCACAAAGCTAAAGGAGCCGGACCAGGGGGAGGGGAAAGTCCTTGTGATTAGATCATAGGCAGCTCTGAAGACTTTAAAAGTGGTATCTTTAAACGGAGAGAAAGGATAAAGGTAGGGGGCCAGATATTTGAGGGAAATGAATGGATCAGTTTGGCTAGAATATGGGGTTTAGCCAGGAGAGAAGAGGAAGTAGGAGAGGGAAGTACAAGCTGGTTGTGGAGAGCCTTGAATGTCAGACGGAGGCAGCGGAACCCACTGAAAGTTTCTGAGCTAAGGGGTAACAGTGCAGACTGTACTGATGTGTATCAGCTGACTGGAATGGTGTCATGAAGGAGGCAGACTATTATCCAGGTCTGAGGCTTTGTTTGGGATCCAAAGCAGAAAGGGAAGTGGGGGTGAAGTGAAGAGAGTGGTAGTGGGAAAGGACAAAAACGAAGAGACAACAAAATAACCAAAAGAGGGCAGCACAAGAAGGCACTTTCTTGTTGGATCAAATTGTGAGGAACCTGAAGGACAGAAAGGTGAGATGGTTCTGGCCCAGCCCTGACTGGATTCACAGCTTAATCAGAGAACCACTCCTGGAAAGGTCTCCACTCTCAAGTGTCTCTCCTGGCAAATGGAAGAAATTCTACCACAGCCCCCAGCTTCCCAAAATTCATGGGGTACCCACTGTGCCCAGCTTGGTTAAGGGCAATGATATTCATTCATTCATCAAAGATGAGTGCTATGCCCAGCTGGTGTGGCTCAGTGGTTGATGTCAACCCATGAATTAGGAGGTCACTGTTCAATTCCCTGCCTGGGTTACAGGCTCTATCCCCAGTAGGGGGCATACAGGAGGCAGCTGATCAATGATTTTCTCCCATCATTTATGTCTCTCTCTCTCTCTCTCTCTCTCTCTCTCTCTCTCTCTCTCTCTCTCGCCTCCTCTCTTCCTCTCTGAAATCAATGAAAACATATTTAAAAATATACATATATGGGTGCCACTATGTGCCAAATAGTAAGCAGGGCTCTGCTTTTAAAAGAAAGTTTTATTGACTGATTTGAGAGACTGATTTGTTGTTCCACTCACTCACGTATTCATTGGTTGCCCTGACCTGGGGGTCGAACCTGCAACCTATGCATGTGGGGATGACGCTCTATCAACTTAGCTGCTCAGCCAGGGCAAAAGAACTGCTTTTAAATGTTTCTTATTAAACAGATTGTTAATAAATTAAAAAGTCCGAGAGTCAGCATATACAAATCTGGGTTCAAAATCTTAATGTCATATTTTAATATATATATTTTATTGATTTTACAGAGAGAAGGTTAGAAACATCCATCAGCTACCTCCTGCACGCCTTCTACAGGGTATTGAGTCCACAACCAAGGTACATGCTCTTGACCAGAACTGAACCTGGGCCCTTCAGTCCGGGCAGGGGTGGGGGAGGCGGGTGGGGAGGTGGGGGCTGGGATGGGGGAAATGCTCTATTCACTGAGCCAAACCGGCTAGGGCTCTCATGCCATATTTTCAAGGGCATGTGTACCCTGGCTCACTAGTTTTT
Source organism: Pipistrellus kuhlii (assembly GCF_014108245.1). NCBI lineage: Eukaryota > Metazoa > Chordata > Mammalia > Chiroptera > Vespertilionidae > Pipistrellus > Pipistrellus kuhlii. Next base: position 41,661,842 of record NW_023425529.1, read on the forward strand.
TTTTAATCCTCACTCCATGATATGTTTTATTAATTTTAGAGAGAGAGAAATAGGGTAGGAAGAGAGAAAGAAACATGAATGTGAGAGGAAAAGATCTGCCTCCTGTATGACAGCACAGTTCTGGAAACAGAAGTTACTAAATGAATGTGGGGATCACACCTGCAACCTTTATTTGTATGAGGCGATGCTCCAACCAGCTAAGCCACCTGGCCAGGGAACTAGATATTTTCTTTTTAGGTATTGCTATGCATACATTCATCCAAGAATGATGTGTTACCTCCCTCTCTGTTTTCCCATATGGTTGTTTTAGCCAGGGAGGTATCATCCCATCAATGCAAGATCTGGTATAGGCAAAAAAAAAAAAAAAAAAAAAAAAGATGCCCCATTGCTTATCTATTACCTAAAGCCAAAAGTTAGCAACCAAATTCCTGTGGTTCAGAGCCTCAAGTTAAACCCCACAACCCCCAATCCTTGTCTTAGGATGGCTCTTACCGATGTGTGGGATGGAAGGATAGAGGTTGGAGGTGGGTGCTAGGTAGACAAGTTCATTCTGAAACATCCAGCCTGGCCTATACTGACTGGCCAGACTCCTCAGAGATCACTCTCAACCCCTGGTTTGGGGGAAGGGTGCATGGATAGAGCTGTCCAGTTCTGGGCTCAGAGAGCCAGAGTTCTGGCTGGAGTATCTGCTCTACTCCACCACATCCAGTTCTGAAGTCAGATTTTGCTACTAGAGACCAGATCCTCTCTCCTGTGGCCCATGGCTAAAGTGACACACAAGCAGACACTCACCTCTTCATGGTGAACAGTCCTGATCCAAGTTCCTCACTTCCTGACTTCCACCCACTGCCAGCAGTGGCACTGCTCCCTTTGTGGTACTCAAGGTTCAGATTTCCTGAGAACTAACCTTTTCTCAGGAACTCAGGGTCGTACTTACCTCCCTCCCAGCAAACAAAGCCAGGAAACTCATTAAGAATGAAAAAACTACGGAGGAAGGAAGTCATCTAGACCTTATCACTCCCCGTAACCAGCATCCCTCCAGTCACCAGGTTAGAAAGTAGAGAAGTCGGACTTTGGCCCTCCTACCTCGACAACCTTCAGAACTGGAAGTCTGTTCTTAGTACTATAACGGCCTGCCCAGAGGCATCCCTCCCCGCACCAAGCAGGAGCAAAAAAGGGTACCTCCCCTGCCCTAACCAGTTTGACTCAGTGGGTAGAGTGTCGGCCTGCAGACTGAAGGGTTTCAGGTTCGATTCCGGTCAAGGGCATGTACCTTGGTTACAGGCACATCTCCAGAAGGGGGCATGCAGGAGACAGCTGAAGGATGTTTCTCTCTACCCTCTCTTCCTCTCTGTAAAAAAAAATCAATAAAATGTATATATGTGTGTGTGTGTGTGTGTGTGTGTAAAGGGTACCCCCTACATAGTGATTCCCAACTGTCACTACCCCAGGTGGTACACTATGGATATCCCAAAGGATTCCAGAGCATCCCATAAGTGGAGTCTCAGGCCTCTCCCTCAGTACATGGTTTGACTCCATTCTTAGCACAGGTCTGGAGAAAGAAGGTACTAAATGAATACCTGTCAGTTTTCTGCTCTGACTAATCCAGAGACTTGGACTGGAAGTAATGCAGTGAATACCCAGCCTTACTCCAGCCTTACTCCTCCGAAGAACTCATACATACCCACACTCATTCTACCAATCACTGCCCCCATACTCTGGAATGGAGGGAACAGTACCGTCCTCCATCCACCTGGACCCATAAGGCCTTTCATGGTTTTCTCCAGGCTCATTTTGGGAAATTCCCTGGCCCGGATAATCCTGAAATGGACCCTGGGCTCAAGTCCCCTGACAAGGCATGAATGAATAGCTATTCATATTCTGAAAAGATAGGATTGCTGTTTGTTCTAAGATCTGGGTGGTAAGCATTTACTTTGCAAGCACACCCATTGTTCCCCCAAATCCACCCCCAGAAGCTGGGTTTAAGCTTTCCCTCCACCTCCTTTCTAGCATCCTAAACTGAGTGCTAAAGCTCCAAAGGGACTAAGCCATCCTCTTTCCCAAGTTTGTTCAGGGTCAAAAGATCCCCACTGGCCTACCACCCAGCTGAAGTTGTCTCCATGATCATTATGGAGTTAAATATCTACTATACAAATGAAACACTTGGGAAAGGAGCTCCTAACATATCAATAACCTCAGTCACCAAGCAGGACTTCTGAGAAGACTGGAAGGAAAGTGTTATCTGATTTGAGGAATAAGTGTATAATGTTTAAAGTTTATGGGGTTGAACCTTAGCTGGTTTGGCTCAGTGGATAGATCGTTGGCCTGCAAACCAAAGGGTCCTGGGTTCGATTCTGGTCAAGGACACCTACCTTAGTTGCAGGATCTTCCCCGGCCCAGGCTCTGGTCGGGCCTATGTAAGAGGCAACCAATCGATGTGTTACATCAATGTTTCTATCTGTCTTTCCCTTTCTCTTCCACTCTCCCTAAAAAAAAAAATTAATGAATAAATAGCCTCGGGTGAGGATTAACAATAACCAAAAATAATAATAAAGTTTATGGGTTGGTAAGGGGATGTCTGACTGGAATAGTTTAAGGGTTTCATACGGGCAAAAGCACTGGTAGCTTATTTTAATAACAGGAGAGGGGCTGAAAAGGAAAACTGGAAGGGGGACAGGGAGGTAGCTGAATACAAATAATACAGTTCACACTGATATTTGGGACTCTCAAACTTATTATAACCCTAAATCCTGTCCCTTCCCCATGGCATCAAGGTGGGAAGACCACTGTCCCCAAACTTTAAAGAGGTGGCAAGAATGGGGTATGCCTGCCTGGCACACCTAGACCTGACCCCCTCTCTCCCCAAGGGCAGCACCATTCTTTTCTTTGCCTAGAGCCAGACAATAGTAACAAGAGAAGAAAAGAGTAGTGGTGGGAGTAGAAGGATGAGGCTTTATGAAAAATTTGTCCCCTGCAAATGTTTGTGGAATCTCTGGATGAAGCTGGAACCCTAACAATGGGGAACCCCATGCCTGAAATTGAGGGGATGCAGGACCATCAGCTGTAAGGAGGATCAAGTTGACTACACTTCCAGATCTTTATCTTTTGTGCTTCTTCACTGCCAAAGTCCAGACTACTAGTAAGTGGGTGAGGGACTCCTAGCCATATATTTTGATCTATCCCTGTTTCAACTAGAAACACCTAATGCACAGGGCTGGGAAATGTGAGAATGGAGGTAATACGGGGCACTCAAAGTTCAGAGCCCTCTGCCAGTGAAGTCCCTAAAGTCTACCAACAGGTGATAAGGATGGTGAAGTTCACGTTAAACTCTTTAGAACTAGAGTGACAAAGTCATGATGCCCTCACACTCTGGTGTCCAATTCATTTAGAACCCCCTTCCTGGATATGATGTGAAAATGAACCTAAATTCCTCCATAATCTCACTCTCCCTGGCCAAGTGCCCTTGACTCCCCTGCTGAAGGAGCAGTCTGGAGACAGGGACCAGACACAGAACTTCCCTCATCATTAAACCACTGTCCCAGGCTGCTGCACAAGGATGAAGATCTGCTCCAAAGCTGCATAAAACATGTTTAATTTCCAACCATGGTCACAGTCATTTTGTATCCCACATTTGAGCAAGGAGAGAGAAGGTGCGTTATTAAACACGTATAGTCTACATTCCAGAGGAGAAAACAAAGAAGAGAAAATCAGTTCAGAACTGCAGTTACTACTATAATACCACAAACAAACTTTGGGGGAGAAATGGGGAAGCCCCAGGGAGAAGAAAGGCCAGAACAAAAAAAAGCATAAAATGAAACTGACCAGAGGAGAGGCAGGGGGGGAGTGGGCAAAAATGGAATGAAACACCCAGCCCCAAAAGACCTTTTAGGTGAATGGGAAAGTAGAAAGGTCCACCCTGCCATCTCTAGCAGTATCCCTAGCAGTCAGGGATACTACCAGGATCACTTACTGCCCCCTGCTGGACAGATCTCAAGCAGCATCAAGGCAACCACCAAGGCTGCTTCTTAACACCCTTAACCCCATTGGTCCATGGAGCCCTCCAAAATGAGGTGGGGGTGGGCCTGAAATGAGGAAAACCTATTTGGGACTAGTATCTAACTAAGGAAGGCCGGAGAGAGAGTTAGGTGGGAAAAGAGGCAAAGTCCTCACCAACCACAAAGATAGAGAGAGGGGAAGCCTAAGTAGGAAAGAAACAAGAAAAGGGGAGAGAGACAGGCAACAGCACTGAATGAGTTAGGAGGCAAAGGAAATAGCTCAGGGAGAGAGGTGGCAGGAGCAAAAAAAAAGAAAAATTTGAGGTGGGGGGGGGAGTGTGGAGGGAAGCATCTGTGGGGTCAGGGAATGAGTATGTTAAAACGAAATACAAGCTCCAGCACCCCACTTCCCCCACCACCAAACACACACATATACACACACGAAGGCCTAGAGAGCAAAAGACCTGTACACACCTTCTGCATCCTGGATAAATGAAGCATCACTAAGGATCTGGCACTGAGGAGGACATTTCTGGAACCTCTTTCACAGTTCAATCTGGGGTGGGGGTGAGGGGCATTAATCTGCCTGCTGTAGACAAAAGTCGAAGGAAGCCTGGCCCCATAGGGTGGGGCTTGGGACAGCCCTTCTGGGAAGGGGTCCCTCGTCATGCTGTGGGGGATACCCTGGGCCCTGAGCTGAGCAGAAAGGTATGGGGGCCATCTTGGAGCTCAGGGCGCAGCCAGCACACACAGGAGCCCACAGAAAAGCCACAGCTTCACACACACTGCAGGTCTGGACCTCAGGGAGGAGTGCCCCCTGCAGTCAGGGAGACACAGTAGCAGCAGCTTCTGAACAACTCCACAGTAATGGGGGGGTTGGGGAGGGACCCTGAAGACCACTGCATTACACCAGCACCAGCAACCACTTCAGGGTTCTAGTGCCTCCACTCCAACCCACAGATCTGTTCATGGGAGTGCAGAGGGCGGGGAAACCTGCTGGGAAGGAGGTGGTAGGGACAGCAGAATGAAAACAGAATAAAAAATTTCCATCCCTCCACACATTCTGGACTAGAAAAAAAAACCCTGGACACAGGGACCGATATTGAGGTCTGCTGTGCCACCCCACTCCCCAATGAACCAGCCAGCCAGCCTGGGACCACTAGAGTGAGGAAACTTCTGACAAAGGACAAATGAACCTCCTGTCCACAAATTCAGAAGATTGAGGAGGGGGCTAAGAGGAGGGGAAGGCAGGGATAGGACCGAACCATGCATCTCACTTTCTCATAAAAACAGGATGAAGATGGAAAACCTGAGGCCCTTCCCAGGTACCCTGGGTCTCAAACAAACAACATGGTTTTGTATCTCCCCGCTCCCCCTTTCAAGCTCTAGAGGAACAGATCTCAGGATGAGGAGGGAGGATCAGTTGAAAACTCTTGAGTGATAAGAGTGAGTGGGTTCCTCTCCTTCCCACTAACAAGGCAGGGCAGAATGGCATCTCCTTGGGAACAGTCACCTTCTGCCCTGAGCAGGGGGAAGAGAGGGGTAATAGGAAGATGGTGGTGGAAAATCCATCATCTGTCCTATCATCCAGGAAAACCTACCTGCAGAGAAGAGAGGAGCCAGTGTAAGGTTGGGGCAGCCTTCCCTCGACCTTACTCCCTTTATTCACCAGCACGGGAGGGGCAGGTGATAGGCTAGGGGGGGCTGCAAGCCCTGAGCTGCCCTCCACCTGCTCTACCCTTCTCCCTGGCCCCTACCTATGTATCTCTTTATACATGTATATACACGCGCACACATGCACGCACATGGAGAGGGCCCGTGCAATTTCCACGCAGAACTGGGAGAGGGTTGTGAAGGAAAAAAATGGTAGGAGAGGGGCCTGCAGGGAGAGGGAAGGGACTCAGATGCCAAGAGCACAGCAACCAGAGCCAAACGAAGCAAACAGAGAAACTACCCCACCCCACTTCCCGAACCTCAGAGGACGGGGGAGGCACCCCATGAAACCATAACAACCTTGTTTTTGTTTTAAATCTGATAAATTGGAATGATTCATCATAAGGACAGCATTTGGGGACTGATCGTGGACAAGGGAAAGAAGGGGAGGCAGGAGAGACAAGGCTCTTATCGGGCATGCGGACATGATACCCAGGGCCCTGGCCACACTGGCAATGGGAAGTTGGGGAGGGCTGGGCAGGGAGACAGTAGGTATGTTAGGGGTGGTGGGGGTGGTCGGATAGAGCTGCCTGGCTCTCACTTCTTGTTTTTGAGCTGATTGGCCAGCCAGTCCAGGCCTTCGTACAGCCCGTCCCCACTGGTGGCACAGGTGGCCTGAATATACCAGTTGCGATGACGCAGGGAATGCAGGCCCAACTTGTCTGTGATCTCAGCAGCATTCATAGCATTAGGCAAATCCTGGAGCACGAGGGAGACACAAAGAAAGGAGCCTCAGAATCTTTCAAAGGCTTCTAGAGCACCCATTACCAACGAGAATTTTACCAGTACCCTCTCCTCCTCCTCCTCCTCTTCCTCCTCCACTTTAGGGACTCAGAACAAGATCCTAAGAAGCTGCTTTGCACTTAGGCATCCCAGAACCCCAGATCCAAGATATCAGAGGTCATTCCATTGGGTTGGTGGAAACCAAATATGGGAATGGTAGGGAAGTGGAGAGGTGATTGAGATTGGGCCAAGAAACCAGGTCTGTCTGACCTAGGAGTGAGGGCAGTTCCACTGAAGTAGATGATAGGGAAGAAGTAAGAGGAATTGAGGTGATGCATCTACCACACCAATCCCTGAGGATACAATGTTGCTAATTAAAGCAAGGATGAGGGACAAGAAGTGCATAAAAACCCAACTTATCCTATTTCCCCATACTTCTAAATTGAGAGCATAGTCATAGGGTTTCCTATACATTGAACTCCAAGGCCCTTGATTTCTGAAGCCAGGCTGCCTTCTCAAATCCAGAGGTGGGGAGACATCTCACCTGTTTATTTGCAAAGACAAGGAGCACAGCATCCCGAAGCTCATCCTCTGCCAGCATCCTCATCAGCTCCTCCCGGGCTTCATTTACTCGCTCCCGATCATTGCTGTCGACCACAAATATCAACCCTAGGGAGGCAGAGCATGGGCTGCACAGAGACGACAGATGAATTCCCCTCCCCACCACCAAAAGACAACACCCTCCTTATATCTTCCAACATTTACTCTTCTTCTCCCACCCACAGGAGCTACTGCAGGGCCAGGGTTCACTACCCATAACCAACAGTGACAGCCACACTCTCTGCTCACACCCAACCAACCCATGCCAGTCCCTGGACAAGTCAAATGCCATACCTTGGGTATTCTGGAAGTAGTGTCTCCAAAGAGGCCGAATCTTGTCCTGGCCACCCACATCCCAAACTGTGAAGCTGATGTTCTTGTACTCCACCGTCTCCACATTGAACCCTTTGGGGGGGGAAAACAGGTGATGGCCAGTTGGCCGCAAACACCAGGTCTGCAAGCGATGCCTTATTGGGTTCATTTGTTTTCCCAGCCTTGGCCATGATCCCAGCAAGGAAACAAAAGCTAAGGCTTCCTCAGAACTGGTGTTTCTTGGCATTTTAGCCTAAAGGCCAAAAAGAAAAACTACGGGAAGAAGTGGAAGAGGATAAGGAGGGCCCATCAGGAGGTTCATGATCGCACGGGTAATGTGAGCCAACCTTCCCCACTCATTCTCAGTGTTTGGCTCTCCCACCCACAAAGAAATGACTCAGCTCCATTCTGGGACATTGGCCACCAGAGTATTTCTCGGCTAAGAACTGGGGCCTGTGAGGCAAAGTGAAGGAAAAAAGAAGTGATCTGTAGTCCTGGAGCCCCAAATGCAGAACCACCTACGGATGATTACTGGAGCTCCATCCATACGCCAAATGTTCTCCCTCCTACAGGCAGTTCCTAACCAGGATCAGGGCCACTGAGGATCTAAACTGAAGCAATTCCAGGCCTCTGGCAAGAACATCAAAGCCCTTCACCTGCTTTCTAAACAACACAGAAAACAAACCAGCTCAGTACCTGAGGGCAACTTCTGAGTGCCAGGCTGCAGAAGTTCCTGCATCAGAGAAGGCCAGGGTAGGTGGGCAAATAGCAGCCCCAGCATCAGCTAGTAAGCTAAAGAACCACCCTTCCCGCAAACCCACAAGTTGCATGGACTTGCCTGCTGGCCAGGTGGAGGAATCTAGGGATAGGCCCCCAGCTAGCTGCTCAGCGGCTGGCATGAAAGCTTACATCCAAGCTGTGTCCTTACCAATGGTGGGGATGGTTGTGACGATCTCCCCCAGTTTCAGCTTGTATAGGATTGTGGTCTTTCCTGCAGCATCCAGGCCCACCATCAGGATGCGCATCTCCTTCTTCCCAATCAGGCTCTTGAGAAGGTTTCCAAAGATATTACCCATGATCACAGCAGCTGCTTTCTCAAGACAGGAAGGCCCAAGTAGGGGCAGTCACAGTCTGGTTTTGACCTGGTGCCTGGTATGGAGGACTTGATCCTAGGCAAAGAAATGTAAACTCATTACCACCATCTGCTCATCAGAATTTCTGTAAATGGGAATTGTCAAAGTCAAAGCTGGAGTCCATTCATGACAAGCTGAGAGCCTGAGGGGACTATGAAGATTAGGGCCCAATGAAACACACCTTGAGCCTTTGGGAGCAGAGACAGAGCAGTGAACACCCATGACCACTGCTCTGCCACTAATCTACATGTGACTTTGGATGAGCTATTTCATCTGTAAATGGGCGTTGGAACAGATGATTTCTAAAATCCCTTCCAACTCTGGCCAGTGTGGCTCAGTTGGTTGGGTGCTATCCTGTGCATCAAAAGGTTGTTGGTTCAGTTCCCAGTCAGAGCACGTGCCCAGGTTGCGAGCTTGATCTCTGGTAGGGGGCAGCAGCCAATCATGTTCTGCTCTCATATAAATGATTCTCTTTCCCTCTCCCTTCCTCTCTCTCTAAAAATCAATTTTTAAAAAATCTTATAAAGTCCCTTCCATTCTGACCATCTATACTATACCCCAAGGTGTTGCAAGATCATCAATGCCCCTCCCTCCAACATTACCCTGACACTTCTGGAAAGGGTGGGAGAGCAGGGAGTGGAATTAGGAGTGGCTCTTGATGACTCCTGACAAGGTTCAGGCTTGCCAGGTTCCCAAGGTTCATGTCTCTGTTCTAATCAAGAGACTGCTTCTGTCTTCCGCAATCGCACCTTCCTTCTACACATCCAAATTAAGGAGGAAAAAAATAAGAAAGCGGCACACCTAAAAGCATCTGATCCTTTTCACTCTGTGAAATGCTGGCTGTGAAAGCGGTGCCCTGTTCATGCGACAGTCCACTCTGAGTTGGGAAGTGGGGTGTGAAGAGACTACCTCTTGTCCTCAGCCAGGTAAGTCCTAGGCTTGCATGGCCCATCCAAGGTCAGCTGCTCCACATGGTCACAAGGCAACGACACTTTCTTCCTTAACCCCCTCCTGTCTATTTTATTTTTTTAATTATTTTTTAAAATATATTTTATTGATTTTTTACAGAGAGGAAGAGAGAGGGATAGAGAGCTAGAAACATCGATGAGAAACATCGACCAGCTGCCTCCTGCACATCCTCCACTGGGGATGTGCCCGCAGCCAAGGTACATGCCCTTGACCGGAATCGAACCTGGGACCTTTCAGTCCGTAGACCGACGCTCTATCCACTGAGCCAAACCGGTCTCGGCCCCTTCTGTCTATTTTAAAACCAAAATCAGGTCATGTTGCTTCTCTGTTCGAAACCCTCTCTTGGCTTCATATCTCCCTTTCAGTAAAACCAAAAGCCATACCATGGCCTAAAGGTCCTGCATGACCTGCATCCCCCTGCGTCTCTCATCAGATCCACTGCTCTTCCCACTGCTTACTCGCTCCAATTCCCCAACACTTTCCTGCCGCAAATCTTTGTAACTGCCATCCACTCTGCCTGAAATGCTTCCTCTCCTGGACAACTTCATGGAGTACTCTCTCACTTCCAGCAGGTATCTATTCAAATGTCACCTCAGCGAAGAGGCTTTCTATAATCACCTATAACTAACTAACTCTCTCTCCCCCCCGCCCCCCACTCCACCCCATTTATCCCACTTTTCTTCACAGCATTTATCACCATCTTACACATCTCACATTTGTTTCTTGTTCTGCTGTTTTTCTCCTACAATAATGTCAGCTCCTTATCTATTTTGTTCACTGCTGTTTTCCTGGTACCTTGAATAGCATCTGGCACATAGCATATGAATAACTGAATTAACTCCCAGGGTCTCTTCTGATCTCACTAGCAGCTTACTAAGATCAGATGCTTATATCTGGTACATAGTAGGCTCTTAACAAACACGTGCTAAAAAAAAGGAAGAACATTATAAAGGGACAAAATGCCCACTCCAATCATTGCCCCCACAGATCATACATAGAGTCATTTATTCTCTCTCGTCCTCCCTCCCTTCTCTGTGACACAGGACAGCCACAGAAATGCAGCTTTAAAACAATGAAATGGGGGTTCAGAATCGTGCCCGCCAGCCAGTTCTCTGTGCCTGAGGGAGATAAGCGTCAGCATCAGCTTATTCAGCTATCACCATATGCTAGCTGCTGCTAGTCTGGGAACCAGAAGCATACACACACACACACACACACACACACACACACACACCCAGCAGGCAAAGGAACAGGTCAAGACAGAGTGCACCAAACCCAAGAATGTGAAAAGTGGATGGGGAGGAATCCTATTTACAAGCTAAAGTCTGGAGGTTTGATGGGAGTTTAGTTGTTTTTTTCAAAAACTATTTCAGGTTTGCTTTTTGTTTTTGTTTTTCCTATTTCCCTCAGTTTGTAGCAAATTCCAGAACACACAAAGGGGCCACATCAATAGCCCCTGGAGACCGAAGTACGAGTTTATCCAAAACACAGAAACAAAGCGTGCTTATGGAATGTTTCATCTTCAAAGGCCCCCCCAGATATCCACTAATGAGGCAGGCGTGGCGCTCCCGGTAGGTTCCCCAGATGACCCTGCCCTTGACCCAGAGGCTCACAACCCAGGGAGAGGACCTGGCTCAACTTTCGGGCTCAACTTCAGCCAAGTCACCCACTGGCCACCCTCGCTGCCCACCCTGTCTCAACCCACCCAGGCTGACCAGATTCCCAAGGATCCCTGAGGCAGATGGGAACACCTGCCTAGCTTAATACGATCAGATTCCATTTTTGGCAATCGGTAGTAGACTGTTGTTCTGCTACCATCACTTCCAGAAATTTAAACCTTCCCCAAGCCTTCCTAGTTTTCATCTTGTCTCCTGTTCAGGTAGCCTCTCCTTCAGCTCCAAATGATTCCTTGCTTTAAAGGCTAGGTAATAGGGTTTGGCTTAATTTCTGAAGTGAATTTATACCATACATTTACCTTGCTGTCCTTCATGACTGGAACTGCTGATTAAATGATTATCAACCATGAGTACGGCAATGGCTGAAAAATGTTGCAAGCATCACTGTCCTTTGGTTTACTTCTTTGCTAAGCTAAAGTCTTGGCTCAAAAGCTGACCCCAATGTTATACTTATTTGTGTCCCGGCACACCAAAGGCCCCTGAATTTATGAACCATTCATGTGGCACTTAGCACCTTGTGGAGCTTTTTACTTCCTTTGCAAGTCGGTACACTGACTGTCTCCCCAATTTAATTGTGTGCTCTCCATAGGCAAGGACTATCTATACATTTTATTTATTCTGTATCTGTTCTCATTCCCAGTGCCAAATCCACTATAAGAATTCAATCAAATGCACACTGCCTAATGTGAGGATGTCCTTACATAATTTCTCCTATTCTAGCAGTACTTGGTATCTCTAGGTAATACACAGATGGTTGCTTAAGATATACTGTCCAGCCGAAACCAGTTTGGCTCAGTGGATAGAGCGTCAACCTGCGGATCAAGAGTTCCCGAGTTCGATTCTGGTCAAGGGCATTTACCTTGGTTGCGGGCACATCCCTGGTAGGAGGTGTGCAGGAGGCGGCTGATCGATGTCTCTCTCTCATCAATGTTTCTGACTCTCTATCCCTCTCTCTTCTTCTTTGTAAAAAAATCTATATTTATTAAAAAAAAAAAAAAAAAAAGATATACTGTCGATTCTTGGTCATTTTTCACACTTACCTGACTGGGGACTGGTTTGGAAACACCAGAGAGGACCAGAAGACTAAAATTGGTGGACTTTTCTTTTGCCATTTAATATGCAATTGGGCTGATGGATAACTGATAAAATATCCAAGTAGCTACCATGTATTCCCTGGGGCAGACCAGGACCATGAAATTAATGGATAGTATGACTCCTCTTTAATATAATTAGGAGCTTGATTCAGACCAACATTCCAAAGTGGGTGTTGGCTTTTTTGTCTTGGTTTTCTCTGTCTCTGCTTCTTACCAGCAAGAAAGCATGTTACTCCTACCAGCAGGATGGTAGTAACTTTCAGCTTTGTGCTATGAACACGAATATTTGGCTCAAATGCCAATTCTCACTTTCACCATAAAGCATTTCTAGAAAAAGCTTTGGGAAGCAGAATGGCTAAAACAAAACAAAAGACCCTACAGTACACAGGGATTGTTTCCCTGCATACTGTATAGCCTATAGTTAATCTCTTTTATCACAGATGGTACTCCTGTGTGGGCAGGGCAAAATGCCAGCGTTCTGTGCTAGTGCCAACCAGAAATCAGCAGTAAAAACTGAAGGTGAGTGGCTTAAGATGAAAAATGGAATACAGTAATACTTCTATTAACAACATCTATTTTATAGTCACAAACTTTGTTATCATGTTCCAGTACAATTCGTGTGAGACACTGCAGGAGTTGAATCAAGTGCATTGGCTGATTTAAGCTTCATCTGAGGATGCCCTCACTGTCCTCAGTTCCAAGCCCCTCCCCCACTAGGGGAGGCAGGTTGTTGCTGTAACTGGCTGCTGCTCATCACATTGACCTACGTGCGTTGCAGGAACATGCCTGCCCCACTCTCCAGGTGATTTTGAAAGCCACATGCACTCCCCCCTGCCTGACTCCAGTACCTGGCTCAGGCATGTATTTTGAGACACCTCTGAGAAGATTCCTGATCTGGGACCACTTCCTCTTCAGGCTGCGTAAATTCAGGGAAAGGAACTTCCTCCCAAGCCCTCTGCTGCCAGGCAGGGTACACTAAAAGCAGCTTTGTTCCCAGATAATTTTCGAATTGAGATATCACTAAAAGGATGCTATTTTTAATACAGTCAATGGAGCAGACCATTAAATTTCAGTAAATAAAAGCAGGGTCTGCCTGTATCTAGTTTCCTTAGTGCCGCTGGCTTGTGACTGACCTCTGTAAACTTTCCAAGTTTTTGTCTCAAGAGCACTATAATCAGCACATAAGAACCCTTAGATTAGAATCTAAATGACTTCTATTGGACTTAGAGAGTTCCCAAAGCCAAGGAAGAGCTTCTGATGTCAGCTTCCATTCACTCATTAAACATTTACTGAGTATACTGAACTAGGGATACAGAGATGAGGACAGTTTCTGCCTTCACGAAACTCGGTCTTTGGCGGTGAAAAACTAGTGAAAAAAGGGTTACAGAACAGTGTGAGGATAAATATAAGCTCGCAGTCTTATGGGGAAAGGTGGAGCAGTTCATCAAGACTGGGGGCGGCGGGGTGGGGGTGGGGGTGGAGGAAATAGGCCCTAGTTGACTGGGCTCACTGAATAGTGTTGGCTTGCGGACTGAAGGGTCCTGGGTTTGATTCTGGTCAAGGACACATGCCCAGATTGTGGGTTGGATTCCCAGTAGGAGGCATGCAGGAGGCAGCTGATCGATCAATGATTCTCTCTTATCAGATGTTTTTCTCTCTCTCTCCTCTCTCTCTCTCCCCCCCTCCCTTTTTTCCTCCCTCCCCCCTTCCCCTCTGAAATCAATAAAAAAATATATTTTTTTTTTAAAGAAAAAAGACTGGGAGGTAGCCTTTGCCGGAGGTGTTCAGAGGTTAGCGTCAGCCAGCACGCAAAGGGTCACGGTTCTTTTCACAATCCAGGGCACATACAGGTGTTGCAGGTCGATCCCTGGACAGGGTGCATGCGGGAGGCAACCAATCGATGTATCTCTTTCACATTGATGTTCCTCTCTCTCACTCTCTCTGTCCTCCCTTCCCTCTCCCTTCCTCCCTTTCAGGCTCTCTAAAGATCAATGAGGAAAATATCCCCAGGTGAGGATGAATAAAAACACACAAACAAAAGACTGGGGAGTAAAGGACAATTCATAGATGTGATATTCAGGGCACACCTGAACTGACTCCTGAAGGAAAAGTATGAAGTAATTAGACAATAGAGAGGAGGGAATGGGGCTGAAGAAATAGCCATTTGCAAAGGCATAAAGACCTGAGTTAGGCCCTGGCCAGTGT